>NW_026047572.1:1622500-2822500 GCF_023864345.2 Schistocerca serialis cubense
CTTATAAGGTAGCCAAATGCCTCGTCATCCGGCGAGGTACATATGCTAACTCGAGAGACTCGTAGTGGGAGTAACAGTGACGACGTTAACGTGGACATACAGTGGCACATCGGTTCCATAGGACAGGCCATACCAAGAATGATAGAGAGAATGGGCTTAGAAAAGTGGGAGCAGCAGGCAGGAGTACTATGACTCTCTTAAGGTAGCCAAATGAATCGTCACCATGTGAAATTTTTTGTTGAAAACTCGAGGATATCTTCGATAAGGTAGCTCATACAACGTTAAGGTTTACATGTAGTGGCATATTGCTCCTGCAGGACTGACCACAGTAATAATTAAAGAGTGGAAAGAAAGAAGGTAGGTCGAGCAGCTGGCAACAGTAACTATGACTCTCTTAAGGTAGCCAAATGCCTCGTCACTCGGAGAAATTTATTTGAAAACTCGAGGAAATCTTTGTTAAAGTAACTCAGACAACGGTAACATGGACAGGTGGTGGCGTATCGCTTCTGCAGGACTGGCCACAGTACGATTTAAAGGGAGGAAAGATTCAAAGAAGGGGGAGCAGCTGCCTGCAGTAACTATGACGCTCTTAAGGTAGCCAAATGCCTCGTCACTCGGCGAAATTTATTTTAAAACTCGAGGAAATCGTTGTTGAAGTAACTCAGACAACGGTAACATGCTCAGGTGGTGGCGTATTGCTTCTGCAGGACTGACCACAGTACGATTTAAAGGGAGGAAGGATTCAAAGAAGGGGGAGGAGCTGGCTGCAGTAACTATGACGCTTATAAGGTAGCCAAATGCCTCGTCATCCGGCGAGGTACATTTGCTAACTCGAGAGACTCGTAGTGGGAGTAACAGAGACGACGTTAACGTGGACATATAGTGGCACATCGGTTCTGTAGGACAGCCATAGCAAGAATGATAGAGAGAATGGGCTTAGAAAAGTGGGAGCAGCAGGCAGGGGTACTATGACTCCCTTAAGGTAGCCAAATGCCTCGTCACCATGTAAATTTTTTTTTGAAAACTCGAGGATATTTTCGTTAAGGTAGCTCAGACAACGTTAAGGTTTACATGTAGTGGCATATTGCTCCTGCAGGACTGACCACAGTAATAATTAAAGAGTGGAAAGAAAGAAAGTTGGTCGAGCAGCTGGCAGCAGCAACTATGACTCTATTAAGGTAGCCAAATGCCTCGTCACTCGGCGAAATTTATTTGAAAACTCGAGGAAATCGTCGTTGAAGTAACTCAGACAACGGTAACATGGACAGGTGGTGGCGTATCGCTTCTGCAGGACTGACCACAGTACGATTTAAAGGGAGGAAAGATTCAAAGAAGGGGGAGCAGCTGGCTGCAGTAACTATGACGCTCTTAAGGTAGCCAAATGCCTCGTCACTCGGCGAAATTTATTTGAAAACGCGAGGAAATCGTCGTTGAAGTAAATCAGACAACGGTAACATGGACAGGTGGTGGCGTATCGCTTCTGCAGGACTGGCCACAGTACGATTTAAAGGGAGGAAAGATTCAAAGAAGGGGGAGCAGCTGGCTGCAGTAACTATGACGCTCTTAAGGTAGCCAAATGCCTCGTCACTCGGCGAAATTTATTTGAAAACTCGAGGAAATCGTTGTTGTGGTAACTCAGACAACGGTAACATGGACAGGTGGTGGCGTATCGCTTCTGCAGGACTGACCACAGTACGATTTAAAGGGAGGAAAGTTTCAAAGAAGGGGGAGCAGCTGCCTGCAGTAACTATGACGCTCTTAAGGTAGCCAAATGCCTCGTCACTCGGCGAAATTTATTTGAAAACGCGAGGAAATCGTCGTTGAAGTAAATCAGACAACGGTAACATGCACAGGTGGTGGCGTATCGCTCTGCAGGACTGACCACAGTACGATTTAAAGGGAGGAAAGATTCAAAGAAGGGGGAGCAGCTGGCTGCAGTAACTATGACTCTCTTAAGGTAGCCAAATGCCTCGTCACTCGGCAAAATTTATTTTAAAACTCGAGGAAATCGTTGTTGAAGTAACTCAGACAACGGTAACATGGACAGGTGGTGGCGTATTGCTTCTGCAGGACTGACCACAGTACGATTTAAAGGGAGGAAGGATTCAAAGAAGGGGGAGCAGCTGGCTGCAGTAACTATGACGCTTATAAGGTAGCCAAATGCCTCGTCATCCGGCGAGGTACATATGCTAACTCGAGAGACTCGTAGTGGGAGTAACAGTGACGACGTTAACGTGGACATACAGTGGCACATCGGTTCCATAGGACAGGCCATACCAAGAATGATAGAGAGAATGGGCTTAGAAAAGTGGGAGCAGCAGGCAGGAGTACTATGACTCTCTTAAGGTAGCCAAATGAATCGTCACCATGTGAAATTTTTTGTTGAAAACTCGAGGATATCTTCGATAAGGTAGCTCATACAACGTTAAGGTTTACATGTAGTGGCATATTGCTCCTGCAGGACTGACCACAGTAATAATTAAAGAGTGGAAAGAAAGAAGGTAGGTCGAGCAGCTGGCAACAGTAACTATGACTCTCTTAAGGTAGCCAAATGCCTCGTCACTCGGAGAAATTTATTTGAAAACTCGAGGAAATCTTTGTTAAAGTAACTCAGACAACGGTAACATGGACAGGTGGTGGCGTATCGCTTCTGCAGGACTGGCCACAGTACGATTTAAAGGGAGGAAAGATTCAAAGAAGGGGGAGCAGCTGCCTGCAGTAACTATGACGCTCTTAAGGTAGCCAAATGCCTCGTCACTCGGCGAAATTTATTTGAAAACGCGAGGAAATCGTCGTTGAAGTAAATCAGACAACGGTAACATGCTCAGGTGGTGGCGTATCGCTCTGCAGGACTGACCACAGTACGATTTAAAGGGAGGAAAGATTCAAAGAAGGGGGAGCAGCTGGCTGCAGTAACTATGACTCTCTTAAGGTAGCCAAATGCCTCGTCACTCGGCGAAATTTATTTTAAAACTCGAGGAAATCGTTGTTGAAGTAACTCAGACAACGGTAACATGGACAGGTGGTGGCGTATTGCTTCTGCAGGACTGACCACAGTACGATTTAAAGGGAGGAAGGATTCAAAGAAGGGGGACGAGCTGGCTGCAGTAACTATGACGCTTATAAGGTAGCCAAATGCCTCGTCATCCGGCGAGGTACATTTGCTAACTCGAGAGACTCGTAGTGGGAGTAACAGAGACGACGTTAACGTGGACATATAGTGGCACATCGGTTCTGTAGGACAGCCATAGCAAGAATGATAGAGAGAATGGGCTTAGAAAAGTGGGAGCAGCAGGCAGGGGTACTATGACTCCCTTAAGGTAGCCAAATGCCTCGTCACCATGTAAATTTTTTTTTGAAAACTCGAGGATATTTTCGTTAAGGTAGCTCAGACAACGTTAAGGTTTACATGTAGTGGCATATTGCTCCTGCAGGACTGACCACAGTAATAATTAAAGAGTGGAAAGAAAGAAAGTTGGTCGAGCAGCTGGCAGCAGCAACTATGACTCTATTAAGGTAGCCAAATGCCTCGTCACTCGGCGAAATTTATTTGAAAACTCGAGGAAATCGTCGTTGAAGTAACTCAGACAACGGTAACATGGACAGGTGGTGGCGTATCGCTTCTGCAGGACTGACCACAGTACGATTTAAAGGGAGGAAAGATTCAAAGAAGGGGGAGCAGCTGGCTGCAGTAACTATGACGCTCTTAAGGTAGCCAAATGCCTCGTCACTCGGCGAAATTTATTTGCAAACGCGAGGAAATCGTCGTTGAAGTAAATCAGACAACGGTAACATGGACAGGTGGTGGCGTATCGCTTCTGCAGGACTGGCCACAGTACGATTTAAAGGGAGGAAAGATTCAAAGAAGGGGGAGCAGCTGGCTGCAGTAACTATGACGCTCTTAAGGTAGCCAAATGCCTCGTCACTCGGCGAAATTTATTTGAAAACTCGAGGAAATCGTTGTTGTGGTAACTCAGACAACGGTAACATGGACAGGTGGTGGCGTATCGCTTCTGCAGGACTGACCACAGTACGATTTAAAGGGAGGAAAGTTTCAAAGAAGGGGGAGCAGCTGCCTGCAGTAACTATGACGCTCTTAAGGTAGCCAAATGCCTCGTCACTCGGCGAAATTTATTTGAAAACGCGAGGAAATCGTCGTTGAAGTAAATCAGACAACGGTAACATGCACAGGTGGTGGCGTATCGCTCTGCAGGACTGACCACAGTACGATTTAAAGGGAGGAAAGATTCAAAGAAGGGGGAGCAGCTGGCTGCAGTAACTATGACTCTCTTAAGGTAGCCAAATGCCTCGTCACTCGGCGAAATTTATTTTAAAACTCGAGGAATTCGTTGTTAAAGTAACTCAGACAACGGTAACATGGACAGGTGGTGGCGTATTGCTTCTGCAGGACTGACCACAGTACGATTTAAAGGGAGGAAGGATTCAAAGAAGGGGGAGCAGCTGGCTGCAGTAACTATGACGCTTATAAGGTAGCCAAATGCCTCGTCATCCGGCGAGGTACATTTGCTAACTCGAGAGACTCGTAGTGGGAGTAACAGAGACGACGTTAACGTGGACATATAGTGGCACATCGGTTCTGTAGGACAGCCATAGCAAGAATGATAGAGAGAATGGGCTTAGAAAAGTGGGAGCAGCAGGCAGGGGTACTATGACTCCCTTAAGGTAGCCAAATGCCTCGTCACCATGTAAATTTTTTTTTGAAAACTCGAGGATATTTTCGTTAAGGTAGCTCAGACAACGTTAAGGTTTACATGTAGTGGCATATTGCTCCTGCAGGACTGACCACAGTAATAATTAAAGAGTGGAAAGAAAGAAAGTTGGTCGAGCAGCTGGCAGCAGCAACTATGACTCTCTTAAGGCAGCCAAATGCCTCGTCACTCGGCGAAATTTATTTGAAAACTCGAGGAAATCGTCGTTGAAGTAACTCAGACAACGGTAACATGGACAGGTGGTGGCGTATCGCATCTGCAGGACTGACCACAGTACGATTTAAAGGGAGGAAAGATTCAAAGAAGGGGGAGCAGCTGCCTGCAGTAACTATGACGCTCTTAAGGTAGCCAAATGCCTCGTCACTCGGCGAAATTTATTTGAAAACGCGAGGAAATCGTCGTTGAAGTAAATCAGACAACGGTAACATGCACAGGTGGTGGCGTATCGCTCTGCAGGACTGACCACAGTACGATTTAAAGGGAGGAAAGATTCAAAGAAGGGGGAGCAGCTGGCTGCAGTAACTATGACGCTCTTAAGGTAGCCAAATGCCTCGTCACTCGGCGAAATTTATTTGAAAACTCGAGGAAATCGTTGTTGTGGTAACTCAGACAACGGTAACATGGACAGGTGGTGGCGTATCGCTTCTGCAGGACTGACCACAGTACGATTTAAAGGGAGGAAAGATTCAAAGAAGGGGGAGCAGCTGCCTGCAGTAACTATGACGCTCTTAAGGTAGCCAAATGCCTCGTCACTCGGCGAAATTTATTTGAAAACGCGAGGAAATCGTCGTTGAAGTAAATCAGACAACGGTAACATGCACAGGTGGTGGCGTATCGCTCTGCAGGACTGACCACAGTACGATTTAAAGGGAGGAAAGATTCAAAGAAGGGGGAGCAGCTGGCTGCAGTAACTATGACTCTCTTAAGGTAGCCAAATGCCTCGTCACTCGGCAAAATTTATTTTAAAACTCGAGGAAATCGTTGTTGAAGTAACTCAGACAACGGTAACATGGACAGGTGGTGGCGTATTGCTTCTGCAGGACTGACCACAGTACGATTTAAAGGGAGGAAGGATTCAAAGAAGGGGGAGCAGCTGGCTGCAGTAACTATGACGCTTATAAGGTAGCCAAATGCCTCGTCATCCGGCGAGGTACATATGCTAACTCGAGAGACTCGTAGTGGGAGTAACAGTGACGACGTTAACGTGGACGTACAGTGGCACATCGGTTCCATAGGACAGGCCATACCAAGAATGATAGAGAGAATGGGCTTAGAAAAGTGGGAGCAGCAGGCAGGAGTACTATGACTCTCTTAAGGTAGCCAAATGAATCGTCACCATTTGAAATTTTTTGTTGAAAACTCGAGGATATCTTCGATAAGGAGCTCATACAACGTTAAGGTTTACATGTAGTGGCATATTGCTCCTGCAGGACTGACCACAGTAATAATTAAAGAGTGGAAAGAAAGAAAGTTGGTCGTGCAGCTGGCAGCAGCAACTATGACTCTCTTAAGGTAGCCAAATGCCTCGTCACTCGGCGAAATTTATTTGAAAACTCGAGGAAATCGTTGTTGAAGTAACTCAGACAACGGTAACATGGACAGGTGGTGGCGTATTGCTTCTGCAGGACTGACCACAGTACGATTTAAAGGGAGGAAGGATTCAAAGAAGGGGGAGCAGCTGGCTGCAGTAACTATGACGCTTATAAGGTAGCCAAATGCCTCGTCATCCGGCGAGGTACATTTGCTAACTCGAGAGACTCGTAGTGGGAGTAACAGAGACGACGTTAACGTGGACATATAGTGGCACATCGGTTCTGTAGGACAGCCATAGCAAGAATGATAGAGAGAATGGGCTTAGAAAAGTGGGAGCAGCAGGCAGGGGTACTATGACTCCCTTAAGGTAGCCAAATGCCTCGTCACCATGTAAATTTTTTTTTGAAAACTCGAGGATATTTTCGTTAAGGTAGCTCAGACAACGTTAAGGTTTACATGTAGTGGCATATTGCTCCTGCAGGACTGACCACAGTAATAATTAAAGAGTGGAAAGAAAGAAAGTTGGTCGAGCAGCTGGCAGCAGCAACTATGACTCTCTTAAGGTAGCCAAATGCCTCGTCACTCGGAGAAATTTATTTGAAAACTCGAGGAAATCTTTGTTGAAGTAACTCAGACAACGGTAACATGTACAGGTGGTGGCGTATCGCTTCTGCAGGACTGGCCACAGTACGATTTAAAGGGAGGAAAGATTCAAAGAAGGGGGAGCAGCTGCCTGCAGTAACTATGACGCTCTTAAGGTAGCCAAATGCCTCGTCACTCGGCGAAATTTATTTGAAAACGCGAGGAAATCGTCGTTGAAGTAAATCAGACAACGGTAACATGCACAGGTGGTGGCGTATCGCTCTGCAGGACTGACCACAGTACGATTTAAAGGGAGGAAAGATTCAAAGAAGGGGGAGCAGCTGGCTGCAGTAACTATGACTCTCTTAAGGTAGCCAAATGCCTCGTCACTCGGCGAAATTTATTTTAAAACTCGAGGAAATCGTTGTTGAAGTAACTCAGACAACGGTAACATGGACAGGTGGTGGCGTATTGCTTCTGCAGGACTGACCACAGTACGATTTAAAGGGAGGAAGGATTCAAAGAAGGGGGAGCAGCTGGCTGCAGTAACTATGACGCTTATAAGGTAGCCAAATGCCTCGTCATCCGGCGAGGTACATTTGCTAACTCGAGAGACTCGTAGTGGGAGTAACAGAGACGACGTTAACGTGGACATATAGTGGCACATCGGTTCTGTAGGACAGCCATAGCAAGAATGATAGAGAGAATGGGCTTAGAAAAGTGGGAGCAGCAGGCAGGGGTACTATGACTCCCTTAAGGTAGCCAAATGCCTCGTCACCATGTAAATTTTTTTTTGAAAACTCGAGGATATTTTCGTTAAGGTAGCTCAGACAACGTTAAGGTTTACATGTAGTGGCATATTGCTCCTGCAGGACTGACCACAGTAATAATTAAAGAGTGGAAAGAAAGAAAGTTGGTCGAGCAGCTGGCAGCAGCAACTATGACTCTCTTAAGGTAGCCAAATGCCTCGTCACTCGGAGAAATTTATTTGAAAACTCGAGGAAATCTTTGTTGAAGTAACTCAGACAACGGTAACATGTACAGGTGGTGGCGTATCGCTTCTGCAGGACTGGCCACAGTACGATTTAAAGGGAGGAAAGATTCAAAGAAGGGGGAGCAGCTGCCTGCAGTAACTATGACGCTCTTAAGGTAGCCAAATGCCTCGTCACTCGGCGAAATTTATTTGAAAACGCGAGGAAATCGTCGTTGAAGTAAATCAGACAACGGTAACATGCACAGGTGGTGGCGTATCGCTCTGCAGGACTGACCACAGTACGATTTAAAGGGAGGAAAGATTCAAAGAAGGGGGAGCAGCTGGCTGCAGTAACTATGACTCTCTTAAGGTAGCCAAATGCCTCGTCACTCGGCGAAATTTATTTTAAAACTCGAGGAAATCGTTGTTGAAGTAACTCAGACAACGGTAACATGGACAGGTGGTGGCGTATTGCTTCTGCAGGACTGACCACAGTACGATTTAAAGGGAGGAAGGATTCAAAGAAGGGGGAGCAGCTGGCTGCAGTAACTATGACGCTTATAAGGTAGCCAAATGCCTCGTCATCCGGCGAGGTACATTTGCTAACTCGAGAGACTCGTAGTGGGAGTAACAGAGACGACGTTAACGTGGACATATAGTGGCACATCGGTTCTGTAGGACAGCCATAGCAAGAATGATAGAGAGAATGGGCTTAGAAAAGTGGGAGCAGCAGGCAGGGGTACTATGACTCCCTTAAGGTAGCCAAATGCCTCGTCACCATGTAAATTTTTTTTTGAAAACTCGAGGATATTTTCGTTAAGGTAGCTCAGACAACGTTAAGGTTTACATGTAATGGCATATTGCTCCTGCAGGACTGACCACAGTAATAATTAAAGAGTGGAAAGAAAGAAAGTTGGTCGAGCAGCTGGCAGCAGCAACTATGACTCTCTTAAGGTAGCCAAATGCCTCGTCACTCAACGAAATTTATTTGAAAACTCGAGGAAATCGTCGTTGAAGTAACTCAGACAACGGTAACATGGACAGGTGGTGGCGTATCGCTTCTGCAGGACTGGCCACAGTACGATTTAAAGGGAGGAAAGATTCAAAGAAGGGGGAGCAGCTGCCTGCAGTAACTATGACGCTCTTAAGGTAGCCAAATGCCTCGTCACTCGGCGAAATTTATTTGAAAACGCGAGGAAATCGTCGTTGAAGTAAATCAGACAACGGTAACATGCACAGGTGGTGGCGTATCGCTCTGCAGGACTGACCACAGTACGATTTAAAGGGAGGAAAGATTCAAAGAAGGGGGAGCAGCTGGCTGCAGTAACTATGACTCTCTTAAGGTAGCCAAATGCCTCGTCACTCGGCAAAATTTATTTTAAAACTCGAGGAAATCGTTGTTGAAGTAACTCAGACAACGGTAACATGGACAGGTGGTGGCGTATTGCTTCTGCAGGACTGACCACAGTACGATTTAAAGGGAGGAAGGATTCAAAGAAGGGGGAGCAGCTGGCTGCAGTAACTATGACGCTTATAAGGTAGCCAAATGCCTCGTCATCCGGCGAGGTACATATGCTAACTCGAGAGACTCGTAGTGGGAGTAACAGTGACGACGTTAACGTGGACGTACAGTGGCACATCGGTTCCATAGGACAGGCCATACCAAGAATGATAGAGAGAATGGGCTTAGAAAAGTGGGAGCAGCAGGCAGGAGTACTATGACTCTCTTAAGGTAGCCAAATGAATCGTCACCATGTGAAATTTTTTGTTGAAAACTCGAGGATATCTTCGATAAGGAGCTCATACAACGTTAAGGTTTACATGTAGTGGCATATTGCTCCTGCAGGACTGACCACAGTAATAATTAAAGAGTGGAAAGAAAGAAGGTAGGTCGAGCAGCTGGCAACAGTAACTATGACTCTCTTAAGGTAGCCAAATGCCTCGTCACTCGGAGAAATTTATTTGAAAACTCGAGGAAATCTTTGTTGAAGTAACTCAGACAACGGTAACATGGACAGGTGGTGGCGTATCGCTTCTGCAGGACTGGCCACAGTACGATTTAAAGGGAGGAAAGATTCAAAGAAGGGGGAGCAGCTGCCTGCAGTAACTATGACGCTCTTAAGGTAGCCAAATGCCTCGTCACTCGGCGAAATTTATTTGAAAACGCGAGGAAATCGTCGTTGAAGTAAATCAGACAACGGTAACATGCACAGGTGGTGGCGTATCGCTCTGCAGGACTGACCACAGTACGATTTAAAGGGAGGAAAGATTCAAAGAAGGGGGAGCAGCTGGCTGCAGTAACTATGACTCTCTTAAGGTAGCCAAATGCCTCGTCACTCGGCGAAATTTATTTTAAAACTCGAGGAAATCGTTGTTGAAGTAACTCAGACAACGGTAACATGGACAGGTGGTGGCGTATTGCTTCTGCAGGACTGACCACAGTACGATTTAAAGGGAGGAAGGATTCAAAGAAGGGGGAGCAGCTGGCTGCAGTAACTATGACGCTTATAAGGTAGCCAAATGCCGCGTCATCCGGCGAGGTACATTTGCTAACTCGAGAGACTCGTAGTGGGAGTAACAGAGACGACGTTAACGTGGACATATAGTGGCACATCGGTTCTGTAGGACAGCCATAGCAAGAATGATAGAGAGAATGGGCTTAGAAAAGTGGGAGCAGCAGGCAGGGGTACTATGACTCCCTTAATGTAGCCAAATGCCTCGGCACCATGTAAATTTTTTTTTGAAAACTCGAGGATATTTTCGTTAAGGTAGCTCAGACAACGTTAAGGTTTACATGTAGTGGCATATTGCTCCTGCAGGACTGACCACAGTAATAATTAAAGAGTGGAAAGAAAGAAAGTTGGTCGAGCAGCTGGCAGCAGCAACTATGACTCTCATAAGGTAGCCAAATGCCTCGTCACTCGGAGAAATTTATTTGAAAACTCGAGGAAATCTTTGTTGAAGTAACTCAGACAACGGTAACATGGACAGGTGGTGGCGTATCGCTTCTGCAGGACTGGCCACAGTACGATTTAAAGGGAGGAAAGATTCAAAGAAGGGGGAGCAGCTGCCTGCAGTAACTATGACGCTCTTAAGGTAGCCAAATGCCTCGTCACTCGGCGAAATTTATTTGAAAACGCGAGGAAATCGTCGTTGAAGTAAATCAGACAACGGTAACATGCACAGGTGGTGGCGTATCGCTCTGCAGGACTGACCACAGTACGATTTAAAGGGAGGAAAGATTCAAAGAAGGGGGAGCAGCTGGCTGCAGTAACTATGACTCTCTTAAGGTAGCCAAATGCCTCGTCACTCGGCGAAATTTATTTTAAAACTCGAGGAAATCGTTGTTGAAGTAACTCAGACAACGGTAACATGGACAGGTGGTGGCGTATTGCTTCTGCAGGACTGACCACAGTACGATTTAAAGGGAGGAAGGATTCAAAGAAGGGGGAGCAGCTGGCTGCAGTAACTATGACGCTTATAAGGTAGCCAAATGCCTCGTCATCCGGCGAGGTACATTTGCTAACTCGAGAGACTCGTAGTGGGAGTAACAGAGACGACGTTAACGTGGACATATAGTGGCACATCGGTTCTGTAGGACAGCCATAGCAAGAATGATAGAGAGAATGGGCTTAGAAAAGTGGGAGCAGCAGGCAGGGGTACTATGACTCCCTTAAGGTAGCCAAATGCCTCGTCACCATGTAAATTTTTTTTTGAAAACTCGAGGATATTTTCGTTAAGGTAGCTCAGACAACGTTAAGGTTTACATGTAGTGGCATATTGCTCCTGCAGGACTGACCACAGTAATAATTAAAGAGTGGAAAGAAAGAAAGTTGGTCGAGCAGCTGGCAGCAGCAACTATGACTCTCTTAAGGTAGCCAAATGCCTCGTCACTCGGCGAAATTTATTTTAAAACTCGAGGAAATCGTTGTTGAAGTAACTCAGACAACGGTAACATGGACAGGTGGTGGCGTATTGCTTCTGCAGGACTGACCACAGTACGATTTAAAGGGAGGAAGGATTCAAAGAAGGGGGAGCAGCTGGCTGCAGTAACTATGACGCTTATAAGGTAGCCAAATGCCTCGTCATCCGGCGAGGTACATTTGCTAACTCGAGAGACTCGTAGTGGGAGTAACAGAGACGACGTTAACGTGGACATATAGTGGCACATCGGTTCTGTAGGACAGCCATAGCAAGAATGATAGAGAGAATGGGCTTAGAAAAGTGGGAGCAGCAGGCAGGGGTACTATGACTCCCTTAAGGTAGCCAAATGCCTCGTCACCATGTAAATTTTTTTTTGAAAACTCGAGGATATTTTCGTTAAGGTAGCTCAGACAACGTTAAGGTTTACATGTAGTGGCATATTGCTCCTGCAGGACTGACCACAGTAATAATTAAAGAGTGGAAAGAAAGAAAGTTGGTCGAGCAGCTGGCAGCAGCAACTATGACTCTCTTAAGGTAGCCAAATGCCTCGTCACTCGGCGAAATTTATTTGAAAACTCGAGGAAATCGTCGTTGAAGTAACTCAGACAACGGTAACATGGACAGGTGGTGGCGTATCGCTTCTGCAGGACTGGCCACAGTACGATTTAAAGGGAGGAAAGATTCAAAGAAGGGGGAGCAGCTGGCTGCAGTAACTATGACGCTCTTAAGGTAGCCAAATGCCTCGTCACTCGGCGAAATTTATTTGAAAACGCGAGGAAATCGTCGTTGAAGTAAATCAGACAACGGTAACATGCACAGGTGGTGGCGTATCGCTCTGCAGGACTGACCACAGTACGATTTAAAGGGAGGAAAGATTCAAAGAAGGGGGAGCAGCTGGCTGCAGTAACTATGACTCTCTTAAGGTAGCCAAATGCCTCGTCACTCGGCAAAATTTATTTTAAAACTCGAGGAAATCGTTGTTGAAGTAACTCAGACAACGGTAACATGGACAGGTGGTGGCGTATTGCTTCTGCAGGACTGACCACAGTACGATTTAAAGGGAGGAAGGATTCAAAGAAGGGGGAGCAGCTGGCTGCAGTAACTATGACGCTTATAAGGTAGCCAAATGCCTCGTCATCCGGCGAGGTACATATGCTAACTCGAGAGACTCGTAGTGGGAGTAACAGTGACGACGTTAACGTGGACATACAGTGGCACATCGGTTCCATAGGACAGGCCATACCAAGAATGATAGAGAGAATGGGCTTAGAAAAGTGGGAGCAGCAGGCAGGAGTACTATGACTCTCTTAAGGTAGCCAAATGAATCGTCACCATGTGAAATTTTTTGTTGAAAACTCGAGGATATCTTCGATAAGGTAGCTCATACAACGTTAAGGTTTACATGTAGTGGCATATTGCTCCTGCAGGACTGACCACAGTAATAATTAAAGAGTGGAAAGAAAGAAGGTAGGTCGAGCAGCTGGCAACAGTAACTATGACTCTCTTAAGGTAGCCAAATGCCTCGTCACTCGGAGAAATTTATTTGAAAACTCGAGGAAATCTTTGTTAAAGTAACTCAGACAACGGTAACATGGACAGGTGGTGGCGTATCGCTTCTGCAGGACTGGCCACAGTACGATTTAAAGGGAGGAAAGATTCAAAGAAGGGGGAGCAGCTGCCTGCAGTAACTATGACGCTCTTAAGGTAGCCAAATGCCTCGTCACTCGGCGAAATTTATTTGAAAACGCGAGGAAATCGTCGTTGAAGTAAATCAGACAACGGTAACATGCACAGGTGGTGGCGTATCGCTCTGCAGGACTGACCACAGTACGATTTAAAGGGAGGAAAGATTCAAAGAAGGGGGAGCAGCTGGCTGCAGTAACTATGACTCTCTTAAGGTAGCCAAATGCCTCGTCACTCGGCGAAATTTATTTTAAAACTCGAGGAAATCGTTGTTAAAGTAACTCAGACAACGGTAACATGGACAGGTGGTGGCGTATTGCTTCTGCAGGACTGACCACAGTACGATTTAAAGGGAGGAAGGATTCAAAGAAGGGGGAGCAGCTGGCTGCAGTAACTATGACGCTTATAAGGTAGCCAAATGCCTCGTCATCCGGCGAGGTACATTTGCTAACTCGAGAGACTCGTAGTGGGAGTAACAGAGACGACGTTAACGTGGACATATAGTGGCACATCGGTTCTGTGGGACAGCCATAGCAAGAATGATAGAGAGAATGGGCTTAGAAAAGTGGGAGCAGCAGGCAGGGGTACTATGACTCCCTTAAGGTAGCCAAATGCCTCGTCACCATGTAAATTTTTTTTTGAAAACTCGAGGATATTTTCGTTAAGGTAGCTCAGACAACGTTAAGGTTTACATGTAGTGGCATATTGCTCCTGCAGGACTGACCACAGTAATAATTAAAGAGTGGAAAGAAAGAAAGTTGGTCGAGCAGCTGGCAGCAGCAACTATGACTCTCTTAAGGCAGCCAAATGCCTCGTCACTCGGCGAAATTTATTTGAAAACTCGATCAAATCGTCGTTGAAGTAACTCAGACAACGGTAACATGGACAGGTGGTGGCGTATCGCTTCTGCAGGACTGACCACAGTACGATTTAAAGGGAGGAAAGATTCAAAGAAGGGGGAGCAGCTGCCTGCAGTAACTATGACGCTCTTAAGGTAGCCAAATGCCTCGTCACTCGGCGAAATTTATTTGAAAACGCGAGGAAATCGTCGTTGAAGTAAATCAGACAACGGTAACATGCACAGGTGGTGGCGTATCGCTCTGCAGGACTGACCACAGTACGATTTAAAGGGAGGAAAGATTCAAAGAAGGGGGAGCAGCTGGCTGCAGTAACTATGACTCTCTTAAGGTAGCCAAATGCCTCGTCACTCGGCGAGATTTATTTGAAAACTCGAGGAAATCGTCGTTGAAGTAAATCAGACAACGGTAACATGCACAGGTTGTGGCGTATCGCTCTGCAGGACTGACCACAGTACGATTTAAAGGGAGGAAAGATTCAAAGAAGGGGGAGCAGCTGGCTGCAGTGACTATGACTCTCTTAAGGTAGCCAAATGCCTCGTCACTCGGCGAGATTTATTTGAAAACTCGAGGAAATCGTCGTTGAAGTAAATCAGACAACGGTAACATGCACAGGTTGTGGCGTATCGCTCTGCAGGACTGACCACAGTACGATTTAAAGGGAGGAAAGATTCAAAGAAGGGGGAGCAGCTGGCTGCAGTAACTATGACGCTCTTAAGGTAGCCAAATGCCTCGTCACTCGGCGAAATTTATTTGAAAACGCGAGGAAATCGTCGTTGAAGTAAATCAGACAACGGTAACATGCACAGGTGGTGGCGTATCGCTCTGCAGGACTGACCACAGTACGATTTAAAGGGAGGAAAGATTCAAAGAAGGGGGAGCAGCTGGCTGCAGTAACTATGACTCTCTTAAGGTAGCCAAATGCCTCGTCACTCGGCGAAATTTATTTTAAAACTCGAGGAAATCGTTGTTGAAGTAACTCAGACAACGGTAACATGGACAGGTGGTGGCGTATTGCTTCTGCAGGACTGACCACAGTACGATTTAAAGGGAGGAAGGATTCAAAGAAGGGGGAGCAGCTGGCTGCAGTAACTATGACGCTTATAAGGTAGCCAAATGCCTCGTCATCCGGCGAGGTACATTTGCTAACTCGAGAGACTCGTAGTGGGAGTAACAGAGACGACGTTAACGTGGACATATAGTGGCACATCGGTTCTGTAGGACAGCCATAGCAAGAATGATAGAGAGAATGGGCTTAGAAAAGTGGGAGCAGCAGGCAGGGGTACTATGACTCCCTTAAGGTAGCCAAATGCCTCGTCACCATGTAAATTTTTTTTTGAAAACTCGAGGATATTTTCGTTAAGGTAACTCAGACAACGTTAAGGTTTACATGTAGTGGCATATTGCTCCTGCAGGACTGACCACAGTAATAATTAAAGAGTGGAAAGAAAGAAAGTTGGTCGAGCAGCTGGCAGCAGCAACTATGACTCTCTTAAGGTAGCCAAATGCCTCGTCACTCGGCGAAATTTATTTGAAAACTCGAGGAAATCGTCGTTGAAGTAACACAGACAACGGTAACATGGACAGGTGGTGGCGTATCGCTTCTGCAGGACTGGCCACAGTACGATTTAAAGGGAGGAAAGATTCAAAGAAGGGGGAGCAGCTGCCTGCAGTAACTATGACGCTCTTAAGGTAGCCAAATGCCTCGTCACTCGGCGAAATTTATTTGAAAACGCGAGGAAATCGTCGTTGAAGTAAATCAGACAACGGTAACATGCACAGGTGGTGGCGTATCGCTCTGCAGGACTGACCACAGTACGATTTAAAGGGAGGAAAGATTCAAAGAAGGGGGAGCAGCTGGCTGCAGTAACTATGACTCTCTTAAGGTAGCCAAATGCCTCGTCACTCGGCGAAATTTATTTGAAAACGCGAGGAAATCGTCGTTGAAGTAAATCAGACAACGGTAACATGCACAGGTGGTGGCGTATCGCTCTGCAGGACTGACCACAGTACGATTTAAAGGGAGGAAAGATTCAAAGAAGGGGGAGCAGCTGGCTGCAGTAACTATGACTCTCTTAAGGTAGCCAAATGCCTCGTCACTCGGCAAAATTTATTTTAAAACTCGAGGAAATCGTTGTTGAAGTAACTCAGACAACGGTAACATGGACAGGTGGTGGCGTATTGCTTCTGCAGGACTGACCACAGTACGATTTAAAGGGAGGAAGGATTCAAAGAAGGGGGAGCAGCTGGCTGCAGTAACTATGACGCTTATAAGGTAGCCAAATGCCTCGTCATCCGGCGAGGTACATATGCTAACTCGAGAGACTCGTAGTGGGAGTAACAGTGACGACGTTAACGTGGACATACAGTGGCACATCGGTTCCATAGGACAGGCCATACCAAGAATGATAGAGAGAATGGGCTTAGAAAAGTGGGAGCAGCAGGCAGGAGTACTATGACTCTCTTAAGGTAGCCAAATGAATCGTCACCATGTGAAATTTTTTGTTGAAAACTCGAGGATATCTTCGATAAGGTAGCTCATACAACGTTAAGGTTTACATGTAGTGGCATATTGCTCCTGCAGGACTGACCACAGTAATAATTAAAGAGTGGAAAGAAAGAAGGTAGGTCGAGCAGCTGGCTGCAGTAACTATGACTCTCTTAAGGTAGCCAAATGCCTCGTCACTCGGCGAAATTTATTTTAAAACTCGAGGAAATCGTTGTTAAAGTAACTCAGACAACGGTAACATGGACAGGTGGTGGCGTATTGCTTCTGCAGGACTGACCACAGTACGATTTAAAGGGAGGAAGGATTCAAAGAAGGGGGAGCAGCTGGCTGCAGTAACTATGACGCTTATAAGGTAGCCAAATGCCTCGTCATCCGGCGAGGTACATTTGCTAACTCGAGAGACTCGTAGTGGGAGTAACAGAGACGACGTTAACGTGGACATATAGTGGCACATCGGTTCTGTAGGACAGCCATAGCAAGAATGATAGAGAGAATGGGCTTAGAAAAGTGGGAGCAGCAGGCAGGGGTACTATGACTCCCTTAAGGTAGCCAAATGCCTCGTCACCATGTAAATTTTTTTTTGAAAACTCGAGGATATTTTCGTTAAGGTAGCTCAGACAACGTTAAGGTTTACATGTAGTGGCATATTGCTCCTGCAGGACTGACCACAGTAATAATTAAAGAGTGGAAAGAAAGAAAGTTGGTCGAGCAGCTGGCAGCAGCAACTATGACTCTCTTAAGGCAGCCAAATGCCTCGTCACTCGGCGAAATTTATTTGAAAACTCGAGGAAATCGTCGTTGAAGTTACTCAGACAACGGTAACATGGACAGGTGGTGGCGTATCGCTTCTGCAGGACTGACCACAGTACGATTTAAAGGGAGGAAGGATTCAAAGAAGGGGGAGCAGCTGGCTGCAGTAACTATGACGCTTATAAGGTAGCCAAATGCCTCGTCATCCGGCGAGGTACATTTGCTAACTCGAGAGACTCGTAGTGGGAGTAACAGAGACGACGTTAACGTGGACATATAGTGGCACATCGGTTCTGTAGGACAGCCATAGCAAGAATGATAGAGAGAATGGGCTTAGAAAAGTGGGAGCAGCAGGCAGGGGTACTATGACTCCCTTAAGGTAGCCAAATGCCTCGTCACCATGTAAATTTTTTTTTGAAAACTCGAGGATATTTTCGTTAAGGTAACTCAGACAACGTTAAGGTTTACATGTAGTGGCATATTGCTCCTGCAGGACTGACCACAGTAATAATTAAAGAGTGGAAAGAAAGAAAGTTGGTCGAGCAGCTGGCAGCAGCAACTATGACTCTCTTAAGGTAGCCAAATGCCTCGTCACTCGGCGAAATTTATTTGAAAACTCGAGGAAATCGTCGTTGAAGTAACACAGACAACGGTAACATGGACAGGTGGTGGCGTATCGCTTCTGCAGGACTGGCCACAGTACGATTTAAAGGGAGGAAAGATTCAAAGAAGGGGGAGCAGCTGCCTGCAGTAACTATGACGCTCTTAAGGTAGCCAAATGCCTCGTCACTCGGCGAAATTTATTTGAAAACGCGAGGAAATCGTCGTTGAAGTAAATCAGACAACGGTAACATGCACAGGTGGTGGCGTATCGCTCTGCAGGACTGACCACAGTACGATTTAAAGGGAGGAAAGATTCAAAGAAGGGGGAGCAGCTGGCTGCAGTAACTATGACTCTCTTAAGGTAGCCAAATGCCTCGTCACTCGGCGAAATTTATTTGAAAACGCGAGGAAATCGTCGTTGAAGTAAATCAGACAACGGTAACATGCACAGGTGGTGGCGTATCGCTCTGCAGGACTGACCACAGTACGATTTAAAGGGAGGAAAGATTCAAAGAAGGGGGAGCAGCTGGCTGCAGTAACTATGACTCTCTTAAGGTAGCCAAATGCCTCGTCACTCGGCAAAATTTATTTTAAAACTCGAGGAAATCGTTGTTGAAGTAACTCAGACAACGGTAACATGGACAGGTGGTGGCGTATTGCTTCTGCAGGACTGACCACAGTACGATTTAAAGGGAGGAAGGATTCAAAGAAGGGGGAGCAGCTGGCTGCAGTAACTATGACGCTTATAAGGTAGCCAAATGCCTCGTCATCCGGCGAGGTACATATGCTAACTCGAGAGACTCGTAGTGGGAGTAACAGTGACGACGTTAACGTGGACATACAGTGGCACATCGGTTCCATAGGACAGGCCATACCAAGAATGATAGAGAGAATGGGCTTAGAAAAGTGGGAGCAGCAGGCAGGAGTACTATGACTCTCTTAAGGTAGCCAAATGAATCGTCACCATGTGAAATTTTTTGTTGAAAACTCGAGGATATCTTCGATAAGGTAGCTCATACAACGTTAAGGTTTACATGTAGTGGCATATTGCTCCTGCAGGACTGACCACAGTAATAATTAAAGAGTGGAAAGAAAGAAGGTAGGTCGAGCAGCTGGCTGCAGTAACTATGACTCTCTTAAGGTAGCCAAATGCCTCGTCACTCGGCGAAATTTATTTTAAAACTCGAGGAAATCGTTGTTAAAGTAACTCAGACAACGGTAACATGGACAGGTGGTGGCGTATTGCTTCTGCAGGACTGACCACAGTACGATTTAAAGGGAGGAAGGATTCAAAGAAGGGGGAGCAGCTGGCTGCAGTAACTATGACGCTTATAAGGTAGCCAAATGCCTCGTCATCCGGCGAGGTACATTTGCTAACTCGAGAGACTCGTAGTGGGAGTAACAGAGACGACGTTAACGTGGACATATAGTGGCACATCGGTTCTGTAGGACAGCCATAGCAAGAATGATAGAGAGAATGGGCTTAGAAAAGTGGGAGCAGCAGGCAGGGGTACTATGACTCCCTTAAGGTAGCCAAATGCCTCGTCACCATGTAAATTTTTTTTTGAAAACTCGAGGATATTTTCGTTAAGGTAGCTCAGACAACGTTAAGGTTTACATGTAGTGGCATATTGCTCCTGCAGGACTGACCACAGTAATAATTAAAGAGTGGAAAGAAAGAAAGTTGGTCGAGCAGCTGGCAGCAGCAACTATGACTCTCTTAAGGCAGCCAAATGCCTCGTCACTCGGCGAAATTTATTTGAAAACTCGAGGAAATCGTCGTTGAAGTTACTCAGACAACGGTAACATGGACAGGTGGTGGCGTATCGCTTCTGCAGGACTGACCACAGTACGATTTAAAGGGAGGAAAGATTCAAAGAAGGGGGAGCAGCTGCCTGCAGTAACTATGACGCTCTTAAGGTAGCCAAATGCCTCGTCACTCGGCGAAATTTATTTGAAAACGCGAGGAAATCGTCGTTGAAGTAAATCAGACAACGGTAACATGCACAGGTGGTGGCGTATCGCTCTGCAGGACTGACCACAGTACGATTTAAAGGGAGGAAAGATTCAAAGAAGGGGGAGCAGCTGGCTGCAGTAACTATGACTCTCTTAAGGTAGCCAAATGCCTCGTCACTCGGCGAGATTTATTTGAAAACTCGAGGAAATCGTCGTTGAAGTAAATCAGACAACGGTAACATGCACAGGTTGTGGCGTATCGCTCTGCAGGACTGACCACAGTACGATTTAAAGGGAGGAAAGATTCAAAGAAGGGGGAGCAGCTGGCTGCAGTGACTATGACTCTCTTAAGGTAGCCAAATGCCTCGTCACTCGGCGAAATTTATTTGAAAACTCGAGGAAATCGTTGTTGTGGTAACTCAGACAACGGTAACATGGACAGGTGGTGGCGTATCGCTTCTGCAGGACTAACCACAGTACGATTTAAAGGGAGGAAAGATTCAAAGAAGGGGGAGCAGCTGCCTGCAGTAACTATGACGCTCTTAAGGTAGCCAAATGCCTCGTCACTCGGCGAAATTTATTTGAAAACGCGAGGAAATCGTCGTTGAAGTAAATCAGACAACGGTAACATGCACAGGTGGTGGCGTATCGCTCTGCAGGACTGACCACAGTACGATTTAAAGGGAGGAAAGATTCAAAGAAGGGGGAGCAGCTGGCTGCAGTAACTATGACTCTCTTAAGGTAGCCAAATGCCTCGTCACTCGGCAAAATTTATTTTAAAACTCGAGGAAATCGTTGTTGAAGTAACTCAGACAACGGTAACATGGACAGGTGGTGGCGTATTGCTTCTGCAGGACTGACCACAGTACGATTTAAAGGGAGGAAGGATTCAAAGAAGGGGGAGCAGCTGGCTGCAGTAACTATGACGCTTATAAGGTAGCCAAATGCCTCGTCATCCGGCGAGGTACATATGCTAACTCGAGAGACTCGTAGTGGGAGTAACAGTGACGACGTTAACGTGGACATACAGTGGCACATCGGTTCCATAGGACAGGCCATACCAAGAATGATAGAGAAAATGGGCTTAGAAAAGTGGGAGCAGCAGGCAGGAGTACTATGACTCTCTTAAGGTAGCCAAATGAATCGTCACCATGTGAAATTTTTTGTTGAAAACTCGAGGATATCTTCGATAAGGTAGCTCATACAACGTTAAGGTTTACATGTAGTGGCATATTGCTCCTGCAGGACTGACCACAGTAATAATTAAAGAGTGGAAAGAAAGAAGGTAGGTCGAGCAGCTGGCAGCAGCAACTATGACTCTCTTAAGGCAGCCAAATGCCTCGTCACTCGGCGAAATTTATTTGAAAACTCGAGGAAATCGTCGTTGAAGTAACTCAGACAACGGTAACATGGACAGGTGGTGGCGTATCGCTTCTGCAGGACTGACCACAGTACGATTTAAAGGGAGGAAAGATTCAAAGAAGGGGGAGCAGCTGCCTGCAGTAACTATGACGCTCTTAAGGTAGCCAAATGCCTCGTCACTCGGCGAAATTTATTTGAAAACGCGAGGAAATCGTCGTTGAAGTAAATCAGACAACGGTAACATGCACAGGTGGTGGCGTATCGCTCTGCAGGACTGACCACAGTACGATTTAAAGGGAGGAAAGATTCAAAGAAGGGGGAGCAGCTGGCTGCAGTAACTATAACTCTCTTAAGGTAGCCAAATGCCTCGTCACTCGGCGAGATTTATTTGAAAACTCGAGGAAATCGTCGTTGAAGTAAATCAGACAACGGTAACATGCACAGGTTGTGGCGTATCGCTCTGCAGGACTGACCACAGTACGATTTAAAGGGAGGAAAGATTCAAAGAAGGGGGAGCAGCTGGCTGCAGTGACTATGACTCTCTTAAGGTAGCCAAATGCCTCGTCACTCGGCGAAATTTATTTGAAAACTCGAGGAAATCGTTGTTGTGGTAACTCAGACAACGGTAACATGGACAGGTGGTGGCGTATCGCTTCTGCAGGACTAACCACAGTACGATTTAAAGGGAGGAAAGAATCAAAGAAGGGGGAGCAGCTGCCTGCAGTAACTATGACGCTCTTAAGGTAGCCAAATGCCTCGTCACTCGGCGAAATTTATTTGAAAACGCGAGGAAATCGTCGTTGAAGTAAATCAGACAACGGTAACATGCACAGGTGGTGGCGTATCGCTCTGCAGGACTGACCACAGTACGATTTAAAGGGAGGAAAGATTCAAAGAAGGGGGAGCAGCTGGCTGCAGTAACTATGACTCTCTTAAGGTAGCCAAATGCCTCGTCACTCGGCAAAATTTATTTTAAAACTCGAGGAAATCGTTGTTGAAGTAACTCAGACAACGGTAACATGGACAGGTGGTGGCGTATTGCTTCTGCAGGACTGACCACAGTACGATTTAAAGGGAGGAAGGATTCAAAGAAGGGGGAGCAGCTGGCTGCAGTAACTATGACGCTTATAAGGTAGCCAAATGCCTCGTCATCCGGCGAGGTACATATGCTAACTCGAGAGACTCGTAGTGGGAGTAACAGTGACGACGTTAACGTGGACGTACAGTGGCACATCGGTTCCATAGGACAGGCCATACCAAGAATGATAGAGAGAATGGGCTTAGAAAAGTGGGAGCAGCAGGCAGGAGTACTATGACTCTCTTAAGGTAGCCAAATGAATCGTCACCATGTGAAATTTTTTGTTGAAAACTCGAGGATATCTTCGATAAGGTAGCTCATACAACGTTAAGGTTTACATGTAGTGGCATATTGCTCCTGCAGGACTGACCACAGTAATAATTAAAGAGTGGAAAGAAAGAAGGTAGGTCGAGCAGCTGGCTGCAGTAACTATGACTCTCTTAAGGTAGCCAAATGCCTCGTCACTCGGCGAAATTTATTTTAAAACTCGAGGAAATCGTTGTTAAAGTAACTCAGACAACGGTAACATGGACAGGTGGTGGCGTATTGCTTCTGCAGGACTGACCACAGTACGATTTAAAGGGAGGAAGGATTCAAAGAAGGGGGAGCAGCTGGCTGCAGTAACTATGACGCTTATAAGGTAGCCAAATGCCTCGTCATCCGGCGAGGTACATTTGCTAACTCGAGAGACTCGTAGTGGGAGTAACAGAGACGACGTTAACGTGGACATATAGTGGCACATCGGTTCTGTAGGACAGCCATAGCAAGAATGATAGAGAGAATGGGCTTAGAAAAGTGGGAGCAGCAGGCAGGGGTACTATGACTCCCTTAAGGTAGCCAAATGCCTCGTCACCATGTAAATTTTTTTTTGAAAACTCGAGGATATTTTCGTTAAGGTAGCTCAGACAACGTTAAGGTTTACATGTAGTGGCATATTGCTCCTGCAGGACTGACCACAGTAATAATTAAAGAGTGGAAAGAAAGAAAGTTGGTCGAGCAGCTGGCAGCAGCAACTATGACTCTCTTAAGGCAGCCAAATGCCTCGTCACTCGGCGAAATTTATTTGAAAACTCGAGGAAATCGTCGTTGAAGTAACTCAGACAACGGTAACATGGACAGGTGGTGGCGTATCGCTTCTGCAGGACTGACCACAGTACGATTTAAAGGGAGGAAAGATTCAAAGAAGGGGGAGCAGCTGCCTGCAGTAACTATGACGCTCTTAAGGTAGCCAAATGCCTCGTCACTCGGCGAAATTTATTTGAAAACGCGAGGAAATCGTCGTTGAAGTAAATCAGACAACGGTAACATGCACAGGTGGTGGCGTATCGCTCTGCAGGACTGACCACAGTACGATTTAAAGGGAGGAAAGATTCAAAGAAGGGGGAGCAGCTGGCTGCAGTAACTATGACTCTCTTAAGGTAGCCAAATGCCTCGTCACTCGGCGAGATTTATTTGAAAACTCGAGGAAATCGTCGTTGAAGTAAATCAGACAACGGTAACATGCACAGGTTGTGGCGTATCGCTCTGCAGGACTGACCACAGTACGATTTAAAGGGAGGAAAGATTCAAAGAAGGGGGAGCAGCTGGCTGCAGTGACTATGACTCTCTTAAGGTAGCCAAATGCCTCGTCACTCGGCGAAATTTATTTGAAAACTCGAGGAAATCGTTGTTGTGGTAACTCAGACAACGGTAACATGGACAGGTGGTGGCGTATCGCTTCTGCAGGACTAACCACAGTACGATTTAAAGGGAGGAAAGATTCAAAGAAGGGGGAGCAGCTGCCTGCAGTAACTATGACGCTCTTAAGGTAGCCAAATGCCTCGTCACTCGGCGAAATTTATTTGAAAACGCGAGGAAATCGTCGTTGAAGTAAATCAGACAACGGTAACATGCACAGGTGGTGGCGTATCGCTCTGCAGGACTGACCACAGTACGATTTAAAGGGAGGAAAGATTCAAAGAAGGGGGAGCAGCTGGCTGCAGTAACTATGACTCTCTTAAGGTAGCCAAATGCCTCGTCACTCGGCAAAATTTATTTTAAAACTCGAGGAAATCGTTGTTGAAGTAACTCAGACAACGGTAACATGGACAGGTGGTGGCGTATTGCTTCTGCAGGACTGACCACAGTACGATTTAAAGGGAGGAAGGATTCAAAGAAGGGGGAGCAGCTGGCTGCAGTAACTATGACGCTTATAAGGTAGCCAAATGCCTCGTCATCCGGCGAGGTACATATGCTAACTCGAGAGACTCGTAGTGGGAGTAACAGTGACGACGTTAACGTGGACATACAGTGGCACATCGGTTCCATAGGACAGGCCATACCAAGAATGATAGAGAGAATGGGCTTAGAAAAGTGGGAGCAGCAGGCAGGAGTACTATGACTCTCTTAAGGTAGCCAAATGAATCGTCACCATGTGAAATTTTTTGTTGAAAACTCGAGGATATCTTCGATAAGGTAGCTCATACAACGTTAAGGTTTACATGTAGTGGCATATTGCTCCTGCAGGACTGACCACAGTAATAATTAAAGAGTGGAAAGAAAGAAGGTAGGTCGAGCAGCTGGCTGCAGTAACTATGACTCTCTTAAGGTAGCCAAATGCCTCGTCACTCGGCGAAATTTATTTTAAAACTCGAGGAAATCGTTGTTAAAGTAACTCAGACAACGGTAACATGGACAGGTGGTGGCGTATTGCTTCTGCAGGACTGACCACAGTACGATTTAAAGGGAGGAAGGATTCAAAGAAGGGGGAGCAGCTGGCTGCAGTAACTATGACGCTTATAAGGTAGCCAAATGCCTCGTCATCCGGCGAGGTACATTTGCTAACTCGAGAGACTCGTAGTGGGAGTAACAGAGACGACGTTAACGTGGACATATAGTGGCACATCGGTTCTGTAGGACAGCCATAGCAAGAATGATAGAGAGAATGGGCTTAGAAAAGTGGGAGCAGCAGGCAGGGGTACTATGACTCCCTTAAGGTAGCCAAATGCCTCGTCACCATGTAAATTTTTTTTTGAAAACTCGAGGATATTTTCGTTAAGGTAGCTCAGACAACGTTAAGGTTTACATGTAGTGGCATATTGCTCCTGCAGGACTGACCACAGTAATAATTAAAGAGTGGAAAGAAAGAAAGTTGGTCGAGCAGCTGGCAGCAGCAACTATGACTCTCTTAAGGCAGCCAAATGCCTCGTCACTCGGCGAAATTTATTTGAAAACTCGAGGAAATCGTCGTTGAAGTAACTCAGACAACGGTAACATGGACAGGTGGTGGCGTATCGCTTCTGCAGGACTGACCACAGTACGATTTAAAGGGAGGAAAGATTCAAAGAAGGGGGAGCAGCTGCCTGCAGTAACTATGACGCTCTTAAGGTAGCCAAATGCCTCGTCACTCGGCGAAATTTATTTGAAAACGCGAGGAAATCGTCGTTGAAGTAAATCAGACAACGGTAACATGCACAGGTGGTGGCGTATCGCTCTGCAGGACTGACCACAGTACGATTTAAAGGGAGGAAAGATTCAAAGAAGGGGGAGCAGCTGGCTGCAGTAACTATGACTCTCTTAAGGTAGCCAAATGCCTCGTCACTCGGCGAGATTTATTTGAAAACTCGAGGAAATCGTCGTTGAAGTAAATCAGACAACGGTAACATGCACAGGTTGTGGCGTATCGCTCTGCAGGACTGACCACAGTACGATTTAAAGGGAGGAAAGATTCAAAGAAGGGGGAGCAGCTGGCTGCAGTGACTATGACTCTCTTAAGGTAGCCAAATGCCTCGTCACTCGGCGAAATTTATTTGAAAACTCGAGGAAATCGTTGTTGTGGTAACTCAGACAACGGTAACATGGACAGGTGGTGGCGTATCGCTTCTGCAGGACTGACCACAGTACGATTTAAAGGGAGGAAAGATTCAAAGAAGGGGGAGCAGCTGACTGCAGTAACTATGACGCTCTTAAGGTAGCCAAATGCCTCGTCACTCGGCGAAATTTATTTTAAAACGCGAGGAAATCGTCGTTGAAGTAAATCAGACAACGGTAACATGCACAGGTGGTGGCGTATCGCTCTGCAGGACTGACCACAGTACGATTTAAAGGGAGGAAAGATTCAAAGAAGGGGGAGCAGCTGGCTGCAGTAACTATGACTCTCTTAAGGTAGCCAAATGCCTCGTCACTCGGCAAAATTTATTTTAAAACTCGAGGAAATCGTTGTTGAAGTAACTCAGACAACGGTAACATGGACAGGTGGTGGCGTATTGCTTCTGCAGGACTGACCACAGTACGATTTAAAGGGAGGAAGGATTCAAAGAAGGGGGAGCAGCTGGCTGCAGTAACTATGACGCTTATAAGGTAGCCAAATGCCTCGTCATCCGGCGAGGTACATATGCTAACTCGAGAGACTCGTAGTGGGAGTAACAGTGACGACGTTAACGTGGACATACAGTGGCACATCGGTTCCATAGGACAGGCCATACCAAGAATGATAGAGAGAATGGGCTTAGAAAAGTGGGAGCAGCAGGCAGGAGTACTATGACTCTCTTAAGGTAGCCAAATGAATCGTCACCATGTGAAATTTTTTGTTGAAAACTCGAGGATATCTTCGAAAAGGTAGCTCATACAACGTTAAGGTTTACATGTAGTGGCATATTGCTCCTGCAGGACTGACCACAGTAATAATTAAAGAGTGGAAAGAAAGAAGGTAGGTCGAGCAGCTGGCAACAGTAACTATGACTCTCTTAAGGTAGCCAAATGCCTCGTCACTCGGCGAGATTTATTTGAAAACTCGAGGAAATCGTCGTTGAAGTAAATCAGACAACGGTAACATGCACAGGTTGTGGCGTATCGCTCTGCAGGACTGACCACAGTACGATTTAAAGGGAGGAAAGATTCAAAGAAGGGGGAGCAGCTGGCTGCAGTGACTATGACTCTCTTAAGGTAGCCAAATGCCTCGTCACTCGGCGAAATTTATTTGAAAACTCGAGGAAATCGTTGTTGTGGTAACTCAGACAACGGTAACATGGACAGGTGGTGGCGTATCGCTTCTGCAGGACTGACCACAGTACGATTTAAAGGGAGGAAAGATTCAAAGAAGGGGGAGCAGCTGACTGCAGTAACTATGACGCTCTTAAGGTAGCCAAATGCCTCGTCACTCGGCGAAATTTATTTTAAAACGCGAGGAAATCGTCGTTGAAGTAAATCAGACAACGGTAACATGCACAGGTGGTGGCGTATCGCTCTGCAGGACTGACCACAGTACGATTTAAAGGGAGGAAAGATTCAAAGAAGGGGGAGCAGCTGGCTGCAGTAACTATGACTCTCTTAAGGTAGCCAAATGCCTCGTCACTCGGCAAAATTTATTTTAAAACTCGAGGAAATCGTTGTTGAAGTAACTCAGACAACGGTAACATGGACAGGTGGTGGCGTATTGCTTCTGCAGGACTGACCACAGTACGATTTAAAGGGAGGAAGGATTCAAAGAAGGGGGAGCAGCTGGCTGCAGTAACTATGACGCTTATAAGGTAGCCAAATGCCTCGTCATCCGGCGAGGTACATATGCTAACTCGAGAGACTCGTAGTGGGAGTAACAGTGACGACGTTAACGTGGACATACAGTGGCACATCGGTTCCATAGGACAGGCCATACCAAGAATGATAGAGAGAATGGGCTTAGAAAAGTGGGAGCAGCAGGCAGGAGTACTATGACTCTCTTAAGGTAGCCAAATGAATCGTCACCATGTGAAATTTTTTGTTGAAAACTCGAGGATATCTTCGATAAGGTAGCTCATACAACGTTAAGGTTTACATGTAGTGGCATATTGCTCCTGCAGGACTGACCACAGTAATAATTAAAGAGTGGAAAGAAAGAAGGTAGGTCGAGCAGCTGGCAACAGTAACTATGACTCTCTTAAGGTAGCCAAATGCCTCGTCACTCGGAGAAATTTATTTGAAAACTCGAGGAAATCTTTGTTAAAGTAACTCAGACAACGGTAACATGGACAGGTGGTGGCGTATCGCTTCTGCAGGACTGGCCACAGTACGATTTAAAGGGAGGAAAGATTCAAAGAAGGGGGAGCAGCTGCCTGCAGTAACTATGACGCTCTTAAGGTAGCCAAATGCCTCGTCACTCGGCGAAATTTATTTGAAAACGCGAGGAAATCGTCGTTGAAGTAAATCAGACAACGGTAACATGCACAGGTGGTGGCGTATCGCTCTGCAGGACTGACCACAGTACGATTTAAAGGGAGGAAAGATTCAAAGAAGGGGGAGCAGCTGGCTGCAGTAACTATGACTCTCTTAAGGTAGCCAAATGCCTCGTCACTCGGCGAAATTTATTTTAAAACTCGAGGAAATCGTTGTTGAAGTAACTCAGACAACGGTAACATGGACAGGTGGTGGCGTATCGCTTCTGCAGGACTGTACACAGTACGATTTAAAGGGAGGAAGGATTCAAAGAAGGGGGAGCAGCTGGCTGCTGTAACTATGACGCTTATGAGGTAGCCAAATGCCTCGTCATCCGGCGAGGTACATTTGCTAACTCGAGAGACTCGTAGTGGGAGTAACAGAGACGACGTTAACGTGGACATATAGTGGCACATCGGTTCTGTAGGACAGCCATAGCAAGAATGATAGAGAGAATGGGCTTAGAAAAGTGGGAGCAGCAGGCAGGGGTACTATGACTCCCTTAAGGTAGCCAAATGCCTCGTCACCATGTAAATTTTTTTTTGAAAACTCGAGGATATTTTCGTTAAGGTAGCTCAGTTAACGTTAAGGTTTACATGTAGTGGCATATTGCTCCTGCAGGACTGACCACAGTAATAATTAAAGAGTGGAAAGAAAGAAAGTTGGTCGAGCAGCTGGCAGCAGCAACTATGACTCTCTTAAGGTAGCCAAATGCCTCGTCACTCGGCGAAATTTATTTGAAAACTCGAGGAAATCGTCGTTGAAGTAACTCAGACAACGGTAACATGGACAGGTGGTGGCGTATCGCTTCTGCAGGACTGGCCACAGTACGATTTAAAGGGAGGAAAGATTCAAAGAAGGGGGAGCAGCTGCCTGCAGTAACTATGACGCTCTTAAGGTAGCCAAATGCCTCGTCACTCGGCGAAATTTATTTGAAAACGCGAGGAAATCGTCGTTGAAGTAAATCAGACAACGGTAACATGCACAGGTGGTGGCGTATCGCTCTGCAGGACTGACCACAGTACGATTTAAAGGGAGGAAAGATTCAAAGAAGGGGGAGCAGCTGGCTGCAGTAACTATGACTCTCTTAAGGTAGCCAAATGCCTCGTCACTCGGCGAAATTTATTTCAAAACTCGAGGAAATCGTTGTTAAAGTAACTCAGACAACGGTAACATGGACAGGTGGTGGCGTATTGCTTCTGCAGGACTGACCACAGTACGATTTAAAGGGAGGAAGGATTCAAAGAAGGGGGAGCAGCTGGCTGCAGTAACTATGACGCTTATAAGGTAGCCAAATGCCTCGTCATCCGGCGAGGTACATATGCTAACTCGAGAGACTCGTAGTGGGAGTAACAGTGACGACGTTAACGTGGACATACAGTGGCACATCGGTTCCATAGGACAGGCCATACCAAGAATGATAGAGAGAATGGGCTTAGAAAAGTGGGAGCTGCAGGCAGGAGTACTATGACTCTCTTAAGGTAGCCAAATGAATCGTCACCATGTGAAATTTTTTGTTGAAAACTCGAGGATATCTTCGATAAGGTAGCTCATACAACGTTAAGGTTTACATGTAGTGGCATATTGCTCCTGCAGGACTGACCACAGTAATAATTAAAGAGTGGAAAGAAAGAAGGTAGGTCGAGCAGCTGGCAACAGTAACTATGACTCTCTTAAGGTAGCCAAATGCCTCGTCACTCGGAGAAATTTATTTGAAAACTCGAGGAAATCTTTGTTGAAGTAACTCAGACAACGGTAACATGGACAGGTGGTGGCGTATCGCTTCTGCAGGACTGACCACAGTACGATTTAAAGGGAGGAAAGATTCAAAGAAGGGGGAGCAGCTGCCTGCAGTAACTATGACGCTCTTAAGGTAGCCAAATGCCTCGTCACTCGGCGAAATTTATTTGAAAACGCGAGGAAATCGTCGTTGAAGTAAATCAAACAACGGTAACATGCACAGGTGGTGGCGTATCGCTCTGCAGGACTGACCACAGTACGATTTAAAGGGAGGAAAGATTCAAAGAAGGGGGAGCAGCTGGCTGCAGTAACTATGACTCTCTTAAGGTAGCCAAATGCCTCGTCACTCGGCGAAATTTATTTTAAAACTCGAGGAAATCGTTGTTGAAGTAACTCAGACAACGGTAACATGGACAGGTGGTGGCGTATCGCTTCTGCAGGACTGTACACAGTACGATTTAAAGGGAAGAAGGATTCAAAGAAGGGGGAGCAGCTGGCTGCTGTAACTATGACGCTTATAAGGTAGCCAAATGCCTCGTCATCCGGCGAGGTACATTTGCTAACTCGAGAGACTCGTAGTGGGAGTAACAGTGACGACGTTAACGTGGACATACAGTGGCACATCCGTTCCATAGGACAGGCCATACCAAGAATGATAGAGAGAATGGGCTTAGAAAAGTGGGAGCTGCAGGCAGGAGTACTATGACTCTCTTAAGGTAGCCAAATGAATCGTCACCATGTGAAATTTTTTGTTGAAAACTCGAGGATATCTTCGATAAGGTAGCTCATACAACGTTAAGGTTTACATGTAGTGGCATATTGCTCCTGCAGGACTGACCACAGTAATAATTAAAGAGTGGAAAGAAAGAAGGTAGGTCGAGCAGCTGGCAACAGTAACTATGACTCTCTTAAGGTAGCCAAATGCCTCGTCACTCGGAGAAATTTATTTGAAAACTCGAGGAAATCTTTGTTGAAGTAACTCAGACAACGGTAACATGGACAGGTGGTGGCGTATCGCTTCTGCAGGACTGACCACAGTACGATTTAAAGGGAGGAAAGGTTCAAAGAAGGGGGAGCAGCTGCCTGCAGTAACTATGACGCTCTTAAGGTAGCCAAATGCCTCGTCACTCGGCGAAATTTATTTTAAAACTCGAGGAAATCGTTGTTGAAGTAACTCAGACAACGGTAACATGGACAGGTGGTGGCGTATCGCTTCTGCAGGACTGTACACAGTACGATTTAAAGGGAGGAAGGATTCAAAGAAGGGGGAGCAGCTGGCTGCTGTAACTATGACGCTTATAAGGTAGCCAAATGCCTCGTCATCCGGCGAGGTACATTTGCTAACTCGAGAGACTCGTAGTGGGAGTAACAGAGACGACGTTAACGTGGACATATAGTGGCACATCGGTTCTGTAGGACAGCCATAGCAAGAATGATAGAGAGAATGGGCTTAGAAAAGTGGGAGCAGCAGGCAGGGGTACTATGACTCCCTTAAGGTAGCCAAATGCCTCGTCACCATGTAAATTTTTTTTTGAAAACTCGAGGATATTTTCGTTAAGGTAGCTCAGACAACGTTAAGGTTTACATGTAGTGGCATATTGCTCCTGCAGGACTGACCACAGTAATAATTAAAGAGTGGAAAGAAAGAAAGTTGGTCGAGCAGCTGGCAGCAGCAACTATGACTCTCTTAAGGTAGCCAAATGCCTCGTCACTCGGCGAAATTTATTTGAAAACGCGAGGAAATCGTCGTTGAAGTAAATCAGACAACGGTAACATGCACAGGTGGTGGCGTATCGCTCTGCAGGACTGACCACAGTACGATTTAAAGGGAGGAAAGATTCAAAGAAGGGGGAGCAGCTGCCTGCAGTAACTATGACGCTCTTAAGGTAGCCAAATGCCTCGTCACTCGGCGAAATTTATTTGAAAACGCGAGGAAATCGTCGTTGAAGTAAATCAGACAACGGTAACATGCACAGGTGGTGGCGTATCGCTCTGCAGGACTGACCACAGTACGATTTAAAGGGAGGAAAGATTCAAAGAAGGGGGAGCAGCTGGCTGCAGTAACTATGACTCTCTTAAGGTAGCCAAATGCCTCGTCACTCGGCGAAATTTATTTTAAAACTCGAGGAAATCGTTGTTGAAGTAACTCAGACAACGGTAACATGGACAGGTGGTGGCGTATCGCTTCTGCAGGACTGTACACAGTACGATTTAAAGGGAGGAAGGATTCAAAGAAGGGGGAGCAGCTGGCTGCTGTAACTATGACGCTTATGAGGTAGCCAAATGCCTCGTCATCCGGCGAGGTACATTTGCTAACTCGAGAGACTCGTAGTGGGAGTAACAGAGACGACGTTAACGTGGACATATAGTGGCACATCGGTTCTGTAGGACAGCCATAGCAAGAATGATAGAGAGAATGGGCTTAGAAAAGTGGGAGCAGCAGGCAGGGGTACTATGACTCCCTTAAGGTAGCCAAATGCCTCGTCACCATGTAAATTTTTTTTTGAAAACTCGAGGATATTTTCGTTAAGGTAGCTCAGTTAACGTTAAGGTTTACATGTAGTGGCATATTGCTCCTGCAGGACTGACCACAGTAATAATTAAAGAGTGGAAAGAAAGAAAGTTGGTCGAGCAGCTGGCAGCAGCAACTATGACTCTCTTAAGGTAGCCAAATGCCTCGTCACTCGGCGAAATTTATTTGAAAACTCGAGGAAATCGTCGTTGAAGTAACTCAGACAACGGTAACATGGACAGGTGGTGGCGTATCGCTTCTGCAGGACTGGCCACAGTACGATTTAAAGGGAGGAAAGATTCAAAGAAGGGGGAGCAGCTGCCTGCAGTAACTATGACGCTCTTAAGGTAGCCAAATGCCTCGTCACTCGGCGAAATTTATTTGAAAACGCGAGGAAATCGTCGTTGAAGTAAATCAGACAACGGTAACATGCACAGGTGGTGGCGTATCGCTCTGCAGGACTGACCACAGTACGATTTAAAGGGAGGAAAGATTCAAAGAAGGGGGAGCAGCTGGCTGCAGTAACTATGACTCTCTTAAGGTAGCCAAATGCCTCGTCACTCGGCGAAATTTATTTCAAAACTCGAGGAAATCGTTGTTAAAGTAACTCAGACAACGGTAACATGGACAGGTGGTGGCGTATTGCTTCTGCAGGACTGACCACAGTACGATTTAAAGGGAGGAAGGATTCAAAGAAGGGGGAGCAGCTGGCTGCAGTAACTATGACGCTTATAAGGTAGCCAAATGCCTCGTCATCCGGCGAGGTACATATGCTAACTCGAGAGACTCGTAGTGGGAGTAACAGTGACGACGTTAACGTGGACATACAGTGGCACATCGGTTCCATAGGACAGGCCATACCAAGAATGATAGAGAGAATGGGCTTAGAAAAGTGGGAGCTGCAGGCAGGAGTACTATGACTCTCTTAAGGTAGCCAAATGAATCGTCACCATGTGAAATTTTTTGTTGAAAACTCGAGGATATCTTCGATAAGGTAGCTCATACAACGTTAAGGTTTACATGTAGTGGCATATTGCTCCTGCAGGACTGACCACAGTAATAATTAAAGAGTGGAAAGAAAGAAGGTAGGTCGAGCAGCTGGCAACAGTAACTATGACTCTCTTAAGGTAGCCAAATGCCTCGTCACTCGGAGAAATTTATTTGAAAACTCGAGGAAATCTTTGTTGAAGTAACTCAGACAACGGTAACATGGACAGGTGGTGGCGTATCGCTTCTGCAGGACTGACCACAGTACGATTTAAAGGGAGGAAAGATTCAAAGAAGGGGGAGCAGCTGCCTGCAGTAACTATGACGCTCTTAAGGTAGCCAAATGCCTCGTCACTCGGCGAAATTTATTTGAAAACGCGAGGAAATCGTCGTTGAAGTAAATCAAACAACGGTAACATGCACAGGTGGTGGCGTATCGCTCTGCAGGACTGTCCACAGTACGATTTAAAGGGAGGAAAGATTCAAAGAAGGGGGAGCAGCTGGCTGCAGTAACTATGACTCTCTTAAGGTAGCCAAATGCCTCGTCACTCGGCGAAATTTATTTTAAAACTCGAGGAAATCGTTGTTGAAGTAACTCAGACAACGGTAACATGGACAGGTGGTGGCGTATCGCTTCTGCAGGACTGTACACAGTACGATTTAAAGGGAGGAAGGATTCAAAGAAGGGGGAGCAGCTGGCTGCTGTAACTATGACGCTTATAAGGTAGCCAAATGCCTCGTCATCCGGCGAGGTACATTTGCTAACTCGAGAGACTCGTAGTGGGAGTAACAGTGACGACGTTAACGTGGACATACAGTGGCACATCCGTTCCATAGGACAGGCCATACCAAGAATGATAGAGAGAATGGGCTTAGAAAAGTGGGAGCTGCAGGCAGGAGTACTATGACTCTCTTAAGGTAGCCAAATGAATCGTCACCATGTGAAATTTTTTGTTGAAAACTCGAGGATATCTTCGATAAGGTAGCTCATACAACGTTAAGGTTTACATGTAGTGGCATATTGCTCCTGCAGGACTGACCACAGTAATAATTAAAGAGTGGAAAGAAAGAAGGTAGGTCGAGCAGCTGGCAACAGTAACTATGACTCTCTTAAGGTAGCCAAATGCCTCGTCACTCGGAGAAATTTATTTGAAAACTCGAGGAAATCTTTGTTGAAGTAACTCAGACAACGGTAACATGGACAGGTGGTGGCGTATCGCTTCTGCAGGACTGACCACAGTACGATTTAAAGGGAGGAAAGGTTCAAAGAAGGGGGAGCAGCTGCCTGCAGTAACTATGACGCTCTTAAGGTAGCCAAATGCCTCGTCACTCGGCGAAATTTATTTTAAAACTCGAGGAAATCGTTGTTGAAGTAACTCAGACAACGGTAACATGGACAGGTGGTGGCGTATCGCTTCTGCAGGACTGTACACAGTACGATTTAAAGGGAGGAAGGATTCAAAGAAGGGGGAGCAGCTGGCTGCTGTAACTATGACGCTTATAAGGTAGCCAAATGCCTCGTCATCCGGCGAGGTACATTTGCTAACTCGAGAGACTCGTAGTGGGAGTAACAGAGACGACGTTAACGTGGACATATAGTGGCACATCGGTTCTGTAGGACAGCCATAGCAAGAATGATAGAGAGAATGGGCTTAGAAAAGTGGGAGCAGCAGGCAGGGGTACTATGACTCCCTTAAGGTAGCCAAATGCCTCGTCACCATGTAAATTTTTTTTTGAAAACTCGAGGATATTTTCGTTAAGGTAGCTCAGACAACGTTAAGGTTTACATGTAGTGGCATATTGCTCCTGCAGGACTGACCACAGTAATAATTAAAGAGTGGAAAGAAAGAAAGTTGGTCGAGCAGCTGGCAGCAGCAACTATGACTCTCTTAAGGTAGCCAAATGCCTCGTCACTCGGCGAAATTTATTTGAAAACTCGAGGAAATCGTCGTTGAAGTAACTCAGACAACGGTAACATGGACAGGTGGTGGCGTATCGCTTCTGCAGGACTGGCCACAGTACGATTTAAAGGGAGGAAAGATTCAAAGAAGGGGGAGCAGCTGCCTGCAGTAACTATGACGCTCTTAAGGTAGCCAAATGCCTCGTCACTCGGCGAAATTTATTTGAAAACGCGAGGAAATCGTCGTTGAAGTAAATCAGACAACGGTAACATGCACAGGTGGTGGCGTATCGCTCTGCAGGACTGACCACAGTACGATTTAAAGGGAGGAAAGATTCAAAGAAGGGGGAGCAGCTGGCTGCAGTAACTATGACTCTCTTAAGGTAGCCAAATGCCTCGTCACTCGGCGAAATTTATTTCAAAACTCGAGGAAATCGTTGTTAAAGTAACTCAGACAACGGTAACATGGACAGGTGGTGGCGTATTGCTTCTGCAGGACTGACCACAGTACGATTTAAAGGGAGGAAGGATTCAAAGAAGGGGGAGCAGCTGGCTGCAGTAACTATGACGCTTATAAGGTAGCCAAATGCCTCGTCATCCGGCGAGGTACATATGCTAACTCGAGAGACTCGTAGTGGGAGTAACAGTGACGACGATAACGTGGACATACAGTGCCACATCGGTTCCATAGGACAGGCCATACCAAGAATGATAGAGAGAATGGGCTTAGAAAAGTGGGAGCTGCAGGCAGGAGTACTATGACTCTCTTAAGGTAGCCAAATGAATCGTCACCATGTGAAATTTTTTGTTGAAAACTCGAGGATATCTTCGATAAGGTAGCTCATACAACGTTAAGGTTTACATGTAGTGGCATATTGCTCCTGCAGGACTGACCACAGTAATAATTAAAGAGTGGAAAGAAAGAAGGTAGGTCGAGCAGCTGGCAACAGTAACTATGACTCTCTTAAGGTAGCCAAATGCCTCGTCACTCGGAGAAATTTATTTGAAAACTCGAGGAAATCTTTGTTGAAGTAACTCAGACAACGGTAACATGGACAGGTGGTGGCGTATCGCTTCTGCAGGACTGACCACAGTACGATTTAAAGGGAGGAAAGATTCAAAGAAGGGGGAGCAGCTGCCTGCAGTAACTATGACGCTCTTAAGGTAGCCAAATGCCTCGTCACTCGGCGAAATTTATTTGAAAACGCGAGGAAATCGTCGTTGAAGTAAATCAGACAACGGTAACATGCACAGGTGGTGGCGTATCGCTCTGCAGGACTGACCACAGTACGATTTAAAGGGAGGAAAGATTCAAAGAAGGGGGAGCAGCTGGCTGCAGTAACTATGACTCTCTTAAGGTAGCCAAATGCCTCGTCACTCGGCGAAATTTATTTTAAAACTCGAGGAAATCGTTGTTGAAGTAACTCAGACAACGGTAACATGGACAGGTGGTGGCGTATCGCTTCTGCAGGACTGTACACAGTACGATTTAAAGGGAGGAAGGATTCAAAGAAGGGGGAGCAGCTGGCTGCTGTAACTATGACGCTTATAAGGTAGCCAAATGCCTCGTCATCCGGCGAGGTACATTTGCTAACTCGAGAGACTCGTAGTGGGAGTAACAGTGACGACGTTAACGTGGACATACAGTGGCACATCGGTTCCATAGGACAGGCCATACCAAGAATGATAGAGAGAATGGGCTTAGAAAAGTGGGAGCTGCAGGCAGGAGTACTATGACTCTCTTAAGGTAGCCAAATGAATCGTCACCATGTGAAATTTTTTGTTGAAAACTCGAGGATATCTTCGATAAGGTAGCTCATACAACGTTAAGGTTTACATGTAGTGGCATATTGCTCCTGCAGGACTGACCACAGTAATAATTAAAGAGTGGAAAGAAAGAAGGTAGGTCGAGCAGCTGGCAACAGTAACTATGACTCTCTTAAGGTAGCCAAATGCCTCGTCACTCGGAGAAATTTATTTGAAAACTCGAGGAAATCTTTGTTGAAGTAACTCAGACAACGGTAACATGGACAGGTGGTGGCGTATCGCTTCTGCAGGACTGACCACAGTACGATTTAAAGGGAGGAAAGATTCAAAGAAGGGGGAGCAGCTGCCTGCAGTAACTATGACGCTCTTAAGGTAGCCAAATGCCTCGTCACTCGGCGAAATTTATTTGAAAACGCGAGGAAATCGTCGTTGAAGTAAATCAGACAACGGTAACATGCACAGGTGGTGGCGTATCGCTCTGCAGGACTGACCACAGTACGATTTAAAGGGAGGAAAGATTCAAAGAAGGGGGAGCAGCTGGCTGCAGTAACTATGACTCTCTTAAGGTAGCCAAATGCCTCTCACTCGGCGAAATTTATTTTAAAACTCGAGGAAATCGTTGTTGAAGTAACTCAGACAACGGTAACATGGACAGGTGGTGGCGTATCGCTTCTGCAGGACTGTACACAGTACGATTTAAAGGGAGGAAGGATTCAAAGAAGGGGGAGCAGCTGGCTGCTGTAACTATGACGCTTATAAGGTAGCCAAATGCCTCGTCATCCGGCGAGGTACATTTGCTAACTCGAGAGACTCGTAGTGGGAGTAACAGAGACGACGTTAACGTGGACATATAGGGGCACATCAATTCTGTAGGACAGCCATAGCAAGAATGATAGAGAGAATGGGCTTAGAAAAGTGGGAGCAGCAGGCAGGGGTACTATGACTCCCTTAAGGTAGCCAAATGCCTCGTCACCATGTAATTTTTTTTTTTGAAAACTCGAGGATATTTTCGTTAAGGTAGCTCAGACAACGTTAAGGTTTACATGTAGTGGCATATTGCTCCTGCAGGACTGACCACAGTAATAATTAAAGAGTGGAAAGAAAGAAAGTTGGTCGAGCAGCTGGCAGCAGCAACTATGACTCTCTTAAGGTAGCCAAGTGCCTCGTCACTCGGCGAAATTTATTTGAAAACTCGAGGAAATCGTCGTTGAAGTAACTCAGACAACGGTAACATGGACAGGTGGTGGCGTATCGCTTCTGCAGGACTGGCCACAGTACGATTTAAAGGGAGGAAAGATTCAAAGAAGGGGGAGCAGCTGCCTGCAGTAACTATGATGCTCTTAAGGTAGCCAAATGCCTCGTCACTCGGCGAAATTTATTTGAAAACGCGAGGAAATCGTCGTTGAAGTAAATCAGACAACGGTAACATGCACAGGTGGTGGCGTATCGCTCTGCAGGACTGACCACAGTACGATTTAAAGGGAGGAAAGATTCAAAGAAGGGGGAGCAGCTGGCTGCAGTAACTATGACTCTCTTAAGGTAGCCAAATGCCTCGTCACTCGGCGAAATTTATTTTAAAACTCGAGGAAATCGTTGTTAAAGTAACTCAGACAACGGTAACATGGACAGGTGGTGGCGTATTGCTTCTGCAGGACTGACCACAGTACGATTTAAAGGGAGGAAAGATTCAAAGAAGGGGGAGCAGCTGGCTGCAGTAACTATGACGCTTATAAGGTAGCCAAATGCCTCGTCATCCGGCGAGGTACATATGCTAACTCGAGAGACTCGTAGTGGGAGTAACAGTGACGACGTTAACGTGGACATACAGTGGCACATCGGTTCCATAGGACAGGCCATACCAAGAATGATAGAGAGAATGGGCTTAGAAAAGTGGGAGCTGCAGGCAGGAGTACTATGACTCTCTTAAGGTAGCCAAATGAATCGGCACCATGTGAAATTTTTTTTTGAAAACTCGAGGATATCTTCGATAAGGTAGCTCATACAACGTTAAGGTTTACATGTAGTGGCATATTGCTCCTGCAGGACTGACCACAGTAATAATTAAAGAGTGGAAAGAAAGAAGGTAGGTCGAGCAGCTGGCAACAGTAACTATGACTCTCTTAAGGTAGCCAAATGCCTCGTCACTCGGAGAAATTTATTTGAAAACTCGAGGAAATCTTTGTTGAAGTAACTCAGACAACGGTAACATGGACAGGTGGTGGCGTATCGCTTCTGCAGGACTGACCACAGTACGATTTAAAGGGAGGAAAGATTCAAAGAAGGGGGAGCAGCTGCCTGCAGTAACTATGACGCTCTTAAGGTAGCCAAATGCCTCGTCACTCGGCGAAATTTATTTGAAAACGCGAGGAAATCGTCGTTGAAGTAAATCAGACAACGGTAACATGCACAGGTGGTGGCGTATCGCTCTGCAGGACTGACCACAGTACGATTTAAAGGGAGGAAAGATTCAAAGAAGGGGGAGCAGCTGGCTGCAGTAACTATGACTCTCTTAAGGTAGCCAAATGCCTCGTCACTCGGCGAAATTTATTTTAAAACTCGAGGAAATCGTTGTTGAAGTAACTCAGACAACGGTAACATGGACAGGTGGTGGCGTATCGCTTCTGCAGGACTGTACACAGTACGATTTAAAGGGAGGAAGGATTCAAAGAAGGGGGAGCAGCTGGCTGCTGTAACTATGACGCTTATAAGGTAGCCAAATGCCTCGTCATCCGGCGAGGTACATTTGCTAACTCGAGAGACTCGTAGTGGGAGTAACAGAGACGACGTTAACGTGGACATATAGGGGCACATCAATTCTGTAGGACAGCCATAGCAAGAATGATAGAGAGAATGGGCTTAGAAAAGTGGGAGCAGCAGGCAGGGGTACTATGACTCCCTTAAGGTAGCCAAATGCCTCGTCACCATGTTAGTTTTTTTTTTGAAAACTCGAGGATATTTTCGTTAAGGTAGCTCAGACAACGTTAAGGTTTACATGTAGTGGCATATTGCTCCTGCAGGACTGACCACAGTAATAATTAAAGAGTGGAAAGAAAGAAAGTTGGTCGAGCAGCTGGCAGCAGCAACTATGACTCTCTTAACGTAGCCAAGTGCCTCGTCACTCGGCGAAATTTATTTGAAAACTCGAGGAAATCGTCGTTGAAGTAACTCAGACAACGGTAACATGGACAGGTGGTGGCGTATCGCTTCTGCAGGACTGGCCACAGTACGATTTAAAGGGAGGAAAGATTCAAAGAAGGGGGAGCAGCTGCCTGCAGTAACTATGACGCTCTTAAGGTAGCCAAATGCCTCGTCACTCGGCGAAATTTATTTGAAAACGCGAGGAAATCGTCGTTGAAGTAAATCAGACAACGGTAACATGCACAGGTGGTGGCGTATCGCTCTGCAGGACTGACCACAGTACGATTTAAAGGGAGGAAAGATTCAAAGAAGGGGGAGCAGCTGGCTGCAGTAACTATGACTCTCTTAAGGTAGCCAAATGCCTCGTCACTCGGCGAAATTTATTTTAAAACTCGAGGAAATCGTTGTTAAAGTAACTCAGACAACGGTAACATGGACAGGTGGTGGCGTATTGCTTCTGCAGGACTGACCACAGTACGATTTAAAGGGAGGAAGGATTCAAAGAAGGGGGAGCAGCTGGCTGCAGTAACTATGACGCTTATAAGGTAGCCAAATGCCTCGTCATCCGGCGAGGTACATATGCTAACTCGAGAGACTCGTAGTGGGAGTAACAGTGACGACGTTAACGTGGACATACAGTGGCACATCGGTTCCATAGGACAGGCCATACCAAGAATGATAGAGAGAATGGGCTTAGAAAAGTGGGAGCTGCAGGCAGGAGTACTATGACTCTCTTAAGGTAGCCAAATGAATCGTCACCATGTGAAATTTTTTGTTGAAAACTCGAGGATATCTTCGATAAGGTAGCTCATACAACGTTAAGGTTTACATGTAGTGGCATATTGCTCCTGCAGGACTGACCACAGTAATAATTAAAGAGTGGAAAGAAAGAAGGTAGGTCGAGCAGCTGGCAACAGTAACTATGACTCTCTTAAGGTAGCCAAATGCCTCGTCACTCGGAGAAATTTATTTGAAAACTCGAGGAAATCTTTGTTGAAGTAACTCAGACAACGGTAACATGGACAGGTGGTGGCGTATCGCTTCTGCAGGACTGACCACAGTACGATTTAAAGGGAGGAAAGATTCAAAGAAGGGGGAGCAGCTGCCTGCAGTAACTATGACGCTCTTAAGGTAGCCAAATGCCTCGTCACTCGGCGAAATTTATTTGAAAACGCGAGGAAATCGTCGTTGAAGTAAATCAGACAACGGTAACATGCACAGGTGGTGGCGTATCGCTCTGCAGGACTGACCACAGTACGATTTAAAGGGAGGAAAGATTCAAAGAAGGGGGAGCAGCTGGCTGCAGTAACTATGACTCTCTTAAGGTAGCCAAATGCCTCGTCACTCGGCGAAATTTATTTTAAAACTCGAGGAAATCGTTGTTGAAGTAACTCAGACAACGGTAACATGGACAGGTGGTGGCGTATCGCTTCTGCAGGACTGTACACAGTACGATTTAAAGGGAGGAAGGATTCAAAGAAGGGGGAGCAGCTGGCTGCTGTAACTATGACGCTTATAAGGTAGCCAAATGCCTCGTCATCCGGCGAGGTACATTTGCTAACGCGAGAGACTCGTAGTGGGAGTAACAGGGACGACGTTAACGTGGACATATAGGGGCACATCAATTCTGTAGGACAGCCATAGCAAGAATGATAGAGAGAATGGGCTTAGAAAAGTGGGAGCAGCAGGCAGGGGTACTATGACTCCCTTAAGGTAGCCAAATGCCTCGTCACGATGTAATTTTTTTTTTGAAAACTCGAGGATATTTTCGTTAAGGTAGCTCAGACAACGTTAAGGTTTACATGTAGTGGCATATTGCTCCTGCAGGACTGACCACAGTAATAATTAAAGAGTGGAAAGAAAGAAAGTTGGTCGAGCAGCTGGCAGCAGCAACTATGACTCTCTTAAGGTAGCCAAGTGCCTCGTCACTCGGAGAAATTTATTTGAAAACTCGAGGAAATCGTCGTTGAAGTAACTCAGACAACGGTAACATGGACAGGTGGTGGCGTATCGCTTCTGCAGGACTGGCCACAGTACGATTTAAAGGGAGGAAAGATTCAAAGAAGGGGGAGCAGCTGCCTGCAGTAACTATGACGCTCTTAAGGTAGCCAAATGCCTCGTCACTCGGCGAAATTTATTTGAAAACGCGAGGAAATCGTCGTTGAAGTAAATCAGACAACGGTAACATGCACAGGTGGTGGCGTATCGCTCTGCAGGACTGACCACAGTACGATTTAAAGGGAGGAAAGATTCAAAGAAGGGGGAGCAGCTGGCTGCAGTAACTATGACTCTCTTAAGGTAGCCAAATGCCTCGTCACTCGGCGAAATTTATTTTAAAACTCGAGGAAATCGTTGTTAAAGTAACTCAGACAACGGTAACATGGACAGGTGGTGGCGTATTGCTGCTGCAGGACTGACCACAGTACGATTTAAAGGGAGGAAGGATTCAAAGAAGGGGGAGCAGCTGGCTGCAGTAACTATGACGCTTATAAGGTAGCCAAATGCCTCGTCATCCGGCGAGGTACATATGCTAACTCGAGAGACTCGTAGTGGGAGTAACAGTGACGACGTTAACGTGGACATACAGTGGCACATCGGTTCCATAGGACAGGCCATACCAAGAATGATAGAGAGAATGGGCTTAGAAAAGTGGGAGCTGCAGGCAGGAGTACTATGACTCTCTTAAGGTAGCCAAATGAATCGTCACCATGTGAAATTTTTTGTTGAAAACTCGAGGATATCTTCGATAAGGTAGCTCATACAACGTTAAGGTTTACATGTAGTGGCATATTGCTCCTGCAGGACTGACCACAGTAATAATTAAAGAGTGGAAAGAAAGAAGGTAGGTCGAGCAGCTGGCAACAGTAACTATGACTCTCTTAAGGTAGCCAAATGCCTCGTCACTCGGAGAAATTTATTTGAAAACTCGAGGAAATCTTTGTTGAAGTAACTCAGACAACGGTAACATGGACAGGTGGTGGCGTATCGCTTCTGCAGGACTGACCACAGTACGATTTAAAGGGAGGAAAGATTCAAAGAAGGGGGAGCAGCTGCCTGCAGTAACTATGACGCTCTTAAGGTAGCCAAATGCCTCGTCACTCGGCGAAATTTATTTGAAAACGCGAGGAAATCGTCGTTGAAGTAAATCAGACAACGGTAACATGCACAGGTGGTGGCGTATCGCTCTGCAGGACTGACCACAGTACGATTTAAAGGGAGGAAAGATTCAAAGAAGGGGGAGCAGCTGGCTGCAGTAACTATGACTCTCTTAAGGTAGCCAAATGCCTCGTCACTCGGCGAAATTTATTTTAAAACTCGAGGAAATCGTTGTTGAAGTAACTCAGACAACGGTAACATGGACAGGTGGTGGCGTATCGCTTCTGCAGGACTGTACACAGTACGATTTAAAGGGAGGAAGGATTCAAAGAAGGGGGAGCAGCTGGCTGCTGTAACTATGACGCTTATAAGGTAGCCAAATGCCTCGTCATCCGGCGAGGTACATTTGCTAACTCGAGAGACTCGTAGTGGGAGTAACAGAGACGACGTTAACGTGGACATATAGGGGCACATCAATTCTGTAGGACAGCCATAGCAAGAATGATAGAGAGAATGGGCTTAGAAAAGTGGGAGCAGCAGGCAGGGGTACTATGACTCCCTTAAGGTAGCCAAATGCCTCGTCACCATGTAATTTTTTTTTTGAAAACTCGAGGATATTTTCGTTAAGGTAGCTCAGACAACGTTAAGGTTTACATGTAGTGGCATATTGCTCCTGCAGGACTGACCACAGTAATAATTAAAGAGTGGAAAGAAAGAAAGTTGGTCGAGCAGCTGGCAGCAGCAACTATGACTCTCTTAAGGTAGCCAAGTGCCTCGTCACTCGGCGAAATTTATTTGAAAACTCGAGGAAATCGTCGTTGAAGTAACTCAGACAACGGTAACATGGACAGGTGGTGGCGTATCGCTTCTGCAGGACTGGCCACAGTACGATTTAAAGGGAGGAAAGATTCAAAGAAGGGGGAGCAGCTGCCTGCAGTAACTATGACGCTCTTAAGGTAGCCAAATGCCTCGTCACTCGGCGAAATTTATTTGAAAACGCGAGGAAATCGTCGTTGAAGTAAATCAGACAACGGTAACATGCACAGGTGGTGGCGTATCGCTCTGCAGGACTGACCACAGTACGATTTAAAGGGAGGAAAGATTCAAAGAAGGGGGAGCAGCTGGCTGCAGTAACTATGACTCTCTTAAGGTAGCCAAATGCCTCGTCACTCGGCGAAATTTATTTTAAAACTCGAGGAAATCGTTGTTAAAGTAACTCAGACAACGGTAACATGGACAGGTGGTGGCGTATTGCTTCTGCAGGACTGACCACAGTACGATTTAAAGGGAGGAAGGATTCAAAGAAGGGGGAGCAGCTGGCTGCAGTAACTATGACGCTTATAAGGTAGCCAAATGCCTCGTCATCCGGCGAGGTACATATGCTAACTCGAGAGACTCGTAGTGGGAGTAACAGTGACGACGTTAACGTGGACATACAGTGGCACATCGGTTCCATAGGACAGGCCATACCAAGAATGATAGAGAGAATGGGCTTAGAAAAGTGGGAGCTGCAGGCAGGAGTACTATGACTCTCTTAAGGTAGCCAAATGAATCGTCACCATGTGAAATTTTTTGTTGAAAACTCGAGGATATCTTCGATAAGGTAGCTCATACAACGTTAAGGTTTACATGTAGTGGCATATTGCTCCTGCAGGACTGACCACAGTAATAATTAAAGAATGGAAAGAAAGAAGGTAGGTCGAGCAGCTGGCAACAGTAACTATGACTCTCTTAAGGTAGCCAAATGCCTCGTCACTCGGAGAAATTTATTTGAAAACTCGAGGAAATCTTTGTTGAAGTAACTCAGACAACGGTAACATGGACAGGTGGTGGCGTATCGCTTCTGCAGGACTGACCACAGTACGATTTAAAGGGAGGAAAGATTCAAAGAAGGGGGAGCAGCTGCCTGCAGTAACTATGACGCTCTTAAGGTAGCCAAATGCCTCGTCACTCGGCGAAATTTATTTGAAAACGCGAGGAAATCGTCGTTGAAGTAAATCAGACAACGGTAACATGCACAGGTGGTGGCGTATCGCTGTGCAGGACTGACCACAGTACGATTTAAAGGGAGGAAAGATTCAAAGAAGGGGGAGCAGCTGGCTGCAGTAACTATGACTCTCTTAAGGTAGCCAAATGCCTCGTCACTCGGCGAAATTTATTTTAAAACTCGAGGAAATCGTTGTTGAAGTAACTCAGACAACGGTAACATGGACAGGTGGTGGCGTATCGCTTCTGCAGGACTGTACACAGTACGATTTAAAGGGAGGAAGGATTCAAAGAAGGGGGAGCAGCTGGCTGCTGTAACTATGACGCTTATAAGGTAGCCAAATGCCTCGTCATCCGGCGAGGTACATTTGCTAACTCGAGAGACTCGTAGTGGGAGTAACAGAGACGACGTTAACGTGGACATATAGGGGCACATCAATTCTGTAGGACAGCCATAGCAAGAATGATAGAGAGAATGGGCTTAGAAAAGTGGGAGCAGCAGGCAGGGGTACTATGACTCCCTTAAGGTAGCCAAATGCCTCGTCACCATGTAATTTTTTTTTTGAAAACTCGAGGATATTTTCGTTAAGGTAGCTCAGACAACGTTAAGGTTTACATGTAGTGGCATATTGCTCCTGCAGGACTGACCACAGTAATAATTAAAGAGTGGAAAGAAAGAAAGTTGGTCGAGCAGCTGGCAGCAGCAACTATGACTCTCTTAAGGTAGCCAAGTGCCTCGTCACTCGGCGAAATTTATTTGAAAACTCGAGGAAATCGTCGTTGAAGTAACTCAGACAACGGTAACATGGACAGGTGGTGGCGTATCGCTTCTGCAGGACTGGCCACAGTACGATTTAAAGGGAGGAAAGATTCAAAGAAGGGGGAGCAGCTGCCTGCAGTAACTATGACGCTCTTAAGGTAGCCAAATGCCTCGTCACTCGGCGAAATTTATTTGAAAACGCGAGGAAATCGTCGTTGAAGTAAATCAGACAACGGTAACATGCACAGGTGGTGGCGTATCGCTCTGCAGGACTGACCACAGTACGATTTAAAGGGAGGAAAGATTCAAAGAAGGGGGAGCAGCTGGCTGCAGTAACTATGACTCTCTTAAGGTAGCCAAATGCCTCGTCACTCGGCGAAATTTATTTTAAAACTCGAGGAAATCGTTGTTAAAGTAACTCAGACAACGGTAACATGGACAGGTGGTGGCGTATTGCTTCTGCAGGACTGACCACAGTACGATTTAAAGGGAGGAAGGATTCAAAGAAGGGGGAGCAGCTGGCTGCAGTAACTATGACGCTTATAAGGTAGCCAAATGCCTCGTCATCCGGCGAGGTACATATGCTAACTCGAGAGACTCGTAGTGGGAGTAACAGTGACGACGTTAACGTGGACATACAGTGGCACATCGGTTCCATAGGACAGGCCATACCAAGAATGATAGAGAGAATGGGCTTAGAAAAGTGGGAGCTGCAGGCAGGAGTACTATGACTCTCTTAAGGTAGCCAAATGAATCGTCACCATGTGAAATTTTTTGTTGAAAACTCGAGGATATCTTCGATAAGGTAGCTCATACAACGTTAAGGTTTACATGTAGTGGCATATTGCTCCTGCAGGACTGACCACAGTAATAATTAAAGAGTGGAAAGAAAGAAGGTAGGTCGAGCAGCTGGCAACAGTAACTATGACTCTCTTAAGGTAGCCAAATGCCTCGTCACTCGGAGAAATTTATTTGAAAACTCGAGGAAATCTTTGTTGAAGTAACTCAGACAACGGTAACATGGACAGGTGGTGGCGTATCGCTTCTGCAGGACTGACCACAGTACGATTTAAAGGGAGGAAAGATTCAAAGAAGGGGGAGCAGCTGCCTGCAGTAACTATGACGCTCTTAAGGTAGCCAAATGCCTCGTCACTCGGCGAAATTTATTTGAAAACGCGAGGAAATCGTCGTTGAAGTAAATCAGACAACGGTAACATGCACAGGTGGTGGCGTATCGCTCTGCAGGACTGACCACAGTACGATTTAAAGGGAGGAAAGATTCAAAGAAGGGGGAGCAGCTGGCTGCAGTAACTATGACTCTCTTAAGGTAGCCAAATGCCTCGTCACTCGGCGAAATTTATTTTAAAACTCGAGGAAATCGTTGTTGAAGTAACTCAGACAACGGTAACATGGACAGGTGGTGGCGTATCGCTTCTGCAGGACTGTACACAGTACGATTTAAAGGGAGGAAGGATTCAAAGAAGGGGGAGCAGCTGGCTGCTGTAACTATGACGCTTATAAGGTAGCCAAATGCCTCGTCATCCGGCGAGGTACATTTGCTAACTCGAGAGACTCGTAGTGGGAGTAACAGAGACGACGTTAACGTGGACATATAGGGGCACATCAATTCTGTAGGACAGCCATAGCAAGAATGATAGAGAGAATGGGCTTAGAAAAGTGGGAGCAGCAGGCAGGGGTACTATGACTCCCTTAAGGTAGCCAAATGCCTCGTCACCATGTAATTTTTTTTTTGAAAACTCGAGGATATTTTCGTTAAGGTAGCTCAGACAACGTTAAGGTTTACATGTAGTGGCATATTGCTCCTGCAGGACTGACCACAGTAATAATTAAAGAGTGGAAAGAAAGAAAGTTGGTCGAGCAGCTGGCAGCAGCAACTATGACTCTCTTAAGGTAGCCAAGTGCCTCGTCACTCGGCGAAATTTATTTGAAAACTCGAGGAAATCGTCGTTGAAGTAACTCAGACAACGGTAACATGGACAGGTGGTGGCGTATCGCTTCTGCAGGACTGGCCACAGTACGATTTAAAGGGAGGAAAGATTCAAAGAAGGGGGAGCAGCTGCCTGCAGTAACTATGACGCTCTTAAGGTAGCCAAATGCCTCGTCACTCGGCGAAATTTATTTGAAAACGCGAGGAAATCGTCGTTGAAGTAAATCAGACAACGGTAACATGCACAGGTGGTGGCGTATCGCTCTGCAGGACTGACCACAGTACGATTTAAAGGGAGGAAAGATTCAAAGAAGGGGGAGCAGCTGGCTGCAGTAACTATGACTCTCTTAAGGTAGCCAAATGCCTCGTCACTCGGCGAAATTTATTTTAAAACTCGAGGAAATCGTTGTTAAAGTAACTCAGACAACGGTAACATGGACAGGTGGTGGCGTATTGCTGCTGCAGGACTGACCACAGTACGATTTAAAGGGAGGAAGGATTCAAAGAAGGGGGAGCAGCTGGCTGCAGTAACTATGACGCTTATAAGGTAGCCAAATGCCTCGTCATCCGGCGAGGTACATATGCTAACTCGAGAGACTCGTAGTGGGAGTAACAGTGACGACGTTAACGTGGACATACAGTGGCACATCCGTTCCATAGGACAGGCCATACCAAGAATGATAGAGAGAATGGGCTTAGAAAAGTGGGAGCTGCAGGCAGGAGTACTATGACTCTCTTAAGGTAGCCAAATGAATCGTCACCATGTGAAATTTTTTGTTGAAAACTCGAGGATATCTTCGATAAGGTAGCTCATACAACGTTAAGGTTTACATGTAGTGGCATATTGCTCCTGCAGGACTGACCACAGTAATAATTAAAGAGTGGAAAGAAAGAAGGTAGGTCGAGCAGCTGGCAACAGTAACTATGACTCTCTTAAGGTAGCCAAATGCCTCGTCACTCGGAGAAATTTATTTGAAAACTCGAGGAAATCTTTGTTGAAGTAACTCAGACAACGGTAACATGGACAGGTGGTGGCGTATCGCTTCTGCAGGACTGACCACAGTACGATTTAAAGGGAGGAAAGATTCAAAGAAGGGGGAGCAGCTGCCTGCAGTAACTATGACGCTCTTAAGGTAGCCAAATGCCTCGTCACTCGGCGAAATTTATTTGAAAACGCGAGGAAATCGTCGTTGAAGTAAATCAGACAACGGTAACATGCACAGGTGGTGGCGTATCGCTGTGCAGGACTGACCACAGTACGATTTAAAGGGAGGAAAGATTCAAAGAAGGGGGAGCAGCTGGCTGCAGTAACTATGACTCTCTTAAGGTAGCCAAATGCCTCGTCACTCGGCGAAATTTATTTTAAAACTCGAGGAAATCGTTGTTGAAGTAACTCAGACAACGGTAACATGGACAGGTGGTGGCGTATCGCTTCTGCGGGACTGTACACAGTACGATTTAAAGGGAGGAAGGAATCAAAGAAGGGGGAGCAGCTGGCTGCTGTAACTATGACGCTTATAAGGTAGCCAAATGCCTCGTCATCCGGCGAGGTACATTTGCTAACTCGAGAGACTCGTAGTGGGAGTAACAGAGACGACGTTAACGTGGACATATAGTGGCACATCGGTTCTGTAGGACAGCCATAGCAAGAATGATAGAGAGAATGGGCTTAGAAAAGTGGGAGCAGCAGGCAGGGGTACTATGACTCCCTTAAGGTAGCCAAATGCCTCGTCACCATGTAAATTTTTTTTTGAAAACTCGAGGATATTTTCGTTAAGGTAGCTCAGACAACGTTAATGTTTACATGTAGTGGCATATTGCTCCTGCAGGACTGACCACAGTAATAATTAAAGAGTGGAAAGAAAGAAAGTTGGTCGAGCAGCTGGCAGCAGCAACTATGACTCTCTTAAGGTAGCCAAATGCCACGTCACTCGGCGAAATTTATTTGAAAACTCGAGGAAATCGTCGTTGAAGTAACTCAGACAACGGTAACATGGACAGGTGGTGGCGTATCGCTTCTGCAGGACTGGCCACAGTACGATTTAAAGGGAGGAAAGATTCAAAGAAGGGGGAGCAGCTGCCTGCAGTAACTATGACGCTCTTAAGGTAGCCAAATGCCTCGTCACTCGGCGAAATTTATTTGAAAACGCGAGGAAATCGTCGTTGAAGTAAATCAGACAACGGTAACATGCACAGGTGGTGGCGTATCGCTCTGCAGGACTGACCACAGTACGATTTAAAGGGAGGAAAGATTCAAAGAAGGGGGAGCAGCTGGCTGCAGTAACTATGACTCTCTTAAGGTAGCCAAATGCCTCGTCACTCGGCGAAATTTATTTTAAAACTCGAGGAAATCGTTGTTAAAGTAACTCAGACAACGGTAACATGGACAGGTGGTGGCGTATTGCTTCTGCAGGACTGACCACAGTACGATTTAAAGGGAGGAAGGATTCAAAGAAGGGGGAGCAGCTGGCTGCAGTAACTATGACGCTTATAAGGTAACCAAATGCCTCGTCATCCGGCGAGGTACATATGCTAACTCGAGAGACTCGTAGTGGGAGTAACAGTGACGACGTTAACGTGGACATACAGTGGCACATCGATTCCATAGGACAGGCCATACCAAGAATGATAGAGAGAATGGGCTTAGAAAAGTGGGAGCTGCAGGCAGGAGTACTATGACCCTCTTAAGGTAGCCAAATGAATCGTCACCATGTGAAATTTTTTGTTGAAAACTCGAGGATATCTTCGATAAGGTAGCTCATACAACGTTAAGGTTTACATGTAGTGGCATATTGCTCCTGCAGGACTGACCACAGTAATAATTAAAGAGTGGAAAGAAAGAAAGTTGGTCGAGCAGCTGGCAGCAGCAACTATGACTCTCTTAAGGTAGCCAAATGCCTCGTCACTCGGCGAAATTTATTTGAAAACTCGAGGAAATCGTCGTTGAAGTAACTCAGACAACGGTAACATGGACAGGTGGTGGCGTATCGCTTCTGCAGGACTGGCCACAGTACGATTTAAAGGGAGGAAAGATTCAAAGAAGGGGGAGCAGCTGCCTGCAGTAACTATGACGCTCTTAAGATAGCCAAATGCCTCGTCACTCGGCGAAATTTATTTGAAAACGCGAGGAAATCGTCGTTGAAGTAAATCAGACAACGGTAACATGCACAGGTGGTGGCGTATCGCTCTGCAGGACTGACCACAGTACGATTTAAAGGGAGGAAAGATTCAAAGAAGGGGGAGCAGCTGGCTGCAGTAACTATGACTCTCTTAAGGTAGCCAAATGCCTCGTCACTCGGCGAAATTTATTTTAAAACTCGAGGAAATCGTTGTTAAAGTAACTCAGACAACGGTAACATGGACAGGTGGTGGCGTATTGCTTCTGCAGGACTGACCACAGTACGATTTAAAGGGAGGAAGGATTCAAAGAAGGGGGAGCAGCTGGCTGCAGTAACTATGACGCTTATAAGGTAGCCAAATGCCTCGTCATCCGGCGAGGTACATATGCTAACTCGAGAGACTCGTAGTGGGAGTAACAGTGACGACGTTAACGTGGACATACAGTGGCACATCGGTTCCATAGGACAGGCCATACCAAGAATGATAGAGAGAATGGGCTTAGAAAAGTGGGAGCTGCAGGCAGGAGTACTATGACTCTCTTAAGGTAGCCAAATGAATCGTCACCATGTGAAATTTTTTGTTGAAAACTCGAGGATATCTTCGATAAGGTAGCTCATACAACGTTAAGGTTTACATGTAGTGGCATATTGCTCCTGCAGGACTGACCACAGTAATAATTAAAGAGTGGAAAGAAAGAAGGTAGGTCGAGCAGCTGGCAACAGTAACTATGACTCTCTTAAGGTAGCCAAATGCCTCGTCACTCGGAGAAATTTATTTGAAAACTCGAGGAAATCTTTGTTGAAGTAACTCAGACAACGGTAACATGGACAGGTGGTGGCGTATCGCTTCTGCAGGACTGTACACAGTACGATTTAAAGGGAGGAAGGAATCAAAGAAGGGGGAGCAGCTGGCTGCTGTAACTATGACGCTTATAAGGTAGCCAAATGCCTCGTCATCCGGCGAGGTACATTTGCTAACTCGAGAGACTCGTAGTGGGAGTAACAGAGACGACGTTAACGTGGACATATAGTGGCACATCGGTTCTGTAGGACAGCCATAGCAAGAATGATAGAGAGAATGGGCTTAGAAAAGTGGGAGCAGCAGGCAGGGGTACTATGACTCCCTTAAGGTAGCCAAATGCCTCGTCACCATGTAAATTTTTTTTTGAAAACTCGAGGATATTTTCGTTAAGGTAGCTCAGACAACGTTAATGTTTACATGTAGTGGCATATTGCTCCTGCAGGACTGACCACAGTAATAATTAAAGAGTGGAAAGAAAGAAAGTTGGTCGAGCAGCTGGCAGCAGCAACTATGACTCTCTTAAGGTAGCCAAATGCCACGTCACTCGGCGAAATTTATTTGAAAACTCGAGGAAATCGTCGTTGAAGTAACTCAGACAACGGTAACATGGACAGGTGGTGGCGTATCGCTTCTGCAGGACTGGCCACAGTACGATTTAAAGGGAGGAAAGATTCAAAGAAGGGGGAGCAGCTGCCTGCAGTAACTATGACGCTCTTAAGGTAGCCAAATGCCTCGTCACTCGGCGAAATTTATTTGAAAACGCGAGGAAATCGTCGTTGAAGTAAATCAGACAACGGTAACATGCACAGGTGGTGGCGTATCGCTCTGCAGGACTGACCACAGTACGATTTAAAGGGAGGAAAGATTCAAAGAAGGGGGAGCAGCTGGCTGCAGTAACTATGACTCTCTTAAGGTAGCCAAATGCCTCGTCACTCGGCGAAATTTATTTTAAAACTCGAGGAAATCGTTGTTAAAGTAACTCAGACAACGGTAACATGGACAGGTGGTGGCGTATTGCTTCTGCAGGACTGACCACAGTACGATTTAAAGGGAGGAAGGATTCAAAGAAGGGGGAGCAGCTGGCTGCAGTAACTATGACGCTTATAAGGTAGCCAAATGCCTCGTCATCCGGCGAGGTACATATGCTAACTCGAGAGACTCGTAGTGGGAGTAACAGTGACGACGTTAACGTGGACATACAGTGGCACATCGGTTCCATAGGACAGGCCATACCAAGAATGATAGAGAGAATGGGCTTAGAAAAGTGGGAGCTGCAGGCAGGAGTACTATGACTCTCTTAAGGTAGCCAAATGAATCGTCACCATGTGAAATTTTTTGTTGAAAACTCGAGGATATCTTCGATAAGGTAGCTCATACAACGTTAAGGTTTACATGTAGTGGCATATTGCTCCTGCAGGACTGACCACAGTAATAATTAAAGAGTGGAAAGAAAGAAGGTAGGTCGAGCAGCTGGCAACAGTAACTATGACTCTCTTAAGGTAGCCAAATGCCTCGTCACTCGGAGAAATTTATTTGAAAACTCGAGGAAATCTTTGTTGAAGTAACTCAGACAACGGTAACATGGACAGGTGGTGGCGTATCGCTTCTGCAGGACTGTACACAGTACGATTTAAAGGGAGGAAGGAATCAAAGAAGGGGGAGCAGCTGGCTGCTGTAACTATGACGCTTATAAGGTAGCCAAATGCCTCGTCATCCGGCGAGGTACATTTGCTAACTCGAGAGACTCGTAGTGGGAGTAACAGAGACGACGTTAACGTGGACATATAGTGGCACATCGGTTCTGTAGGACAGCCATAGCAAGAATGATAGAGAGAATGGGCTTAGAAAAGTGGGAGCAGCAGGCAGGGGTACTATGACTCCCTTAAGGTAGACAAATGCCTCGTCACCATGTAAATTTTTTTTTGAAAACTCGAGGATATTTTCGTTAAGGTAGCTCAGACAACGTTAATGTTTACATGTAGTGGCATATTGCTCCTGCAGGACTGACCACAGTAATAATTAAAGAGTGGAAAGAAAGAAAGTTGGTCGAGCAGCTGGCAGCAGCAACTATGACTCTCTTAAGGTAGCCAAATGCCACGTCACTCGGCGAAATTTATTTGAAAACTCGAGGAAATCGTCGTTGAAGTAACTCAGACAACGGTAACATGGACAGGTGGTGGCGTATCGCTTCTGCAGGACTGGCCACAGTACGATTTAAAGGGAGGAAAGATTCAAAGAAGGGGGAGCAGCTGCCTGCAGTAACTATGACGCTCTTAAGGTAGCCAAATGCCTCGTCACTCGGCGAAATTTATTTGAAAACGCGAGGAAATCGTCGTTGAAGTAAATCAGACAACGGTAACATGCACAGGTGGTGGCGTATCGCTCTGCAGGACTGACCACAGTACGATTTAAAGGGAGGAAAGATTCAAAGAAGGGGGAGCAGCTGGCTGCAGTAACTATGACTCTCTTAAGGTAGCCAAATGCCTCGTCACTCGGCGAAATTTATTTTAAAACTCGAGGAAATCGTTGTTAAAGTAACTCAGACAACGGTAACATGGACAGGTGGTGGCGTATTGCTTCTGCAGGACTGACCACAGTACGATTTAAAGGGAGGAAGGATTCAAAGAAGGGGGAGCAGCTGGCTGCAGTAACTATGACGCTTATAAGGTAACCAAATGCCTCGTCATCCGGCGAGGTACATATGCTAACTCGAGAGACTCGTAGTGGGAGTAACAGTGACGACGTTAACGTGGACATACAGTGGCACATCGATTCCATAGGACAGGCCATACCAAGAATGATAGAGAGAATGGGCTTAGAAAAGTGGGAGCTGCAGGCAGGAGTACTATGACCCTCTTAAGGTAGCCAAATGAATCGTCACCATGTGAAATTTTTTGTTGAAAACTCGAGGATATCTTCGATAAGGTAGCTCATACAACGTTAAGGTTTACATGTAGTGGCATATTGCTCCTGCAGGACTGACCACAGTAATAATTAAAGAGTGGAAAGAAAGAAAGTTGGTCGAGCAGCTGGCAGCAGCAACTATGACTCTCTTAAGGTAGCCAAATGCCTCGTCACTCGGCGAAATTTATTTGAAAACTCGAGGAAATCGTCGTTGAAGTAACTCAGACAACGGTAACATGGACAGGTGGTGGCGTATCGCTTCTGCAGGACTGGCCACAGTACGATTTAAAGGGAGGAAAGATTCAAAGAAGGGGGAGCAGCTGCCTGCAGTAACTATGACGCTCTTAAGATAGCCAAATGCCTCGTCACTCGGCGAAATTTATTTGAAAACGCGAGGAAATCGTCGTTGAAGTAAATCAGACAACGGTAACATGCACAGGTGGTGGCGTATCGCTCTGCAGGACTGACCACAGTACGATTTAAAGGGAGGAAAGATTCAAAGAAGGGGGAGCAGCTGGCTGCAGTAACTATGACTCTCTTAAGGTAGCCAAATGCCTCGTCACTCGGCGAAATTTATTTTAAAACTCGAGGAAATCGTTGTTAAAGTAACTCAGACAACGGTAACATGGACAGGTGGTGGCGTATTGCTTCTGCAGGACTGACCACAGTACGATTTAAAGGGAGGAAGGATTCAAAGAAGGGGGAGCAGCTGGCTGCAGTAACTATGACGCTTATAAGGTAGCCAAATGCCTCGTCATCCGGCGAGGTACATATGCTAACTCGAGAGACTCGTAGTGGGAGTAACAGTGACGACGTTAACGTGGACATACAGTGGCACATCGGTTCCATAGGACAGGCCATACCAAGAATGATAGAGAGAATGGGCTTAGAAAAGTGGGAGCTGCAGGCAGGAGTACTATGACTCTCTTAAGGTAGCCAAATGAATCGTCACCATGTGAAATTTTTTGTTGAAAACTCGAGGATATCTTCGATAAGGTAGCTCATACAACGTTAAGGTTTACATGTAGTGGCATATTGCTCCTGCAGGACTGACCACAGTAATAATTAAAGAGTGGAAAGAAAGAAGGTAGGTCGAGCAGCTGGCAACAGTAACTATGACTCTCTTAAGGTAGCCAAATGCCTCGTCACTCGGAGAAATTTATTTGAAAACTCGAGGAAATCTTTGTTGAAGTAACTCAGACAACGGTAACATGGACAGGTGGTGGCGTATCGCTTCTGCAGGACTGTACACAGTACGATTTAAAGGGAGGAAGGAATCAAAGAAGGGGGAGCAGCTGGCTGCTGTAACTATGACGCTTATAAGGTAGCCAAATGCCTCGTCATCCGGCGAGGTACATTTGCTAACTCGAGAGACTCGTAGTGGGAGTAACAGAGACGACGTTAACGTGGACATATAGTGGCACATCGGTTCTGTAGGACAGCCATAGCAAGAATGATAGAGAGAATGGGCTTAGAAAAGTGGGAGCAGCAGGCAGGGGTACTATGACTCCCTTAAGGTAGCCAAATGCCTCGTCACCATGTAAATTTTTTTTTGAAAACTCGAGGATATTTTCGTTAAGGTAGCTCAGACAACGTTAATGTTTACATGTAGTGGCATATTGCTCCTGCAGGACTGACCACAGTAATAATTAAAGAGTGGAAAGAAAGAAAGTTGGTCGAGCAGCTGGCAGCAGCAACTATGACTCTCTTAAGGTAGCCAAATGCCACGTCACTCGGCGAAATTTATTTGAAAACTCGAGGAAATCGTCGTTGAAGTAACTCAGACAACGGTAACATGGACAGGTGGTGGCGTATCGCTTCTGCAGGACTGGCCACAGTACGATTTAAAGGGAGGAAAGATTCAAAGAAGGGGGAGCAGCTGCCTGCAGTAACTATGACGCTCTTAAGGTAGCCAAATGCCTCGTCACTCGGCGAAATTTATTTGAAAACGCGAGGAAATCGTCGTTGAAGTAAATCAGACAACGGTAACATGCACAGGTGGTGGCGTATCGCTCTGCAGGACTGACCACAGTACGATTTAAAGGGAGGAAAGATTCAAAGAAGGGGGAGCAGCTGGCTGCAGTAACTATGACTCTCTTAAGGTAGCCAAATGCCTCGTCACTCGGCGAAATTTATTTTAAAACTCGAGGAAATCGTTGTTAAAGTAACTCAGACAACGGTAACATGGACAGGTGGTGGCGTATTGCTTCTGCAGGACTGACCACAGTACGATTTAAAGGGAGGAAGGATTCAAAGAAGGGGGAGCAGCTGGCTGCAGTAACTATGACGCTTATAAGGTAGCCAAATGCCTCGTCATCCGGCGAGGTACATATGCTAACTCGAGAGACTCGTAGTGGGAGTAACAGTGACGACGTTAACGTGGACATACAGTGGCACATCGGTTCCATAGGACAGGCCATACCAAGAATGATAGAGAGAATGGGCTTAGAAAAGTGGGAGCTGCAGGCAGGAGTACTATGACTCTCTTAAGGTAGCCAAATGAATCGTCACCATGTGAAATTTTTTGTTGAAAACTCGAGGATATCTTCGATAAGGTAGCTCATACAACGTTAAGGTTTACATGTAGTGGCATATTGCTCCTGCAGGACTGACCACAGTAATAATTAAAGAGTGGAAAGAAAGAAGGTAGGTCGAGCAGCTGGCAACAGTAACTATGACTCTCTTAAGGTAGCCAAATGCCTCGTCACTCGGAGAAATTTATTTGAAAACTCGAGGAAATCTTTGTTGAAGTAACTCAGACAACGGTAACATGGACAGGTGGTGGCGTATCGCTTCTGCAGGACTGTACACAGTACGATTTAAAGGGAGGAAGGAATCAAAGAAGGGGGAGCAGCTGGCTGCTGTAACTATGACGCTTATAAGGTAGCCAAATGCCTCGTCATCCGGCGAGGTACATTTGCTAACTCGAGAGACTCGTAGTGGGAGTAACAGAGACGACGTTAACGTGGACATATAGTGGCACATCGGTTCTGTAGGACAGCCATAGCAAGAATGATAGAGAGAATGGGCTTAGAAAAGTGGGAGCAGCAGGCAGGGGTACTATGACTCCCTTAAGGTAGACAAATGCCTCGTCACCATGTAAATTTTTTTTTGAAAACTCGAGGATATTTTCGTTAAGGTAGCTCAGACAACGTTAATGTTTACATGTAGTGGCATATTGCTCCTGCAGGACTGACCACAGTAATAATTAAAGAGTGGAAAGAAAGAAAGTTGGTCGAGCAGCTGGCAGCAGCAACTATGACTCTCTTAAGGTAGCCAAATGCCACGTCACTCGGCGAAATTTATTTGAAAACTCGAGGAAATCGTCGTTGAAGTAACTCAGACAACGGTAACATGGACAGGTGGTGGCGTATCGCTTCTGCAGGACTGGCCACAGTACGATTTAAAGGGAGGAAAGATTCAAAGAAGGGGGAGCAGCTGCCTGCAGTAACTATGACGCTCTTAAGGTAGCCAAATGCCTCGTCACTCGGCGAAATTTATTTGAAAACGCGAGGAAATCGTCGTTGAAGTAAATCAGACAACGGTAACATGCACAGGTGGTGGCGTATCGCTCTGCAGGACTGACCACAGTACGATTTAAAGGGAGGAAAGATTCAAAGAAGGGGGAGCAGCTGGCTGCAGTAACTATGACTCTCTTAAGGTAGCCAAATGCCTCGTCACTCGGCGAAATTTATTTTAAAACTCGAGGAAATCGTTGTTAAAGTAACTCAGACAACGGTAACATGGACAGGTGGTGGCGTATTGCTTCTGCAGGACTGACCACAGTACGATTTAAAGGGAGGAAGGATTCAAAGAAGGGGGAGCAGCTGGCTGCAGTAACTATGACGCTTATAAGGTAACCAAATGCCTCGTCATCCGGCGAGGTACATATGCTAACTCGAGAGACTCGTAGTGGGAGTAACAGTGACGACGTTAACGTGGACATACAGTGGCACATCGATTCCATAGGACAGGCCATACCAAGAATGATAGAGAGAATGGGCTTAGAAAAGTGGGAGCTGCAGGCAGGAGTACTATGACCCTCTTAAGGTAGCCAAATGAATCGTCACCATGTGAAATTTTTTGTTGAAAACTCGAGGATATCTTCGATAAGGTAGCTCATACAACGTTAAGGTTTACATGTAGTGGCATATTGCTCCTGCAGGACTGACCACAGTAATAATTAAAGAGTGGAAAGAAAGAAAGTTGGTCGAGCAGCTGGCAGCAGCAACTATGACTCTCTTAAGGTAGCCAAATGCCTCGTCACTCGGCGAAATTTATTTGAAAACTCGAGGAAATCGTCGTTGAAGTAACTCAGACAACGGTAACATGGACAGGTGGTGGCGTATCGCTTCTGCAGGACTGGCCACAGTACGATTTAAAGGGAGGAAAGATTCAAAGAAGGGGGAGCAGCTGCCTGCAGTAACTATGACGCTCTTAAGATAGCCAAATGCCTCGTCACTCGGCGAAATTTATTTGAAAACGCGAGGAAATCGTCGTTGAAGTAAATCAGACAACGGTAACATGCACAGGTGGTGGCGTATCGCTCTGCAGGACTGACCACAGTACGATTTAAAGGGAGGAAAGATTCAAAGAAGGGGGAGCAGCTGGCTGCAGTAACTATGACTCTCTTAAGGTAGCCAAATGCCTCGTCACTCGGCGAAATTTATTTTAAAACTCGAGGAAATCGTTGTTAAAGTAACTCAGACAACGGTAACATGGACAGGTGGTGGCGTATTGCTTCTGCAGGACTGACCACAGTACGATTTAAAGGGAGGAAGGATTCAAAGAAGGGGGAGCAGCTGGCTGCAGTAACTATGACGCTTATAAGGTAGCCAAATGCCTCGTCATCCGGCGAGGTACATATGCTAACTCGAGAGACTCGTAGTGGGAGTAACAGTGACGACGTTAACGTGGACATACAGTGGCACATCGGTTCCATAGGACAGGCCATACCAAGAATGATAGAGAGAATGGGCTTAGAAAAGTGGGAGCTGCAGGCAGGAGTACTATGACTCTCTTAAGGTAGCCAAATGAATCGTCACCATGTGAAATTTTTTGTTGAAAACTCGAGGATATCTTCGATAAGGTAGCTCATACAACGTTAAGGTTTACATGTAGTGGCATATTGCTCCTGCAGGACTGACCACAGTAATAATTAAAGAGTGGAAAGAAAGAAGGTAGGTCGAGCAGCTGGCAACAGTAACTATGACTCTCTTAAGGTAGCCAAATGCCTCGTCACTCGGAGAAATTTATTTGAAAACTCGAGGAAATCTTTGTTGAAGTAACTCAGACAACGGTAACATGGACAGGTGGTGGCGTATCGCTTCTGCAGGACTGTACACAGTACGATTTAAAGGGAGGAAGGAATCAAAGAAGGGGGAGCAGCTGGCTGCTGTAACTATGACGCTTATAAGGTAGCCAAATGCCTCGTCATCCGGCGAGGTACATTTGCTAACTCGAGAGACTCGTAGTGGGAGTAACAGAGACGACGTTAACGTGGACATATAGTGGCACATCGGTTCTGTAGGACAGCCATAGCAAGAATGATAGAGAGAATGGGCTTAGAAAAGTGGGAGCAGCAGGCAGGGGTACTATGACTCCCTTAAGGTAGCCAAATGCCTCGTCACCATGTAAATTTTTTTTTGAAAACTCGAGGATATTTTCGTTAAGGTAGCTCAGACAACGTTAATGTTTACATGTAGTGGCATATTGCTCCTGCAGGACTGACCACAGTAATAATTAAAGAGTGGAAAGAAAGAAAGTTGGTCGAGCAGCTGGCAGCAGCAACTATGACTCTCTTAAGGTAGCCAAATGCCACGTCACTCGGCGAAATTTATTTGAAAACTCGAGGAAATCGTCGTTGAAGTAACTCAGACAACGGTAACATGGACAGGTGGTGGCGTATCGCTTCTGCAGGACTGGCCACAGTACGATTTAAAGGGAGGAAAGATTCAAAGAAGGGGGAGCAGCTGCCTGCAGTAACTATGACGCTCTTAAGGTAGCCAAATGCCTCGTCACTCGGCGAAATTTATTTGAAAACGCGAGGAAATCGTCGTTGAAGTAAATCAGACAACGGTAACATGCACAGGTGGTGGCGTATCGCTCTGCAGGACTGACCACAGTACGATTTAAAGGGAGGAAAGATTCAAAGAAGGGGGAGCAGCTGGCTGCAGTAACTATGACTCTCTTAAGGTAGCCAAATGCCTCGTCACTCGGCGAAATTTATTTTAAAACTCGAGGAAATCGTTGTTAAAGTAACTCAGACAACGGTAACATGGACAGGTGGTGGCGTATTGCTTCTGCAGGACTGACCACAGTACGATTTAAAGGGAGGAAGGATTCAAAGAAGGGGGAGCAGCTGGCTGCAGTAACTATGACGCTTATAAGGTAGCCAAATGCCTCGTCATCCGGCGAGGTACATATGCTAACTCGAGAGACTCGTAGTGGGAGTAACAGTGACGACGTTAACGTGGACATACAGTGGCACATCGGTTCCATAGGACAGGCCATACCAAGAATGATAGAGAGAATGGGCTTAGAAAAGTGGGAGCTGCAGGCAGGAGTACTATGACTCTCTTAAGGTAGCCAAATGAATCGTCACCATGTGAAATTTTTTGTTGAAAACTCGAGGATATCTTCGATAAGGTAGCTCATACAACGTTAAGGTTTACATGTAGTGGCATATTGCTCCTGCAGGACTGACCACAGTAATAATTAAAGAGTGGAAAGAAAGAAGGTAGGTCGAGCAGCTGGCAACAGTAACTATGACTCTCTTAAGGTAGCCAAATGCCTCGTCACTCGGAGAAATTTATTTGAAAACTCGAGGAAATCTTTGTTGAAGTAACTCAGACAACGGTAACATGGACAGGTGGTGGCGTATCGCTTCTGCAGGACTGTACACAGTACGATTTAAAGGGAGGAAGGAATCAAAGAAGGGGGAGCAGCTGGCTGCTGTAACTATGACGCTTATAAGGTAGCCAAATGCCTCGTCATCCGGCGAGGTACATTTGCTAACTCGAGAGACTCGTAGTGGGAGTAACAGAGACGACGTTAACGTGGACATATAGTGGCACATCGGTTCTGTAGGACAGCCATAGCAAGAATGATAGAGAGAATGGGCTTAGAAAAGTGGGAGCAGCAGGCAGGGGTACTATGACTCCCTTAAGGTAGACAAATGCCTCGTCACCATGTAAATTTTTTTTTGAAAACTCGAGGATATTTTCGTTAAGGTAGCTCAGACAACGTTAATGTTTACATGTAGTGGCATATTGCTCCTGCAGGACTGACCACAGTAATAATTAAAGAGTGGAAAGAAAGAAAGTTGGTCGAGCAGCTGGCAGCAGCAACTATGACTCTCTTAAGGTAGCCAAATGCCACGTCACTCGGCGAAATTTATTTGAAAACTCGAGGAAATCGTCGTTGAAGTAACTCAGACAACGGTAACATGGACAGGTGGTGGCGTATCGCTTCTGCAGGACTGGCCACAGTACGATTTAAAGGGAGGAAAGATTCAAAGAAGGGGGAGCAGCTGCCTGCAGTAACTATGACGCTCTTAAGGTAGCCAAATGCCTCGTCACTCGGCGAAATTTATTTGAAAACGCGAGGAAATCGTCGTTGAAGTAAATCAGACAACGGTAACATGCACAGGTGGTGGCGTATCGCTCTGCAGGACTGACCACAGTACGATTTAAAGGGAGGAAAGATTCAAAGAAGGGGGAGCAGCTGGCTGCAGTAACTATGACTCTCTTAAGGTAGCCAAATGCCTCGTCACTCGGCGAAATTTATTTTAAAACTCGAGGAAATCGTTGTTAAAGTAACTCAGACAACGGTAACATGGACAGGTGGTGGCGTATTGCTTCTGCAGGACTGACCACAGTACGATTTAAAGGGAGGAAGGATTCAAAGAAGGGGGAGCAGCTGGCTGCAGTAACTATGACGCTTATAAGGTAACCAAATGCCTCGTCATCCGGCGAGGTACATATGCTAACTCGAGAGACTCGTAGTGGGAGTAACAGTGACGACGTTAACGTGGACATACAGTGGCACATCGATTCCATAGGACAGGCCATACCAAGAATGATAGAGAGAATGGGCTTAGAAAAGTGGGAGCTGCAGGCAGGAGTACTATGACCCTCTTAAGGTAGCCAAATGAATCGTCACCATGTGAAATTTTTTGTTGAAAACTCGAGGATATCTTCGATAAGGTAGCTCATACAACGTTAAGGTTTACATGTAGTGGCATATTGCTCCTGCAGGACTGACCACAGTAATAATTAAAGAGTGGAAAGAAAGAAAGTTGGTCGAGCAGCTGGCAGCAGCAACTATGACTCTCTTAAGGTAGCCAAATGCCTCGTCACTCGGCGAAATTTATTTGAAAACTCGAGGAAATCGTCGTTGAAGTAACTCAGACAACGGTAACATGGACAGGTGGTGGCGTATCGCTTCTGCAGGACTGGCCACAGTACGATTTAAAGGGAGGAAAGATTCAAAGAAGGGGGAGCAGCTGCCTGCAGTAACTATGACGCTCTTAAGATAGCCAAATGCCTCGTCACTCGGCGAAATTTATTTGAAAACGCGAGGAAATCGTCGTTGAAGTAAATCAGACAACGGTAACATGCACAGGTGGTGGCGTATCGCTCTGCAGGACTGACCACAGTACGATTTAAAGGGAGGAAAGATTCAAAGAAGGGGGAGCAGCTGGCTGCAGTAACTATGACTCTCTTAAGGTAGCCAAATGCCTCGTCACTCGGCGAAATTTATTTTAAAACTCGAGGAAATCGTTGTTAAAGTAACTCAGACAACGGTAACATGGACAGGTGGTGGCGTATTGCTTCTGCAGGACTGACCACAGTACGATTTAAAGGGAGGAAGGATTCAAAGAAGGGGGAGCAGCTGGCTGCAGTAACTATGACGCTTATAAGGTAGCCAAATGCCTCGTCATCCGGCGAGGTACATATGCTAACTCGAGAGACTCGTAGTGGGAGTAACAGTGACGACGTTAACGTGGACATACAGTGGCACATCGGTTCCATAGGACAGGCCATACCAAGAATGATAGAGAGAATGGGCTTAGAAAAGTGGGAGCTGCAGGCAGGAGTACTATGACTCTCTTAAGGTAGCCAAATGAATCGTCACCATGTGAAATTTTTTGTTGAAAACTCGAGGATATCTTCGATAAGGTAGCTCATACAACGTTAAGGTTTACATGTAGTGGCATATTGCTCCTGCAGGACTGACCACAGTAATAATTAAAGAGTGGAAAGAAAGAAGGTAGGTCGAGCAGCTGGCAACAGTAACTATGACTCTCTTAAGGTAGCCAAATGCCTCGTCACTCGGAGAAATTTATTTGAAAACTCGAGGAAATCTTTGTTGAAGTAACTCAGACAACGGTAACATGGACAGGTGGTGGCGTATCGCTTCTGCAGGACTGTACACAGTACGATTTAAAGGGAGGAAGGAATCAAAGAAGGGGGAGCAGCTGGCTGCTGTAACTATGACGCTTATAAGGTAGCCAAATGCCTCGTCATCCGGCGAGGTACATTTGCTAACTCGAGAGACTCGTAGTGGGAGTAACAGAGACGACGTTAACGTGGACATATAGTGGCACATCGGTTCTGTAGGACAGCCATAGCAAGAATGATAGAGAGAATGGGCTTAGAAAAGTGGGAGCAGCAGGCAGGGGTACTATGACTCCCTTAAGGTAGTCAAATGCCTCGTCACCATGTAAATTTTTTTTTGAAAACTCGAGGATATTTTCGTTAAGGTAGCTCAGACAACGTTAATGTTTACATGTAGTGGCATATTGCTCCTGCAGGACTGACCACAGTAATAATTAAAGAGTGGAAAGAAAGAAAGTTGGTCGAGCAGCTGGCAGCAGCAACTATGACTCTCTTAAGGTAGCCAAATGCCACGTCACTCGGCGATATTTATTTGAAAACTCGAGGAAATCGTCGTTGAAGTAACTCAGACAACGGTAACATGGACAGGTGGTGGCGTATCGCTTCTGCAGGACTGGCCACAGTACGATTTAAAGGGAGGAAAGATTCAAAGAAGGGGGAGCAGCTGCCTGCAGTAACTATGACGCTCTTAAGGTAGCCAAATGCCTCGTCACTCGGCGAAATTTATTTGAAAACGCGAGGAAATCGTCGTTGAAGTAAATCAGACAACGGTAACATGCACAGGTGGTGGCGTATCGCTCTGCAGGACTGACCACAGTACGATTTAAAGGGAGGAAAGATTCAAAGAAGGGGGAGCAGCTGGCTGCAGTAACTATGACTCTCTTAAGGTAGCCAAATGCCTCGTCACTCGGCGAAATTTATTTTAAAACTCGAGGAAATCGTTGTTAAAGTAACTCAGACAACGGTAACATGGACAGGTGGTGGCGTATTGCTTCTGCAGGACTGACCACAGTACGATTTAAAGGGAGGAAGGATTCAAAGAAGGGGGAGCAGCTGGCTGCAGTAACTATGACGCTTATAAGGTAACCAAATGCCTCGTCATCCGGCGAGGTACGTTTGCTAACTCGAGAGACTCGTAGTGGGAGTAACAGAGACGACGTTAACGTGGACATATAGTGGCACATCGGTTCTGTAGGACAGCCATAGCAAGAATGATAGAGAGAATGGGCTTAGAAAAGTGGGAGCAGCAGGCAGGGGTACTATGACTCCCTTAAGGTAGCCAAATGCCTCGTCACCATGTAAATTTTTTTTTGAAAACTCGAGGATATTTTCGTTAAGGTAGCTCAGACAACGTTAAGGTTTACATGTATTGGCATATTGCTCCTGCAGGACTGACCACAGTAATAATTAAAGAGTGGAAAGAAAGAAAGTTGGTCGAGCAGCTGGCAGCAGCAACTATGACTCTCTTAAGGTAGCCAAATGCCTCGTCACTCGGCGAAATTTATTTGAAAACTCGAGGAAATCGTCGTTGAAGTAACTCAGACAACGGTAACATGGACAGGTGGTGGCGTATCGCTTCTGCAGGACTGGCCACAGTACGATTTAAAGGGAGGAAAGATTCAAAGAAGGGGGAGCAGCTGCCTGCAGTAACTATGACGCTCTTAAGATAGCCAAATGCCTCGTCACTCGGCGAAATTTATTTGAAAACGCGAGGAAATCGTCGTTGAAGTAAATCAGACAACGGTAACATGCACAGGTGGTGGCGTATCGCTCTGCAGGACTGACCACAGTACGATTTAAAGGGAGGAAAGATTCAAAGAAGGGGGAGCAGCTGGCTGCAGTAACTATGACTCTCTTAAGGTAGCCAAATGCCTCGTCACTCGGCGAAATTTATTTTAAAACTCGAGGAAATCGTTGTTAAAGTAACTCAGACAACGGTAACATGGACAGGTGGTGGCGTATTGCTTCTGCAGGACTGACCACAGTACGATTTAAAGGGAGGAAGGATTCAAAGAAGGGGGAGCAGCTGGCTGCAGTAACTATGACGCTTATAAGGTAGCCAAATGCCTCGTCATCCGGCGAGGTACATATGCTAACTCGAGAGACTCGTAGTGGGAGTAACAGTGACGACGTTAACGTGGACATACAGTGGCACATCGGTTCCATAGGACAGGCCATACCAAGAATGATAGAGAGAATGGGCTTAGAAAAGTGGGAGCTGCAGGCAGGAGTACTATGACTCTCTTAAGGTAGCCAAATGAATCGTCACCATGTGAAATTTTTTGTTGAAAACTCGAGGATATCTTCGATAAGGTAGCTCATACAACGTTAAGGTTTACATGTAGTGGCATATTGCTCCTGCAGGACTGACCACAGTTATAATTAAAGAGTGGAAAGAAAGAAGGTAGGTCGAGCAGCTGGCAACAGTAACTATGACTCTCTTAAGGTAGCCAAATGCCTCGTCACTCGGAGAAATTTATTTGAAAACTCGAGGAAATCTTTGTTGAAGTAACTCAGACAACGGTAACATGGACAGGTGGTGGCGTATCGCTTCTGCAGGACTGACCACAGTACGATTTAAAGGGAGGAAAGATTCAAAGAAGGGGGAGCAGCTGCCTGCAGTAACTATGACGCTCTTAAGGTAGCCAAATGCCTCGTCACTCGGCGAAATTTATTTGAAAACGCGAGGAAATCGTCGTTGAAGTAAATCAGACAACGGTAACATGCACAGGTGGTGGCGTATCGCTCTGCAGGACTGACCACAGTACGATTTAAAGGGAGGAAAGATTCAAAGAAGGGGGAGCAGCTGGCTGCAGTAACTATGACTCTCTTAAGGTAGCCAAATGCCTCGTCACTCGGCGAAATTTATTTTAAAACTCGAGGAAATCGTTGTTGAAGTAACTCAGACAACGGTAACATGGACAGGTGGTGGCGTATCGCTTCTGCAGGATTGTACACAGTACGATTTAAAGGGAGGAAGGATTCAAAGAAGGGGGAGCAGCTGGCTGCTGTAACTATGGCGCTTATAAGGTAGCCAAATGCCTCGTCATCCGGCGAGGTACGTTTGCTAACTCGAGAGACTCGTAGTGGGAGTAACAGAGACGACGTTAACGTGGACATATAGTGGCACATCGGTTCTGTAGGACAGCCATAGCAAGAATGATAGAGAGAATGGGCTTAGAAAAGTGGGAGCAGCAGGCAGGGGTACTATGACTCCCTTAAGGTAGCCAAATGCCTCGTCACCATGTAAATTTTTTTTTGAAAACTCGAGGATATTTTCGTTAAGGTAGCTCAGACAACGTTAAGGTTTACATGTATTGGCATATTGCTCCTGCAGGACTGACCACAGTAATAATTAAAGAGTGGAAAGAAAGAAAGTTGGTCGAGCAGCTGGCAGCAGCAACTATGACTCTCTTAAGGTAGCCAAGTGCCTCGTCACTCGGCGAAATTTATTTGAAAACTCGAGGAAATCGTCGTTGAAGTAACTCAGACAACGGTAACATGGACAGGTGGTGGCGTATCGCTTCTGCAGGACTGGCCACAGTACGATTTAAAGGGAGGAAAGATTCAAAGAAGGGGGAGCAGCTGCCTGCAGTAACTATGACGCTCTTAAGATAGCCAAATGCCTCGTCACTCGGCGAAATTTATTTGAAAACGCGAGGAAATCGTCGTTGAAGTAAATCAGACAACGGTAACATGCACAGGTGGTGGCGTATCGCTCTGCAGGACTGACCACAGTACGATTTAAAGGGAGGAAAGATTCAAAGAAGGGGGAGCAGCTGGCTGCAGTAACTATGACTCTCTTAAGGTAGCCAAATGCCTCGTCACTCGGCGAAATTTATTTTAAAACTCGAGGAAATCGTTGTTAAAGTAACTCAGACAACGGTAACATGGACAGGTGGTGGCGTATTGCTTCTGCAGGACTGACCACAGTACGATTTAAAGGGAGGAAGGATTCAAAGAAGGGGGAGCAGCTGGCTGCAGTAACTATGACGCTTATAAGGTAGCCAAATGCCTCGTCATCCGGCGAGGTACATATGCTAACTCGAGAGACTCGTAGTGGGAGTAACAGTGACGACGTTAACGTGGACATACAGTGGCACATCGGTTCCATAGGACAGGCCATACCAAGAATGATAGAGAGAATGGGCTTAGAAAAGTGGGAGCTGCAGGCAGGAGTACTATGACTCTCTTAAGGTAGCCAAATGAATCGTCACCATGTGAAATTTTTTGTTGAAAACTCGAGGATATCTTCGATAAGGTAGCTCATACAACGTTAAGGTTTACATGTAGTGGCATATTGCTCCTGCAGGACTGACCACAGTAATAATTAAAGAGTGGAAAGAAAGAAGGTAGGTCGAGCAGCTGGCAACAGTAACTATGACTCTCTTAAGGTAGCCAAATGCCTCGTCACTCGGAGAAATTTATTTGAAAACTCGAGGAAATCTTTGTTGAAGTAACTCAGACAACGGTAACATGGACAGGTGGTGGCGTATCGCTTCTGCAGGACTGACCACAGTACGATTTAAAGGGAGGAAAGATTCAAAGAAGGGGGAGCAGCTGCCTGCAGTAACTATGACGCTCTTAAGGTAGCCAAATGCCTCGTCACTCGGCGAAATTTATTTGAAAACGCGAGGAAATCGTCGTTGAAGTAAATCAGACAACGGTAACATGCACAGGTGGTGGCGTATCGCTCTGCAGGACTGACCACAGTACGATTTAAAGGGAGGAAAGATTCAAAGAAGGGGGAGCAGCTGGCTGCAGTAACTATGACTCTCTTAAGGTAGCCAAATGCCTCGTCACTCGGCGAAATTTATTTTAAAACTCGAGGAAATCGTTGTTGAAGTAACTCAGACAACGGTAACATGGACAGGTGGTGGCGTATCGCTTCTGCAGGATTGTACACAGTACGATTTAAAGGGAGGAAGGATTCAAAGAAGGGGGAGCAGCTGGCTGCTGTAACTATGGCGCTTATAAGGTAGCCAAATGCCTCGTCATCCGGCGAGGTACGTTTGCTAACTCGAGAGACTCGTAGTGGGAGTAACAGAGACGACGTTAACGTGGACATATAGTGGCACATCGGTTCTGTAGGACAGCCATAGCAAGAATGATAGAGAGAATGGGCTTAGAAAAGTGGGAGCAGCAGGCAGGGGTACTATGACTCCCTTAAGGTAGCCAAATGCCTCGTCACCATGTAAATTTTTTTTTGAAAACTCGAGGATATTTTCGTTAAGGTAGCTCAGACAACGTTAAGGTTTACATGTATTGGCATATTGCTCCTGCAGGACTGACCACAGTAATAATTAAAGAGTGGAAAGAAAGAAAGTTGGTCGAGCAGCTGGCAGCAGCAACTATGACTCTCTTAAGGTAGCCAAATGCCTCGTCACTCGGCGAAATTTATTTGAAAACTCGAGGAAATCGTCGTTGAAGTAACTCAGACAACGGTAACATGGACAGGTGGTGGCGTATCGCTTCTGCAGGACTGGCCACAGTACGATTTAAAGGGAGGAAAGATTCAAAGAAGGGGGAGCAGCTGCCTGCAGTAACTATGACGCTCTTAAGGTAGCCAAATGCCTCGTCACTCGGCGAAATTTATTTGAAAACGCGAGGAAATCGTCGTTGAAGTAAATCAGACAACGGTAACATGCACAGGTGGTGGCGTATCGCTCTGCAGGACTGACCACAGTACGATTTAAAGGGAGGAAAGATTCAAAGAAGGGGGAGCAGCTGGCTGCAGTAACTATGACTCTCTTAAGGTAGCCAAATGCCTCGTCACTCGGCAAAATTTATTTTAAAACTCGAGGAAATCGTTGTTGAAGTAACTCAGACAACGGTAACATGGACAGGTGGTGGCGTATTGCTTCTGCAGGACTGACCACAGTACGATTTAAAGGGAGGAAGGATTCAAAGAAGGGGGAGCAGCTGGCTGCAGTAACTATGACGCTTATAAGGTAGCCAAATGCCTCGTCATCCGGCGAGGTACATATGCTAACTCGAGAGACTCGTAGTGGGAGTAACAGTGACGACGTTAACGTGGACATACAGTGGCACATCGGTTCCATAGGACAGGCCATACCAAGAATGATAGAGAGAATGGGCTTAGAAAAGTGGGAGCTGCAGGCAGGAGTACTATGACTCTCTTAAGGTAGCCAAATGAATCGTCACCATGTGAAATTTTTTGTTGAAAACTCGAGGATATCTTCGATAAGGTAGCTCATACAACGTTAAGGTTTACATGTAGTGGCATATTGCTCCTGCAGGACTGACCACAGTTATAATTAAAGAGTGGAAAGAAAGAAGGTAGGTCGAGCAGCTGGCAACAGTAACTATGACTCTCTTAAGGTAGCCAAATGCCTCGTCACTCGGAGAAATTTATTTGAAAACTCGAGGAAATCTTTGTTGAAGTAACTCAGACAACGGTAACATGGACAGGTGGTGGCGTATCGCTTCTGCAGGACTGACCACAGTACGATTTAAAGGGAGGAAAGATTCAAAGAAGGGGGAGCAGCTGCCTGCAGTAACTATGACGCTCTTAAGGTAGCCAAATGCCTCGTCACTCGGCGAAATTTATTTGAAAACGCGAGGAAATCGTCGTTGAAGTAAATCAGACAACGGTAACATGCACAGGTGGTGGCGTATCGCTCTGCAGGACTGACCACAGTACGATTTAAAGGGAGGAAAGATTCAAAGAAGGGGGAGCAGCTGGCTGCAGTAACTATGACTCTCTTAAGGTAGCCAAATGCCTCGTCACTCGGCGAAATTTATTTTAAAACTCGAGGAAATCGTTGTTGAAGTAACTCAGACAACGGTAACATGGACAGGTGGTGGCGTATCGCTTCTGCAGGATTGTACACAGTACGATTTAAAGGGAGGAAGGATTCAAAGAAGGGGGAGCAGCTGGCTGCTGTAACTATGGCGCTTATAAGGTAGCCAAATGCCTCGTCATCCGGCGAGGTACATTTGCTAACTCGAGAGACTCGTAGTGGGAGTAACAGAGACGACGTTAACGTGGACATATAGTGGCACATCGGTTCTGTAGGACAGCCATATCAAGAATGATAGAGAGAATGGGCTTAGAAAAGTGGGAGCAGCAGGCAGGGGTACTATGACTCCCTTAAGGTAGCCAAATGCCTCGTCACCATGTAAATTTTTTTTTGAAAACTCGAGGATATTTTCGTTAAGGTAGCTCAGACAACGTTAAGGTTTACATGTAGTGGCATATTGCTCCTGCAGGACTGACCACAGTAATAATTAAAGAGTGGAAAGAAAGAAAGTTGGTCGAGCAGCTGGCAGCAGCAACTATGACTCTCTTAAGGCAGACAAATGCCTCGTCACTCGGCGAAATTTATTTGAAAACTCGAGGAAATCGTCGTTGAAGTAACTCAGACAACGGTAACATGGACAGGTGGTGGCGTATCGCTTCTGCAGGACTGACCACAGTACGATTTAAAGGGAGGAAAGATTCAAAGAAGGGGGAGCAGCTGCCTGCAGTAACTATGACGCTCTTAAGGTAGCCAAATGCCTCGTCACTCGGCGAAATTTATTTGAAAACGCGAGGAAATCGTCGTTGAAGTAAATCAGACAACGGTAACATGCACAGGTGGTGGCGTATCGCTCTGCAGGACTGACCACAGTACGATTTAAAGGGAGGAAAGATTCAAAGAAGGGGGAGCAGCTGGCTGCAGTAACTATGACTCTCTTAAGGTAGCCAAATGCCTCGTCACTCGGCGAAATTTATTTTAAAACTCGAGGAAATCGTTGTTGAAGTAACTCAGACAACGGTAACATGGACAGGTGGTGGCGTATTGCTTCTGCGGGACTGACCACAGTACGATTTAAAGGGAGGAAGGATTCAAAGAAGGGGGAGCAGCTGGCTGCAGTAACTATGACGCTTATAAGGTAGCCAAATGCCTCGTCATCCGGCGAGGTACATATGCTAACTCGAGAGACTCGTAGTGGGAGTAACAGTGACGACGTTAACGTGGACATACAGTGGCACATCGGTTCCATAGGACAGGCCATACCAAGAATGATAGAGAGAAAGGGCTTAGAAAAGTGGGAGCAGCAGGCAGGAGTACTATGACTCTCTTAAGGTAGCCAAATGAATCGTCACCATGTGAAATTTTTTGTTGAAAACTCGAGGATATCTTCGATAAGGTAGCTCATACAACGTTAAGGTTTACATGTAGTGGCATATTGCTCCTGCAGGACTGACCACAGTAATAATTAAAGAGTGGAAAGAAAGAAAGTTGGTCGAGCAGCTGGCAGCAGCAACTATGACTCTCTTAAGGCAGACAAATGCCTCGTCACTCGGCGAAATTTATTTGAAAACTCGAGGAAATCGCCGTTGAAGTAACTCAGACAACGGTAACATGGACAGGTGGTGGCGTATCGCTTCTGCAGGACTGACCACAGTACGATTTAAAGGGAGGAAAGATTCAAAGAAGGGGGAGCAGCTGCCTGCAGTAACTATGACGCTCTTAAGGTAGCCAAATGCCTCGTCACTCGGCGAAATTTATTTGAAAACGCGAGGAAATCGTCGTTGAAGTAAATCAGACAACGGTAACATGCACAGGTGGTGGCGTATCGCTCTGCAGGACTGATCACAGTACGATTTAAAGGGAGGAAAGATTCAAAGAAGGGGGAGCAGCTGGCTGCAGTAACTATGACTCTCTTAAGGTAGCCAAATGCCTCGTCACTCGGCGAAATTTATTTTAAAACTCGAGGAAATCGTTGTTGAAGTAACTCAGACAACGGTAACATGGACAGGTGGTGGCGTATTGCTTCTGCAGGACTGACCACAGTACGATTTAAAGGGAGGAAGGATTCAAAGAAGGGGGAGCAGCTGGCTGCAGTAACTATGACGCTTATAAGGTAGCCAAATGCCTCGTCATCCGGCGAGGTACATATGCTAACTCGAGAGACTCGTAGTGGGAGTAACAGTGACGACGTTAACGTGGACATACAGTGGCACATCGGTTCCATAGGACAGGCCATACCAAGAATGATAGAGAGAATGGGCTTAGAAAAGTGGGAGCTGCAGGCAGGAGTACTATGACTCTCTTAAGGTAGCCAAATGAATCGTCACCATGTGAAATTTTTTGTTGAAAACTCGAGGATATCTTCGATAAGGTAGCTCATACAACGTTAAGGTTTACATGTAGTGGCATATTGCTCCTGCAGGACTGACCACAGTTATAATTAAAGAGTGGAAAGAAAGAAGGTAGGTCGAGCAGCTGGCAACAGTAACTATGACTCTCTTAAGGTAGCCAAATGCCTCGTCACTCGGAGAAATTTATTTGAAAACTCGAGGAAATCTTTGTTGAAGTAACTCAGACAACGGTAACATGGACAGGTGGTGGCGTATCGCTTCTGCAGGACTGACCACAGTACGATTTAAAGGGAGGAAAGATTCAAAGAAGGGGGAGCAGCTGCCTGCAGTAACTATGACGCTCTTAAGGTAGCCAAATGCCTCGTCACTCGGCGAAATTTATTTGAAAACGCGAGGAAATCGTCGTTGAAGTAAATCAGACAACGGTAACATGCACAGGTGGTGGCGTATCGCTCTGCAGGACTGACCACAGTACGATTTAAAGGGAGGAAAGATTCAAAGAAGGGGGAGCAGCTGGCTGCAGTAACTATGACTCTCTTAAGGTAGCCAAATGCCTCGTCACTCGGCGAAATTTATTTTAAAACTCGAGGAAATCGTTGTTGAAGTAACTCAGACAACGGTAACATGGACAGGTGGTGGCGTATCGCTTCTGCAGGATTGTACACAGTACGATTTAAAGGGAGGAAGGATTCAAAGAAGGGGGAGCAGCTGGCTGCTGTAACTATGGCGCTTATAAGGTAGCCAAATGCCTCGTCATCCGGCGAGGTACATTTGCTAACTCGAGAGACTCGTAGTGGGAGTAACAGAGACGACGTTAACGTGGACATATAGTGGCACATCGGTTCTGTAGGACAGCCATATCAAGAATGATAGAGAGAATGGGCTTAGAAAAGTGGGAGCAGCAGGCAGGGGTACTATGACTCCCTTAAGGTAGCCAAATGCCTCGTCACCATGTAAATTTTTTTTTGAAAACTCGAGGATATTTTCGTTAAGGTAGCTCAGACAACGTTAAGGTTTACATGTAGTGGCATATTGCTCCTGCAGGACTGACCACAGTAATAATTAAAGAGTGGAAAGAAAGAAAGTTGGTCGAGCAGCTGGCAGCAGCAACTATGACTCTCTTAAGGCAGACAAATGCCTCGTCACTCGGCGAAATTTATTTGAAAACTCGAGGAAATCGTCGTTGAAGTAACTCAGACAACGGTAACATGGACAGGTGGTGGCGTATCGCTTCTGCAGGACTGACCACAGTACGATTTAAAGGGAGGAAAGATTCAAAGAAGGGGGAGCAGCTGCCTGCAGTAACTATGACGCTCTTAAGGTAGCCAAATGCCTCGTCACTCGGCGAAATTTATTTGAAAACGCGAGGAAATCGTCGTTGAAGTAAATCAGACAACGGTAACATGCACAGGTGGTGGCGTATCGCTCTGCAGGACTGACCACAGTACGATTTAAAGGGAGGAAAGATTCAAAGAAGGGGGAGCAGCTGGCTGCAGTAACTATGACTCTCTTAAGGTAGCCAAATGCCTCGTCACTCGGCGAAATTTATTTTAAAACTCGAGGAAATCGTTGTTGAAGTAACTCAGACAACGGTAACATGGACAGGTGGTGGCGTATTGCTTCTGCGGGACTGACCACAGTACGATTTAAAGGGAGGAAGGATTCAAAGAAGGGGGAGCAGCTGGCTGCAGTAACTATGACGCTTATAAGGTAGCCAAATGCCTCGTCATCCGGCGAGGTACATATGCTAACTCGAGAGACTCGTAGTGGGAGTAACAGTGACGACGTTAACGTGGACATACAGTGGCACATCGGTTCCATAGGACAGGCCATACCAAGAATGATAGAGAGAAAGGGCTTAGAAAAGTGGGAGCAGCAGGCAGGAGTACTATGACTCTCTTAAGGTAGCCAAATGAATCGTCACCATGTGAAATTTTTTGTTGAAAACTCGAGGATATCTTCGATAAGGTAGCTCATACAACGTTAAGGTTTACATGTAGTGGCATATTGCTCCTGCAGGACTGACCACAGTAATAATTAAAGAGTGGAAAGAAAGAAAGTTGGTCGAGCAGCTGGCAGCAGCAACTATGACTCTCTTAAGGCAGACAAATGCCTCGTCACTCGGCGAAATTTATTTGAAAACTCGAGGAAATCGTCGTTGAAGTAACTCAGACAACGGTAACATGGACAGGTGGTGGCGTATCGCTTCTGCAGGACTGACCACAGTACGATTTAAAGGGAGGAAAGATTCAAAGAAGGGGGAGCAGCTGCCTGCAGTAACTATGACGCTCTTAAGGTAGCCAAATGCCTCGTCACTCGGCGAAATTTATTTGAAAACGCGAGGAAATCGTCGTTGAAGTAAATCAGACAACGGTAACATGCACAGGTGGTGGCGTATCGCTCTGCAGGACTGATCACAGTACGATTTAAAGGGAGGAAAGATTCAAAGAAGGGGGAGCAGCTGGCTGCAGTAACTATGACTCTCTTAAGGTAGCCAAATGCCTCGTCACTCGGCGAAATTTATTTTAAAACTCGAGGAAATCGTTGTTGAAGTAACTCAGACAACGGTAACATGGACAGGTGGTGGCGTATTGCTTCTGCAGGACTGACCACAGTACGATTTAAAGGGAGGAAGGATTCAAAGAAGGGGGAGCAGCTGGCTGCAGTAACTATGACGCTTATAAGGTAGCCAAATGCCTCGTCATCCGGCGAGGTACATATGCTAACTCGAGAGACTCGTAGTGGGAGTAACAGTGACGACGTTAACGTGGACATACAGTGGCACATCGGTTCCATAGGACAGGCCATACCAAGAATGATAGAGAGAAAGGGCTTAGAAAAGTGGGAGCAGCAGGCAGGAGTACTATGACTCTCTTAAGGTAGCCAAATGAATCGTCACCATGTGAAATTTTTTGTTGAAAACTCGAGGATATCTTCGATAAGGTAGCTCATACAACGTTAAGGTTTACATGTAGTGGCATATTGCTCCTGCAGGACTGACCACAGTAATTATTAAAGAGTGGAAAGAAAGAAGGTAGGTCGAGCAGCTGGCAACAGTAACTATGACTCTCTTAAGGTAGCCAAATGCCTCGTCACTCGGAGAAATTTATTTGAAAACTCGAGGAAATCTTTGTTGAAGTAACTCAGACAACGGTAACATGGACAGGTGGTGGCGTATCGCTTCTGCAGGACTGGCCACAGTACGATTTAAAGGGAGGAAAGATTCAAAGAAGGGGGAGCAGCTGCCTGCAGTAACTATGACGCTCTTAAGGTAGCCAAATGCCTCGTCACTCGGCGAAATTTATTTGAAAACGCGAGGAAATCGTCGTTGAAGTAAATCAGACAACGGTAACATGCACAGGTGGTGGCGTATCGCTCTGCAGGACTGACCACAGTACGATTTAAGGGGAGGAAAGATTCAAAGAAGGGGGAGCAGCTGGCTGCAGTAACTATGACTCTCTTAAGGTAGCCAAATGCCTCGTCACTCGGCGAAATTTATTTTAAAACTTGAGGAAATCGTTGTTGAAGTAACTCAGACAACGGTAACATGGACAGGTGGTGGCGTATCGCTTCTGCAGGACTGTACACAGTACGATTTAAAGGGAGGAAGGATTCAAAGAAGGGGGAGCAGCTGGCTGCTGTAACTATGACGCTTATAAGGTAGCCAAATGCCTCGTCATCCGGCGAGGTACATTTGCTAACTCGAGAGACTCGTAGTGGGAGTAACAGAGACGACGTTAACGTGGACATATAGTGGCACATCGGTTCTGTAGGACAGCCATAGCAAGAATGATAGAGAGAATGGGCTTAGAAAAGTGGGAGCAGCAGGCAGGGGTACTATGACTCCCTTAAGGTAGCCAAATGCCTCGTCACCATGTAAATTTTTTTTTGAAAACTCGAGGATATTTTCGTTAAGGTAGCTCAGACAACGTTAAGGTTTACATGTAGTGGCATATTGCTCCTGCAGGACTGACCAGAGTAATAATTAAAGAGTGGAAAGAAAGAAAGTTGGTCGAGCAGCTGGCAGCAGCTACTATGACTCTCTTAAGGTAGCCAAATGCCTCGTCACTCGGCGAAATTTATTTGAAAACTCGAGGAAATCGTCGTTGAAGTAACTCAGACAACGGTAACATGGACAGGTGGTGGCGTATCGCTTCTGCAGGACATAAAGATACGAATTAAAGAGAGGAAAGATTCAAAGACGGGGGAGCAGCTGGCTGCAGTAACTATGACTCTCTTAAGGTAGTCAAATGGCTCGTCATCCGGCGAGGTACATTTGCTAACTCGAGAGACTCGTAGTGGGAATAACAGTGACGACGTTAACGTGGACATATAGTGGCACTTCGGTTCCGTAGGACAGGCCATAGCAAGAATGATAGAGAGAATGGGCTTAGAAAAGTGGGAGCAGCAGGCAGGAGTACTATGACTCTCTTAAGGTAGTTAAATGTTTCGTCAACATGTGACATTTTTTTTTGAAAACTCGAGGATATCTTCGGTAAGGTAGCTCAGACAACGTTAAGGTTTACATGTAGTGGCATATTGCTCCTGCAGGACTGACCACAGTAATAATTAAAGAGTGGAAAGAAAGAAAGTTGGTCGAGCAGCTGGCAGCAGCAACTATGACTCTCTTAAGGTAGCCAAATGCCTCGTCACTCGGCGAAATTTATTTGAAAACTCGAGGAAATCGTCGTTGAAGTAACTCAGACAACGGTAACATGGACAGGTGGTGGCGTATCGCTTCTGCAGGACATAAAGATACGAATTAAAGAGAGGAAAGATTCAAAGACGGGGGAGCAGCTGGCTGCAGTAACTATGACTCTCTTAAGGTAGTCAAATGGCTCGTCATCCGGCGAGGTACATTTGCTAACTCGAGAGACTCGTAGTGGGAATAACAGTGACGACGTTAACGTGGACATATAGTGGCACTTCGGTTCCGTAGGACAGGCCATAGCAAGAATGATAGAGAGAATGGGCTTAGAAAAGTGGGAGCAGCAGGCAGGAGTACTATGACTCTCTTAAGGTAGTTAAATGTTTCGTCAACATGTGACATTTTTTTTTGAAAACTCGAGGATATCTTCGGTAAGGTAGCTCAGACAACGTTAAGGTTTACATGTAGTGGCATATTGCTCCTGCAGGACTGACCACAGTAATAATTAAAGAGTGGAAAGAAAGAAAGTAGGTCGAGCAGCTGGCAACAGTAACTATGACTCTCTTAAGGTAGCCAAATGACTCGTCGCTCGGCGAAATTTATTTGAAAACTCGAGGAAATCGTTGTTGAGGTTACTCAGACAACGGTAACATGGACAGGTGGTGGCATATCGCTTCTGCAGGACTGCCCACAGTACGCATTAAAGACAGGAAACATTCAAAGAAGGGGGAGCAGCTGGCTGCAGTAACTATGACGCTCTTAAGGTAGCCAAATGCCTCGTCATCCGGCGAGGTACATTTGCTAACTCGAGAGACTCGTAGTGGGAGTAACAGAGACGACGTTAACGTGGACATATAGAGGCACATCGGTTCTGTAGGACAGCCATAGCAAGAATGATAGAGAGAAAGGGCTTAGAAAAGTGGGAGCAGCAGGCAGGGGTACTATGACTCCCTTAAGGTAGCCAAATGCCTCGTCACCAGGTAAAATTTTTTTTGAAAACTCGAGGATATTTTCGTTAAGGTAGCTCAGACAACGTTAAGGTTTACATGTAGTGGCATATTGCTCCTGCAGGACTGACCACAGTAATAATTAAAGAGTGGAAAGAAAGAAAGTAGGTCGAACAGCTGGCAGCAGTAACTATGACTCTCTTAAGGTAGCCAAATGCCTCGTCACTCGGCGAAATTTATTTAAAAACTCGAGGAAATCGTCGTTGAAGTAACTCAGACAACTGTAACATGGACAGGTGGTGGCGTATCGCTTCTGCAGGACATCAAGATACGAATTAAAGAGAGGAAAGATTCAAATAAGGGGGAACAGCTGGCTGCAGTAACTATGACTCTCTTAAGGTAGCCAAATGCCTCGTCATCCGGCGAGGTACATTTGCTAACTCGATAGACTCGTAGTGGGAGTAACAGTGACGACGTTAACTTGGACATATAGTGGCACATCGGTTCCGTAGGACAGGCCGTAGCAAGAATGATAGAGAGAATGGGCTTAGAAAAGTGGGAGCAGCAGGCAGGAGTACTATGACTCTCTTAAGGTAGCCAAATGAATTGTCACCATGTAAAATTTTTGTTGAAAACTCGAGGATATCTTCGATAAGGTAGCTCAGACAACGTTAAGGTTTACATGTAGTGGCATATTGCTCCTGCAGGACTGATCACAGTAATAATTAAAGAGTGGAAAGAAAGAAGGTAGGTCGAGCAGCTGGCAACAGTAACTATGACTCTCTTAAGGTAGTCAAATGCCTCGTCACTCGGCGAAATTTATTTGAAAACTCGAGGAAATCGTCGTTGAAGTAACTCAGACAACGGTAACATGGATAGGTGGTGGCGTATCGCTTCTGCAGGACACCACAGTACGAATTAAAGAGAGGAAAGATTCAAAGACGGGGGAGCAGCTGGCTGCAGTAACTATGACTCTCTTAAGGTAGTCAAATGGCTCGTCATCCGGCGAGGTACATTTGCTAACTCGAGAGACTCGTAGTGGGAATAACAGTGACGACGTTAACGTGGACATATAGTGGCACATCGGTTCCGTAGGACAGGCCATAGCAAGAATGATAGAGAGAATGGGCTTAGAAAAGTGGGAGCAGCAGGCAGGAGTACTATGACTCTCTTAATTTAGTTAAATGTTTCGTCAACATGTGACATTTTTTTTTGAAATCTCGAGGATATCTTCGGTAAGGTAGCTCAGACAACGTTAAGGTTTACATGTAGTGGCATATTGCTCGTGCAGGACTGACCACAGTAATAATTAAAGAGTGGAAAGAAAGAAAGTAGGTCGAGCAGCTGGCAACAGTAACTATGACTCTCTTAAGGTAGCCAAATGACTCGTCGCTCGGCGAAATTTATTTGAAAACTCGAGGAAATCGTTGTTGAGGTTACTCAGACAACGGTAACATGGACAGGTGGTGGCATATCGCTTCTGCAGGACTGCCCACAGTACGCATTAAAGACAGGAAACATTCAAAGAAGGGGGAGCAGGTGGCTGCAGTAACTATGACGCTCTTAAGGTAGCCAAATGCCCCGTCATCCGGCGAGGTACATTTGCTAACTGGAGAGACTCGTAGTGGGAGTAACAGAGACGACGTTAACGTGGACATATAGTGGCACATCGGTTCTGTAGGACAGCCATAGCAAGAATGATAGAGAGAAAGGGCTTAGAAAAGTGGGAGCAGCAGGCAGGGGTACTATGACTCCCTTAAGGTAGCCAAATGCCTCGTCACCATGTAAAATTTTTTTTGAAAGCTCGAGGATATTTTCGTTAAGGTAGCTCAGACAACGTTAAGGTTTACATGTAGTGGCATATTGCTCCTGCAGGACTGACCACAGTAATAATTAAAGAGTGGAAAGAAAGAAAGTAGGTCGAACAGCTGGCAGCAGTAACTATGACTCTCTTAAAGTAGCCAAATGCCTCGTCACTCGGGGAAATTTATTTAAAAACTCGAGGAAATCGTCGTTGAAGTAACTCAGACAACTGTAACATGGACAGGTGGTGGCGTATCGCTTCTGCAGGACATCAAGATACGAATTAAAGAGAGGAAAGATTCAAATAAGGGGGAGCAGCTGGCTGCAGTAACTATGACTCTCTTAAGGTAGCCAAATGCCTCGTCATCCGGCGAGGTACATTTGCTAACTCGATAGACTCGTAGTGGGAGTAACAGTGACGACGTTAACTTGGACATATAGTGGCACATCGGTTCCGTAGGACAGGCCATAGCAAGAATGATAGAGAGAATGGGCTTAGAAAAGTGGGAGCAGCAGGCAGGAGTACTATGACTCTCTTAAGGTAGCCAAATGAATTGTCACCATGTAAAATTTTTGTTGAAAACTCGAGGATATCTTCGATAAGGTAGCTCAGACAACGTTAAGGTTTACATGTAGTGGCATATTGCTCCTGCAGGACTGATCACAGTAATAATTAAAGAGTGGAAAGAAAGAAGGTAGGTCGAGCAGCTGGCAAAAGTAACTATGACTCTCTTAAGGTAGTCAAATGCCTCGTCACTCGGCGAAATTTATTTGAAAACTCGAGGAAATCGTCGTTGAAGTAACTCAGACAACGGCAACATGGATAGGTGGTGGCGTATCGCTTCTGCAGGCCTGTACACAGTACGAATTAAAGAGAGGAAAGATTCAAAGACGGGGGAGCAGCTAGCTGCAGTAACTATGACTCTCTTAAGGTAGTCAAATGGCTCGTCATCCGGCGAGGTACATTTGCTAACTCGAGAGACTCGTAGTGGGAATAACAGTGACGACGTTAACGTGGACATATAGTGGCACATCGGTTCCGTAGGACAGGCCATAGCAAGAATGATAGAGAGAATGGGCTTAGAAAAGTGGGAGCAGCAAGCAGGAGTACTATGACTCTCTTAAGGTAGTTAAATGTTTCGTCAACATGTGACATTTTTTTTTGAAATCTCGAGGATATCTTCGGTAAGGTAGCTCAGACAACGTTAAGGTTTACATGTAGTGGCATATTGCTCCTGCAGGACTGACCAGAGTAATAATTAAAGAGTGGAAAGAAAGAAAGTAGGTCGAGCAGCTGGCAACAGTAACTATGACTCTCTTAAGGTAGCCAAATGCCTCGTCACTCGGCGAAATTTATTTGAAAACTCGAGGAAATCGTTGTTGAGGTTACTCAGACAGCGGTAACATGGACAGGTGGTGGCATATCGCTTCTGCAGGACTGCCCACAGTACGCATTAAAGACAGGAAACATTCAAGGAAGGGGGAGCAGCTGGCTGCAGTAACTATGACGCTCTTAAGGTAGCCAAATGCCCCGTCAGCCGGCGAGATACATTTGCTAACTCGAGAGACTCGTAGTGAGAGTAACAGAGACGACGTTAACGTGGACATATAGTGGCACATCGGTTCTGTAGGACAGCCATAGCAAGAATGATAGAGAGAATGGGCTTAGAAAAGTGGGAGCAGCAGGCAGGGGTACTATGACTCCCTTAAGGTAGCCAAATGCCTCGTCACCATGTAAATTTTTTTTTGAAAACTCGAGGATATTTTCGTTAAGGTAGCTCAGACAACGTTAAGGTTTACATGTAGTAGCATATTGCTCCTGCAGGACTGACCACAGTAATAATTAAAGAGTGGAAAGAAAGAAAGTTGGTCGAGCAGCTGGCAGCAGCAACTATGACTCTCTTAAGGTTGCCAAATGCCTCGTCACTCGGCGAAATTTATTTGAAAACTCGAGGAAATCGTCGTTGAAGTAACTCAGACAACGGTAACATGGACAGGTGGTGGCGTATCGCTTCTGCAGGACTGGCCACAGTACGATTTAAAGGGAGGAAAGATTCAAAGAAGGGGGAGCAGCTGCCTGCAGTAACTATGACGCTCTTAAGGTAGCCAAATGCCTCGTCACTCGGCGAAATTTATTTGAAAACGCGAGGAAATCGTCGTTGAAGTAAATCAGACAACGGTAACATGCACAGGTGGTGGCGTATCGCTCTGCAGGACTGACCACAGTACGATTTAAAGGGAGGAAAGATTCAAAGAAGGGGGAGCAGCTGGCTGCAGTAACTATGACTCTCTTAAGGTAGCCAAATGCCTCGTCACTCGGCGAAATTTATTTTAAAACTCGAGGAAATCGTTGTTAAAGTAACTCAGACAACGGTAACATGGACAGGTGGTGGCGTATTGCTTCTGCAGGACTGACCACAGTACGATTTAAAGGGAGGAAGGATTCAAAGAAGGGGGAGCAGCTGGCTGCAGTAACTATGACGCTTATAAGGTAGCCAAATGCCTCGTCATCCGGCGAGGTACATTTGCTAACTCGAGAGACTCGTAGTGGGAGTAACAGAGACGACGTTAACGTGGACATATTGTGGCACATCGGTTCTGTAGGACAGCCATAGCAAGAATGATAGAGAGAATGGGCTTAGAAAAGTGGGAGCAGCAGGCAGGGGTACTATGACTCCCTTAAGGTAGCCAAATGCCTCGTCAACATGTAAATTTTTTTTTGAAAACTCGAGGATATTTTCGTTAAGGTAGCTCAGACAACGTTAAGGTTTACATGTAGTGGCATATTGCTCCTGCAGGACTGACCACAGTAATAATTAAAGAGTGGAAAGAAAGAAAGTTGGTCGAGCAGCTGGCAGCAGCAACTATGACTCTCTTAAGGCAGCCAAATGCCTCGTCACTCGGCGAAATTTATTTGAAAACGCGAGGAAATCGTCGTTGAAGTAAATCAGACAATGGTAACATGCACAGGTGGTGGCGTATCGCTCTGCAGGACTGACCACAGTACGATTTAAAGGGAGGAAAGATTCAAAGAAGGGGGAGCAGCTGGCTGCAGTAACTATGACTCTCTTAAGGTAGCCAAATGCCTCGTCACTCGGCGAAATTTATTTGAAAACGCGAGGAAAACGTCGTTGAAGTAAATCAGACAACGGTAACATGCACAGGTGGAGGCGTATCGCTCTGCAGGACTGACCACAGTACGATTTAAAGGGAGGAAAGATTCAAAGAAGGGGGAGCAGCTGGCTGCAGTAACTATGACTCTCTTAAGGTAGCCAAATGCTCGTCACTCGGCGAGATTTATTTGAAAACTCGAGGAAATCGTCGTTGAAGTAAATCAGACAACGGTAACATGCACAGGTTGTGGCGTATCGCTCTGCAGGACTGACCACAGTACGATTTAAAGGGAGGAAAGATTCAAAGAAGGGGGAGCAGCTGGCTGCAGTGACTATGACTCTCTTAAGGTAGCCAAAAGCCTCGTCACTCGGCGAAATTTATTTGAAAACTCGAGGAAATCGTTGTTGTGGTAACTCAGACAACGGTAACATGGACAGGTGGTGGCGTATCGCTTCTGCAGGACTGACCACAGTACGATTTAAGGGGAGGAAAGATTCAAAGAAGGGGGAGCAGCTGCCTGCAGTAACTATGACGCTCTTAAGGTAGCCAAATGCCTCGTCACTCGGCGAAATTTATTTGAAAACGCGAGGAAATCGTCGTTGAAGTAAATCAGACAACGGTAACATGCACAGGTGGTGGCGTATCGCTCTGCAGGACTGACCACAGTACGATTTAAAGGGAGGAAAAATTCAAAGAAGGGGGAGCAGCTGGCTGCAGTAACTATGACTCTCTTAAGGTAGCCAAATGCCTCGTCACTCGGCAAAATTTATTTTAAAACTCGAGGAAATCGTTGTTGAAGTAACTCAGACAACGGTAACATGGACAGGTGGTGGCGTATTGCTTCTGCAGGACTGACCACAGTACGATTTAAAGGGAGGAAGGATTCAAAGAAGGGGGAGCAGCTGCTGCAGTAACTATGACGCTTATAAGGTAGCCAAATGCCTCGTCATCCGGCGAGGTACATATGCTAACTCGAGAGACTCGTAGTGGGAGTAACAGTGACGACGTTAACGTGGACATACAGTGGCACATCGGTTCCATAGGACAGGCCATACCAAGAATGATAGAGAGAATGGGCTTAGAAAAGTGGGAGCAGCAGGCAGGAGTACTATGACTCTCTTAAGGTAGTTAAATGTTTCGTCAACATGTGACATTTTTTTTTGAAAACTCGAGGATATCTTCGGTAAGGTAGCTCAGACAACGTTAAGGTTTACATGTAGTGGCATATTGCTCCTGCAGGACTGACCACAGTAATAATTAAAGAGTGGAAAGAAAGAAAGTAGGTCGAGCAGCTGGCAACAGTAACTATGACTCTCTTAAGGTAGCCAAATGACTCGTCGCTCGGCGAAATTTATTTGAAAACTCGAGGAAATCGTTGTTGAGGTTACTCAGACAACGGTAACATGGACAGGTGGTGGCATATCGCTTCTGCAGGACTGCCCACAGTACGCATTAAAGACAGGAAACATTCAAAGAAGGGGGAGCAGCTGGCTGCAGTAACTATGACGCTCTTAAGGTAGCCAAATGCCCCGTCATCCGGCGAGGTACATTTGCTAACTCGAGAGACTCGTAGTGGGAGTAACAGAGACGACGTTAACGTGGACATATAGTGGCACATCGGTTCTGTAGGACAGCCATAGCAAGAATGATAGAGAGAATGGGCTTAGAAAAGTGGGAGCAGCAGGCAGGGGTACTATGACTCCCTTAAGGTAGCCAAATGCCTCGTCACCATGTAAATTTTTTTTTGAAAACTCGAGGATATTTTCGTTAAGGTAGCTCAGACAACGTTAAGGTTTACGTGTAGTAGCATATTGCTCCTGCAGGACTGACCACAGTAATAATTAAAGAGTGGAAAGAAAGAAAGTTGGTCGAGCAGCTGGCAGCAGCAACTATGACTCTCTTAAGGTAGCCAAATGCCTCGTCACTCGGCGAAATTTATTTGAAAACTCGAGGAAATCGTCGTTGAAGTAACTCAGACAACGGTAACATGGACAGGTGGTGGCGTATCGCTTCTGCAGGACTGGCCACAGTACGATTTAAAGGGAGGAAAGATTCAAAGAAGGGGGAGCAGCTGCCTGCAGTAACTATGACGCTCTTAAGGTAGCCAAATGCCTCGTCACTCGGCGAAATTTATTTGAAAACGCGAGGAAATCGTCGTTGAAGTAAATCAGACAACGGTAACATGCACAGGTGGTGGCGTATCGCTCTGCAGGACTGACCACAGTACGATTTAAAGGGAGGAAAGATTCAAAGAAGGGGGAGCAGCTGGCTGCAGTAACTATGACTCTCTTAAGGTAGCCAAATGCCTCGTCACTCGGCGAAATTTATTTTAAAACTCGAGGAAATCGTTGTTAAAGTAACTCAGACAACGGTAACATGGACAGGTGGTGGCGTATTGCTTCTGCAGGACTGACCACAGTACGATTTAAAGGGAGGAAGGATTCAAAGAAGGGGGAGCAGCTGGCTGCAGTAACTATGACGCTTATAAGGTAGCCAAATGCCTCGTCATCCGGCGAGGTACATTTGCTAACTCGAGAGACTCGTAGTGGGAGTAACAGAGACGACGTTAACGTGGACATATAGTGGCACATCGGTTCTGTAGGACAGCCATAGCAAGAATGATAGAGAGAATGGGCTTAGAAAAGTGGGAGCAGCAGGCAGGGGTACTATGACTCCCTTAAGGTAGCCCAATGCCTCGTCACCATGTAAATTTTTTTTTGAAAACTCGAGGATATTTTCGTTAAGGTAGCTCAGACAACGTTAAGGTTTACATGTAGTGGCATATTGCTCCTGCAGGACTGACCACAGTAATAATTAAAGAGTGGAAAGAAAGAAAGTTGGTCGAGCAGCTGGCAGCAGCAACTATGACTCTCTTAAGGCAGCCAAATGCCTCGTCACTCGGCGAAATTTATTTGAAAACGCGAGGAAATCGTCGTTGAAGTAAATCAGACAACGGTAACATGCACAGGTGGTGGCGTATCGCTCTGCAGGACTGACCACAGTACGATTTAAAGGGAGGAAAGATTCAAAGAAGGGGGAGCAGCTGGCTGCAGTAACTATGACTCTCTTAAGGTAGCCAAATGCCTCGTCACTCGGCGAAATTTATTTGAAAACGCGAGGAAATCGTCGTTGAAGTAAATCAGACAACGGTAACATGCACAGGTGGTGGCGTATCGCTCTGCAGGACTGACCACAGTACGATTTAAAGGGAGGAAAGATTCAAAGAAGGGGGAGCAGCTGGCTGCAGTAACTATGACTCTCTTAAGGTAGCCAAATGCCTCGTCACTCGGCGAGATTTATTTGAAAACTCGAGGAAATCGTCGTTGAAGTAAATCAGACAACGGTAACATGCACAGGTTGTGGCGTATCGCTCTGCAGGACTGACCACAGTACGATTTAAAGGGAGGAAAGATTCAAAGAAGGGGGAGCAGCTGGCTGCAGTGACTATGACTCTCTTAAGGTAGCCAAATGCCTCGTCACTCGGCGAAATTTATTTGAAAACTCGAGGAAATCGTTGTTGTGGTAACTCAGACAACGGTAACATGGACAGGTGGTGGCGTATCGCTTCTGCAGGACTAACCACAGTACGATTTAAAGGGAGGAAAGATTCAAAGAAGGGGGAGCAGCTGCCTGCAGTAACTATGACGCTCTTAAGGTAGCCAAATGCCTCGTCACTCGGCGAAATTTATTTGAAAACGCGAGGAAATCGTCGTTGAAGTAAATCAGACAACGGTAACATGCACAGGTGGTGGCGTATCGCTCTGCAGGACTGACCACAGTACGATTTAAAGGGAGGAAAGATTCAAAGAAGGGGGAGCAGCTGGCTGCAGTAACTATGACTCTCTTAAGGTAGCCAAATGCCTCGTCACTCGGCAAAATTTATTTTAAAACTCGAGGAAATCGTTGTTGAAGTAACTCAGACAACGGTAACATGGACAGGTGGTGGCGTATTGCTTCTGCAGGACTGACCACAGTACGATTTAAAGGGAGGAAGGATTCAAAGAAGGGGGAGCAGCTGGCTGCAGTAACTATGACGCTTATAAGGTAGCCAAATGCCTCGTCATCCGGCGAGGTACATATGCTAACTCGAGAGACTCGTAGTGGGAGTAACAGTGACGACGTTAACGTGGACATACAGTGGCACATCGGTTCCATAGGACAGGCCATACCAAGAATGATAGAGAGAATGGGCTTAGAAAAGTGGGAGCAGCAGGCAGGAGTACTATGACTCTCTTAAGGTAGCCAAATGAATCGTCACCATGTGAAATTTTTTGTTGAAAACTCGAGGATATCTTCGATAAGGTAGCTCATACAACGTTAAGGTTTACATGTAGTGGCATATTGCTCCTGCAGGACTGACCACAGTAATAATTAAAGAGTGGAAAGAAAGAAGGTAGGTCGAGCAGCTGGCAACAGTAACTATGACTCTCTTAAGGTAGCCAAATGCCTCGTCACTCGGCGAAATTTATTTGAAAACTCGAGGAAATCGTCGTTGAAGTAACTCAGACAACGGTAACATGGACAGGTGGTGGCGTATCGCTTCTGCAGGACTGGCCACAGTACGATTTAAAGGGAGGAAAGATTCAAAGAAGGGGGAGCAGCTGCCTGCAGTAACTATGACGCTCTTAAGGTAGCCAAATGCCTCGTCACTCGGCGAAATTTATTTGAAAACGCGAGGAAATCGTCGTTGAAGTAAATCAGACAACGGTAACATGCACAGGTGGTGGCGTATCGCTCTGCAGGACTGACCACAGTACGATTTAAAGGGAGGAAAGATTCAAAGAAGGGGGAGCAGCTGGCTGCAGTAACTATGACTCTCTTAAGGTAGCCAAATGCCTCGTCACTCGGCGAAATTTATTTTAAAACTCGAGGAAATCGTTGTTAAAGTAACTCAGACAACGGTAACATGGACAGGTGGTGGCGTATTGCTTCTGCAGCACTGACCACAGTACGATTTAAAGGGAGGAAGGATTCAATGAAGGGGGAGCAGCTGGCTGCAGTAACTATGACGCTTATAAGGTAGCCAAATGCCTCGTCATCCGGCGAGGTACATTTGCTAACTCGAGAGACTCGTAGTGGGAGTAACAGAGACGACGTTAACGTGGACATATAGTGGCACATCAGTTCTGTAGGACAGCCATAGCAAGAATGATAGAGAGAATGGGCTTAGGAAAGTGGGAGCAGCAGGCAGGGGTACTATGACTCCCTTAAGGTAGCCAAATGCCTTGTCACCATGTAAATTTTTTTTTGAAAACTCGAGGATATTTTCGTTAAGGTAGCTCAGACAACGTTAAGGTTTACATGTAGTGGCATATTGCTCCTGCAGGACTGACCACAGTAATAATTAAAGAGTGGAAAGAAAGAAAGTTGGTCGAGCAGCTGGCAGCAGCAACTATGACTCTCTTAAGGCAGCCAAATGCCTCGTCACTCGGCGAAATTTATTTGAAAACTCGAGGAAATCGTCGTTGAAGTAACTCAGACAACGGTAACATGGACAGGTGGTGGCGTATCGCTTCTGCAGGACTGACCACAGTACGATTTAAAGGGAGGAAAGATTCAAAGAAGGGGGAGCAGCTGCCTGCAGTAACTATGACGCTCTTAAGGTAGCCAAATGCCTCGTCACTCGGCGAAATTTATTTGAAAACGCGAGGAAATCGTCGTTGAAGTAAATCAGACAACGGTAACATGCACAGGTTGTGGCGTATCGCTCTGCAGGACTGACCACAGTACGATTTAAAGGGAGGAAAGATTCAAAGAAGGGGGAGCAGCTGCCTGCAGTAACTATGACGCTCTTAAGGTAGCCAAATGCCTCGTCACTCGGCGAAATTTATTTGAAAACGCGAGGAAATCGTCGTTGAAGTAAATCAGACAACGGTAACATGCACAGGTGGTGGCGTATCGCTCTGCAGGACTGACCACAGTACGATTTAAAGGGAGGAAAGATTCAAAGAAGGGGGAGCAGCTGGCTGAAGTAACTATGACTCTCTTAAGGTAGCCAAATGCCTCGTCACTCGGCAAAATTTATTTTAAAACTCGAGGAAATCGTTGTTGAAGTAACTCAGACAACGGTAACATGGACAGGTGGTGGCGTATTGCTTCTGCAGGACTGACCACAGTACGATTTAAAGGGAGGAAGGATTCAAAGAAGGGGGAGCAGCTGGCTGCAGTAACTATGACGCTTATAAGGTAGCCAAATGCCTCGTCATCCGGCGAGGTACATATGCTAACTCGAGAGACTCGTAGTGGGAGTAACAGTGACGACGTTAACGTGGACATACAGTGGCACATCGGTTCCATAGGACAGGCCATACCAAGAATGATAGAGAGAATGGGCTTAGAAAAGTGGGAGCAGCAGGCAGGAGTACTATGACTCTCTTAAGGTAGCCAAATGAATCGTCACCATGTGAAATTTTTTGTTGAAAACTCGAGGATATCTTCGATAAGGTAGCTCATACAACGTTAAGGTTTACATGTAGTGGCATATTGCTCCTGCAGGACTGACCACAGTAATAATTAAAGAGTGGAAAGAAAGAAGGTAGGTCGAGCAGCTGGCAACAGTAACTATGACTCTCTTAAGGTAGCCAAATGCCTCGTCACTCGGCGAAATTTATTTGAAAACTCGAGGAAATCGTCGTTGAAGTAACTCAGACAACGGTAACATGGACAGGTGGTGGCGTATCGCTTCTGCAGGACTGGCCACAGTACGATTTAAAGGGAGGAAAGATTCAAAGAAGGGGGAGCAGCTGCCTGCAGTAACTATGACGCTCTTAAGGTAGCCAAATGCCTCGTCACTCGGCGAAATTTATTTGAAAACGCGAGGAAATCGTCGTTGAAGTAAATCAGACAACGGTAACATGCACAGGTGGTGGCGTATCGCTCTGCAGGACTGACGACAGTACGATTTAAAGGGAGGAAAGATTCAAAGAAGGGGGAGCAGCTGGCTGCAGTAACTATGACTCTCTTAAGGTAGCCAAATGCCTCGTCACTCGGCGAAATTTATTTTAAAACTCGAGGAAATCGTTGTTAAAGTAACTCAGACAACGGTAACATGGACAGGTGGTGGCGTATTGCTTCTGCAGGACTGACCACAGTACGATTTAAAGGGAGGAAGGATTCAATGAAGGGGGAGCAGCTGGCTGCAGTAACTATGACGCTTATAAGGTAGCCAAATGCCTCGTCATCCGGCGAGGTACATTTGCTAACTCGAGAGACTCGTAGTGGGAGTAACAGAGACGACGTTAACGTGGACATATAGTGGCACATCGGTTCTGTAGGACAGCCATAGCAAGAATGATAGAGAGAATGGGCTTAGAAAAGTGGGAGCAGCAGGCAGGGGTACTATGACTCCCTTAAGGTAGCCAAATGCCTCATCACCATGTAAATTTTTTTTTGAAAGCTGGAGGATATTTTCGTTAAGGTAGCTCAGACAACGTTAAGGTTTACATGTAGTGGCATATTGCTCCTGCAGGACTGACCACAGTAATAATTAAAGAGTGGAAAAAAGAAAGTTGGTCGAGCAGCTGGCAGCAGCAACTATGACTCTCTTAAGGCAGCCAAATGCCTCGTCACTCGGCGAAATTTATTTGAAAACTCGAGGAAATCGTCGTTGAAGTAACTCAGACAACGGTAACATGGACAGGTGGTGGCGTATCGCTTCTGCAGGACTGACCACAGTACGATTTAAAGGGAGGAAAGATTCAAAGAAGGGGGAGCAGCTGCCTGCAGTAACTATGACGCTCTTAAGGTAGCCAAATGCCTCGTCACTCGGCGAAATTTATTTGAAAACGCGTGGAAATCGTCGTTGAAGTAAATCAGACAACGGTAACATGCACAGGTTGTGGCGTATCGCTCTGCAGGACTGACCACAGTACGATTTAAAGGGAGGAAAGATTCAAAGAAGGGGGAGCAGCTGCCTGCAGTAACTATGACGCTCTTAAGGTAGCCAAATGCCTCGTCACTCGGCGAAATTTATTTGAAAACGCGAGGAAATCGTCGTTGAAGTAAATCAGACAACGGTAACATGCACACGTGGTGGCGTATCGCTCTGCAGGACTGACCACAGTACGATTTAAAGGGAGGAAAGATTCAAAGAAGGGGGAGCAGCTGGCTGCAGTAACTATGACTCTCTTAAGGTAGCCAAATGCCTCGTCACTCGGCAAAATTTATTTTAAAACTCGAGGAAATCGTTGTTGAAGTAACTCAGACAACGGTAACATGGACAGGTGGTGGCGTATTGCTTCTGCAGGACTGACCACAGTACGATTTAAAGGGAGGAAGGATTCAAAGAAGGGGGAGCAGCTGGCTGCAGTAACTATGACGCTTATAAGGTAGCCAAATGCCTCGTCATCCGGCGAGGTACATATGCTAACTCGAGAGACTCGTAGTGGGAGTAACAGTGACGACGTTAACGTGGACATACAGTGGCACATCGGTTCCATAGGACAGGCCATACCAAGAATGATAGAGAGAATGGGCTTAGAAAAGTGGGAGCAGCAGGCAGGAGTACTACGACTCTCTTAAGGTAGCCAAATGAATCGTCACCATGTGAAATTTTTTGTTGAAAACTCGAGGATATCTTCAATAAGGTAGCTCATACAACGTTAAGGTTTACATGTAGTGGCATATTGCTCCTGCAGGACTGACCACAGTAATAATTAAAGAGTGGAAAGAAAGAAAGTTGGTCGAGCAGCTGGCAGCAGCAACTATGACTCTCTTAAGGCAGCCAAATGCCTCGTCACTCGGCGAAATTTATTTGAAAACGCGAGGAAATCGTCGTTGAAGTAAATCAGACAACGGTAACATGCACAGGTGGTGGCGTATCGCTCTGCAGGACTGACCACAGTACGATTTAAAGGGAGGAAAGATTCAAAGAAGGGGGAGCAGCTGGCTGCAGTAACTATGACTCTCTTAAGGTAGCCAAATGCCTCGTCACTCGGCGAAATTTATTTGAAAACGCGAGGAAATCGTCGTTGAAGTAAATCAGACAACGGTAACATGCACAGGTGGTGGCGTATCGCTCTGCAGGACTGACCACAGTACGATTTAAAGGGAGGAAAGATTCAAAGAAGGGGGAGCAGCTGCCTGCAGTAACTATGACGCTCTTAAGGTAGCCAAATGCCTCGTCACTCGGCGAAATTTATTTGAAAACGCGAGGAAATCGTCGTTGAAGTAAATCAGACAACGGTAACATGCACAGGTGGTGGCGTATCGCTCTGCAGGACTGACCACAGTACGATTTAAAGGGAGGAAAGATTCAAAGAAGGGGGAGCAGCTGGCTGCAGTAACTATGACTCTCTTAAGGTAGCCAAATGCCTCGTCACTCGGCAAAATTTATTTTAAAACTCGAGGAAATCGTTGTTGAAGTAACTCAGACAACGGTAACATGGACAGGTGGTGGCGTATTGCTTCTGCAGGACTGACCACAGTACGATTTAAAGGGAGGAAGGATTCAAAGAAGGGGGAGCAGCTGGCTGCAGTAACTATGACGCTTATAAGGTAGCCAAATGCCTCGTCATCCGGCGAGGTACATATGCTAACTCGAGAGACTCGTAGTGGGAGTAACAGTGACGACGTTAACGTGGACATACAGTGGCACATCGGTTCCATAGGACAGGCCATACCAAGAATGATAGAGAGAATGGGCTTAGAAAAGTGGGAGCAGCAGGCAGGAGTACTATGACTCTCTTAAGGTAGCCAAATGAATCGTCACCATGTGAAATTTTTTGTTGAAAACTCGAGGATATCTTCGATAAGGTAGCTCATACAACGTTAAGGTTTACATGTAGTGGCATATTGCTCCTGCAGGACTGACCACAGTAATAATTAAAGAGTGGAAAGAAAGAAGGTAGGTCGAGCAGCTGGCAACAGTAACTATGACTCTCTTAAGGTAGCCAAATGCCTCGTCACTCGGCGAAATTTATTTGAAAACTCGAGGAAATCGTCGTTGAAGTAACTCAGACAACGGTAACATGGACAGGTGGTGGCGTATCGCTTCTGCAGGACTGGCCACAGTACGATTTAAAGGGAGGAAAGATTCAAAGAAGGGGGAGCAGCTGCCTGCAGTAACTATGACGCTCTTAAGGTAGCCAAATGCCTCGTCACTCGGCGAAATTTATTTGAAAACGCGAGGAAATCGTCGTTGAAGTAAATCAGACAACGGTAACATGCACAGGTGGTGGCGTATCGCTCTGCAGGACTGACCACAGTACGATTTAAAGGGAGGAAAGATTCAAAGAAGGGGGAGCAGCTGGCTGCAGTAACTATGACTCTCTTAAGGTAGCCAAATGCCTCGTCACTCGGCGAAATTTATTTTAAAACTCGAGGAAATCGTTGTTAAAGTAACTCAGACAACGGTAACATGGACAGGTGGTGGCGTATTGCTTCTGCAGCACTGACCACAGTACGATTTAAAGGGAGGAAGGATTCAATGAAGGGGGAGCAGCTGGCTGCAGTAACTATGACGCTTATAAGGTAGCCAAATGCCTCGTCATCCGGCGAGGTACATTTGCTAACTCGAGAGACTCGTAGTGGGAGTAACAGAGACGACGTTAACGTGGACATATAGTGGCACATCAGTTCTGTAGGACAGCCATAGCAAGAATGATAGAGAGAATGGGCTTAGGAAAGTGGGAGCAGCAGGCAGGGGTACTATGACTCCCTTAAGGTAGCCAAATGCCTTGTCACCATGTAAATTTTTTTTTGAAAACTCGAGGATATTTTCGTTAAGGTAGCTCAGACAACGTTAAGGTTTACATGTAGTGGCATATTGCTCCTGCAGGACTGACCACAGTAATAATTAAAGAGTGGAAAGAAAGAAAGTTGGTCGAGCAGCTGGCAGCAGCAACTATGACTCTCTTAAGGCAGCCAAATGCCTCGTCACTCGGCGAAATTTATTTGAAAACTCGAGGAAATCGTCGTTGAAGTAACTCAGACAACGGTAACATGGACAGGTGGTGGCGTATCGCTTCTGCAGGACTGACCACAGTACGATTTAAAGGGAGGAAAGATTCAAAGAAGGGGGAGCAGCTGCCTGCAGTAACTATGACGCTCTTAAGGTAGCCAAATGCCTCGTCACTCGGCGAAATTTATTTGAAAACGCGAGGAAATCGTCGTTGAAGTAAATCAGACAACGGTAACATGCACAGGTTGTGGCGTATCGCTCTGCAGGACTGACCACAGTACGATTTAAAGGGAGGAAAGATTCAAAGAAGGGGGAGCAGCTGCCTGCAGTAACTATGACGCTCTTAAGGTAGCCAAATGCCTCGTCACTCGGCGAAATTTATTTGAAAACGCGAGGAAATCGTCGTTGAAGTAAATCAGACAACGGTAACATGCACAGGTGGTGGCGTATCGCTCTGCAGGACTGACCACAGTACGATTTAAAGGGAGGAAAGATTCAAAGAAGGGGGAGCAGCTGGCTGAAGTAACTATGACTCTCTTAAGGTAGCCAAATGCCTCGTCACTCGGCAAAATTTATTTTAAAACTCGAGGAAATCGTTGTTGAAGTAACTCAGACAACGGTAACATGGACAGGTGGTGGCGTATTGCTTCTGCAGGACTGACCACAGTACGATTTAAAGGGAGGAAGGATTCAAAGAAGGGGGAGCAGCTGGCTGCAGTAACTATGACGCTTATAAGGTAGCCAAATGCCTCGTCATCCGGCGAGGTACATATGCTAACTCGAGAGACTCGTAGTGGGAGTAACAGTGACGACGTTAACGTGGACATACAGTGGCACATCGGTTCCATAGGACAGGCCATACCAAGAATGATAGAGAGAATGGGCTTAGAAAAGTGGGAGCAGCAGGCAGGAGTACTATGACTCTCTTAAGGTAGCCAAATGAATCGTCACCATGTGAAATTTTTTGTTGAAAACTCGAGGATATCTTCGATAAGGTAGCTCATACAACGTTAAGGTTTACATGTAGTGGCATATTGCTCCTGCAGGACTGACCACAGTAATAATTAAAGAGTGGAAAGAAAGAAGGTAGGTCGAGCAGCTGGCAACAGTAACTATGACTCTCTTAAGGTAGCCAAATGCCTCGTCACTCGGCGAAATTTATTTGAAAACTCGAGGAAATCGTCGTTGAAGTAACTCAGACAACGGTAACATGGACAGGTGGTGGCGTATCGCTTCTGCAGGACTGGCCACAGTACGATTTAAAGGGAGGAAAGATTCAAAGAAGGGGGAGCAGCTGCCTGCAGTAACTATGACGCTCTTAAGGTAGCCAAATGCCTCGTCACTCGGCGAAATTTATTTGAAAACGCGAGGAAATCGTCGTTGAAGTAAATCAGACAACGGTAACATGCACAGGTGGTGGCGTATCGCTCTGCAGGACTGACGACAGTACGATTTAAAGGGAGGAAAGATTCAAAGAAGGGGGAGCAGCTGGCTGCAGTAACTATGACTCTCTTAAGGTAGCCAAATGCCTCGTCACTCGGCGAAATTTATTTTAAAACTCGAGGAAATCGTTGTTAAAGTAACTCAGACAACGGTAACATGGACAGGTGGTGGCGTATTGCTTCTGCAGGACTGACCACAGTACGATTTAAAGGGAGGAAGGATTCAATGAAGGGGGAGCAGCTGGCTGCAGTAACTATGACGCTTATAAGGTAGCCAAATGCCTCGTCATCCGGCGAGGTACATTTGCTAACTCGAGAGACTCGTAGTGGGAGTAACAGAGACGACGTTAACGTGGACATATAGTGGCACATCGGTTCTGTAGGACAGCCATAGCAAGAATGATAGAGAGAATGGGCTTAGAAAAGTGGGAGCAGCAGGCAGGGGTACTATGACTCCCTTAAGGTAGCCAAATGCCTCATCACCATGTAAATTTTTTTTTGAAAGCTGGAGGATATTTTCGTTAAGGTAGCTCAGACAACGTTAAGGTTTACATGTAGTGGCATATTGCTCCTGCAGGACTGACCACAGTAATAATTAAAGAGTGGAAAAAAGAAAGTTGGTCGAGCAGCTGGCAGCAGCAACTATGACTCTCTTAAGGCAGCCAAATGCCTCGTCACTCGGCGAAATTTATTTGAAAACTCGAGGAAATCGTCGTTGAAGTAACTCAGACAACGGTAACATGGACAGGTGGTGGCGTATCGCTTCTGCAGGACTGACCACAGTACGATTTAAAGGGAGGAAAGATTCAAAGAAGGGGGAGCAGCTGCCTGCAGTAACTATGACGCTCTTAAGGTAGCCAAATGCCTCGTCACTCGGCGAAATTTATTTGAAAACGCGTGGAAATCGTCGTTGAAGTAAATCAGACAACGGTAACATGCACAGGTTGTGGCGTATCGCTCTGCAGGACTGACCACAGTACGATTTAAAGGGAGGAAAGATTCAAAGAAGGGGGAGCAGCTGCCTGCAGTAACTATGACGCTCTTAAGGTAGCCAAATGCCTCGTCACTCGGCGAAATTTATTTGAAAACGCGAGGAAATCGTCGTTGAAGTAAATCAGACAACGGTAACATGCACACGTGGTGGCGTATCGCTCTGCAGGACTGACCACAGTACGATTTAAAGGGAGGAAAGATTCAAAGAAGGGGGAGCAGCTGGCTGCAGTAACTATGACTCTCTTAAGGTAGCCAAATGCCTCGTCACTCGGCAAAATTTATTTTAAAACTCGAGGAAATCGTTGTTGAAGTAACTCAGACAACGGTAACATGGACAGGTGGTGGCGTATTGCTTCTGCAGGACTGACCACAGTACGATTTAAAGGGAGGAAGGATTCAAAGAAGGGGGAGCAGCTGGCTGCAGTAACTATGACGCTTATAAGGTAGCCAAATGCCTCGTCATCCGGCGAGGTACATATGCTAACTCGAGAGACTCGTAGTGGGAGTAACAGTGACGACGTTAACGTGGACATACAGTGGCACATCGGTTCCATAGGACAGGCCATACCAAGAATGATAGAGAGAATGGGCTTAGAAAAGTGGGAGCAGCAGGCAGGAGTACTACGACTCTCTTAAGGTAGCCAAATGAATCGTCACCATGTGAAATTTTTTGTTGAAAACTCGAGGATATCTTCAATAAGGTAGCTCATACAACGTTAAGGTTTACATGTAGTGGCATATTGCTCCTGCAGGACTGACCACAGTAATAATTAAAGAGTGGAAAGAAAGAAGGTAGGTCGAGCAGCTGGCAACAGTAACTATGACTCTCTTAAGGTAGCCAAATGCCTCGTCACTCGGCGAAATTTATTTGAAAACTCGAGGAAATCGTCGTTGAAGTAACTCAGACAACGGTAACATGGACAGGTGGTGGCGTATCGCTTCTGCAGGACTGGCCACAGTACGATTTAAAGGGAGGAAAGATTCAAAGAAGGGGGAGCAGCTGCCTGCAGTAACTATGACGCTCTTAAGGTAGCCAAATGCCTCGTCACTCGGCGAAATTTATTTGAAAACGCGAGGAAATCGTCGTTGAAGTAAATCAGACAACGGTAACATGCACAGGTGGTGGCGTATCGCTCTGCAGGATTGACCACAGTACGATTTAAAGGGAGGAAAGATTCAAAGAAGGGGGAGCAGCTGGCTGCAGTAACTATGACTCTCTTAAGGTAGCCAAATGCCTCGTCACTCGGCGAAATTTATTTTAAAACTCGAGGAAATCGTTGTTAAAGTAACTCAGACAACGGTAACATGGACAGGTGGTGGCGTATTGCTTCTGCAGGACTGACCACAGTACGATTTAAAGGGAGGAAGGATTCAATGAAGGGGGAGCAGCTGGCTGCAGTAACTATGACGCTTATAAGGTAGCCAAATGCCTCGTCATCCGGCGAGGTACATTTGCTAACTCGAGAGACTCGTAGTAGGAGTAACAGAGACGACGTTAACGTGGACATATAGTGGCACATCGGTTCTGTAGGACAGCCATAGCAAGAATGATAGAGAGAATGGGCTTAGAAAAGTGGGAGCAGCAGGCAGGGGTACTATGACTCCCTTAAGGTAGCCAAATGCCTCATCACCATGTAAATTTTTTTTTGAAAACTGGAGGATATTTTCGTTAAGGTAGCTCAGACAACGTTAAGGTTTACATGTAGTGGCATATTGCTCCTGCAGGACTGACCACAGTAATAATTAAAGAGTGGAAAGAAAGAAAGTTGGTCGAGCAGCTGGCAGCAGCAACTATGACTCTCTTAAGGCAGCCAAATGCCTCGTCACTCGGCGAAATTTATTTGAAAACTCGAGGAAATCGTCGTTGAAGTAACTCAGACAACGGTAACATGGACAGGTGGTGGCGTATCGCTTCTGCAGGACTGACCACAGTACGATTTAAAGGGAGGAAAGATTCAAAGAAGGGGGAGCAGCTGCCTGCAGTAACTATGACGCTCTTAAGGTAGCCAAATGCCTCGTCACTCGGCGAAATTTATTTGAAAACGCGAGGAAATCGTCGTTGAAGTAAATCAGACAACGGTAACATGCACAGGTGGTGGCGTATCGCTCTGCAGGACTGACCACAGTACGATTTAAAGGGAGGAAAGATTCAAAGAAGGGGGAGCAGCTTCCTGCAGTAACTATGACGCTCTTAAGGTAGCCAAATGCCTCGTCACTCGGCGAAATTTATTTGAAAACGCGAGGAAATCGTCGTTGAAGTAAATCAGACAACGGTAACATGCACAGGTGGTGGCGTATCGCTCTGCAGGACTGACCACAGTACGATTTAAAGGGAGGAAAGATTCAAAGAAGGGGGAGCAGCTGGCTGCAGTAACTATGACTCTCTTAAGGTAGCCAAATGCCTCGTCACTCGGCGAAATTTATTTTAAAACTCGAGGAAATCGTTGTTAAAGTAACTCAGACAACGGTAACATGGACAGGTGGTGGCGTATTGCTTCTGCAGGACTGACCACAGTACGATTTAAAGGGAGGAAGGATTCAATGAAGGGGGAGCAGCTGGCTGCAGTAACTATGACGCTTATAAGGTAGCCAAATGCCTCGTCATCCGGCGAGGTACATTTGCTAACTCGAGAGACTCGTAGTGGGAGTAACAGAGACGACGTTAACGTGGACATATAGTGGCACATCGGTTCTGTAGGACAGCCATAGCAAGAATGATAGAGAGAATGGGCTTAGAAAAGTGGGAGCAGCAGGCAGGGGTACTATGACTCCCTTAAGGTAGCCAAATGCCTCGTCACCATGTAAATTTTTTTTTGAAAACTGGAGGATATTTTCGTTAAGGTAGCTCAGACAACGTTAAGGTTTACATGTAGTGGCATATTGCTCCTGCAGGACTGACCACAGTAATAATTAAAGAGTGGAAAGAAAGAAAGTTGGTCGAGCAGCTGGCAGCAGCAACTATGCCTCTCTTAAGGCAGCCAAATGCCTCGTCACTCGGCGAAATTTATTTGAAAACTCGAGGAAATCGTCGTTGAAGTAACTCAGACAACGGTAACATGGACAGGTGGTGGCGTATCGCTTCTGCGGGACTGACCCCAGTACGATTTAAAGGGAGGAAAGATTCAAAGAAGGGGGAGCAGCTGCCTGCAGTAACTATGACGCTCTTAAGGTAGCCAAATGCCTCGTCACTCGGCGAAATTTATTTGAAAACGCGAGGAAATCGTCGTTGAAGTAAATCAGACAACGGTAACATGCACAGGTGGTGGCGTATCGCTCTGCAGGACTGACCACAGTACGATTTAAAGGGAGGAAAGATTCAAAGAAGGGGGAGCAGCTGGCTGCAGTAACTATGACTCTCTTAAGGTAGCCAAATGCCTCGTTACTCGGCGAGATTTATTTGAAAACTCGAGGAAATCGTCGTTGAAGTAAATCACACAACGGTAACATACACAGGTTGTGGCGTATCGCTCTGCAGGACTGACCACAGTACGATTTAAAGGGAGGAAAGATTCAAAGAAGGGGGAGCAGCTGCCTGCAGTAACTATGACGCTCTTAAGGTAGCCAAATGCCTCGTCACTCGGCGAAATTTATTTGAAAACGCGAGGAAATCGTCGTTGAAGTAAATCAGACAACGGTAACATGCACAGGTGGTGGCGTATCGCTCTGCAGGACTGACCACAGTACGATTTAAAGGGAGGAAAGATTCAAAGAAGGGGGAGCAGCTGGCTGCAGTGACTATGACTCTCTTAAGGTAGCCAAATGCCTCGTCACTCGGCAAAATTTATTTTAAAACTCGAGGAAATCGTTGTTGAAGTAACTCAGACAACGGTAACATGGACAGGTGGTGGCGTATTGCTTCTGCAGGACTGACCACAGTACGATTTAAATGGAGGAAGGATTTAAAGAAGGGGGAGCAGCTGGCTGCAGTAACTATGACGCTTATAAGGTAGCCAAATGCCTCGTCATCCGGCGAGGTACATATGCTAACTCGAGAGACTCGTAGTGGGAGTAACAGTGACGACGTTAACGTGGACATACAGTGGCACATCGGTTCCATAGGAGAGGCCATACCAAGAATGATAGAGAGAATGGGCTTAGAAAAGTGGGAGCAGCAGGCAGGAGTACTATGACTCTCTTAAGGTAGCCAAATGAATCGTCACCATGTGAAATTTTTTGTTGAAAACTCGAGGATATCTTCGATAAGGTAGCTCATACAACGTTAAGGTTTACATGTAGTGGCATATTGCTCCTGCAGGACTGACCACAGTAATAATTAAAGAGTGGAAAGAAAGAAGGTAGGTCGAGCAGCTGGCAACAGTAACTATGACTCTCTTAAGGTAGCCAAATGCCTCGTCACTCGGCGAAATTTATTTGAAAACTCGAGGAAATCGTCGTTGAAGTAACTCAGACAACGGTAACATGGACAGGTGGTGGCGTATCGCTTCTGCAGGACTGGCCACAGTACGATTTAAAGGGAGGAAAGATTCAAAGAAGGGGGAGCAGCTGCCTGCAGTAACTATGACGCTCTTAAGGTAGCCAAATGCCTCGTCACTCGGCGAAATTTATTTGAAAACGCGAGGAAATCGTCGTTGAAGTAAATCAGACAACGGTAACATGCACAGGTGGTGGCGTATCGCTCTGCAGGACTGACCACAGTACGATTTAAAGGGAGGAAAGATTCAAAGAAGGGGGAGCAGCTGGCTGAAGTAACTATGACTCTCTTAAGGTAGCCAAATGCCTCGTCACTCGGCGAAATTTATTTTAAAACTCGAGGAAATCGTTGTTAAAGTAACTCAGACAACGGTAACATGGACAGGTGGTGGCGTATTGCTTCTGCAGGACTGACCACAGTACGATTTAAAGGGAGGAAGGATTCAATGAAGGGGGAGCAGCTGGCTGCAGTAACTATGACGCTTATAAGGTAGCCAAATGCCTCGTCATCCGGCGAGGTACATTTGCTAACTCGAGAGACTCGTAGTGGGAGTAACAGAGACGACCTTAACGTGGACATACAGTGGCACATCGGTTCTGTAGGACAGCCATAGCAAGAATGATAGAGAGAATGGGCTTAGAAAAGTGGGAGCAGCAGGCAGGGGTACTATGACTCCCTTAAGGTAGCCAAATGCCTCATCACCATGTAAATTTTTTTTTGAAAACTGGAGGATATTTTCGTTAAGGTAGCTCAGACAACGTTAAGGTTTACATGTAGTGGCATATTGCTCCTGCAGGACTGACCACAGTAATAATTAAAGAGTGGAAAGAAAGAAAGTTGGTCGAGCAGCTGGCAGCAGCAACTATGACTCTCTTAAGGCAGCCAAATGCCTCGTCACTCGGCGAAATTTATTTGAAAACTCGAGGAAATCGTCGTTGAAGTAACTCAGACAACGGTAACATGGACAGGTGGTGGCGTATCGCTTCTGCAGGACTGACCACAGTACGATTTAAAGGGAGGAAAGATTCAAAGAAGGGGGAGCAGCTGCCTGCAGTAACTATGACGCTCTTAAGGTAGCCAAATGCCTCGTCACTCGGCGAAATTTATTTGAAAACGCGAGGAAATCGTCGTTGAAGTAAATCAGACAACGGTAACATGCACAGGTGGTGGCGTATCGCTCTGCAGGACTGACCACAGTACGATTTAAAGGGAGGAAAGATTCAAAGAAGGGGGAGCAGCTGGCTGCAGTAACTATGACTCTCTTAAGGTAGCCAAATGCCTCGTTACTCGGCGAGATTTATTTGAAAACTCGAGGAAATCGTCGTTGAAGTAAATCACACAACGGTAACATGCACAGGTTGTGGCGTATCGCTCTGCAGGACTGACCACAGTACGATTTAAAGGGAGGAAAGATTCAAAGAAGGGGGAGCAGCTGCCTGCAGTAACTATGACGCTCTTAAGGTAGCCAAATGCCTCGTCACTCGGCGAAATTTATTTGAAAACGCGAGGAAATCGTCGTTGAAGTAAATCAGACAACGGTAACATGCACAGGTGGTGGCGTATCGCTCTGCAGGACTGACCACAGTACGATTTAAAGGGAGGAAAGATTCAAAGAAGGGGGAGCAGCTGGCTGCAGTGACTATGACTCTCTTAAGGTAGCCAAATGCCTCGTCACTCGGCAAAATTTATTTTAAAACTCGAGGAAATCGTTGTTGAAGTAACTCAGACAACGGTAACATGGACAGGTGGTGGCGTATTGCTTCTGCAGGACTGACCACAGTACGATTTAAATGGAGGAAGGATTTAAAGAAGGGGGAGCAGCTGGCTGCAGTAACTATGACGCTTATAAGGTAGCCAATTGCCTCGTCATCCGGCGAGGTACATATGCTAACTCGAGAGACTCGTAGTGGGAGTAACAGTGACGACGTTAACGTGGACATACAGTGGCACATCGGTTCCATAGGACAGGCCATACCAAGAATGATAGAGAGAATGGGCTTAGAAAAGTGGGAGCAGCAGGCAGGAGTACTATGACTCTCTTAAGGTAGCCAAATGAATCGTCACCATGTGAAATTTTTTGTTGAAAACTCGAGGATATCTTCGATAAGGTAGCTCATACAACGTTAAGGTTTACATGTAGTGGCATATTGCTCCTGCAGGACTGACCACAGTAATAATTAAAGAGTGGAAAGAAAGAAGGTAGGTCGAGCAGCTGGCAACAGTAACTATGACTCTCTTAAGGTAGCCAAATGCCTCGTCACTCGGCGAAATTTATTTGAAAACTCGAGGAAATCGTCGTTGAAGTAACTCAGACAACGGTAACATGGACAGGTGGTGGCGTATCGCTTCTGCAGGACTGGCCACAGTACGATTTAAAGGGAGGAAAGATTCAAAGAAGGGGGAGCAGCTGGCTGCAGTAACTATGACGCTCTTAAGGTAGCCAAATGCCTCGTCACTCGGCGAAATTTATTTGAAAACGCGAGGAAATCGTCGTTGAAGTAAATCAGACAACGGTAACATGCACAGGTGGTGGCGTATCGCTCTGCAGGACTGACCACAGTACGATTTAAAGGGAGGAAAGATTCAAAGAAGGGGGAGCAGCTGGCTGCAGTAACTATGACTCTCTTAAGGTAGCCAAATGCCTCGTCACTCGGCGAAATTTATTTTAAAACTCGAGGAAATCGTTGTTAAAGTAACTCAGACAACGGTAACATGGACAGGTGGTGGCGTATTGCTTCTGCAGGACTGACCACAGTACGATTTAAAGGGAGGAAGGATTCAATGAAGGGGGAGCAGCTGGCTGCAGTAACTATGACGCTTATAAGGTAGCCAAATGCCTCGTCATCCGGCGAGGTACATTTGCTAACTCGAGAGACTCGTAGTGGGAGTAACAGAGACGACGTTAACGTGGACATATAGTGGCACATCGGTTCTGTAGGACAGCCATAGCAAGAATGATAGAGAGAATGGGCTTAGAAAAGTGGGAGCAGCAGGCAGGGGTACTATGACTCCCTTAAGGTAGCCAAATGCCTCGTCACCATGTAAATTTTTTTTTGAAAACTCGAGGATATTTTCGTTAAGGTAGCTCAGACAACGTTAAGGTTTACATGTAGTGGCATATTGCTCCTGCAGGACTGACCATTGTAATAATTAAAGAGTGGAAAGAAAGAAAGTTGGTCGAGCAGCTGGCAGCAGCAACTATGACTCTCTTAAGGCAGCCAAATGCCTCGTCACTCGGCGAAATTTATTTCAAAACTCGAGGAAATCGTCGTTGAAGTAACTCAGACAACGGTAACATGGACAGGTGGTGGCGCATCGCTTCTGCAGGACTGACCACAGTACGATTTAAAGGGAGGAAAGATTCAAAGAAGGGGGAGCAGCTGCCTGCAGTAACTATGACGCTCTTAAGGTAGCCAAATGCCTCGTCACTCGGCGAAATTTATTTGAAAACGCGAAAAAATCGTCGTTGAAGTAAATCAGACAACGGTAACATGCACAGGTGGTGGCGTATCGCTCTGCAGGACTGACCACAGTACGATTTAAAGGGAGGAAAGATTCAAAGAAGGGGGAGCAGCTGGCTGCAGTAACTATGACTCTCTTAAGGTAGCCAAATGCCTCGTCACTCGGCGAGATTTATTTTAAAACTCGAGGAAATCGTCGTTGAAGTAAATCAGACAACGGTAACATGCACAGGTTGTGGCGTATCGCTCTGCAGGACTGACCACAGTACGATTTAAAGGGAGGAAAGATTCAAAGAAGGGGGAGCAGCTGGCTGCAGTGACTATGACTCTCTTAAGGTAGCCAAATGCCTCGTCACTCGGCGAAATTTATTTGAAAACTCGAGGAAATCGTTGTTGTGGTAACTCAGACAACGGTAACATGGACAGGTGGTGGCGTATCGCTTCTGCAGGACTGACCACAGTACGATTTAAAGGGAGGAAAGATTCAAAGAAGGGGGAGCAGCTGCCTGCAGTAACTATGACGCTCTTAAGGTAGCCAAATGCCTCGTCACTCGGCGAAATTTATTTGAAAACGCGAGGAAATCGTCGTTGAAGTAAATCAGACAACGGTAACATGCACAGGTGGTGGCGTATCGCTCTGCAGGACTGACCACAGTACGATTTAAAGGGAGGAAAGATTCAAAGAAGGGGGAGCAGCTGGCTGCAGTAACTATGACTCTCTTAAGGTAGCCAAATGCCTCGTCACTCGGCGAGATTTATTTGAAAACTCGAGGAAATCGTCGTTGAAGTAAATCAGACAACGGTAACATGCACAGGTTGTGGCGTATCGCTCTGCAGGACTGACCACAGTACGATTTAAAGGGAGGAAAGATTCAAAGAAGGGGGAGCAGCTGGCTGCAGTGACTATGACTCTCTTAAGGTAGCCAAATGCCTCGTCACTCGGCGAAATTTATTTGAAAACTCGAGGAAATCGTTGTTGTGGTAACTCAGACAACGGTAACATGGACAGGTGGTGGCGTATCGCTTCTGCAGGACTGACCACAGTACGATTTAAAGGGAGGAAAGATTCAAAGAAGGGGGAGCAGCTGCCTGCAGTAACTATGACGCTCTTAAGGTAGCCAAATGCCTCGTCACTCGGCGAAATTTATTTGAAAACGCGAGGAAATCGTCGTTGAAGTAAATCAGACAACGGTAACATGCACAGGTGGTGGCGTATCGCTCTGCAGGACTGACCACAGTACGATTTAAAGGGAGGAAAGATTCAAAGAAGGGGGAGCAGCTGGCTGCAGTAACTATGACTCTCTTAAGGTAGCCAAATGCCTCGTCACTCGGCAAAATTTATTTTAAAACTCGAGGAAATCGTTGTTGAAGTAACTCAGACAACGGTAACATGGACAGGTGGTGGCGTATTGCTTCTGCAGGACTGACCACACTACGATTTAAAGGGAGGAAGGATTCAAAGAAGAGGGAGCAGCTGGCTGCAGTAACTATGACGCTTATAAGGTAGCCAAATGCCTCGTCATCCGGCGAGGAACATATGCTAACTCGAGAGACTCGTAGTGGGAGTAACAGTGACGACGTTAACGTGGACATACAGTGGCACATCGGTTCCATAGGACAGGCCATACCAAGAATGATAGAGAGAATGGGCTTAGAAAAGTGGGAGCAGCAGGCAGGAGTACTATGACTCTCTTAAGGTAGCCAAATGAATCGTCACCATGTGAAATTTTTTGTTGAAAACTCGAGGATATCTTCGATAAGGTAGCTCATACAACGTTAAGGTTTACATGTAGTGGCATATTGCTCCTGCAGGACTGACCACAGTAATAATTAAAGAGTGGAAAGAAAGAAGGTAGGTCGAGCAGCTGGCAACAGTAACTATGACTCTCTTAAGGTAGCCAAATGCCTCGTCACTCGGCGAAACTTATTTGAAAACGCGAGGAAATCGTCGTTGAAGTAAATCAGACAACGGTAACATGCACAGGTTGTGGCGTATCGCTCTGCAGGACTGACCACAGTACGATTTAAAGGGAGGAAAGATTCAAAGAAGGGGGAGCAGCTGGCTGCAGTGACTATGACTCTCTTAAGGTAGCCAAATGCCTCGTCACTCGGCGAAATTTATTTGAAAACTCGAGGAAATCGTTGTTGTGGTAACTCAGACAACGGTAACATGGACAGGTGGTGGCGTATCGCTTCTGCAGGACTGACCACAGTACGATTTAAAGGGAGGAAAGATTCAAAGAAGGGGGAGCAGCTGCCTGCAGTAACTATGACGCTCTTAAGGTAGCCAAATGCCTCGTCACTCGGCGAAATTTATTTGAAAACGCGAGGAAATCGACGTTGAAGTAAATCAGACAACGGTAACATGCACAGGTGGTGGCGTATCGCTCTGCAGGACTGACCACAGTACGATTTAAAGGGAGGAAAGATTCAAAGAAGGGGGAGCAGCTGGCTGCAGTAACTATGACTCTCTTAAGGTAGCCAAATGCCTCGTCACTCGGCAAAATTTATTTGAAAACTCGAAGAAATCGTTGTTGAAGTAACTCAGACAACGGTAACATGGACAGGTGGTGGCGTATTGCTTCTGCAGGACTGACCACAGTACGATTTAAAGGGAGGAAGGATTCAAAGAAGGGGGAGCAGCTGGCTGCAGTAACTATGACGCTTATAAGGTAGCCAAATGCCTCGTCATCCGGCGAGGTACATATGCTAACTCGAGAGACTCGTAGTGGGAGTAACAGTGACGACGTTAACGTGGACATACAGTGGCACATCGGTTCCATAGGACAGGCCATACCAAGAATGATAGAGAGAATGGGCTTAGAAAAGTGGGAGCAGCAGGCAGGAGTACTATGACTCTCTTAAGGTAGCCAAATGAATCGTCACCATGTGAAATTTCTTGTTGAAAACTCGAGGATATCTTCGATAAGGTAGCTCATACAACGTTAAGGTTTACATGTAGTGGCATATTGCTCCTGCAGGACTGACCACAGTAATAATTAAAGAGTGGAAAGAAAGAAGGTAGGTCGAGCAGCTGGCAACAGTAACTATGACTCTCTTAAGGTAGCCAAATGCCTCGTCACTCGGCGAAATTTATTTGAAAACTCGAGGAAATCGTCGTTGTAGTAACTCAGACAACGGTAACATGGACAGGTGGTGGCGTGCCACAGTACGATTTAAAGGGAGGAAAGATTCAAAGAAGGGGGAGCAGCTGCCTGCAGTAACTATGACGCTCTTAAGGTAGCCAAATGCCTCGTCACTCGGCGAAATTTATTTGAAAACGCGAGGAAATCGTCGTTGAAGTAAATCAGACAACGGTAACATGCACAGGTGGTGGCGTATCGCTCTGCAGGACTGACCACAGTACGATTTAAAGGGAGGAAAGATTCAAAGAAGGGGGAGCAGCTGGCTGCAGTAACTATGACTCTCTTAAGGTAGCCAAATGCCTCGTCACTCGGCGAAATTTATTTTAAATTTCGAGGAAATCGTTGTTAAAGTGACTCAGACAACGGTAACATGGACAGGTGGTGGCGTATTGCTTCTGCAGGACTGACCACAGTGCGATTTAAAGGGAGGAAGGATTCAATGAAGGGGGAGCAGCTGGCTGCAGTAACTATGACGCTTATAAGGTAGCCAAATGCCTCGTCATCCGGCGAGGTACATTTGCTAACTCGAGAGACTCGTAGTGGGAGTAACAGAGACGACGTTAACGTGGACATATAGTGGCACATCGGTTCTGTAGGACAGCCATAGCAAGAATGATAGAGAGAATGGGCTTAGAAAAGTGGGAGCAGCAGGCAGGGGTACTATGACTCCCTTAAGGTAGCCAAATGCCTCGTCACCATGTAAATTTTTTTTTGAAAACTCGAGGATATTTTCGTTAAGGTAGCTCAGACAACGTTAAGGTTTACATGTAGTGGCATATTGCTCCTGCAGGACTGACCACAGTAATAATTAAAGAGTGGAAAGAAAGAAAGTTGGTCGAGCAGCTGGCAGCAGCAACTATGACCCTCTTAAGGTAGCCAAATGCCTCGTCACTCGGCGAAACTTATTTGAAAACGCGAGGAAATCGTCGTTGAAGTAAATCAGACAACGGTAACATGCACAGGTTGTGGCGTATCGCTCTGCAGGACTGACCACAGTACGATTTAAAGGGAGGAAAGATTCAAAGAAGGGGGAGCAGCTGGCTGCAGTGACTATGACTCTCTTAAGGTAGCCAAATGCCTCGTCACTCGGCGAAATTTATTTGAAAACTCGAGGAAATCGTTGTTGTGGTAACTCAGACAACGGTAACATGGACAGGTGGTGGCGTATCGCTTCTGCAGGACTGACCACAGTACGATTTAAAGGGAGGAAAGATTCAAAGAAGGGGGAGCAGCTGCCTGCAGTAACTATGACGCTCTTAAGGTAGCCAAATGCCTCGTCACTCGGCGAAATTTATTTGAAAACGCGAGGAAATCGTCGTTGAAGTAAATCAGACAACGGTAACATGCACAGGTGGTGGCGTATCGCTCTGCAGGACTGACCACAGTACGATTTAAAGGGAGGAAAGATTCAAAGAAGGGGGAGCAGCTGGCTGCAGCAACTATGACTCTCTTAAGGTAGCCAAATGCCTCGTCACTCGGCAAAATTTATTTGAAAACTCGAAGAAATCGTTGTTGAAGTAACTCAGACAACGGTAACATGGACAGGTGGTGGCGTATTGCTTCTGCAGGACTGACCACAGTACGATTTAAAGGGAGGAAGGATTCAAAGAAGGGGGAGCAGCTGGCTGCAGTAACTATGACGCTTATAAGGTAGCCAAATGCCTCGTCATCCGGCGAGGTACATATGCTAACTCGAGAGACTCGTAGTGGGAGTAACAGTGACGACGTTAACGTGGACATACAGTGGCACATCGGTTCCATAGGACAGGCCATACCAAGAATGATAGAGAGAATGGGCTTAGAAAAGTGGGAGCAGCAGGCAGGAGTACTATGACTCTCTTAAGGTAGCCAAATGAATCGTCACCATGTGAAATTTCTTGTTGAAAACTCGAGGATATCTTCGATAAGGTAGCTCATACAACGTTAAGGTTTACATGTAGTGGCATATTGCTCCTGCAGGACTGACCACAGTAATAATTAAAGAGTGGAAAGAAAGAAGGTAGGTCGAGCAGCTGGCAACAGTAACTATGACTCTCTTAAGGTAGCCAAATGCCTCGTCACTCGGCGAAATTTATTTGAAAACTCGAGGAAATCGTCGTTGAAGTAACTCAGACAACGGTAACATGGACAGGTGGTGGCGTGCCACAGTACGATTTAAAGGGAGGAAAGATTCAAAGAAGGGGGAGCAGCTGCCTGCAGTAACTATGACGCTCTTAAGGTAGCCAAATGCCTCGTCACTCGGCGAAATTTATTTGAAAACGCGAGGAAATCGTCGTTGAAGTAAATCAGACAACGGTAACATGCACAGGTGGTGGCGTATCGCTCTGCAGGACTGACCACAGTACGATTTAAAGGGAGGAAAGATTCAAAGAAGGGGGAGCAGCTGGCTGCAGTAACTATGACTCTCTTAAGGTAGCCAAATGCCTCGTCACTCGGCGAAATTTATTTTAAATTTCGAGGAAATCGTTGTTAAAGTGACTCAGACAACGGTAACATGGACAGGTGGTGGCGTATTGCTTCTGCAGGACTGACCACAGTGCGATTTAAAGGGAGGAAGGATTCAATGAAGGGGGAGCAGCTGGCTGCAGTAACTATGACGCTTATAAGGTAGCCAAATGCCTCGTCATCCGGCGAGGTACATTTGCTAACTCGAGAGACTCGTAGTGGGAGTAACAGAGACGACGTTAACGTGGACATATAGTGGCACATCGGTTCTGTAGGACAGCCATAGCAAGAATGATAGAGAGAATGGGCTTAGAAAAGTGGGAGCAGCAGGCAGGGGTACTATGACTCCCTTAAGGTAGCCAAATGCCTCGTCACCATGTAAATTTTTTTTTGAAAACTCGAGGATATTTTCGTTAAGGTAGCTCAGACAACGTTAAGGTTTACATGTAGTGGCATATTGCTCCTGCAGGACTGACCACAGTAATAATTAAAGAGTGGAAAGAAAGAAAGTTGGTCGAGCAGCTGGCAGCAGCAACTATGACGCTCTTAAGGTAGCCAAATGCCTCGTCACTCGGCGAAATTTATTTGAAAACGCGAGGAAATCGTCGTTGAAGTAAATCAGACAACGGTAACATGCACAGGTGGTGGCGTATCGCTCTGCAGGACTGACCACAGTACGATTTAAAGGGAGGAAAGATTCAAAGAAGGGGGAGCAGCTGGCTGCAGTAACTATGACTCTCTTAAGGTAGCCAAATGCCTCGTCACTCGGCGAGATTTATTTGAAAACTCGAGGAAATCGTCGTTGAAGTAAATCAGACAACGGTAACATGCACAGGTTGTGGCGTATCGCTCTGCAGGACTGACCACAGTACGATTTAAAGGGAGGAAAGATTCAAAGAAGGGGGAGCAGCTGGCTGCAGTGACTATGACTCTCTTAAGGTAGCCAAATGCCTCGTCACTCGGCGAAATTTATTTGAAAACTCGAGGAAATCGTTGTTGTGGTAACTCAGACAACGGTAACATGGACAGGTGGTGGCGTATCGCTTCTGCAGGACTGACCACAGTACGATTTAAAGGAAGGAAAGATTCAAAGAAGGGGGAGCAGCTGCCTGCAGTAACTATGACGCTCTTAAGGTAGCCAAATGCCTCGTCACTCGGCGAAATTTATTTGAAAACGCGAGGAAATCGTCGTTGAAGTAAATCAGACAACGGTAACATGCACAGGTGGTGGCGTATCGCTCTGCAGGACTGACCACAGTACGATTTAAAGGGAGGAAAGATTCAAAGAAAGGGGAGCAGCTGGCTGCAGTAACTATGACTCTCTTAAGGTAGCCAAATGCCTCGTCACTCGGCAAAATTTATTTTAAAACTTGAGGAAATCGTTGTTGAAGTAACTCAGACAACGGTAACATGGACAGGTGGTGGCGTATTGCTTCTGCAGGACTGACCACAGTACGATTTAAAGGGAGGAAGGATTCAAAGAAGGGGGAGCAGCTGGCTGCAGTAACTATGACGCTTATAAGGTAGCCAAATGCCTCGTCATCCGGCGAGGTACATATGCTAACTCGAGAGACTCGTAGTGGGAGTAACAGTGACGACGTTAACGTGGACATACAGTGGCACATCGGTTCCATAGGACAGGCCATACCAAGAATGATAGAGAGAATGGGCTTAGAAAAGTGGGAGCAGCAGGCAGGAGTACTATGACTCTCTTAAGGTAGCCAAATGAATCGTCACCATGTGAAATTTTTTGTTGAAAACTCGAGGATATCTTCGATAAGGTAGCTCATACAACGTTAAGGTTTACATGTAGTGGCATATTGCTCCTGCAGGACTGACCACAGTAATAATTAAAGAGTGGAAAGAAAGAAGGTAGGTCGAGCAGCTGGCAACAGTAACTATGACTCTCTTAAGGTAGCCAAATGCCTCGTCACTCGGCGAAATTTATTTGAAAACTCGAGGAAATCGTCGTTGAAGTAACTCAGACAACGGTAACATGGACAGGTGGTGGCGTGCCACAGTACGATTTAAAGGGAGGAAAGATTCAAAGAAGGGGGAGCAGCTGCCTGCAGTAACTATGACGCTCTTAAGGTAGCCAAATGCCTCGTCACTCGGCGAAATTTATTTGAAAACGCGAGGAAATCGTCGTTGAAGTAAATCAGACAACGGTAACATGCACAGGTGGTGGCGTATCGCTATGCAGGACTGACCACAGTACGATTTAAAGGGAGGAAAGATTCAAAGAAGGGGGAGCAGCTGGCTGCAGTAACTATGATTCTCTTAAGGTAGCCAAATGCCTCGTCACTCGGCAAAATTTATTTTAAAACTCGAGGAAATCGTTGTTGAAGTAACTCAGACAACGGTAACATGGACAGGTGGTGGCGTATTGCTTCTGCAGGACTGACCACAGTACGATTTAAAGGGAGGAAGGATTCAAAGAAGGGGGAGCAGCTGGCTGCAGTAACTATGACGCTTATAAGGTAGCCAAATGCCTCGTCATCCGGCGAGGTACATATGCTAACTCGAGAGACTCGTAGTGGGAGTAACAGTGACGACGTTAACGTGGACATACAGTGGCACATCGGTTCCATAGGACAGGCCATACCAAGAATGTTAGAGAGAATGGGCTTAGAAAAGTGGGAGCAGCAGGCAGGAGTACTATGACTCTCTTAAGGTAGCCAAATGAATTGTCACCATGTGAAATTTTTTGTTGAAAACTCGAGGATATCTTCGATAAGGTAGCTCATACAACGTTAAGGTTTACATGTAGTGGCATATTGCTCCTGCAGGACTGACCACAGTAATAATTAAAGAGTGGAAAGAAAGAAGGTAGGTCGAGCAGCTGGCAACAGTAACTATGACTCTCTTAAGGTAGCCAAATGCCTCGTCACTCGGCGAAATTTATTTGAAAACTCGAGGAAATCGTCGTTGAAGTAACTCAGACAACGGTAACATGGACAGGTGGTGGCGTGCCACAGTACGATTTAAAGGGAGGAAAGATTCAAAGAAGGGGGAGCAGCTGCCTGCAGTAACTATGACGCTCTTAAGGTAGCCAAATGCCTCGTCACTCGGCGAAATTTATTTGAAAACGCGAGGAAATCGTCGTTGAAGTAAATCAGACAACGGTAACATGCACAGGTGGTGGCGTATCGCTCTGCAGGACTGACCACAGTACGATTTAAAGGGAGGAAAGATTCAAAGAAGGGGGAGCAGCTGGCTGCAGTAACTATGACTCTCTTAAGGTAGCCAAATGCCTCGTCACTCGGCGAAATTTATTTTTAAACTCGAGGAAATCGTTGTTAAAGTGACTCAGACAACGGTAACATGGACAGGTGGTGGCGTATTGCTTCTGCAGGACTGACCACAGTACGATTTAAAGGGAGGAAGGATTCAATGAAGGGGGAGCAGCTGGCTGCAGTAACTATGACGCTTATAAGGTAGCCAAATGCCTCGTCATCCGGCGAGGTACATTTGCTAACTCGAGAGACTCGTAGTGGGAGTAACAGAGACGACGTTAACGTGGACATATAGTGGCACATCGGTTCTGTAGGACAGCCATAGCAAGAATGATAGAGAGAATGGGCTTAGAAAAGTGGGAGCAGCAGGCAGGGGTACTATGACTCCCTTAAGGTAGCCAAATGCCTCGTCACCATGTAAATTTTTTTTTGAAAACTCGAGGATATTTTCGTTAAGGTAGCTCAGACAACGTTAAGGTTTACATGTAGTGGCATATTGCTCCTGCAGGACTGACCACAGTAATAATTAAAGAGTGGAAAGAAAGAAAGTTGGTCGAGCAGCTGGCAGCAGCAACTATGACTCTCTTAAGGCAGCCAAATGCCTCGTCACTCGGCGAAATTTATTTGAAAACTCGAGGAAATCGTCGTTGAAGTAACTCAGACAACGGTAACATGGACAGGTGGTGGCGTATCGCTTCTGCAGGACTGGCCACAGTACGATTTAAAGGGAGGAAAGATTCAAAGAAGGGGGAGCAGCTGCCTGCAGTAACTATGACGCTCTTAAGGTAGCCAAATGCCTCGTCACTCGGCGAAATTTATTTGAAAACGCGAGGAAATCGTCGTTGAAGTAAATCAGACAACGGTAACATGCACAGGTGGTGGCGTATCGCTCTGCAGGACTGACCACAGTACGATTTAAAGGGAGGAAAGATTCAAAGAAGGGGGAGCAGCTGGCTGCAGTGACTATGACTCTCTTAAGGTAGCCAAATGCCTCGTCACTCGGCAAAATTTATTTTAAAACTCGAGGAAATCGTTGTTGAAGTAACTCAGACAACGGTAACATGGACAGGTGGTGGCGTATTGCTTCTGCAGGACTGACCACAGTACGATTTAAAGGGAGGAAGGATTCAAAGAAGGGGGAGCAGCTGGCTGCAGTAACTATGACGCTTATAAGGTAGCCAAATGCCTCGTCATCCGGCGAGGTACATATGCTAACTCGAGAGACTCGTAGTGGGAGTAACAGTGACGACGTTAACGTGGACATACAGTGGCACATCGGTTCCATAGGACAGGCCATACCAAGAATGTTAGAGAGAATGGGCTTAGAAAAGTGGGAGCAGCAGGCAGGAGTACTATGACTCTCTTAAGGTAGCCAAATGAATTGTCACCATGTGAAATTTTTTGTTGAAAACTCGAGGATATCTTCGATAAGGTAGCTCATACAACGTTAAGGTTTACATGTAGTGGCATATTGCTCCTGCAGGACTGACCACAGTAATAATTAAAGAGTGGAAAGAAAGAAGGTAGGTCGAGCAGCTGGCAACAGTAACTATGACTCTCTTAAGGTAGCCAAATGCCTCGTCACTCGGCGAAATTTATTTGAAAACTCGAGGAAATCGTCGTTGAAGTAACTCAGACAACGGTAACATGGACAGGTGGTGGCGTGCCACAGTACGATTTAAAGGGAGGAAAGATTCAAAGAAGGGGGAGCAGCTGCCTGCAGTAACTATGACGCTCTTAAGGTAGCCAAATGCCTCGTCACTCGGCGAAATTTATTTGAAAACGCGAGGAAATCGTCGTTGAAGTAAATCAGACAACGGTAACATGCACAGGTGGTGGCGTATCGCTCTGCAGGACTGACCACAGTACGATTTAAAGGGAGGAAAGATTCAAAGAAGGGGGAGCAGCTGGCTGCAGTAACTATGACTCTCTTAAGGTAGCCAAATGCCTCGTCACTCGGCGAAATTTATTTTTAAACTCGAGGAAATCGTTGTTAAAGTGACTCAGACAACGGTAACATGGACAGGTGGTGGCGTATTGCTTCTGCAGGACTGACCACAGTACGATTTAAAGGGAGGAAGGATTCAATGAAGGGGGAGCAGCTGGCTGCAGTAACTATGACGCTTATAAGGTAGCCAAATGCCTCGTCATCCGGCGAGGTACATTTGCTAACTCGAGAGACTCGTAGTGGGAGTAACAGAGACGACGTTAACGTGGACATATAGTGGCACATCGGTTCTGTAGGACAGCCATAGCAAGAATGATAGAGAGAATGGGCTTAGAAAAGTGGGAGCAGCAGGCAGGGGTACTATGACTCCCTTAAGGTAGCCAAATGCCTCGTCACCATGTAAATTTTTTTTTGAAAACTCGAGGATATTTTCGTTAAGGTAGCTCAGACAACGTTAAGGTTTACATGTAGTGGCATATTGCTCCTGCAGGACTGACCACAGTAATAATTAAAGAGTGGAAAGAAAGAAAGTTGGTCGAGCAGCTGGCAGCAGCAACTATGACTCTCTTAAGGCAGCCAAATGCCTCGTCACTCGGCGAAATTTATTTGAAAACTCGAGGAAATCGTCGTTGAAGTAACTCAGACAACGGTAACATGGACAGGTGGTGGCGTATCGCTTCTGCAGGACTGGCCACAGTACGATTTAAAGGGAGGAAAGATTCAAAGAAGGGGGAGCAGCTGCCTGCAGTAACTATGACGCTCTTAAGGTAGCCAAATGCCTCGTCACTCGGCGAAATTTATTTGAAAACGCGAGGAAATCGTCGTTGAAGTAAATCAGACAACGGTAACATGCACAGGTGGTGGCGTATCGCTCTGCAGGACTGACCACAGTACGATTTAAAGGGAGGAAAGATTCAAAGAAGGGGGAGCAGCTGGCTGCAGTGACTATGACTCTCTTAAGGTAGCCAAATGCCTCGTCACTCGGCAAAATTTATTTTAAAACTCGAGGAAATCGTTGTTGAAGTAACTCAGACAACGGTAACATGGACAGGTGGTGGCGTATTGCTTCTGCAGGACTGACCACAGTACGATTTAAAGGGAGGAAGGATTCAAAGAAGGGGGAGCAGCTGGCTGCAGTAACTATGACGCTTATAAGGTAGCCAAATGCCTCGTCATCCGGCGAGGTACATATGCTAACTCGAGAGACTCGTAGTGGGAGTAACAGTGACGACGTTAACGTGGACATACAGTGGCACATCGGTTCCATAGGACAGGCCATACCAAGAATGTTAGAGAGAATGGGCTTAGAAAAGTGGGAGCAGCAGGCAGGAGTACTATGACTCTCTTAAGGTAGCCAAATGAATTGTCACCATGTGAAATTTTTTGTTGAAAACTCGAGGATATCTTCGATAAGGTAGCTCATACAACGTTAAGGTTTACATGTAGTGGCATATTGCTCCTGCAGGACTGACCACAGTAATAATTAAAGAGTGGAAAGAAAGAAGGTAGGTCGAGCAGCTGGCAACAGTAACTATGACTCTCTTAAGGTAGCCAAATGCCTCGTCACTCGGCGAAATTTATTTGAAAACTCGAGGAAATCGTCGTTGAAGTAACTCAGACAACGGTAACATGGACAGGTGGTGGCGTGCCACAGTACGATTTAAAGGGAGGAAAGATTGAAAGAAGGGGGAGCAGCTGCCTGCAGTAACTATGACGCTCTTAAGGTAGCCAAATGCCTCGTCACTCGGCGAAATTTATTTGAAAACGCGAGGAAATCGTCGTTGAAGTAAATCAGACAACGGTAACATGCACAGGTGGTGGCGTATCGCTCTGCAGGACTGACCACAGTACGATTTAAAGGGAGGAAAGATTCAAAGAAGGGGGAGCAGCTGGCTGCAGTAACTATGACTCTCTTAAGGTAGCCAAATGCCTCGTCACTCGGCGAAATTTATTTTTAAACTCGAGGAAATCGTTGTTAAAGTGACTCAGACAACGGTAACATGGACAGGTGGTGGCGTATTGCTTCTGCAGGACTGACCACAGTACGATTTAAAGGGAGGAAGGATTCAATGAAGGGGGAGCAGCTGGCTGCAGTAACTATGACGCTTATAAGGTAGCCAAATGCCTCGTCATCCGGCGAGGTACATTTGCTAACTCGAGAGACTCGTAGTGGGAGTAACAGAGACGACGTTAACGTGGACATATAGTGGCACATCGGTTCTGTAGGACAGCCATAGCAAGAATGATAGAGAGAATGGGCTTAGAAAAGTGGGAGCAGCAGGCAGGGGTACTATGACTCCCTTAAGGTAGCCAAATGCCTCGTCACCATGTAAATTTTTTTTTGAAAACTCGAGGATATTTTCGTTAAGGTAGCTCAGACAACGTTAAGGTTTACATGTAGTGGCATATTGCTCCTGCAGGACTGACCACAGTAATAATTAAAGAGTGGAAAGAAAGAAAGTTGGTCGAGCAGCTGGCAGCAGCAACTATGACTCTCTTAAGGCAGCCAAATGCCTCGTCACTCGGCGAAATTTATTTGAAAACTCGAGGAAATCGTCGTTGAAGTAACTCAGACAACGGTAACATGGACAGGTGGTGGCGTATCGCTTCTGCAGGACTGGCCACAGTACGATTTAAAGGGAGGAAAGATTCAAAGAAGGGGGAGCAGCTGCCTGCAGTAACTATGACGCTCTTAAGGTAGCCAAATGCCTCGTCACTCGGCGAAATTTATTTGAAAACGCGAGGAAATCGTCGTTGAAGTAAATCAGACAACGGTAACATGCACAGGTGGTGGCGTATCGCTCTGCAGGACTGACCACAGTACGATTTAAAGGGAGGAAAGATTCAAAGAAGGGGGAGCAGCTGGCTGCAGTAACTATGACTCTCTTAAGGTAGCCAAATGCCTCGTCACTCGGCGAAATTTATTTTAAAACTCGAGGAAATCGTTGTTAAAGTGACTCAGACAACGGTAACATGGACAGGTGGTGGCGTATTGCTTCTGCAGGACTGACCACAGTACGATTTAAAGGGAGGAAGGATTCAATGAAGGGGGAGCAGCTGGCTGCAGTAACTATGACGCTTATAAGGTAGCCAAATGCCTCGTCATCCGGCGAGGTACATTTGCTAACTCGAGAGACTCGTAGTGGGAGTAACAGAGACGACGTTAACGTGGACATATAATGGCACATCGGTTCTGTAGGACAGCCATAGCAAGAATGATAGTGAGAATGGGCTTAGAAAAGTGGGAGCAGCAGGCAGGGGTACTATGACTCCCTTAAGGTAGCCAAATGCCTCGTCACCATGTAAATTTTTTTTTGAAAACTCGAGGATATTTTCGTTAAGGTAGCTCAGACAACGTTAAGGTTTACATGTAGTGGCATATTGCTCCTGCAGGACTGACCACAGTAATAATTAAAGAGTGGAAAGAAAGAAAGTTGGTCGAGCAGCTGGCAGCAGCAACTATGACTCTCTTAAGGCAGCCAAATGCCTCGTCACTCGGCGAAATTTATTTGAAAACTCGAGGAAATCGTCGTTGAAGTAACTCAGACAACGGTAACATGGACAGGTGGTGGCGTATCGCTTCTGCAGGACTGACCACAGTACGATTGAAAGGGAGGAAAGATTCAAAGAAGGGGGAGCAGCTGCCTGCAGTAACTATGTCGCTCTTAAGGTAGCCAAATGCCTCGTCACTCGGCGAAATTTATTTGAAAACGCGAGGAAATCGTCGTTGAAGTAAATCAGACAACGGTAACATGCACAGGTGGTGGCGTATCGCTCTGCAGGACTGACCACAGTACGATTTAAAGGGAGGAAAGATTCCATGAAGGGGGAGCAGCTGGCTGCAGTGACTATGACTCTCTTAAGGTAGCCAAATGCCTCGTCACTCGGCAAAATTTATTTTAAAACTCGAGGAAATCGTTGTTGAAGTAACTCAGACAACGGTAACATGGACAGGTGGTGGCGTATTGCTTCTGCAGGACTGACCACAGTACGATTTAAAGGGAGGAAGGATTCAAAGAAGGGGGAGCAGCTGGCTGCAGTAACTATGACGCTTATAAGGTAGCCAAATGCCTCGTCATCCGGCGAGGTACATATGCTAACTCGAGAGACTCGTAGTGGGAGTAACAGTGACGACGTTAACGTGGACATACAGTGGCACATCGGTTCCATAGGACAGGCCATACCAAGAATGATAGAGAGAATGGGTTTAGAAAAGTGGGAGCAGCAGGCAGGAGTACTATGACTCTCTTAAGGTAGCCAAATGAATCGTCACCATGTGAATTTTTTTGTTGAAAACTCGAGGATATCTTCGATAAGGTAGCTCGTACAACGTTAAGGTTTACATGTAGTGGCATATTGCTCCTGCAGGACTGACCACAGTAATAATTAAAGAGTGGAAAGAAAGAAGGTAGGTCGAGCAGCTGGCAACAGTAACTATGACTCTCTTAAGGTAGCCAAATGCCTCGTCACTCGGCGAAATTTATTTTAAAACTCGAGGAAATCGTTGTTAAAGTAACTCAGACAACGGTAACATGGACAGGTGGTGGCGTATTGCTTCTGCAGGACTGACCACAGTTCGATTTAAAGGGAGGAAGGATTCAACGAAGGGGGAGCAGCTGGCGGAGCAGCTGGCTGCAGTAACTATGACGCTTATAAGGTAGCCAAATGCCTCGTCATCCGGCGAGGTACATTTGCTAACTCGAGAGACTCGTAGTGGGAGTAACAGAGACGACGTTAACGTGGACATATAGTGGCACATCGGTTCTGTAGGACAGCCATAGCAAGAATGATAGAGAGAATGGGCTTAGAAAAGTGGGAGCAGCAGGCAGGGGTACTATGACTCCCTTAAGGTAGCCAAATGCCTCGTCACCATGTAAATTTTTTTTTGAAAACTCGAGGATATTTTCGTTAAGGTAGCTCAGACAACGTTAAGGTTTACATGTAGTGGCATATTGCTCCTGCAGGACTGACCACAGTAATAATTAAAGAGTGGAAAGAAAGAAAGTTGGTCGAGCAGCTGGCAGCAGCAACTATGACTCTCTTAAGGCAGCCAAATGCCTCGTCACTCGGCGAAATTTATTTGAAAACTCGAGGAAATCGTCGTTGAAGTAACTCAGACAACGGTAACATGGACAGGTGGTGGCGTATCGCTTCTGCAGGACTGACCACAGTACGATTTAAAGGGAGGAAAGATTCAAAGAAGGGGGAGCAGCTGCCTGCAGTAACTATGACGCTCTTAAGGTAGTCAAATGCCTCGTCACTCGGCGAAATTTATTTGAAAACGCGAGGAAATCGTCGTTGAAGTAAATCAGACAACGGTAACATGCACAGGTGGTGGCGTATCGCTCTGCAGGACTGACGACAGTACGATTTAAAGGTAGGAAAGATTCAAAGAAGGGGGAGCAGCTGGCTGCAGTAACTATGACTCTCTTAAGGTAGCCAAATGCCTCGTCACTCGGCAAAATTTATTTTAAAACTCGAGGAAATCGTTGTTGAAGTAACTCAGACAACGGTAACATGGACAGGTGGTGGCGTATTGCTTCTGCAGGACTGACCACAGTACGATTTAAAGGGAGGAAGGATTCAATGAAGGGGGAGCAGCTGGCGGAGCAGCTGGCTGCAGTAACTATGACGCTTATAAGGTAGCCAAATGCCTCGTCATCCGGCGAGGTACATTTGCTAACTCGAGAGACTCGTAGTGGGAGTAACAGAGACGACGTTAACGTGGACATATAGTGGCACATCGGTTCTGTAGGACAGCCATAGCAAGAATGATAGAGAGAATGGGCTTAGAAAAGTGGGAGCAGCAGGCAGGGGTACTATGACTCCCTTAAGGTAGCCAAATGCCTCGTCACCATGTAAATTTTTTTTTGAAAACTCGAGGATCTTTTCGTTAAGGTAGCTCAGACAACGTTAAGGTTTACATGTAGTGGCATATTGCTCCTGCAGGACTGACCACAGTAATAATTAAAGAGTGGAAAGAAAGAAAGTTGGTCGAGCAGCTGGCAGCAGCAACTATGACTCTCTTAAGGCAGCCAAATGCCTCGTCACTCGGCGAAATTTATTTGAAAACTCGAGGAAATCGTCGTTGAAGTAACTCAGACAACGGTAACATGCACAGGTGGTGGCGTATCGCTCTGCAGGACTGACCACAGTACGATTTAAAGGGAGGAAAGATTCAAAGAAGGGGGAGCAGCTGGCTGCAGTAACTATGACTCTCTTAAGGTAGCCAAATGCCTCGTCACTCGGCAAAATTTATTTTAAAACTCGAGGAAATCGTTGTTGAAGTAACTCAGACAACGGTAACATGGACAGGTGGTGGCGTATTGCTTCTGCAGGACTGACCACAGTACGATTTAAAGGGAGGAAGGATTCAAAGAAGGGGGAGCAGCTGGCTGCAGTAACTATGACGCTTATAAGGTAGCCAAATGCCTCGTCATCCGGCGAGGTACATATGCTAACTCGAGAGACTCGTAGTGGGAGTAACAGTGACGACGTTAACGTGGACATACAGTGGCACATCGGTTCCATAGGACAGGCCATACCAAGAATGATAGAGAGTATGGGCTTAGAAAAGTGGGAGCAGCAGGCAGGAGTACTATGACTCTCTTAAGGTAGCCAAATGAATCGTCACCATGTGAAATTTTTTGTTGAAAACTCGAGGATATCTTCGATAAGGTAGCTCATACAACGTTAAGGTTTGCATGTAGTGGCATATTGCTCCTGCAGGACTGACCACAGTAATAATTAAAGAGTGGAAAGAAAGAAGGTAGGTCGAGCAGCTGGCAACAGTAACTATGACTCTCTTAAGGTAGCCAAATGCCTCGTCACTCGGCGAAATTTATTTGAAAACTCGAGGAAATCGTCGTTGAAGTAACTCAGACAACGGTAACATGGACAGGTGGTGGCGTATCGCTTCTGCAGGACTGGCCACAGTACGATTTAAAGGGAGGAAAGATTCAAAGAAGGGGGAGCAGCTGCCTGCAGTAACTATGACGCTCTTAAGGTAGCCAAATGCCTCGTCACTCGGCGAAATTTATTTGAAAACGCGAGGAAATCGTCGTTGAAGTAAATCAGACAACGGTAACATGCACAGGTGGTGGCGTATCGCTCTGCAGGACTGACCACAGTACGATTTAAAGGGAGGAAAGAGTCAAAGAAGGGGGAGCAGCTGGCTGCAGTAACTATGACTCTCTTAAGGTAGCCAAATGCCTCGTCACTCGGCGAAATTTATTTTAAAACTCGAGGAAATCGTTGTTAAAGTAACTCAGACAACGGTAACATGGACAGGTGGTGGCGTATTGCTTCTGCAGGACTGACCACAGTACGATTTAAAGGGAGGAAGGATTCAATGAAGGGGGAGCAGCTGGCTGCAGTAACTATGACGCTTATAAGGGAGCCAAATGCCTCGTCATCCGGCGAGGTACATTTGCTAACTCGAGAGACTCGTAGTGGGAGTAACAGAGACGACGTTAACGTGGACATATAGTGGCACATCGGTTCTGTAGGACAGCCATAGCAAGAATGATAGAGAGAATGGGCTTAGAAAAGTGGGAGCAGCAGGCAGGGGTACTATGACTCCCTTAAGGTAGCCAAATGCCTCGTCACCATGTAAATTTTTTTTTGAAAACTCGAGGATATTTTCGTTAAGGTAGCTCAGACAACGTTAAGGTTTACATGTAGTGGCATATTGCTCCTGCAGGACTGACCACAGTAATAATTAAAGAGTGGAAAGAAAGAAAGTTGGTCGAGCAGCTGGCAGCAGCAACTATGACTCTCTTAAGGCAGCCAAATGCCTCGTCACTCGGCGAAATTTATTTGAAAACTCGAGGAAATCGTCGTTGAAGTAACTCAGACAACGGTAACATGCACAGGTGGTGGCGTATCGCTCTGCAGGACTGACCACAGTACGATTTAAAGGGAGGAAAGATTCAAAGAAGGGGGAGCAGCTGGCTGCAGTAACTATGACTCTCTTAAGGTAGCCAAATGCCTCGTCACTCGGCAAAATTTATTTTAAAACTCGAGGAAATCGTTGTTGAAGTAACTCAGACAACGGTAACATGGACAGGTGGTGGCGTATTGCTTCTGCAGGACTGACCACAGTACGATTTAAAGGGAGGAAGGATTCAATGAAGGGGGAGCAGCTGGCGGAGCAGCTGGCTGCAGTAACTATGACGCTTATAAGGTAGCCAAATGCCTCGTCATCCGGCGAGGTACATTTGCTAACTCGAGAGACTCGTAGTGGGAGTAACAGAGACGACGTTAACGTGGACATATAGTGGCACATCGGTTCTGTAGGACAGCCATAGCAAGAATGATAGAGAGAATGGGCTTAGAAAAGTGGGAGCAGCAGGCAGGGGTACTATGACTCCCTTAAGGTAGCCAAATGCCTCGTCACCATGTAAATTTTTTTTTGAAAACTCGAGGATCTTTTCGTTAAGGTAGCTCAGACAACGTTAAGGTTTACATGTAGTGGCATATTGCTCCTGCAGGACTGACCACAGTAATAATTAAAGAGTGGAAAGAAAGAAAGTTGGTCGAGCAGCTGGCAGCAGCAACTATGACTCTGGGGGGGGGGGGGGGGGATTAAAGGGACCAGACTGCCATGGTCATCGGTAACTATGACTCTCTTAAGGCAGCCAAATGCCTCGTCACTCGGCGAAATTTATTTGAAAACTCGAGGAAATCGTCGTTGAAGTAACTCAGACAATGGTAACATGCACAGGTGGTGGCGTATCGCTCTGCAGGACTGACCACAGTACGATTTAAAGGGAGGAAAGATTCAAAGAAGGGGGAGCAGCTGGCTGCAGTAACTATGACTCTCTTAAGGTAGCCAAATGCCTCGTCACTCGGCAAAATTTATTTTAAAACTCGAGGAAATCGTTGTTGAAGTAACTCAGACAACGGTAACATGGACAGGTGGTGGCGTATTGCTTCTGCAGGACTGACCACAGTACGATTTAAAGGGAGGAAGGATTCAAAGAAGGGGGAGCAGCTGGCTGCAGTAACTATGACGCTTATAAGGTAGCCAAATGCCTCGTCATCCGGCGAGGTACATATGCTAACTCGAGAGACTCGTAGTGGGAGTAACAGTGACGACGTTAACGTGGACATACAGTGGCACATCGGTTCCATAGGACAGGCCATACCAAGAATGATAGAGAGTATGGGCTTAGAAAAGTGGGAGCAGCAGGCAGGAGTACTATGACTCTCTTAAGGTAGCCAAATGAATCGTCACCATGTGAAATTTTTTGTTGAAAACTCGAGGATATCTTCGATAAGGTAGCTCATACAACGTTAAGGTTTGCATGTAGTGGCATATTGCTCCTGCAGGACTGACCACAGTAATAATTAAAGAGTGGAAAGAAAGAAGGTAGGTGGAGCAGCTGGCAACAGTAACTATGACTCTCTTAAGGTAGCCAAATGCCTCGTCACTCGGCGAAATTTATTTGAAAACTCGAGGAAATCGTCGTTGAAGTAACTCAGACAACGGTAACATGGACAGGTGGTGGCGTATCGCTTCTGCAGGACTGGCCACAGTACGATTTAAAGGGAGGAAAGATTCAAAGAAGGGGGAGCAGCTGCCTGCAGTAACTATGACGCTCTTAAGGTAGCCAAATGCCTCGTCACTCGGCGAAATTTATTTGAAAACGCGAGGAAATCGTCGTTGAAGTAAATCAGACAACGGTAACATGCACAGGTGGTGGCGTATCGCTCTGCAGGACTGACCACAGTACGATTTAAAGGGAGGAAAGATTCAAAGAAGGGGGAGCAGCTGGCTGCAGTAACTATGACTCTCTTAAGGTAGCCAAATGCCTCGTCACTCGGCGAAATTTATTTTAAAACTCGAGGAAATCGTTGTTAAAGTAACTCAGACAACGGTAACATGGACAGGTGGTGGCGTATTGCTTCTGCAGGACTGACCACAGTACGATTTAAAGGGAGGAAGGATTCAATGAAGGGGGAGCAGCTGGCTGCAGTAACTATGACGCTTATAAGGTAGCCAAATGCCTCGTCATCCGGCGAGGTACATTTGCTAACTCGAGAGACTCGTAGTGGGAGTAACAGAGACGACGTTAACGTGGACATATAGTGGCACATCGGTTCTGTAGGACAGCCATAGCAAGAATGATAGAGAGAATGGGCTTAGAAAAGTGGGAGCAGCAGGCAGGGGTACTATGACTCCCTTAAGGTAGCCAAATGACTCGTCACCATGTAAATTTTTTTTTGAAAACTCGAGGATATTTTCGTTAAGGTAGCTCAGACAACGTTAAGGTTTACATGTAGTGGCATATTGCTCCTGCAGGACTGACCACAGTAATAATTAAAGAGTGGAAAGAAAGAAAGTTGGTCGAGCAGCTGGCAGCAGCAACTATGACTCTCTTAAGGCAGCCAAATGCCTCGTCACTCGGCGAAATTTATTTGAAAACTCGAGGAAATCGTCGTTGAAGTAACTCAGACAACGGTAACATGGACAGGTGGTGGCGTATCGCTTCTGCAGGACTGGCCACAGTACGATTTAAAGGGAGGAAAGATTCAAAGAAGGGGGAGCAGCTGCCTGCAGTAACTATGACGCTCTTAAGGTAGCCAAATGCCTCGTCACTCGGCGAAATTTATTTGAAAACGCGAGGAAATCGTCGTTGAAGTAAATCAGACAACGGTAACATGCACAGGTGGTGGCGTATCGCTCTGCAGGACTGACCACAGTACGATTTAAAGGGAGGAAAGATTCAAAGAAGGGGGAGCAGCTGGCTGCAGTAACTATGACTCTCTTAAGGTAGCCAAATGCCTCGTCACTCGGCGAAATTTATTTTAAAACTCGAGGAAATCGTTGTTAAAGTAACTCAGACAACGGTAACATGGACAGGTGGTGGCGTATTGCTTCTGCAGGACTGACCACAGTATGATTTAAAGGGAGGAAGGATTCAATGAAGGGGGAGCAGCTGGCTGCAGTAACTATGACGCTTATAAGGTAGCCAAATGCCTCGTCATCCGGCGAGGTACATTTGCTAACTCGAGAGACTCGTAGTGGGAGTAACAGAGACGACGTTAACGTGGACATATAGTGGCACATCGGTTCTGTAGGACAGCCATAGCAAGAATGATAGAGAGAATGGGCTTAGAAAAGTGGGAGCAGCAGGCAGGGGTACTATGACTCCCTTAAGGTAGCCAAATGCCTCGTCACCATGTAAATTTTTTTTTGAAAACTCGAGGATATTTTCGTTAAGGTAGCTCAGACAACGTTAAGGTTTACATGTAGTGGCATATTGCTCCTGCAGGACTGACCACAGTAATAATTAAAGAGTGGAAAGAAAGAAAGTTGGTCGAGCAGCTGGCAGCAGCAACTATGACTCTCTTAAGGCAGCCAAATGCCTCGTCACTCGGCGAAATTTATTTGAAAACTCGAGGAAATCGTCGTTGAAGTAACTCAGACAACGGTAACATGGACAGGTGGTGGCGTATTGTTTCTGCAGGACTGACCACAGTACGATTTAAAGGGAGGAAAGATTCAAAGAAGGGGGAGCAGCTGCCTGCAGTAACTATGACGCTCTTAAGGTAGCCAAATGCCTCGCCACTCGGCGAAATTTATTTGAAAACGCGAGGAAATCGTCGTTGAAGTAAATCAGACAACGGTAACATGCACAGGTGGTGGCGTATCGCTCTGCAGGACTGACCACAGTACGATTTAAAGGGAGGAAAGATTCAAAGAAGGGGGAGCAGCTGGCTGCAGTAACTATGACTCTCTTAAGGTAGCCAAATGCCTCGTCACTCGGCGAGATTTATTTGAAAACTCGAGGAAATCGTCGTTGAAGTATATCAGACAACGGTAACATGCACAGGTTGTGGCGTATCGCTCTGCAGGACTGACCACAGTACGATTTAAAGGGAGGAAAGATTCAAAGAAGGGGGAGCAGCTGGCTGCAGTGACTATGACTCTCTTAAGGTAGCCAAATGCCTCGTCACTCGGCGAAATTTATTTGAAAACTCGAGGAAATCGTTGTTGTGGTAACTCAGACAACGGTAACATGGACAGGTGGTGGCGTATCGCTTCTGCAGGACTGACCACAGTACGATTTAAAGGGAGGAAAGATTCAAAGAAGGGGGAGCAGCTGCCTGCAGTAACTATGACGCTCTTAAGGTAGCCAAATGCCTCGTCACTCGGCGAAATTTATTTGAAAACGCGAGGAAATCGTCGTTGAAGTAAATCAGACAACGGTAACATGCACAGGTGGTGGCGTATCGCTCTGCAGGACTGACCACAGTACGATTTAAAGGGAGGAAAGATTCAAAGAAGGGGAAGCAGCTGCCTGCAGTAACTATGACGCTCTTAAGGTAGCCAAATGCCTCGTCACTCGGCAAAATTTATTTTAAAACTCGAGGAAATCGTTGTTGAAGTAACTCAGACAACGGTAACATGGACAGGTGGTGGCGTATTGCTTCTGCAGGACTGACCACAGTACGATTTAAAGGGAGGAAGGATTCAAAGAAGGGGGAGCAGCTGGCTGCAGTAACTATGACGCTTATAAGGTAGCCAAATGCCTCGTCATCCGGCGAGGTACATATGCTAACTCGAGAGACTCGTAGTGGGAGTAACAGTGACGACGTTAACGTGGACATACAGTGGCACATCGGTTCCATAGGACAGGCCATACCAAGAATGATAGAGAGAATGGGCTTAGAAAAGTGGGAGCAGCAGGCAGGAGTACTATGACTCTCTTAAGGTAGCCAAATGAATCGTCACCATGTGAAATTTTTTGTTGAAAACTCGAGGATATCTTCGATAAGGTAGCTCATACAACGTTAAGGTTTACATGTAGTGGCATATTGCTCCTGCAGGACTGACCACAGTAATAATTAAAGAGTGGAAAGAAAGAAGGTAGGTCGAGCAGCTGGCAACAGTAACTATGACTCTCTTAAGGTAGCCAAAGCCTCGTCACTCGGCGAAATTTATTTGAAAACTCGAGGAAATCGTCGTTGAAGTAACTCAGACAACGGTAACATGGACAGGTGGTGGCGTATCGCTTCTGCAGGACTGGCCACAGTACGATTTAAAGGGAGGAAAGATTCAAAGAAGGGGGAGCAGGTGCCTGCAGTAACTATGACGCTCTTAAGGTAGCCAAATGCCTCGTCACTCGGCGAAATTTATTTGAAAACGCGAGGAAATCGTCGTTGAAGTAAATCAGACAACGGTAACATGCACAGGTGGTGGCGTATCGCTCTGCAGGACTGACCACAGTACGATTTAAAGGGAGGAAAGATTCAAAGAAGGGGGAGCAGCTGGCTGCAGTAACTATGACTCTCTTAAGGTAGCCAAATGCCTCGTCACTCGGCGAAATTTATTTTAAAACTCGAGGAAATCGTTGTTAAAGTAACTCAGACAACGGTAACATGGACAGGTGGTGGCGTATTGCTTCTGCAGGACTGACCACAGTACGATTTAAAGGCAGGAAGGATTCAATGAAGGGGGAGCAGCTGGCTGCAGTAACTATGACGCTTATAAGGTAGCCAAATGCCTCGTCATCCGGCGAGGTACATTTGCTAACTCGAGAGACTCGTAGTGGGAGTAACAGAGACGACGTTAACGTGGACATATAGTGGCACATCGGTTCTGTAGGACAGCCATAGCAAGAATGATAGAGAGAATGGGCTTAGAAAAGTGGGAGCAGCAGGCAGGGGTACTATGACTCCCTTAAGGTAGCCAAATGCCTCGTCACCATGTAAATTTTTTTTTGAAAACTCGAGGATATTTTCGTTAAGGTAGCTCAGACAACGTTAAGGTTTACATGTAGTGGCATATTGCTCCTGCAGGACTGACCACAGTAATAATTAAAGAGTGGAAAGAAAGAAAGTTGGTCGAGCAGCTGGCAGCAGCAACTATGACTCTCTTAAGGCAGCCAAATGCCTCGTCACTCGGCGAAATTTATTTGAAAACTCGAGGAAATCGTCGTTGAAGTAACTCAGACAACGGTAACATGGACAGGTGGTGGCGTATCGCTTCTGCAGGACTGACCACAGTACGATTTAAAGGGAGGAAAGATTCAAAGAAGGGGGAGCAGCTGCCTGCAGTAACTATGACGCTCTTAAGGTAGCCAAATGCCTCGTCACTCGGCGAAATTTATTTGAAAACTCGAGGAAATCGGCGTTGAAGTAAATCAGACAACGGTAACATGCACAGGTTGTGGCGTATCGCTCTGCAGGACTGACCACAGTACGATTTAAAGGGAGGAAAGATTCAAAGAAGGGGGAGCAGCTGGCTGCAGTAACTATGACTCTCTTAAGGTAGCCAAATGCCTCGTCACTCGGCGAGATTTATTTGAAAACTCGAGGAAATCGTCGTTGAAATATATCAGACAACGGTAACATGCACAGGTTGTGGCGTATCGCTCTGCAGGACTGACCACAGTACGATTTAAAGGGAGGAAAGATTCAAAGAAGGGGGAGCAGCTGGCTGCAGTGACTATGACTCTCTTAAGGTAGCCAAATGCCTCGTCACTCGGCGAAATTTATTTGAAAACTCGAGGAAATCGTTGTTGTGGTAACTCAGACAACGGTAACATGGACAGGTGGTGGCGTATCGCTTCTGCAGGACTGACCACAGTACGATTTAAAGGGAGGAAAGATTCAAAGAAGGGGGAGCAGCTGCCTGCAGTAACTATGACGCTCTTAAGGTAGCCAAATGCCTCGTCACTCGGCGAAATTTATTGGAAAACGCGAGGAAATCGTCGTTGAAGTAAATCAGACAACGGTAACATGGACAGGTGGTGGCGTATCGCTCTGCAGGACTGACCACAGTACGATTTAAAGGGAGGAAAGATTCAAAGAAGGGGAAGCAGCTGCCTGCAGTAACTATAACGCTCTTAAGGTAGCCAAATGCCTCTTCACTCGGCAAAATTTATTTTAAAACTCGAGGAAATCGTTGTTGAAGTAACTCAGACAACGGTAACATGGACAGGTGGTGGCGTATTGCTTCTGCAGGACTGACCACAGTACGATTTAAAGGGAGGAAGGATTCAAAGAAGGGGGAGCAGCTGGCTGCAGTAACTATGACGCTTATAAGGTAGCCAAATGCCTCGTCATCCGGCGAGGTACATATGCTAACTCGAGAGACTCGTAGTGGGAGTAACAGTGACGACGTTAACGTGGACATACAGTGGCACATCGGTTCCATAGGACAGGCCATACCAAGAATGATAGAGAGAATGGGCTTAGAAAAGTGGGAGCAGCAGGCAGGAGTACTATGACTCTCTTAAGGTAGCCAAATGAATCGTCACCATGTGAAATTTTTTGTTGAAAACTCGAGGATATCTTCGATAAGGTAGCTCATACAACGTTAAGGTTTACATGTAGTGGCATATTGCTCCTGCAGGACTGACCACAGTAATAATTAAAGAGTGGAAAGAAAGAAGGTAGGTCGAGCAGCTGGCAACAGTAACTATGACTCTCTTAAGGTAGCCAAAGCCTCGTCACTCGGCGAAATTTATTTGAAAACTCGAGGAAATCGTCGTTGAAGTAACTCAGACAACGGTAACATGGACAGGTGGTGGCGTATCGCTTCTGCAGGACTGACCACAGTACGATTTAAAGGCAGGAAGGATTCAATGAAGGGGGAGCAGCTGGCTGCAGTAACTATGACGCTTATAAGGTAGCCAAATGCCTCGTCATCCGGCGAGGTACATTTGCTAACTCGAGAGACTCGTAGTGGGAGTAACAGAGACGACGTTAACGTGGACATATAGTGGCACATCGGTTCTGTAGGACAGCCATAGCAAGAATGATAGAGAGAATGGGCTTAGAAAAGTGGGAGCAGCAGGCAGGGGTACTATGACTCCCTTAAGGTAGCCAAATGCCTCGTCACCATGTAAATTTTTTTTTGAAAACTCGAGGATATTTTCGTTAAGGTAGCTCAGACAACGTTAAGGTTTACATGTAGTGGCATATTGCTCCTGCAGGACTGACCACAGTAATAATTAAAGAGTGGAAAGAAAGAAAGTTGGTCGAGCAGCTGGCAGCAGCAACTATGACTCTCTTAAGGCAGCCAAATGCCTCGTCACTCGGCGAAATTTATTTGACAACTCGAGGAAATCGTCGTTGAAGTAACTCAGACAACGGTAACATGGACAGGTGGTGGCGTATCGCTTCTGCAGGACTGACCACAGTACGATTTAAAGGGAGGAAAGATTCAAAGAAGGGGGAGCAGCTGCCTGCAGTAACTATGACGCTCTTAAGGTAGCCAAATGCCTCGTCACTCGGCGAAATTTATTTGAAAACGCGAGGAAATCGTCGTTGAAGTAAATCAGACAACGGTAACATGCACAGGTGGTGGCGTATCGCTCTGCAGGACTGACCACAGTACGATTTAAAGGGAGGAAAGATTCAAAGAAGGGGGAGCAGCTGGCTGCAGTAACTATGACTCTCTTAAGGTAGCCAAATGCCTCGTCACTCGGCGAGATTTATTTGAAAACTCGAGGAAATCGTCGTTGAAGTATATCAGACAACGGTAACATGCACAGGTTGTGGCGTATCGCTCTGCAGGACTGACCACAGTACGATTTAAAGGGAGGAAAGATCCAAAGAAGGAGGAGCAGCTGGCTGCAGTGACTATGACTCTCTTAAGGTAGCCAAATGCCTCGTCACTCGGCGAAATTTATTTGAAAACTCGAGGAAATCGTTGTTGTGGTAACTCAGACAACGGTAACATGGACAGGTGGTGGCGTATCGCTTCTGCAGGACTGACCACAGTACGATTTAAAGGGAGGAAAGATTCAAAGAAGGGGGAGCAGCTGCCTGCAGTAACTATGACGCTCTTAAGGTAGCCAAATGCCTCGTCACTCGGCGAAATTTATTTGAAAACGCGAGGAAATCGTCGTTGAAGTAAATCAGACAACGGTAACATGCACAGGTGGTGGCGTATCGCTCTGCAGGACTGACCACAGTACGATTTAAAGGGAGGAAAGATTCAAAGAAGGGGAAGCAGCTGCCTGCAGTAACTATGACGCTCTTAAGGTAGCCAAATGCCTCGTCACTCGGCAAAATTTATTTTAAAACTCGAGGAAATCGTTGTTGAAGTAACTCAGACAACGGTAACATGGACAGGTGGTGGCGTATTGCTTCTGCAGGACTGACCACAGTACGATTTAAAGGGAGGAAGGATTCAAAGAAGGGGGAGCAGCTGGCTGCAGTAACTATGACGCTTATAAGGTAGCCAAATGCCTCGTCATCCGGCGAGGTACATATGCTAACTCGAGAGACTCGTAGTGGGAGTAACAGTGACGACGTTAACGTGGACATACAGTGGCACATCGGTTCCATAGGACAGGCCATACCAAGAATGATAGAGAGAATGGGCTTAGAAAAGTGGGAGCAGCAGGCAGGAGTACTATGACTCTCTTAAGGTAGCCAAATGAATCGTCACCATGTGAAATTTTTTGTTGAAAACTCGAGGATATCTTCGATAAGGTAGCTCATACAACGTTAAGGTTTACATGTAGTGGCATATTGCTCCTGCAGGACTGACCACAGTAATAATTAAAGAGTGGAAAGAAAGAAGGTAGGTCGAGCAGCTGGCAACAGTAACTATGACTCTCTTAAGGTAGCCAAAGCCTCGTCACTCGGCGAAATTTATTTGAAAACTCGAGGAAATCGTCGTTGAAGTAACTCAGACAACGGTAACATGGACAGGTGGTGGCGTATCGCTTCTGCAGGACTGGCCACAGTACGATTTAAAGGGAGGAAAGATTCAAAGTAGGGGGAGCAGCTGCCTGCAGTAACTATTACGCTCTTAAGGTAGCCAAATGCCTCGTCACTCGGCGAAATTTATTTGAAAACGCGAGGAAATCGTCGTTGAAGTAAATCAGACAACGGTAACATGCACAGGTGGTGGCGTATCGCTCTGCAGGACTGACCACAGTACGATTTAAAGGGAGGAAAGATTCAAAGAAGGGGGAGCAGCTGGCTGCAGTAACTATGACTCTCTTAAGGTAGCCAAATGCCTCGTCACTCGGCGAAATTTATTTTAAAACTCGAGGAAATCGTTGTTAAAGTAACTCAGACAACGGTAACATGGACAGGTGGTGGCGTATTGCTTCTGCAGGACTGACCACAGTACGATTTAAAGGGAGGAAGGATTCAATGAAGGGGGAGCAGCTGGCTGCAGTAACTATGACGCTTATAAGGTAGCCAAATGCCTCGTCATCCGGCGAGGTACATTTGCTAACTCGAGAGACTCGTAGTGGGAGTAACAGAGACGACGTTAACGTGGACATATAGTGGCACATCGGTTCTGTAGGACAGCCATAGCAAGAATGATAGAGAGAATGGGCTTAGAAAAGTGGGAGGAGCAGGCAGGGGTACTATGACTCCCTTAAGGTAGCCAAATGCCTCGTCACCATGTAAATTTTTTTTTGAAAACTCGAGGATATTTTCGTTAAGGTAGCTCAGACAACGTTAAGGTTTACATGTAGTGGCATATTGCTCCTGCACCACTGACCACAGTAATAATTAAAGAGTGGAAAGAAGGAAAGTTGGTCGAGCAGCTGGCAGCAGCAACTATGACTCTCTTAAGGCAGCCAAATGCCTCGTCACTCGGCGAAATTTGTTTGAAAACTCGAGGAAATCGTCGTTGAAGTAACTCAGACAACGGTAACATGGACAGGTGGTGGCGTATCGCTTCTGCAGGACTGGCCACAGTACGATTTAAAGGGAGGAAAGATTCAAAGAAGGGGGAGCAGCTGCCTGCAGTAACTATGACGCTCTTAAGGTAGCCAAATGCCTCGTCACTCGGCGAAATTTATTTGAAAACGCGAGGAAATCGTCGTTGAAGTAAATCAGACAACGGTAACATGCACAGGTGGTGGCGTATCGCTCTGCAGGACTGACCACAGTACGATTTAAAGGGAGGAAAGATTCAAAGAAGGGGGAGCAGCTGGCTGCAGTAACTATGACTCTCTTAAGGTAGCCAAATGCCTCGTCACTCGGCGAAATTTATTTGAAAACTCGAGGAAATCGTCGTTGAAGTAACTCAGACAAAGGTAACATGGACAGGTGGTGGCGTATCGCTTCTGCAGGACTGGCCACAGTACGATTTAAAGGGAGGAAAGATTCAAAGAAGGGGGAGCAGCTGCCTGCAGTAACTATGACGCTCTTAAGGTAGCCAAATGCCTCGTCACTCGGCGAAATTTATTTGAAAACGCGAGGAAATCGTCGTTGAAGTAAATCAGACAACGGTAACATGCACAGGTGGTGGCGTATCGCTCTGCAGGACTGACCACAGTACGATTTAAAGGGAGGAAAGATTCAAAGAAGGGGGAGCAGCTGGCTGCAGTAACTATGACTCTCTTAAGGTAGCCAAATGCCTCGTCACTCGGCGAAATTTATTTTAAAACTCGAGGAAATCGTTGTTAAAGTAACTCAGACAACGGTAACATGGACAGGTGGTGGCGTATTGCTTCTGCAGGACTGACCACAGTACGATTTAAATGCAGGAAGGATTCAATGAAGGGGGAGCAGCTGGCTGCAGTAACTATGACGCTTATAAGGTAGCCAAATGCCTCGTCATCCGGCGAGGTACATTTGCTAACTCGAGAGACTCGTAGTGGGAGTAACAGAGACGACGTTAACGTGGACATATAGTGGCACATCGGTTCTGTAGGACAGCCATAGCAAGAATGATAGAGAGAATGGGCTTAGAAAAGTGGGAGCAGCAGGCAGGGGTACTATGACTCCCTTAAGGTAGCCAAATGCCTCGTCACCATGTAAATTTTTTTTTGAAAACTCGAGGATATTTTCGTTAAGGTAGCTCAGACAACGTTAAGGTTTACATGTAGTGGCATATTGCTCCTGCAGGACTGACCACAGTAATAATTAAAGAGTGGAAAGAAAGAAAGTTGGTCGAGCAGCTGGCAGCAGCAACTATGACTCTCTTAAGGCAGCCAAATGCCTCGTCACTCGGCGAAATTTATTTGAAAACTCGAGGAAATCGTCGTTGAAGTAACTCAGACAACGGTAACATGGACAGGTGGTGGCGTATCGCTTCTGCAGGACTGACCACAGTACGATTTAAAGCGAGGAAAGATTCAAAGAAGGGGGAGCAGCTGCCTGCAGTAACTATGACCCTCTTAAGGTAGCCAAATGCCTCGTCACTCGGCGAAATTTATTTGAAAACGCGAGGAAATCGTCGTTGAAGTAAATCAGACAACGGTAACATGCACAGGTGGTGGCGTATCGCTCTGCAGGACTGACCACAGTACGATTTAAAGGGAGGAAAGATTCAAAGAAGGGGGAGCAGCTGGCTGCAGTAACTATGACTCTCTTAAGGTAGCCAAATGCCTCGTCACTCGGCGAGATTTATTTGAAAACTCGAGGAAATCGTCGTTGAAGTATATCAGACAACGGTAACATGCACAGGTTGTGGCGTATCGCTCTGCAGGACTGACCACAGTACGATTTAAAGGGAGGAAAGATTCAAAGAAGGGGGAGCAGCTGGCTGCAGTGACTATGACTCTCTTAAGGTAGCCAAATGCCTCGTCACTCGGCGAAATTTATTTGAAAACTCGAGGAAATCGTTGTTGTGGTAACTCAGACAACGGTAACATGGACAGGTGGTGGCGTATCGCTTCTGCAGGACTGACCACAGTACGATCTAAAGGGAGGAAAGATTCAAAGAAGGGGGAGCAGCTGCCTGCAGTAACTATGACGCTCTTAAGGTAGCCAAATGCCTCGTCACTCGGCGAAATTTATTTGAAAACGCGAGGAAATCGTCGTTGAAGTAAATCAGACAACGGTAACATGCACAGGTGGTGGCGCATCGCTCTGCAGGACTGACCACAGTACGATTTAAAGGGAGGAAAGATTCAAAGAAGGGGAAGCAGCTGCCTGCAGTAACTATGACGCTCTTAAGGTAGCCAAATGCCTCGTCACTCGGCAAAATTTATTTTAAAACTCGAGGAAATCGTTGTTGAAGTAACTCAGACAACGGTAACATGGACAGGTGGTGGCGTATTGCTTCTGCAGGACTGACCACAGTACGATTTAAAGGGAGGAAGGATTCAAAGAAGGGGGAGCAGCTGGCTGCAGTAACTATGACGCTTATAAGGTAGCCAAATGCCTCGTCATCCGGCGAGGTACATATGCTAACTCGAGAGACTCGTAGTGGGAGTAACAGTGACGACGTTAACGTGGACATACAGTGGCACATCGGTTCCATAGGACAGGCCATACCAAGAATGATAGAGAGAATGGGCTTAGAAAAGTGGGAGCAGCAGGCAGGAGTACTATGACTCTCTTAAGGTAGCCAAATGAATCGTCACCATGTGAAATTTTTTGTTGAAAACTCGAGGATATCTTCGATAAGGTAGCTCATACAACGTTAAGGTTTACATGTAGTGGCATATTGCTCCTGCAGGACTGACCACAGTAATAATTAAAGAGTGGAAAGAAAGAAGGTGGGTCGAGCAGCTGGCAACAGTAACAATGACTCTCTTAAGGTAGCCAAAGCCTCGTCACTCGGCGAAATTTATTTGAAAACTCGAGGAAATCGTCGTTGAAGTAAATCAGACAACGGTAACATGCACAGGTGGTGGCGTATCGCTCTGCAGGACTGACCACAGTACGATTTAAAGGGAGGAAAGATTCAAAGAAGGGGGAGCAGCTGGCTGCAGTAACTATGACTCTCTTAAGGTAGCCAAATGCCTCGTCACTCGGCGAAATTTATTTTAAAACTCGAGGAAATCGTTGTTAAAGTAACTCAGACAACGGTAACATGGACAGGTGGTGGCGTATTGCTTCTGCAGGACTGACCACAGTACGATTTAAAGGGAGGAAGGATTCAATGAAGGGGGAGCAGCTGGCTGCAGTAACTATGACGCTTATAAGGTAGCCAAATGCCTCGTCATCCGGCGAGGTACATTTGCTAACTCGAGAGACTCGTAGTGGGAGTAACAGAGACGACGTTAACGTGGACATATAGTGGCACATCGGTTCTGTAGGACAGCCATAGCAAGAATGATAGAGAGAATGGGCTTAGAAAAGTGGGAGCAGCAGGCAGGGGTACTATGACTCCCTTAAGGTAGCCAAATGCCTCGTCACCATGTAAATTTTTTTTTGAAAACTCGAGGATATTTTCGTTAAGGTAGCTCAGACAACGTTAAGGTTTACATGTAGTGGCATATTGCTCCTGCAGGACTGACCACAGTAATAATTAAAGAGTGGAAAGAAGGAAAGTTGGTCGAGCAGCTGGCAGCAGCAACTATGACTCTCTTAAGGCAGCCAAATGCCTCGTCACTCGGCGAAATTTATTTGAAAACTCGAGGAAATCGTCGTTGAAGTAACTCAGACAACGGTAACATGGACAGGTGGTGGCGTATCGCTTCTGCAGGACTGGCCACAGTACGATTTAAAGGGAGGAAAGATTCAAAGAAGGGGGAGCAGCTGCCTGCAGTAACTATGACGCTCTTAAGGTAGCCAAATGCCTCGTCACTCGGCGAAATTTATTTGAAAACGCGAGGAAATCGTCGTTGAAGTAAATCAGACAACGGTAACATGCACAGGTGGTGGCGTATCGCTCTGCAGGACTGACCACAGTACGATTTAAAGGGAGGAAAGATTCAAAGAAGGGGGAGCAGCTGGCTGCAGTAACTATGACTCTCTTAAGGTAGCCAAATGCCTCGTCACTCGGCGAAATTTATTTGAAAACTCGAGGAAATCGTCGTTGAAGTAACTCAGACAACGGTAACATGGACAGGTGGTGGCGTATCGCTTCTGCAGGACTGGCCACAGTACGATTTAAAGGGAGGAAAGATTCAAAGAAGGGGGAGCAGCTGCCTGCAGTAACTATGACGCTCTTAAGGTAGCCAAATGCCTCGTCACTCGGCGAAATTTATTTGAAAACGCGAGGAAATCGTCGTTGAAGTAAATCAGACAACGGTAACATGCACAGGTGGTGGCGTATCGCTCTGCAGGACTGACCACAGTACGATTTAAAGGGAGGAAAGATTCAAAGAAGGGGGAGCAGCTGGCTGCAGTAACTATGACTCTCTTAAGGTAGCCAAATGCCTCGTCACTCGGCGAAATTTATTTTAAAACTCGAGGAAATCGTTGTTAAAGTAACTCAGACAACGGTAACATGGACAGGTGGTGGCGTATTGCTTCTGCAGGACTGACCACAGTACGATTTAAATGCAGGAAGGATTCAATGAAGGGGGAGCAGCTGGCTGCAGTAACTATGACGCTTATAAGGTAGCCAAATGCCTCGTCATCCGGCGAGGTACATTTGCTAACTCGAGAGACTCGTAGTGGGAGTAACAGAGACGACGTTAACGTGGACATATAGTGGCACATCGGTTCTGTAGGACAGCCATAGCAAGAATGATAGAGAGAATGGGCTTAGAAAAGTGGGAGCAGCAGGCAGGGGTACTATGACTCCCTTAAGGTAGCCAAATGCCTCGTCACCATGTAAATTTTTTTTTGAAAACTCGAGGATATTTTCGTTAAGGTAGCTCAGACAACGTTAAGGTTTACATGTAGTGGCATATTGCTCCTGCAGGACTGACCACAGTAATAATTAAAGAGTGGAAAGAAAGAAAGTTGGTCGAGCAGCTGGCAGCAGCAACTATGACTCGCTTAAGGCAGCCAAATGCCTCGTCACTCGGCGAAATTTATTTGAAAACTCGAGGAAATCGTCGTTGAAGTAACTCAGACAACGGTAACATGGACAGGTGGTGGCGTATCGCTTCTGCAGGACTGGCCACAGTACGATTTAAAGGGAGGAAAGATTCAAAGAAGGGGGAGCAGCTGCCTGCAGTAACTATGACGCTCTTAAGGTAGCCAAATGCCTCGTCACTCGGCGAAATTTATTTGAAAACGCGAGGAAATCGTCGTTGAAGTAAATCAGACAACGGTAACATGCACAGGTGGTGGCGCATCGCTCTGCAGGACTGACCACAGTACGATTTAAAGGGAGGAAAGATTCAAAGAAGGGGAAGCAGCTGGCTGCAGTAACTATGACTCTCTTAAGGTAGCCAAATGCCTCGTCACTCGGCGAAATTTATTTGAAAACTCGAGGAAATCGTCGTTGAAGTAACTCAGACAACGGTAACATGGACAGGTGGTGGCGTATCGCTTCTGCCGGACTGGCCACAGTACGATTTAAAGGGAGGAAAGATTCAAAGAAGGGGGAGCAGCTGCCTGCAGTAACTATGACGCTCTTAAGGTAGCCAAATGCCTCGTCACTCGGCGAAATTTATTTGAAAACGCGAGGAAATCGTCGTTGAAGTAAATCAGACAACGGTAACATGCACAGGTGGTGGCGTATCGCTCTGCAGGACTGACCACAGTACGATTTAAAGGGAGGAAAGATTCAAAGAAGGGGGAGCAGCTGGCTGCAGTAACTATGACTCTCTTAAGGTAGCCAAATGCCTCGTCACTCGGCGAAATTTATTTTAAAACTCGAGGAAATCGTTGTTAAAGTAACTCAGACAACGGTAACATGGACAGGTGGTGGCGTATTGCTTCTGCAGGACTGACCACAGTACGATTTAAATGCAGGAAGGATTCAATGAAGGGGGAGCAGCTGGCTGCAGTAACTATGACGCTTATAAGGTAGCCAAATGCCTCGTCATCCGGCGAGGTACATTTGCTAACTCGAGAGACTCGTAGTGGGAGTAACAGAGACGACGTTAACGTGGACATATAGTGGCACATCGGTTCTGTAGGACAGCCATAGCAAGAATGATAGAGAGAATGGGCTTAGAAAAGTGGGAGCAGCAGGCAGGGGTACTATGACTCCCTTAAGGTAGCCAAATGCCTCGTCACCATGTAAATTTTTTTTTGAAAACTCGAGGATATTTTCGTTAAGGTAGCTCAGACAACGTTAAGGTTTACATGTAGTGGCATATTGCTCCTGCAGGACTGACCACAGTAATAATTAAAGAGTGGAAAGAAAGAAAGTTGGTCGAGCAGCTGGCAGCAGCAACTATGACTCGCTTAAGGCAGCCAAATGCATCGTCACTCGGCGAAATTTATTTGAAAACTCGAGGAAATCGTCGTTGAAGTAACTCAGACAACGGTAACATGGACAGGTGGTGGCGTATCGCTTCTGCAGGACTGACCACAGTACGATTTAAAGGGAGGAAAGATTCAAAGAAGGGGGAGCAGCTGCCTGCAGTAACTATGACCCTCTTAAGGTAGCCAAATGCCTCGTCACTCGGCGAAATTTATTTGAAAACGCGAGGAAATCGTCGTTGAAGTAAATCAGACAACGGTAACATGCACAGGTGGTGGCGTATCGCTCTGCAGGACTGACCACAGTACGATTTAAAGGGAGGAAAGATTCAAAGAAGGGGGAGCAGCTGGCTGCAGTAACTATGACTCTCTTAAGGTAGCCAAATGCCTCGTCACTCGGCGAGATTTATTTGAAAACTCGAGGAAATCGTCGTTGAAGTATATCAGACAACGGTAACATGCACAGGTTGTGGCGTATCGCTCTGCAGGACTGACCACAGTACGATTTAAACTGAGGAAAGATTCAAAGAAGGGGGAGCAGCTGGCTGCAGTGACTATGACTCTCTTAAGGTAGCCAAATGCCTCGTCACTCGGCGAAATTTATTTGAAAACTCGAGGAAATCGTTGTTGTGGTAACTCAGACAACGGTAACATGGACAGGTGGTGGCGTATCGCTTCTGCAGGACTGACCACAGTACGATTTAAAGGGAGGAAAGATTCAAAGAAGGGGGAGCAGTTGCCTGCAGTAACTATGACGCTCTTAAGGTAGCCAAATGCATCGTCACTCGGCGAAATTTATTTGAAAACGCGAGGAAATCGTCGTTGAAGTAAATCAGACAACGGTAACATGCACAGGTGGTGGCGCATCGCTCTGCAGGACTGACCACAGTACGATTTAAAGGGAGGAAAGATTCAAAGAAGGGGAAGCAGCTGCCTGCAGTAACTATGACGCTCTTAAGGTAGCCAAATGCCTCGTCACTCGGCAAAATTTATTTTAAAACTCGAGGAAATCGTTGTTGAAGTAACTCAGACAACGGTAACATGGACAGGTGGTGGCGTATTGCTTCTGCAGGACTGACCACAGTACGATTTAAAGGGAGGAAGGATTCAAAGAAGGGGGAGCAGCTGGCTGCAGTAACTATGACGCTTATAAGGTAGCCAAATGCCTCGTCATCCGGCGAGGTACATTTGCTAACTCGAGAGACTCGTAGTGGGAGTAACAGTGACGACGTTAACGTGGACATACAGTGGCACATCGGTTCCATAGGACAGGCCATACCAAGAATGATAGAGAGAATGGGCTTAGAAAAGTGGGAGCAGCAGGCAGGAGTACTATGACTCTCTTAAGGTAGCCAAATGAATCGTCACCATGTGAAATTTTTTGTTGAAAACTCGAGGATATCTTCGATAAGGTAGCTCATACAACGTTAAGGTTTACATGTAGTGGCATATTGCTCCTGCAGGACTGACCACAGTAATAATTAAAGAGTGGAAAGAAAGAAGGTGGGTCGAGCAGCTGGCAACAGTAACAATGACTCTCTTAAGGTAGCCAAAGCCTCGTCACTCGGCGAAATTTATTTGAAAACTCGAGGAAATCGTCGTTGAAGTAAATCAGACAACGGTAACATGCACAGGTGGTGGCGTATCGCTCTGCAGGACTGACCACAGTACGATTTAAAGGGAGGAAAGATTCAAAGAAGGGGGAGCAGCTGGCTGCAGTAACTATGACTCTCTTAAGGTAGCCAAATGCCTCGTCACTCGGCGAAATTTATTTTAAAACTCGAGGAAATCGTTGTTAAAGTAACTCAGACAACGGTAACATGGACAGGTGGTGGCGTATTGCTTCTGCAGGACTGACCACAGTACGATTTAAAGGGAGGAAGGATTCAATGAAGGGGGAGCAGCTGGCTGCAGTAACTATGACGCTTATAAGGTAGCCAAATGCCTCGTCATCCGGCGAGGTACATTTGCTAACTCGAGAGACTCGTAGTGGGAGTAACAGAGACGACGTTAACGTGGACATATAGTGGCACATCGGTTCTGTAGGACAGCCATAGCAAGAATGATAGAGAGAATGGGCTTAGAAAAGTGGGAGCAGCAGGCAGGGGTACTATGACTCCCTTAAGGTAGCCAAATGCCTCGTCACCATGTAAATTTTTTTTTGAAAACTCGAGGATATTTTCGTTAAGGTAGCTCAGACAACGTTAAGGTTTACATGTAGTGGCATATTGCTCCTGCAGGACTGACCACAGTAATAATTAAAGAGTGGAAAGAAGGAAAGTTGGTCGAGCAGCTGGCAGCAGCAACTATGACTCTCTTAAGGCAGCCAAATGCCTCGTCACTCGGCGAAATTTATTTGAAAACTCGAGGAAATCGTCGTTGAAGTAACTCAGACAACGGTAACATGGACAGGTGGTGGCGTATCGCTTCTGCAGGACTGGCCACAGTACGATTTAAAGGGAGGAAAGATTCAAAGAAGGGGGAGCAGCTGCCTGCAGTAACTATGACGCTCTTAAGGTAGCCAAATGCCTCGTCACTCGGCGAAATTTATTTGAAAACGCGAGGAAATCGTCGTTGAAGTAAATCAGACAACGGTAACATGCACAGGTGGTGGCGTATCGCTCTGCAGGACTGACCACAGTACGATTTAAAGGGAGGAAAGATTCAAAGAAGGGGGAGCAGCTGGCTGCAGTAACTATGACTCTCTTAAGGTAGCCAAATGCCTCGTCACTCGGCGAAATTTATTTGAAAACTCGAGGAAATCGTCGTTGAAGTAACTCAGACAACGGTAACATGGACAGGTGGTGGCGTATCGCTTCTGCCGGACTGGCCACAGTACGATTTAAAGGGAGGAAAGATTCAAAGAAGGGGGAGCAGCTGCCTGCAGTTACTATGACGCTCTTAAGGTAGCCAAATGCCTCGTCACTCGGCGAAATTTATTTTAAAACTCGAGGAAATCGTTGTTAAAGTAACTCAGACAACGGTAACATGGACAGGTGGTGGCGTATTGCTTCTGCAGGACTGACCACAGTACGATTTAAATGCAGGAAGGATTCAATGAAGGGGGAGCAGCTGGCTGCAGTAACTATGACGCTTATAAGGTAGCCAAATGCCTCGTCATCCGGCGAGGTACATTTGCTAACTCGAGAGACTCGTAGTGGGAGTAACAGAGACGACGTTAACGTGGACATATAGTGGCACATCGGTTCAGTAGGACAGCCATAGCAAGAATGATAGAGAGAATGGGCTTAGAAAAGTGGGAGCAGCAGGCAGGGGTACTATGACTCCCTTAAGGTAGCCAAATGCCTCGTCACCATGTAAATTTTTTTTTGAAAACTCGAGGATATTTTCGTTAAGGTAGCTCAGACAACGTTAAGGTTTACATGTAGTGGCATATTGCTCCTGCAGGACTGACCACAGTAATAATTAAAGAGTGGAAAGAAAGAAAGTTGGTCGAGCAGCTGGCAGCAGCAACTATGACTCGCTTAAGGCAGCCAAATGCCTCGTCACTCGGCGAAATTTATTTGAAAACTCGAGGAAATCGTCGTTGAAGTAACTCAGACAACGGTAACATGGACAGGTGGTGGCGTATCGCTTCTGCAGGACTGGCCACAGTACGATTTAAAGGGAGGAAAGATTCAAAGAAGGGGGAGCAGCTGCCTGCAGTAACTATGACGCTCTTAAGGTAGCCAAATGCCTCGTCACTCGGCGAAATTTATTTGAAAACGCGAGGAAATCGTCGTTGAAGTAAATCAGACAACGGTAACATGCACAGGTGGTGGCGCATCGCTCTGCAGGACTGACCACAGTACGATTTAAAGGGAGGAAAGATTCAAAGAAGGGGAAGCAGCTGGCTGCAGTAACTATGACTCTCTTAAGGTAGCCAAATGCCTCGTCACTCGGCGAAATTTATTTGAAAACTCGAGGAAATCGTCGTTGAAGTAACTCAGACAACGGTAACATGGACAGGTGGTGGCGTATCGCTTCTGCCGGACTGGCCACAGTACGATTTAAAGGGAGGAAAGATTCAAAGAAGGGGGAGCAGCTGCCTGCAGTAACTATGACGCTCTTAAGGTAGCCAAATGCCTCGTCACTCGGCGAAATTTATTTGAAAACGCGAGGAAATCGTCGTTGAAGTAAATCAGACAACGGTAACATGCACAGGTGGTGGCGTATCGCTCTGCAGGACTGACCACAGTACGATTTAAAGGGAGGAAAGATTCAAAGAAGGGGGAGCAGCTGGCTGCAGTAACTATGACTCTCTTAAGGTAGCCAAATGCCTCGTCACTCGGCGAAATTTATTTTAAAACTCGAGGAAATCGTTGTTAAAGTAACTCAGACAACGGTAACATGGACAGGTGGTGGCGTATTGCTTCTGCAGGACTGACCACAGTACGATTTAAATGCAGGAAGGATTCAATGAAGGGGGAGCAGCTGGCTGCAGTAACTATGACGCTTATAAGGTAGCCAAATGCCTCGTCATCCGGCGAGGTACATTTGCTAACTCGAGAGACTCGTAGTGGGAGTAACAGAGACGATGTTAACGTGGACATATAGTGGCACATCGGTTCTGTAGGACAGCCATAGCAAGAATGATAGAGAGAATGGGCTTAGAAAAGTGGGAGCAGCAGGCAGGGGTACTATGACTCCCTTAAGGTAGCCAAATGCCTCGTCACCATGTAAATTTTTTTTTGAAAACTCGAGGATATTTTCGTTAAGGTAGCTCAGACAACGTTAAGGTTTACATGTAGTGGCATATTGCTCCTGCAGGACTGACCACAGTAATAATTAAAGAGTGGAAAGAAAGAAAGTTGGTCGAGCAGCTGGCAGCAGCAACTATGACTCGCTTAAGGCAGCCAAATGCATCGTCACTCGGCGAAATTTATTTGAAAACTCGAGGAAATCGTCGTTGAAGTAACTCAGACAACGGTAACATGGACAGGTGGTGGCGTATCGCTTCTGCAGGACTGACCACAGTACGATTTAAAGGGAGGAAAGATTGAAAGAAGGGGGAGCAGCTGCCTGCAGTAACTATGACCCTCTTAAGGTAGCCAAATGCCTCGTCACTCGGCGAAATTTATTTGAAAACGCGAGGAAATCGTCGTTGAAGTAAATCAGACAACGGTAACATGCACAGGTGGTGGCGTATCGCTCTGCAGGACTGACCACAGTACGATTTAAAGGGAGGAAAGATTCAAAGAAGGGGGAGCAGCTGGCTGCAGTAACTATGACTCTCTTAAGGTAGCCAAATGCCTCGTCACTCGGCGAGATTTATTTGAAAACTCGAGGAAATCGTCGTTGAAGTATATCAGACAACGGTAACATGCACAGGTTGTGGCGTATCGCTCTGCAGGACTGACCACAGTACGATTTAAACTGAGGAAAGATTCAAAGAAGGGGGAGCAGCTGGCTGCAGTGACTATGACTCTCTTAAGGTAGCCAAATGCCTCGTCACTCGGCGAAATTTATTTGAAAACTCGAGGAAATCGTTGTTGTGGTAACTCAGACAACGGTAACATGGACAGGTGGTGGCGTATCGCTTCTGCAGGACTGACCACAGTACGATTTAAAGGGAGGAAAGATTCAAAGAAGGGGGAGCAGTTGCCTGCAGTAACTATGACGCTCTTAAGGTAGCCAAATGCATCGTCACTCGGCGAAATTTATTTGAAAACGCGAGGAAATCGTCGTTGAAGTAAATCAGACAACGGTAACATGCACAGGTGGTGGCGCATCGCTCTGCAGGACTGACCACAGTACGATTTAAAGGGAGGAAAGATTCAAAGAAGGGGAAGCAGCTGCCTGCAGTAACTATGACGCTCTTAAGGTAGCCAAATGCCTCGTCACTCGGCAAAATTTATTTTAAAACTCGAGGAAATCGTTGTTGAAGTAACTCAGACAACGGTAACATGGACAGGTGGTGGCGTATTGCTTCTGCAGGACTGACCACAGTACGATTTAAAGGGAGGAAGGATTCAAAGAAGGGGGAGCAGCTGGCTGCAGTAACTATGACGCTTATAAGGTAGCCAAATGCCTCGTCATCCGGCGAGGTACATTTGCTAACTCGAGAGACTCGTAGTGGGAGTAACAGTGACGACGTTAACGTGGACATACAGTGGCACATCGGTTCCATAGGACAGGCCATACCAAGAATGATAGAGAGAATGGGCTTAGAAAAGTGGGAGCAGCAGGCAGGAGTACTATGACTCTCTTAAGGTAGCCAAATGAATCGTCACCATGTGAAATTTTTTGTTGAAAACTCGAGGATATCTTCGATAAGGTAGCTCATACAACGTTAAGGTTTACATGTAGTGGCATATTGCTCCTGCAGGACTGACCACAGTAATAATTAAAGAGTGGAAAGAAAGAAGGTGGGTCGAGCAGCTGGCAACAGTAACAATGACTCTCTTAAGGTAGCCAAAGCCTCGTCACTCGGCGAAATTTATTTGAAAACTCGAGGAAATCGTCGTTGAAGTAAATCAGACAACGGTAACATGCACAGGTGGTGGCGTATCGCTCTGCAGGACTGACCACAGTACGATTTAAAGGGAGGAAAGATTCAAAGAAGGGGGAGCAGCTGGCTGCAGTAACTATGACTCTCTTAAGGTAGCCAAATGCCTCGTCACTCGGCGAAATTTATTTTAAAACTCGAGGAAATCGTTGTTAAAGTAACTCAGACAACGGTAACATGGACAGGTGGTGGCGTATTGCTTCTGCAGGACTGACCACAGTACGATTTAAAGGGAGGAAGGATTCAATGAAGGGGGAGCAGCTGGCTGCAGTAACTATGACGCTTATAAGGTAGCCAAATGCCTCGTCATCCGGCGAGGTACATTTGCTAACTCGAGAGACTCGTAGTGGGAGTAACAGAGACGACGTTAACGTGGACATATAGTGGCACATCGGTTCTGTAGGACAGCCATAGCAAGAATGATAGAGAGAATGGGCTTAGAAAAGTGGGAGCAGCAGGCAGGGGTACTATGACTCCCTTAAGGTAGCCAAATGCCTCGTCACCATGTAAATTTTTTTTTGAAAACTCGAGGATATTTTCGTTAAGGTAGCTCAGACAACGTTAAGGTTTACATGTAGTGGCATATTGCTCCTGCAGGACTGACCATAGTAATAATTAAAGAGTGGAAAGAAGGAAAGTTGGTCGAGCAGCTGGCAGCAGCAACTATGACTCTCTTAAGGCAGCCAAATGCCTCGTCACTCGGCGAAATTTATTTGAAAACTCGAGGAAATCGTCGTTGAAGTAACTCAGACAACGGTAACATGGACAGGTGGTGGCGTATCGCTTCTGCAGGACTGGCCACAGTACGATTTAAAGGGAGGAAAGATTCAAAGAAGGGGGAGCAGCTGCCTGCAGTAACTATGACGCTCTTAAGGTAGCCAAATGCCTCGTCACTCGGCGAAATTTATTTGAAAACGCGAGGAAATCGTCGTTGAAGTAAATCAGACAACGGTAACATGCACAGGTGGTGGCGTATCGCTCTGCAGGACTGACCACAGTACGATTTAAAGGGAGGAAAGATTCAAAGAAGGGGGAGCAGCTGGCTGCAGTAACTATGACTCTCTTAAGGTAGCCAAATGCCTCGTCACTCGGCGAAATTTATTTTAAAACTCGAGGAAATCGTTGTTAAAGTAACTCAGACAACGGTAACATGGACAGGTGGTGGCGTATTGCTTCTGCAGGACTGACCACAGTACGATTTAAATGCAGGAAGGATTCAATGAAGGGGGAGCAGCTGGCTGCAGTAACTATGACGCTTATAAGGTAGCCAAATGCCTCGTCATCCGGCGAGGTACATTTGCTAACTCGAGAGACTCGTAGTGGGAGTAACAGAGACGACGTTAACGTGGACATATAGTGGCACATCGGTTCTGTAGGACAGCCATAGCAAGAATGATAGAGAGAATGGGCTTAGAAAAGTGGGAGCAGCAGGCAGGGGTACTATGACTCCCTTAAGGTAGCCAAATGCCTCGTCACCATGTAAATTTTTTTTTGAAAACTCGAGGATATTTTCGTTAAGGTAGCTCAGACAACGTTAAGGTTTACATGTAGTGGCATATTGCTCCTGCAGGACTGACCACAGTAATAATTAAAGAGTGGAAAGAAAGAAAGTTGGTCGAGCAGCTGGCAGCAGCAACTATGACTCGCTTAAGGCAGCCAAATGCCTCGTCACTCGGCGAAATTTATTTGAAAACTCGAGGAAATCGTCGTTGAAGTAACTCAGACAACGGTAACATGGACAGGTGGTGGCGTATCGCTTCTGCAGGACTGACCACAGTACGATTTAAAGGGAGGAAAGATTCAAAGAAGGGGGAGCAGCTGCCTGCAGTAACTATGACCCTCTTAAGGTAGCCAAATGCCTCGTCACTCGGCGAAATTTATTTGAAAACGCGAGGAAATCGTCGTTGAAGTAAATCAGACAACGGTAACATGCACAGGTGGTGGCGTATCGCTCTGCAGGACTGACCACAGTACGATTTAAAGGGAGGAAAGATTCAAAGAAGGGGGAGCAGCTGGCTGCAGTAACTATGACTCTCTTAAGGTAGCCAAATGCCTCGTCACTCGGCGAGATTTATTTGAAAACTCGAGGAAATCGTCGTTGAAGTATATCAGACAACGGTAACATGCACAGGTTGTGGCGTATCGCTCTGCAGGACTGACCACAGTACGATTTAAACTGAGGAAAGATTCAAAGAAGGGGGAGCAGCTGGCTGCAGTGACTATGACTCTCTTAAGGTAGCCAAATGCCTCGTCACTCGGCGAAATTTATTTGAAAACTCGAGGAAATCGTTGTTGTGGTAACTCAGACAACGGTAACATGGACAGGTGGTGGCGTATCGCTTCTGCAGGACTGACCACAGTACGATTTAAAGGGAGGAAAGATTCAAAGAAGGGGGAGCAGTTGCCTGCAGTAACTATGACGCTCTTAAGGTAGCCAAATGCCTCGTCACTCGGCGAAATTTATTTGAAAACGCGAGGAAATCGTCGTTGAAGTAAATCAGACAACGGTAACATGCACAGGTGGTGGCGCATCGCTCTGCAGGACTGACCACAGTACGATTTAAAGGGAGGAAAGATTCAAAGAAGGGGGAGCAGCTGGCTGCAGTAACTATGACTCTCTTAAGGTAGCCAAATGCCTCGTCACTCGGCGAAATTTATTTTAAAACTCGAGGAAATCGTTGTTAAAGTAACTCAGACAACGGTAACATGGACAGGTGGTGGCGTATTGCTTCTGCAGGACTGACCACAGTACGATTTAAAGGGAGGAAGGATTCAATGAAGGGGGAGCAGCTGGCTGCAGTAACTATGACGCTTATAAGGTAGCCAAATGCCTCGTCATCCGGCGAGGTACATTTGCTAACTCGAGAGACTCGTAGTGGGAGTAACAGAGACGACGTTAACGTGGACATATAGTGGCACATCGGTTCTGTAGGACAGCCATAGCAAGAATGATAGAGAGAATGTTCTTAGAAAAGTGGGAGCAGCAGGCAGGGGTACTATGACTCCCTTAAGGTAGCCAAATGCCTCGTCACCATGTAAATTTTTTTTTGAAAACTCGAGGATATTTTCGTTAAGGTAGCTCAGACAACGTTAAGGTTTACATGTAGTGGCATATTGCTCCTGCAGGACTGACCATAGTAATAATTAAAGAGTGGAAAGAAGGAAAGTTGGTCGAGCAGCTGGCAGCAGCAACTATGACTCTCTTAAGGCAGCCAAATGCCTCGTCACTCGGCGAAATTTATTTGAAAACTCGAGGAAATCGTCGTTGAAGTAACTCAGACAACGGTAACATGGACAGGTGGTGGCGTATCGCTTCTGCAGGACTGGCCACAGTACGATTTAAAGGGAGGAAAGATTCAAAGAAGGGGGAGCAGCTGCCTGCAGTAACTATGACGCTCTTAAGGTAGCCAAATGCCTCGTCACTCGGCGAAATTTATTTGAAAACGCGAGGAAATCGTCGTTGAAGTAAATCAGACAACGGTAACATGCACAGGTGGTGGCGTATCGCTCTGCAGGACTGACCACAGTACGATTTAAAGGGAGGAAAGATTCAAAGAAGGGGGAGCAGCTGGCTGCAGTAACTATGACTCTCTTAAGGTAGCCAAATGCCTCGTCACTCGGCGAAATTTATTTGAAAACTCGAGGAAATCGTCGTTGAAGTAACTCAGACAACGGTAACATGGACAGGTGGTGGCGTATCGCTTCTGCAGGACTGACCACAGTACGATTTAAAGGGAGGAAAGATTCAAAGAAGGGGGAGCAGCTGCCTGCAGTAACTATGACCCTCTTAAGGTAGCCAAATGCCTCGTCACTCGGCGAAATTTATTTGAAAACGCGAGGAAATCGTCGTTGAAGTAAATCAGACAACGGTAACATGCACAGGTGGTGGCGTATCGCTCTGCAGGACTGACCACAGTACGATTTAAAGGGAGGAAAGATTCAAAGAAGGGGGAGCAGCTGGCTGCAGTAACTATGACTCTCTTAAGGTAGCCAAATGCCTCGTCACTCGGCGAGATTTATTTGAAAACTCGAGGAAATCGTCGTTGAAGTATATCAGACAACGGTAACATGCACAGGTTGTGGCGTATCGCTCTGCAGGACTGACCACAGTACGATTTAAACTGAGGAAAGATTCAAAGAAGGGGGAGCAGCTGGCTGCAGTGACTATGACTCTCTTAAGGTAGCCAAATGCCTCGTCACTCGGCGAAATTTATTTGAAAACTCGAGGAAATCGTTGTTGTGGTAACTCAGACAACGGTAACATGGACAGGTGGTGGCGTATCGCTTCTGCAGGACTGACCACAGTACGATTTAAAGGGAGGAAAGATTCAAAGAAGGGGGAGCAGTTGCCTGCAGTAACTATGACGCTCTTAAGGTAGCCAAATGCCTCGTCACTCGGCGAAATTTATTTGAAAACGCGAGGAAATCGTCGTTGAAGTAAATCAGACAACGGTAACATGCACAGGTGGTGGCGCATCGCTCTGCAGGACTGACCACAGTACGATTTAAAGGGAGGAAAGATTCAAAGAAGGGGGAGCAGCTGGCTGCAGTAACTATGACTCTCTTAAGGTAGCCAAATGCCTCGTCACTCGGCGAAATTTATTTTAAAACTCGAGGAAATCGTTGTTAAAGTAACTCAGACAACGGTAACATGGACAGGTGGTGGCGTATTGCTTCTGCAGGACTGACCACAGTACGATTTAAAGGGAGGAAGGATTCAATGAAGGGGGAGCAGCTGGCTGCAGTAACTATGACGCTTATAAGGTAGCCAAATGCCTCGTCATCCGGCGAGGTACATTTGCTAACTCGAGAGACTCGTAGTGGGAGTAACAGAGACGACGTTAACGTGGACATATAGTGGCACATCGGTTCTGTAGGACAGCCATAGCAAGAATGATAGAGAGAATGTTCTTAGAAAAGTGGGAGCAGCAGGCAGGGGTACTATGACTCCCTTAAGGTAGCCAAATGCCTCGTCACCATGTAAATTTTTTTTTGAAAACTCGAGGATATTTTCGTTAAGGTAGCTCAGACAACGTTAAGGTTTACATGTAGTGGCATATTGCTCCTGCAGGACTGACCATAGTAATAATTAAAGAGTGGAAAGAAGGAAAGTTGGTCGAGCAGCTGGCAGCAGCAACTATGACTCTCTTAAGGCAGCCAAATGCCTCGTCACTCGGCGAAATTTATTTGAAAACTCGAGGAAATCGTCGTTGAAGTAACTCAGACAACGGTAACATGGACAGGTGGTGGCGTATCGCTTCTGCAGGACTGGCCACAGTACGATTTAAAGGGAGGAAAGATTCAAAGAAGGGGGAGCAGCTGCCTGCAGTAACTATGACGCTCTTAAGGTAGCCAAATGCCTCGTCACTCGGCGAAATTTATTTGAAAACGCGAGGAAATCGTCGTTGAAGTAAATCAGACAACGGTAACATGCACAGGTGGTGGCGTATCGCTCTGCAGGACTGACCACAGTACGATTTAAAGGGAGGAAAGATTCAAAGAAGGGGGAGCAGCTGGCTGCAGTAACTATGACTCTCTTAAGGTAGCCAAATGCCTCGTCACTCGGCGAAATTTATTTGAAAACTCGAGGAAATCGTCGTTGAAGTAACTCAGACAACGGTAACATGGACAGGTGGTGGCGTATCGCTTCTGCAGGACTGGCCACAGTACGATTTAAAGGGAGGAAAGATTCAAAGAAGGGGGAGCAGCTGCCTGCAGTAACTATGACGCTCTTAAGGTAGCCAAATGCCTCGTCACTCGGCGAAATTTATTTGAAAACGCGAGGAAATCGTCGTTGAAGTAAATCAGACAACGGTAACATGCACAGGTGGTGGCGTATCGCTCTGCAGGACTGACCACAGTACGATTTAAAGGGAGGAAAGATTCAAAGAAGGGGGAGCAGCTGGCTGCAGTAACTATGACTCTCTTAAGGTAGCCAAATGCCTCGTCACTCGGCGAAATTTATTTTAAAACTCGAGGAAATCGTTGTTAAAGTAACTCAGACAACGGTAACATGGACAGGTGGTGGCGTATTGCTTCTGCAGGACTGACCACAGTACGATTTAAATGCAGGAAGGATTCAATGAAGGGGGAGCAGCTGGCTGCAGTAACTATGACGCTTATAAGGTAGCCAAATGCCTCGTCATCCGGCGAGGTACATTTGCTAACTCGAGAGACTCGTAGTGGGAGTAACAGAGACGACGTTAACGTGGACATATAGTGGCACATCGGTTCTGTAGGACAGCCATAGCAAGAATGATAGAGAGAATGGGCTTAGAAAAGTGGGAGCAGCAGGCAGGGGTACTATGACTCCCTTAAGGTAGCCAAATGCCTCGTCACCATGTAAATTTTTTTTTGAAAACTCGAGGATATTTTCGTTAAGGTAGCTCAGACAACGTTAAGGTTTACATGTAGTGGCATATTGCTCCTGCAGGACTGACCACAGTAATAATTAAAGAGTGGAAAGAAAGAAAGTTGGTCGAGCAGCTGGCAGCAGCAACTATGACTCTCTTAAGGCAGCCAAATGCCTCGTCACTCGGCGAAATTTATTTGAAAACTCGAGGAAATCGTCGTTGAAGTAACTCAGACAACGGTAACATGGACAGGTGGTGGCGTATCGCTTCTGCAGGACTGGCCACAGTACGATTTAAAGGGAGGAAAGATTCAAAGAAGGGGGAGCAGCTGCCTGCAGTAACTATGACGCTCTTAAGGTAGCCAAATGCCTCGTCACTCGGCGAAATTTATTTGAAAACGCGAGGAAATCGTCGTTGAAGTAAATCAGACAACGGTAACATGCACAGGTGGTGGCGTATCGCTCTGCAGGACTGACCACAGTACGATTTAAAGGGAGGAAAGATTCAAAGAAGGGGGAGCAGCTGGCTGCAGTAACTATGACTCTCTTAAGGTAGCCAAATGCCTCGTCACTCGGCGAAATTTATTTGAAAACTCGAGGAAATCGTCGTTGAAGTAACTCAGACAACGGTAACATGGACAGGTGGTGGCGTATCGCTTCTGCAGGACTGGCCACAGTACGATTTAAAGGGAGGAAAGATTCAAAGAAGGGGGAGCAGCTGCCTGCAGTAACTATGACGCTCTTAAGGTAGCCAAATGCCTCGTCACTCGGCGAAATTTATTTGAAAACGCGAGGAAATCGTCGTTGAAGTAAATCAGACAACGGTAACATGCACAGGTGGTGGCGTATCGCTCTGCAGGACTGACCACAGTACGATTTAAAGGGAGGAAAGATTCAAAGAAGGGGGAGCAGCTGGCTGCAGTAACTATGACTCTCTTAAGGTAGCCAAATGCCTCGTCACTCGGCGAAATTTATTTTAAAACTCGAGGAAATCGTTGTTAAAGTAACTCAGACAACGGTAACATGGACAGGTGGTGGCGTATTGCTTCTGCAGGACTGACCACAGTACGATTTAAATGCAGGAAGGATTCAATGAAGGGGGAGCAGCTGGCTGCAGTAACTATGACGCTTATAAGGTAGCCAAATGCCTCGTCATCCGGCGAGGTACATTTGCTAACTCGAGAGACTCGTAGTGGGAGTAACAGAGACGACGTTAACGTGGACATATAGTGGCACATCGGTTCTGTAGGACAGCCATAGCAAGAATGATAGAGAGAATGGGCTTAGAAAAGTGGGAGCAGCAGGCAGGGGTACTATGACTCCCTTAAGGTAGCCAAATGCCTCGTCACCATGTAAATTTTTTTTTGAAAACTCGAGGATATTTTCGTTAAGGTAGCTCAGACAACGTTAAGGTTTACATGTAGTGGCATATTGCTCCTGCAGGACTGACCACAGTAATAATTAAAGAGTGGAAAGAAAGAAAGTTGGTCGAGCAGCTGGCAGCAGCAACTATGACTCTCTTAAGGCAGCCAAATGCCTCGTCACTCGGCGAAATTTATTTGAAAACTCGAGGAAATCGTCGTTGAAGTAACTCAGACAACGGTAACATGGACAGGTGGTGGCGTATCGCTTCTGCAGGACTGACCACAGTACGATTTAAAGGGAGGAAAGATTCAAAGAAGGGGGAGCAGCTGCCTGCAGTAACTATGACCCTCTTAAGGTAGCCAAATGCCTCGTCACTCGGCGAAATTTATTTGAAAACGCGAGGAAATCGTCGTTGAAGTAAATCAGACAACGGTAACATGCACAGGTGGTGGCGTATCGCTCTGCAGGACTGACCACAGTACGATTTAAAGGGAGGAAAGATTCAAAGAATGGGGAGCAGCTGGCTGCAGTAACTATGACTCTCTTAAGGTAGCCAAATGCCTCGTCACTCGGCGAGATTTATTTGAAAACTCGAGGAAATCGTCGTTGAAGTATATCAGACAACGGTAACATGCACAGGTTGTGGCGTATCGCTCTGCAGGACTGACCACAGTACGATTTAAAGGGAGGAAAGATTCAAAGAAGGGGGAGCAGCTGGCTGCAGTGACTATGACTCTCTTAAGGTAGCCAAATGCCTCGTCACTCGGCGAAATTTATTTGAAAACTCGAGGAAATCGTTGTTGTGGTAACTCAGACAACGGTAACATGGACAGGTGGTGGCGTATCGCTTCTGCAGGACTGACCACAGTACGATTTAAAGGGAGGAAAGATTCAAAGAAGGGGGAGCAGCTGCCTGCAGTAACTATGACGCTCTTAAGGTAGCCAAATGCCTCGTCACTCGGCGAAATTTATTTGAAAACGCGAGGAAATCGTCGTTGAAGTAAATCAGACAACGGTAACATGCACAGGTGGTGGCGTATCGCTCTGCAGGACTGACCACAGTACGATTTAAAGGGAGGAAAGATTCAAAGAAGGGGAAGCAGCTGCCTGCAGTAACTATGACGCTCTTAAGGTAGCCAAATGCCTCGTCACTCGGCAAAATTTATTTTAAAACTCGAGGAAATCGTTGTTGAAGTAACTCAGACAACGGTAACATGGACAGGTGGTGGCGTATTGCTTCTGCAGGACTGACCACAGTACGATTTAAAGGGAGGAAGGATTCAAAGAAGGGGGAGCAGCTGGCTGCAGTAACTATGACGCTTATAAGGTAGCCAAATGCCTCGTCATCCGGCTAGGTACATATGCTAACTCGAGAGACTCGTAGTGGGAGTAACAGTGACGACGTTAACGTGGACATACAGTGGCACATCGGTTCCATAGGACAGGCCATACCAAGAATGATAGAGAGAATGGGCTTAGAAAAGTGGGAGCAGCAGGCAGGAGTACTATGACTCTCTTAAGGTAGCCAAATGAATCGTCACCATGTGAAATTTTTTGTTGAAAACTCGAGGATATCTTCGATAAGGTAGCTCATACAACGTTAAGGTTTACATGTAGTGGCATATTGCTCCTGCAGGACTGACCACAGTAATAATTAAAGAGTGGAAAGAAAGAAGGTGGGTCGAGCAGCTGGCAACAGTAACAATGACTCTCTTAAGGTAGCCAAAGCCTCGTCACTCGGCGAAATTTATTTGAAAACTCGAGGAAATCGTCGTTGAAGTAACTCAGACAACGGTAACATGGACAGGTGGTGGCGTATCGCTTCTGCAGGACTGACCACAGTACGATTTAAAGGCAGGAAGGATTCAATGAAGGGGGAGCAGCTGGCTGCAGTAACTATGACGCTTATAAGGTAGCCAAATGCCTCGTCATCCGGCGAGGTACATTTGCTAACTCGAGAGACTCGTAGTGGGAGTAACAGAGACGACGTTAACGTGGACATATAGTGGCACATCGGTTCTGTAGGACAGCCATAGCAAGAATGATAGAGAGAATGGGCTTAGAAAAGTGGGAGCAGCAGGCAGGGGTACTATGACTCCCTTAAGGTAGCCAAATGCCTCGTCACCATGTAAATTTTTTTTTGAAAACTCGAGGATATTTTCGTTAAGGTAGCTCAGACAACGTTAAGGTTTACATGTAGTGGCATATTGCTCCTGCAGGACTGACCACAGTAATAATTAAAGAGTGGAAAGAAAGAAAGTTGGTCGAGCAGCTGGCAGCAGCAACTATGACTCTCTTAAGGCAGCCAAATGCCTCGTCACTCGGCGAAATTTATTTGAAAACTCGAGGAGTCGTCGTTGAAGTAACTCAGACAACGGTAACATGGACAGGTGGTGGCGTATCGCTTCTGCAGGACTGACCACAGTACGATTTAAAGGGAGGAAAGATTCAAAGAAGGGGGAGCAGCTGCCTGCAGTAACTATGACGCTCTTAAGGTAGCCAAATGCCTCGTCACTCGGCGAAATTTATTTGAAAACGCGAGGAAATCGTCGTTGAAGTAAATCAGACAACGGTAACATGCACAGGTGGTGGCGTATCGCTCTGCAGGACTGACCACAGTACGATTTAAAGGGAGGAAAGATTCAAAGAAGGGGGAGCAGCTGGCTGCAGTAACTATGACTCTCTTAAGGTAGCCAAATGCCTCGTCACTCGGCGAGATTTATTTGAAAACTCGAGGAAATCGTCGTTGAAGTATATCAGACAACGGTAACATGCACAGGTTGTGGCGTATCGCTCTGCAGGACTGACCACAGTACGATTTAAAGGGAGGAAAGATTCAAAGAAGGAGGAGCAGCTGGCTGCAGTGACTATGACTCTCTTAAGGTAGCCAAATGCCTCGTCACTCGGCGAAATTTATTTGAAAACTCGAGGAAATCGTTGTTGTGGTAACTCAGACAACGGTAACATGGACAGGTGGTGGCGTATCGCTTCTGCAGGACTGACCACAGTACGATTTAAAGGGAGGAAAGATTCAAAGAAGGGGGAGCAGCTGCCTGCAGTAACTATGACGCTCTTAAGGTAGCCAAATGCCTCGTCACTCGGCGAAATTTATTTGAAAACGCGAGGAAATCGTCGTTGAAGTAAATCAGACAACGGTAACATGCACAGGTGGTGGCGTATCGCTCTGCAGGACTGACCACAGTACGATTTAAAGGGAGGAAAGATTCAAAGAAGGGGAAGCAGCTGCCTGCAGTAACTATGACGCTCTTAAGGTAGCCAAATGCCTCGTCACTCGGCAAAATTTATTTTAAAACTCGAGGAAATCGTTGTTGAAGTAACTCAGACAACGGTAACATGGACAGGTGGTGGCGTATTGCTTCTGCAGGACTGACCACAGTACGATTTAAAGGGAGGAAGGATTCAAAGAAGGGGGAGCAGCTGGCTGCAGTAACTATGACGCTTATAAGGTAGCCAAATGCCTCGTCATCCGGCGAGGTACATATGCTAACTCGAGAGACTCGTAGTGGGAGTAACAGTGACGACGTTAACGTGGACATACAGTGGCACATCGGTTCCATAGGACAGGCCATACCAAGAATGATAGAGAGAATGGGCTTAGAAAAGTGGGAGCAGCAGGCAGGAGTACTATGACTCTCTTAAGGTAGCCAAATGAATCGTCACCATGTGAAATTTTTTGTTGAAAACTCGAGGATATCTTCGATAAGGTAGCTCATACAACGTTAAGGTTTACATGTAGTGGCATATTGCTCCTGCAGGACTGACCACAGTAATAATTAAAGAGTGGAAAGAAAGAAGGTAGGTCGAGCAGCTGGCAACAGTAACTATGACTCTCTTAAGGTAGCCAAAGCCTCGTCACTCGGCGAAATTTATTTGAAAACTCGAGGAAATCGTCGTTGAAGTAACTCAGACAACGGTAACATGGACAGGTGGTGGCGTATCGCTTCTGCAGGACTGGCCACAGTACGATTTAAAGGGAGGAAAGATTCAAAGTAGGGGGAGCAGCTGCCTGCAGTAACTATGACGCTCTTAAGGTAGCCAAATGCCTCGTCACTCGGCGAAATTTATTTGAAAACGCGAGGAAATCGTCGTTGAAGTAACTCAGACAACGGTAACATGGACAGGTGGTGGCGTATCGCTTCTGCAGGACTGACCACAGTACGATTTAAAGGGAGGAAAGATTCAAAGAAGGGGGAGCAGCTGCCTGCAGTAACTATGACGCTCTTAAGGTAGCCAAATGCCTCGTCACTCGGCGAAATTTATTTGAAAACGCGAGGAAATCGTCGTTGAAGTAAATCAGACAACGGTAACATGCACAGGTGGTGGCGTATCGCTCTGCAGGACTGACCACAGTACGATTTAAAGGGAGGAAAGATTCAAAGAAGGGGGAGCAGCTGGCTGCAGTAACTATGACTCTCTTAAGGTAGCCAAATGCCTCGTCACTCGGCGAGATTTATTTGAAAACTCGAGGAAATCGTCGTTGAAGTATATCAGACAACGGTAACATGCACAGGTTGTGGCGTATCGCTCTGCAGGACTGACCACAGTACGATTTAAAGGGAGGAAAGATTCAAAGAAGGAGGAGCAGCTGGCTGCAGTGACTATGACTCTCTTAAGGTAGCCAAATGCCTCGTCACTCGGCGAAATTTATTTGAAAACTCGAGGAAATCGTTGTTGTGGTAACTCAGACAACGGTAACATGGACAGGTGGTGGCGTATCGCTTCTGCAGGACTGACCACAGTACGATTTAAAGGGAGGAAAGATTCAAAGAAGGGGGAGCAGCTGCCTGCAGTAACTATGACGCTCTTAAGGTAGCCAAATGCCTCGTCACTCGGCGAAATTTATTTGAAAACGCGAGGAAATCGTCGTTGAAGTAAATCAGACAACGGTAACATGCACAGGTGGTGGCGTATCGCTCTGCAGGACTGACCACAGTACGATTTAAAGGGAGGAAAGATTCAAAGAAGGGGAAGCAGCTGCCTGCAGTAACTATGACGCTCTTAAGGTAGCCAAATGCCTCGTCACTCGGCAAAATTTATTTTAAAACTCGAGGAAATCGTTGTTGAAGTAACTCAGACAACGGTAACATGGACAGGTGGTGGCGTATTGCTTCTGCAGGACTGACCACAGTACGATTTAAAGGGAGGAAGGATTCAAAGAAGGGGGAGCAGCTGGCTGCAGTAACTATGACGCTTATAAGGTAGCCAAATGCCTCGTCATCCGGCGAGGTACATATGCTAACTCGAGAGACTCGTAGTGGGAGTAACAGTGACGACGTTAACGTGGACATACAGTGGCACATCGGTTCCATAGGACAGGCCATACCAAGAATGATAGAGAGAATGGGCTTAGAAAAGTGGGAGCAGCAGGCAGGAGTACTATGACTCTCTTAAGGTAGCCAAATGAATCGTCACCATGTGAAATTTTTTGTTGAAAACTCGAGGATATCTTCGATAAGGTAGCTCATACAACGTTAAGGTTTACATGTAGTGGCATATTGCTCCTGCAGGACTGACCACAGTAATAATTAAAGAGTGGAAAGAAAGAAGGTAGGTCGAGCAGCTGGCAACAGTAACTATGACTCTCTTAAGGTAGCCAAAGCCTCGTCACTCGGCGAAATTTATTTGAAAACTCGAGGAAATCGTCGTTGAAGTAACTCAGACAACGGTAACATGGACAGGTGGTGGCGTATCGCTTCTGCAGGACTGACCACAGTACGATTTAAAGGCAGGAAGGATTCAATGAAGGGGGAGCAGCTGGCTGCAGTAACTATGACGCTTATAAGGTAGCCAAATGCCTCGTCATCCGGCGAGGTACATTTGCTAACTCGAGAGACTCGTAGTGGGAGTAACAGAGACGACGTTAACGTGGACATATAGTGGCACATCGGTTCTGTAGGACAGCCATAGCAAGAATGATAGAGAGAATGGGCTTAGAAAAGTGGGAGCAGCAGGCAGGGGTACTATGACTCCCTTAAGGTAGCCAAATGCCTCGTCACCATGTAAATTTTTTTTTGAAAACTCGAGGATATTTTCGTTAAGGTAGCTCAGACAACGTTAAGGTTTACATGTAGTGGCATATTGCTCCTGCAGGACTGACCACAGTAATAATTAAAGAGTGGAAAGAAAGAAAGTTGGTCGAGCAGCTGGCAGCAGCAACTATGACTCTCTTAAGGCAGCCAAATGCCTCGTCACTCGGCGAAATTTATTTGAAAACTCGAGGAAATCGTCGTTGAAGTAACTCAGACAACGGTAACATGGACAGGTGGTGGCGTATCGCTTCTGCAGGACTGACCACAGTACGATTTAAAGGGAGGAAAGATTCAAAGAAGGGGGAGCAGCTGCCTGCAGTAACTATGACGCTCTTAAGGTAGCCAAATGCCTCGTCACTCGGCGAAATTTATTTGAAAACGCGAGGAAATCGTCGTTGAAGTAAATCAGACAACGGTAACATGCACAGGTGGTGGCGTATCGCTCTGCAGGACTGACCACAGTACGATTTAAAGGGAGGAAAGATTCAAAGAAGGGGGAGCAGCTGGCTGCAGTAACTATGACTCTCTTAAGGTAGCCAAATGCCTCGTCACTCGGCGAGATTTATTTGAAAACTCGAGGAAATCGTCGTTGAAGTATATCAGACAACGGTAACATGCACAGGTTGTGGCGTATCGCTCTGCAGGACTGACCACAGTACGATTTAAAGGGAGGAAAGATTCAAAGAAGGAGGAGCAGCTGGCTGCAGTGACTATGACTCTCTTAAGGTAGCCAAATGCCTCGTCACTCGGCGAAATTTATTTGAAAACTCGAGGAAATCGTTGTTGTGGTAACTCAGACAACGGTAACATGGACAGGTGGTGGCGTATCGCTTCTGCAGGACTGACCACAGTACGATTTAAAGGGAGGAAAGATTCAAAGAAGGGGGAGCAGCTGCCTGCAGTAACTATGACGCTCTTAAGGTAGCCAAATGCCTCGTCACTCGGCGAAATTTATTTGAAAACGCGAGGAAATCGTCGTTGAAGTAAATCAGACAACGGTAACATGCACAGGTGGTGGCGTATCGCTCTGCAGGACTGACCACAGTACGATTTAAAGGGAGGAAAGATTCAAAGAAGGGGAAGCAGCTGCCTGCAGTAACTATGACGCTCTTAAGGTAGCCAAATGCCTCGTCACTCGGCAAAATTTATTTTAAAACTCGAGGAAATCGTTGTTGAAGTAACTCAGACAACGGTAACATGGACAGGTGGTGGCGTATTGCTTCTGCAGGACTGACCACAGTACGATTTAAAGGGAGGAAGGATTCAAAGAAGGGGGAGCAGCTGGCTGCAGTAACTATGACGCTTATAAGGTAGCCAAATGCCTCGTCATCCGGCGAGGTACATATGCTAACTCGAGAGACTCGTAGTGGGAGTAACAGTGACGACGTTAACGTGGACATACAGTGGCACATCGGTTCCATAGGACAGGCCATACCAAGAATGATAGAGAGAATGGGCTTAGAAAAGTGGGAGCAGCAGGCAGGAGTACTATGACTCTCTTAAGGTAGCCAAATGAATCGTCACCATGTGAAATTTTTTGTTGAAAACTCGAGGATATCTTCGATAAGGTAGCTCATACAACGTTAAGGTTTACATGTAGTGGCATATTGCTCCTGCAGGACTGACCACAGTAATAATTAAAGAGTGGAAAGAAAGAAGGTAGGTCGAGCAGCTGGCAACAGTAACTATGACTCTCTTAAGGTAGCCAAAGCCTCGTCACTCGGCGAAATTTATTTGAAAACTCGAGGAAATCGTCGTTGAAGTAACTCAGACAACGGTAACATGGACAGGTGGTGGCGTATCGCTTCTGCAGGACTGACCACAGTACGATTTAAAGGCAGGAAGGATTCAATGAAGGGGGAGCAGCTGGCTGCAGTAACTATGACGCTTATAAGGTAGCCAAATGCCTCGTCATCCGGCGAGGTACATTTGCTAACTCGAGAGACTCGTAGTGGGAGTAACAGAGACGACGTTAACGTGGACATATAGTGGCACATCGGTTCTGTAGGACAGCCATAGCAAGAATGATAGAGAGAATGGGCTTAGAAAAGTGGGAGCAGCAGGCAGGGGTACTATGACTCCCTTAAGGTAGCCAAATGCCTCGTCACCATGTAAATTTTTTTTTGAAAACTCGAGGATATTTTCGTTAAGGTAGCTCAGACAACGTTAAGGTTTACATGTAGTGGCATATTGCTCCTGCAGGACTGACCACAGTAATAATTAAAGAGTGGAAAGAAAGAAAGTTGGTCGAGCAGCTGGCAGCAGCAACTATGACTCTCTTAAGGCAGCCAAATGCCTCGTCACTCGGCGAAATTTATTTGAAAACTCGAGGAAATCGTCGTTGAAGTAACTCAGACAACGGTAACATGGACAGGTGGTGGCGTATCGCTTCTGCAGGACTGACCACAGTACGATTTAAAGGGAGGAAAGATTCAAAGAAGGGGGAGCAGCTGCCTGCAGTAACTATGACGCTCTTAAGGTAGCCAAATGCCTCGTCACTCGGCGAAATTTATTTGAAAACGCGAGGAAATCGTCGTTGAAGTAAATCAGACAACGGTAACATGCACAGGTGGTGGCGTATCGCTCTGCAGGACTGACCACAGTACGATTTAAAGGGAGGAAAGATTCAAAGAAGGGGGAGCAGCTGGCTGCAGTAACTATGACTCTCTTAAGGTAGCCAAATGCCTCGTCACTCGGCGAGATTTATTTGAAAACTCGAGGAAATCGTCGTTGAAGTATATCAGACAACGGTAACATGCACAGGTTGTGGCGTATCGCTCTGCAGGACTGACCACAGTACGATTTAAAGGGAGGAAAGATTCAAAGAAGGAGGAGCAGCTGGCTGCAGTGACTATGACTCTCTTAAGGTAGCCAAATGCCTCGTCACTCGGCGAAATTTATTTGAAAACTCGAGGAAATCGTTGTTGTGGTAACTCAGACAACGGTAACATGGACAGGTGGTGGCGTATCGCTTCTGCAGGACTGACCACAGTACGATTTAAAGGGAGGAAAGATTCAAAGAAGGGGGAGCAGCTGCCTGCAGTAACTATGACGCTCTTAAGGTAGCCAAATGCCTCGTCACTCGGCGAAATTTATTTGAAAACGCGAGGAAATCGTCGTTGAAGTAAATCAGACAACGGTAACATGCACAGGTGGTGGCGTATCGCTCTGCAGGACTGACCACAGTACGATTTAAAGGGAGGAAAGATTCAAAGAAGGGGAAGCAGCTGCCTGCAGTAACTATGACGCTCTTAAGGTAGCCAAATGCCTCGTCACTCGGCAAAATTTATTTTAAAACTCGAGGAAATCGTTGTTGAAGTAACTCAGACAACGGTAACATGGACAGGTGGTGGCGTATTGCTTCTGCAGGACTGACCACAGTACGATTTAAAGGGAGGAAGGATTCAAAGAAGGGGGAGCAGCTGGCTGCAGTAACTATGACGCTTATAAGGTAGCCAAATGCCTCGTCATCCGGCGAGGTACATATGCTAACTCGAGAGACTCGTAGTGGGAGTAACAGTGACGACGTTAACGTGGACATACAGTGGCACATCGGTTCCATAGGACAGGCCATACCAAGAATGATAGAGAGAATGGGCTTAGAAAAGTGGGAGCAGCAGGCAGGAGTACTATGACTCTCTTAAGGTAGCCAAATGAATCGTCACCATGTGAAATTTTTTGTTGAAAACTCGAGGATATCTTCGATAAGGTAGCTCATACAACGTTAAGGTTTACATGTAGTGGCATATTGCTCCTGCAGGACTGACCACAGTAATAATTAAAGAGTGGAAAGAAAGAAGGTAGGTCGAGCAGCTGGCAACAGTAACTATGACTCTCTTAAGGTAGCCAAAGCCTCGTCACTCGGCGAAATTTATTTGAAAACTCGAGGAAATCGTCGTTGAAGTAACTCAGACAACGGTAACATGGACAGGTGGTGGCGTATCGCTTCTGCAGGACTGGCCACAGTACGATTTAAAGGGAGGAAAGATTCAAAGTAGGGGGAGCAGCTGCCTGCAGTAACTATGACGCTCTTAAGGTAGCCAAATGCCTCGTCACTCGGCGAAATTTATTTGAAAACGCGAGGAAATCGTCGTTGAAGTAAATCAGACAACGGTAACATGCACAGGTGGTGGCGTATCGCTCTGCAGGACTGACCACAGTACGATTTAAAGGGAGGAAAGATTCAAAGAAGGGGGAGCAGCTGGCTGCAGTAACTATGACTCTCTTAAGGTAGCCAAATGCCTCGTCACTCGGCGAAATTTATTTTAAAACTCGAGGAAATCGTTGTTAAAGTAACTCAGACAACGGTAACATGGACAGGTGGTGGCGTATTGCTTCTGCAGGACTGACCACAGTACGATTTAAAGGGAGGAAGGATTCAATGAAGGGGGAGCAGCTGGCTGCAGTAACTATGACGCTTATAAGGTAGCCAAATGCCTCGTCATCCGGCGAGGTACATTTGCTAACTCGAGAGACTCGTAGTGGGAGTAACAGAGACGACGTTAACGTGGACATATAGTGGCTCATCGGTTCTGTAGGACAGCCATAGCAAGAATGATAGAGAGAATGGGCTTAGAAAAGTGGGAGCAGCAGGCAGGGGTACTATGACTCCCTTAAGGTAGCCAAATGCCTCGTCACCATGTAAATTTTTTTTTGAAAACTCGAGGATATTTTCGTTAAGGTAGCTCAGACAACGTTAAGGTTTACATGTAGTGGCATATTGCTCCTGCAGGACTGACCACAGTAATAATTAAAGAGTGGAAAGAAAGAAAGTTGGTCGAGCAGCTGGCAGCAGCAACTATGACTCTCTTAAGGCAGCCAAATGCCTCGTCACTCGGCGAAATTTATTTGAAAACTCGAGGAAATCGTCGTTGAAGTAACTCAGACAACGGTAACATGGACAGGTGGTGGCGTATCGCTTCTGCAGGACTGGCCACAGTACGATTTAAAGGGAGGAAAGATTCAAAGAAGGGGGAGCAGCTGCCTGCAGTAACTATGACGCTCTTAAGGTAGCCAAATGCCTCGTCACTCGGCGAAATTTATTTGAAAACGCGAGGAAATCGTTGTTGTGGTAACTCAGACAACGGTAACATGGACAGGTGGTGGCGTATCGCTTCTGCAGGACTGACCACAGTACGATTTAAAGGGAGGAAAGATTCAAAGAAGGGGGAGCAGCTGCCTGCAGTAACTATGACGCTCTTAAGGTAGCCAAATGCCTCGTCACTCGGCGAAATTTATTTGAAAACGCGAGGAAATCGTCGTTGAAGTAAATCAGACAACGGTAACATGCACAGGTGGTGGCGTATCGCTCTGCAGGACTGACCACAGTACGATTTAAAGGGAGGAAAGATTCAAAGAAGGGGAAGCAGCTGCCTGCAGTAACTATGACGCTCTTAAGGTAGCCAAATGCCTCGTCACTCGGCAAAATTTATTTTAAAACTCGAGGAAATCGTTGTTGAAGTAACTCAGACAACGGTAACATGGACAGGTGGTGGCGTATTGCTTCTGCAGGACTGACCACAGTACGATTTAAAGGGAGGAAGGATTCAAAGAAGGGGGAGCAGCTGGCTGCAGTAACTATGACGCTTATAAGGTAGCCAAATGCCTCGTCATCCGGCGAGGTACATATGCTAACTCGAGAGACTCGTAGTGGGAGTAACAGTGACGACGTTAACGTGGACATACAGTGGCACATCGGTTCCATAGGACAGGCCATACCAAGAATGATAGAGAGAATGGGCTTAGAAAAGTGGGAGCAGCGGGCAGGAGTACTATGACTCTCTTAAGGTAGCCAAATGAATCGTCACCATGTGAAATTTTTTGTTGAAAACTCGAGGATATCTTCGATAAGGTAGCTCATACAACGTTAAGGTTTACATGTAGTGGCATATTGCTCCTGCAGGACTGACCACAGTAATAATTAAAGAGTGGAAAGAAAGAAGGTAGGTCGAGCAGCTGGCAACAGTAACTATGACTCTCTTAAGGTAGCCAAAGCCTCGTCACTCGGCGAAATTTATTTGAAAACTCGAGGAAATCGTCGTTGAAGTAACTCAGACAACGGTAACATGGACAGGTGGTGGCGTATCGCTTCTGCAGGACTGACCACAGTACGATTTAAAGGGAGGAAGGATTCAATGAAGGGGGAGCAGCTGGCTGCAGTAACTATGACGCTTATAAGGTAGCCAAATGCCTCGTCATCCGGCGAGGTACATATGCTAACTCGAGAGACTCGTAGTGGGAGTAACAGTGACGACGTTAACGTGGATATACAGTGGCACATCGGTTCCATAGGACAGGCCATACCAAGAATGATAGAGAGAATGGGCTTAGAAAAGTGGGAGCAGCAGGCAGGAGTACTATGACTCTCTTAAGGTAGCCAAATGAATCGTCACCATGTGAAATTTTTTGTTGAAAACTCGAGGATATCTTCGATAAGGTAGCTCATACAACGTTAAGGTTTACATGTAGTGGCATATTGCTCCTGCAGGACTGACCACAGTAATAATTAAAGAGTGGAAAGAAAGAAGGTAGGTCGAGCAGCTGGCAACAGTAACTATGACTCTCTTAAGGTAGCCAAAGCCTCGTCACTCGGCGAAATTTATTTGAAAACTCGAGGAAATCGTCGTTGAAGTAACTCAGACAACGGTAACATGGACAGGTGGTGGCGTATCGCTTCTGCAGGACTGGCCACAGTACGATTTAAAGGGAGGAAAGATTCAAAGTAGGGGGAGCAGCTGCCTGCAGTAACTATGACGCTCTTAAGGTAGCCAAATGCCTCGTCACTCGGCGAAATTTATTTGAAAACGCGAGGAAATCGTCGTTGAAGTAAATCAGACAACGGTAACATGCACAGGTGGTGGCGTATCGCTCTGCAGGACTGACCACAGTACGATTTAAAGGGAGGAAAGATTCAAAGAAGGGGGAGCAGCTGGCTGCAGTAACTATGACTCTCTTAAGGTAGCCAAATGCCTCGTCACTCGGCGAAATTTATTTTAAAACTCGAGGAAATCGTTGTTAAAGTAACTCAGACAACGGTAACATGGACAGGTGGTGGCGTATTGCTTCTGCAGGACTGACCACAGTACGATTTAAAGGGAGGAAGGATTCAATGAAGGGGGAGCAGCTGGCTGCAGTAACTATGACGCTTATAAGGTAGCCAAATGCCTCGTCATCCGGCGAGGTACATTTGCTAACTCGAGAGACTCGTAGTGGGAGTAACAGAGACGACGTTAACGTGGACATATAGTGGCACATCGGTTCTGTAGGACAGCCATAGCAAGAATGATAGAGAGAATGGGCTTAGAAAAGTGGGAGCAGCAGGCAGGGGTACTATGACTCCCTTAAGGTAGCCAAATGCCTCGTCACCATGTAAATTTTTTTTTGAAAACTCGAGGATATTTTCGTTAAGGTAGCTCAGACAACGTTAAGGTTTACATGTAGTGGCATATTGCTCCTGCAGGACTGACCACAGTAATAATTAAAGAGTGGAAAGAAAGAAAGTTGGTCGAGCAGCTGGCAGCAGCAACTATGACTCTCTTAAGGCAGCCAAATGCCTCGTCACTCGGCGAAATTTATTTGAAAACTCGAGGAAATCGTCGTTGAAGTAACTCAGACAACGGTAACATGGACAGGTGGTGGCGTATCGCTTCTGCAGGACTGACCACAGTACGATTTAAAGGGAGGAAAGATTCAAAGAAGGGAGAGCAGCTGCCTGCAGTAACTATGACGCTCTTAAGGTAGCCAAATGCCTCGTCACTCGGCGAAATTTATTTGAAAACGCGAGGAAATCGTCGTTGAAGTAAATCAGACAACGGTAACATGCACAGGTGGTGGCGTATCGCTCTGCAGGACTGACCACAGTACGATTTAAAGGGAGGAAAGATTCAAAGAAGGGGGAGCAGCTGGCTGCAGTAACTATGACTCTCTTAAGGTAGCCAAATGCCTCGTCACTCGGCGAGATTTATTTGAAAACTCGAGGAAATCGTCGTTGAAGTATATCAGACAACGGTAACATGCACAGGTTGTGGCGTATCGCTCTGCAGGACTGACCACAGTACGATTTAAAGGGAGGAAAGATTCAAAGAAGGAGGAGCAGCTGGCTGCAGTGACTATGACTCTCTTAAGGTAGCCAAATGCCTCGTCACTCGGCGAAATTTATTTGAAAACTCGAGGAAATCGTTGTTGTGGTAACTCAGACAACGGTAACATGGACAGGTGGTGGCGTATCGCTTCTGCAGGACTGACCACAGTACGATTTAAAGGGAGGAAAGATTCAAAGAAGGGGGAGCAGCTGCCTGCTGTAACTATGACGCTCTTAAGGTAGCCAAATGCCTCGTCACTCGGCGAAATTTATTTGAAAACGCGAGGAAATCGTCGTTGAAGTAAATCAGACAACGGTAACATGCACAGGTGGTGGCGTATCGCTCTGCAGGACTGACCACAGTACGATTTAAAGGGAGGAAAGATTCAAAGAAGGGGAAGCAGCTGCCTGCAGTAACTATGACGCTCTTAAGGTAGCCAAATGCCTCGTCACTCGGCAAAATTTATTTTAAAACTCGAGGAAATCGTTGTTGAAGTAACTCAGACAACGGTAACATGGACAGGTGGTGGCGTATTGCTTCTGCAGGACTGACCACAGTACGATTTAAAGGGAGGAAGGATTCAAAGAAGGGGGAGCAGCTGGCTGCAGTAACTATGACGCTTATAAGGTAGCCAAATGCCTCGTCATCCGGCGAGGTACATATGCTAACTCGAGAGACTCGTAGTGGGAGTAACAGTGACGACGTTAACGTGGACATACAGTGGCACATCGGTTCCATAGGACAGGCCATACCAAGAATGATAGAGAGAATGGGCTTAGAAAAGTGGGAGCAGCAGGCAGGAGTACTATGACTCTCTTAAGGTAGCCAAATGAATCGTCACCATGTGAAATTTTTTGTTGAAAACTCGAGGATATCTTCGATAAGGTAGCTCATACAACGTTAAGGTTTACATGTAGTGGCATATTGCTCCTGCAGGACTGACCACAGTAATAATTAAAGAGTGGAAAGAAAGAAGGTAGGTCGAGCAGCTGGCAACAGTAACTATGACTCTCTTAAGGTAGCCAAAGCCTCGTCACTCGGCGAAATTTATTTGAAAACTCGAGGAAATCGTCGTTGAAGTAACTCAGACAACGGTAACATGGACAGGTGGTGGCGTATCGCTTCTGCAGGACTGACCACAGTACGATTTAAAGGCAGGAAGGATTCAATGAAGGGGGAGCAGCTGGCTGCAGTAACTATGACGCTTATAAGGTAGCCAAATGCCTCGTCATCCGGCGAGGTACATTTGCTAACTCGAGAGACTCGTAGTGGGAGTAACAGAGACGACGTTAACGTGGACATATAGTGGCACATCGGTTCTGTAGGACAGCCATAGCAAGAATGATAGAGAGAATGGGCTTAGAAAAGTGGGAGCAGCAGGCAGGGGTACTATGACTCCCTTAAGGTAGCCAAATGCCTCGTCACCATGTAAATTTTTTTTTGAAAACTCGAGGATATTTTCGTTAAGGTAGCTCAGACAACGTTAAGGTTTACATGTAGTGGCATATTGCTCCTGCAGGACTGACCACAGTAATAATTAAAGAGTGGAAAGAAAGAAAGTTGGTCGAGCAGCTGGCAGCAGCAACTATGACTCTCTTAAGGCAGCCAAATGCCTCGTCACTCGGCGAAATTTATTTGAAAACTCGAGGAAATCGTCGTTGAAGTAACTCAGACAACGGTAACATGGACAGGTGGTGGCGTATCGCTTCTGCAGGACTGACCACAGTACGATTTAAAGGGAGGAAAGATTCAAAGAAGGGGGAGCAGCTGCCTGCAGTAACTATGACGCTCTTAAGGTAGCCAAATGCCTCGTCACTCGGCGAAATTTATTTGAAAACGCGAGGAAATCGTCGTTGAAGTAAATCAGACAACGGTAACATGCACAGGTGGTGGCGTATCGCTCTGCAGGACTGACCACAGTACGATTTAAAGGGAGGAAAGATTCAAAGAAGGGGGAGCAGCTGGCTGCAGTAACTATGACTCTCTTAAGGTAGCCAAATGCCTCGTCACTCGGCGAGATTTATTTGAAAACTCGAGGAAATCGTCGTTGAAGTATATCAGACAACGGTAACATGCACAGGTTGTGGCGTATCGCTCTGCAGGACTGACCACAGTACGATTTAAAGGGAGGAAAGATTCAAAGAAGGAGGAGCAGCTGGCTGCAGTGACTATGACTCTCTTAAGGTAGCCAAATGCCTCGTCACTCGGCGAAATTTATTTGAAAACTCGAGGAAATCGTTGTTGTGGTAACTCAGACAACGGTAACATGGACAGGTGGTGGCGTATCGCTTCTGCAGGACTGACCACAGTACGATTTAAAGGGAGGAAAGATTCAAAGAAGGGGGAGCAGCTGCCTGCAGTAACTATGACGCTCTTAAGGTAGCCAAATGCCTCGTCACTCGGCGAAATTTATTTGAAAACGCGAGGAAATCGTCGTTGAAGTAAATCAGACAACGGTAACATGCACAGGTGGTGGCGTATCGCTCTGCAGGACTGACCACAGTACGATTTAAAGGGAGGAAAGATTCAAAGAAGGGGAAGCAGCTGCCTGCAGTAACTATGACGCTCTTAAGGTAGCCAAATGCCTCGTCACTCGGCAAAATTTATTTTAAAACTCGAGGAAATCGTTGTTGAAGTAACTCAGACAACGGTAACATGGACAGGTGGTGGCGTATTGCTTCTGCAGGACTGACCACAGTACGATTTAAAGGGAGGAAGGATTCAAAGAAGGGGGAGCAGCTGGCTGCAGTAACTATGACGCTTATAAGGTAGCCAAATGCCTCGTCATCCGGCGAGGTACATATGCTAACTCGAGAGACTCGTAGTGGGAGTAACAGTGACGACGTTAACGTGGACATACAGTGGCACATCGGTTCCATAGGACAGGCCATACCAAGAATGATAGAGAGAATGGGCTTAGAAAAGTGGGAGCAGCAGGCAGGAGTACTATGACTCTCTTAAGGTAGCCAAATGAATCGTCACCATGTGAAATTTTTTGTTGAAAACTCGAGGATATCTTCGATAAGGTAGCTCATACAACGTTAAGGTTTACATGTAGTGGCATATTGCTCCTGCAGGACTGACCACAGTAATAATTAAAGAGTGGAAAGAAAGAAGGTAGGTCGAGCAGCTGGCAACAGTAACTATGACTCTCTTAAGGTAGCCAAAGCCTCGTCACTCGGCGAAATTTATTTGAAAACTCGAGGAAATCGTCGTTGAAGTAACTCAGACAACGGTAACATGGACAGGTGGTGGCGTATCGCTTCTGCAGGACTGGCCACAGTACGATTTAAAGGGAGGAAAGATTCAAAGTAGGGGGAGCAGCTGCCTGCAGTAACTATGACGCTCTTAAGGTAGCCAAATGCCTCGTCACTCGGCGAAATTTATTTGAAAACGCGAGGAAATCGTCGTTGAAGTAAATCAGACAACGGTAACATGCACAGGTGGTGGCGTATCGCTCTGCAGGACTGACCACAGTACGATTTAAAGGGAGGAAAGATTCAAAGAAGGGGGAGCAGCTGGCTGCAGTAACTATGACTCTCTTAAGGTAGCCAAATGCCTCGTCACTCGGCGAAATTTATTTTAAAACTCGAGGAAATCGTTGTTAAAGTAACTCAGACAACGGTAACATGGACAGGTGGTGGCGTATTGCTTCTGCAGGACTGACCACAGTACGATTTAAAGGGAGGAAGGATTCAATGAAGGGGGAGCAGCTGGCTGCAGTAACTATGACGCTTATAAGGTAGCCAAATGCCTCGTCATCCGGCGAGGTACATTTGCTAACTCGAGAGACTCGTAGTGGGAGTAACAGAGACGACGTTAACGTGGACATATAGTGGCACATCGGTTCTGTAGGACAGCCATAGCAAGAATGATAGAGAGAATGGGCTTAGAAAAGTGGGAGCAGCAGGCAGGGGTACTATGACTCCCTTAAGGTAGCCAAATGCCTCGTCACCATGTAAATTTTTTTTTGAAAACTCGAGGATATTTTCGTTAAGGTAGCTCAGACAACGTTAAGGTTTACATGTAGTGGCATATTGCTCCTGCAGGACTGACCACAGTAATAATTAAAGAGTGGAAAGAAAGAAAGTTGGTCGAGCAGCTGGCAGCAGCAACTATGACTCTCTTAAGGCAGCCAAATGCCTCGTCACTCGGCGAAATTTATTTGAAAACTCGAGGAAATCGTCGTTGAAGTAACTCAGACAACGGTAACATGGACAGGTGGTGGCGTATCGCTTCTGCAGGACTGACCACAGTACGATTTAAAGGGAGGAAAGATTCAAAGAAGGGGGAGCAGCTGCCTGCAGTAACTATGACGCTCTTAAGGTAGCCAAATGCCTCGTCACTCGGCGAAATTTATTTGAAAACGCGAGGAAATCGTCGTTGAAGTAAATCAGACAACGGTAACATGCACAGGTGGTGGCGTATCGCTCTGCAGGACTGACCACAGTACGATTTAAAGGGAGGAAAGATTCAAAGAAGGGGGAGCAGCTGGCTGCAGTAACTATGACTCTCTTAAGGTAGCCAAATGCCTCGTCACTCGGCGAGATTTATTTGAAAACTCGAGGAAATCGTCGTTGAAGTATATCAGACAACGGTAACATGCACAGGTTGTGGCGTATCGCTCTGCAGGACTGACCACAGTACGATTTAAAGGGAGGAAAGATTCAAAGAAGGAGGAGCAGCTGGCTGCAGTGACTATGACTCTCTTAAGGTAGCCAAATGCCTCGTCACTCGGCGAAATTTATTTGAAAACTCGAGGAAATCGTTGTTGTGGTAACTCAGACAACGGTAACATGGACAGGTGGTGGCGTATCGCTTCTGCAGGACTGACCACAGTACGATTTAAAGGGAGGAAAGATTCAAAGAAGGGGGAGCAGCTGCCTGCAGTAACTATGACGCTCTTAAGGTAGCCAAATGCCTCGTCACTCGGCGAAATTTATTTGGAAACGCGAGGAAATCGTCGTTGAAGTAAATCAGACAACGGTAACATGCACAGGTGGTGGCGTATCGCTCTGCAGGACTGACCACAGTACGATTTAAAGGGAGGAAAGATTCAAAGAAGGGGAAGCAGCTGCCTGCAGTAACTATGACGCTCTTAAGGTAGCCAAATGCCTCGTCACTCGGCAAAATTTATTTTAAAACTCGAGGAAATCGTTGTTGAAGTAACTCAGACAACGGTAACATGGACAGGTGGTGGCGTATTGCTTCTGCAGGACTGACCACAGTACGATTTAAAGGGAGGAAGGATTCAAAGAAGGGGGAGCAGCTGGCTGCAGTAACTATGACGCTTATAAGGTAGCCAAATGCCTCGTCATCCGGCGAGGTACATATGCTAACTCGAGAGACTCGTAGTGGGAGTAACAGTGACGACGTTAACGTGGACATACAGTGGCACATCGGTTCCATAGGACAGGCCATACCAAGAATGATAGAGAGAATGGGCTTAGAAAAGTGGGAGCAGCAGGCAGGAGTACTATGACTCTCTTAAGGTAGCCAAATGAATCGTCACCATGTGAAATTTTTTGTTGAAAACTCGAGGATATCTTCGATAAGGTAGCTCATACAACGTTAAGGTTTACATGTAAAGGCATATTGCTCCTGCAGGACTGACCACAGTAATAATTAAAGAGTGGAAAGAAAGAAGGTAGGTCGAGCAGCTGGCAACAGTAACTATGACTCTCTTAAGGTAGCCAAAGCCTCGTCACTCGGCGAAATTTATTTGAAAACTCGAGGAAATCGTCGTTGAAGTAACTCAGACAACGGTAACATGGACAGGTGGTGGCGTATCGCTTCTGCAGGACTGGCCACAGTACGATTTAAAGGGAGGAAAGATTCAAAGTAGGGGGAGCAGCTGCCTGCAGTAACTATGACGCTCTTAAGGTAGGCAAATGCCTCGTCACTCGACGAAATTTATTTGAAAACGCGAGGAAATCGTCGTTGAAGTAAATCAGACAACGGTAACATGCACAGGTGGTGGCGTATCGCTCTGCAGGACTGACCACAGTACGATTTAAAGGGAGGAAAGATTCAAAGAAGGGGGAGCAGCTGGCTGCAGTAACTATGACTCTCTTAAGGTAGCCAAATGCCTCGTCACTCGGCGAAATTTATTTTAAAACTCGAGGAAATCGTTGTTAAAGTAACTCAGACAACGGTAACATGGACAGGTGGTGGCGTATTGCTTCTGCAGGACTGACCACAGTACGATTTAAATGCAGGAAGGATTCAATGAAGGGGGAGCAGCTGGCTGCAGTAACTATGACGCTTATAAGGTAGCCAAATGCCTCGTCATCCGGCGAGGTACATTTGCTAACTCGAGAGACTCGTAGTGGGAGTAACAGAGACGACGTTAACGTGGACATATAGTGGCACATCGGTTCTGTAGGACAGCCATAGCAAGAATGATAGAGAGAATGGGCTTAGAAAAGTGGGAGCAGCAGGCAGGGGTACTATGACTCCCTTAAGGTAGCCAAATGCCTCGTCACCATGTAAATTTTTTTTTGAAAACTCGAGGATATTTTCGTTAAGGTAGCTCAGACAACGTTAAGGTTTACATGTAGTGGCATATTGCTCCTGCAGGACTGACCACAGTAATAATTAAAGAGTGGAAAGAAAGAAAGTTGGTCGAGCAGCTGGCAGCAGCAACTATGACTCTCTTAAGGCAGCCAAATGCCTTGTCACTCGGCGAAATTTATTTGAAAACTCGAGGAAATCGTCGTTGAAGTAACTCAGACAACGGTAACATGGACAGGTGGTGGCGTATCGCTTCTGCAGGACTGGCCACAGTACGATTTAAAGGGAGGAAAGATTCAAAGAAGGGGGAGCAGCTGCCTGCAGTAACTATGACGCTCTTAAGGTAGCCAAATGCCTCGTCACTCGGCGAAATTTATTTGAAAACGCGAGGAAATCGTCGTTGAAGTAAATCAGACAACGGTAACATGCACAGGTGGTGGCGTATCGCTCTGCAGGACTGACCACAGTACGATTTAAAGGGAGGAAAGATTCAAAGAAGGGGGAGCAGCTGGCTGCAGTAACTATGACTCTCTTAAGGTAGCCAAATGCCTCGTCACTCGGCGAAATTTATTTGAAAACTCGAGGAAATCGTCGTTGAAGTAACTCAGACAACGGTAACATGGACAGGTGGTGGCGTATCGCTTCTGCAGGACTGGCCACAGTACGATTTAAAGGGACGAAAGATTCAAAGAAGGGGGAGCAGCTGCCTGCAGTAACTATGACGCTCTTAAGGTAGCCAAATGCCTCGTCACTCGGCGAAATTTATTTGAAAACGCGAGGAAATCGTCGTTGAAGTAAATCAGACAACGGTAACATGCACAGGTGGTGGCGTATCGCTCTGCAGGACTGACCACAGTACGATTTAAAGGGAGGAAAGATTCAAAGAAGGGGGAGCAGCTGGCTGCAGTAACTATGACTCTCTTAAGGTAGCCAAATGCCTCGTCACTCGGCGAAATTTATTTTAAAACTCGAGGAAATCGTTGTTAAAGTAACTCAGACAACGGTAACATGGACAGGTGGTGGCGTATTGCTTGTGCAGGACTGACCACAGTACGATTTAAATGCAGGAAGGATTCAATGAAGGGGGAGCAGCTGGCTGCAGTAACTATGACGCTTATAAGGTAGCCAAATGCCTCGTCATCCGGCGAGGTACATTTGCTAACTCGAGAGACTCGTAGTGGGAGTAACAGAGACGACGTTAACGTGGACATATAGTGGCACATCGGTTCTGTAGGACAGCCATAGCAAGAATGATAGAGAGAATGGGCTTAGAAAAGTGGGAGCAGCAGGCAGGGGTACTATGACTCCCTTAAGGTAGCCAAATGCCTCGTCACCATGTAAATTTTTTTTTGAAAACTCGAGGATATTTTCGTTAAGGTAGCTCAGACAACGTTAAGGTTTACATGTAGTGGCATATTGCTCCTGCAGGACTGACCACAGTAATAATTAAAGAGTGGAAAGAAAGAAAGTTGGTCGAGCAGCTGGCAGCAGCAACTATGACTCTCTTAAGGCAGCCAAATGCCTCGTCACTCGGCGAAATTTATTTGAAAACTCGAGGAAATCGTCGTTGAAGTAACTCAGACAACGGTAACATGGACAGGTGGTGGCGTATCGCTTCTGCAGGACTGACCACAGTACGATTTAAAGGGAGGAAAGATTCAAAGAAGGGGGAGCAGCTGCCTGCAGTAACTATGACGCTCTTAAGGTAGCCAAATGCCTCGTCACTCGGCGAAATTTATTTGAAAACGCGAGGAAATCGTCGTTGAAGTAAATCAGACAACGGTAACATGCACAGGTGGTGGCGTATCGCTCTGCAGGACTGACCACAGTACGATTTAAAGGGAGGAAAGATTCAAAGAAGGGGGAGCAGCTGGCTGCAGTAACTATGACTCTCTTAAGGTAGCCAAATGCCTCGTCACTCGGCGAGATTTATTTGAAAACTCGAGGAAATCGTCGTTGAAGTATATCAGACAACGGTAAGTGGCACAGGTTGTGGCGTATTGCTTCTGCAGGACTGACCACAGTACGATTTAAAGGGAGGAAGGATTCAATGAAGGGGGAGCAGCTGGCTGCAGTAACTATGACGCTTATAAGGTAGCCAAATGCCTCGTCATCCGGCGAGGTACATATGCTAACTCGAGAGACTCGTAGTGGGAGTAACAGTGACGACGTTAACGTGGATATACAGTGGCACATCGGTTCCATAGGACAGGCCATACCAAGAATGATAGAGAGAATGGGCTTAGAAAAGTGGGAGCAGCAGGCAGGAGTACTATGACTCTCTTAAGGTAGCCAAATGAATCGTCACCATGTGAAATTTTTTGTTGAAAACTCGAGGATATCTTCGATAAGGTAGCTCATACAACGTTAAGGTTTACATGTAGTGGCATATTGCTCCTGCAGGACTGACCACAGTAATAATTAAAGAGTGGAAAGAAAGAAGGTAGGTCGAGCAGCTGGCAACAGTAACTATGACTCTCTTAAGGTAGCCAAAGCCTCGTCACTCGGCGAAATTTATTTGAAAACTCGAGGAAATCGTCGTTGAAGTAACTCAGACAACGGTAACATGGACAGGTGGTGGCGTATCGCTTCTGCAGGACTGACCACAGTACGATTTAAAGGCAGGAAGGATTCAATGAAGGGGGAGCAGCTGGCTGCAGTAACTATGACGCTTATAAGGTAGCCAAATGCCTCGTCATCCGGCGAGGTACATTTGCTAACTCGAGAGACTCGTAGTGGGAGTAACAGAGACGACGTTAACGTGGACATATAGTGGCACATCGGTTCTGTAGGACAGCCATAGCAAGAATGATAGAGAGAATGGGCTTAGAAAAGTGGGAGCAGCAGGCAGGGGTACTATGACTCCCTTAAGGTAGCCAAATGCCTCGTCACCATGTAAATTTTTTTTTGAAAACTCGAGGATATTTTCGTTAAGGTAGCTCAGACAACGTTAAGGTTTACATGTAGTGGCATATTGCTCCTGCAGGACTGACCACAGTAATAATTAAAGAGTGGAAAGAAAGAAAGTTGGTCGAGCAGCTGGCAGCAGCAACTATGACTCTCTTAAGGCAGCCAAATGCCTCGTCACTCGGCGAAATTTATTTGAAAACTCGAGGAAATCGTCGTTGAAGTAACTCAGACAACGGTAACATGGACAGGTGGTGGCGTATCGCTTCTGCAGGACTGACCACAGTACGATTTAAAGGGAGGAAAGATTCAAAGAAGGGGGAGCAGCTGCCTGCAGTAACTATGACGCTCTTAAGGTAGCCAAATGCCTCGTCACTCGGCGAAATTTATTTGAAAACGCGAGGAAATCGTCGTTGAAGTAAATCAGACAACGGTAACATGCACAGGTGGTGGCGTATCGCTCTGCAGGACTGACCACAGTACGATTTAAAGGGAGGAAAGATTCAAAGAAGGGGGAGCAGCTGGCTGCAGTAACTATGACTCTCTTAAGGTAGCCAAATGCCTCGTCACTCGGCGAGATTTATTTGAAAACTCGAGGAAATCGTCGTTGAAGTATATCAGACAACGGTAACATGCACAGGTTGTGGCGTATCGCTCTGCAGGACTGACCACAGTACGATTTAAAGGGAGGAAAGATTCAAAGAAGGAGGAGCAGCTGGCTGCAGTGACTATGACTCTCTTAAGGTAGCCAAATGCCACGTCACTCGGCGAAATTTATTTGAAAACTCGAGGAAATCGTTGTTGTGGTAACTCAGACAACGGTAACATGGACAGGTGGTGGCGTATCGCTTCTGCAGGACTGACCACAGTAATAATTAAAGAGTGGAAAGAAAGAAGGTAGGTCGAGCAGCTGGCAACAGTAACTATGACTCTCTTAAGGTAGCCAAAGCCTCGTCACTCGGCGAAATTTATTTGAAAACTCGAGGAAATCGTCGTTGAAGTAACTCAGACAACGGTAACATGGACAGGTGGTGGCGTATCGCTTCTGCAGGACTGGCCACAGTACGATTTAAAGGGAGGAAAGATTCAAAGTAGGGGGAGCAGCTGCCTGCAGTAACTATGACGCTCTTAAGGTAGGCAAATGCCTCGTCACTCGGCGAAATTTATTTGAAAACGCGAGGAAATCGTCGTTGAAGTAAATCAGACAACGGTAACATGCACAGGTGGTGGCGTATCGCTCTGCAGGACTGACCACAGTACGATTTAAAGGGAGGAAAGATTCAAAGAAGGGGGAGCAGCTGGCTGCAGTGACTATGACTCTCTTAAGGTAGCCAAATGCCTCGTCACTCGGCGAAATTTATTTGAAAACTCGAGGAAATCGTTGTTGTGGTAACTCAGACAACGGTAACATGGACAGGTGGTGGCGTATCGCTTCTGCAGGACTGACCACAGTACGATTTAAAGGCAGTAAGGATTCAATGAAGGGGGAGCAGCTGGCTGCAGTAACTATGACGCTTATAAGGTAGCCAAATGCCTCGTCATCCGGCGAGGTACATTTGCTAACTCGAGAGACTCGTAGTGGGAGTAACAGAGACGACGTTAACGTGGACATATAGTGGCACATCGGTTCTGTAGGACAGCCATAGCAAGAATGATAGAGAGAATGGGCTTAGAAAAGTGGGAGCAGCAGGCAGGGGTACTATGACTCCCTTAAGGTAGCCAAATGCCTCGTCACCATGTAAATTTTTTTTTGAAAACTCGAGGATATTTTCGTTAAGGTAGCTCAGACAACGTTAAGGTTTACATGTAGTGGCATATTGCTCCTGCAGGACTGACCACAGTAATAATTAAAGAGTGGAAAGAAAGAAAGTTGGTCGAGCAGCTGGCAGCAGCAACTATGACTCTCTTAAGGCAGCCAAATGCCTCGTCACTCGGCGAAATTTATTTGAAAACTCGAGGAAATCGTCGTTGAAGTAACTCAGACAACGGTAACATGGACAGGTGGTGGCGTATCGCTTCTGCAGGACTGACCACAGTACGATTTAAAGGGAGGAAAGATTCAAAGAAGGGGGAGCAGCTGCCTGCAGTAACTATGACGCTCTTAAGGTAGCCAAATGCCTCGTCACTCGGCGAAATTTATTTGAAAACGCGAGGAAATCGTCGTTGAAGTAAATCAGACAACGGTAACATGCACAGGTGGTGGCGTATCGCTCTGCAGGACTGACCACAGTACGATTTAAAGGGAGGAAAGATTCAAAGAAGGGGGAGCAGCTGGCTGCAGTAACTATGACTCTCTTAAGGTAGCCAAATGCCTCGTCACTCGGCGAGATTTATTTGAAAACTCGAGGAAATCGTCGTTGAAGTATATCAGACAACGGTAACATGCACAGGTTGTGGCGTATCGCTCTGCAGGACTGACCACAGTACGATTTAAAGGGAGGAAAGATTCAAAGAAGGAGGAGCAGCTGGCTGCAGTGACTATGACTCTCTTAAGGTAGCCAAATGCCACGTCACTCGGCGAAATTTATTTGAAAACTCGAGGAAATCGTTGTTGTGGTAACTCAGACAACGGTAACATGGACAGGTGGTGGCGTATCGCTTCTGCAGGACTGACCACAGTAATAATTAAAGAGTGGAAAGAAAGAAGGTAGGTCGAGCAGCTGGCAACAGTAACTATGACTCTCTTAAGGTAGCCAAAGCCTCGTCACTCGGCGAAATTTATTTGAAAACTCGAGGAAATCGTCGTTGAAGTAACTCAGACAACGGTAACATGGACAGGTGGTGGCGTATCGCTTCTGCAGGACTGGCCACAGTACGATTTAAAGGGAGGAAAGATTCAAAGTAGGGGGAGCAGCTGCCTGCAGTAACTATGACGCTCTTAAGGTAGGCAAATGCCTCGTCACTCGGCGAAATTTATTTGAAAACGCGAGGAAATCGTCGTTGAAGTAAATCAGACAACGGTAACATGCACAGGTGGTGGCGTATCGCTCTGCAGGACTGACCACAGTACGATTTAAAGGGAGGAAAGATTCAAAGAAGGGGGAGCAGCTGGCTGCAGTAACTATGACTCTCTTAAGGTAGCCAAATGCCTCGTCACTCGGCGAAATTTATTTTAAAACTCGAGGAAATCGTTGTTAAAGTAACTCAGACAACGGTAACATGGACAGGTGGTGGCGTATTGCTTCTGCAGGACTGACCACAGTACGATTTAAATGCAGGAAGGATTCAATGAAGGGGGAGCAGCTGGCTGCAGTAACTATGACGCTTATAAGGTAGCCAAATGCCTCGTCATCCGGCGAGGTACATTTGCTAACTCGAGAGACTCGTAGTGGGAGTAACAGAGACGACGTTAACGTGGACATATAGTGGCACATCGGTTCTGTAGGACAGCCATAGCAAGAATGATAGAGAGAATGGGCTTAGAAAAGTGGGAGCAGCAGGCAGGGGTACTATGACTCCCTTAAGGTAGCCAAATGCCTCGTCACCATGTAAATTTTTTTTTGAAAACTCGAGGATATTTTCGTTAAGGTAGCTCAGACAACGTTAAGGTTTACATGTAGTGGCATATTGCTCCTGCAGGACTGACCACAGTAATAATTAAAGAGTGGAAAGAAAGAAAGTTGGTCGAGCAGCTGGCAGCAGCGACTATGACTCTCTTAAGGCAGCCAAATGCCTCGTCACTCGGCGAAATTTATTTGAAAACTCGAGGAAATCGTCGTTGAAGTAACTCAGACAACGGTAACATGGACAGGTGGTGGCGTATCGCTTCTGCAGGACTGGCCACAGTACGATTTAAAGGGAGGAAAGATTCAAAGAAGGGGGAGCAGCTGCCTGCAGTAACTATGACGCTCTTAAGGTAGCCAAATGCCTCGTCACTCGGCGAAATTTATTTGAAAACGCGAGGAAATCGTCGTTGAAGTAAATCAGACAACGGTAACATGCACAGGTGGTGGCGTATCGCTCTGCAGGACTGACCACAGTACGATTTAAAGGGAGGAAAGATTCAAAGAAGGGGGAGCAGCTGGCTGCAGTAACTATGACTCTCTTAAGGTAGCCAAATGCCTCGTCACTCGGCGAAATTTATTTGAAAACTCGAGGAAATCGTCGTTGAAGTAACTCAGACAACGGTAACATGGACAGGTGGTGGCGTATCGCTTCTGCAGGACTGGCCACAGTACGATTTAAAGGGACGAAAGATTCAAAGAAGGGGGAGCAGCTGCCTGCAGTAACTATGACGCTCTTAAGGTAGCCAAATGCCTCGTCACTCGGCGAAATTTATTTGAAAACGCGAGGAAATCGTCGTTGAAGTAAATCAGACAACGGTAACATGCACAGGTGGTGGCGTATCGCTCTGCAGGACTGACCACAGTACGATTTAAAGGGAGGAAAGATTCAAAGAAGGGGGAGCAGCTGGCTGCAGTAACTATGACTCTCTTAAGGTAGCCAAATGCCTCGTCACTCGGCGAAATTTATTTTAAAACTCGAGGAAATCGTTGTTAAAGTAACTCAGACAACGGTAACATGGACAGGTGGTGGCGTATTGCTTGTGCAATACTGACCACAGTACGATTTAAATGCAGGAAGGATTCAATGAAGGGGGAGCAGCTGGCTGCAGTAACTATGACGCTTATAAGGTAGCCAAATGCCTCGTCATCCGGCGAGGTACATTTGCTAACTCGAGAGACTCGTAGTGGGAGTAACAGAGACGACGTTAACGTGGACATATAGTGGCACATCGGTTCTGTAGGACAGCCATAGCAAGAATGATAGAGAGAATGGGCTTAGAAAAGTGGGAGCAGCAGGCAGGGGTACTATGACTCCCTTAAGGTAGCCAAATGCCTCGTCACCATGTAAATTTTTTTTTGAAAACTCGAGGATATTTTCGTTAAGGTAGCTCAGACAACGTTAAGGTTTACATGTAGTGGCATATTGCTCCTGCAGGACTGACCACAGTAATAATTAAAGAGTGGAAAGAAAGAAAGTTGGTCGAGCAGCTGGCAGCAGCAACTATGACTCTCTTAAGGCAGCCAAATGCCTCGTCACTCGGCGAAATTTATTTGAAAACTCGAGGAAATCGTCGTTGAAGTAACTCAGACAACGGTAACATGGACAGGTGGTGGCGTATCGCTTCTGCAGGACTGACCACAGTACGATTTAAAGGGAGGAAAGATTCAAAGAAGGGGGAGCAGCTGCCTGCAGTAACTATGACGCTCTTAAGGTAGCCAAATGCCTCGTCACTCGGCGAAATTTATTTGAAAACGCGAGGAAATCGTCGTTGAAGTAAATCAGACAACGGTAACATGCACAGGTGGTGGCGTATCGCTCTGCAGGACTGACCACAGTACGATTTAAAGGGAGGAAAGATTCAAAGAAGGGGGAGCAGCTGGCTGCAGTAACTATGACTCTCTTAAGGTAGCCAAATGCCTCGTCACTCGGCGAGATTTATTTGAAAACTCGAGGAAATCGTCGTTGAAGTATATCAGACAACGGTAACATGCACAGGTTGTGGCGTATTGCTTCTGCAGGACTGACCACAGTACGATTTAAAGGGAGGAAGGATTCAATGAAGGGGGAGCAGCTGGCTGCAGTAACTATGACGCTTATAAGGTAGCCAAATGCCTCGTCATCCGGCGAGGTACATATGCTAACTCGAGAGACTCGTAGTGGGAGTAACAGTGACGACGTTAACGTGGATATACAGTGGCACATCGGTTCCATAGGACAGGCCATACCAAGAATGATAGAGAGAATGGGCTTAGAAAAGTGGGAGCAGCAGGCAGGAGTACTATGACTCTCTTAAGGTAGCCAAATGAATCGTCACCATGTGAAATTTTTTGTTGAAAACTCGAGGATATCTTCGATAAGGTAGCTCATACAACGTTAAGGTTTACATGTAGTGGCATATTGCTCCTGCAGGACTGACCACAGTAATAATTAAAGAGTGGAAAGAAAGAAGGTAGGTCGAGCAGCTGGCAACAGTAACTATGACTCTCTTAAGGTAGCCAAAGCCTCGTCACTCGGCGAAATTTATTTGAAAACTCGAGGAAATCGTCGTTGAAGTAACTCAGACAACGGTAACATGGACAGGTGGTGGCGTATCGCTTCTGCAGGACTGGCCACAGTACGATTTAAAGGGAGGAAAGATTCAAAGAAGGGGGAGCAGCTGGCTGCAGTAACTATGACGCTCTTAAGGTAGCCAAATGCCTCGTCACTCGGCGAAATTTATTTGAAAACGCGAGGAAATCGTCGTTGAAGTAAATCAGACAACGGTAACATGCACAGGTGGTGGCGTATCGCTCTGCAGGACTGACCACAGTACGATTTAAAGGGAGGAAAGATTCAAAGAAGGGGGAGCAGCTGGCTGCAGTAACTATGACTCTCTTAAGGTAGCCAAATGCCTCGTCACTCGGCGAAATTTATTTTAAAACTCGAGGAAATCGTTGTTAAAGTAACTCAGACAACGGTAACATGGACAGGTGGTGGCGTATTGCTTGTGCAGGACTGACCACAGTACGATTTAAATGCAGGAAGGATTCAATGAAGGGGGAGCAGCTGGCTGCAGTAACTATGACGCTTATAAGGTAGCCAAATGCCTCGTCATCCGGCGAGGTACATTTGCTAACTCGAGAGACTCGTAGTGGGAGTAACAGAGACGACGTTAACGTGGACATATAGTGGCACATCGGTTCTGTAGGACAGCCATAGCAAGAATGATAGAGAGAATGGGCTTAGAAAAGTGGGAGCAGCAGGCAGGGGTACTATGACTCCCTTAAGGTAGCCAAATGCCTCGTCACCATGTAAATTTTTTTTTGAAAACTCGAGGATATTTTCGTTAAGGTAGCTCAGACAACGTTAAGGTTTACATGTAGTGGCATATTGCTCCTGCAGGACTGACCACAGTAATAATTAAAGAGTGGAAAGAAAGAAAGTTGGTCGAGCAGCTGGCAGCAGCAACTATGACTCTCTTAAGGCAGCCAAATGCCTCGTCACTCGGCGAAATTTATTTGAAAACTCGAGGAAATCGTCGTTGAAGTAACTCAGACAACGGTAACATGGACAGGTGGTGGCGTATCGCTTCTGCAGGACTGACCACAGTACGATTTAAAGGGAGGAAAGATTCAAAGAAGGGGGAGCAGCTGCCTGCAGTAACTATGACGCTCTTAAGGTAGCCAAATGCCTCGTCACTCGGCGAAATTTATTTGAAAACGCGAGGAAATCGTCGTTGAAGTAAATCAGACAACGGTAACATGCACAGGTGGTGGCGTATCGCTCTGCAGGACTGACCACAGTACGATTTAAAGGGAGGAAAGATTCAAAGAAGGGGGAGCAGCTGGCTGCAGTAACTATGACTCTCTTAAGGTAGCCAAATGCCTCGTCACTCGGCGAGATTTATTTGAAAACTCGAGGAAATCGTCGTTGAAGTATATCAGACAACGGTAACATGCACAGGTTGTGGCGTATTGCTTCTGCAGGACTGACCACAGTACGATTTAAAGGGAGGAAGGATTCAATGAAGGGGGAGCAGCTGGCTGCAGTAACTATGACGCTTATAAGGTAGCCAAATGCCTCGTCATCCGGCGAGGTACATATGCTAACTCGAGAGACTCGTAGTGGGAGTAACAGTGACGACGTTAACGTGGATATACAGTGGCACATCGGTTCCATAGGACAGGCCATACCAAGAATGATAGAGAGAATGGGCTTAGAAAAGTGGGAGCAGCAGGCAGGAGTACTATGACTCTCTTAAGGTAGCCAAATGAATCGTCACCATGTGAAATTTTTTGTTGAAAACTCGAGGATATCTTCGATAAGGTAGCTCATACAACGTTAAGGTTTACATGTAGTGGCATATTGCTCCTGCAGGACTGACCACAGTAATAATTAAAGAGTGGAAAGAAAGAAGGTAGGTCGAGCAGCTGGCAACAGTAACTATGACTCTCTTAAGGTAGCCAAAGCCTCGTCACTCGGCGAAATTTATTTGAAAACTCGAGGAAATCGTCGTTGAAGTAACTCAGACAACGGTAACATGGACAGGTGGTGGCGTATCGCTTCTGCAGGACTGACCACAGTACGATTTAAAGGCAGGAAGGATTCAATGAAGGGGGAGCAGCTGGCTGCAGTAACTATGACGCTTATAAGGTAGCCAAATGCCTCGTCATCCGGCGAGGTACATTTGCTAACTCGAGAGACTCGTAGTGGGAGTAACAGAGACGACGTTAACGTGGACATATAGTGGCACATCGGTTCTGTAGGACAGCCATAGCAAGAATGATAGAGAGAATGGGCTTAGAAAAGTGGGAGCAGCAGGCAGGGGTACTATGACTCCCTTAAGGTAGCCAAATGCCTCGTCACCATGTAAATTTTTTTTTGAAAACTCGAGGATATTTTCGTTAAGGTAGCTCAGACAACGTTAAGGTTTACATGTAGTGGCATATTGCTCCTGCAGGACTGACCACAGTAATAATTAAAGAGTGGAAAGAAAGAAAGTTGGTCGAGCAGCTGGCAGCAGCAACTATGACTCTCTTAAGGCAGCCAAATGCCTCGTCACTCGGCGAAATTTATTTGAAAACTCGAGGAAATCGTCGTTGAAGTAACTCAGACAACGGTAACATGGACAGGTGGTGGCGTATCGCTTCTGCAGGACTGACCACAGTACGATTTAAAGGGAGGAAAGATTCAAAGAAGGGGGAGCAGCTGCCTGCAGTAACTATGACGCTCTTAAGGTAGCCAAATGCCTCGTCACTCGGCGAAATTTATTTGAAAACGCGAGGAAATCGTCGTTGAAGTAAATCAGACAACGGTAACATGCACAGGTGGTGGCGTATCGCTCTGCAGGACTGACCACAGTACGATTTAAAGGGAGGAAAGATTCAAAGAAGGGGGAGCAGCTGGCTGCAGTAACTATGACTCTCTTAAGGTAGCCAAATGCCTCGTCACTCGGCGAGATTTATTTGAAAACTCGAGGAAATCGTCGTTGAAGTATATCAGACAACGGTAACATGCACAGGTTGTGGCGTATCGCTCTGCAGGACTGACCACAGTACGATTTAAAGGGAGGAAAGATTCAAAGAAGGAGGAGCAGCTGGCTGCAGTGACTATGACTCTCTTAAGGTAGCCAAATGCCTCGTCACTCGGCGAAATTTATTTGAAAACTCGAGGAAATCGTTGTTGTGGTAACTCAGACAACGGTAACATGGACAGGTGGTGGCGTATCGCTTCTGCAGGACTGACCACAGTACGATTTAAAGGGAGGAAAGATTCAAAGAAGGGGGAGCAGCTGCCTGCAGTAACTATGACGCTCTTAAGGTAGGCAAATGCCTCGTCACTCGGCGAAATTTATTTGAAAACGCGAGGAAATCGTCGTTGAAGTAAATCAGACAACGGTAACATGCACAGGTGGTGGCGTATCGCTCTGCAGGACTGACCACAGTACGATTTAAAGGGAGGAAAGATTCAAAGAAGGGGGAGCAGCTGGCTGCAGTAACTATGACTCTCTTAAGGTAGCCAAATGCCTCGTCACTCGGCGAAATTTATTTTAAAACTCGAGGAAATCGTTGTTAAAGTAACTCAGACAACGGTAACATGGACAGGTGGTGGCGTATTGCTTCTGCAGGACTGACCACAGTACGATTTAAATGCAGGAAGGATTCAATGAAGGGGGAGCAGCTGGCTGCAGTAACTATGACGCTTATAAGGTAGCCAAATGCCTCGTCATCCGGCGAGGTACATTTGCTAACTCGAGAGACTCGTAGTGGGAGTAACAGAGACGACGTTAACGTGGACATATAGTGGCACATCGGTTCTGTAGGACAGCCATAGCAAGAATGATAGAGAGAATGGGCTTAGAAAAGTGGGAGCAGCAGGCAGGGGTACTATGACTCCCTTAAGGTAGCCAAATGCCTCGTCACCATGTAAATTTTTTTTTGAAAACTCGAGGATATTTTCGTTAAGGTAGCTCAGACAACGTTAAGGTTTACATGTAGTGGCATATTGCTCCTGCAGGACTGACCACAGTAATAATTAAAGAGTGGAAAGAAAGAAAGTTGGTCGAGCAGCTGGCAGCAGCAACTATGACTCTCTTAAGGCAGCCAAATGCCTCGTCACTCGGCGAAATTTATTTGAAAACTCGAGGAAATCGTCGTTGAAGTAACTCAGACAACGGTAACATGGACAGGTGGTGGCGTATCGCTTCTGCAGGACTGGCCACAGTACGATTTAAAGGGAGGAAAGATTCAAAGAAGGGGGAGCAGCTGCCTGCAGTAACTATGACGCTCTTAAGGTAGCCAAATGCCTCGTCACTCGGCGAAATTTATTTGAAAACGCGAGGAAATCGTCGTTGAAGTAAATCAGACAACGGTAACATGCACAGGTGGTGGCGTATCGCTCTGCAGGACTGACCACAGTACGATTTAAAGGGAGGAAAGATTCAAAGAAGGGGGAGCAGCTGGCTGCAGTAACTATGACTCTCTTAAGGTAGCCAAATGCCTCGTCACTCGGCGAGATTTATTTGAAAACTCGAGGAAATCGTCGTTGAAGTATATCAGACAACGGTAACATGCACAGGTTGTGGCGTATCGCTCTGCAGGACTGACCACAGTACGATTTAAAGGGAGGAAAGATTCAAAGAAGGAGGAGCAGCTGGCTGCAGTGACTATGACTCTCTTAAGGTAGCCAAATGCCTCGTCACTCGGCGAAATTTATTTGAAAACTCGAGGAAATCGTTGTTGTGGTAACTCAGACAACGGTAACATGGACAGGTGGTGGCGTATCGCTTCTGCAGGACTGACCACAGTACGATTTAAAGGGAGGAAAGATTCAAAGAAGGGGGAGCAGCTGCCTGCAGTAACTATGACGCTCTTAAGGTAGGCAAATGCCTCGTCACTCGGCGAAATTTATTTGAAAACGCGAGGAAATCGTCGTTGAAGTAAATCAGACAACGGTAACATGCACAGGTGGTGGCGTATCGCTCTGCAGGACTGACCACAGTACGATTTAAAGGGAGGAAAGATTCAAAGAAGGGGGAGCAGCTGGCTGCAGTAACTATGACTCTCTTAAGGTAGCCAAATGCCTCGTCACTCGGCGAAATTTATTTTAAAACTCGAGGAAATCGTTGTTAAAGTAACTCAGACAACGGTAACATGGACAGGTGGTGGCGTATTGCTTCTGCAGGACTGACCACAGTACGATTTAAATGCAGGAAGGATTCAATGAAGGGGGAGCAGCTGGCTGCAGTAACTATGACGCTTATAAGGTAGCCAAATGCCTCGTCATCCGGCGAGGTACATTTGCTAACTCGAGAGACTCGTAGTGGGAGTAACAGAGACGACGTTAACGTGGACATATAGTGGCACATCGGTTCTGTAGGACAGCCATAGCAAGAATGATAGAGAGAATGGGCTTAGAAAAGTGGGAGCAGCAGGCAGGGGTACTATGACTCCCTTAAGGTAGCCAAATGCCTCGTCACCATGTAAATTTTTTTTTGAAAACTCGAGGATATTTTCGTTAAGGTAGCTCAGACAACGTTAAGGTTTACATGTAGTGGCATATTGCTCCTGCAGGACTGACCACAGTAATAATTAAAGAGTGGAAAGAAAGAAAGTTGGTCGAGCAGCTGGCAGCAGCAACTATGACTCTCTTAAGGCAGCCAAATGCCTCGTCACTCGGCGAAATTTATTTGAAAACTCGAGGAAATCGTCGTTGAAGTAACTCAGACAACGGTAACATGGACAGGTGGTGGCGTATCGCTTCTGCAGGACTGGCCACAGTACGATTTAAAGGGAGGAAAGATTCAAAGAAGGGGGAGCAGCTGCCTGCAGTAACTATGACGCTCTTAAGGTAGCCAAATGCCTCGTCACTCGGCGAAATTTATTTGAAAACGCGAGGAAATCGTCGTTGAAGTAAATCAGACAACGGTAACATGCACAGGTGGTGGCGTATCGCTCTGCAGGACTGACCACAGTACGATTTAAAGGGAGGAAAGATTCAAAGAAGGGGGAGCAGCTGGCTGCAGTAACTATGACTCTCTTAAGGTAGCCAAATGCCTCGTCACTCGGCGAAATTTATTTTAAAACTCGAGGAAATCGTTGTTAAAGTAACTCAGACAACGGTAACATGGACAGGTGGTGGCGTATTGCTTGTGCAGGACTGACCGCAGTACGATTTAAATGCAGGAAGGATTCAATGAAGGGGGAGCAGCTGGCTGCAGTAACTATGACGCTTATAAGGTAGCCAAATGCCTCGTCATCCGGCGAGGTACATTTGCTAACTCGAGAGACTCGTAGTGGGAGTAACAGAGACGACGTTAACGTGGACATATAGTGGCACATCGGTTCTGTAGGACAGCCATAGCAAGAATGATAGAGAGAATGGGCTTAGAAAAGTGGGAGCAGCAGGCAGGGGTACTATGACTCCCTTAAGGTAGCCAAATGCCTCGTCACCATGTAAATTTTTTTTTGAAAACTCGAGGATATTTTCGTTAAGGTAGCTCAGACAACGTTAAGGTTTACATGTAGTGGCATATTGCTCCTGCAGGACTGACCACAGTAATAATTAAAGAGTGGAAAGAAAGAAAGTTGGTCGAGCAGCTGGCAGCAGCAACTATGACTCTCTTAAGGCAGCCAAATGCCTCGTCACTCGGCGAAATTTATTTGAAAACTCGAGGAAATCGTCGTTGAAGTAACTCAGACAACGGTAACATGGACAGGTGGTGGCGTATCGCTTCTGCAGGACTGACCACAGTACGATTTAAAGGGAGGAAAGATTCAAAGAAGGGGGAGCAGCTGCCTGCAGTAACTATGACGCTCTTAAGGTAGCCAAATGCCTCGTCACTCGGCGAAATTTATTTGAAAACGCGAGGAAATCGTCGTTGAAGTAAATCAGACAACGGTAACATGCACAGGTGGTGGCGTATCGCTCTGCAGGACTGACCACAGTACGATTTAAAGGGAGGAAAGATTCAAAGAAGGGGGAGCAGCTGGCTGCAGTAACTATGACTCTCTTAAGGTAGCCAAATGCCTCGTCACTCGGCGAGATTTATTTGAAAACTCGAGGAAATCGTCGTTGAAGTATATCAGACAACGGTAACATGCACAGGTTGTGGCGTATTGCTTCTGCAGGACTGACCACAGTACGATTTAAAGGGAGGAAGGATTCAATGAAGGGGGAGCAGCTGGCTGCAGTAACTATGACGCTTATAAGGTAGCCAAATGCCTCGTCATCCGGCGAGGTACATATGCTAACTCGAGAGACTCGTAGTGGGAGTAACAGTGACGACGTTAACGTGGATATACAGTGGCACATCGGTTCCATAGGACAGGCCATACCAAGAATGATAGAGAGAATGGGCTTAGAAAAGTGGGAGCAGCAGGCAGGAGTACTATGACTCTCTTAAGGTAGCCAAATGAATCGTCACCATGTGAAATTTTTTGTTGAAAACTCGAGGATATCTTCGATAAGGTAGCTCATACAACGTTAAGGTTTACATGTAGTGGCATATTGCTCCTGCAGGACTGACGACAGTAATAATTAAAGAGTGGAAAGAAAGAAGGTAGGTCGAGCAGCTGGCAACAGTAACTATGACTCTCTTAAGGTAGCCAAAGCCTCGTCACTCGGCGAAATTTATTTGAAAACTCGAGGAAATCGTCGTTGAAGTAACTCAGACAACGGTAACATGGACAGGTGGTGGCGTATCGCTTCTGCAGGACTGACCACAGTACGATTTAAAGGCAGGAAGGATTCAATGAAGGGGGAGCAGCTGGCTGCAGTAACTATGACGCTTATAAGGTAGCCAAATGCCTCGTCATCCGGCGAGGTACATTTGCTAACTCGAGAGACTCGTAGTGGGAGTAACAGAGACGACGTTAACGTGGACATATAGTGGCACATCGGTTCTGTAGGACAGCCATAGCAAGAATGATAGAGAGAATGGGCTTAGAAAAGTGGGAGCAGCAGGCAGGGGTACTATGACTCCCTTAAGGTAGCCAAATGCCTCGTCACCATGTAAATTTTTTTTTGAAAACTCGAGGATATTTTCGTTAAGGTAGCTCAGACAACGTTAAGGTTTACATGTAGTGGCATATTGCTCCTGCAGGACTGACCACAGTAATAATTAAAGAGTGGAAAGAAAGAAAGTTGGTCGAGCAGCTGGCAGCAGCAACTATGACTCTCTTAAGGCAGCCAAATGCCTCGTCACTCGGCGAAATTTATTTGAAAACTCGAGGAAATCGTCGTTGAAGTAACTCAGACAACGGTAACATGGACAGGTGGTGGCGTATCGCTTCTGCAGGACTGACCACAGTACGATTTAAAGGGAGGAAAGATTCAAAGAAGGGGGAGCAGCTGCCTGCAGTAACTATGACGCTCTTAAGGTAGCCAAATGCCTCGTCACTCGGCGAAATTTATTTGAAAACGCGAGGAAATCGTCGTTGAAGTAAATCAGACAACGGTAACATGCACAGGTGGTGGCGTATCGCTCTGCAGGACTGACCACAGTACGATTTAAAGGGAGGAAAGATTCAAAGAAGGGGGAGCAGCTGGCTGCAGTAACTATGACTCTCTTAAGGTAGCCAAATGCCTCGTCACTCGGCGAGATTTATTTGAAAACTCGAGGAAATCGTCGTTGAAGTATATCAGACAACGGTAACATGCACAGGTTGTGGCGTATCGCTCTGCAGGACTGACCACAGTACGATTTAAAGGGAGGAAAGATTCAAAGAAGGAGGAGCAGCTGGCTGCAGTGACTATGACTCTCTTAAGGTAGCCAAATGCCTCGTCACTCGGCGAAATTTATTTGAAAACTCGAGGAAATCGTTGTTGTGGTAACTCAGACAACGGTAACATGGACAGGTGGTGGCGTATCGCTTCTGCAGGACTGACCACAGTACGATTTAAAGGGAGGAAAGATTCAAAGAAGGGGGAGCAGCTGCCTGCAGTAACTATGACGCTCTTAAGGTAGCCAAATGCCTCGTCACTCGGCGAAATTTATTTGAAAACGCGAGGAAATCGTCGTTGAAGTAAATCAGACAACGGTAACATGCACAGGTGGTGGCGTATCGCTCTGCAGGACTGACCACAGTACGATTTAAAGGGAGGAAAGATTCAAAGAAGGGGAAGCAGCTGCCTGCAGTAACTATGACGCTCTTAAGGTAGCCAAATGCCTCGTCACTCGGCAAAATTTATTTTAAAACTCGAGGAAATCGTTGTTGAAGTAACTCAGACAACGGTAACATGGACAGGTGGTGGCGTATTGCTTCTGCAGGACTGACCACAGTACGATTTAAAGGGAGGAAGGATTCAAAGAAGGGGGAGCAGCTGGCTGCAGTAACTATGACGCTTATAAGGTAGCCAAATGCCTCGTCATCCGGCGAGGTACATATGCTAACTCGAGAGACTCGTAGTGGGAGTAACAGTGACGACGTTAACGTGGACATACAGTGGCACATCGGTTCCATAGGACAGGCCATACCAAGAATGATAGAGAGAATGGGCTTAGAAAAGTGGGAGCAGCAGGCAGGAGTACTATGACTCTCTTAAGGTAGCCAAATGAATCGTCACCATGTGAAATTTTTTGTTGAAAACTCGAGGATATCTTCGATAAGGTAGCTCATACAACGTTAAGGTTTACATGTAGTGGCATATTGCTCCTGCAGGACTGACCACAGTAATAATTAAAGAGTGGAAAGAAAGAAGGTAGGTCGAGCAGCTGGCAACAGTAACTATGACTCTCTTAAGGTAGCCAAAGCCTCGTCACTCGGCGAAATTTATTTGAAAACTCGAGGAAATCGTCGTTGAAGTAACTCAGACAACGGTAACATGGACAGGTGGTGGCGTATCGCTTCTGCAGGACTGGCCACAGTACGATTTAAAGGGAGGAAAGATTCAAAGTAGGGGGAGCAGCTGCCTGCAGTAACTATGACGCTCTTAAGGTAGCCAAATGCCTCGTCACTCGGCGAAATTTATTTGAAAACGCGAGGAAATCGTCGTTGAAGTAAATCAGACAACGGTAACATGCACAGGTGGTGGCGTATCGCTCTGCAGGACTGACCACAGTACGATTTAAAGGGAGGAAAGATTCAAAGAAGGGGGAGCAGCTGGCTGCAGTAACTATGACTCTCTTAAGGTAGCCAAATGCCTCGTCACTCGGCGAAATTTATTTTAAAACTCGAGGAAATCGTTGTTGTGGTAACTCAGACAACGGTAACATGGACAGGTGGTGGCGTATTGCTTGTGCAGGACTGACCACAGTACGATTTAAATGCAGGAAGGATTCAATGAAGGGGGAGCAGCTGGCTGCAGTAACTATGACGCTTATAAGGTAGCCAAATGCCTCGTCATCCGGCGAGGTACATTTGCTAACTCGAGAGACTCGTAGTGGGAGTAACAGAGACGACGTTAACGTGGACATATAGTGGCACATCGGTTCTGTAGGACAGCCATAGCAAGAATGATAGAGAGAATGGGCTTAGAAAAGTGGGAGCAGCAGGCAGGGGTACTATGACTCCCTTAAGGTAGCCAAATGCCTCGTCACCATGTAAATTTTTTTTTGAAAACTCGAGGATATTTTCGTTAAGGTAGCTCAGACAACGTTAAGGTTTACATGTAGTGGCATATTGCTCCTGCAGGACTGACCACAGTAATAATTAAAGAGTGGAAAGAAAGAAAGTTGGTCGAGCAGCTGGCAGCAGCAACTATGACTCTCTTAAGGCAGCCAAATGCCTCGTCACTCGGCGAAATTTATTTGAAAACTCGAGGAAATCGTCGTTGAAGTAACTCAGACAACGGTAACATGGACAGGTGGTGGCGTATCGCTTCTGCAGGACTGACCACAGTACGATTTAAAGGGAGGAAAGATTCAAAGAAGGGGGAGCAGCTGCCTGCAGTAACTATGACGCTCTTAAGGTAGCCAAATGCCTCGTCACTCGGCGAAATTTATTTGAAAACGCGAGGAAATCGTCGTTGAAGTAAATCAGACAACGGTAACATGCACAGGTGGTGGCGTATCGCTCTGCAGGACTGACCACAGTACGATTTAAAGGGAGGAAAGATTCAAAGAAGGGGGAGCAGCTGGCTGCAGTAACTATGACTCTCTTAAGGTAGCCAAATGCCTCGTCACTCGGCGAGATTTATTTGAAAACTCGAGGAAATCGTCGTTGAAGTATATCAGACAACGGTAACATGTACAGGTTGTGGCGTATCGCTCTGCAGGACTGACCACAGTACGATTTAAAGGGAGGAAAGATTCAAAGAAGGAGGAGCAGCTGGCTGCAGTGACTATGACTCTCTTAAGGTAGCCAAATGCCTCGTCACTCGGCGAAATTTATTTGAAAACTCGAGGAAATCGTTGTTGTGGTAACTCAGACAACGGTAACATGGACAGGTGGTGGCGTATCGCTTCTGCAGGACTGACCACAGTACGATTTAAAGGGAGGAAAGATTCAAAGAAGGGGGAGCAGCTGCCTGCAGTAACTATGACGCTCTTAAGGTAGCCAAATGCCTCGTCACTCGGCGAAATTTATTTGGAAACGCGAGGAAATCGTCGTTGAAGTAAATCAGACAACGGTAACATGCACAGGTGGTGGCGTATCGCTCTGCAGGACTGACCACAGTACGATTTAAAGGGAGGAAAGATTCAAAGAAGGGGAAGCAGCTGCCTGCAGTAACTATGACGCTCTTAAGGTAGCCAAATGCCTCGTCACTCGGCAAAATTTATTTTAAAACTCGAGGAAATCGTTGTTGAAGTAACTCAGACAACGGTAACATGGACAGGTGGTGGCGTATTGCTTCTGCAGGACTGACCACAGTACGATTTAAAGGGAGGAAGGATTCAAAGAAGGGGGAGCAGCTGGCTGCAGTAACTATGACGCTTATAAGGTAGCCAAATGCCTCGTCATCCGGCGAGGTACATATGCTAACTCGAGAGACTCGTAGTGGGAGTAACAGTGACGACGTTAACGTGGACATACAGTGGCACATCGGTTCCATAGGACAGGCCATACCAAGAATGATAGAGAGAATGGGCTTAGAAAAGTGGGAGCAGCAGGCAGGAGTACTATGACTCTCTTAAGGTAGCCAAATGAATCGTCACCATGTGAAATTTTTTGTTGAAAACTCGAGGATATCTTCGATAAGGTAGCTCATACAACGTTAAGGTTTACATGTAGTGGCATATTGCTCCTGCAGGACTGACCACAGTAATAATTAAAGAGTGGAAAGAAAGAAGGTAGGTCGAGCAGCTGGCAACAGTAACTATGACTCTCTTAAGGTAGCCAAAGCCTCGTCACTCGGCGAAATTTATTTGAAAACTCGAGGAAATCGTCGTTGAAGTAACTCAGACAACGGTAACATGGACAGGTGGTGGCGTATCGCTTCTGCAGGACTGGCCACAGTACGATTTAAAGGGAGGAAAGATTCAAAGTAGGGGGAGCAGCTGCCTGCAGTAACTATGACGCTCTTAAGGTAGGCAAATGCCTCGTCACTCGGCGAAATTTATTTGAAAACGCGAGGAAATCGTCGTTGAAGTAAATCAGACAACGGTAACATGCACAGGTGGTGGCGTATCGCTCTGCAGGACTGACCACAGTACGATTTAAAGGGAGGAAAGATTCAAAGAAGGGGGAGCAGCTGGCTGCAGTAACTATGACTCTCTTAAGGTAGCCAAATGCCTCGTCACTCGGCGAAATTTATTTTAAAACTCGAGGAAATCGTTGTTAAAGTAACTCAGACAACGGTAACATGGACAGGTGGTGGCGTATTGCTTCTGCAGGACTGACCACAGTACGATTTAAAGGGAGGAAGGATTCAATGAAGGGGGAGCAGCTGGCTGCAGTAACTATGACGCTTATAAGGTAGCCAAATGCCTCGTCATCCGGCGAGGTACATTTGCTAACTCGAGAGACTCGTAGTGGGAGTAACAGAGACGACGTTAACGTGGACATATAGTGGCACATCGGTTCTGTAGGACAGCCATAGCAAGAATGATAGAGAGAATGGGCTTAGAAAAGTGGGAGCAGCAGGCAGGGGTACTATGACTCCCTTAAGGTAGCCAAATGCCTCGTCACCATGTAAATTTTTTTTTGAAAACTCGAGGATATTTTCGTTAAGGTAGCTCAGACAACGTTAAGGTTTACATGTAGTGGCATATTGCTCCTGCAGGACTGACCACAGTAATAATTAAAGAGTGGAAAGAAAGAAAGTTGGTCGAGCAGCTGGCAGCAGCAACTATGACTCTCTTAAGGCAGCCAAATGCCTCGTCACTCGGCGAAATTTATTTGAAAACTCGAGGAAATCGTCGTTGAAGTAACTCAGACAACGGTAACATGGACAGGTGGTGGCGTATCGCTTCTGCAGGACTGACCACAGTACGATTTAAAGGGAGGAAAGATTCAAAGAAGGGGGAGCAGCTGCCTGCAGTAACTATGACGCTCTTAAGGTAGCCAAATGCCTCGTCACTCGGCGAAATTTATTTGAAAACGCGAGGAAATCGTCGTTGAAGTAAATCAGACAACGGTAACATGCACAGGTGGTGGCGTATCGCTCTGCAGGACTGACCACAGTACGATTTAAAGGGAGGAAAGATTCAAAGAAGGGGGAGCAGCTGGCTGCAGTAACTATGACTCTCTTAAGGTAGCCAAATGCCTCGTCACTCGGCGAGATTTATTTGAAAACTCGAGGAAATCGTCGTTGAAGTATATCAGACAACGGTAACATGTACAGGTTGTGGCGTATCGCTCTGCAGGACTGACCACAGTACGATTTAAAGGGAGGAAAGATTCAAAGAAGGAGGAGCAGCTGGCTGCAGTGACTATGACTCTCTTAAGGTAGCCAAATGCCTCGTCACTCGGCGAAATTTATTTGAAAACTCGAGGAAATCGTTGTTGTGGTAACTCAGACAACGGTAACATGGACAGGTGGTGGCGTATCGCTTCTGCAGGACTGACCACAGTACGATTTAAAGGGAGGAAAGATTCAAAGAAGGGGGAGCAGCTGCCTGCAGTAACTATGACGCTCTTAAGGTAGCCAAATGCCTCGTCACTCGGCGAAATTTATTTGGAAACGCGAGGAAATCGTCGTTGAAGTAAATCAGACAACGGTAACATGCACAGGTGGTGGCGTATCGCTCTGCAGGACTGACCACAGTACGATTTAAAGGGAGGAAAGATTCAAAGAAGGGGAAGCAGCTGCCTGCAGTAACTATGACGCTCTTAAGGTAGCCAAATGCCTCGTCACTCGGCAAAATTTATTTTAAAACTCGAGGAAATCGTTGTTGAAGTAACTCAGACAACGGTAACATGGACAGGTGGTGGCGTATTGCTTCTGCAGGACTGACCACAGTACGATTTAAAGGGAGGAAGGATTCAAAGAAGGGGGAGCAGCTGGCTGCAGTAACTATGACGCTTATAAGGTAGCCAAATGCCTCGTCATCCGGCGAGGTACATATGCTAACTCGAGAGACTCGTAGTGGGAGTAACAGTGACGACGTTAACGTGGACATACAGTGGCACATCGGTTCCATAGGACAGGCCATACCAAGAATGATAGAGAGAATGGGCTTAGAAAAGTGGGAGCAGCAGGCAGGAGTACTATGACTCTCTTAAGGTAGCCAAATGAATCGTCACCATGTGAAATTTTTTAGTTGAAAACTCGAGGATATCTTCGATAAGGTAGCTCATACAACGTTAAGGTTTACATGTAGTGGCATATTGCTCCTGCAGGACTGACCACAGTAATAATTAAAGAGTGGAAAGAAAGAAGGTAGGTCGAGCAGCTGGCAACAGTAACTATGACTCTCTTAAGGTAGCCAAAGCCTCGTCACTCGGCGAAATTTATTTGAAAACTCGAGGAAATCGTCGTTGAAGTAACTCAGACAACGGTAACATGGACAGGTGGTGGCGTATCGCTTCTGCAGGACTGGCCACAGTACGATTTAAAGGGAGGAAAGATTCAAAGTAGGGGGAGCAGCTGCCTGCAGTAACTATGACGCTCTTAAGGTAGGCAAATGCCTCGTCACTCGGCGAAATTTATTTGAAAACGCGAGGAAATCGTCGTTGAAGTAAATCAGACAACGGTAACATGCACAGGTGGTGGCGTATCGCTCTGCAGGACTGACCACAGTACGATTTAAAGGGAGGAAAGATTCAAAGAAGGGGGAGCAGCTGGCTGCAGTAACTATGACTCTCTTAAGGTAGCCAAATGCCTCGTCACTCGGCGAAATTTATTTTAAAACTCGAGGAAATCGTTGTTAAAGTAACTCAGACAACGGTAACATGGACAGGTGGTGGCGTATTGCTTCTGCAGGACTGACCACAGTACGATTTAAAGGGAGGAAGGATTCAATGAAGGGGGAGCAGCTGGCTGCAGTAACTATGACGCTTATAAGGTAGCCAAATGCCTCGTCATCCGGCGAGGTACATTTGCTAACTCGAGAGACTCGTAGTGGGAGTAACAGAGACGACGTTAACGTGGACATATAGTGGCACATCGGTTCTGTAGGACAGCCATAGCAAGAATGATAGAGAGAATGGGCTTAGAAAAGTGGGAGCAGCAGGCAGGGGTACTATGACTCCCTTAAGGTAGCCAAATGCCTCGTCACCATGTAAATTTTTTTTTGAAAACTCGAGGATATTTTCGTTAAGGTAGCTCAGACAACGTTAAGGTTTACATGTAGTGGCATATTGCTCCTGCAGGACTGACCACAGTAATAATTAAAGAGTGGAAAGAAAGAAAGTTGGTCGAGCAGCTGGCAGCAGCAACTATGACTCTCTTAAGGCAGCCAAATGCCTCGTCACTCGGCGAAATTTATTTGAAAACTCGAGGAAATCGTCGTTGAAGTAACTCAGACAACGGTAACATGGACAGGTGGTGGCGTATCGCTTCTGCAGGACTGACCACAGTACGATTTAAAGGGAGGAAAGATTCAAAGAAGGGGGAGCAGCTGCCTGCAGTAACTATGACGCTCTTAAGGTAGCCAAATGCCTCGTCACTCGGCGAAATTTATTTGAAAACGCGAGGAAATCGTCGTTGAAGTAAATAAGACAACGGTAACATGCACAGGTGGTGGCGTATCGCTCTGCAGGACTGACCACAGTACGATTTAAAGGGAGGAAAGATTCAAAGAAGGGGGAGCAGCTGGCTGCAGTAACTATGACTCTCTTAAGGTAGCCAAATGCCTCGTCACTCGGCGAGATTTATTTGAAAACTCGAGGAAATCGTCGTTGAAGTATATCAGACAACGGTAACATGCACAGGTTGTGGCGTATCGCTCTGCAGGACTGACCACAGTACGATTTAAAGGGAGGAAAGATTCAAAGAAGGAGGAGCAGCTGGCTGCAGTGACTATGACTCTCTTAAGGTAGCCAAATGCCTCGTCACTCGGCGAAATTTATTTGAAAACTCGAGGAAATCGTTGTTGTGGTAACTCAGACAACGGTAACATGGACAGGTGGTGGCGTATCGCTTCTGCAGGACTGACCACAGTACGATTTAAAGGGAGGAAAGATTCAAAGAAGGGGGAGCAGCTGCCTGCAGTAACTATGACGCTCTTAAGGTAGCCAAATGCCTCGTCACTCGGCGAAATTTATTTGAAAACGCGAGGAAATCGTCGTTGAAGTAAATCAGACAACGGTAACATGCACAGGTGGTGGCGTATCGCTCTGCAGGACTGACCACAGTACGATTTAAAGGGAGGAAAGATTCAAAGAAGGGGAAGCAGCTGCCTGCAGTAACTATGACGCTCTTAAGGTAGCCAAATGCCTCGTCACTCGGCAAAATTTATTTTAAAACTCGAGGAAATCGTTGTTGAAGTAACTCAGACAACGGTAACATGGACAGGTGGTGGCGTATTGCTTCTGCAGGACTGACCACAGTACGATTTAAAGGGAGGAAGGATTCAAAGAAGGGGGAGCAGCTGGCTGCAGTAACTATGACGCTTATAAGGTAGCCAAATGCCTCGTCATCCGGCGAGGTACATATGCTAACTCGAGAGACTCGTAGTGGGAGTAACAGTGACGACGTTAACGTGGACATACAGTGGCACATCGGTTCCATAGGACAGGCCATACCAAGAATGATAGAGAGAATGGGCTTAGAAAAGTGGGAGCAGCAGGCAGGAGTACTATGACTCTCTTAAGGTAGCCAAATGAATCGTCACCATGTGAAATTTTTTGTTGAAAACTCGAGGATATCTTCGATAAGGTAGCTCATACAACGTTAAGGTTTACATGTAGTGGCATATTGCTCCTGCAGGACTGACCACAGTAATAATTAAAGAGTGGAAAGAAAGAAGGTAGGTCGAGCAGCTGGCAACAGTAACTATGACTCTCTTAAGGTAGCCAAAGCCTCGTCACTCGGCGAAATTTATTTGAAAACTCGAGGAAATCGTCGTTGAAGTAACTCAGACAACGGTAACATGGACAGGTGGTGGCGTATCGCTTCTGCAGGACTGGCCACAGTACGATTTAAAGGGAGGAAAGATTCAAAGTAGGGGGAGCAGCTGCCTGCAGTAACTATGACGCTCTTAAGGTAGCCAAATGCCTCGTCACTCGGCGAAATTTATTTGAAAACGCGAGGAAATCGTCGTTGAAGTAAATCAGACAACGGTAACATGCACAGGTGGTGGCGTATCGCTCTGCAGGACTGACCACAGTACGATTTAAAGGGAGGAAAGATTCAAAGAAGGGGGAGCAGCTGGCTGCAGTAACTATGACTCTCTTAAGGTAGCCAAATGCCTCGTCACTCGGCGAAATTTATTTTAAAACTCGAGGAAATCGTTGTTAAAGTAACTCAGACAACGGTAACATGGACAGGTGGTGGCGTATTGCTTCTGCAGGACTGACCACAGTAATAATTAAAGAGTGGAAAGAAAGAAAGTTGGTCGAGCAGCTGGCAGCAGCAACTATGACTCTCCTAAGGCAGCCAAATGCCTCGTCACTCGGCGAAATTTATTTGAAAACTCGAGGAAATCGTCGTTGAAGTAACTCAGACAACGGTAACATGGACAGGTGGTGGCGTATCGCTTCTGCAGGACTGACCACAGTACGATTTAAAGGGAGGAAAGATTCAAAGAAGGGGGAGCAGCTGCCTGCAGTAACTATGACGCTCTTAAGGTAGCCAAATGCCTCGTCACTCGGCGAAATTTATTTGAAAACGCGAGGAAATCGTCGTTGAAGTAAATCAGACAACGGTAACATGCACAGGTGGTGGCGTATCGCTCTGCAGGACTGACCACAGTACGATTTAAAGGGAGGAAAGATTCAAAGAAGGGGGAGCAGCTGGCTGCAGTTACTATGACTCTCTTAAGGTAGCCAAATGCCTCGTCACTCGGCGAGATTTATTTGAAAACTCGAGGAAATCGTCGTTGAAGTATATCAGACAACGGTAACATGCACAGGATGTGGCGTATCGCTCTGCAGGACTGACCACAGTACGATTTAAAGGGAGGAAAGATTCAAAGAAGGAGGAGCAGCTGGCTGCAGTGACTATGACTCTCTTAAGGTAGCCAAATGCCTCGTCACTCGGCGAAATTTATTTGAAAACTCGAGGAAATCGTTGTTGTGGTAACTCAGACAACGGTAACATGGACAGGTGGTGGCGTATCGCTTCTGCAGGACTGACCACAGTACGATTTAAAGGGAGGAAAGATTCAAAGAAGGGGGAGCAGCTGCCTGCAGTAACTATGACGCTCTTAAGGTAGCCAAATGCCTCGTCACTCGGCGAAATTTATTTGGAAACGCGAGGAAATCGTCGTTGAAGTAAATCAGACAACGGTAACATGCACAGGTGGTGGCGTATCGCTCTGCAGGACTGACCACAGTACGATTTAAAGGGAGGAAAGATTCAAAGAAGGGGAAGCAGCTGCCTGCAGTAACTATGACGCTCTTAAGGTAGCCAAATGCCTCGTCACTCGGCAAAATTTATTTTAAAACTCGAGGAAATCGTTGTTGAAGTAACTCAGACAACGGTAACATGGACAGGTGGTGGCGTATTGCTTCTGCAGGACTGACCACAGTACGATTTAAAGGGAGGAAGGATTCAAAGAAGGGGGAGCAGCTGGCTGCAGTAACTATGACGCTTATAAGGTAGCCAAATGCCTCGTCATCCGGCGAGGTACATATGCTAACTCGAGAGACTCGTAGTGGGAGTAACAGTGACGACGTTAACGTGGACATACAGTGGCACATCGGTTCCATAGGACAGGCCATACCAAGAATGATAGAGAGAATGGGCTTAGAAAAGTGGGAGCAGCAGGCAGGAGTACTATGACTCTCTTAAGGTAGCCAAATGAATCGTCACCATGTGAAATTTTTTGTTGAAAACTCGAGGATATCTTCGATAAGGTAGCTCATACAACGTTAAGGTTTACATGTAGTGGCATATTGCTCCTGCAGGACTGACCACAGTAATAATTAAAGAGTGGAAAGAAAGAAGGTAGGTCGAGCAGCTGGCAACAGTAACTATGACTCTCTTAAGGTAGCCAAAGCCTCGTCACTCGGCGAAATTTATTTGAAAACTCGAGGAAATCGTCGTTGAAGTAACTCAGACAACGGTAACATGGACAGGTGGTGGCATATCGCTTCTGCAGGACTGGCCACAGTACGATTTAAAGGGAGGAAAGATTCAAAGTAGGGGGAGCAGCTGCCTGCAGTAACTATGACGCTCTTAAGGTAGGCAAATGCCTCGTCACTCGGCGAAATTTATTTGAAAACGCGAGGAAATCGTCGTTGAAGTAAATCAGACAACGGTAACATGCACAGGTGGTGGCGTATCGCTCTGCAGGACTGACCACAGTACGATTTAAAGGGAGGAAAGATTCAAAGAAGGGGGAGCAGCTGGCTGCAGTAACTATGACTCTCTTAAGGTAGCCAAATGCCTCGTCACTCGGCGAAATTTATTTTAAAACTCGAGGAAATCGTTGTTAAAGTAACTCAGACAACGGTAACATGGACAGGTGGTGGCGTATTGCTTCTGCAGGACTGACCACAGTACGATTTAAAGGGAGGAAGGATTCAATGAAGGGGGAGCAGCTGGCTGCAGTAACTATGACGCTTATAAGGTAGCCAAATGCCTCGTCATCCGGCGAGGTACATTTGCTAACTCGAGAGACTCGTAGTGGGAGTAACAGAGACGACGTTAACGTGGACATATAGTGGCACATCGGTTCTGTAGGACAGCCATAGCAAGAATGATAGAGAGAATGGGCTTAGAAAAGTGGGAGCAGCAGGCAGGGGTACTATGACTCCCTTAAGGTAGCCAAATGCCTCGTCACCATGTAAATTTTTTTTTGAAAACTCGAGGATATTTTCGTTAAGGTAGCTCAGACAACGTTAAGGTTTACATGTAGTGGCATATTGCTCCTGCAGGACTGACCACAGTAATAATTAAAGAGTGGAAAGAAAGAAAGTTGGTCGAGCAGCTGGCAGCAGCAACTATGACTCTCTTAAGGCAGCCAAATGCCTCGTCACTCGGCGAAATTTATTTGAAAACTCGAGGAAATCGTCGTTGAAGTAACTCAGACAACGGTAACATGGACAGGTGGTGGCGTATCGCTTCTGCAGGACTGGCCACAGTACGATTTAAAGGGAGGAAAGATTCAAAGAAGGGGGAGCAGCTGCCTGCAGTAACTATGACGCTCTTAAGGTAGCCAAATGCCTCGTCACTCGGCGAAATTTATTTGAAAACGCGAGGAAATCGTCGTTGAAGTAAATCAGACAACGGTAACATGCACAGGTGGTGGCGTATCGCTCTGCAGGACTGACCACAGTACGATTTAAAGGGAGGAAAGATTCAAAGAAGGGGGAGCAGCTGGCTGCAGTAACTATGACTCTCTTAAGGTAGCCAAATGCCTCGTCACTCGGCGAAATTTATTTGAAAACTCGAGGAAATCGTCGTTGAAGTAACTCAGACAACGGTAACATGGACAGGTGGTGGCGTATCGCTTCTGCAGGACTGGCCACAGTACGATTTAAAGGGAGGAAAGATTCAAAGAAGGGGGAGCAGCTGCCTGCAGTAACTATGACGCTCTTAAGGTAGCCAAATGCCTCGTCACCCGGCGAAATTTATTTGAAAACGCGAGGAAATCGTCGTTGAAGTAAATCAGACAACGGTAACATGCACAGGTGGTGGCGTATCGCTCTGCAGGACTGACCACAGTACGATTTAAAGGGAGGAAAGATTCAAAGAAGGGGGAGCAGCTGGCTGCAGTAACTATGACTCTCTTAAGGTAGCCAAATGCCTCGTCACTCGGCGAAATTTATTTTAAAACTCGAGGAAATCGTTGTTAAAGTAACTCAGACAACGGTAACATGGACAGGTGGTGGCGTATTGCTTGTGCAGGACTGACCACAGTACGATTTAAATGCAGGAAGGATTCAATGAAGGGGGAGCAGCTGGCTGCAGTAACTATGACGCTTATAAGGTAGCCAAATGCCTCGTCATCCGGCGAGGTACATTTGCTAACTCGAGAGACTCGTAGTGGGAGTAACAGAGACGACGTTAACGTGGACATATAGTGGCACATCGGTTCTGTAGGACCGCCATAGCAAGAATGATAGAGAGAATGGGCTTAGAAAAGTGGGAGCAGCAGGCAGGGGTACTATGACTCCCTTAAGGTAGCCAAATGCCTCGTCACCATGTAAATTTTTTTTTGAAAACTCGAGGATATTTTCGTTAAGGTAGCTCAGACAACGTTAAGGTTTACATGTAGTGGCATATTGCTCCTGCAGGACTGACCACAGTAATAATTAAAGAGTGGAAAGAAAGAAAGTTGGTCGAGCAGCTGGCAGCAGCAACTATGACTCTCTTAAGGCAGCCAAATGCCTCGTCACTCGGCGAAATTTATTTGAAAACTCGAGGAAATCGTCGTTGAAGTAACTCAGACAACGGTAACATGCACAGGTTGTGGCGTATCGCTCTGCAGGACTGACCACAGTACGATTTAAAGGGAGGAAAGATTCAAAGAAGGGGGAGCAGCTGCCTGCAGTAACTATGACGCTCTTAAGGTAGCCAAATGCCTCGTCACTCGGCGAAATTTATTTGAAAACGCGAGGAAATCGTCGTTGAAGTAAATCAGACAACGGTAACATGCACAGGTGGTGGCGTATCGCTCTGCAGGACTGACCACAGTACGATTTAAAGGGAGGAAAGATTCAAAGAAGGGGGAGCAGCTGGCTGCAGTAACTATGACTCTCTTAAGGTAGCCAAATGCCTCGTCACTCGGCGAGATTTATTTGAAAACTCGAGGAAATCGTCGTTGAAGTATATCAGACAACGGTAACATGCACAGGTTGTGGCGTATCGCTCTGCAGGACTGACCACAGTACGATTTAAAGGGAGGAAAGATTCAAAGAAGGGGGAGCAGCTGGCTGCAGTGACTATGACTCTCTTAAGGTAGCCAAATGCCTCGTCACTCGGCGAAATTTATTTGAAAACTCGAGGAAATCGTTGTTGTGGTAACTCAGACAACGGTAACATGCACAGGTTGTGGCGTATCGCTCTGCAGGACTGACCACAGTACGATTTAAAGGGAGGAAAGATTCAAAGAAGGGGGAGCAGCTGCCTGCAGTAACTATGACGCTCTTAAGGTAGCCAAATGCCTCGTCACTCGGCGAAATTTATTTGAAAACGCGAGGAAATCGTCGTTGAAGTAAATCAGACAACGGTAACATGCACAGGTGGTGGCGTATCGCTCTGCAGGACTGACCACAGTACGATTTAAAGGGAGGAAAGATTCAAAGAAGGGGAAGCAGCTGCCTGCAGTAACTATGACGCTCTTAAGGTAGCCAAATGCCTCGTCACTCGGCAAAATTTATTTTAAAACTCGAGGAAATCGTTGTTGAAGTAACTCAGACAACGGTAACATGGACAGGTGGTGGCGTATTGCTTCTGCAGGACTGACCACAGTACGATTTAAAGGGAGGAAGGATTCAAAGAAGGGGGAGCAGCTGGCTGCAGTAACTATGACGCTTATAAGGTAGCCAAATGCCTCGTCATCCGGCGAGGTACATATGCTAACTCGAGAGACTCGTAGTGGGAGTAACAGTGACGACGTTAACGTGGACATACAGTGGCACATCGGTTCCATAGGACAGGCCATACCAAGAATGATAGAGAGAATGGGCTTAGAAAAGTGGGAGCAGCAGGCAGGAGTACTATGACTCTCTTAAGGTAGCCAAATGAATCGTCACCATGTGAAATTTTTTGTTGAAAACTCGAGGATATCTTCGATAAGGTAGCTCATACAACGTTAAGGTTTACATGTAGTGGCATATTGCTCCTGCAGGACTGACCACAGTAATAATTAAAGAGTGGAAAGAAAGAAGGTAGGTCGAGCAGCTGGCAACAGTAACTATGACTCTCTTAAGGTAGCCAAAGCCTCGTCACTCGGCGAAATTTATTTGAAAACTCGAGGAAATCGTCGTTGAAGTAACTCAGAGAACGGTAACATGGACAGGTGGTGGCGTATCGCTTCTGCAGGACTGGCCACAGTACGATTTAAAGGGAGGAAAGATTCAAAGTAGGGGGAGCAGCTGCCTGCAGTAACTATGACGCTCTTAAGGTAGCCAAATGCCTCGTCACTCGGCGAAATTTATTTGAAAACGCGAGGATATCGTCGTTGAAGTAAATCAGACAACGGTAACATGCACAGGTGGTGGCGTATCGCTCTGCAGGACTGACCACAGTACGATTTAAAGGGAGGAAAGATTCAAAGAAGGGGGAGCAGCTGGCTGCAGTAACTATGACTCTCTTAAGGTAGCCAAATGCCTCGTCACTCGGCGAAATTTATTTTAAAACTCGAGGAAATCGTTGTTAAAGTAACTCAGACAACGGTAACATGGACAGGTGGTGGCGTATTGCTTCTGCAGGACTGACCACAGTACGATTTAAAGGGAGGAAGGATTCAAAGAAGGGGGAGCAGCTGGCTGCAGTAACTATGACGCTTATAAGGTAGCCAAATGCCTCGTCATCCGGCGAGGTACATATGCTAACTCGAGAGACTCGTAGTGGGAGTAACAGTGACGACGTTAACGTGGACATACAGTGGCACATCGGTTCCATAGGACAGGCCATACCAAGAATGATAGAGAGAATGGGCTTAGAAAAGTGGGAGCAGCAGGCAGGAGTACTATGACTCTCTTAAGGTAGCCAAATGAATCGTCACCATGTGAAATTTTTTGTTGAAAACTCGAGGATATCTTCGATAAGGTAGCTCATACAACGTTAAGGTTTACATGTAGTGGCATATTGCTCCTGCAGGACTGACCACAGTAATAATTAAAGAGTGGAAAGAAAGAAGGTAGGTCGAGCAGCTGGCAACAGTAACTATGACTCTCTTAAGGTAGCCAAATGCCTCGTCACTCGGCGAAATGTATTTGAAAACTCGAGGAAATCGTCGTTGAAGTAACTCAGACAACGGTAACATGGACAGGTGGTGGCGTATCGCTTCTGCAGGACTGGCCACAGTACGATTTAAAGGGAGGAAAGATTCAAAGAAGGGGGAGCAGCTGCCTGCAGTAACTATGACGCTCTTAAGGTAGCCAAATGCCTCGTCACTCGGCGAAATTTATTTGAAAACGCGAGGAAATCGTCGTTGAAGTAAATCAGACAACGGTAACATGCACAGGTGGTGGCGTATCGCTCTGCAGGACTGACCACAGTACGATTTAAAGGGAGGAAAGATTCAAAGAAGGGGGAGCAGCTGGCTGCAGTAACTATGACTCTCTTAAGGTAGCCAAATGCCTCGTCACTCGGCGAAATTTATTTTAAAACTCGAGGAAATCGTTGTTAAAGTAACTCAGACAACGGTAACATGGACAGGTGGTGGCGTATTGCTTCTGCAGGACTGACCACAGTACGATTTAAAGGGAGGAAGGATTCAATGAAGGGGGAGCAGCTGGCTGCAGTAACTATGACGCTTATAAGGTAGCCAAATGCCTCGTCATCCGGCGAGGTACATATTCTAACTCGAGAGACTCGTAGTGGGAGTAACAGTGACGACGTTAACGTGGACATATAGTGGCACATCGGTTCTGTAGGACAGCCATAGCAAGAATGATAGAGAGAATGGGCTTAGAAAAGTGGGAGCAGCAGGCAGGGGTACTATGACTCCCTTAAGGTAGCCAAATGCCTCGTCACCATGTAAATTTTTTTTTGAAAACTCGAGGATATTTTCGTTAAGGTAGCTCAGACAACGTTAAGGTTTACATGTAGTGGCATATTGCTCCTGCAGGACTGACCACAGTAATAATTAAAGAGTGGAAAGAAAGAAAGTTGGTCGAGCAGCTGGCAGCAGCAACTATGACTCTCTTAAGGCAGCCAAATGCCTCGTCACTCGGCGAAATTTATTTGAAAACTCGAGGAAATCGTCGTTGAAGTAACTCAGACAACGGTAACATGCACAGGTTGTGGCGTATCGCTCTGCAGGACTGACCACAGTACGATTTAAAGGGAGGAAAGATTCAAAGAAGGGGGAGCAGCTGCCTGCAGTAACTATGACGCTCTTAAGGTAGCCAAATGCCTCGTCACTCGGCGAAATTTATTTGAAAACGCGAGGAAATCGTCGTTGAAGTAAATCAGACAACGGTAACATGCACAGGTGGTGGCGTATCGCTCTGCAGGACTGACCACAGTACGATTTAAAGGGAGGAAAGATTCAAAGAAGGGGGAGCAGCTGGCTGCAGTAACTATGACTCTCTTAAGGTAGCCAAATGCCTCGTCACTCGGCGAGATTTATTTGAAAACTCGAGGAAATCGTCGTTGAAGTATATCAGACAACGGTAACATGCACAGGTTGTGGCGTATCGCTCTGCAGGACTGACCACAGTACGATTTAAAGGGAGGAAAGATTCAAAGAAGGGGGAGCAGCTGGCTGCAGTGACTATGACTCTCTTAAGGTAGCCAAATGCCTCGTCACTCGGCGAAATTTATTTGAAAACTCGAGGAAATCGTTGTTGTGGTAACTCAGACAACGGTAACATGCACAGGTTGTGGCGTATCGCTCTGCAGGACTGACCACAGTACGATTTAAAGGGAGGAAAGATTCAAAGAAGGGGGAGCAGCTGCCTGCAGTAACTATGACGCTCTTAAGGTAGCCAAATGCCTCGTCACTCGGCGAAATTTATTTGAAAACGCGAGGAAATCGTCGTTGAAGTAAATCAGACAACGGTAACATGCACAGGTGGTGGCGTATCGCTCTGCAGGACTGACCACAGTACGATTTAAAGGGAGGAAAGATTCAAAGAAGGGGAAGCAGCTGCCTGCAGTAACTATGACGCTCTTAAGGTAGCCAAATGCCTCGTCACTCGGCAAAATTTATTTTAAAACTCGAGGAAATCGTTGTTGAAGTAACTCAGACAACGGTAACATGGACAGGTGGTGGCGTATTGCTTCTGCAGGACTGACCACAGTACGATTTAAAGGGAGGAAGGATTCAAAGAAGGGGGAGCAGCTGGCTGCAGTAACTATGACGCTTATAAGGTAGCCAAATGCCTCGTCATCCGGCGAGGTACATATGCTAACTCGAGAGACTCGTAGTGGGAGTAACAGTGACGACGTTAACGTGGACATACAGTGGCACATCGGTTCCATAGGACAGGCCATACCAAGAATGATAGAGAGAATGGGCTTAGAAAAGTGGGAGCAGCAGGCAGGAGTACTATGACTCTCTTAAGGTAGCCAAATGAATCGTCACCATGTGAAATTTTTTGTTGAAAACTCGAGGATATCTTCGATAAGGTAGCTCATACAACGTTAAGGTTTACATGTAGTGGCATATTGCTCCTGCAGGACTGACCACAGTAATAATTAAAGAGTGGAAAGAAAGAAGGTAGGTCGAGCAGCTGGCAACAGTAACTATGACTCTCTTAAGGTAGCCAAAGCCTCGTCACTCGGCGAAATTTATTTGAAAACTCGAGGAAATCGTCGTTGAAGTAACTCAGAGAACGGTAACATGGACAGGTGGTGGCGTATCGCTTCTGCAGGACTGGCCACAGTACGATTTAAAGGGAGGAAAGATTCAAAGTAGGGGGAGCAGCTGCCTGCAGTAACTATGACGCTCTTAAGGTAGCCAAATGCCTCGTCACTCGGCGAAATTTATTTGAAAACGCGAGGATATCGTCGTTGAAGTAAATCAGACAACGGTAACATGCACAGGTGGTGGCGTATCGCTCTGCAGGACTGACCACAGTACGATTTAAAGGGAGGAAAGATTCAAAGAAGGGGGAGCAGCTGGCTGCAGTAACTATGACTCTCTTAAGGTAGCCAAATGCCTCGTCACTCGGCGAAATTTATTTTAAAACTCGAGGAAATCGTTGTTAAAGTAACTCAGACAACGGTAACATGGACAGGTGGTGGCGTATTGCTTCTGCAGGACTGACCACAGTACGATTTAAAGGGAGGAAGGATTCAAAGAAGGGGGAGCAGCTGGCTGCAGTAACTATGACGCTTATAAGGTAGCCAAATGCCTCGTCATCCGGCGAGGTACATATGCTAACTCGAGAGACTCGTAGTGGGAGTAACAGTGACGACGTTAACGTGGACATACAGTGGCACATCGGTTCCATAGGACAGGCCATACCAAGAATGATAGAGAGAATGGGCTTAGAAAAGTGGGAGCAGCAGGCAGGAGTACTATGACTCTCTTAAGGTAGCCAAATGAATCGTCACCATGTGAAATTTTTTGTTGAAAACTCGAGGATATCTTCGATAAGGTAGCTCATACAACGTTAAGGTTTACATGTAGTGGCATATTGCTCCTGCAGGACTGACCACAGTAATAATTAAAGAGTGGAAAGAAAGAAGGTAGGTCGAGCAGCTGGCAACAGTAACTATGACTCTCTTAAGGTAGCCAAATGCCTCGTCACTCGGCGAAATGTATTTGAAAACTCGAGGAAATCGTCGTTGAAGTAACTCAGACAACGGTAACATGGACAGGTGGTGGCGTATCGCTTCTGCAGGACTGGCCACAGTACGATTTAAAGGGAGGAAAGATTCAAAGAAGGGGGAGCAGCTGCCTGCAGTAACTATGACGCTCTTAAGGTAGCCAAATGCCTCGTCACTCGGCGAAATTTATTTGAAAACGCGAGGAAATCGTCGTTGAAGTAAATCAGACAACGGTAACATGCACAGGTGGTGGCGTATCGCTCTGCAGGACTGACCACAGTACGATTTAAAGGGAGGAAAGATTCAAAGAAGGGGGAGCAGCTGGCTGCAGTAACTATGACTCTCTTAAGGTAGCCAAATGCCTCGTCACTCGGCGAAATTTATTTTAAAACTCGAGGAAATCGTTGTTAAAGTAACTCAGACAACGGTAACATGGACAGGTGGTGGCGTATTGCTTCTGCAGGACTGACCACAGTACGATTTAAAGGGAGGAAGGATTCAATGAAGGGGGAGCAGCTGGCTGCAGTAACTATGACGCTTATAAGGTAGCCAAATGCCTCGTCATCCGGCGAGGTACATATTCTAACTCGAGAGACTCGTAGTGGGAGTAACAGTGACGACGTTAACGTGGACATATAGTGGCACATCGGTTCTGTAGGACAGCCATAGCAAGAATGATAGAGAGAATGGGCTTAGAAAAGTGGGAGCAGCAGGCAGGGGTACTATGACTCCCTTAAGGTAGCCAAATGCCTCGTCACCATGTAAATTTTTTTTTGAAAACTCGAGGATATTTTCGTTAAGGTAGCTCAGACAACGTTAAGGTTTACATGTAGTGGCATATTGCTCCTGCAGGACTGACCACAGTAATAATTAAAGAGTGGAAAGAAAGAAGGTAGGTCGAGCAGCTGGCAACAGTAACTATGACTCTCTTAAGGTAGCCAAATGCCTCGTCACTCGGCGAAATGTATTTGAAAACTCGAGGAAATCGTCGTTGAAGTAACTCAGACAACGGTAACATGGACAGGTGGTGGCGTATCGCTTCTGCAGGACTGGCCACAGTACGATTTAAAGGGAGGAAAGATTCAAAGAAGGGGGAGCAGCTGCCTGCAGTAACTATGACGCTCTTAAGGTAGCCAAATGCCTCGTCACTCGGCGAAATTTATTTGAAAACGCGAGGAAATCGTCGTTGAAGTAAATCAGACAACGGTAACATGCACAGGTGGTGGCGTATCGCTCTGCAGGACTGACCACAGTACGATTTAAAGGGAGGAAAGATTCAAAGAAGGGGGAGCAGCTGGCTGCAGTAACTATGACTCTCTTAAGGTAGCCAAATGCCTCGTCACTCGGCGAAATTTATTTTAAAACTCGAGGAAATCGTTGTTAAAGTAACTCAGACAACGGTAACATGGACAGGTGGTGGCGTATTGCTTCTGCAGGACTGACCACAGTACGATTTAAAGGGAGGAAGGATTCAATGAAGGGGGAGCAGCTGGCTGCAGTAACTATGACGCTTATAAGGTAGCCAAATGCCTCGTCATCCGGCGAGGTACATATTCTAACTCGAGAGACTCGTAGTGGGAGTAACAGTGACGACGTTAACGTGGACATATAGTGGCACATCGGTTCTGTAGGACAGCCATAGCAAGAATGATAGAGAGAATGGGCTTAGAAAAGTGGGAGCAGCAGGCAGGGGTACTATGACTCCCTTAAGGTAGCCAAATGCCTCGTCACCATGTAAATTTTTTTTTGAAAACTCGAGGATATTTTCGTTAAGGTAGCTCAGACAACGTTAAGGTTTACATGTAGTGGCATATTGCTCCTGCAGGACTGACCACAGTAATAATTAAAGAGTGGAAAGAAAGAAAGTTGGTCGAGCAGCTGGCAGCAGCAACTATGACTCTCTTAAGGCAGCCAAATGCCTCGTCACTCGGCGAAATTTATTTGAAAACTCGAGGAAATCGTCGTTGAAGTAACTCAGACAACGGTAACATGGACAGGTGGTGGCGTATCGCTTCTGCAGGACTGGCCACAGTACGATTTAAAGGGAGGAAAGATTCAAAGAAGGGGAAGCAGCTGCCTGCAGTAACTATGACGCTCTTAAGGTAGCCAAATGCCTCGTCACTCGGCGAAATTTATTTGAAAACGCGAGGAAATCGTCGTTGAAGTAAATCAGACAACGGTAACATGCACAGGTGGTGGCGTATCGCTCTGCAGGACTGACCACAGTACGATTTAAAGGGAGGAAAGATTCAAAGAAGGGGGAGCAGCTGGCTGCAGTAACTATGACTCTCTTAAGGTAGCCAAATGCCTCGTCACTCGGCGAAATTTATTTTAAAACTCGAGGAAATCGTTGTTAAAGTAACTCAGACAACGGTAACATGGACAGGTGGTGGCGTATTGCTTCTGCAGGACTGACCACAGTACGATTTAAATGCAGGAAGGATTCAATGAAGGGGGAGCAGCTGGCTGCAGTAACTATGACGCTTATAAGGTAGCCAAATGCCTCGTCATCCGGCGAGGTACATTTGCTAACTCGAGAGACTCGTAGTGGGAGTAACAGAGACGACGTTAACGTGGACATATAGTGGCACATCGGTTCTGTAGGACAGCCATAGCAAGAATGATAGAGAGAATGGGCTTAGAAAAGTGGGAGCAGCAGGCAGGGGTACTATGACTCCCTTAAGGTAGCCAAATGCCTCGTCACCATGTAAATTTTTTTTTGAAAACTCGAGGATATTTTCGTTAAGGTAGCTCAGACAACGTTAAGGTTTACATGTAGTGGCATATTGCTCCTGCAGGACTGACCACAGTAATAATTAAAGAGTGGAAAGAAAGAAAGTTGGTCGAGCAGCTGGCAGCAGCAACTATGACTCTCTTAAGGCAGCCAAATGCCTCGTCACTCGGCGAAATTTATTTGAAAACTCGAGGAAATCGTCGTTGAAGTAACTCAGACAACGGTAACATGGACAGGTGGTGGCGTATCGCTCTGCAGGACTGACCACAGTACGATTTAAAGGGAGGAAAGATTCAAAGAAGGGGGAGCAGCTGGCTACAGTAACTATGACTCTCTTAAGGTAGCCAAATGCCTCGTCACTCGGCGAGATTTATTTGAAAACTCGAGGAAATCGAAGTTGAAGTAAATCAGACAACGGTAACATGCACAGGTTGTGGCGTATCGCTCTGCAGGACTGACCACAGTACGATTTAAAGGGAGGAAAGATCCAAGAAGGGGGAGCAGCTGGCTGCAGTGACTATGACTCTCTTAAGGTAGCCAAATGCCTCGTCACTCGGCGAAATTTATTTGAAAACTCGAGGAAATCGTTGTTGTGGTAACTCAGACAACGGTAACATGGACAGGTGGTGGCGTATCGCTTCTGCAGGACTGACCACAGTACGATTTAAAGGGAGGAAAGATTCAAAGAAGGGGGAGCAGCTGCCTGCAGTAACTATGACGCTCTTAAGGTAGCCAAATGCCTCGTCACTCGGCGAAATTTATTTGAAAACGCGAGGAAATCGTCGTTGAAGTAAATCAGACAACGGTAACATGCACAGGTGGTGGCGTATCGCTCTGCAGGACTGACCACAGTACGATTTAAAGGGAGGAAAGATTCAAAGAAGGGGGAGCAGCTGGCTGCAGTAACTATGACTCTCTTAAGGTAGCCAAATGCCTCGTCACTCGGCGAAATTTATTTTAAAACTCGAGGAAATCGTTGTTAAAGTAACTCAGACAACGGTAACATGGACAGGTGGTGGCGTATTGCTTCTGCAGGACTGACCACAGTACGATTTAAAGGGAGGAAGGATTCAAAGAAGGGGGAGCAGCTGGCTGCAGTAACTATGACGCTTATAAGGTAGCCAAATGCCTCGTCATCCGGCGAGGTACATATGCTAACTCGAGGGACTCGTAGTGGGAGTAACAGTGACGACGTTAACGTGGACATACAGTGGCACATCGGTTCCATAGGACAGGCCATACCAAGAATGATAGAGAGAATGGGCTTAGAAAAGTGGGAGCAGCAGGCAGGAGTACTATGACTCTCTTAAGGTAGCCAAATGAATCGTCACCATGTGAAATTTTTTGTTGAAAACTCGAGGATATCTTCGATAAGGTAGCTCATACAACGTTAAGGTTTACATGTAGTGGCATATTGCTCCTGCAGGACTGACCACAGTAATAATTAAAGAGTGGAAAGAAAGAAGGTAGGTCGAGCAGCTGGCAACAGTAACTATGACTCTCTTAAGGTAGCCAAATGCCTCGTCACTCGGCGAAATTTATTTGAAAACTCGAGGAAATCGTCGTTGAAGTAACTCAGACAACGGTAACATGGACAGGTGGTGGCGTATCGCTTCTGCAGGACTGGCCACAGTACGATTTAAAGGGAGGAAAGATTCAAAGAAGGGGGAGCAGCTGCCTGCAGTAACTATGACGCTCTTAAGGTAGCCAAATGCCTCGTCACTCGGCGAAATTTATTTGAAAACGCGAGGAAATCGTCGTTGAAGTAAATCAGACAACGGTAACATGCACAGGTGGTGGCGTATCGCTCTGCAGGACTGACCACAGTACGATTTAAAGGGAGGAAAGATTCAAAGAAGGGGGAGCAGCTGGCTGCAGTAACTATGACTCTCTTAAGGTAGCCAAATGCCTCGTCACTCGGCGAAATTTATTTTAAAACTCGAGGAAATCGTTGTTAAAGTAACTCAGACAACGGTAACATGGACAGGTGGTGGCGTATTGCTTCTGCAGGACTGACCACAGTACGATTTAAATGCAGGAAGGATTCAATGAAGGGGGAGCAGCTGGCTGCAGTAACTATGACGCTTATAAGGTAGCCAAATGCCTCGTCATCCGGCGAGGTACATTTGCTAACTCGAGAGACTCGTAGTGGGAGTAACAGAGACGACGTTAACGTGGACATATAGTGGCACATCGGTTCTGTAGGACAGCCATAGCAAGAATGATAGAGAGAATGGGCTTAGAAAAGTGGGAGCAGCAGGCAGGGGTACTATGACTCCCTTAAGGTAGCCAAATGCCTCGTCACCATGTAAATTTTTTTTTGAAAACTCGAGGATATTTTCGTTAAGGTAGCTCAGACAACGTTAAGGTTTACATGTAGTGGCATATTGCTCCTGCAGGACTGACCACAGTAATAATTAAAGAGTGGAAAGAAAGAAAGTTGGTCGAGCAGCTGGCAGCAGCAACTATGACTCTCTTAAGGCAGCCAAATGCCTCGTCACTCGGCGAAATTTATTTGAAAACTCGAGGAAATCGTCGTTGAAGTAACTCAGACAACGGTAACATGGACAGGTGGTGGCGTATCGCTTCTGCAGGACTGGCCACAGTACGATTTAAAGGGAGGAAAGATTCAAAGAAGGGGGAGCAGCTGCCTGCAGTAACTATGACGCTCTTAAGGTAGCCAAATGCCTCGTCACTCGGCGAAATTTATTTGAAAACGCGAGGAAATCGTCGTTGAAGTAAATCAGACAACGGTAACATGCACAGGTGGTGGCGTATCGCTCTGCAGGACTGACCACAGTACGATTTAAAGGGAGGAAAGATTCAAAGAAGGGGGAGCAGCTGGCTGCAGTAGCTATGACTCTCTTAAGGTAGCCAAATGCCTCGTCACTCGGCGAAATTTATTTTAAAACTCGAGGAAATCGTTGTTAAAGTAACTCAGACAACGGTAACATGGACAGGTGGTGGCGTATTGCTTCTGCAGGACTGACCACAGTACGATTTAAAGGGAGGAAGGATTCAAGGAAGGGGGAGCAGCTGGCTGCAGTAACTATGACGCTTATAAGGTAGCCAAATGCCTCGTCATCCGGCGAGGTACATTTGCTAACTCGAGAGACTCGTAGTGGGAGTAACAGAGACGACGTTAACGTGGACATATAGGGGCACATCGGTTCTGTAGGACAGCCATAGCAAGAATGATAGAGAGAATGGGCTTAGAAAAGTGGGAGCAGCAGGCAGGGGTACTATGACTCCCTTAAGGTAGCCAAATGCCTCGTCACCATGTAAATTTTTTTTTGAAAACTCGAGGATATTTTCGTTAAGGTAGCTCAGACAACGTTAAGGTTTACATGTAGTGGCATATTGCTCCTGCAGGACTGACCACAGTAATAATTAAAGAGTGGAAAGAAAGAAAGTTGGTCGAGCAGCTGGCAGCAGCAACTATGACTCTCTTAAGGCAGCCAAATGCCTCGTCACTCGGCGAAATTTATTTGAAAACTCGAGGAAATCGTCGTTGAAGTAACTCAGACAACGGTAACATGGACAGGTGGTGGCGTATCGCTTCTGCAGGACTGGCCACAGTACGATTTAAAGGGAGGAAAGATTCAAAGAAGGGGGAGCAGCTGCCTGCAGTAACTATGACGCTCTTAAGGTAGCCAAATGCCTCGTCACTCGGCGAAATTTATTTGAAAACGCGAGGAAATCGTCGTTGAAGTAAATCAGACAACGGTAACATGCACAGGTGGTGGCGTATCGCTCTGCAGGACTGACCACAGTACGATTTAAAGGGAGGAAAGATTCAAAGAAGGGGGAGCAGCTGGCTGCAGTAACTATGACTCTCTTAAGGTAGCCAAATGCCTCGTCACTCGGCGAAATTTATTTTAAAACTCGAGGAAATCGTTGTTAAAGTAACTCAGACAACGGTAACATGGACAGGTGGTGGCGTATTGCTTCTGCAGGACTGACCACAGTACGATTTAAAGGGAGGAAGGATTCAATGAAGGGGGAGCAGCTGGCTGCAGTAACTATGACGCTTATAAGGTAGCCAAATGCCTCGTCATCCGGCGAGGTACATTTGCTAACTCGAGAGACTCGTAGTGGGAGTAACAGAGACGACGTTAACGTGGACACATAGTGGCACATCGGTTCTGTAGGACAGCCATAGCAAGAATGATAGAGAGAATGGGCTTAGAAAAGTGGGAGCAGCAGGTAGGGGTACTATGACTCCCTTAAGGTAGCCAAATGCCTCGTCACCATGTAAATTTTTTTTTGAAAACTCGAGGATATTTTCGTTAAGGTAGCTCAGACAACGTTAAGGTTTACATGTAGTGGCATATTGCTCCTGCAGGACTGACCACAGTTATAATTAAAGAGTGGAAAGAAAGAAAGTTGGTCGAGCAGCTGGCAGCAGCAACTATGACTCTCTTAAGGCAGCCAAATGCCTCGTCACTCGGCGAAATTTATTTGAAAACTCGAGGAAATCGTCGTTGAAGTAACTCAGACAACGGTAACATGGACAGGTGGTGGCGTATCGCTTCTGCAGGACTGACCACAGTACGATTTAAAGGGAGGAAAGATTCAAAGAAGGGGGAGCAGCTGCCTGCAGTAACTATGACACTCTTAAGGTAGCCAAATGCCTCGTCACTCGGCGAAATTTATTTGAAAACGCGAGGAAATCGTCGTTGAAGTAAATCAGACAACGGTAACATGCACAGGTGGTGGCGTATCGCTTCTGCAGGACTGACCACAGTACGATTTAAAGGGAGGAAAGATTCAAAGAAGGGGGAGCAGCTGGCTGCAGTAACTATGACTCTCTTAAGGTAGCCAAATGCCTCGTCACTCGGCGAGATTTATTTGAAAACTCGAGGAAATCGTCGTTGAAGTAAATCAGACAACGGTAACATGCACAGGTTGTGGCGTATCGCTCTGCAGGACTGACCACAGTACGATTTAAAGGGAGGAAAGATTCAAAGAAGGGGGAGCAGCTGGCTGCAGTGACTATGACTCTCTTAAGGTAGCCAAATGCCTCGTCACTCGGCGAAATTTATTTGAAAACTCGAGGAAATCGTTGTTGTGGTAACTCAGACAACGGTAACATGGACAGGCGGTGGCGTATCGCTTCTGCAGGACTGACCACAGTACGATTTAAAGGGAGGAAAGATTCAAAGAAGGGGGAGCAGCTGCCTGCAGTAACTATGACTCTCTTAAGGTAGCCAAATGCCTCGTCACTCGGCGAAATTTATTTGAAAACGCGAGGAAATCGTCGTTGAAGTAAATCAGACAACGGTAACATGCACAGGTGGTGGCGTATCGCTCTGCAGGACTGACCACAGTACGATTTAAAGGGAGGAAAGATTCAAAGAAGGGGGAGCAGCTGGCTGCAGTAACCATGACTCTCTTAAGGTAGCCAAATGCCTCGTCACTCGGCGAAATTTATTTTAAAACTCGAGGAAATCGTTGTTAAAGTAACTCAGACAACGGTAACATGGACAGGTGGTGGCGTATTGCTTCTGCAGGACTGACCACAGTACGATTTAAAGGGAGGAAGGATTCAATGAAGGGGGAGCAGCTGGCTGCAGTAACTATGACGCTTATAAGGTAGCCAAATGCCTCGTCATCCGGCGAGGTACATTTGCTAACTCGAGAGACTCGTAGTGGGAGTAACAGAGACGACGTTAACGTGGACATATAGTGGCACATCGGTTCTGTAGGACAGCCATAGCAAGAATGATAGAGAGAATGGGCTTAGAAAAGTGGGAGCAGCAGGCAGGGGTACTATGACTCCCTTAAGGTAGCCAAATGCCTCGTCACCATGTAAATTTTTTTTTGAAAACTCGAGGATATTTTCGTTAAGGTAGCTCAGACAACGTTAAGGTTTACATGTAGTGGCATATTGCTCCTGCAGGACTGACCACAGTAATAATTAAAGAGTGGAAAGAAAGAAAGTTGGTCGAGCAGCTGGCAGCAGCAACTATGACTCTCTTAAGGCAGCCAAATGCCTCGTCACTCGGCGAAATTTATTTGAAAACTCGAGGAAATCGTCGTTGAAGTAACTCAGACAACGGTAACATGGAAAGGTGGTGGCGTATCGCTTCTGCAGGACGACCACAGTACGATTTAAAGGGAGGAAAGATTCAAAGAAGGGGGAGCAGCTGCCTGCAGTAACTATGACGCTCTTAAGGTAGCCAAATGCCTCGTCACTCGGCGAAATTTATTTGAAAACGCGAGGAAATCGTCGTTGAAGTAAATCAGACAACGGTAACATGCACAGGTGGTGGTGTATCGCTCTGCAGGACTGACCACAGTACGATTTAAAGGGAGGAAAGATTCAAAGAAGGGGGAGCAGCTGGCTGCAGTAACTATGACTCTCTTAAGGTAGCCAAATGCCTCGTCACTCGGCGAGATTTATTTGAAAACTCGAGGAAATCGTCGTTGAAGTAAATCAGACAACGGTAACATGCACAGGTTGTGGCGTATCGCTCTGCAGGACTGACCACAGTACGATTTAAAGGGAGGAAAGATTCAAAGAAGGGGGAGCAGCTGCCTGCAGTAACTATGACGCTCTTAAGGCAGCCAAATGCCTCGTCACTCGTCGAAATTTATTTGAAAACGCGAGGAAATCGTCGTTGAAGTAAATCAGACAACGGTAACATGCACAGGTGGTGGCGTATCGCTCTGCAGGACTGACCACAGTACGATTTAAAGGGAGGAAAGATTCAAAGAAGGGGGAGCAGCTGGCTGCAGTAACTATGACTCTCTTAAGGTAGCCAAATGCCTCGTCACTCGGCGAGATTTATTTGAAAACTCGAGGAAATCGTCGTTGAAGTAAATCAGACAATGGTAACATGCACAGGTTGTGGCGTATCGCTCTGCAGGACTGACCACAGTACGATTTAAAGGGAGGAAAGATTCAAAGAAGGGGGAGCAGCTGCCTGCAGTAACTATGACGCTCTTAAGGTAGCCAAATGCCTCGTCACTCGGCGAAATTTATTTGAAAACGCGAGGAAATCGTCGTTGAAGTAAATCAGACAACGGTAACATGCACAGGTGGTGGCGTATCGCTCTGCAGGACTGACCACAGTACGATTTAAAGGGAGGAAAGATTCAAAGAAGGGGGACAGCTGCCTGCAGTAACTATGACGCTCTTAAGGTAGCCAAATGCCTCGTCACTCGGCGAAATTTATTTGAAAACGCGAGGAAATCGTCGTTGAAGTAAATCAGACAACGGTAACATGCACAGGTGGTGGCGTATCGCTCTGCAGGACTGACCACAGTACGATTTAAAGGGAGGAAAGATTCAAAGAAGGGGGAGCAGCTGGCTGCAGTAACTATGACTCTCTTAAGGTAGCCAAATGCCTCGTCACTCGGCAAAATTTATTTTAAAACTCGAGGAAATCGTTGTTGAAGTAACTCAGACAACGGTAACATGGACAGGTGGTGGCGTATTGCTTCTGCAGGACTGACCACAGTACGATTTAAAGGGAGGAAGGATTCAAAGAAGGGGGAGCAGCTGGCTGCAGTAACTATGACGCTTATAAGGTAGCCAAATGCCTCGTCATCCGGCGAGGTACATATGCTAACTCGAGAGACTCGTAGTGGGAGTAACAGTGACGACGTTAACGTGGACATACAGTGGCACATCGGTTCCATAGGACAGGCCATACCAAGAATGATAGAGAGAATGGGCTTAGAAAAGTGGGAGCAGCAGGCAGGAGTACTATGACTCTCTTAAGGTAGCCAAATGAATCGTCACCATGTGAAATTTTTTGTTGAAAACTCGAGGATATCTTCGATAAGGTAGCTCATACAACGTTAAGGTTTACATGTAGTGGCATATTGCTCCTGCAGGACTGACCACAGTAATAATTAAAGAGTGGAAAGAAAGAAGGTAGGTCGAGCAGCTGGCAACAGTAACTATGACTCTCTTAAGGTAGCCAAATGCCTCGTCACTCGACGAAATTTATTTGAAAACTCGAGGAAATCGTCGTTGAAGTAAATCAGACAACGGTAACATGCACAGGTGGTGGCGTATCGCTCTGCAGGACTGACCACAGTACGATTTAAAGGGAGGAAAGATTCAAAGAAGGGGGAGCAGCTGCCTGCAGTAACTATGACGCTCTTAAGGTAGCCAAATGCCTCGTCACTCGGCGAAATTTATTTGAAAACGCGAGGAAATCGTCGTTGAAGTAAATCAGACAACGGTAACATGCACAGGTGGTGGCGTATCGCTCTGCAGGACTGACCACAGTACGATTTAAAGGGAGGAAAGATTCAAAGAAGGGGGAGCAGCTGCCTGCAGTAACTATGACACTCTTAAGGTAGCCAAATGCCTCGTCACTCGGCGAAATTTATTTGAAAACGCGAGGAAATCGTCGTTGAAGTAAATCAGACAACGGTAACATGCACAGGTGGTGGCGTATCGCTCTGCAGGACTGACCACAGTACGATTTAAAGGGAGGAAAGATTCAAAGAAGGGGGAGCAGCTGGCTGCAGTAACTATGACTCTCTTAAGGTAGCCAAATGCCTCGTCACTCGGCAAAATTTATTTTAAAACTCGAGGAAATCGTTGTTGAAGTAACTCAGACAACGGTAACATGGACAGGTGGTGGCGTATTGCTTCTGCAGGACTGACCACAGTACGATTTAAAGGGAGGAAGGATTCAAAGAAGGGGGAGCAGCTGGCTGCAGTAACTATGACGCTTATAAGGTAGCCAAATGCCTCGTCATCCGGCGAGGTACATATGCTAACTCGAGAGACTCGTAGTGGGAGTAACAGTGACGACGTTAACGTGGACATACAGTGGCACATCGGTTCCATAGGACAGGCCATACCAAGAATGATAGAGAGAATGGGCTTAGAAAAGTGGGAGCAGCAGGCAGGAGTACTATGACTCTCTTAAGGTAGCCAAATGAATCGTCACCATGTGAAATTTTTTGTTGAAAACTCGAGGATATCTTCGATAAGGTAGCTCATACAACGTTAAGGTTTACATGTAGTGGCATATTGCTCCTGCAGGACTGACCACAGTAATAATTAAAGAGTGGAAAGAAAGAAGGTAGGTCGAGCAGCTGGCAACAGTAACTATGACTCTCTTAAGGTAGCCAAATGCCTCGTCACTCGGCGAAATTTATTTGAAAACTCGAGGAAATCGTCGTTGAAGTAAATCAGACAACGGTAACATGCACAGGTGGTGGCGTATCGCTCTGCAGGACTGACCACAGTACGATTTAAAGGGAGGAAAGATTCAAAGAAGGGGGAGCAGCTGCCTGCAGTAACTATGACGCTCTTAAGGTAGCCAAATGCCTCGTCACTCGGCGAAATTTATTTGAAAACGCGAGGAAATCGTCGTTGAAGTAAATCAGACAACGGTAACATGCACAGGTGGTGGCGTATCGCTCTGCAGGACTGACCACAGTACGATTTAAAGGGAGGAAAGATTCAAAGAAGGGGGAGCAGCTGCCTGCAGTAACTATGACGCTCTTAAGGTAGCCAAATGCCTCGTCACTCGGCGAAATTTATTTGAAAACGCGAGGAAATCGTCGTTGAAGTAAATCAGACAACGGTAACATGCACAGGTGGTGGCGTATCGCTCTGCAGGACTGACCACAGTACGATTTAAAGGGAGGAAAGATTCAAAGAAGGGGGAGCAGCTGGCTGCAGTAACTATGACTCTCTTAAGGTAGCCAAATGCCTCGTCACTCGGCAAAATTTATTTTAAAACTCGAGGAAATCGTTGTTGAAGTAACTCAGACAACGGTAACATGGACAGGTGGTGGCGTATTGCTTCTGCAGGACTGACCACAGTACGATTTAAAGGGAGGAAGGATTCAAAGAAGGGGGAGCAGCTGGCTGCAGTAACTATGACGCTTATAAGGTAGCCAAATGCCTCGTCATCCGGCGAGGTACATATGCTAACTCGAGAGACTCGTAGTGGGAGTAACAGTGACGACGTTAACGTGGACATACAGTGGCACATCGGTTCCATAGGACAGGCCATACCAAGAATGATAGAGAGAATGGGCTTAGAAAAGTGGGAGCAGCAGGCAGGAGTACTATGACTCTCTTAAGGTAGCCAAATGAATCGTCACCATGTGAAATTTTTTGTTGAAAACTCGAGGATATCTTCGATAAGGTAGCTCATACAACGTTAAGGTTTACATGTAGTGGCATATTGCTCCTGCAGGACTGACCACAGTAATAATTAAAGAGTGGAAAGAAAGAAGGTAGGTCGAGCAGCTGGCAACAGTAACTATGACTCTCTTAAGGTAGCCAAATGCCTCGTCACTCGGCGAAATTTATTTGAAAACTCGAGGAAATCGTCGTTGAAGTAAATCAGACAACGGTAACATGCACAGGTGGTGGCGTATCGCTCTGCAGGACTGACCACAGTACGATTTAAAGGGAGGAAAGATTCAAAGAAGGGGGAGCAGCTGCCTGCAGTAACTATGACGCTCTTAAGGTAGCCAAATGCCTCGTCACTCGGCGAAATTTATTTGAAAACGCGAGGAAATCGTCGTTGAAGTAAATCAGACAACGGTAACATGCACAGGTGGTGGCGTATCGCTCTGCAGGACTGACCACAGTACGATTTAAAGGGAGGAAAGATTCAAAGAAGGGGGAGCAGCTGCCTGCAGTAACTATGACGCTCTTAAGGTAGCCAAATGCCTCGTCACTCGGCGAAATTTATTTGAAAACGCGAGGAAATCGTCGTTGAAGTAAATCAGACAACGGTAACATGCACAGGTGGTGGCGTATCGCTCTGCAGGACTGACCACAGTACGATTTAAAGGGAGGAAAGATTCAAAGAAGGGGGAGCAGCTGGCTGCAGTAACTATGACTCTCTTAAGGTAGCCAAATGCCTCGTCACTCGGCAAAATTTATTTTAAAACTCGAGGAAATCGTTGTTGAAGTAACTCAGACAACGGTAACATGGACAGGTGGTGGCGTATTGCTTCTGCAGGACTGACCACAGTACGATTTAAAGGGAGGAAGGATTCAAAGAAGGGGGAGCAGCTGGCTGCAGTAACTGTGACGCTTATAAGGTAGCCAAATGCCTCGTCATCCGGCGAGGTACATATGCTAACTCGAGAGACTCGTAGTGGGAGTAACAGTGACGACGTTAACGTGGACATACAGTGGCACATCGGTTCCATAGGACAGGCCATACCAAGAATGATAGAGAGAATGGGCTTAGAAAAGTGGGAGCAGCAGGCAGGAGTACTATGACTCTCTTAAGGTAGCCAAATGAATCGTCACCATGTGAAATTTTTTGTTGAAAACTCGAGGATATCTTCGATAAGGTAGCTCATACAACGTTAAGGTTTACATGTAGTGGCATATTGCTCCTGCAGGACTGACCACAGTAATAATTAAAGAGTGGAAAGAAAGAAGGTAGGTCGAGCAGCTGGCAACAGTAACTATGACTCTCTTAAGGTAGCCAAATGCCTCGTCACTCGGCGAAATTTATTTGAAAACTCGAGGAAATCGTCGTTGAAGTAACTCAGACAACGGTAACATGGACAGGTGGTGGCGTATCGCTTCTGCAGGACTGACCACAGTACGATTTAAAGGGAGGAAAGATTCAAAGAAGGGGGAGCAGCTGCCTGCAGTTACTATGACTCTCTTAAGGTAGCCAAATGCCTCGTCACTCGGCGAAATTTATTTGAAAACGCGAGGAAATCGTCGTTGAAGTAAATCAGACAACGGTAACATGCACAGGTGGTGGCGTATCGCTCTGCAGGACTGACCACAGTACGATTTAAAGGGAGGAAAGATTCAAAGAAGGGGGAGCAGCTGGCTGCAGTAACTATGACTCTCTTAAGGTAGCCAAATGCCTCGTCACTCGGCGAAATTTATTTTAAAACTCGAGGAAATCGTTGTTAAAGTAACTCAGACAACGGTAACATGGACAGGTGGTGGCGTATTGCTTCTGCAGGACTGACCACAGTACGATTTAAAGGGAGGAAGGATTCAATGAAGGGGGAGCAGCTGGCTGCAGTAACTATGACGCTTATAAGGTAGCCAAATGCCTCGTCATCCGGCGAGGTACATTTGCTAACTCGAGAGACTCGTAGTGGGAGTAACAGAGACGACGTTAACGTGGACATATAGTGGCACATCGGTTCTGTAGGACAGCCATAGCAAGAATGATAGAGAGAATGGGCTTAGAAAAGTGGGAGCAGCAGGCAGGGGTACTATGACTCCCTTAAGGTAGCCAAATGCCTCGTCACCATGTAAATTTTTTTTTGAAAACTCGAGGATATTTTCGTTAAGGTAGCTCAGACAACGTTAAGGTTTACATGTAGTGGCATATTGCTCCTGCAGGACTGACCACAGTAATAATTAAAGAGTGGAAAGAAAGAAAGTTGGTCGAGCAGCTGGCAGCAGCAACTATGACTCTCTTAAGGCAGCCAAATGCCTCGTCACTCGGCGAAATTTATTTGAAAACTCGAGGAAATCGTCGTTGAAGTAACTCAGACAACGGTAACATGGACAGGTGGTGGCGTATCGCTTCTGCAGGACTGACCACAGTACGATTTAAAGGGAGGAAAGATTCAAAGAAGGGGGAGCAGCTGCCTGCAGTAACTATGACGCTCTTAAGGTAGCCAAATGCCTCGTCACTCGGCGAAATTTATTTGAAAACGCGAGGAAATCGTCGTTGAAGTAAATCAGACAACGGTAACATGCACAGGTGGTGGCGTATCGCTCTGCAGGACTGACCACAGTACGATTTAAAGGGAGGAAAGATTCAAAGAAGGGGGAGCAGCTGGCTGCAGTAACTATGACTCTCTTAAGGTAGCCAAATGCCTCGTCACTCGGCGAGATTTATTTGAAAACTCGAGGAAATCGTCGTTGAAGTAAATCAGACAACGGTAACATGCACAGGTTGTGGCGTATCGCTCTGCAGGACTGACCACAGTACGATTTAAAGGGAGGAAAGATTCAAAGAAGGGGGAGCAGCTGCCTGCAGTAACTATGACGCTCTTAAGGTAGCCAAATGCCTCGTCACTCGTCGAAATTTATTTGAAAACGCGAGGAAATCGTCGTTGAAGTAAATCAGACAACGGTAACATGCACAGGTGGTGGCGTATCGCTCTGCAGGACTGACCACAGTACGATTTAAAGGGAGGAAAGATTCAAAGAAGGGGGAGCAGCTGGCTGCAGTAACTATGACTCTCTTAAGGTAGCCAAATGCCTCGTCACTCGGCGAGATTTATTTGAAAACTCGAGGAAATCGTCGTTGAAGTAAATCAGACAACGGTAACATGCACAGGTTGTGGCGTATCGCTCTGCAGGACTGACCACAGTACGATTTAAAGGGAGGAAAGATTCAAAGAAGGGGGAGCAGCTGCCTGCAGTAACTATGACGCTCTTAAGGTAGCCAAATGCCTCGTCACTCGGCGAAATTTATTTGAAAACGCGAGGAAATCGTCGTTGTAGTAAATCAGACAACGGTAACATGCACAGGTGGTGGCGTATCGCTCTGCAGGACTGACCACAGTACGATTTAAAGGGAGGAAAGATTCAAAGAAGGGGGAGCAGCTGCCTGCAGTAACTATGACGCTCTTAAGGTAGCCAAATGCCTCGTCACTCGGCGAAATTTATTTGAAAACGCGAGGAAATCGTCGTTGAAGTAAATCAGACAACGGTAACATGCACAGGTGGTGGCGTATCGCTCTGCAGGACTGACCACAGTACGATTTAAAGGGAGGAAAGATTCAAAGAAGGGGGAGCAGCTGCCTGCAGTAACTATGACTCTCTTAAGGTAGCCAAATGCCTCGTCACTCGGCAAAATTTATTTTAAAACTCGAGGAAATCGTTGTTGAAGTAACTCAGACAACGGTAACATGGACAGGTGGTGGCGTATTGCTTCTGCAGGACTGACCACAGTACGATTTAAAGGGAGGAAGGATTCAAAGAAGGGGGAGCAGCTGGCTGCAGTAACTATGACGCTTATAAGGTAGCCAAATGCCTCGTCATCCGGCGAGGTACATATGCTAACTCGAGAGACTCGTAGTGGGAGTAACAGTGACGACGTTAACGTGGACATACAGTGGCACATCGGTTCCATAGGACAGGCCATACCAAGAATGATAGAGAGAATGGGCTTAGAAAAGTGGGAGCAGCAGGCAGGAGTACTATGACTCTCTTAAGGTAGCCAAATGAATCGTCACCATGTGAAATTTTTTGTTGAAAACTCGAGGATATCTTCGATAAGGTAGCTCATACAACGTTAAGGTTTACATGTAGTGGCATATTGCTCCTGCAGGACTGACCACAGTAATAATTAAAGAGTGGAAAGAAAGAAGGTAGGTCGAGCAGCTGGCAACAGTAACTATGACTCTCTTAAGGTAGCCAAATGCCTCGTCACTCGGCGAAATTTATTTGAAAACTCGAGGAAATCGTCGTTGAAGTAACTCAGACAACGGTAACATGGACAGGTGGTGGCGTATCGCTTCTGCAGGACTGGCCACAGTACGATTTAAAGGGAGGAAAGATTCAAAGAAGGGGGAGCAGCTGGCTGCAGTAACTATGACTCTCTTAAGGTAGCCAAATGCCTCGTCACTCGGCGAGATTTATTTGAAAACTCGAGGAAATCGTCGTTGAAGTAAATCAGACAACGGTAACATGCACAGGTTGTGGCGTATCGCTCTGCAGGACTGACCACAGTACGATTTAAAGGGAGGAAAGATTCAAAGAAGGGGGAGCAGCTGGCTGCAGTGACTATGACTCTCTTAAGGTAGCCAAATGCCTCGTCACTCGGCGAAATTTATTTGAAAACTCGAGGAAATCGTTGTTGTGGTAACTCAGACAACGGTAACATGGACAGGTGGTGGCGTATCGCTTCTGCAGGACTGACCACAGTACGATTTAAAGGGAGGAAAGATTCAAAGAAGGGGGAGCAGCTGCCTGCAGTAACTATGACTCTCTTAAGGTAGCCAAATGCCTCGTCACTCGGCGAAATTTATTTGAAAACGCGAGGAAATCGTCGTTGAAGTAAATCAGACAACGGTAACATGCACAGGTGGTGGCGTATCGCTCTGCAGGACTGACCACAGTACGATTTAAAGGGAGGAAAGATTCAAAGAAGGGGGAGCAGCTGGCTGCAGTAACTATGACTCTCTTAAGGTAGCCAAATGCCTCGTCACTCGGCGAAATTTATTTTAAAACTCGAGGAAATCGTTGTTAAAGTAACTCAGACAACGGTAACATGGACAGGTGGTGGCGTATTGCTTCTGCAGGACTGACCACAGTACGATTTAAAGGGAGGAAGGATTCAATGAAGGGGGAGCAGCTGGCTGCAGTAACTATGACGCTTATAAGGTAGCCAAATGCCTCGTCATCCGGCGAGGTACATTTGCTAACTCGAGAGACTCGTAGTGGGAGTAACAGAGACGACGTTAACGTGGACATATAGTGGCACATCGGTTCCATAGGGCAGGCCATACCAAGAATGATAGAGAGAATGGGCTTAGAAAAGTGGGAGCAGCAGGCAGGAGTACTATGACTCTCTTAAGGTAGCCAAATGAATCGTCACCATGTGAAATTTTTTGTTGAAAACTCGAGGATATCTTCGATAATGTAGCTCATACAACGTTAAGGTTTACATGTAGTGGCATATTGCTCCTGCAGGACTGACCACAGTAATAATTAAAGAGTGGAAAGAAAGAAGGTAGGTCGAGCAGCTGGCAACAGTAACTATGACTCTCTTAAGGTAGCCAAATGCCTCGTCACTCGGCGAAATTTATTTGAAAACTCGAGGAAATCGTCGTTGAAGTAACTCAGACAACGGTAACATGGACAGGTGGTGGCGTATCGCTTCTGCAGGACTGACCACAGTACTATTTAAAGGGAGGAAAGATTCAAAGAAGGGGGAGCAGCTGGCTGCAGTGACTATGACTCTCTTAAGGTAGCCAAATGCCTCGTCACTCGGCGAAATTTATTTGAAAACTCGAGGAAATCGTTGTTGTGGTAACTCAGACAACGGTAACATGGACAGGTGGTGGCGTATCGCTTCTGCAGGACTGACCACAGTACGATTTAAAGGGAGGAAAGATTCAAAGAAGGGGGAGCAGCTGCCTGCAGTAACTATGATTCTCTTAAGGTAGCCAAATGCCTCGTCACTCGGCGAAATTTATTTGAAAACGCGAGGAAATCGTCGTTGAAGTAAATCAGACAACGGTAACATGCACAGGTGGTGGCGTATCGCTCTGCAGGACTGACCACAGTACGATTTAAAGGGAGGAAAGATTCAAAGAAGGGGGAGCAGCTGGCTGCAGTGACTATGACTCTCTTAAGGTAGCCAAATGCCTCGTCACTCGGCGAAATTTATTTGAAAACTCGAGGAAATCGTTGTTGTGGTAACTCAGACAACGGTAACATGGACAGGTGGTGGCGTATTGCTTCTGCAGGACTGACCACAGTACGATTTAAAGGGAGGAAGGATTCAATGAAGGGGGAGCAGCTGGCTGCAGTAACTATGACGCTTATAAGGTAGCCAAATGCCTCGTCATCCGGCGAGGTACATTTGCTAACTCGAGAGACTCGTAGTGGGAGTAACAGAGACGACGTTAACGTGGACATATAGTGGCACATCGGTTCTGTAGGACAGCCATAGCAAGAATGATAGAGAGAATGGGCTTAGAAAAGTGGGAGCAGCAGGCAGGGGTACTATGACTCCCTTAAGGTAGCCAAATGCCTCGTCACCATGTAAATTTTTTTTGAAAACTCGAGGATATTTTCGTTAAGGTAGCTCAGACAACGTTAAGGTTTACATGTAGTGGCATATTGCTCCTGCAGGACTGACCACAGTAATAATTAAAGAGTGGAAAGAAAGAAAGTTGGTCGAGCAGCTGGCAGCAGCAACTATGACTCTCTTAAGGCAGCCAAATGCCTCGTCACTCGGCGAAATTTATTTGAAAACTCGAGGAAATCGTCGTTGAAGTAACTCAGACAACGGTAACATGGGCAGGTGGTGGCGTATCGCTTCTGCAGGACTGACCACAGTACGATTTAAAGGGAGGAAAGATTCAAAGAAGGGGGAGCAGCTGCCTGCAGTAACTATGACGCTCTTAAGGTAGCCAAATGCCTCGTCACTCGGCGAAATTTATTTGAAAACGCGAGGAAATCGTCGTTGAAGTAAATCAGACAACGGTAACATGCACAGGTGGTGGCGTATCGCTCTGCAGGACTGACCACAGTACGATTTAAAGGGAGGAAAGATTCAAAGAAGGGGGAGCAGCTGGCTGCAGTAACTATGACTCTCTTAAGGTAGCCAAATGCCTCGTCACTCGGCGAGATTTATTTGAAAACTCGAGGAAATCGTCGTTGAAGTAAATCAGACAACGGTAACATGCACAGGTTGTGGCGTATCGCTCTGCAGGACTGACCACAGTACGATTTAAAGGGAGGAAAGATTCAAAGAAGGGGGAGCAGCTGCCTGCAGTAACTATGACGCTCTTAAGGTAGCCAAATGCCTCGTCACTCGTCGAAATTTATTTGAAAACGCGAGGAAATCGTCGTTGAAGTAAATCAGACAACGGTAACATGCACATGTGGTGGCGTATCGCTCTGCAGGACTGACCACAGTACGATTTAAAGGGAGGAAAGATTCAAAGAAGGGGGAGCAGCTGGCTGCAGTAACTATGACTCTCTTAAGGTAGCCAAATGCCTCGTCACTCGGCGAGATTTATTTGAAAACTCGAGGAAATCGTCGTTGAAGTAAATCAGGCAACGGTAACATGCACAGGTTGTGGCGTATCGCTCTGCAGGACTGACCACAGTACGATTTAAAGGGAGGAAAGATTCAAAGAAGGGGGAGCAGCTGGCTGCAGTGACTATGACTCTCTTAAGGTAGCCAAATGCCTCGTCACTCGGCGAAATTTATTTGAAAACTCGAGGAAATCGTTGTTGTGGTAACTCAGACAACGGTAACATGGACAGGTGGTGGCGTATCGCTTCTGCAGGACTGACCACAGTACGATTTAAAGGGAGGAAAGATTCAAAGAAGGGGGAGCAGCTGCCTGCAGTAACTATGACTCTCTTAAGGTAGCCAAATGCCTCGTCACTCGGCGAAATTTATTTGAAAACGCGAGGAAATCGTCGTTGAAGTAAATCAGACAACGGTAACATGCACAGGTGGTGGCGTATCGCTCTGCAGGACTGACCACAGTACGATTTAAAGGGAGGAAAGATTCAAAGAAGGGGGAGCAGCTGGCTGCAGTAACTATGACTCTCTTAAGGTAGCCAAATGCCTCGTCACTCGGCGAAATTTATTTTAAAACTCGAGGAAATCGTTGTTAAAGTAACTCAGACAACGGTAACATGGACAGGTGGTGGCGTATTGCTTCTGCAGGACTGACCACAGTACGATTTAAAGGGAGGAAGGATTCAATGAAGGGGGAGCAGCTGGCTGCAGTAACTATGACGCTTATAAGGTAGCCAAATGCCTCGTCATCCGGCGAGGTACATTTGCTAACTCGAGAGACTCGCAGTGGGAGTAACAGAGACGACGTTAACGTGGACATATAGTGGCACATCGGTTCTGTAGGACAGCCATAGCAAGAATGATAGAGAGAATGGGCTTAGAAAAGTGGGAGCAGCAGGCAGGGGTACTATGACTCCCTTAAGGTAGCCAAATGCCTCGTCACCATGTAAATTTTTTTTTGAAAACTCGAGGATATTTTCGTAAAGGTAGCTCAGACAACGTTAAGGTTTACATGTAGTGGCATATTGCTCCTGCAGGACTGACCACAGTAATAATTAAAGAGTGGAAAGAAAGAAAGTTGGTCGAGCAGCTGGCAGCAGCAACTATGACTCTCTTAAGGCAGCCAAATGCCTCGTCACTCGGCGAAATTTATTTGAAAACTCGAGGAAATCGTCGTTGAAGTAACTCAGACAACGGTAACATGGACAGGTGGTGGCGTATCGCTTCTGCAGGACTGACCACAGTACGATTTAAAGGGAGGAAAGATTCAAAGAAGGGGGAGCAGCTGCCTGCAGTAACTATGACGCTCTTAAGGTAGCCAAATGCCTCGTCACTCGGCGAAATTTATTTGAAAACGCGAGGAAATCGTCGTTGAAGTAAATCAGACAACGGTAACATGCACAGGTGGTGGCGTATCGCTCTGCAGGACTGACCACAGTACGATTTAAAGGGAGGAAAGATTCAAAGAAGGGGGAGCAGCTGGCTGCAGTAACTATGACTCTCTCAAGGTAGCCAAATGCCTCTTCACTCGGCGAGATTTATTTGAAAACTCGAGGAAATCGTCGTTGAAGTAAATCAGACAACGGTAACATGCACAGGTTGTGGCGTATCGCTCTGCAGGACTGACCACAGTACGATTTAAAGGGAGGAAAGATTCAAAGAAGGGGGAGCAGCTGCCTGCAGTAACTATGACGCTCTTAAGGTAGCCAAATGCCTCGTCACTCGTCGAAATTTATTTGAAAACGCGAGGAAATCGTCGTTGAAGTAAATCAGACAACGGTCACATGCACAGGTGGTGGCGTATCGCTCTGCAGGACTGACCACAGTACGATTTAAAGGGAGGAAAGATTCAAAGAAGGGGGAGCAGCTGGCTGCAGTTACTATGACTCTCTTAAGGTAGCCAAATGCCTCGTCACTCGGCGAGATTTATTTGAAAACTCGAGGAAATCGTCGTTGAAGTAAATCAGACAACGGTAACATGCACAGGTTGTGGCGTATCGCTCTGCAGGACTGACCACAGTACGATTTAAAGGGAGGAAAGATTCAAAGAAGGGGGAGCAGCTGCCTGCAGTAACTATGACGCTCTTAAGGTAGCCAAATGCCTCGTCACTCGGCGAAATTTATTTGAAAACGCGAGGAAATCGTCGTTGAAGTAAATCAGACAACGGTAACATGCACAGGTGGTGGCGTATCGCTCTGCAGGACTGACCACAGTACGATTTAAAGGGAGGAAAGATTCAAAGAAGGGGGAGCAGCTGCCTGCCGTAACTATGACGCTCTTAAGGTAGCCAAATGCCTCGTCACTCGGCGAAATTTATTTGAAAACGCGAGGAAATCGTCGTTGAAGTAAATCAGACAACGGTAACATGCACAGGTGGTGGCGTATCGCTCTGCAGGACTGACCACAGTACGATTTAAAGGGAGGAAAGATTCAAAGAAGGGGGAGCAGCTGCCTGCAGTAACTATGACTCTCTTAAGGTAGCCAAATGCCTCGTCACTCGGCAAAATTTATTTGAAAACGCGAGGAAATCGTCGTTGAAGTAAATCAGACAACGGTAACATGCACAGGTGGTGGCGTATCGCTCTGCAGGACTGACCACAGTACGATTTAAAGGGAGGAAAGATTCAAAGAAGGGGGAGCAGCTGGCTGCAGTAACTATGACTCTCTTAAGGTAGCCAAATGCCTCGTCACTCGGTGAAATTTATTTTAAAACTCGAGGAAATCGTTGTTAAAGTAACTCAGACAACGGTAACATGGACAGGTGGTGGCGTATTGCTTCTGCAGGACTGACCACAGTACGATTTAAAGGGAGGAAGGATTCAATGAAGGGGAAGCAGCTGGCTGCAGTAACTATGACGCTTATAAGGTAGCCAAATGCCTCGTCATCCGGCGAGGTACATTTGCTAACTCGAGAGACTCGTAGTGGGAGTAACAGAGACGACGTTAACGTGGACATATAGTGGCACATCGGTTCTGTAGGACAGCCATAGCAAGAATGATAGAGAGAATGGGCTTAGAAAAGTGGGAGCAGCAGGCAGGGGTACTATGACTCCCTTAAGGTAGCCAAATGCCTCGTCACCATGTAAATTTTTTTTTGAAAACTCGAGGATATTTTCGTAAAGGTAGCTCAGACAACGTTAAGGTTTACATGTAGTGGCATATTGCTCCTGCAGGACTGACCACAGTAATAATTAAAGAGTGGAAAGAAAGAAAGTTGGTCGAGCAGCTGGCAGCAGCAACTATGACTCTCTTAAGGCAGCCAAATGCCTCGTCACTCGGCGAAATTTATTTGAAAACTCGAGGAAATCGTCGTTGAAGTAACTCAGACAACGGTAACATGGACAGGTGGTGGCGTATCGCTTCTGCAGGACTGACCACAGTACGATTTAAAGGGAGGAAAGATTCAAAGAAGGGGGAGCAGCTGCCTGCAGTAACTATGACGCTCTTAAGGTAGCCAAATGCCTCGTCACTCGGCGAAATTTATTTGAAAACGCGAGGAAATCGTCGTTGAAGTAAATCAGACAACGGTAACATGCACAGGTGGTGGCGTATCGCTCTGCAGGACTGACCACAGTACGATTTAAAGGGAGGAAAGATTCAAAGAAGGGGGAGCAGCTGGCTGCAGTAACTATGACTCTCTTAAGGTAGCCAAATGCCTCTTCACTCGGCGAGATTTATTTGAAAACTCGAGGAAATCGTCGTTGAAGTAAATCAGACAACGGTAACATGCACAGGTTGTGGCGTATCGCTCTGCAGGACTGACCACAGTACGATTTAAAGGGAGGAAAGATTCAAAGAAGGGGGAGCAGCTGCCTGCAGTAACTATGACGCTCTTAAGGTAGCCAAATGCCTCGTCACTCGTCGAAATTTATTTGAAAACGCGAGGAAATCGTCGTTGAAGTAAATCAGACAACGGTCACATGCACAGGTGGTGGCGTATCGCTCTGCAGGACTGACCACAGTACGATTTAAAGGGAGGAAAGATTCAAAGAAGGGGGAGCAGCTGGCTGCAGTTACTATGACTCTCTTAAGGTAGCCAAATGCCTCGTCACTCGGCGAGATTTATTTGAAAACTCGAGGAAATCGTCGTTGAAGTAAATCAGACAACGGTAACATGCACAGGTTGTGGCGTATCGCTCTGCAGGACTGACCACAGTACGATTTAAAGGGAGGAAAGATTCAAAGAAGGGGGAGCAGCTGCCTGCAGTAACTATGACGCTCTTAAGGTAGCCAAATGCCTCGTCACTCGGCGAAATTTATTTGAAAACGCGAGGAAATCGTCGTTGAAGTAAATCAGACAACGGTAACATGCACAGGTGGTGGCGTATCGCTCTGCAGGACTGACCACAGTACGATTTAAAGGGAGGAAAGATTCAAAGAAGGGGGAGCAGCTGCCTGCAGTAACTATGACGCTCTTAAGGTAGCCAAATGCCTCGTCACTCGGCGAAATTTATTTGAAAACGCGAGGAAATCGTCGTTGAAGTAAATCAGACAACGGTAACATGCACAGGTGGTGGCGTATCGCTCTGCAGGACTGACCACAGTACGATTTAAAGGGAGGAAAGATTCAAAGAAGGGGGAGCAGCTGCCTGCAGTAACTATGACTCTCTTAAGGTAGCCAAATGCCTCGTCACTCGGCAAAATTTATTTTAAAACTCGAGGAAATCGTTGTTGAAGTAACTCAGACAACGGTAACATGGACAGGTGGTGGCGTATTGCTTCTGCAGGACTGACCACAGTACGATTTAAAGGGAGGAAGGATTCAAAGAAGGGGGAGCAGCTGGCTGCAGTAACTATGACGCTTATAAGGTAGCCAAATGCCTCGTCATCCGGCGAGGTACATATGCTAACTCGAGAGACTCGTAGTGGGAGTAACAGTGACGACGTTAACGTGGACATACAGTGGCACATCGGTTCCATAGGACAGGCCATACCAAGAATGATAGAGAGAATGGGCTTAGAAAAGTGGGAGCAGCAGGCAGGAGTACTATGACTCTCTTAAGGTAGCCAAATGCCTCGTCACCATGTAAATTTTTTTTTGAAAACTCGAGGATATTTTCGTAAAGGTAGCTCATACAACGTTAAGGTTTACATGTAGTGGCATATTGCTCCTGCAGGACTGACCACAGTAATAATTAAAGAGTGGAAAGAAAGAAGGTAGGTCGAGCAGCTGGCAACAGTAACTATGAGTCTCTTAAGGTAGCCAAATGCCTCGTCACTCGGCGAAATTTATTTGAAAACTCGAGGAAATCGTCGTTGAAGTAACTCAGACAACGGTAACATGGACAGGTGGTGGCGTATCGCTTCTGCAATACTGGCCACAGTACGATTTAAAGGGAGGAAAGATTCAAAGAAGGGGGAGCAGCTGCCTGCAGTAACTATGACGCTCTTAAGGTAGCCAAATGCCTCGTCACTCGGCGAAATTTATTTGAAAACGCGAGGAAATCGTCGTTGAAGTAAATCAGACAACGGTAACATGCACAGGTGGTGGCGTATCGCTTCTGCAGGACTGACCACAGTACGATTTAAAGTGAGGAAAGATTCAAAGAAGGGGGAGCAGCTGGCTGCAGTAACTATGACTCTCTTAAGGTAGCCAAATGCCTCGTCACTCGGCGAGATTTATTTGAAAACTCGAGGAAATCGTCGTTGAAGTAAATCAGACAACGGTAACATGCACAGGTTGTGGCGTATCGCTCTGCAGGACTGACCACAGTACGATTTAAAGGGAGGAAAGATTCAAAGAAGGGGGAGCAGCTGGCTGCAGTGACTATGACTCTCTTAAGGTAGCCAAATGCCTCGTCACTCGGCGAAATTTATTTGAAAACTCGAGGAAATCGTTGTTGTGGTAACTCAGACAACGGTAACATGGACAGGTGGTGGCGTATCGCTTCTGCAGGACTGACCACAGTACGATTTAAAGGGAGGAAAGATTCAAAGAAGGGGGAGCAGCTGCCTGCAGTAACTATGACTCTCTTAAGGTAGCCAAATGCCTCGTCACTCGGCGAAATTTATTTGAAAACGCGAGGAAATCGTCGTTGAAGTAAATCAGACAACGGTAACATGCACAGGTGGTGGCGTATCGCTCTGCAGGACTGACCACAGTACGATTTAAAGGGAGGAAAGATTCAAAGAAGGGGGAGCAGCTGGCTGCAGTAACTATGACTCTCTTAAGGTAGCCAAATGCCTCGTCACTCGGCGAAATTTATTTTAAAACTCGAGGAAATCGTTGTTAAAGTAACTCAGACAACGGTAACATGGACAGGTGGTGGCGTATTGCTTCTGCAGGACTGACCACAGTACGATTTAAAGGGAGGAAGGATTCAATGAAGGGGGAGCAGCTGGCTGCAGTAACTATGGCGCTTATAAGGTAGCCAAATGCCTCGTCATCCGGCGAGGTACATTTGCTAACTCGAGAGACTCGTAGTGGGAGTAACAGAGACGACGTTAACGTGGACATATAGTGGCACATCGGTTCTGTAGGACAGCCATAGCAAGAATGATAGAGAGAATGGGCTTAGAAAAGTGGGAGCAGCAGGCAGGGGTACTATGACTCCCTTAAGGTAGCCAAATGCCTCGTCACCATGTAAATTTTTTTTTGAAAACTCGAGGATATTTTCGTAAAGGTAGCTCATACAACGTTAAGGTTTACATGTAGTGGCATATTGCTCCTGCAGGACTGACCACAGTAATAATTAAAGAGTGGAAAGAAAGAAGGTAGGTCGAGCAGCTGGCAACAGTAACTATGAGTCTCTTAAGGTAGCCAAATGCCTCGTCACTCGGCGAAATTTATTTGAAAACTCGAGGAAATCGTCGTTGAAGTAACTCAGACAATGGTAACATGGACAGGTGGTGGCGTATCGCTTCTGCAATACTGGCCACAGTACGATTTAAAGGGAGGAAAGATTCAAAGAAGGGGGAGCAGCTGCCTGCAGTAACTATGACGCTCTTAAGGTAGCCAAATGCCTCGTCACTCGGCGAAATTTATTTGAAAACGCGAGGAAATCGTCGTTGAAGTAAATCAGACAACGGTAACATGCACAGGTGGTGGCGTATCGCTCTGCAGGACTGACCACAGTACGATTTAAAGTGAGGAAAGATTCAAAGAAGGGGGAGCAGCTGGCTGCAGTAACTATGACTCTCTTAAGGTAGCCAAATGCCTCGTCACTCGGCGAGATTTATTTGAAAACTCGAGGAAATCGTCGTTGAAGTAAATCAGACAACGGTAATATGCACAGGTTGTGGCGTATCGCTCTGCAGGACTGACCACAGTACGATTTAAAGGGAGGAAAGATTCAAAGAAGGGGGAGCAGCTGGCTGCAGTGACTATGACTCTCTTAAGGTAGCCAAATGCCTCGTCACTCGGCGAAATTTATTTGAAAACTCGAGGAAATCGTTGTTGTGGTAACTCAGACAACGGTAACATGCACAGGTGGTGGCGTATCGCTTCTGCAGGACTGACCACAGTACGATTTAAAGGGAGGAAAGATTCAAAGAAGGGGGAGCAGCTGCCTGCAGTAACTATGACTCTCTTAAGGTAGCCAAATGCCTCGTCACTCGGCGAAATTTATTTGAAAACGCGAGGAAATCGTCGTTGAAGTAAATCAGACAACGGTAACATGCACAGGTGGTGGCGTATCGCTCTGCAGGACTGACCACAGTACGATTTAAAGGGAGGAAAGATTCAAAGAAGGGGGAGCAGCTGGCTGCAGTAACTATGACTCTCTTAAGGTAGCCAAATGCCTCGTCACTCGGCGAAATTTATTTTAAAACTCGAGGAAATCGTTGTTAAAGTAACTCAGACAACGGTAACATGGACAGGTGGTGGCGTATTGCTTCTGCAGGACTGACCACAGTACGATTTAAAGGGAGGAAGGATTCAATGAAGGGGGAGCAGCTGGCTGCAGTAACTATGGCGCTTATAAGGTAGCCAAATGCCTCGTCATCCGGCGAGGTACATTTGCTAACTCGAGAGACTCGTAGTGGGAGTAACAGAGACGACGTTAACGTGGACATATAGTGGCACATCGGTTCTGTAGGACAGCCATAGCAAGAATGATAGAGAGAATGGGCTTAGAAAAGTGGGAGCAGCAGGCAGGGGTACTATGACTCCCTTAAGGTAGCCAAATGCCTCGTCACCATGTAAATTTTTTTTTGAAAACTCGAGGATATTTTCGTTAAGGTAGCTCAGACAACGTTAAGGTTTACATGTAGTGGCATATTGCTCCTGCAGGACTGACCACAGTAATAATTAAAGAGTGGAAAGAAAGAAAGTTGGTCGAGCAGCTGGCAGCAGCAACTATGACTCTCTTAAGGCAGCCAAATGCCTCGTCACTCGGCGAAATTTATTTGAAAACTCGAGGAAATCGTCGTTGAAGTAACTCAGACAACGGTAACATGGACAGGTGGTGGCGTATCGCTTCTGCAGGACTGACCACAGTACGATTTAAAGGGAGGAAAGATTCAAAGAAGGGGGAGCAGCTGCCTGCAGTAACTATGACGCTCTTAGGGTAGCCAAATGCCTCGTCACTCGGCGAAATTTATTTGAAAACGCGAGGAAATCGTCGTTGAAGTAAATCAGACAACGGTAACATGCACAGGTGGTGGCGTATCGCTCTGCAGGACTGACCACAGTACGATTTAAAGGGAGGAAAGATTCAAAGAAGGGGGAGCAGCTGCCTGCAGTAACTATGACGCTCTTAAGGTAGCCAAATGCCTCGTCACTCGGCGAAATTTATTTGAAAACGCGAGGAAATCGTCGTTGAAGTAAATCAGACAACGGTAACATGCACAGGTGGTGGCGTATCGCTCTGCAGGACTGACCACAGTACGATTTAAAGGGAGGAAAGATTCAAAGAAGGGGGAGCAGCTGCCTGCAGTAACTATGACTCTCTTAAGGTAGCCAAATGCCTCGTCACTCGGCAAAATTTATTTTAAAACTCGAGGAAATCGTTGTTGAAGTAACTCAGACAACGGTAACATGGACAGGTGGTGGCGTATTGCTTCTGCAGGACTGACCACAGTACGATTTAAAGGGAGGAAGGATTCAAAGAAGGGGGAGCAGCTGGCTGCAGTAACTATGACGCTTATAAGGTAGCCAAATGCCTCGTCATCCGGCGAGGTACATATGCTAACTCGAGAGACTCGTAGTGGGAGTAACAGTGACGACGTTAACGTGGACATACAGTGGCACATCGGTTCCATAGGACAGGCCATACCAAGAATGATAGAGAGAATGGGCTTAGAAAAGTGGGAGCAGCAGGCAGGAGTACAATGACTCTCTTAAGGTAGCCAAATGCCTCGTCACCATGTAAATTTTTTTTTGAAAACTCGAGGATATTTTCGTAAAGGTAGCTCATACAACGTTAAGGTTTACATGTAGTGGCATATTGCTCCTGCAGGACTGACCACAGTAATAATTAAAGAGTGGAAAGAAAGAAGGTAGGTCGAGCAGCTGGCAACAGTAACTATGAGTCTCTTAAGGTAGCCAAATGCCTCGTCACTCGGCGAAATTTATTTGAAAACTCGAGGAAATCGTCGTTGAAGTAACTCAGACAACGGTAACATGGACAGGTGGTGGCGTATCGCTTCTGCAATACTGGCCACAGTACGATTTAAAGGGAGGAAAGATTCAAAGAAGGGGGAGCAGCTGCCTGCAGTAACTATGACGCTCTTAAGGTAGCCAAATGCCTCGTCACTCTTCGAAATTTATTTGAAAACGCGAGGAAATCGTCGTTGAAGTAAATCAGACAACGGTAACATGCACAGGTGGTGGCGTATCGCTCTGCAGGACTGACCACAGTACGATTTAAAGGGAGGAAAGATTCAAAGAAGGGGGAGCAGCTGCCTGCAGTAACTATGACTCTCTTAAGGTAGCCAAATGCCTCGTCACTCGGCGAAATTTATTTGAAAACGCGAGGAAATCGTCGTTGAAGTAAATCAGACAACGGTAACATGCACAGGTGGTGGCGTATCGCTCTGCAGGACTGACCACAGTACGATTTAAAGGGAGGAAAGATTCAAAGAAGGGGGAGCAGCTGGCTGCAGTAACTATGACTCTCTTAAGGTAGCCAAATGCCTCGTCACTCGGCGAAATTTATTTTAAAACTCGAGGAAATCGTTGTTAAAGTAACTCAGACAACGGTAACATGGACAGGTGGTGGCGTATTGCTTCTGCAGGACTGACCACAGTACGATTTAAAGGGAGGAAGGATTCAATGAAGGGGGAGCAGCTGGCTGCAGTAACTATGGCGCTTATAAGGTAGCCAAATGCCTCGTCATCCGGCGAGGTACATTTGCTAACTCGAGAGACTCGTAGTGGGAGTAACAGAGACGACGTTAACGTGGACATATAGTGGCACATCGGTTCTGTAGGACAGCCATAGCAAGAATGATAGAGAGAATGGGCTTAGAAAAGTGGGAGCAGCAGGCAGGGGTACTATGACTCCCTTAAGGTAGCCAAATGCCTCGTCACCATGTAAATTTTTTTTTGAAAACTCGAGGATATTTTCGTTAAGGTAGCTCAGACAACGTTAAGGTTTACATGTAGTGGCATATTGCTCCTGCAGGACTGACCACAGTAATAATTAAAGAGTGGAAAGAAAGAAAGTTGGTCGAGCAGCTGGCAGCAGCAACTATGACTCTCTTAAGGCAGCCAAATGCCTCGTCACTCGGCGAAATTTATTTGAAAACTCGAGGAAATCGTCGTTGAAGTAACTCAGACAACGGTAACATGGACAGGTGGTGGCGTATCGCTTCTGCAGGACTGACCACAGTACGATTTAAAGGGAGGAAAGATTCAAAGAAGGGGGAGCAGCTGCCTGCAGTAACTATGACGCTCTTAGGGTAGCCAAATGCCTCGTCACTCGGCGAAATTTATTTGAAAACGCGAGGAAATCGTCGTTGAAGTAAATCAGACAACGGTAACATGCACAGGTGGTGGCGTATCGCTCTGCAGGACTGATCACAGTACGATTTAAAGGGAGGAAAGATTCAAAGAAGGGGGAGCAGCTGCCTGCAGTAACTATGACGCTCTTAAGGTAGCCAAATGCCTCGTCACTCGGCGAAATTTATTTGAAAACGCGAGGAAATCGTCGTTGAAGTAAATCAGACAACGGTAACATGCACAGGTGGTGGCGTATCGCTCTGCAGGACTGACCACAGTACGATTTAAAGGGAGGAAAGATTCAAAGAAGGGGGAGCAGCTGCCTGCAGTAACTATGACTCTCTTAAGGTAGCCAAATGCCTCGTCACTCGGCAAAATTTATTTTAAAACTCGAGGAAATCGTTGTTGAAGTAACTCAGACAACGGTAACATGGACAGGTGGTGGCGTATTGCTTCTGCAGGACTGACCACAGTACGATTTAAAGGGAGGAAGGATTCAAAGAAGGGGGAGCAGCTGGCTGCAGTAACTATGACGCTTATAAGGTAGCCAAATGCCTCGTCATCCGGCGAGGTACATATGCTAACTCGAGAGACTCGTAGTGGGAGTAACAGTGACGACGTTAACGTGGACATACAGTGGCACATCGGTTCCATAGGACAGGCCATACCAAGAATGATAGAGAGAATGGGCTTAGAAAAGTGGGAGCAGCAGGCAGGAGTACTATGACTCTCTTAAGGTAGCCAAATGCCTCGTCACCATGTAAATTTTTTTTTGAAAACTCGAGGATATTTTCGTAAAGGTAGCTCATACAACGTTAAGGTTTACATGTAGTGGCATATTGCTCCTGCAGGACTGACCACAGTAATAATTAAAGAGTGGAAAGAAAGAAGGTAGGTCGAGCAGCTGGCAACAGTAACTATGAGTCTCTTAAGGTAGCCAAATGCCTCGTCACTCGGCGAAATTTATTTGAAAACTCGAGGAAATCGTCGTTGAAGTAACTCAGACAACGGTAACATGGACAGGTGGTGGCGTATCGCTTCTGCAATACTGGCCACAGTACGATTTAAAGGGAGGAAAGATTCAAAGAAGGGGGAGCAGCTGCCTGCAGTAACTATGACTCTCTTAAGGTAGCCAAATGCCTCGTCACTCGGCGAGATTTATTTGAAAACTCGAGGAAATCGTCGTTGAAGTAAATCAGACAACGGTAACATGCACAGGTTGTGGCGTATCGCTCTGCAGGACTGACCACAGTACGATTTAAAGGGAGGAAAGATTCAAAGAAGGGGGAGCAGCTGGCTGCAGTGACTATGACTCTCTTAAGGTAGCCAAATGCCTCGTCACTCGGCGAAATTTATTTGAAAACTCGAGGAAATCGTTGTTGTGGTAACTCAGACAACGGTAACATGGACAGGTTGTGGCGTATCGCTCTGCAGGACTGACCACAGTACGATTTAAAGGGAGGAAAGATTCAAAGAAGGGGGAGCAGCTGGCTGCAGTGACTATGACTCTCTTAAGGTAGCCAAATGCCTCGTCACTCGGCGAAATTTATTTGAAAACTCGAGGAAATCGTTGTTGTGGTAACTCAGACAACGGTAACATGGACAGGTGGTGGCGTATCGCTTCTGCAGGACTGACCACAGTACGATTTAAAGGGAGGAAAGATTCAAAGAAGGGGGAGCAGCTGCCTGCAGTAACTATGACTCTCTTAAGGTAGCCAAATGCCTCGTCACTCGGCGAAATTTATTTGAAAACGCGAGGAAATCGTCGTTGAAGTAAATCAGACAACGGTAACATGCACAGGTGGTGGCGTATCGCTCTGCAGGACTGACCACAGTACGATTTAAAGGGAGGAAAGATTCAAAGAAGGGGGAGCAGCTGGCTGCAGTAACTATGACTCTCTTAAGGTAGCCAAATGCCTCGTCACTCGGCGAAATTTATTTTAAAACTCGAGGAAATCGTTGTTAAAGTAACTCAGACAACGGTAACATGGACAGGTGGTGGCTTATTGCTTCTGCAGGACTGACCACAGTACGATTTAAAGGGAGGAAGGATTCAATGAAGGGGGAGCAGCTGGCTGCAGTAACTATGGCGCTTATAAGGTAGCCAAATGCCTCGTCATCCGGCGAGGTACATTTGCTAACTCGAGAGACTCGTAGTGGGAGTAACAGAGACGACGTTAACGTGGACATATAGTGGCACATCGGTTCTGTAGGACAGCCATAGCGAGAATGATAGAGAGAATGGGCTTAGAAAAGTGGGAGCAGCAGGCAGGGGTACTATGACACCCTTAAGGTAGCCAAATGCCTCGTCACCATGTAAATTTTTTTTTGAAAACTCGAGGATATTTTCGTTAAGGTAGCTCAGACAACGTTAAGGTTTACATGTAGTGGCATATTGCTCCTGCAGGACTGACCACAGTAATAATTAAAGAGTGGAAAGAAAGAAAGTTGGTCGAGCAGCTGGCAGCAGCAACTATGACTCTCTTAAGGCAGCCAAATGCCTCGTCACTCGGCGAAATTTATTTGAAAACTCGAGGAAATCGTCGTTGAAGTAACTCAGACAACGGTAACATGGACAGGTGGTGGCGTATCGCTTCTGCAGGACTGACCACAGTACGATTTAAAGGGAGGAAAGATTCAAAGAAGGGGGAGCAGCTGCCTGCAGTAACTATGACGCTCTTAGGGTAGCCAAATGCCTCGTCACTCGGCGAAATTTATTTGAAAACGCGAGGAAATCGTCGTTGAAGTAAATCAGACAACGGTAACATGCACAGGTGGTGGCGTATCGCTCTGCAGGACTGACCACAGTACGATTTAAAGGGAGGAAAGATTCAAAGAAGGGGGAGCAGCTGCCTGCAGTAACTATGACGCTCTTAAGGTAGCCAAATGCCTCGTCACTCGGCGAAATTTATTTGAAAACGCGAGGAAATCGTCGTTGAAGTAAATCAGACAACGGTAACATGCACAGGTGGTGGCGTATCGCTCTGCAGGACTGACCACAGTACGATTTAAGGGGAGGAAAGATTCAAAGAAGGGGGAGCAGCTGCCTGCAGTAACTATGACTCTTTTAAGGTAGCCAAATGCCTCGTCACTCGGCAAAATTTATTTTAAAACTCGAGGAAATCGTTGTTGAAGTAACTCAGACAACGGTAACATGGACAGGTGGTGGCGTATTGCTTCTGCAGGACTGACCACAGTACGATTTAAAGGGAGGAAGGATTCAATGAAGGGGGAGCAGCTGGCTGCAGTAACTATGGCGCTTATAAGGTAGCCAAATGCCTCGTCATCCGGCGAGGTACATTTGCTAACTCGAGAGACTCGTAGTGGGAGTAACAGAGACGACGTTAACGTGGACATATAGTGGCACATCGGTTCTGTAGGACAGCCATAGCAAGAATGATAGAGAGAATGGGCTTAGAAAAGTGGGAGCAGCAGGCAGGGGTACTATGACTCCCTTAAGGTAGCCAAATGCCTCGTCACCATGTAAATTTTTTTTTGAAAACTCGAGGATATTTTCGTAAAGGTAGCTCATACAACGTTAAGGTTTACATGTAGTGGCATATTGCTCCTGCAGGACTGACCACAGTAATAATTAAAGAGTGGAAAGAAAGAAGGTAGGTCGAGCAGCTGGCAACAGTAACTATGAGTCTCTTAAGGTAGCCAAATGCCTCGTCACTCGGCGAAATTTATTTGAAAACTCGAGGAAATCGTCGTTGAAGTAACTCAGGCAACGGTAACATGGACAGGTGGTGGCGTATCGCTTCTGCAATACTGGCCACAGTACGATTTAAAGGGAGGAAAGATTCAAAGAAGGGGGAGCAGCTGCCTGCAGTAACTATGACGCTCTTAAGGTAGCCAAATGCCTCGTCACTCGGCGAAATTTATTTGAAAACGCGAGGAAATCGTCGTTGAAGTAAATCAGACAACGGTAACATGCACAGGTGGTGGCGTATCGCTTCTGCAGGACTGACCACAGTACGATTTAAAGTGAGGAAAGATTCAAAGAAGGGGGAGCAGCTGGCTGCAGTAACTATGACTCTCTTAAGGTAGCCAAATGCCTCGTCACTCGGCGAGATTTATTTGAAAACTCGAGGAAATCGTCGTTGAAGTAAATCAGACAACGGTAACATGCACAGGTTGTGGCGTATCGCTCTGCAGGACTGACCACAGTACGATTTAAAGGGAGGAAAGATTCAAAGAAGGGGGAGCAGCTGGCTGCAGTGACTATGACTCTCTTAAGGTAGCCAAATGCCTCGTCACTCGGCGAAATTTATTTGAAAACTCGAGGAAATCGTTGTTGTGGTAACTCAGACAACGGTAACATGGACAGGTGGTGGCGTATCGCTTCTGCAGGACTGACCACAGTACGATTTAAAGGGAGGAAAGATTCAAAGAAGGGGGAGCAGCTGCCTGCAGTAACTATGACTCTCTTAAGGTAGCCAAATGCCTCGTCACTCGGCGAAATTTATTTTTTAAACGCGAGGAAATCGTCGTTGAAGTAAATCAGACAACGGTAACATGCACAGGTGGTGGCGTATCGCTCTGCAGGACTGACCACAGTACGATTTAGAGGGAGGAAAGATTCAAAGAAGGGGGAGCAGCTGGCTGCAGTAACTATGACTCTCTTAAGGTAGCCAAATGCCTCGTCACTCGGCGAAATTTATTTTAAAACTCGAGGAAATCGTTGTTAAAGTAACTCAGACAACGGTAACATGGACAGGTGGTGGCGTATTGCTTCTGCAGGACTGACCACAGTACGATTTAAAGGGAGGAAGGATTCAATGAAGGGGGAGCAGCTGGCTGCAGTAACTATGGCGCTTATAAGGTAGCCAAATGCCTCGTCATCCGGCGAGGTACATTTGCTAACTCGAGAGACTCGTAGTGGGAGTAACAGAGACGACGTTAACGTGGACATATAGTGGCACATCGGTTCTGTAGGACAGCCATAGCAAGAATGATAGAGAGAATGGGCTTAGAAAAGTGGGAGCAGCAGGCAGGGGTACTATGACTCCCTTAAGGTAGCCAAATGCCTCGTCACCATGTAAATTTTTTTTTGAAAACTCGAGGATATTTTCGTTAAGGTAGCTCAGACAACGTTAAGGTTTACATGTAGTGGCATATTGCTCCTGCAGGACTGACCACAGTAATAATTAAAGAGTGGAAAGAAAGAAAGTTGGTCGAGCAGCTGGCAGCAGCAACTATGACTCTCTTAAGGCAGCCAAATGCCTCGTCACTCGGCGAAATTTATTTGAAAACTCGAGGAAATCGTCGTTGAAGTAACTCAGACAACGGTAACATGGACAGGTGGTGGCGTATCGCTTCTGCAGGACTGACCACAGTACGATTTAAAGGGAGGAAAGATTCAAAGAAGGGGGAGCAGCTGCCTGCAGTAACTATGACGCTCTTAAGGTAGCCAAATGCCTCGTCACTCGGCGAAATTTATTTGAAAACGCGAGGAAATCGTCGTTGAAGTAAATCAGACAACGGTAACATGCACAGGTGGTGGCGTATCGCTCTGCAGGACTGACCACAGTACGATTTAAAGGGAGGAAAGATTCAAAGAAGGGGGAGCAGCTGGCTGCAGTAACTATGACTCTCTTAAGGTAGCCAAATGCCTCGTCACTCGGCGAGATTTATTTGAAAACTCGAGGAAATCGTCGTTGAAGTAAATCAGACAACGGTAACATGCACAGGTTGTGGCGTATCGCTCTGCAGGACTGACCACAGTACGATTTAAAGGGAGGAAAGATTCAAAGAAGGGGGAGCAGCTGCCTGCAGTAACTATGACGCTCTTAAGGTAGCCAAATGCCTCGTCACTCGTCGAAATCTATTTGAAAACGCGAGGAAATCGTCGTTGAAGTAAATCATACAACGGTAACATGCACAGGTGGTGGCGTATCGCTCTGCAGGACTGACCACAGTACGATTTAAAGGGAGGAAAGATTCAAAGAAGGGGGAGCAGCTGGCTGCAGTAACTATGACTCTCTTAAGGTAGCCAAATGCCTCGTCACTCGGCGAGATTTATTTGAAAACTCGAGGAAATGGTCGTTGAAGTAAATCAGACAACGGTAACATGCACAGGTTGTGGCGTATCGCTCTGCAGGACTGACCACAGTACGATTTAAAGGGAGGAAAGATTCAAAGAAGGGGGAGCAGCTGCCTGCAGTAACTATGACGCTCTTAAGGTAGCCAAATGCCTCGTCACTCGGCGAAATTTATTTGAAAACGCGAGGAAATCGTCGTTGAAGTAAATCAGACAACGGTAACATGCACAGGTGGTGGCGTATCGCTCTGCAGGACTGACCACAGTACGATTTAAAGGGAGGAAAGATTCAAAGAAGGGGGCGCAGCTGCCTGCAGTAACTATGACGCTCTTAAGGTAGCCAAATGCCTCGTCACTCGGCGAAATTTATTTGAAAACGCGAGGAAATCGTCGTTGAAGTAAATCAGACAACGGTAACATGCACAGGTGGTGGCGTATCGCTCTGCAGGACTGACCACAGTACGATTTAAAGGGAGGAAAGATTCAAAGAAGGGGGAGCAGCTGGCTGCAGTAACTATGACTCTCTTAAGGTAGCCAAATGCCTCGTCACTCGGCAAAATGTATTTTAAAACTCGAGGAAATCGTTGTTGAAGTAACTCAGACAACGGTAACATGGACAGGTGGTGGCGTATTGCTTCTGCAGGACTGACCACAGTAATAATTAAAGAGTGGAAAGAAAGAAGGTAGGTCGAGCAGCTGGCAACAGTAACTATGACTCTCTTAAGGTAGCCAAATGCCTCGTCACTCGGCGAAATTTATTTGAAAACTCGAGGAAATCGTCGTTGAAGTAAATCAGACAACGGTAACATGCACAGGTGGTGGCGTATCGCTCTGCAGGACTGACCACAGTACGATTTAAAGGGAGGAAAGATTCAAAGAAGGGGGAGCAGCTGCCTGCAGTAACTATGACGCTCTTAAGGTAGCCAAATGCCTCGTCACTCGGCGAAATTTATTTGAAAACGCGAGGAAATCGTCGTTGAAGTAAATCAGACAACGGTAACATGCACAGGTGGTGGCGTATCGCTCTGCAGGACTGACCACAGTACGATTTAAAGGGAGGAAAGATTCAAAGAAGGGGGAGCAGCTGCCTGCAGTAACTATGACGCTCTTAAGGTAGCCAAATGCCTCGTCACTCGGCGAAATTTATTTGAAAACGCGAGGAAATCGTCGTTGAAGTAAATCAGACAACGGTAACATGCACAGGTGGTGGCGTATCGCTCTGCAGGACTGACCACAGTACGATTTAAAGGGAGGAAAGATTCAAAGAAGGGGGAGCAGCTGGCTGCAGTAACTATGACTCTCTTAAGGTAGCCAAATGCCTCGTCACTCGGCAAAATTTATTTTAAAACTCGAGGAAATCGTTGTTGAAGTAACTCAGACAACGGTAACATGGACAGGTGGTGGCGTATTGCTTCTGCAGGACTGACCACAGTACGATTTAAAGGGAGGAAGGATTCAAAGAAGGGGGAGCAGCTGGCTGCAGTAACTATGACGCTTATAAGGTAGCCAAATGCCTCGTCATCCGGCGAGGTACATATGCTAACTCGAGAGACTCGTAGTGGGAGTAACAGTGACGACGTTAACGTGGACATACAGTGGCACATCGGTTCCATAGGACAGGCCATACCAAGAATGATAGAGAGAATGGGCTTAGAAAAGTGGGAGCAGCAGGCAGGAGTACTATGACTCTCTTAAGGTAGCCAAATGAATCGTCACCATGTGAAATTTTTTGTTGAAAACTCGAGGATATCTTCGATAAGGTAGCTCATACAACGTTAAGGTTTACATGTAGTGGCATATTGCTCCTGCAGGACTGACCACAGTAATAATTAAAGAGTGGAAAGAAAGAAGGTAGGTCGAGCAGCTGGCAACAGTAACTATGACTCTCTTAAGGTAGCCAAATGCCTCGTCACTCGGCGAAATTTATTTGAAAACTCGAGGAAATCGTAGTTGAAGTAACTCAGACAACGGTAACATGGACAGGTGGTGGCGTATCGCTTCTGCAGGACTGGCCACAGTACGATTTAAAGGGAGGAAAGATTCAAAGAAGGGGGAGCAGCTGCCTGCAGTAACTATGACGCTCTTAAGGTAGCCAAATGCCTCGTCACTCGGCGAAATTTATTTGAAAACGCGAGGAAATCGTCGTTGAAGTAAATCAGACAACGGTAACATGCACAGGTGGTGGCGTATCGCTCTGCAGGACTGACCACAGTACGATTTAAAGGGAGGAAAGATTCAAAGAAGGGGGAGCAGCTGGCTGCAGTAACTATGACTCTCTTAAGGTAGCCAAATGCCTCGTCACTCGGCGAAATTTATTTTAAAACTCGAGGAAATCGTTGTTAAAGTAACTCAGACAACGGTAACATGGACAGGTGGTGGCGTATTGCTTCTGCAGGACTGACCACAGTACGATTTAAAGGGAGGAAGGATTCAATGAAGGGGGAGCAGCTGGCTGCAGTAACTATGACGCTTATAAGGTAGCCAAATGCCTCGTCATCCGGCGAGGTACATTTGCTAACTCGAGAGACTCGTAGTGGGAGTAACAGAGACGACGTTAACGTGGACATATAGTGGCACATCGGTTCTGTAGGACAGCCATAGCAAGAATGATAGAGAGAATGGGCTTAGAAAAGTGGGAGCAGCAGGCAGGGGTACTATGACTCCCTTAAGGTAGCCAAATGCCTCGTCACCATGTAAATTTTTTTTTGAAAACTCGAGGATATTTTCGTTAAGGTAGCTCAGACAACGTTAAGGTTTACATGTAGTGGCATATTGCTCCTGCAGGACTGACCACAGTAATAATTAAAGAGTGGAAAGAAAGAAAGTTGGTCGAGCAGCTGGCAGCAGCAACTATGACTCTCTTAAGGTAGCCAAATGCCTCGTCACTCGGCGAAATTTATTTGAAAACTCGAGGAAATCGTAGTTGAAGTAACTCAGACAACGGTAACATGGACAGGTGGTGGCGTATCGCTTCTGCAGGACTGGCCACAGTACGATTTAAAGGGAGGAAAGATTCAAAGAAGGGGGAGCAGCTGCCTGCAGTAACTATGACGCTCTTAAGGTAGCCAAATGCCTCGTCACTCGGCGAAATTTATTTGAAAACGCGAGGAAATCGTCGTTGAAGTAAATCAGACAACGGTAACATGCACAGGTGGTGGCGTATCGCTCTGCAGGACTGACCACAGTACGATTTAAAGGGAGGAAAGATTCAAAGAAGGGGGAGCAGCTGGCTGCAGTAACTATGACTCTCTTAAGGTAGCCAAATGCCTCGTCACTCGGCGAAATTTATTTTAAAACTCGAGGAAATCGTTGTTAAAGTAACTCAGACAACGGTAACATGGACAAGTGGTGGCGTATTGCTTCTGCAGGACTGACCACAGTACGATTTAAAGGGAGGAAGGATGCAATGAAGGGGGAGCAGCTGGCTGCAGTAACTATGACGCTTATAAGGTAGCCAAATGCCTCGTCATCCGGCGAGGTACATTTGCTAACTCGAGAGACTCGTAGTGGGAGTAACAGAGACGACGTTAACGTGGACATATAGTGGCACATCGGTTCTGTAGGACAGCCATAGCAAGAATGATAGAGTGAATGGGCTTAGAAAAGTGGGAGCAGCAGGCAGGGGTACTATGACTCCCTTAAGGTAGCCAAATGCCTCGTCACCATGTAAATTTTTTTTTGAAAACTCGAGGATATTTTCGTTAAGGTAGCTCAGACAACGTTAAGGTTTACATGTAGTGGCATATTGCTCCTGCAGGACTGACCACAGTAATAATTAAAGAGTGGAAAGAAAGAAAGTTGGTCGAGCAGCTGGCAGTAGCAACTATGACTCTCTTAAGGCAGCCAAATGCCTCGTCACTCGGCGAAATTTATTTGAAAACTCGAGGAAATCGTAGTTGAAGTAACTCAGACAACGGTAACATGGACAGGTGGTGGCGTATCGCTTCTGCAGGACTGGCCACAGTACGATTTAAAGGGAGGAAAGATTCAAAGAAGGGGGAGCAGCTGCCTGCAGTAACTATGACGCTCTTAAGGTAGCCAAATGCCTCGTCACTCGGCGAAATTTATTTGAAAACGCGAGGAAATCGTCGTTGAAGTAAATCAGACAACGGTAACATGCACAGGTGGTGGCGTATCGCTCTGCAGGACTGACCACAGTACGATTTAAAGGGAGGAAAGATTCAAAGAAGGGGGAGCAGCTGGCTGCAGTAACTATGACTCTCTTAAGGTAGCCAAATGCCTCGTCACTCGGCGAAATTTATTTTAAAACTCGAGGAAATCGTTGTTAAAGTAACTCAGACAACGGTAACATGGACAGGTGGTGGCGTATTGCTTCTGCAGGACTGACCACAGTACGATTTAAAGGGAGGAAGGATTCAATGAAGGGGGAGCAGCTGGCTGCAGTAACTATGACGCTTATAAGGTAGCCAAATGCCTCGTCATCCGGCGAGGTACATTTGCTAACTCGAGAGACTCGTAGTGGGAGTAACAGAGACGACGTTAACGTGGACATATAGTGGCACATCGGTTCTGTAGGACAGCCATAGCAAGAATGATAGAGAGAATGGGCTTAGAAAAGTGGGAGCAGCAGGCAGGGGTACTATGACTCCCTTAAGGTAGCCAAATGCCTCGTCACCATGTAAATTTTTTTTTGAAAACTCGAGGATATTTTCGTTAAGGTAGCTCAGACAACGTTAAGGTTTACATGTAGTGGCATATTGCTCCTGCAGGACTGACCACAGTAATAATTAAAGAGTGGAAAGAAAGAAGGTAGGTCGAGCAGCTGGCAACAGTAACTATGACTCTCTTAAGGTAGCCAAATGCCTCGTCACTCGGCGAAATTTATTTGAAAACTCGAGGAAATCGTCGTTGAAGTAACTCAGACAACGGTAACATGGACAGGTGGTGGCGTATCGCTTCTGCAGGACTGGCCACAGCACGATTTAAAGGGAGGAAAGATTCAAAGAAGGGGGAGCAGCTGCCTGCAGTAACTATGACGCTCTTAAGGTAGCCAAATGCCTCGTCACTCGGCGAAATTTATTTGAAAACGCGAGGAAATCGTCGTTGAAGTAAATCAGACAACGGTAACATGCACAGGTGGTGGCGTATCGCTCTGCAGGACTGACCACAGTACGATTTAAAGGGAGGAAAGATTCAAAGAAGGGGGAGCAGCTGGCTGCAGTAACTATGACTCTCTTAAGGTAGCCAAATGCCTCGTCACTCGGCGAAATTTATTTTAAAACTCGAGGAAATCGTTGTTAAAGTAACTCAGACAACGGTAACATGGACAGGTGGTGGCGTATTGCTTCTGCAGGACTGACCACAGTACGATTTAAAGGGAGGAAGGATTCAATGAAGGGGGAGCAGCTGGCTGCAGTAACTATGACGCTTATAAGGTAGCCAAATGCCTCGTCATCCGGCGAGGTACATTTGCTAACTCGAGAGACTCGTAGTGGGAGTAACAGAGACGACGTTAACGTGGACATATAGTGGCACATCGGTTCTGTAGGACAGCCATAGCAAGAATGATAGAGAGAATGGGCTTAGAAAAGTGGGAGCAGCAGGCAGGGGTACTATGACTCCCTTAAGGTAGCCAAATGCCTCGTCACCATGTAAATTTTTTTTTGAAAACTCGAGGATATTTTCGTTAAGGTAGCTCAGACAACGTTAAGGTTTACATGTAGTGGCATATTGCTCCTGCAGGACTGACCACAGTAATAATTAAAGAGTGGAAAGAAAGAAAGTTGGTCGAGCAGCTGGCAGCAGCAACTATGACTCTCTTAAGGTAGCCAAATGCCTCGTCACTCTGCGAAATTTATTTGAAAACGCGAGGAAATCGTCGTTGAAGTAAATCAGACAACGGTAACATGCACAGGTGGTGGCGTATCGCTCTGCAGGACTGACCACAGTACGATTTAAAGGGAGGAAAGATTCAAAGAAGGGGGAGCAGCTGGCTGCAGTAACTATGACTCTCTTAAGGTAGCCAAATGCCTCGTCACTCGGCAAAATTTATTTTAAAACTCGAGGAAATCGTTGTTGAAGTAACTCAGACAACGGTAACATGGACAGGTGGTGGCGTATTGCTTCTGCAGGACTGACCACAGTAATAATTAAAGAGTGGAAAGAAAGAAGGTAGGTCGAGCAGCTGGCAACAGTAACTATGACTCTCTTAAGGTAGCCAAATGCCTCGTCACTCGGCGAAATTTATTTGAAAACTCGAGGAAATCGTCGTTGAAGTAAATCAGACAACGGTAACATGCACAGGTGGTGGCGTATCGCTCTGCAGGACTGACCACAGTACGATTTAAAGGGAGGAAAGATTCAAAGAAGGGGGAGCAGCTGCCTGCAGTAACTATGACGCTCTTAAGGTAGCCAAATGCCTCGTCACTCGGCGAAATTTATTTGAAAACGCGAGGAAATCGTCGTTGAAGTAAATCAGACAACGGTAACATGCACAGGTGGTGGCGTATCGCTCTGCAGGACTGACCACAGTACGATTTAAAGGGAGGAAAGATTCAAAGAAGGGGGAGCAGCTGCCTGCAGTAACTATGACGCTCTTAAGGTAGCCAAATGCCTCGTCACTCGTCGAAATTTATTTGAAAACGCGAGGAAATCGTCGTTGAAGTAAATCAGACAACGGTAACATGCACAGGTGGTGGCGTATCGCTCTGCAGGACTGACCACAGTACGATTTAAAGGGAGGAAAGATTCAAAGAAGGGGGAGCAGCTGGCTGCAGGAACTATGACTCTCTTAAGGTAGCCAAATGCCTCGTCACTCGGCAAAATTTATTTTAAAACTCGAGGAAATCGTTGTTGAAGTAACTCAGACAACGGTAACATGGACAGGTGGTGGCGTATTGCTTCTGCAGGACTGACCACAGTACGATTTAAAGGGAGGAAGGATTCAAAGAAGGGGCAGCAGCTGGCTGCAGTAACTATGACGCTTATAAGGTAGCCAAATGCCTCGTCATCCGGCGAGGTACATATGCTAACTCGAGAGACTCGTAGTGGGAGTAACAGTGACGACGTTAACGTGGACATACAGTGGCACATCGGTTCCATAGGACAGGCCATACCAAGAATGATAGAGAGAATGGGCTTAGAAAAGTGGGAGCAGCAGGCAGGAGTACTATGACTCTCTTAAGGTAGCCAAATGAATCGTCACCATGTGAAATTTTTTGTTGAAAACTCGAGGATATCTTCGATAAGGTAGCTCATACAACGTTAAGGTTTACATGTAGTGGCATATTGCTCCTGCAGGACTGACCACAGTAATAATTAAAGAGTGGAAAGAAAGAAGGTAGGTCGAGCAGCTGGCAACAGTAACTATGACTCTCTTAAGGTAGCCAAATGCCTCGTCACTCGGCGAAATTTATTTGAAAACTCGAGGAAATCGTCGTTGAAGTAACTCAGACAACGGTAACATGGACAGGTGGTGGCGTATCGCTTCTGCAGGACTGGCCACAGCACGATTTAAAGGGAGGAAAGATTCAAAGAAGGGGGAGCAGCTGCCTGCAGTAACTATGACGCTCTTAAGGTAGCCAAATGCCTCGTCACTCGGCGAAATTTATTTGAAAACGCGAGGAAATCGTCGTTGAAGTAAATCAGACAACGGTAACATGCACAGGTGGTGGCGTATCGCTCTGCAGGACTGACCACAGTACGATTTAATGGGAGGAAAGATTCAAAGAAGGGGGAGCAGCTGGCTGCAGTAACTATGACTCTCTTAAGGTAGCCAAATGCCTCGTCACTCGGCGAAATTTATTTTAAAACTCGAGGAAATCGTTGTTAAAGTAACTCAGACAACGGTAACATGGACAGGTGGTGGCGTATTGCTTCTGCAGGACTGACCACAGTACGATTTAAAGGGAGGAAGGATTCAATGAAGGGGGAGCAGCTGGCTGCAGTAACTATGACGCTTATAAGGTAGCCAAATGCCTCGTCATCCGGCGAGGTACATTTGCTAACTCGAGAGACTCGTAGTGGGAGTAACAGAGACGACGTTAACGTGGACATATAGTGGCACATCGGTTCTGTAGGACAGCCATAGCAAGAATGATAGAGAGAATGGGCTTAGAAAAGTGGGAGCAGCAGGCAGGGGTACTATGACTCCCTTAAGGTAGCCAAATGCCTCGTCACCATGTAAATTTTTTTTTGAAAACTCGAGGATATTTTCGTTAAGGTAGCTCAGACAACGTTAAGGTTTACATGTAGTGGCATATTGCTCCTGCAGGACTGACCACAGTAATAATTAAAGAGTGGAAAGAAAGAAAGTTGGTCGAGCAGCTGGCAGCAGCAACTATGACTCTCTTAAGGTAGCCAAATGCCTCGTCACTCGGCGAAATTTATTTGAAAACGCGAGGAAATCGTCGTTGAAGTAAATCAGACAACGGTAACATGCACAGGTGGTGGCGTATCGCTCTGCAGGACTGACCACAGTACGATTTAAAGGGAGGAAAGATTCAAAGAAGGGGGAGCAGCTGGCTGCAGTAACTATGACTCTCTTAAGGTAGCCAAATGCCTCGTCACTCGGCAAAATTTATTTTAAAACTCGAGGAAATCGTTGTTGAAATAACTCAGACAACGGTAACATGGACAGGTGGTGGCGTATTGCTTCTGCAGGACTGACCACAGTAATAATTAAAGAGTGGAAAGAAAGAAGGTAGGTCGAGCAGCTGGCAACAGTAACTATGACTCTCTTAAGGTAGCCAAATGCCTCGTCACTCGGCGAAATTTATTTGAAAACTCGAGGAAATCGTCGTTGAAGTAAATCAGACAACGGTAACATGCACAGGTGGTGGCGTATCGCTCTGCAGGACTGACCACAGTACGATTTAAAGGGAGGAAAGATTCAAAGAAGGGGGAGCAGCTGCCTGCAGTAACTATGACGCTCTTAAGGTAGCCAAATGCCTCGTCACTCGGCGAAATTTATTTGAAAACGCGAGGAAATCGTCGTTGAAGTAAATCAGACAACGGTAACATGCACAGGTGGTGGCGTATCGCTCTGCAGGACTGACCACAGTACGATTTAAAGGGAGGAAAGATTCAAAGAAGGGGGAGCAGGTGCCTGCAGTAACTATGACGCTCTTAAGGTAGCCAAATGCCTCGTCACTCGGCGAAATTTATTTGAAAACGCGAGGAAATCGTCGTTGAAGTAAATCAGACAACGGTAACATGCACAGGTGGTGGCGTATCGCTCTGCAGGACTGACCACAGTACGATTTAAAGGGAGGAAAGATTCAAAGAAGGGGGAGCAGCTGGCTGCAGTAACTATGACTCTCTTAAGGTAGCCAAATGCCTCGTCACTCGGCAAAATTTATTTTAAAACTCGAGGAAATCGTTGTTGAAGTAACTTAGACAACGGTAACATGGACAGGTGGTGGCGTATTGCTTCTGCAGGACTGACCACAGTACGATTTAAAGGGAGGAAGGATTCAAAGAAGGGGCAGCAGCTGGCTGCAGTAACTATGACGCTTATAAGGTAGCCAAATGCCTCGTCATCCGGCGAGGTACATATGCTAACTCGAGAGACTCGTAGTGGGAGTAACAGTGACGACGTTAACGTGGACATACAGTGGCACATCGGTTCCATAGGACAGGCCATACCAAGAATGATAGAGAGAATGGGCTTAGAAAAGTGGGAGCAGCAGGCAGGAGTACTATGACTCTCTTAAGGTAGCCAAATGAATCGTCACCATGTGAAATTTTTTGTTGAAAACTCGAGGATATCTTCGATAAGGTAGCTCATACAACGTTAAGGTTTACATGTAGTGGCATATTGCTCCTGCAGGACTGACCACAGTAATAATTAAAGAGTGGAAAGAAAGAAGGTAGGTCGAGCAGCTGGCAACAGTAACTATGACTCTCTTAAGGTAGCCAAATGCCTCGTCACTCGGCGAAATTTATTTGAAAACTCGAGGAAATCGTCGTTGAAGTAACTCAGACAACGGTAACATGGACAGGTGGTGGCGTATCGCTTCTGCAGGACTGGCCACAGCACGATTTAAAGGGAGGAAAGATTCAAAGAAGGGGGAGCAGCTGCCTGCAGTAACTATGACGCTCTTAAGGTAGCCAAATGCCTCGTCACTCGGCGAAATTTATTTGAAAACGCGAGGAAATCGTCGTTGAAGTAAATCAGACAACGGTAACATGCACAGGTGGTGGCGTATCGCTCTGCAGGACTGACCACAGTACGATTTAAAGGGAGGAAAGATTCAAAGAAGGGGGAGCAGCTGGCTGCAGTAACTATGACTCTCTTAAGGTAGCCAAATGCCTCGTCACTCGGCGAAATTTATTTTAAAACTCGAGGAAATCGTTGTTAAAGTAACTCAGACAACGGTAACATGGACAGGTGGTGGCGTATTGCTTCTGCAGGACTGACCACAGTATGATTTAAAGGGAGGAAGGATTCAATGAAGGGGGAGCAGCTGGCTGCAGTAACTATGACGCTTATAAGGTAGCCAAATGCCTCGTCATCCGGCGAGGTACATTTGCTAACTCGAGAGACTCGTAGTGGGAGTAACAGAGACGACGTTAACGTGGACATATAGTGGCACATCGGTTCTGTAGGACAGCCATAGCAAGAATGATAGAGAGAATGGGCTTAGAAAAGTGGGAGCAGCAGGCAGGGGTACTATGACTCCCTTAAGGTAGCCAAATGCCTCGTCACCATGTAAATTTTTTTTTGAAAACTCGAGGATATTTTCGTTAAGGTAGCTCAGACAACGTTAAGGTTTACATGTAGTGGCATATTGCTCCTGCAGGACTGACCACAGTAATAATTAAAGAGTGGAAAGAAAGAAAGTTGGTCGAGCAGCTGGCAGCAGCAACTATGACTCTCTTAAGGTAGCCAAATGCCTCGTCACTCGGCGAAATTTATTTGAAAACGCGAGGAAATCGTCGTTGAAGTAAATCAGACAACGGTAACATGCACAGGTGGTGGCGTATCGCTCTGCAGGACTGACCACAGTACGATTTAAAGGGAGGAAAGATTCAAAGAAGGGGGAGCAGCTGGCTGCAGTAACTATGACTCTCTTAAGGTAGCCAAATGCCTCGTCACTCGGCAAAATTTATTTTAAAACTCGAGGAAATCGTTGTTGAAGTAACTCAGACAACGGTAACATGGACAGGTGGTGGCGTATTGCTTCTGCAGGACTGACCACAGTAATAATTAAAGAGTGGAAAGAAAGAAGGTAGGTCGAGCAGCTGGCAACAGTAACTATGACTCTCTTAAGGTAGCCAAATGCCTCGTCACTCGGCGAAATTTATTTGAAAACTCGAGGAAATCGTCGTTGAAGTAAATCAGACAACGGTAACATGCACAGGTGGTGGCGTATCGCTCTGCAGGACTGACCACAGTACGATTTAAAGGGAGGAAAGATTCAAAGAAGGGGGAGCAGCTGCCTGCAGTAACTATGACGCTCTTAAGGTAGCCAAATGCCTCGTCACTCGGCGAAATTTATTTGAAAACGCGAGGAAATCGTCGTTGAAGTAAATCAGACAACGGTAACATGCACAGGTGGTGGCGTATCGCTCTGCAGGACTGACCACAGTACGATTTAAAGGGAGGAAAGATTCAAAGAAGGGGGAGCAGCTGCCTGCAGTAACTATGACGCTCTTAAGGTAGCCAAATGCCTCGTCACTCGGCGAAATTTATTTGAAAACGCGAGGAAATCGTCGTTGAAGTAAATCAGACAACGGTAACATGCACAGGTGGTGGCGTATCGCTCTGCAGGACTGACCACAGTACGATTTAAAGGGAGGAAAGATTCAAAGAAGGGGGAGCAGCTGGCTGCAGTAACTATGACTCTCTTAAGGTAGCCAAATGCCTCGTCACTCGGCAAAATTTATTTTAAAACTCGAGGAAATCGTTGTTGAAGTAACTCAGACAACGGTAACATGGACAGGTGGTGGCGTATTGCTTCTGCAGGACTGACCACAGTACGATTTAAAGGGAGGAAGGATTCAAAGAAGGGGGAGCAGCTGGCTGCAGTAACTATGACGCTTATAAGGTAGCCAAATGCCTCGTCATCCGGCGAGGTACATATGCTAACTCGAGAGACTCGTAGTGGGAGTAACAGTGACGACGTTAACGTGGACATACAGTGGCACATCGGTTCCATAGGACAGGCCATACCAAGAATGATAGAGAGAATGGGCTTAGAAAAGTGGGAGCAGCAGGCAGGAGTACTATGACTCTCTTAAGGTAGCCAAATGAATCGTCACCATGTGAAATTTTTTGTTGAAAACTCGAGGATATCTTCGATAAGGTAGCTCATACAACGTTAAGGTTTACATGTAGTGGCATATTGCTCCTGCAGGACTGACCACAGTAATAATTAAAGAGTGGAAAGAAAGAAGGTAGGTCGAGCAGCTGGCAACAGTAACTATGACTCTCTTAAGGTAGCCAAATGCCTCGTCACTCGGCGAAATTTATTTGAAAACTCGAGGAAATCGTCGTTGAAGTAACTCAGACAACGGTAACATGGACAGGTGGTGGCGTATCGCTTCTGCAGGACTGGCCACAGCACGATTTAAAGGGAGGAAAGATTCAAAGAAGGGGGAGCAGCTGCCTGCAGTGACTATGACGCTCTTAAGGTAGCCAAATGCCTCGTCACTCGGCGAAATTTATTTGAAAACGCGAGGAAATCGTCGTTGAAGTAAATCAGACAACGGTAACATGCACAGGTGGTGGCGTATCGCTCTGCAGGACTGACCACAGAACGATTTAAAGGGAGGAAAGATTCAAAGAAGGGGGAGCAGCTGGCTGCAGTAACTATGACTCTCTTAAGGTAGCCAAATGCCTCGTCACTCGGCGAAATTTATTTTAAAACTCGAGGAAATCGTTGTTAAAGTAACTCAGACAACGGTAACATGGACAGGTGGTGGCGTATTGCTTCTGCAGGACTGACCACAGTACGATTTAAAGGGAGGAAGGATTCAATGAAGGGGGAGCAGCTGGCTGCAGTAACTATGACGCTTATAAGGTAGCCAAATGCCTCGTCATCCGGCGAGGTACATTTGCTAACTCGAGAGACTCGTAGTGGGAGTAACAGAGACGACGTTAACGTGGACATATAGTGGCACATCGGTTCTGTAGGACAGCCATAGCAAGAATGATAGAGAGAATGGGCTTAGAAAAGTGGGAGCAGCAGGCAGGGGTACTATGACTCCCTTAAGGTAGCCAAATGCCTCGTCACCATGTAAATTTTTTTTTGAAAACTCGAGGATATTTTCGTTAAGGTAGCTCAGACAACGTTAAGGTTTACATGTAGTGGCATATTGCTCCTGCAGGACTGACCACAGTAATAATTAAAGAGTGGAAAGAAAGAAAGTTGGTCGAGCAGCTGGCAGCAGCAACTATGACTCTCTTAAGGTAGCCAAATGCCTCGTCACTCGGCGAAATTTATTTGAAAACTCGAGGAAATCGTAGTTGAAGTAACTCAGACAACGGTAACATGGACAGGTGGTGGCGTATCGCTTCTGCAGGACTGGCCACAGTACGATTTAAAGGGAGGAAAGATTCAAAGAAGGGGGAGCAGCTGCCTGCAGTAACTATGACGCTCTTAAGGTAGCCAAATGCCTCGTCACTCGGCGAAATTTATTTGAAAACGCGAGGAAATCGTCGTTCAAGTAAATCAGACAACGGTAACATGCACAGGTGGTGGCGTATCGCTCTGCAGGACTGACCACAGTACGATTTAAAGGGAGGAAAGATTCAAAGAAGGGGGAGCAGCTGGCTGCAGTAACTATGACTCTCTTAAGGTAGCCAAATGCCTCGTCACTCGGCGAAATTTATTTTAAAACTCGAGGAAATCGTTGTTAAAGTAACTCAGACAACGGTAACATGGACAGGTGGTGGCGTATTGCTTCTGCAGGACTGACCACAGTACGATTTAAAGGGAGGAAGGATGCAATGAAGGGGGAGCAGCTGGCTGCAGTAACTATGACGCTTATAAGGTAGCCAAATGCCTCGTCATCCGGCGAGGTACATTTGCTAACTCGAGAGACTCGTAGTGGGAGTAACAGAGACGACGTTAACGTGGACATATAGTGGCACATCGGTTCTGTAGGACAGCCATAGCAAGAATGATAGAGAGAATGGGCTTAGAAAAGTGGGAGCAGCAGGCAGGGGTACTATGACTCCCTTAAGGTAGCCAAATGCCTCGTCACCATGTAAATTTTTTTTTGAAAACTCGAGGATATTTTCGTTAAGGTAGCTCAGACAACGTTAAGGTTTACATGTAGTGGCATATTGCTCCTGCAGGACTGACCACAGTAATAATTAAAGAGTGGAAAGAAAGAAAGTTGGTCGAGCAGCTGGCAGCAGCAACTATGACTCTCTTAAGGCAGCCAAATGCCTCGTCACTCGGCGAAATTTATTTGAAAACTCGAGGAAATCGTAGTTGAAGTAACTCAGACAACGGTAACATGGACAGGTGGTGGCGTATCGCTTCTGCAGGACTGGCCACAGTACGATTTAAAGGGAGGAAAGATTCAAAGAAGGGGGAGCAGCTGCCTGCAGTAACTATGACGCTCTTAAGGTAGCCAAATGCCTCGTCACTCGGCGAAATTTATTTGAAAACGCGAGGAAATCGTCGTTGAAGTAAATCAGACAACGGTAACATGCACAGGTGGTGGCGTATCGCTCTGCAGGACTGACCACAGTACGATTTAAAGGGAGGAAAGATTCAAAGAAGGGGGAGCAGCTGGCTGCAGTAACTATGACTCTCTTAAGGTAGCCAAATGCCTCGTCACTCGGCGAAATTTATTTTAAAACTCGAGGAAATCGTTGTTAAAGTAACTCAGACAACGGTAACATGGACAGGTGGTGGCGTATTGCTTCTGCAGGACTGACCACAGTACGATTTAAAGGGAGGAAGGATTCAATGAAGGGGGAGCAGCTGGCTGCAGTAACTATGACGCTTATAAGGTAGCCAAATGCCTCGTCATCCGGCGAGGTACATTTGCTAACTCGAGAGACTCGTAGTGGGAGTAACAGAGACGACGTTAACGTGGACATATAGTGGCACATCGGTTCTGTAGGACAGCCATAGCAAGAATGATAGAGAGAATGGGCTTAGAAAAGTGGGAGCAGCAGGCAGGGGTACTATGACTCCCTTAAGGTAGCCAAATGCCTCGTCACCATGTAAATTTTTTTTTGAAAACTCGAGGATATTTTCGTTAAGGTAGCTCAGACAACGTTAAGGTTTACATGTAGTGGCATATTGCTCCTGCAGGACTGACCACAGTAATAATTAAAGAGTGGAAAGAAAGAAAGTTGGTCGAGCAGCTGGCAGCAGCAACTATGACTCTCTTAAGGTAGCCAAATGCCTCGTCACTCGGCGAAATTTATTTGAAAACTCGAGGAAATCGTAGTTGAAGTAACTCAGACAACGGTAACATGGACAGGTGGTGGCGTATCGCTTCTGCAGGACTGGCCACAGTACGATTTAAAGGGAGGAAAGATTCAAAGAAGGGGGAGCAGCTGCCTGCAGTAACTATGACGCTCTTAAGGTAGCCAAATGCCTCGTCACTCGGCGAAATTTATTTGAAAACGCGAGGAAATCGTCGTTGAAGTAAATCAGACAACGGTAACATGCACAGGTGGTGGCGTATCGCTCTGCAGGACTGACCACAGTACGATTTAAAGGGAGGAAAGATTAAAAGAAGGGGGAGCAGCTGGCTGCAGTAACTATGACTCTCTTAAGGTAGCCAAATGCCTCGTCACTCGGCGAAATTTATTTTAAAACTCGAGGAAATCGTTGTTAAAGTAACTCAGACAACGGTAACATGGACAGGTGGTGGCGTATTGCTTCTGCAGGACTGACCACAGTACGATTTAAAGGGAGGAAGGATGCAATGAAGGGGGAGCAGCTGGCTGCAGTAACTATGACGCTTATAAGGTAGCCAAATGCCTCGTCATCCGGCGAGGTACATTTGCTAACTCGAGAGACTCGTAGTGGGAGTAACAGAGACGACGTTAACGTGGACATATAGTGGCACATCGGTTCTGTAGGACAGCCATAGCAAGAATGATAGAGAGAATGGGCTTAGAAAAGTGGGAGCAGCAGGCAGGGGTACTATGACTCCCTTAAGGTAGCCAAATGCCTCGTCACCATGTAAATTTTTTTTTGAAAACTCGAGGATATTTTCGTTAAGGTAGCTCAGACAACGTTAAGGTTTACATGTAGTGGCATATTGCTCCTGCAGGACTGACCACAGTAATAATTAAAGAGTGGAAAGAAAGAAAGTTGGTCGAGCAGCTGGCAGCAGCAACTATGACTCTCTTAAGGCAGCCAAATGCCTCGTCACTCGGCGAAATTTATTTGAAAACTCGAGGAAATCGTAGTTGAAGTAACTCAGACAACGGTAACATGGACAGGTGGTGGCGTATCGCTTCTGCAGGACTGGCCACAGTACGATTTAAAGGGAGGAAAGATTCAAAGAAGGGGGAGCAGCTGCCTGCAGTAACTATGACGCTCTTAAGGTAGCCAAATGCCTCGTCACTCGGCGAAATTTATTTGAAAACGCGAGGAAATCGTCGTTGAAGTAAATCAGACAACGGTAACATGCACAGGTGGTGGCGTATCGCTCTGCAGGACTGACCACAGTACGATTTAAAGGGAGGAAAGATTCAAAGAAGGGGGAGCAGCTGGCTGCAGTAACTATGACTCTCTTAAGGTAGCCAAATGCCTCGTCACTCGGCGAAATTTATTTTAAAACTCGAGGAAATCGTTGTTAAAGTAACTCAGACAACGGTAACATGGACAGGTGGTGGCGTATTGCTTCTGCAGGACTGACCACAGTACGATTTAAAGGGAGGAAGGATTCAATGAAGGGGGAGCAGCTGGCTGCAGTAACTATGACGCTTATAAGGTAGCCAAATGCCTCGTCATCCGGCGAGGTACATTTGCTAACTCGAGAGACTCGTAGTGGGAGTAACAGAGACGACGTTAACGTGGACATATAGTGGCACATCGGTTCTGTAGGACAGCCATAGCAAGAATGATAGAGAGAATGGGCTTAGAAAAGTGGGAGCAGCAGGCAGGGGTACTATGACTCCCTTAAGGTAGCCAAATGCCTCGTCACCATGTAAATTTTTTTTTGAAAACTCGAGGATATTTTCGTTAAGGTAGCTCAGACAACGTTAAGGTTTACATGTAGTGGCATATTGCTCCTGCAGGACTGACCACAGTAATAATTAAAGAGTGGAAAGAAAGAAAGTTGGTCGAGCAGCTGGCAGCAGCAACTATGACTCTCTTAAGGTAGCCAAATGCCTCGTCACTCGGCGAAATTTATTTGAAAACTCGAGGAAATCGTAGTTGAAGTAACTCAGACAACGGTAACATGGACAGGTGGTGGCGTATCGCTTCTGCAGGACTGGCCACAGTACGATTTAAAGGGAGGAAAGATTCAAAGAAGGGGGAGCAGCTGCCTGCAGTAACTATGACGCTCTTAAAGTAGCCAAATGCCTCGTCACTCGGCGAAATTTATTTGAAAACGCGAGGAAATCGTCGTTGAAGTAAATCAGACAACGGTAACATGCACAGGTGGTGGCGTATCGCTCTGCAGGACTGACCACAGTACGATTTAAAGGGAGGAAAGATTCAAAGAAGGGGGAGCAGCTGGCTGCAGTAACTATGACTCTCTTAAGGTAGCCAAATGCCTCGTCACTCGGCGAAATTTATTTTAAAACTCGAGGAAATCGTTGTTAAAGTAACTCAGACAACGGTAACATGGACAGGTGGTGGCGTATTGCTTCTGCAGGACTGACCACAGTACGATTTAAAGGGAGGAAGGATGCAATGAAGGGGGAGCAGCTGGCTGCAGTAACTATGACGCTTATAAGGTAGCCAAATGCCTCGTCATCCGGCGAGGTACATTTGCTAACTCGAGAGACTCGTAGTGGGAGTAACAGAGACGACGTTAACGTGGACATATAGTGGCACATCGGTTCTGTAGGACAGCCATAGCAAGAATGATAGAGAGAATGGGCTTAGAAAAGTGGGAGCAGCAGGCAGGGGTACTATGACTCCCTTAAGGTAGCCAAATGCCTCGTCACCATGTAAATTTTTTTTTGAAAACTCGAGGATATTTTCGTTAAGGTAGCTCAGACAACGTTAAGGTTTACATGTAGTGGCATATTGCTCCTGCAGGACTGACCACAGTAATAATTAAAAGTGGAAAGAAAGAAAGTTGGTCGAGCAGCTGGCAGCAGCAACTATGACTCTCTTAAGGCAGCCAAATGCCTCGTCACTCGGCGAAATTTATTTGAAAACTCGAGGAAATCGTAGTTGAAGTAACTCAGACAACGGTAACATGGACAGGTGGTGGCGTATCGCTTCTGCAGGACTGGCCACAGTACGATTTAAAGGGAGGAAAGATTCAAAGAAGGGGGAGCAGCTGCCTGCAGTAACTATGACGCTCTTAAGGTAGCCAAATGCCTCGTCACTCGGCGAAATTTATTTGAAAACGCGAGGAAATCGTCGTTGAAGTAAATCAGACAACGGTAACATGCACAGGTGGTGGCGTATCGCTCTGCAGGACTGACCACAGTACGATTTAAAGGGAGGAAAGATTCAAAGAAGGGGGAGCAGCTGGCTGCAGTAACTATGACTCTCTTAAGGTAGCCAAATGCCTCGTCACTCGGCGAAATTTATTTTAAAACTCGAGGAAATCGTTGTTAAAGTAACTCAGACAACGGTAACATGGACAGGTGGTGGCGTATTGCTTCTGCAGGACTGACCACAGTACGATTTAAAGGGAGGAAGGATTCAATGAAGGGATAGCAGCTGGCTGCAGTAACTATGACGCTTATAAGGTAGCCAAATGCCTCGTCATCCGGCGAGGTACATTTGCTAACTCGAGAGACTCGTAGTGGGAGTAACAGAGACGACGTTAACGTGGACATATAGTGGCACATCGGTTCTGTAGGACAGCCATAGCAAGAATGATAGAGAGAATGGGCTTAGAAAAGTGGGAGCAGCAGGCAGGGGTACTATGACTCCCTTAAGGTAGCCAAATGCCTCGTCACCATGTAAATTTTTTTTTGAAAACTCGAGGATATTTTCGTTAAGGTAGCTCAGACAACGTTAAGGTTTACATGTAGTGGCATATTGCTCCTGCAGGACTGACCACAGTAATAATTAAAGAGTGGAAAGAAAGAAAGTTGGTCGAGCAGCTGGCAGCAGCAACTATGACTCTCTTAAGGTAGCCAAATGCCTCGTCACTCGGCGAAATTTATTTGAAAACTCGAGGAAATCGTAGTTGAAGTAACTCAGACAACGGTAACATGGACAGGTGGTGGCGTATCGCTTCTGCAGGACTGGCCACAGTACGATTTAAAGGGAGGAAAGATTCAAAGAAGGGGGAGCAGCTGCCTGCAGTAACTATGACGCTCTTAAGGTAGCCAAATGCCTCGTCACTCGGCGAAATTTATTTGAAAACGCGAGGAAATCGTCGTTGAAGTAAATCAGACAACGGTAACATGCACAGGTGGTGGCGTATCGCTCTGCAGGACTGACCACAGTACGATTTAAAGGGAGGAAAGATTCAAAGAAGGGGGAGCAGCTGGCTGCAGTAACTATGACTCTCTTAAGGTAGCCAAATGCCTCGTCACTCGGCGAAATTTATTTTAAAACTCGAGGAAATCGTTGTTAAAGTAACTCAGACAACGGTAACATGGACAGGTGGTGGCGTATTGCTTCTGCAGGACTGACCACAGTACGATTTAAAGGGAGGAAGGATGCAATGAAGGGGGAGCAGCTGGCTGCAGTAACTATGACGCTTATAAGGTAGCCAAATGCCTCGTCATCCGGCGAGGTACATTTGCTAACTCGAGAGACTCGTAGTGGGAGTAACAGAGACGACGTTAACGTGGACATATAGTGGCACATCGGTTCTGTAGGACAGCCATAGCAAGAATGATAGAGAGAATGGGCTTAGAAAAGTGGGAGCAGCAGGCAGGGGTACTATGACTCCCTTAAGGTAGCCAAATGCCTCGTCACCATGTAAATTTTTTTTTGAAAACACGAGGATATTTTCGTTAAGGTAGCTCAGACAACGTTAAGGTTTACATGTAGTGGCATATTGCTCCTGCAGGACTGACCACAGTAATAATTAAAGAGTGGAAAGAATGAAAGTTGGTCGAGCAGCTGGCAGCAGCAACTATGACTCTCTTAAGGCAGCCAAATGCCTCGTCACTCGGCGAAATTTATTTGAAAACTCGAGGAAATCGTAGTTGAAGTAACTCAGACAACGGTAACATGGACAGGTGGTGGCGTATCGCTTCTGCAGGACTGGCCACAGTACGATTTAAAGGGAGGAAAGATTCAAAGAAGGGGGAGCAGCTGCCTGCAGTAACTATGACGCTCTTAAGGTAGCCAAATGCCTCGTCACTCGGCGAAATTTATTTGAAAACGCGAGGAAATCGTCGTTGAAGTAAATCAGACAACGGTAACATGCACAGGTGGTGGCGTATCGCTCTGCAGGACTGACCACAGTACGATTTAAAGGGAGGAAAGATTCAAAGAAGGGGGAGCAGCTGGCTGCAGTAACTATGACTCTCTTAAGGTAGCCAAATGCCTCGTCACTCGGCGAAATTTATTTTAAAACTCGAGGAAATCGTTGTTAAAGTAACTCAGACAACGGTAACATGGACAGGTGGTGGCGTATTGCTTCTGCAGGACTGACCACAGTACGATTTAAAGGGAGGAAGGATTCAATGAAGGGGGAGCAGCTGGCTGCAGTAACTATGACGCTTATAAGGTAGCCAAATGCCTCGTCATCCGGCGAGGTACATTTGCTAACTCGAGAGACTCGTAGTGGGAGTAACAGAGACGACGTTAACGTGGACATATAGTGGCACATCGGTTCTGTAGGACAGCCATAGCAAGAATGATAGAGAGAATGGGCTTATAAAAGTGGGAGCAGCAGGCAGGGGTACTATGACTCCCTTAAGGTAGCCAAATGCCTCGTCACCATGTAAATTTTTTTTTGAAAACTCGAGGATATTTTCGTTAAGGTAGCTCAGACAACGTTAAGGTTTACATGTAGTGGCATATTGCTCCTGCAGGACTGACCACAGTTATAATTAAAGAGTGGAAAGAAAGAAAGTTGGTCGAGCAGCTGGCAGCAGCAACTATGACTCTCTTAAGGCAGCCAAATTCCTCGTCACTCGGCGAAATTTATTTGAAAACTCGAGGAAATCGTCGTTGAAGTAACTCAGACAACGGTAACATGGACAGGTGGTGGCGTATCGCTTCTGCAGGACTGACCACAGTACGATTTAAAGGGAGGAAAGATTCAAAGAAGGGGGAGCAGCTGCCTGCAGTAACTATGACGCTCTTAAGGTAGCCAAATGCCTCGTCACTCGGCGAAATTTATTTGAAAACGCGAGGAAATCGTCGTTGAAGTAAATCAGACAACGGTAACATGCACAGGTGGTGGCGTATCGCTTCTGCAGGACTGACCACAGTACGATTTAAAGGGAGGAAAGATTCAAAGAAGGGGGAGCAGCTGGCTGCAGTAACTATGACTCTCTTAAGGTAGCCAAATGCCTCGTCACTCGGCGAGATTTATTTGAAAACTCGAGGAAATCGTCGTTGAAGTAAATCAGACAACGGTAACATGCACAGGTTGTGGCGTATCGCTCTGCAGGACTGACCACAGTACGATTTAAAGGGAGGAAAGATTCAAAGAAGGGGGAGCAGCTGGCTGCAGTGACTATGACTCTCTTAAGGTAGCCAAATGCCTCGTCACTCGGAGAAATTTATTTGAAAACTCGAGGAAATCGTTGTTGTGGTAACTCAGACAACGGTAACATGGACAGGTGGTGGCGTATCGCTTCTGCAGGACTGACCACAGTACGATTTAAAGGGAGGAAAGATTCAAAGAAGGGGGAGCAGCTGCCTGCAGTATCTATGACGCTCTTAAGGTAGCCAAATGCCTCGTCACTCGGCGAAATTTATTTGAAAACGCGAGGAAATCGTCGTTGAAGTAAATCAGACAACGGTAACATGCACAGGTGGTGGCGTATCGCTCTGCAGGACTGACCACAGTACGATTTAAAGGGAGGAAAGATTCAAAGAAGGGGGAGCAGCTGGCTGCAGTAACTATGACTCTCTTAAGGTAGCCAAATGCCTCGTCACTCGGCGAAATTTATTTTAAAACTCGAGGAAATCGTTGTTAAAGTAACTCAGACAACGGTAACATGGACAGGTGGTGGCGTATTGCTTCTGCAGGACTGACCACAGTACGATTTAAAGGGAGGAAGGATGCAATGAAGGGGGAGCAGCTGGCTGCAGTAACTATGACGCTTATAAGGTAGCCAAATGCCTCGTCATCCGGCGAGGTACATTTGCTAACTCGAGAGACTCGTAGTGGGAGTAACAGAGACGACGTTAACGTGGACATATAGTGGCACATCGGTTCTGTAGGACAGCCATAGCAAGAATGATAGAGAGAATGGGCTTAGAAAAGTGGGAGCAGCAGGCAGGGGTACTATGACTCCCTTAAGGTAGCCAAATGCCTCGTCACCATGTAAATTTTTTTTTGAAAACTCGAGGATATTTTCGTTAAGGTAGCTCAGACAACGTTAAGGTTTACATGTAGTGGCATATTGCTCCTGCAGGACTGACCACAGTAATAATTAAAAGTGGAAAGAAAGAAAGTTGGTCGAGCAGCTGGCAGCAGCAACTATGACTCTCTCAAGGCAGCCAAATGCCTCGTCACTCGGCGAAATTTATTTGAAAACTCGAGGAAATCGTAGTTGAAGTAACTCAGACAACGGTAACATGGACAGGTGGTGGCGTATCGCTTCTGCAGGACTGGCCACAGTACGATTTAAAGGGAGGAAAGATTCAAAGAAGGGGGAGCAGCTGCCTGCAGTAACTATGACGCTCTTAAGGTAGCCAAATGCCTCGTCACTCGGCGAAATTTATTTGAAAACGCGAGGAAATCGTCGTTGAAGTAAATCAGACAACGGTAACATGCACAGGTGGTGGCGTATCGCTTCTGCAGGACTGACCACAGTACGATTTAAAGGGAGGAAAGATTCAAAGAAGGGGGAGCAGCTGGCTGCAGTAACTATGACTCTCTTAAGGTAGCCAAATGCCTCGTCACTCGGCGAGATTTATTTGAAAACTCGAGGAAATCGTCGTTGAAGTAAATCAGACAACGGTAACATGCACAGGTTGTGGCGTATCGCTCTGCAGGACTGACCACAGTACGATTTAAAGGGAGGAAAGATTCAAAGAAGGGGGAGCAGCTGGCTGCAGTGACTATGACTCTCTTAAGGTAGCCAAATGCCTCGTCACTCGGAGAAATTTATTTGAAAACTCGAGGAAATCGTTGTTGTGGTAACTCAGACAACGGTAACATGGACAGGTGGTGGCGTATCGCTTCTGCAGGACTGACCACAGTACGATTTAAAGGGAGGAAAGATTCAAAGAAGGGGGAGCAGCTGCCTGCAGTATCTATGACGCTCTTAAGGTAGCCAAATGCCTCGTCACTCGGCGAAATTTATTTGAAAACGCGAGGAAATCGTCGTTGAAGTAAATCAGACAACGGTAACATGCACAGGTGGTGGCGTATCGCTCTGCAGGACTGACCACAGTACGATTTAAAGGGAGGAAAGATTCAAAGAAGGGGGAGCAGCTGGCTGCAGTAACTATGACTCTCTTAAGGTAGCCAAATGCCTCGTCACTCGGCGAAATTTATTTTAAAACTCGAGGAAATCGTTGTTAAAGTAACTCAGACAACGGTAACATGGACAGGTGGTGGCGTATTGCTTCTGCAGGACTGACCACAGTACGATTTAAAGGGAGGAAGGATGCAATGAAGGGGGAGCAGCTGGCTGCAGTAACTATGACGCTTATAAGGTAGCCAAATGCCTCGTCATCCGGCGAGGTACATTTGCTAACTCGAGAGACTCGTAGTGGGAGTAACAGAGACGACGTTAACGTGGACATATAGTGGCACATCGGTTCTGTAGGACAGCCATAGCAAGAATGATAGAGAGAATGGGCTTAGAAAAGTGGGAGCAGCAGGCAGGGGTACTATGACTCCCTTAAGGTAGCCAAATGCCTCGTCACCATGTAAATTTTTTTTTGAAAACTCGAGGATATTTTCGTTAAGGTAGCTCAGACAACGTTAAGGTTTACATGTAGTGGCATATTGCTCCTGCAGGACTGACCACAGTAATAATTAAAAGTGGAAAGAAAGAAAGTTGGTCGAGCAGCTGGCAGCAGCAACTATGACTCTCTCAAGGCAGCCAAATGCCTCGTCACTCGGCGAAATTTATTTGAAAACTCGAGGAAATCGTAGTTGAAGTAACTCAGACAACGGTAACATGGACAGGTGGTGGCGTATCGCTTCTGCAGGACTGGCCACAGTACGATTTAAAGGGAGGAAAGATTCAAAGAAGGGGGAGCAGCTGCCTGCAGTAACTATGACGCTCTTAAGGTAGCCAAATGCCTCGTCACTCGGCGAAATTTATTTGAAAACGCGAGGAAATCGTCGTTGAAGTAAATCAGACAACGGTAACATGCACAGGTGGTGGCGTATCGCTCTGCAGGACTGACCACAGTACGATTTAAAGGGAGGAAAGATTCAAAGAAGGGGGAGCAGCTGGCTGCAGTAACTATGACTCTCTTAAGGTAGCCAAATGCCTCGTCACTCGGCGAAATTTATTTTAAAACTCGAGGAAATCGTTGTTAAAGTAACTCAGACAACGGTAACATGGACAGGTGGTGGCGTATTGCTTCTGCAGGACTGACCACAGTACGATTTAAAGGGAGGAAGGATTCAATGAAGGGGGAGCAGCTGGCTGCAGTAACTATGACGCTTATAAGGTAGCCAAATGCCTCGTCATCCGGCGAGGTACATTTGCTAACTCGAGAGACTCGTAGTGGGAGTAACAGAGACGACGTTAACGTGGACATATAGTGGCACATCGGTTCTGTAGGACAGCCATAGCAAGAATGATAGAGAGAATGGGCTTAGAAAAGTGGGAGCAGCAGGCAGGGGTACTATGACTCCCTTAAGGTAGCCAAATGCCTCGTCACCATGTAAATTTTTTTTTGAAAACTCGAGGATATTTTCGTTAAGGTAGCTCAGACAACGTTAAGGTTTACATGTAGTGGCATATTGCTCCTGCAGGACTGACCACAGTAATAATTAAAGAGTGGAAAGAAAGAAAGTTGGTCGAGCAGCTGGCAGCAGCAACTATGACTCTCTTAAGGTAGCCAAATGCCTCGTCACTCGGCGAAATTTATTTGAAAACTCGAGGAAATCGTAGTTGAAGTAACTCAGACAACGGTAACATGGACAGGTGGTGGCGTATCGCTTCTGCAGGACTGGCCACAGTACGATTTAAAGGGAGGAAAGATTCAAAGAAGGGGGAGCAGCTGCCTGCAGTAACTATGACGCTCTTAAGGTAGCCAAATGCCTCGTCACTCGGCGAAATTTATTTGAAAACGCGAGGAAATCGTCGTTGAAGTAAATCAGACAACGGTAACATGCACAGGTGGTGGCGTATCGCTCTGCAGGACTGACCACAGTACGATTTAAAGGGAGGAAAGATTCAAAGAAGGGGGAGCAGCTGGCTGCAGTAACTATGACTCTCTTAAGGTAGCCAAATGCCTCGTCACTCGGCGAAATTTATTTTAAAACTCGAGGAAATCGTTGTTAAAGTAACTCAGACAACGGTAACATGGACAGGTGGTGGCGTATTGCTTCTGCAGGACTGACCACAGTACGATTTAAAGGGAGGAAGGATGCAATGAAGGGGGAGCAGCTGGCTGCAGTAACTATGACGCTTATAAGGTAGCCAAATGCCTCGTCATCCGGCGAGGTACATTTGCTAACTCGAGAGACTCGTAGTGGGAGTAACAGAGACGACGTTAACGTGGACATATAGTGGCACATCGGTTCTGTAGGACAGCCATAGCAAGAATGATAGAGAGAATGGGCTTAGAAAAGTGGGAGCAGCAGGCAGGGGTACTATGACTCCCTTAAGGTAGCCAAATGCCTCGTCACCATGTAAATTTTTTTTTGAAAACTCGAGGATATTTTCGTTAAGGTAGCTCAGACAACGTTAAGGTTTACATGTAGTGGCATATTGCTCCTGCAGGACTGACCACAGTAATAATTAAAGAGTGGAAAGAAAGAAAGTTGGTCGAGCAGCTGGCAGCAGCAACTATGACTCTCTTAAGGCAGCCAAATGCCTCGTCACTCGGCGAAATTTATTTGAAAACTCGAGGAAATCGTAGTTGAAGTAACTCAGACAACGGTAACATGGACAGGTGGTGGCGTATCGCTTCTGCAGGACTGGCCACAGTACGATTTAAAGGGAGGAAAGATTCAAAGAAGGGGGAGCAGCTGCCTGCAGTAACTATGACGCTCTTAAGGTAGCCAAATGCCTCGTCACTCGGCGAAATTTATTTGAAAACGCGAGGAAATCGTCGTTGAAGTAAATCAGACAACGGTAACATGCACAGGTGGTGGCGTATCGCTCTGCAGGACTGACCACAGTACGATTTAAAGGGAGGAAAGATTCAAAGAAGGGGGAGCAGCTGGCTGCAGTAACTATGACTCTCTTAAGGTAGCCAAATGCCTCGTCACTCGGCGAAATTTATTTTAAAACTCGAGGAAATCGTTGTTAAAGTAACTCAGACAACGGTAACATGGACAGGTGGTGGCGTATTGCTTCTGCAGGACTGACCACAGTACGATTTAAAGGGAGGAAGGATTCAATGAAGGGGGAGCAGCTGGCTGCAGTAACTATGACGCTTATAAGGTAGCCAAATGCCTCGTCATCCGGCGAGGTACATTTGCTAACTCGAGAGACTCGTAGTGGGAGTAACAGAGACGACGTTAACGTGGACATATAGTGGCACATCGGTTCTGTAGGACAGCCATAGCAAGAATGATAGAGAGAATGGGCTTAGAAAAGTGGGAGCAGCAGGCAGGGGTACTATGACTCCCTTAAGGTAGCCAAATTCCTCGTCACCATGTAAATTTTTTTTTGAAAACTCGAGGATATTTTCGTTAAGGTAGCTCAGACAACGTTAAGGTTTACATGTAGTGGCATATTGCTCCTGCAGGACTGACCACAGTTATAATTAAAGAGTGGAAAGAAAGAAAGTTGGTCGAGCAGCTGGCAGCAGCAACTATGACTCTCTTAAGGCAGCCAAATTCCTCGTCACTCGGCGAAATTTATTTGAAAACTCGAGGAAATCGTCGTTGAAGTAACTCAGACAACGGTAACATGGACAGGTGGTGGCGTATCGCTTCTGCAGGACTGACCACAGTACGATTTAAAGGGAGGAAAGATTCAAAGAAGGGGGAGCAGCTGCCTGCAGTAACTATGACGCTCTTAAGGTAGCCAAATGCCTCGTCACTCGGCGAAATTTATTTGAAAACGCGAGGAAATCGTCGTTGAAGTAAATCAGACAACGGTAACATGCACAGGTGGTGGCGTATCGCTTCTGCAGGACTGACCACAGTACGATTTAAAGGGAGGAAAGATTCAAAGAAGGGGGAGCAGCTGGCTGCAGTAACTATGACTCTCTTAAGGTAGCCAAATGCCTCGTCACTCGGCGAGATTTATTTGAAAACTCGAGGAAATCGTCGTTGAAGTAAATCAGACAACGGTAACATGCACAGGTTGTGGCGTATCGCTCTGCAGGACTGACCACAGTACGATTTAAAGGGAGGAAAGATTCAAAGAAGGGGGAGCAGCTGGCTGCAGTGACTATGACTCTCTTAAGGTAGCCAAATGCCTCGTCACTCGGAGAAATTTATTTGAAAACTCGAGGAAATCGTTGTTGTGGTAACTCAGACAACGGTAACATGGACAGGTGGTGGCGTATCGCTTCTGCAGGACTGACCACAGTACGATTTAAAGGGAGGAAAGATTCAAAGAAGGGGGAGCAGCTGCCTGCAGTAACTATGACGCTCTTAAGGTAGCCAAATGCCTCGTCACTCGGCGAAATTTATTTGAAAACGCGAGGAAATCGTCGTTGAAGTAAATCAGACAACGGTAACATGCACAGGTGGTGGCGTATCGCTCTGCAGGACTGACCACAGTACGATTTAAAGGGAGGAAAGATTCAAAGAAGGGGGAGCAGCTGGCTGCAGTAACTATGACTCTCTTAAGGTAGCCAAATGCCTCGTCACTCGGCGAAATTTATTTTAAAACTCGAGGAAATCGTTGTTAAAGTAACTCAGACAACGGTAACATGGACAGGTGGTGGCGTATTGCTTCTGCAGGACTGACCACAGTACGATTTAAAGGGAGGAAGGATTCAATGAAGGGGGAGCAGCTGGCTGCAGTAACTATGACGCTTATAAGGTAGCCAAATGCCTCGTCATCCGGCGAGGTACATTTGCTAACTCGAGAGACTCGTAGTGGGAGTAACAGAGACGACGTTAACGTGGATATATAGTGGCACATCGGTTCTGTAGGACAGCCATAGCAAGAATGATAGAGAGAATGGGCTTAGAAAAGTGGGAGCAGCAGGCAGGGGTACTATGACTCCCTTAAGGTAGCCAAATGCCTCGTCACCATGTAAATTTTTTTTTGAAAACTCGAGGATATTTTCGTTAAGGTAGCTCAGACAACGTTAAGGTTTACATGTAGTGGCATATTGCTCCTGCAGGACTGACCACAGTAATAATTAAAGAGTGGAAAGAAAGAAAGTTGGTCGAGCAGCTGGCAGCAGCAACTATGACTCTCTTAAGGCAGCCAAATGCCTCGTCACTCGGCGAAATTTATTTGAAAACTCGAGGAAATCGTCGTTGAAGTAACTCAGACAACGGTAACATGGACAGGTGGTGGCGTATCGCTTCTGCAGGACTGACCACAGTACGATTTAAAGGGAGGAAAGATTCAAAGAAGGGGGAGCAGCTGCCTGCAGTAACTATGACGCTCTTAAGGTAGCCAAATGCCTCGTCACTCGGCGAAATTTATTTGAAAACGCGAGGAAATCGTCGTTGAAGTAAATCAGACAACGGTAACATGCACAGGTGGTGGCGTATCGCTCTGCAGGACTGACCACAGTACGATTTAAAGGGAGGAAAGATTCAAAGAAGGGGGAGCAGCTGGCTGCAGTAACTATGACTCTCTTAAGGTAGCCAAATGCCTCGTCACTCGGCGAGATTTATTTGAAAACTCGAGGAAATCGTCGTTGAAGTAAATCAGACAACGGTAACATGCACAGGTTGTGGCGTATCGCTCTGCAGGACTGACCACAGTACGATTTAAAGGGAGGAAAGATTCAAAGAAGGGGGAGCAGCTGCCTGCAGTAACTATGACGCTCTTAAGGTAGCCAAATGCCTCGTCACTCGGCGAAATTTATTTGAAAACGCGAGGAAATCGTCGTTGAAGTAAATCAGACAACGATAACATGCACAGGTGGTGGCGTATCGCTCTGCAGGACTGACCACAGTACGATTTAAAGGGAGGAAAGATTCAAAGAAGGGGGAGCAGCTGGCTGCAGTAACTATGACTCTCTTAAGGTAGCCAAATGCCTCGTCACTCGGCGAGATTTATTTGAAAACTCGAGGAAATCGTCGTTGAAGTAAATCAGACAACGGTAACATGCACAGGTTGTGGCGTATCGCTCTGCAGGACTGACCACAGTACGATTTAAAGGGAGGAAAGATTCAAAGAAGGGGGAGCAGCTGCCTGCAGTAACTATGACGCTCTTAAGGTAGCCAAATGCCTCGTCACTCGGCGAAATTTATTTGAAAACGCGAGGAAATCGTCGTTGAAGTAAATCAGACAACGGTAACATGCACAGGTGGTGGCGTATCGCTCTGCAGGACTGACCACAGTACGATTTAAAGGGAGGAAAGATTCAAAGAAGGGGGAGCAGCTGCCTGCAGTAACTATGACGCTCTTAAGGTAGCCAAATGCCTCGTCACTCGGCGAAATTTATTTGAAAACGCGAGGAAATCGTCGTTGAAGTAAATCAGACAACGGTAACATGCACAGGTGGTGGCGTATCGCTCTGCAGGACTGACCACAGTACGATTTAAAGGGAGGAAAGATTCAAAGAAGGGGGAGCAGCTGGCTGCAGTAACTATGACTCTCTTAAGGTAGCCAAATACCACGTCACTCGGCGAGATTTATTTGAAAACTCGAGGAAATCGTCGTTGAAGTAAATCAGACAACGGTAACATGCACAGGTTGTGGCGTATCGCTCTGCAGGACTGACCACAGTACGATTTAAAGGGAGGAAAGATTCAAAGAAGGGGGAGCAGCTGGCTGCAGTGACTATGACTCTCTTAAGGTAGCCAAATGCCTCGTCACCCGGCGAAATTTATTTGAAAACTCGAGGAAATCGTTGTTGTGGTAACTCAGACAACGGTAACATGGACAGGTGGTGGCGTATCGCTTCTGCAGGACTGACCACAGTACGATTTAAAGGGAGAAAAGATTCAAAGAAGGGGGAGCAGCTGCCTGCAGTAACTATGACTCTCTTAAGGTAGCCAAATGCCTCGTCACTCGGCGAAATTTATTTTAAAACTCGAGGAAATCGTTGTTAAAGTAACTCAGACAACGGTAACATGGACAGGTGGTGGCGTATTGCTTCTGCAGGACTGACCACAGTACGATTTAAAGGGAGGAAGGATTCAATGAAGGGGGAGCAGCTGGCTGCAGTAACTATGACGCTTATAAGGTAGCCAAATGCCTCGTCATCCGGCGAGGTACATTTGCTAACTCGAGAGACTCGTAGTGGGAGTAACAGAGACGACATTAACGTGGACATATAGTGGCACATCGGTTCTGTAGGACAGCCATAGCAAGAACGATAGAGAGAATGGGCTTAGAAAAGTGGGAGCAGCAGGCAGGGGTATTATGACTCCCTTAAGGTAGCCAAATGCCTCGTCACCATGTAAATTTTTTTTTGAAAACTCGAGGATATTTTCGTTAAGGTAGCTCAGACAACGTTAAGGTTTACATGTAGTGGCATATTGCTCCTGCAGGACTGACCACAGTAATAATTAAAGAGTGGAAAGAAAGAAAGTTGGTCGAGCAGCTGGCAGCAGCAACTATGACTCTCTTAAGGCAGCCAAATGCCTCGTCACTCGGCGAAATTTATTTGAAAACTCGAGGAAATCGTCGTTGAAGTAACTCAGACAACGGTAACATGGACAGGTGGTGGCGTATCGCTTCTGCAGGACTGACCACAGTACGATTTAAAGGGAGGAAAGATTCAAAGAAGGGGGAGCAGCTGCCTGCAGTAACTATGACGCTCTTAAGGTAGCCAAATGCCTCGTCACTCGGCGAAATTTATTTGAAAACGCGAGGAAATCGTCGTTGAAGTAAATCAGACAACGGTAACATGCACAGGTGGTGGCGTATCGCTCTGCAGGACTGACCACAGTACGATTTAAAGGGAGGAAAGATTCAAAGAAGGGGGAGCAGCTGGCTGCAGTAACTATGACTCTCTTAAGGTAGCCAAATGCCTCGTCACTCGGCGAGATTTATTTGAAAACTCGAGGAAATCGTCGTTGAAGTAAATCAGACAACGGTAACATGCACAGGTTGTGGCGTATCGCTCTGCAGGACTGACCACAGTACGATTTAAAGGGAGGAAAGATTCAAAGAAGGGGGAGCAGCTGCCTGCAGTAACTATGACGCTCTTAAGGTAGCCAAAGGCCTCGTCACTCGGCGAAATTTATTTGAAAACGCGAGGAAATCGTCGTTGAAGTAAATCAGACAACGATAACATGCACAGGTGGTGGCGTATCGCTCTGCAGGACTGACCACAGTACGATTTAAAGGGAGGAAAGATTCAAAGAAGGGGGAGCAGCTGGCTGCAGTAACTATGACTCTCTTAAGGTAGCCAAATGCCTCGTCACTCGGCGAGATTTATTTGAAAACTCGAGGAAATCGTCGTTGAAGTAAATCAGACAACGGTAACATGCACAGGTTGTGGCGTATCGCTCTGCAGGACTGACCACAGTACGATTTAAAGGGAGGAAAGATTCAAAGAAGGGGGAGCAGCTGCCTGCAGTAACTATGACGCTCTTAAGGTAGCCAAAGGCCTCGTCACTCGGCGAAATTTATTTGAAAACGCGAGGAAATCGTCGTTGAAGTAAATCAGACAACGATAACATGCACAGGTGGTGGCGTATCGCTCTGCAGGACTGACCACAGTACGATTTAAAGGGAGGAAAGATTCAAAGAAGGGGGAGCAGCTGGCTGCAGTAACTATGACGCTCTTAAGGTAGCCAAATGCCTCGTCACTCGGCGAAATTTATTTGAAAACGCGAGGAAATCGTCGTTGAAGTAAATCAGACAACGGTAACATGCACAGGTGGTGGCGTATCGCTCTGCAGGACTGACCACAGTACGATTTAAAGGGAGGAAAGATTCAAAGAAGGGGGAGCAGCTGGCTGCAGTAACTATGACTCTCTTAAGGTAGCCAAATGCCTCGTCACTCGGCGAGATTTATTTGAAAACTCGAGGAAATCGTCGTTGAAGTAAATCAGACAACGGTAACATGCACAGGTTGTGGCGTATCGCTCTGCAGGACTGACCACAGTACGATTTAAAGGGAGGAAAGATTCAAAGAAGGGGGAGCAGCTGGCTGCAGTGACTATGACTCTCTTAAGGTAGCCAAATGCCTCGTCACCCGGCGAAATTTATTTGAAAACTCGAGGAAATCGTTGTTGTGGTAACTCAGACAACGGTAACATGGACAGGTGGTGGCGTATCGCTTCTGCAGGACTGACCACAGTACGATTTAAAGGGAGAAAAGATTCAAAGAAGGGGGAGCAGCTGCCTGCAGTAACTATGACTCTCTTAAGGTAGCCAAATGCCTCGTCACTCGGCGAAATTTATTTGAAAATGCGAGGAAATCGTTGTTAAAGTAACTCAGACAACGGTAACATGGACAGGTGGTGGCGTATTGCTTCTGCAGGACTGACCACAGTACGATTTAAAGGGAGGAAGGATTCAATGAAGGGGGAGCAGCTGGCTGCAGTAACTATGACGCTTATAAGGTAGCCAAATGCCTCGTCATCCGGCGAGGTACATTTGCTAACTCGAGAGACTCGTAGTGGGAGTAACAGAGACGACGTTAACGTGGATATATAGTGGCACATCGGTTCTGTAGGACAGCCATAGCAAGAATGATAGAGAGAATGGGCTTAGAAAAGTGGGAGCAGCAGGCAGGGGTACTATGACTCCCTTAAGGTAGCCAAATTCCTCGTCACCATGTAAATTTTTTTTTGAAAACTCGAGGATATTTTCGTTAAGGTAGCTCAGACAACGTTAAGGTTTACATGTAGTGGCATATTGCTCCTGCAGGACTGACCACAGTTATAATTAAAGAGTGGAAAGAAAGAAAGTTGGTCGAGCAGCTGGCAGCAGCAACTATGACTCTCTTAAGGCAGCCAAATTCCTCGTCACTCGGCGAAATTTATTTGAAAACTCGAGGAAATCGTCGTTGAAGTAACTCAGACAACGGTAACATGGACAGGTGGTGGCGTATCGCTTCTGCAGGACTGACCACAGTACGATTTAAAGGGAGGAAAGATTCAAAGAAGGGGGAGCAGCTGCCTGCAGTAACTATGACGCTCTTAAGGTAGCCAAATGCCTCGTCACTCGGCGAAATTTATTTGAAAACGCGAGGAAATCGTCGTTGAAGTAAATCAGACAACGGTAACATGCACAGGTGGTGGCGTATCGCTTCTGCAGGACTGACCACAGTACGATTTAAAGGGAGGAAAGATTCAAAGAAGGGGGAGCAGCTGGCTGCAGTAACTATGACTCTCTTAAGGTAGCCAAATGCCTCGTCACTCGGCGAGATTTATTTGAAAACTCGAGGAAATCGTCGTTGAAGTAAATCAGACAACGGTAACATGCACAGGTTGTGGCGTATCGCTCTGCAGGACTGACCACAGTACGATTTAAAGGGAGGAAAGATTCAAAGAAGGGGGAGCAGCTGGCTGCAGTGACTATGACTCTCTTAAGGTAGCCAAATGCCTCGTCACTCGGAGAAATTTATTTGAAAACTCGAGGAAATCGTTGTTGTGGTAACTCAGACAACGGTAACATGGACAGGTGGTGGCGTATCGCTTCTGCAGGACTGACCACAGTACGATTTAAAGGGAGGAAAGATTCAAAGAAGGGGGAGCAGCTGCCTGCAGTAACTATGACGCTCTTAAGGTAGCCAAATGCCTCGTCACTCGGCGAAATTTATTTGAAAACGCGAGGAAATCGTCGTTGAAGTAAATCAGACAACGGTAACATGCACAGGTGGTGGCGTATCGCTCTGCAGGACTGACCACAGTACGATTTAAAGGGAGGAAAGATTCAAAGAAGGGGGAGCAGCTGGCTGCAGTAACTATGACTCTCTTAAGGTAGCCAAATGCCTCGTCACTCGGCGAAATTTATTTTAAAACTCGAGGAAATCGTTGTTAAAGTAACTCAGACAACGGTAACATGGACAGGTGGTGGCGTATTGCTTCTGCAGGACTGACCACAGTACGATTTAAAGGGAGGAAGGATTCAATGAAGGGGGAGCAGCTGGCTGCAGTAACTATGACGCTTATAAGGTAGCCAAATGCCTCGTCATCCGGCGAGGTACATTTGCTAACTCGAGAGACTCGTAGTGGGAGTAACAGAGACGACGTTAACGTGGATATATAGTGGCACATCGGTTCTGTAGGACAGCCATAGCAAGAATGATAGAGAGAATGGGCTTAGAAAAGTGGGAGCAGCAGGCAGGGGTACTATGACTCCCTTAAGGTAGCCAAATGCCTCGTCACCATGTAAATTTTTTTTTGAAAACTCGAGGATATTTTCGTTAAGGTAGCTCAGACAACGTTAAGGTTTACATGTAGTGGCATATTGCTCCTGCAGGACTGACCACAGTAATAATTAAAGAGTGGAAAGAAAGAAAGTTGGTCGAGCAGCTGGCAGCAGCAACTATGACTCTCTTAAGGCAGCCAAATGCCTCGTCACTCGGCGAAATTTATTTGAAAACTCGAGGAAATCGTCGTTGAAGTAACTCAGACAACGGTAACATGGACAGGTGGTGGCGTATCGCTTCTGCAGGACTGACCACAGTACGATTTAAAGGGAGGAAAGATTCAAAGAAGGGGGAGCAGCTGCCTGCAGTAACTATGACGCTCTTAAGGTAGCCAAATGCCTCGTCACTCGGCGAAATTTATTTGAAAACGCGAGGAAATCGTCGTTGAAGTAAATCAGACAACGGTAACATGCACAGGTGGTGGCGTATCGCTCTGCAGGACTGACCACAGTACGATTTAAAGGGAGGAAAGATTCAAAGAAGGGGGAGCAGCTGGCTGCAGTAACTATGACTCTCTTAAGGTAGCCAAATGCCTCGTCACTCGGCGAGATTTATTTGAAAACTCGAGGAAATCGTCGTTGAAGTAAATCAGACAACGGTAACATGCACAGGTTGTGGCGTATCGCTCTGCAGGACTGACCACAGTACGATTTAAAGGGAGGAAAGATTCAAAGAAGGGGGAGCAGCTGCCTGCAGTAACTATGACGCTCTTAAGGTAGCCAAATGCCTCGTCACTCGGCGAAATTTATTTGAAAACGCGAGGAAATCGTCGTTGAAGTAAATCAGACAACGATAACATGCACAGGTGGTGGCGTATCGCTCTGCAGGACTGACCACAGTACGATTTAAAGGGAGGAAAGATTCAAAGAAGGGGGAGCAGCTGGCTGCAGTAACTATGACTCTCTTAAGGTAGCCAAATGCCTCGTCACTCGGCGAGATTTATTTGAAAACTCGAGGAAATCGTCGTTGAAGTAAATCAGACAACGGTAACATGCACAGGTTGTGGCGTATCGCTCTGCAGGACTGACCACAGTACGATTTAAAGGGAGGAAAGATTCAAAGAAGGGGGAGCAGCTGCCTGCAGTAACTATGACGCTCTTAAGGTAGCCAAATGCCTCGTCACTCGGCGAAATTTATTTGAAAACGCGAGGAAATCGTCGTTGAAGTAAATCAGACAACGGTAACATGCACAGGTGGTGGCGTATCGCTCTGCAGGACTGACCACAGTACGATTTAAAGGGAGGAAAGATTCAAAGAAGGGGGAGCAGCTGCCTGCAGTAACTATGACGCTCTTAAGGTAGCCAAATGCCTCGTCACTCGGCGAAATTTATTTGAAAACGCGAGGAAATCGTCGTTGAAGTAAATCAGACAACGGTAACATGCACAGGTGGTGGCGTATCGCTCTGCAGGACTGACCACAGTACGATTTAAAGGGAGGAAAGATTCAAAGAAGGGGGAGCAGCTGGCTGCAGTAACTATGACTCTCTTAAGGTAGCCAAATACCACGTCACTCGGCGAGATTTATTTGAAAACTCGAGGAAATCGTCGTTGAAGTAAATCAGACAACGGTAACATGCACAGGTTGTGGCGTATCGCTCTGCAGGACTGACCACAGTACGATTTAAAGGGAGGAAAGATTCAAAGAAGGGGGAGCAGCTGGCTGCAGTGACTATGACTCTCTTAAGGTAGCCAAATGCCTCGTCACCCGGCGAAATTTATTTGAAAACTCGAGGAAATCGTTGTTGTGGTAACTCAGACAACGGTAACATGGACAGGTGGTGGCGTATCGCTTCTGCAGGACTGACCACAGTACGATTTAAAGGGAGAAAAGATTCAAAGAAGGGGGAGCAGCTGCCTGCAGTAACTATGACTCTCTTAAGGTAGCCAAATGCCTCGTCACTCGGCGAAATTTATTTTAAAACTCGAGGAAATCGTTGTTAAAGTAACTCAGACAACGGTAACATGGACAGGTGGTGGCGTATTGCTTCTGCAGGACTGACCACAGTACGATTTAAAGGGAGGAAGGATTCAATGAAGGGGGAGCAGCTGGCTGCAGTAACTATGACGCTTATAAGGTAGCCAAATGCCTCGTCATCCGGCGAGGTACATTTGCTAACTCGAGAGACTCGTAGTGGGAGTAACAGAGACGACATTAACGTGGACATATAGTGGCACATCGGTTCTGTAGGACAGCCATAGCAAGAACGATAGAGAGAATGGGCTTAGAAAAGTGGGAGCAGCAGGCAGGGGTATTATGACTCCCTTAAGGTAGCCAAATGCCTCGTCACCATGTAAATTTTTTTTTGAAAACTCGAGGATATTTTCGTTAAGGTAGCTCAGACAACGTTAAGGTTTACATGTAGTGGCATATTGCTCCTGCAGGACTGACCACAGTAATAATTAAAGAGTGGAAAGAAAGAAAGTTGGTCGAGCAGCTGGCAGCAGCAACTATGACTCTCTTAAGGCAGCCAAATGCCTCGTCACTCGGCGAAATTTATTTGAAAACTCGAGGAAATCGTCGTTGAAGTAACTCAGACAACGGTAACATGGACAGGTGGTGGCGTATCGCTTCTGCAGGACTGACCACAGTACGATTTAAAGGGAGGAAAGATTCAAAGAAGGGGGAGCAGCTGCCTGCAGTAACTATGACGCTCTTAAGGTAGCCAAATGCCTCGTCACTCGGCGAAATTTATTTGAAAACGCGAGGAAATCGTCGTTGAAGTAAATCAGACAACGGTAACATGCACAGGTGGTGGCGTATCGCTCTGCAGGACTGACCACAGTACGATTTAAAGGGAGGAAAGATTCAAAGAAGGGGGAGCAGCTGGCTGCAGTAACTATGACTCTCTTAAGGTAGCCAAATGCCTCGTCACTCGGCGAGATTTATTTGAAAACTCGAGGAAATCGTCGTTGAAGTAAATCAGACAACGGTAACATGCACAGGTTGTGGCGTATCGCTCTGCAGGACTGACCACAGTACGATTTAAAGGGAGGAAAGATTCAAAGAAGGGGGAGCAGCTGCCTGCAGTAACTATGACGCTCTTAAGGTAGCCAAAGGCCTCGTCACTCGGCGAAATTTATTTGAAAACGCGAGGAAATCGTCGTTGAAGTAAATCAGACAACGATAACATGCACAGGTGGTGGCGTATCGCTCTGCAGGACTGACCACAGTACGATTTAAAGGGAGGAAAGATTCAAAGAAGGGGGAGCAGCTGGCTGCAGTAACTATGACTCTCTTAAGGTAGCCAAATGCCTCGTCACTCGGCGAGATTTATTTGATAACGCGAGGAAATCGTCGTTGAAGTAAATCAGACAACGGTAACATGCACAGGTGGTGGCGTATCGCTCTGCAGGACTGACCACAGTACGATTTAAAGGGAGGAAAGATTCAAAGAAGGGGGAGCAGCTGGCTGCAGTGACTATGACTCTCTTAAGGTAGCCAAATGCCTCGTCACCCCGCGAAATTTATTTGAAAACTCGAGGAAATCGTTGTTGTGGTAACTCAGACAACGGTAACATGGACAGGTGGTGGCGTATCGCTTCTGCAGGACTGACCACAGTACGATTTAAAGGGAGGAAAGATTCAAAGAAGGGGGAGCAGCTGCCTGCAGTAACTATGACGCTCTTAAGGTAGCCAAATGCCTCGTCACTCGGCGAAATTTATTTGAAAACGCGAGGAAATCGTCGTTGAAGTAAATCAGACAACGGTAACATGCACAGGTGGTGGCGTATCGCTTCTGCAGGACTGACCACAGTACGATTTAAAGGGAGGAAAGATTCAAAGAAGGGGGAGCAGCTGGCTGCAGTAACTATGACTCTCTTAAGGTAGCCAAATGCCTCGTCACTCGGCGAGATTTATTTGAAAACTCGAGGAAATCGTCGTTGAAGTAAATCAGACAACGGTAACATGCACAGGTTGTGGCGTATCGCTCTGCAGGACTGACCACAGTACGATTTAAAGGGAGGAAAGATTCAAAGAAGGGGGAGCAGCTGGCTGCAGTGACTATGACTCTCTTAAGGTAGCCAAATGCCTCGTCACTCGGAGAAATTTATTTGAAAACTCGAGGAAATCGTTGTTGTGGTAACTCAGACAACGGTAACATGGACAGGTGGTGGCGTATCGCTTCTGCAGGACTGACCACAGTACGATTTAAAGGGAGGAAAGATTCAAAGAAGGGGGAGCAGCTGCCTGCAGTAACTATGACGCTCTTAAGGTAGCCAAATGCCTCGTCACTCGGCGAAATTTATTTGAAAACGCGAGGAAATCGTCGTTGAAGTAAATCAGACAACGGTAACATGCACAGGTGGTGGCGTATCGCTCTGCAGGACTGACCACAGTACGATTTAAAGGGAGGAAAGATTCAAAGAAGGGGGAGCAGCTGGCTGCAGTAACTATGACTCTCTTAAGGTAGCCAAATGCCTCGTCACTCGGCGAAATTTATTTTAAAACTCGAGGAAATCGTTGTTAAAGTAACTCAGACAACGGTAACATGGACAGGTGGTGGCGTATTGCTTCTGCAGGACTGACCACAGTACGATTTAAAGGGAGGAAGGATTCAATGAAGGGGGAGCAGCTGGCTGCAGTAACTATGACGCTTATAAGGTAGCCAAATGCCTCGTCATCCGGCGAGGTACATTTGCTAACTCGAGAGACTCGTAGTGGGAGTAACAGAGACGACGTTAACGTGGATATATAGTGGCACATCGGTTCTGTAGGACAGCCATAGCAAGAATGATAGAGAGAATGGGCTTAGAAAAGTGGGAGCAGCAGGCAGGGGTACTCTGACTCCCTTAAGGTAGCCAAATGCCTCGTCACCATGTAAATTTTTTTTTGAAAACTCGAGGATATTTTCGTTAAGGTAGCTCAGACAACGTTAAGGTTTACATGTAGTGGCATATTGCTCCTGCAGGACTGACCACAGTAATAATTAAAGAGTGGAAAGAAAGAAAGTTGGTCGAGCAGCTGGCAGCAGCAACTATGACTCTCTTAAGGCAGCCAAATGCCTCGTCACTCGGCGAAATTTATTTGAAAACTCGAGGAAATCGTCGTTGAAGTAAATCAGACAACGGTAACATGCACAGGTGGTGGCGTATCGCTCTGCAGGACTGACCACAGTACGATTTAAAGGGAGGAAAGATTCAAAGAAGGGGGAGCAGCTGCCTGCAGTAACTATGACGCTCTTAAGGTAGCCAAATGCCTCGTCACTCGGCGAAATTTATTTGAAAACGCGAGGAAATCGTCGTTGAAGTAAATCAGACAACGGTAACATGCACAGGTTGTGGCGTATCGCTCTGCAGGACTGACCACAGTACGATTTAAAGGGAGGAAAGATTCAAAGAAGGGGGAGCAGCTGCCTGCAGTAACTATGACGCTCTTAAGGTAGCCAAATGCCTCGTCACTCGGCGAAATTTATTTGAAAACGCGAGGAAATCGTCGTTGAAGTAAATCAGACAACGGTAACATGCACAGGTGGTGGCGTATCGCTCTGCAGGACTGACCACAGTACGATTTAAAGGGAGGAAAGATTCAAAGAAGGGGGAGCAGCTGCCTGCAGTAACTATGACGCTCTTAAGGTAGCCAAATGCCTCGTCACTCGGCGAAATTTATTTGAAAACGCGAGGAAATCGTCGTTGAAGTAAATCAGACAACGGTAACATGCACAGGTGGTGGCGTATCGCTCTGCAGGACTGACCACAGTACGATTTAAAGGGAGGAAAGATTCAAAGAAGGGGGAGCAGCTGGCTGCAGTAACTATGACTCTCTTAAGGTAGCCAAATGCCTCGTCACTCGGCGAGATTTATTTGAAAACTCGAGGAAATCGTCGTTGAAGTAAATCAGACAACGGTAACATGCACAGGTTGTGGCGTATCGCTCTGCAGGACTGACCACAGTACGATTTAAAGGGAGGAAAGATTCAAAGAAGGGGGAGCAGCTGGCTGCAGTGACTATGACTCTCTTAAGGTAGCCAAATGCCTCGTCACCCGGCGAAATTTATTTGAAAACTCGAGGAAATCGTTGTTGTGGTAACTCAGACAACGGTAACATGGACAGGTGGTGGCGTATCGCTTCTGCAGGACTGACCACAGTACGATTTAAAGGGAGAAAAGATTCAAAGAAGGGGGAGCAGCTGCCTGCAGTAACTATGACTCTCTTAAGGTAGCCAAATGCCTCGTCACTCGGCGAAATTTATTTGAAAATGCGAGGAAATCGTTGTTAAAGTAACTCAGACAACGGTAACATGGACAGGTGGTGGCGTATTGCTTCTGCAGGACTGACCACAGTACGATTTAAAGGGAGGAAGGATTCAATGAAGGGGGAGCAGCTGGCTGCAGTAACTATGACGCTTATAAGGTAGCCAAATGCCTCGTCATCCGGCGAGGTACATTTGCTAACTCGAGAGACTCGTAGTGGGAGTAACAGAGACGACGTTAACGTGGATATATAGTGGCACATCGGTTCTGTAGGACAGCCATAGCAAGAATGATAGAGAGAATGGGCTTAGAAAAGTGGGAGCAGCAGGCAGGGGTACTATGACTCCCTTAAGGTAGCCAAATGCCTCGTCACCATGTAAATTTTTTTTTGAAAACTCGAGGATATTTTCGTTAAGGTAGCTCAGACAACGTTAAGGTTTACATGTAGTGGCATATTGCTCCTGCAGGACTGACCACAGTAATAATTAAAGAGTGGAAAGAAAGAAAGTTGGTCGAGCAGCTGGCAGCAGCAACTATGACTCTCTTAAGGCAGCCAAATGCCTCGTCACTCGGCGAAATTTATTTGAAAACTCGAGGAAATCGTCGTTGAAGTAACTCAGACAACGGTAACATGGACAGGTGGTGGCGTATCGCTTCTGCAGGACTGACCACAGTACGATTTAAAGGGAGGAAAGATTCAAAGAAGGGGGAGCAGCTGCCTGCAGTAACTATGACGCTCTTAAGGTAGCCAAATGCCTCGTCACTCGGCGAAATTTATTTGAAAACGCGAGGAAATCGTCGTTGAAGTAAATCAGACAACGGTGACATGCACAGGTGGTGGCGTATCGCTCTGCAGGACTGACCACAGTACGATTTAAAGGGAGGAAAGATTCAAAGAAGGGGGAGCAGCTGGCTGCAGTAACTATGACTCTCTTAAGGTAGCCAAATGCCTCGTCACTCGGCGAGATTTATTTGAAAACTCGAGGAAATCGTCGTTGAAGTAAATCAGACAACGGTAACATGCACAGGTTGTGGCGTATCGCTCTGCAGGACTGACCACAGTACGATTTAAAGGGAGGAAAGATTCAAAGAAGGGGGAGCAGCTGCCTGCAGTAACTATGACGCTCTTAAGGTAGCCAAATGCCTCGTCACTCGGCGAAATTTATTTGAAAACGCGAGGAAATCGTCGTTGAAGTAAATCAGACAACGATAACATGCACAGGTGGTGGCGTATCGCTCTGCAGGACTGACCACAGTACGATTTAAAGGGAGGAAAAATTCAAAGAAGGGGGAGCAGCTGGCTGCAGTAACTATGACTCTCTTAAGGTAGCCAAATGCCTCGTCACTCGGCGAGATTTATTTGAAAACTCGAGGAAATCGTCGTTGAAGTAAATCAGACAACGGTAACATGCACAGGTTGTGGCGTATCGCTCTGCAGGACTGACCACAGTACGATTTAAAGGGAGGAAAGATTCAAAGAAGGGGGAGCAGCTGCCTGCAGTAACTATGACGCTCTTAAGGTAGCCAAATGCCTCGTCACTCGGCGAAATTTATTTGAAAACGCGAGGAAATCGTCGTTGAAGTAAATCAGACAACGGTAACATGCACAGGTGGTGGCGTATCGCTCTGCAGGACTGACCACAGTACGATTTAAAGGGAGGAAAGATTCAAAGAAGGGGGAGCAGCTGCCTGCAGTAACTATGACGCTCTTAAGGTAGCCAAATGCCTCGTCACTCGGCGAAATTTATTTGAAAACGCGAGGAAATCGTCGTTGAAGTAAATCAGACAACGGTAACATGCACAGGTGGTGGCGTATCGCTCTGCAGGACTGACCACAGTACGATTTAAAGGGAGGAAAGATTCAAAGAAGGGGGAGCAGCTGGCTGCAGTAACTATGACTCTCTTAAGGTAGCCAAATGCCTCGTCACTCGGCGAGATTTATTTGAAAACTCGAGGAAATCGTCGTTGAAGTAAATCAGACAACGGTAACATGCACAGGTTGTGGCGTATCGCTCTGCAGGACTGACCACAGTACGATTTAAAGGGAGGAAAGATTCAAAGAAGGGGGAGCAGCTGGCTGCAGTGACTATGACTCTCTTAAGGTAGCCAAATGCCTCGTCACCCGGCGAAATTTATTTGAAAACTCGAGGAAATCGTTGTTGTGGTAACTCAGACAACGGTAACATGGACAGGTGGTGGCGTATCGCTTCTGCAGGACTGACCACAGTACGATTTAAAGGGAGAAAAGATTCAAAGAAGGGGGAGCAGCTGCCTGCAGTAACTATGACTCTCTTAAGGTAGCCAAATGCCTCGTCACTCGGCGAAATTTATTTGAAAACGCGAGGAAATCGTCGTTGAAGTAAATCAGACAACGGTAACATGCACAGGTGGTGGCGTATCGCTTCTGCAGGACTGACCACAGTACGATTTAAAGGGAGGAAGGATTCAAAGAAGGGGGAGCAGCTGGCTGCAGTAACTATGACTCTCTTAAGGTAGCCAAATGCCTCGTCACTCGGCGAGATTTATTTGAAAACTCGAGGAAATCGTCGTTGAAGTAAATCAGACAACGGTAACATGCACAGGTTGTGGCGTATCGCTCTGCAGGACCGACCACAGTACGATTTAAAGGGAGGAAAGATTCAAAGAAGGGGGAGCAGCTTGCTGTGACTATGACTCTCTTAAGGTAGCCAAATGCCTCGTCACTCGGAGAAATTTATTTGAAAACTCGAGGAAATCGTTGTTGTGGTAACTCAGACAACGGTAACATGGACAGGTGGTGGCGTATCGCTTCTGCAGGACTGACCACAGTACGATTTAAAGGGAGGAAAGATTCAAAGAAGGGGGAGCAGCTGCCTGCAGTAACTATGACGCTCTTAAGGTAGCCAAATGCCTCGTCACTCCGCGAAATTTATTTGAAAACGCGAGGAAATCGTCGTTGAAGTAAATCAGACAACGGTAACATGCACAGGTGGTGGCGTATCGCTCTGCAGGACTGACCACAGTACGATTTAAAGGGAGGAAAGATTCAAAGAAGGGGGAGCAGCTGGCTGCAGTAACTATGACTCTCTTAAGGTAGCCAAATGCCTCGTCACTCGGCGAAATTTATTTTAAAACTCGAGGAAATCGTTGTTAAAGTAACTCAGACAACGGTAACATGGACAGGTGGTGGCGTATTGCTTCTGCAGGACTGACCACAGTACGATTTAAAGGGAGGAAGGATTCAATGAAGGGGGAGCAGCTGGCTGCAGTAACTATGACGCTTATAAGGTAGCCAAATGCCTCGTCATCCGGCGAGGTACATTTGCTAACTCGAGAGACTCGTAGTGGGAGTAACAGAGACGACGTTAACGTGGATATATAGTGGCACATCGGTTCTGTAGGACAGCCATAGCAAGAATGATAGAGAGAATGGGCTTAGAAAAGTGGGAGCAGCAGGCAGGGGTACTATGACTCCCTTAAGGTAGCCAAATGCCTCGTCACCATGTAAATTTTTTTTTGAAAACTCGAGGATATTTTCGTTAAGGTAGCTCAGACAACGTTAAGGTTTACATGTAGTGGCATATTGCTCCTGCAGGACTGACCACAGTAATAATTAAAGAGTGGAAAGAAAGAAAGTTGGTCGAGCAGCTGGCAGCAGCAACTATGACTCTCTTAAGGCAGCCAAATGCCTCGTCACTCGGCGAAATTTATTTGAAAACTCGACGAAATCGTCGTTGAAGTAACTCAGACAACGGTAACATGGACAGGTGGTGGCGTATCGCTTCTGCAGGACTGACCACAGTACGATTTAAAGGGAGGAAAGATTCAAAGAAGGGGGAGCAGCTGCCTGCAGTAACTATGACGCTCTTAAGGTAGCCAAATGCCTCGTCACTCGGCGAAATTTATTTGAAAACGCGAGGAAATCGTCGTTGAAGTAAATCAGACAACGGTAACATGCACAGGTGGTGGCGTATCGCTCTGCAGGACTGACCACAGTACGATTTAAAGGGAGGAAAGATTCAAAGAAGGGGGAGCAGCTGGCTGCAGTAACTATGACTCTCTTAAGGTAGCCAAATGCCTCGTCACTCGGCGAGATTTATTTGAAAACTCGAGGAAATCGTCGTTGAAGTAAATCAGACAACGGTAACATGCACAGGTTGTGGCGTATCGCTCTGCAGGACTGACCACAGTACGATTTAAAGGGAGGAAAGATTCAAAGAAGGGGGAGCAGCTGCCTGCAGTAACTATGACGCTCTTAAGGTAGCCAAATGCCTCGTCACTCGGCGAAATTTATTTGAAAACGCGAGGAAATCGTCGTTGAAGTAAATCAGACAACGATAACATGCACAGGTGGTGGCGTATCGCTCTGCAGGACTGACCACAGTACGATTTAAAGGGAGGAAAGATTCAAAGAAGGGGGAGCAGCTGGCTGCAGTAACTATGACTCTCTTAAGGTAGCCAAATGCCTCGTCACTCGGCGAGATTTATTTGAAAACTCGAGGAAATCGTCGTTGAAGTAAATCAGACAACGGTAACATGCACAGGTTGTGGCGTATCGCTCTGCAGGACTGACCACAGTACGATTTAAAGGGAGGAAAGATTCAAAGAAGGGGGAGCAGCTGCCTGCAGTAACTATGACGCTCTTAAGGTAGCCAAATGCCACAGGTGGTGGCGTATCGCTTCTGCAGGACTGACCACAGTACGATTTAAAGGGAGGAAAGATTCAAAGAAGGGGGAGCAGCTGCCTGCAGTAACTATGACTCTCTTAAGGTAGCCAAATGCCTCGTCACTCGGCGAAATTTATTTTAAAACTCGAGGAAATCGTTGTTAAAGTAACTCAGACAACGGTAACATGGACAGGTGGTGGCGTATTGCTTCTGCAGGACTGACCACAGTACGATTTAAAGGGAGGAAGGATTCAATGAAGGGGGAGCAGCTGGCTGCAGTAACTATGACGCTTATAAGGTAGCCAAATGCCTCGTCATCCGGCGAGGTACATTTGCTAACTCGAGAGACTCGTAGTGGGAGTAACAGAGACGACATTAACGTGGACATATAGTGGCACATCGGTTCTGTAGGACAGCCATAGCAAGAATGATAGAGAGAATGGGCTTAGAAAAGTGGGAGCAGCAGGCAGGGGTACTATGACTCCCTTAAGGTAGCCAAATGCCTCGTCACCATGTAAATTTTTTTTTGAAAACTCGAGGATATTTTCGTTAAGGTAGCTCAGACAACGTTAAGGTTTACATGTAGTGGCATATTGCTCCTGCAGGACTGACCACAGTAATAATTAAAGAGTGGAAAGAAAGAAAGTTGGTCGAGCAGCTGGCAGCAGCAACTATGACTCTCTTAAGGCAGCCAAATGCCTCGTCACTCGGCGAAATTTATTTGAAAACTCGAGGAAATCGTCGTTGAAGTAACTCAGACAACGGTAACATGGACAGGTGGTGGCGTATCGCTTCTGCAGGACTGACCACAGTACGATTTAAAGGGAGGAAAGGTTCAAAGAAGGGGGAGCAGCTGCCTGCAGTAACTATGACGCTCTTAAGGTAGCCAAATGCCTCGTCACTCGGCGAAATTTATTTGAAAACGCGAGGAAATCGTCGTTGAAGTAAATCAGACAACAGTAACATGCACAGGTGGTGGCGTATCGCTCTGCAGGACTGACCACAGTACGATTTAAAGGGAGGAAAGATTCAAAGAAGGGGGAGCAGCTGGCTGCAGTAACTATGACTCTCTTAAGGTAGCCAAATGCCTCGTCACTCGGCGAGATTTATTTGAAAACTCGAGGAAATCGTCGTTGAAGTAAATCAGACAACGGTAACATGCACAGGTTGTGGCGTATCGCTCTGCAGGACTGACCACAGTACGATTTAAAGGGAGAAAAGATTCAAAGAAGGGGGAGCAGCTGCCTGCAGTAACTATGACGCTCTTAAGGTAGCCAAATGCCTCGTCACTCGGCGAAATTTATTTGAAAACGCGAGGAAATCGTCGTTGAAGTAAATCAGACAACGGTAACATGCACAGGTGGTGGCGTATCGCTCTGCAGGACTGACCACAGTACGATTTAAAGGGAGGAAAGATTCAAAGAAGGGGGAGCAGCTGGCTGCAGTAACTATGACTCTCTTAAGGTAGCCAAATGCCTCGTCACTCGGCGAGATTTATTTGAAAACTCGAGGAAATCGTCGTTGAAGTAAATCAGACAACGGTAACATGCACAGGTTGTGGCGTATCGCTCTGCAGGACTGACCACAGTACGATTTAAAGGGAGGAAAGATTCAAAGAAGGGGGAGCAGCTGCCTGCAGTAACTATGACGCTCTTAAGGTAGCCAAATGCCTCGTCACTCGGCGAAATTTATTTGAAAACGCGAGGAAATCGTCGTTGAAGTAAATCAGACAACGGTAACATGCACAGGTGGTGGCGTATCGCTCTGCAGGACTGACCACAGTACGATTTAAAGGGAGGAAAGATTCAAAGAAGGGGGAGCAGCTGCCTGCAGTAACTATGACGCTCTTAAGGTAGCCAAATGCCTCGTCACTCGGCGAAATTTATTTGAAAACGCGAGGAAATCGTCGTTGAAGTAAATCAGACAACGGTAACATGCACAGGTGGTGGCGTATCGCTCTGCAGGACTGACCACAGTACGATTTAAAGGGAGGAAAGATTCAAAGAAGGGGGAGCAGCTGGCTGCAGTAACTATGACTCTCTTAAGGTAGCCAAATGCCTCGTCACTCGGCGAGATTTATTTGAAAACTCGAGGAAATCGTCGTTGAAGTAAATCAGACAACGGTAACATGCACAGGTTGTGGCGTATCGCTCTGCAGGACTGACCACAGTACGATTTAAAGGGAGGAAAGATTCAAAGAAGGGGGAGCAGCTGGCTGCAGTGACTATGACTCTCTTAAGGTAGCCAAATGCCTCGTCACCCGGCGAAATTTATTTGAAAACTCGAGGAAATCGTTGTTGTGGTAACTCAGACAACGGTAACATGGACAGGTGGTGGCGTATCGCTTCTGCAGGACTGACCACAGTACGATTTAAAGGGAGGAAAGATTCAAAGAAGGGGGAGCAGCTGCCTGCAGTAACTATGACTCTCTTAAGGTAGCCAAATGCCTCGTCACTCGGCGAAATTTATTTTAAAACTCGAGGAAATCGTTGTTAAAGTAACTCAGACAACGGTAACATGGACAGGTGGTGGCGTATTGCTTCTGCAGGACTGACCACAGTACGATTTAAAGGGAGGAAGGATTCAATGAAGGGGGAGCAGCTGGCTGCAGTAACTATGACGCTTATAAGGTAGCCAAATGCCTCGTCATCCGGCGAGGTACATTTGCTAACTCGAGAGACTCGTAGTGGGAGTAACAGAGACGACGTTAACGTGGACATATAGTGGCACATCGGTTCTGTAGGACAGCCATAGCAAGAATGATAGAGAGAATGGGCTTAGAAAAGTGGGAGCAGCAGGCAGGGGTACTATGACTCCCTTAAGGTAGCCAAATGCCTCGTCACCATGTAAATTTTTTTTTGAAAACTCGAGGATATTTTCGTTAAGGTAGCTCAGACAACGTTAAGGTTTACATGTAGTGGCATATTGCTCCTGCAGGACTGACCACAGTAATAATTAAAGAGTGGAAAGAAAGAAAGTTGGTCGAGCAGCTGGCAGCAGCAACTATGACTCTCTTAAGGCAGCCAAATGCCTCGTCACTCGGCGAAATTTATTTGAAAACTCGAGGAAATCGTCGTTGAAGTAACTCAGACAACGGTAACATGGACAGGTGGTGGCGTATCGCTTCTGCAGGACTGACCACAGTACGATTTAAAGGGAGGAAAGATTCAAAGAAGGGGGAGCAGCTGCCTGCAGTAACTATGACGCTCTTAAGGTAGCCAAATGCCTCGTCACTCGGCGAAATTTATTTGAAAACGCGAGGAAATCGTCGTTGAAGTAAATCAGACAACGGTAACATGCACAGGTGGTGGCGTATCGCTCTGCAGGACTGACCACAGTACGATTTAAAGGGAGGAAAGATTCAAAGAAGGGGGAGCAGCTGGCTGCAGTAACTATGACTCTCTTAAGGTAGCCAAATGCCTCGTCACTCGGCGAGATTTATTTGAAAACTCGAGGAAATCGTCGTTGAAGTAAATCAGACAACGGTAACATGCACAGGTTGTGGCGTATCGCTCTGCAGGACTGACCACAGTACGATTTAAAGGGAGGAAAGATTCAAAGAAGGGGGAGCAGCTGCCTGCAGTAACTATGACGCTCTTAAGGTAGCCAAATGCCTCGTCACTCGGCGAAATTTATTTGAAAACGCGAGGAAATCGTCGTTGAAGTAAATCAGACAACGGTAACATGCACAGGTGGTGGCGTATCGCTCTGCAGGACTGACCACAGTACGATTTAAAGGGAGGAAAGATTCAAAGAAGGGGGAGCAGCTGGCTGCAGTAACTATGACTCTCTTAAGGTAGCCAAATGCCTCGTCACTCGGCGAGATTTATTTGAAAACTCGAGGAAATCGTCGTTGAAGTAAATCAGACAACGGTAACATGCACAGGTTGTGGCGTATCGCTCTGCAGGACTGACCACAGTACGATTTAAAGGGAGGAAAGATTCAAAGAAGGGGGAGCAGCTGCCTGCAGTAACTATGACGCTCTTAAGGTAGCCAAATGCCTCGTCACTCGGCGAAATTTATTTGAAAACGCGAGGAAATCGTCGTTGAAGTAAATCAGACAACGGTAACATGCACAGGTGGTGGCGTATCGCTCTGCAGGACTGACCACAGTGCGATTTAAAGGGAGGAAAGATTCAAAGAAGTTGGAGCAGCTGCCTGCAGTAACCATGACGCTCTTAAGGTAGCCAAATGCCTCGTCACTCGGCGAAATTTATTTGAAAACGCGAGGAAATCGTCGTTGAAGTAAATCAGACAACGGTAACATGCACAGGTGGTGGCGTATCGCTCTGCAGGACTGACCACAGTACGATTTAAAGGGAGGAAAGATTCAAAGAAGGGGGAGCAGCTGGCTGCAGTAACTATGACTCTCTTAAGGTAGCCAAATGCCTCGTCACTCGGCGAGATTTATTTGAAAACTCGAGGAAATCGTCGTTGAAGTAAATCAGACAACGGTAACATGCACAGGTTGTGGCGTATCGCTCTGCAGGACTGACCACAGTACGATTTAAAGGGAGGAAAGATTCAAAGAAGGGGGAGCAGATGGCTGCAGTGACTATGACTCTCTTAAGGTAGCCAAATGCCTCGTCACCCGGCGAAATTTATTTGAAAACTCGAGGAAATCGTTGTTGTGGTAACTCAGACAACGGTAACATGGACAGGTGGTGGCGTATCGCTTCTGCAGAACTGACCACAGTACGATTTAAGGGGAGGAAAAATTCAAAGAAGGGGGAGCAGCTGCCTGCAGTAACTATGACTCTCTTAAGGTAGCCAAATGCCTCGTCACTCGGCGAAATTTATTTTAAAACTCGAGGAAATCGTTGTTAAAGTAACTCAGACAACGGTAACATGGACAGGTGGTGGCGTATTGCTTCTGCAGGACTGACCACAGTACGATTTAAAGGGAGGAAGGATTCAATGAAGGGGGAGCAGCTGGCTGCAGTAACTATGACGCTTATAAGGTAGCCAAATGCCTCGTCATCCGGCGAGGTACATTTGCTAACTCAAGAGACTCGTAGTGGGAGTAACAGAGACGACGTTAACGTGGACATATAGTGGCACATCGGTTCTGTAGGACAGCCATAGCAAGAATGATAGAGAGAATGGGCTTAGAAAAGTGGGAGCAGCAGGCAGGGGTACTATGACTCCCTTAAGGTAGCCAAATGCCTCGTCACCATGAAAATTTTTTTTTGAAAACTCGAGGATATTTTCGTTAAGGTAGCTCAGACAACGTTAAGGTTTACATGTAGTGGCATATTGCTCCTGCAGGACTGACCACAGTAATAATTAAAGAGTGGAAAGAAAGAAAGTTGGTCGAGCAGCTGGCAGCAGCAACTATGACTCTCTTAAGGCAGCCAAATGCCTCGTCACTCGGCGAAATTTATTTGAAAACTCGAGGAAATCGTCGTTGAAGTAACTCAGACAACGGTAACATGGACTGGTGGTGGCGTATCGCTTCTGCAGGACTGACCACAGTACGATTTAAAGGGAGGAAAGATTCAAAGAAGGGGGAGCAGCTGCCTGCAGTAACTATGACGCTCTTAAGGTAGCCAAATGCCTCGTCACTCGGCGAAATTTATTTGAAAACGCGAGGAAATCGTCGTTGAAGTAAATCAGACAACGGTAACATGCACAGGTGGTGGCGTATCGCTCTGCAGGACTGACCACAGTACGATTTAAAGGGAGGAAAGATTCAAAGAAGGGGGAGCAGCTGCCTGCAGTAACTATGACGCTCTTAAGGTAGCCAAATGCCTCGTCACTCGGCGAAATTTATTTGAAAACGCGAGGAAATCGTCGTTGAAGTAAATCAGACAACGGTAACATGCACAGGTGGTGGCGTATCGCTCTGCAGGACTGACCACAGTACGATTTAAAGGGAGGAAAGATTCAAAGAAGGGGGAGCAGCTGGCTGCAGTAACTATGACTCTCTTAAGGTAGCCAAATGCCTCGTCACTCGGCGAGATTTATTTGAAAACTCGAGGAAATCGTCGTTGAAGTAAATCAGACAACGGTAACATGCACAGGTTGTGGCGTATCGCTCTGCAGGACTGACCACAGTACGATTTAAAGGGAGGAAAGATTCAAAGAAGGGGGAGCAGCTGCCTGCAGTAACTATGACGCTCTTAAGGTAGCCAAATGCCTCGTCACTCGGCGAAATTTATTTGAAAACGCGAGGAAATCGTCGTTGAAGTAAATCAGACAACGGTAACATGCACAGGTGGTGGCGTATCGCTCTGCAGGACTGACCACAGTACGATTTAAAGGGAGGAAAGATTCAAAGAAGGGGTAGCAGCTGGCTGCAGTAACTATGACTCTCTTAAGGTAGCCAAATGCCTCGTCACTCGGCGAGATTTATTTGAAAACTCGAGGAAATCGTCGTTGAAGTAAATCAGACAACGGTAACATGCACAGGTTGTGGCGTATCGCTCTGCAGGACTGACCACAGTACGATTTAAAGGGAGGAAAGATTCAAAGAAGGGGGAGCAGCTGCCTGCAGTAACTATGACGCTCTTAAGGTAGCCAAATGAGTCGTCACTCGGCGAAATTTATTTGAAAACGCGAGGAAATCGTCGTTGAAGTAAATCAGACAACGGTAACATGCACAGGTGGTGGCGTATCGCTCTGCAGGACTGACCACAGTACGATTTAAAGGGAGGAAAGATTCAAAGAAGGGGGAGCAGCTGCCTGCAGTAACTATGACGCTCTTAAGGTAGCCAAATGCCTCGTCACTCGGCGAAATTTATTTGAAAACGCGAGGAAATCGTCGTTGAAGTAAATCAGACAACGGTAACATGCACAGGTGGTGGCGTATCGCTCTGCAGGACTGACCACAGTACGATTTAAAGGGAGGAAAGATTCAAAGAAGGGGGAGCAGCTGGCTGCAGTAACTATGACTCTCTTAAGGTAGCCAAATGCCTCGTCACTCGGCGAGATTTATTTGAAAACTCGAGGAAATCGTCGTTGAAGTAAATCAGACAACGGTAACATGCACAGGTTGTGGCGTATCGCTCTGCAGGACTGACCACAGTACGATTTAAAGGGAGGAAAGATTCAAAGAAGGGGGAGCAGCTGCCTGCAGTAACTATGACGCTCTTAAGGTAGCCAAATGCCTCGTCACTCGGCGAAATTTATTTGAAAACGCGAGGAAATCGTCGTTGAAGTAAATCAGACAACGGTAACATGCACAGGTGGTGGCGTATCGCTCTGCAGGACTGACCACAGTACGATTTAAAGGGAGGAAAGATTCAAAGAAGGGGTAGCAGCTGGCTGCAGTAACTATGACTCTCTTAAGGTAGCCAAATGCCTCGTCACTCGGCGAGATTTATTTGAAAACTCGAGGAAATCGTCGTTGAAGTAAATCAGACAACGGTAACATGCACAGGTTGTGGCGTATCGCTCTGCAGGACTGACCACAGTACGATTTAAAGGGAGGAAAGATTCAAAGAAGGGGGAGCAGCTGCCTGCAGTAACTATGACGCTCTTAAGGTAGCCAAATGAGTCGTCACTCGGCGAAATTTATTTGAAAACGCGAGGAAATCGTCGTTGAAGTAAATCAGACAACGGTAACATGCACAGGTGGTGGCGTATCGCTCTGCAGGACTGACCACAGTACGATTTAAAGGGAGGAAAGATTCAAAGAAGGGGGAGCAGCTGCCTGCAGTAACTATGACGCTCTTAAGGTAGCCAAATGCCTCGTCACTCGGCGAAATTTATTTGAAAACGCGAGGAAATCGTCGTTGAAGTAAATCAGACAACGGTAACATGCACAGGTGGTGGCGTATCGCTCTGCAGGACTGACCACAGTACGATTTAAAGGGAGGAAAGATTCAAAGAAGGGGGAGCAGCTGGCTGCAGTAACTATGACTCTCTTAAGGTAGCCAAATGCCTCGTCACTCGGCGAGATTTATTTGAAAACTCGAGGAAATCGTCGTTGAAGTAAATCAGACAACGGTAACATGCACAGGTTGTGGCGTATCGCTCTGCAGGACTGACCACAGTACGATTTAAAGGGAGGAAAGATTCAAAGAAGGGGGAGCAGCTGGCTGCAGTGACTATGACTCTCTTAAGGTAGCCAAATGCCTCGTCACCCGGCGAAATTTATTTGAAAACTCGAGGAAATCGTTGTTGTGGTAACTCAGACAACGGTAACATGGACAGGTGGTGGCGTATCGCTTCTGCAGGACTGACCACAGTACGATTTAAAGGGAGGAAAGATTCAAAGAAGGGGGAGCAGCTGCCTGCAGTAACTATGACTCTCTTAAGGTAGCCAAATGCCTCGTCACTCGGCGAAATTTATTTTAAAACTCGAGGAAATCGTTGTTAAAGCAACTCAGACAACGGTAACATGGACAGGTGGTGGCGTATTGCTTCTGCAGGACTGACCACAGTACGATTTAAAGGGAGGAAGGATTCAATGAAGGGGGAGCAGCTGGCTGCAGTAACTATGACGCTTATAAGGTAGCCAAATGCCTCGTCATCCGGCGAGGTACATTTGCTAACTCGAGAGACTCGTAGTGGGAGTAACAGAGACGACGTTAACGTGGACATATAGTGGCACATCGGTTCTGTAGGACAGCCATAGCAAGAATGATAGAGAGAATGGGCTTAGAAAAGTGGGAGCAGCAGGCAGGGGTACTATGACTCCCTTAAGGTAGCCAAATGCCTCGTCACCATGTAAATTTTTTTTTGAAAACTCGAGGATATTTTCGTTAAGGTAGCTCAGACAACGTTAAGGTTTACATGTAGTGGCATATTGCTCCTGCAGGACTGACCACAGTAATAATTAAAGAGTGGAAAGAAAGAAAGTTGGTCGAGCAGCTGGCAGCAGCAACTATGACTCTCTTAAGGCAGCCAAATGCCTCGTCACTCGGCGAAATTTATTTGAAAACGCGAGGAAATCGTCGTTGAAGTAAATCAGACAACGGTAACATGCACAGGTGGTGGCGTATCGCTCTGCAGGACTGACCACAGTACGATTTAAAGGGAGGAAAGATTCAAAGAAGGGGGAGCAGCTGGCTGCAGTAACTATGACTCTCTTAAGGTAGCCAAATGCCTCGTCACTCGGCGAGATTTATTTGAAAACTCGAGGAAATCGTCGTTGAAGTAAATCAGACAACGGTAACATGCACAGGTTGTGGCGTATCGCTCTGCAGGACTGACCACAGTACGATTTAAAGGGAGGAAAGATTCAAAGAAGGGGGAGCAGCTGCCTGCAGTAACTATGACGCTCTTAAGGTAGCCAAATGCCTCGTCACTCGGCGAAATTTATTTGAAAACGCGAGGAAATCGTCGTTGAAGTAAATCAGACAACGGTAACATGCACAGGTGGTGGCGTATCGCTCTGCAGGACTGACCACAGTACGATTTAAAGGGAGGAAAGATTCAAAGAAGGGGGAGCAGCTGGCTGCAGTAACTATGACTCTCTTAAGGTAGCCAAATGCCTCGTCACTCGGCGAGATTTATTTGAAAACTCGAGGAAATCGTCGTTGAAGTAAATCAGACAACGGTAACATGCACAGGTTGTGGCGTATCGCTCTGCAGGACTGACCACAGTACGATTTAAAGGGAGGAAAGATTCAAAGAAGGGGGAGCAGCTGCCTGCAGTAACTATGACGCTCTTAAGGTAGCCAAATGCCTCGTCACTCGGCGAAATTTATTTGAAAACGCGAGGAAATCGTCGTTGAAGTAAATCAGACAACGGTAACATGCACAGGTGGTGGCGTATCGCTCTGCAGGACTGACCACAGTACGATTTGAAGGGAGGAAAGATTCAAAGAAGGGGGAGCAGCTGCCTGCAGTAACTATGACGCTCTTAAGGTAGCCAAATGCCTCGTCACTCGGCGAAATTTATTTGAAAACGCGAGGAAATCGTCGTTGAAGTAAATCAGACAACGGTAACATGCACAGGTGGTGGCGTATCGCTCTGCAGGACTGACCACAGTACGATTTAAAGGGAGGAAAGATTCAAAGAAGGGGGAGCAGCTGGCTGCAGTAACTATGACTCTCTTAAGGTAGCCAAATGCCTCGTCACTCGGCGAGATTTATTTGAAAACTCGAGGAAATCGTCGTTGAAGTAAATCAGACAACGGTAACATGCACAGGTTGTGGCGTATCGCTCTGCAGGACTGACCACAGTACGATTTAAAGGGAGGAAAGATTCAAAGAAGGGGGAGCAGCTGGCTGCAGTGACTATGACTCTCTTAAGGTAGCCAAATGCCTCGTCACCCGGCGAAATTTATTTGAAAACTCGAGGAAATCGTTGTTGTGGTAACTCAGACAACGGTAACATGGACAGGTGGTGGCGTATCGCTTCTGCAGGACTGACCACAGTACGATTTAAAGGGAGGAAAGATTCAAAGAAGGGGGAGCAGCTGCCTGCAGTAACTATGACTCTCTTAAGGTAGCCAAATGCCTCGTCACTTGGCGAAATTTATTTTAAAACTCGAGGAAATCGTTGTTAAAGTAACTCAGACAACGGTAACATGGACAGGTGGTGGCGTATTGCTTCTGCAGGACTGACCACAGTACGATTTAAAGGGAGGAAGGATTCAATGAAGGGGGAGCAGCTGGCTGCAGTAACTATGACGCTTATAAGGTAGCCAAATGCCTCGTCATCCGGCGAGGTACATTTGCTAACTCAAGAGACTCGTAGTGGGAGTAACAGAGACGACGTTAACGTGGACATATAGTGGCACATCGGTTCTGTAGGACAGCCATAGCAAGAATGATAGAGAGAATGGGCTTAGAAAAGTGGGAGCAGCAGGCAGGGGTACTATGACTCCCTTAAGGTAGCCAAATGCCTCGTCACCATGTAAATTTTTTTTTGAAAACTCGAGGATATTTTCGTTAAGGTAGCTCAGACAACGTTAAGGTTTACATGTAGTGGCATATTGCTCCTGCAGGACTGACCACAGTAATAATTAAAGAGTGGAAAGAAAGAAAGTTGGTCGAGCAGCTGGCAGCAGCAACTATGACTCTCTTAAGGCAGCCAAATGCCTCGTCACTCGGCGAAATTTATTTGAAAACTCGAGGAAATCGTCGTTGAAGTAACTCAGACAACGGTAACATGGACTGGTGGTGGCGTATCGCTTCTGCAGGACTGACCACAGTACGATTTAAAGGGAGGAAAGATTCAAAGAAGGGGGAGCAGCTGCCTGCAGTAACTGTGACGCTCTTAAGGTAGCCAAATGCCTCGTCACTCGGCGAAATTTATTTGAAAACGCGAGGAAATCGTCGTTGAAGTAAATCAGACAACGGTAACATGCACAGGTGGTGGCGTATCGCTCTGCAGGACTGACCACAGTACGATTTAAAGGGAGGAAAGATTCAAAGAAGGGGGAGCAGCTGCCTGCAGTAACTATGACGCTCTTAAGGTAGCCAAATGCCTCGTCACTCGGCGAAATTTATTTGAAAACGCGAGGAAATCGTCGTTGAAGTAAATCAGACAACGGTAACATGCACAGGTGGTGGCGTATCGCTCTGCAGGACTGACCACAGTACGATTTAAAGGGAGGAAAGATTCAAAGAAGGGGGAGCAGCTGGCTGCAGTAACTATGACTCTCTTAAGGTAGCCAAATGCCTCGTCACTCGGCGAGATTTATTTGAAAACTCGAGGAAATCGTCGTTGAAGTAAATCAGACAACGGTAACATGCACAGGTTGTGGCGTATCGCTCTGCAGGACTGACCACAGTACGATTTAAAGGGAGGAAAGATTCGAAGAAGGGGGAGCAGCTGCCTGCAGTAACTATGACGCTCTTAAGGTAGCCAAATGCCTCGTCACTCGGTGAAATTTATTTGAAAACGCGAGGAAATCGTCGTTGAAGTAAATCAGACAACGGTAACATGCACAGGTGGTGGCGTATCGCTCTGCAGGACTGACCACAGTACGATTTAAAGGGAGGAAAGATTCAAAGAAGGGGGAGCAGCTGGCTGCAGTAACTATGACTCTCTTAAGGTAGCCAAATGCCTCGTCACTCGGCGAGATTTATTTGAAAACTCGAGGAAATCGTCGTTGAAGTAAATCAGACAACGGTAACATGCACAGGTTGTGGCGTATCGCTCTGCAGGACTGACCACAGTACGATTTAAAGGGAGGAAAGATTCAAAGAAGGGGGAGCAGCTGCCTGCAGTAACTATGACGCTCTTAAGGTAGCCAAATGCCTCGTCACTCGGCGAAATTTATTTGAAAACGCGAGGAAATCGTCGTTGAAGTAAATCAGACAACGGTAACATGCACAGGTGGTGGCGTATCGCTCTGCAGGACTGACCACAGTACGATTTAAAGGGAGGAAAGATTCAAAGAAGGGGAGCAGCTGCCTGCAGTAACTATGACGCTCTTAAGGTAGCCAAATGCCTCGTCACTCGGCGAAATTTATTTGAAAACGCGAGGAAATCGTCGTTGAAGTAAATCAGACAACGGTAACATGCACAGGTGGTGGCGTATCGCTCTGCAGGACTGACCACAGTACGATTTAAAGGGAGGAAAGATTCAAAGAAGGGGGAGCAGCTGGCTGCAGTAACTATGACTCTCTTAAGGTAGCCAAATGCCTCGTCACTCGGCGAGATTTATTTGAAAACTCGAGGAAATCGTCGTTGAAGTAAATCAGACAACGGTAACATGCACAGGTTGTGGCGTATCGCTCTGCAGGACTGACCACAGTACGATTTAAAGGGAGGAAAGATTCAAAGAAGGGGGAGCAGCTGGCTGCAGTGACTATGACTCTCTTAAGGTAGCCAAATGCCTCGTCACCCGGCGAAATTTATTTGAAAACTCGAGGAAATCGTTGTTGTGGTAACTCAGACAACGGTAACATGGACAGGTGGTGGCGTATCGCTTCTGCAGGACTGACCACAGTACGATTTAAAGGGAGGAAAGATTCAAAGAAGGGGGAGCAGCTGCCTGCAGTAACTATGACTCTCTTAAGGTAGCCAAATGCCTCGTCACTCGGCGAAATTTATTTTAAAACTCGAGGAAATCGTTGTTAAAGTAACTCAGACAACGGTAACATGGACAGGTGGTGGCGTATTGCTTCTGCAGGACTGACCACAGTACGATTTAAAGGGAGGAAGGATTCAATGAAGGGGGAGCAGCTGGCTGCAGTAACTATGACGCTTATAAGGTAGCCAAATGCCTCGTCATCCGGCGAGGTACATTTGCTAACTCAAGAGACTCGTAGTGGGAGTAACAGAGACGACGTTAACGTGGACATATAGTGGCACATCGGTTCTGTAGGACAGCCATAGCAAGAATGATAGAGAGAATGGGCTTAGAAAAGTGGGAGCAGCAGGCAGGGGTACTATGACTCCCTTAAGGTAGCCAAATGCCTCGTCACCATGGAAATTTTTTTTTGAAAACTCGAGGATATTTTCGTTAAGGTAGCTCAGACAACGTTAAGGTTTACATGTAGTGGCATATTGCTCCTGCAGGACTGACCACAGTAATAATTAAAGAGTGGAAAGAAAGAAAGTTGGTCGAGCAGCTGGCAGCAGCAACTATGACTCTCTTAAGGCAGCCAAATGCCTCGTCACTCGGCGAAATTTATTTGAAAACTCGAGGAAATCGTCGTTGAAGTAACTCAGACAACGGTAACATGGACTGGTGGTGGCGTATCGCTTCTGCAGGACTGACCACAGTACGATTTAAAGGGAGGAAAGATTCAAAGAAGGGGGAGCAGCTGCCTGCAGTAACTATGACGCTCTTAAGGTAGCCAAATGCCTCGTCACTCGGCGAAATTTATTTGAAAACGCGAGGAAATCGTCGTTGAAGTAAATCAGACAACGGTAACATGCACAGGTGGTGGCGTATCGCTCTGCAGGACTGACCACAGTACGATTTAAAGGGAGGAAAGATTCAAAGAAGGGGGAGCAGCTGCCTGCAGTAACTATGACGCTCTTAAGGTAGCCAAATGCCTCGTCACTCGGCGAAATTTATTTGAAAACGCGAGGAAATCGTCGTTGAAGTAAATCAGACAACGGTAACATGCACAGGTGGTGGCGTATCGCTCTGCAGGACTGACCACAGTACGATTTAAAGGGAGGAAAGATTCAAAGAAGGGGGAGCAGCTGGCTGCAGTAACTATGACTCTCTTAAGGTAGCCAAATGCCTCGTCACTCGGCGAGATTTATTTGAAAACTCGAGGAAATCGTCGTTGAAGTAAATCAGACAACGGTAACATGCACAGGTTGTGGCGTATCGCTCTGCAGGACTGACCACAGTACGATTTAAAGGGAGGAAAGATTCGAAGAAGGGGGAGCAGCTGCCTGCAGTAACTATGACGCTCTTAAGGTAGCCAAATGCCTCGTCACTCGGCGAAATTTATTTGAAAACGCGAGGAAATCGTCGTTGAAGTAAATCAGACAACGGTAACATGCACAGGTGGTGGCGTATCGCTCTGCAGGACTGACCACAGTACGATTTAAAGGGAGGAAAGATTCAAAGAAGGGGGAGCAGCTGGCTGCAGTAACTATGACTCTCTTAAGGTAGCCAAATGCCTCGTCACTCGGCGAGATTTATTTGAAAACTCGAGGAAATCGTCGTTGAAGTAAATCAGACAACGGTAACATGCACAGGTTGTGGCGTATCGCTCTGCAGGACTGACCACAGTACGATTTAAAGGGAGGAAAGATTCAAAGAAGGGGGAGCAGCTGCCTGCAGTAACTATGACGCTCTTAAGGTAGCCAAATGCCTCGTCACTCGGCGAAATTTATTTGAAAACGCGAGGAAATCGTCGTTGAAGTAAATCAGACAACGGTAACATGCACAGGTGGTGGCGTATCGCTCTGCAGGACTGACCACAGTACGATTTAAAGGGAGGAAAGATTCAAAGAAGGGGGAGCAGCTGCCTGCAGTAACTATGACGCTCTTAAGGTAGCCAAATGCCTCGTCACTCGGCGAAATTTATTTGAAAACGCGAGGAAATCGTCGTTGAAGTAAATCAGACAACGGTAACATGCACAGGTGGTGGCGTATCGCTCTGCAGGACTGACCACAGTACGATTTAAAGGGAGGAAAGATTCAAAGAAGGGGGAGCAGCTGGCTGCAGTAACTATGACTCTCTTAAGGTAGCCAAATGCCTCGTCACTCGGCGAGATTTATTTGAAAACTCGAGGAAATCGTCGTTGAAGTAAATCAGACAACGGTAACATGCACAGGTTGTGGCGTATCGCTCTGCAGGACTGACCACAGTACGATTTAAAGGGAGGAAAGATTCAAAGAAGGGGGAGCAGCTGGCTGCAGTGACTATGACTCTCTTAAGGTAGCCAAATGCCTCGTCACCCGGCGAAATTTATTTGAAAACTCGAGGAAATCGTTGTTGTGGTAACTCAGACAACGGTACCATGGACAGGTGGTGGCGTATCGCTTCTGCAGGACTGACCACAGTACGATTTAAAGGGAGAAAAGATTCAAAGAAGGGGGAGCAGCCGCCTGCAGTAACTATGACTCTCTTAAGGTAGCCAAATGCCTCGTCACTCGGCGAAATTTATTTTAAAACTCGAGGAAATCGTTGTTAAAGTAACTCAGACAACGGTAACATGGACAGGTGGTGGCGTATTGCTTCTGCAGGACTGACCACAGTACGATTTAAAGGGAGGAAGGATTCAATGAAGGGGGAGCAGCTGGCTGCAGTAACTGTGACGCTTATAAGGTAGCCAAATGCCTCGTCATCCGGCGAGGTACATTTGCTAACTCGAGAGACTCGTAGTGGGAGTAACAGAGACGACGTTAACGTGGACATATAGTGGCACATCGGTTCTGTAGGACAGCCATAGCAAGAATGATAGAGAGAATGGGCTTAGAAAAGTGGGAGCAGCAGGCAGGGGTACTATGACTCCCTTAAGGTAGCCAAATGCCTCGTCACCATGTAAATTTTTTTTTGAAAACTCGAGGATATTTTCGTTAAGGTAGCTCAGACAACGTTAAGGTTTACATGTAGTGGCATATTGCTCCTGCAGGACTGACCACAGTAATAATTAAAGAGTGGAAAGAAAGAAAGTTGGTCGAGCTGCTGGCAGCAGCAACTATGACTCTCTTAAGGCAGCCAAATGCCTCGTCACTCGGCGAAATTTATTTGAAAACTCGAGGAAATCGTCGTTGAAGTAACTCAGACAACGGTAACATGGACAGGTGGTGGCGTATCGCTTCTGCAGGACTGACCACAGTACGATTTAAAGGGAGGAAAGATTCAAAGAAGGGGGAGCAGCTGCCTGCAGTAACTATGACGCTCTTAAGGTAGCCAAATGCCTCGTCACTCGGCTAAATTTATTTGAAAACGCGAGGAAATCGTCGTTGAAGTAAATCAGACAACGGTAACATGCACAGGTGGTGGCGTATCGCTCTGCAGGACTGACCACAGTACGATTTAAAGGGAGGAAAGATTCAAAGAAGGGGGAGCAGCTGGCTGCAGTAACTATGACTCTCTTAAGGTAGCCAAATGCCTCGTCACTCGGCGAGATTTATTTGAAAACTCGAGGAAATCGTCGTTGAAGTAAATCAGACAACGGTAACATGCACAGGTTGTGGCGTATCGCTCTGCAGGACTGACCACAGTACGATTTAAAGGGAGGAAAGATTCAAAGAAGGGGGAGCAGCTGCCTGCAGTAACTATGACGCTCTTAAGGTAGCCAAATGCCTCGTCACTCGGCGAAATTTATTTGAAAACGCGAGGAAATCGTCGTTGAAGTAAATCAGACAACGGTAACATGCACAGGTGGTGGCGTATCGCTCTGCAGGACTGACCACAGTACGATTTAAAGGGAGGAAAGATACAAAGAAGGGGGAGCAGCTGGCTGCAGTAACTATGACTCTCTTAAGGTAGTCAAATGCCTCGTCACTCGGCGAGATTTATTTGAAAACTCGAGGAAATCGTCGTTGAAGTAAATCAGACAACGGTAACATGCACAGGTTGTGGCGTATCGCTCTGCAGGACTGACCACAGTACGATTAAAAGGGAGGAAAGATTCAAAGAAGGGGGAGCAGCTGCCTGCAGTAACTATGACGCTCTTAAGGTAGCCAAATGCCTCGTCACTCGGCGAAATTTATTTGAAAACGCGAGGAAATCGTCGTTGAAGTAAATCAGACAACGGTAACATGCACAGGTGATGGCGTATCGCTCTGCAGGACTGACCACAGTACGATTTAAAGGGAGGAAAGATTCAAAGAAGGGGGAGCAGCTGCCTGCAGTAACTATGACGCTCTTAAGGTAGCCAAATGCCTCGTCACTCGGCGAAATTTATTTGAAAACGCGAGGAAATCGTCGTTGAAGTAAATCAGACAACGGTAACATGCACAGGTGGTGGCGTATCGCTCTGCAGGACTGACCACAGTACGATTTAAAGGGAGGAAAGATTCAAAGAAGGGGGAGCAGCTGGCTGCAGTAACTATGACTCTCTTAAGGTAGCCAAATGCCTCGTCACTCGGCGAGATTTATTTGAAAACTCGAGGAAATCGTCGTTGAAGTAAATCAGACAACGGTAACATGCACAGGTTGTGGCGTATCGCTCTGCAGGACTGACCACAGTACGATTTAAAGGGAGGAAAGATTCAAAGAAGGGGGAGCAGCTGCCTGCAGTAACTATGACGCTCTTAAGGTAGCCAAATGCCTCGTCACTCGGCGAAATTTATTTGAAAACGCGAGGAAATCGTCGTTGAAGTAAATCAGACAACGGTAACATGCACAGGTGGTGGCGTATCGCTCTGCAGGACTGACCACAGTACGATTTAAAGGGAGGAAAGATACAAAGAAGGGGGAGCAGCTGGCTGCAGTAACTATGACTCTCTTAAGGTAGTCAAATGCCTCGTCACTCGGCGAGATTTATTTGAAAACTCGAGGAAATCGTCGTTGAAGTAAATCAGACAACGGTAACATGCACAGGTTGTGGCGTATCGCTCTGCAGGACTGACCACAGTACGATTAAAAGGGAGGAAAGATTCAAAGAAGGGGGAGCAGCTGCCTGCAGTAACTATGACGCTCTTAAGGTAGCCAAATGCCTCGTCACTCGGCGAAATTTATTTGAAAACGCGAGGAAATCGTCGTTGAAGTAAATCAGACAACGGTAACATGCACAGGTGGTGGCGTATCGCTCTGCAGGACTGACCACAGTACGATTTAAAGGGAGGAAAGATTCAAAGAAGGGGGAGCAGCTGCCTGCAGTAACTATGACGCTCTTAAGGTAGCCAAATGCCTCGTCACTCGGCGAAATTTATTTGAAAACGCGAGGAAATCGTCGTTGAAGTAAATCAGACAACGGTAACATGCACAGGTGGTGGCGTATCGCTCTGCAGGACTGACCACAGTACGATTTAAAGGGAGGAAAGATTCAAAGAAGGGGGAGCAGCTGGCTGCAGTAACTATGACTCTCTTAAGGTAGCCAAATGCCTCGTCACTCGGCGAGATTTATTTGAAAACTCGAGGAAATCGTCGTTGAAGTAAATCAGACAACGGTAACATGCACAGGTTGTGGCGTATCGCTCTGCAGGACTGACCACAGTACGATTTAAAGGGAGGAAAGATTCAAAGAAGGGGGAGCAGCTGGCTGCAGTGACTATGACTCTCTTAAGGTAGCCAAATGCCTCGTCACCCGGCGAAATTTATTTGAAAACTCGAGGAAATCGTTGTTGTGGTAACTCAGACAACGGTAACATGGACAGGTGGTGGCGTATCGCTTCTGCAGGACTGACCACAGTATGATTTAAAGGGAGGAAAGATTCAAAGAAGGGGGAGCAGCTGCCTGCAGTAACTATGACTCTCTTAAGGTAGCCAAATGCCTCGTCACTCGGCGAAATTTATTTTAAAACTCGAGGAAATCGTTGTTAAAGTAACTCAGACAACGGTAACATGGACAGGTGGTGGCGTATTGCTTCTGCAGGACTGACCACAGTACGATTTAAAGGGAGGAAGGTTTCAATGAAGGGGGAGCAGCTGGCTGCAGTAACTATGACGCTTATAAGGTAGCCAAATGCCTCGTCATCCGGCGAGGTACATTTGCTAACTCGAGAGATTCGTAGTGGGAGTAACAGAGACGACGTTAACGTGGACATATAGTGGCACATCGGTTCTGTAGGACAGCCATAGCAAGAATGATAGAGAGAATGGGCTTAGAAAAGTGGGAGCAGCAGGCAGGGGTACTATGACTCCCTTAAGGTAGCCAAATGCCTCGTCACCATGTAAATTTTTTTTTGAAAACTCGAGGATATTTTCGTTAAGGTAGCTCAGACAACGTTAAGGTTTACATGTAGTGGCATATTGCTCCTGCAGGACTGACCACAGTAATAATTAAAGAGTGGTAAGAAAGAAAGTTGGTCGAGCAGCTGGCAGCAGCAACTATGACTCTCTTAAGGCAGCCAAATGCCTCGTCACTCGGCGAAATTTATTTGAAAACGCGAGGAAATCGTCGTTGAAGTAAATCAGACAACGGTAACATGCACAGGTGGTGGCGTATCGCTCTGCAGGACTGACCACAGTACGATTTAAAGGGAGGAAAGATTCAAAGAAGGGGGAGCAGCTGCCTGCAGTAACTATGACGCTCTTAAGGTAGCCAAATGCCTCGTCACTCGGCGAAATTTATTTGAAAACGCGAGGAAATCGTCGTTGAAGTAAATCAGACAACGGTAACATGCACAGGTGGTGGCGTATCGCTCTGCATGACTGACCACAGTACGATTTAAAGGGAGGAAAGATTCAAAGAAGGGGGAGCAGCTGGCTGCAGTAACTATGACTCTCATAAGGTAGCCAAATGCCTCGTCACTCGGCGAGATTTATTTGAAAACTCGAGGAAATCGTCGTTGAAGTAAATCAGACAACGGTAACATGCACAGGTTGTGGCCTATCGCTCTGCAGGACTGACCACAGTACGATTTAAAGGGAGGAAAGATTCGAAGAAGGGGGAGCAGCTGCCTGCAGTAACTATGACGCTCTTAAGGTAGCCAAATGCCTCGTCACTCGGCGAAATTTATTTGAAAACGCGAGGAAATCGTCGTTGAAGTAAATCAGACAACGGTAACATGCACAGGTGGTGGCGTATCGCTCTGCAGGACTGACCACAGTACGATTTAAAGGGAGGAAAGATTCAAAGAAGGGGGAGCAGCTGGCTGCAGTAACTATGACTCTCTTAAGGTAGCCAAATGCCTCGTCACTCGGCGAGATTTATTTGAAAACTCGAGGAAATCGTCGTTGAAGTAAATCAGACAACGGTAACATGCACAGGTTGTGGCGTATCGCTCTGCAGGACTGACCACAGTACGATTTAAAGGGAGGAAAGATTCAAAGAAGGGGGAGCAGCTGCCTGCAGTAACTATGACGCTCTTAAGGTAGCCAAATGCCTCGTCACTCGGCGAAATTTATTTGAAAACGCGAGGAAATCGTCGTTGAAGTAAATCAGACAACGGTAACATGCACAGGTGGTGGCGTATCGCTCTGCAGGACTGACCACAGTACGATTTAAAGGGAGGAAAGATTCAAAGAAGGGGGAGCAGCTGCCTGCAGTAACTATGACGCTCTTAAGGTAGCCAAATGCCTCGTCACTCGGCGAGATTTATTTGAAAACTCGAGGAAATCGTCGTTGAAGTAAATCAGACAACGGTAACATGCACAGGTTGTGGCGTATCGCTCTGCAGGACTGACCACAGTACGATTTAAAGGGAGGAAAGATTCAAAGAAGGGGGAGCAGCTGGCTGCAGTGACTATGACTCTCTTAAGGTAGCCAAATGCCTCGTCACCCGGCGAAATTTATTTGAAAACTCGAGGAAATCGTTGTTGTGGTAACTCAGACAACGGTACCATGGACAGGTGGTGGCGTATCGCTTCTGCAGGACTGACCACAGTACGATTTAAAGGGAGAAAAGATTCAAAGAAGGGGGAGCAGCCGCCTGCAGTAACTATGACTCTCTTAAGGTAGCCAAATGCCTCGTCACTCGGCGAAATTTATTTTAAAACTCGAGGAAATCGTTGTTAAAGTAACTCAGACAACGGTAACATGGACAGGTGGTGGCGTATTGCTTCTGCAGGACTGACCACAGTACGATTTAAAGGGAGGAAGGATTCAATGAAGGGGGAGCAGCTGGCTGCAGTAACTGTGACGCTTATAAGGTAGCCAAATGCCTCGTCATCCGGCGAGGTACATTTGCTAACTCGAGAGACTCGTAGTGGGAGTAACAGAGACGACGTTAACGTGGACATATAGTGGCACATCGGTTCTGTAGGACAGCCATAGCAAGAATGATAGAGAGAATGGGCTTAGAAAAGTGGGAGCAGCAGGCAGGGGTACTATGACTCCCTTAAGGTAGCCAAATGCCTCGTCACCATGTAAATTTTTTTTTGAAAACTCGAGGATATTTTCGTTAAGGTAGCTCAGACAACGTTAAGGTTTACATGTAGTGGCATATTGCTCCTGCAGGACTGACCACAGTAATAATTAAAGAGTGGAAAGAAAGAAAGTTGGTCGAGCTGCTGGCAGCAGCAACTATGACTCTCTTAAGGCAGCCAAATGCCTCGTCACTCGGCGAAATTTATTTGAAAACTCGAGGAAATCGTCGTTGAAGTAACTCAGACAACGGTAACATGGACAGGTGGTGGCGTATCGCTTCTGCAGGACTGACCACAGTACGATTTAAAGGGAGGAAAGATTCAAAGAAGGGGGAGCAGCTGCCTGCAGTAACTATGACGCTCTTAAGGTAGCCAAATGCCTCGTCACTCGGCGAAATTTATTTGAAAACGCGAGGAAATCGTCGTTGAAGTAAATCAGACAACGGTAACATGCACAGGTGGTGGCGTATCGCTCTGCAGGACTGACCACAGTACGATTTAAAGGGAGGAAAGATTCAAAGAAGGGGGAGCAGCTGGCTGCAGTAACTATGACTCTCTTAAGGTAGCCAAATGCCTCGTCACTCGGCGAGATTTATTTGAAAACTCGAGGAAATCGTCGTTGAAGTAAATCAGACAACGGTAACATGCACAGGTTGTGGCGTATCGCTCTGCAGGACTGACCACAGTACGATTTAAAGGGAGGAAAGATTCAAAGAAGGGGGAGCAGCTGCCTGCAGTAACTATGACGCTCTTAAGGTAGCCAAATGCCTCGTCACTCGGCGAAATTTATTTGAAAACGCGAGGAAATCGTCGTTGAAGTAAATCAGACAACGGTAACATGCACAGGTGGTGGCGTATCGCTCTGCAGGACTGACCACAGTACGATTTAAAGGGAGGAAAGATACAAAGAAGGGGGAGCAGCTGGCTGCAGTAACTATGACTCTCTTAAGGTAGTCAAATGCCTCGTCACTCGGCGAGATTTATTTGAAAACTCGAGGAAATCGTCGTTGAAGTAAATCAGACAACGGTAACATGCACAGGTTGTGGCGTATCGCTCTGCAGGACTGACCACAGTACGATTAAAAGGGAGGAAAGATTCAAAGAAGGGGGAGCAGCTGCCTGCAGTAACTATGACGCTCTTAAGGTAGCCAAATGCCTCGTCACTCGGCGAAATTTATTTGAAAACGCGAGGAAATCGTCGTTGAAGTAAATCAGACAACGGTAACATGCACAGGTGATGGCGTATCGCTCTGCAGGACTGACCACAGTACGATTTAAAGGGAGGAAAGATTCAAAGAAGGGGGAGCAGCTGCCTGCAGTAACTATGACGCTCTTAAGGTAGCCAAATGCCTCGTCACTCGGCGAAATTTATTTGAAAACGCGAGGAAATCGTCGTTGAAGTAAATCAGACAACGGTAACATGCACAGGTGGTGGCGTATCGCTCTGCAGGACTGACCACAGTACGATTTAAAGGGAGGAAAGATTCAAAGAAGGGGGAGCAGCTGGCTGCAGTAACTATGACTCTCTTAAGGTAGCCAAATGCCTCGTCACTCGGCGAGATTTATTTGAAAACTCGAGGAAATCGTCGTTGAAGTAAATCAGACAACGGTAACATGCACAGGTTGTGGCGTATCGCTCTGCAGGACTGACCACAGTACGATTTAAAGGGAGGAAAGATTCAAAGAAGGGGGAGCAGCTGCCTGCAGTAACTATGACGCTCTTAAGGTAGCCAAATGCCTCGTCACTCGGCGAAATTTATTTGAAAACGCGAGGAAATCGTCGTTGAAGTAAATCAGACAACGGTAACATGCACAGGTGGTGGCGTATCGCTCTGCAGGACTGACCACAGTACGATTTAAAGGGAGGAAAGATACAAAGAAGGGGGAGCAGCTGGCTGCAGTAACTATGACTCTCTTAAGGTAGTCAAATGCCTCGTCACTCGGCGAGATTTATTTGAAAACTCGAGGAAATCGTCGTTGAAGTAAATCAGACAACGGTAACATGCACAGGTTGTGGCGTATCGCTCTGCAGGACTGACCACAGTACGATTAAAAGGGAGGAAAGATTCAAAGAAGGGGGAGCAGCTGCCTGCAGTAACTATGACGCTCTTAAGGTAGCCAAATGCCTCGTCACTCGGCGAAATTTATTTGAAAACGCGAGGAAATCGTCGTTGAAGTAAATCAGACAACGGTAACATGCACAGGTGGTGGCGTATCGCTCTGCAGGACTGACCACAGTACGATTTAAAGGGAGGAAAGATTCAAAGAAGGGGGAGCAGCTGCCTGCAGTAACTATGACGCTCTTAAGGTAGCCAAATGCCTCGTCACTCGGCGAAATTTATTTGAAAACGCGAGGAAATCGTCGTTGAAGTAAATCAGACAACGGTAACATGCACAGGTGGTGGCGTATCGCTCTGCAGGACTGACCACAGTACGATTTAAAGGGAGGAAAGATTCAAAGAAGGGGGAGCAGCTGGCTGCAGTAACTATGACTCTCTTAAGGTAGCCAAATGCCTCGTCACTCGGCGAGATTTATTTGAAAACTCGAGGAAATCGTCGTTGAAGTAAATCAGACAACGGTAACATGCACAGGTTGTGGCGTATCGCTCTGCAGGACTGACCACAGTACGATTTAAAGGGAGGAAAGATTCAAAGAAGGGGGAGCAGCTGGCTGCAGTGACTATGACTCTCTTAAGGTAGCCAAATGCCTCGTCACCCGGCGAAATTTATTTGAAAACTCGAGGAAATCGTTGTTGTGGTAACTCAGACAACGGTAACATGGACAGGTGGTGGCGTATCGCTTCTGCAGGACTGACCACAGTATGATTTAAAGGGAGGAAAGATTCAAAGAAGGGGGAGCAGCTGCCTGCAGTAACTATGACTCTCTTAAGGTAGCCAAATGCCTCGTCACTCGGCGAAATTTATTTTAAAACTCGAGGAAATCGTTGTTAAAGTAACTCAGACAACGGTAACATGGACAGGTGGTGGCGTATTGCTTCTGCAGGACTGACCACAGTACGATTTAAAGGGAGGAAGGTTTCAATGAAGGGGGAGCAGCTGGCTGCAGTAACTATGACGCTTATAAGGTAGCCAAATGCCTCGTCATCCGGCGAGGTACATTTGCTAACTCGAGAGATTCGTAGTGGGAGTAACAGAGACGACGTTAACGTGGACATATAGTGGCACATCGGTTCTGTAGGACAGCCATAGCAAGAATGATAGAGAGAATGGGCTTAGAAAAGTGGGAGCAGCAGGCAGGGGTACTATGACTCCCTTAAGGTAGCCAAATGCCTCGTCACCATGTAAATTTTTTTTTGAAAACTCGAGGATATTTTCGTTAAGGTAGCTCAGACAACGTTAAGGTTTACATGTAGTGGCATATTGCTCCTGCAGGACTGACCACAGTAATAATTAAAGAGTGGTAAGAAAGAAAGTTGGTCGAGCAGCTGGCAGCAGCAACTATGACTCTCTTAAGGCAGCCAAATGCCTCGTCACTCGGCGAAATTTATTTGAAAACTCGAGGAAATCGTCGTTGAAGTAACTCAGACAACGGTAACATGGACTGGTGGTGGCGTATCGCTTCTGCAGGACTGACCACAGTACGATTTAAAGGGAGGAAAGATTCAAAGAAGGGGGAGCAGCTGCCTGCAGTAACTATGACGCTCTTAAGGTAGCCAAATGCCTCGTCACTCGGCGAAATTTATTTGAAAACGCGAGGAAATCGTCGTTGAAGTAAATCAGACAACGGTAACATGCACAGGTGGTGGCGTATCGCTCTGCAGGACTGACCACAGTACGATTTAAAGGGAGGAAAGATTCAAAGAAGGGGGAGCAGCTGCCTGCAGTAACTATGACGCTCTTAAGGTAGCCAAATGCCTCGTCACTCGGCGAAATTTATTTGAAAACGCGAGGAAATCGTCGTTGAAGTAAATCAGACAACGGTAACATGCACAGGTGGTGGCGTATCGCTCTGCAGGACTGACCACAGTACGATTTAAAGGGAGGAAAGATTCAAAGAAGGGGGAGCTGCTGGCTGCAGTAACTATGACTCTCTTAAGGTAGCCAAATGCCTCGTCACTCGGCGAGATTTATTTGAAAACTCGAGGAAATCGTCGTTGAAGTAAATCAGACAACGGTAACATGCACAGGTTGTGGCGTATCGCTCTGCAGGACTGACCACAGTACGATTTAAAGGGAGGAAAGATTCAAAGAAGGGGGAGCAGCTGCCTGCAGTAACTATGACGCTCATAAGGTAGCCAAATGCCTCGTCACTCGGCGAAATTTATTTGAAAACGCGAGGAAATCGTCGTTGAAGTAAATCAGACAACGGTAACATGCACAGGTGGTGGCGTATCGCTCTGCAGGACTGACCACAGTACGATTTAAAGGGAGGAAAGATTCAAAGAAGGGGGAGCAGCTGGCTGCAGTAACTATGACTCTCTTAAGGTAGCCAAATGCCTCGTCACTCGGCGAGATTAATTTGAAAACTCGAGGAAATCGTCGTTGAAGTAAATCAGACAACGGTAACATGCACAGGTTGTGGCGTATCGCTCTGCAGGACTGACCACAGTACGATTTAAAGGGAGGAAAGATTCAAAGAAGGGGGAGCAGCTGCCTGCAGTAACTATGACGCTCTTAAGGTAGCCAAATGAGTCGTCACTCGGCGAAATTTATTTGAAAACGCGAGGAAATCGTCGTTGAAGTAAATCAGACAACGGTAACATGCACAGGTGGTGGCGTATCGCTCTGCAGGACTGACCACAGTACGATTTAAAGGGAGGAAAGATTCAAAGAAGGGGGAGCAGCTGCCTGCAGTAACTATGACGCTCTTAAGGTAGCCAAATGCCTCGTCACTCGGCGAAATTTATTTGAAAACGCGAGGAAATCGTCGTTGAAGTAAATCAGACAACGGTAACATGCACAGGTGGTGGCGTATCGCTCTGCAGGACTGACCACAGTACGATTTAAAGGGAGGAAAGATTCAAAGAAGGGGGAGCAGCTGGCTGCAGTAACTATGACTCCCTTAAGGTAGCCAAATGCCTCGTCACTCGGCGAGATTTATTTGAAAACTCGAGGAAATCGTCGTTGAAGTAAATCAGACAACGGTAACATGCACAGGTTGTGGCGTATCGCTCTGCAGGACTGACCACAGTACGATTTAAAGGGAGGAAAGATTCAAAGAAGGGGGAGCAGCTGGCTGCAGTGACTATGACTCTCTTAAGGTAGCCAAATGCCTCGTCACCCGGCGAAATTTATTTGAAAACTCGAGGAAATCGTTGTTGTGGTAACTCAGACAACGGTAACATGGACAGGTGGTGGCGTATCGCTTCTGCAGGACTGACCACAGTACGATTTAAAGGGAGGAAAGATTCAAAGAAGGGGGAGCAGCTGCCTGCAGTAACTATGACTCTCTTAAGGTAGCCAAGTGCCTCGTCACTCGGCGAAATTTATTTTAAAACTCGAGGAAATCGTTGTTAAAGTAACTCAGACAACGGTAACATGGACAGGTGGTGGCGTATTGCTTCTGCAGGACTGACCACAGTACGATTTAAAGGGAGGAAGGATTCAATGAAGGGGGAGCAGCTGGCTGCAGTAACTATGACGCTTATAAGGTAGCCAAATGCCTCGTCATCCGGCGAGGTACATTTGCTAACTCGAGAGACTCGTAGTGGGAGTAACAGAGACGACGTTAACGTGGACATATAGTGGCACATCGGTTCTGTAGGACAGCCATAGCAAGAATGATAGAGAGAATGGGCTTAGAAAAGTGGGAGCAGCAGGCAGGGGTACTATGACTCCCTTAAGGTAGCCAAATGCCTCGTCACCATGTAAATTTTTTTTTGAAAACTCGAGGATATTTTCGTTAAGGTAGCTCAGACAACGTTAGGGTTTACATGTAGTGGCATATTGCTCCTGCAGGACTGACCACAGTAATAATTAAAGAGTGGAAAGAAAGAAAGTTGGTCGAGCAGCTGGCAGCAGCAACTATGACTCTCTTAAGGCAGCCAAATGCCTCGTCACTCGGCGAAATTTATTTGAAAACTCGAGGAAATCGTCGTTGAAGTAACTCAGACAACGGTAACATGGACAGGTGGTGGCGTATCGCTTCTGCAGGACTGACCACAGTACGATTTAAAGGGAGGAAAGATTCAAAGAAGGGGGAGCAGCTGCCTGCAGTAACTATGACGCTCTTAAGGTAGCCAAATGCCTCGTCACTCGGCGAAATTTATTTGAAAACGCGAGGAAATCGTCGTTGAAGTAAATCAGACAACGGTAACATGCACAGGTGGTGGCGTATCGCTCTGCAGGACTGACCACAGTACGATTTAAAGGGAGGAAAGATTCAAAGAAGGGGGAGCAGCTGCCTGCAGTAACTATGACGCTCTTAAGGTAGCCAAATGCCTCGTCACTCGGCGAAATTTATTTGAAAACGCGAGGAAATCGTCGTTGAAGTAAATCAGACAACGGTAACATGCACAGGTGGTGGCGTATCGCTCTGCAGGACTGACCACAGTACGATTTAAAGGGAGGAAAGATTCAAAGAAGGGGGAGCAGCTGGCTGCAGTAACTATGACTCTCTTAAGGTAGCCAAATGCCTCGTCACTCGGCGAGATTTATTTGAAAACTCGAGGAAATCGTCGTTGAAGTAAATCAGACAACGGTAACATGCACAGGTTGTGGCGTATCGCTCTGCAGGACTGACCACAGTACGATTTAAAGGGAGGAAAGATTCAAAGAAGGGGGAGCAGCTGCCTGCAGTAACTATGACGCTCTTAAGGTAGCCAAATGCCTCGTCACTCGGCGAAATTTATTTGAAAACGCGAGGAAATCGTCGTTGAAGTAAATCAGACAACGGTAACATGCACAGGTGGTGGCGTATCGCTCTGCAGGACTGACCACAGTACGATTTAAAGGGAGGAAAGATACAAAGAAGGGGGAGCAGCTGGCTGCAGTAACTATGACTCTCTTAAGGTAGTCAAATGCCTCGTCACTCGGCGAGATTTATTTGAAAACTCGAGGAAATCGTCGTTGAAGTAAATCAGACAACGGTAACATGCACAGGTTGTGGCGTATCGCTCTGCAGGACTGACCACAGTACGATTTAAAGGGAGGAAAGATTCAAAGAAGGGGGAGCAGCTGCCTGCAGTAACTATGACGCTCTTAAGGTAGCCAAATGCCTCGTCACTCGGCGAAATTTATTTGAAAACGCGAGGAAATCGTCGTTGAAGTAAATCAGACAACGGTAACATGCACAGGTGGTGGCGTATCGCTCTGCAGGACTGACCACAGTACGATTTAAAGGGAGGAAAGATTCAAAGAAGGGGGAGCAGCTGCCTGCAGTAACTATGACGCTCTTAAGGTAGCCAAATGCCTCGTCACTCGGCGAAATTTATTTGAAAACGCGAGGAAATCGTCGTTGAAGTAAATCAGACAACGGTAACATGCACAGGTGGTGGCGTATCGCTCTGCAGGACTGACCACAGTACGATTTAAAGGGAGGAAAGATTCAAAGAAGGGGGAGCAGCTGGCTGCAGTAACTATGACTCTCTTAAGGTAGCCAAATGCCTCGTCACTCGGCGAGATTTATTTGAAAACTCGAGGAAATCGTCGTTGAAGTAAATCAGACAACGGTAACATGCACAGGTTGTGGCGTATCGCTCTGCAGGACTGACCACAGTACGATTTAAAGGGAGGAAAGATTCAAAGAAGGGGGAGCAGCTGGCTGCAGTGACTATGACTCTCTTAAGGTAGCCAAATGCCTCGTCACCCGGCGAAATTTATTTGAAAACTCGAGGAAATCGTTGTTGTGGTAACTCAGACAACGGTAACATGGACAGGTGGTGGCGTATCGCTTCTGCAGGACTGACCACAGTACGATTTAAAGGGAGGAAAGATTCAAAGAAGGGGGAGCAGCTGCCTGCAGTAACTATGACTCTCTTAAGGTAGCCAAATGCCTCGTCACTCGGCGAAATTTATTTTAAAACTCGAGGAAATCGTTGTTAAAGTAACTCAGACAACGGTAACATGGACAGGTGGTGGCGTATTGCTTCTGCAGGACTGACCACAGTACGATTTAAAGGGAGGAAGGATTCAATGAAGGGGGAGCAGCTGGCTGCAGTAACTATGACGCTTATAAGGTAGCCAAATGCCTCGTCATCCGGCGAGGTACATTTGCTAACTCGAGAGACTCGTAGTGGGAGTAACAGAGACGACGTTAACGTGGACATATAGTGGCACATCGGTTCTGTAGGACAGCCATAGCAAGAATGATAGAGAGAATGGGCTTAGAAAAGTGGGAGCAGCAGGCAGGGGTACTATGACTCCCTTAAGGTAGCCAAATGCCTCGTCACCATGTAAATATTTTTTTGAAATCTCGAGGATATTTTCGTTAAGGTAGCCCAGACAACGTTAAGGTTTACATGTAGTGGCATATTGCTCCTGCAGGACTGACCACAGTAATAATTAAAGAGTGGAAAGAAAGAAAGTTGGTCGAGCAGATGGCAGCAGCAACTATGACTCTCTTAAGGCAGCCAAATGCCTCGTCACTCGGCGAAATTTATTTGAAAACTCGAGGAAATCGTCGTTGAAGTAACTCAGACAACGGTAACATGGACAGGTGGTGGCGTATCGCTTCTGCAGGACTGACCACAGTACGATTTAAAGGGAGGAAAGATTCAAAGAAGGGGGAGCAGCTGCCTGCAGTAACTATGACGCTCTTAAGGTAGCCAAATGCCTCGTCACTCGGCGAAATTTATTTGAAAACGCGAGGAAATCGTCGTTGAAGTAAATCAGACAACGGTAACATGCACAGGTGGTGGCGTATCGCTCTGCAGGACTGACCACAGTACGATTTAAAGGGAGGAAAGATTCAAAGAAGGGGGAGCAGCTGGCTGCAGTAACTATGACTCTCTTAAGGTAGCCAAATGCCTCGTCACTCGGCGAGATTTATTTGAAAACTCGAGGAAATCGTCGTTGAAGTAAATCAGACAACGGTAACATGCACAGGTTGTGGCGTATCGCTCTGCAGGACTGACCACAGTACGATTTAAAGGGAGGAAAGATTCAAAGAAGGGGGAGCAGCTGCCTGCAGTAACTATGACGCTCTTAAGGTAGCCAAATGCCTCGTCACTCGGCGAAATTTATTTGAAAACGCGAGGAAATCGTCGTTGAAGTAAATCAGACAACGGTAACATGCACAGGTGGTGGCGTATCGCTCTGCAGGACTGACCACAGTACGATTTAAAGGGAGGAAAGATACAAAGAAGGGGGAGCAGCTGGCTGCAGTAACTATGACTCTCTTAAGGTAGTCAAATGCCTCGTCACTCGGCGAGATTTATTTGAAAACTCGAGGAAATCGTCGTTGAAGTAAATCAGACAACGGTAACATGCACAGGTTGTGGCGTATCGCTCTGCAGGACTGACCACAGTACGATTTAAAGGGAGGAAAGATTCAAAGAAGGGGGAGCAGCTGCCTGCAGTAACTATGACGCTCTTAAGGTAGCCAAATGCCTCGTCACTCGGCGAAATTTATTTGAAAACGCGAGGAAATCGTCGTTGAAGTAAATCAGACAACGGTAACATGCACAGGTGGTGGCGTATCGCTCTGCAGGACTGACCACAGTACGATTTAAAGGGAGGAAAGATTCAAAGAAGGGGGAGCAGCTGCCTGCAGTAACTATGACGCTCTTAAGGTAGCCAAATGCCTCGTCACTCGGCGAAATTTATTTGAAAACGCGAGGAAATCGTCGTTGAAGTCAATCAGACAACGGTAACATGCACAGGTGGTGGCGTATCGCTCTGCAGGACTGACCACAGTACGATTTAAAGGGAGGAAAGATTCAAAGAAGGGGGAGCAGCTGGCTGCAGTAACTATGACTCTCTTAAGGTAGCCAAATGCCTCGTCACTCGGCGAGATTTATTTGAAAACTCGAGGAAATCGTCGTTGAAGTAAATCAGACAACGGTAACATGCACAGGTTGTGGCGTATCGCTCTGCAGGACTGACCACAGTACGATTTAAAGGGAGGAAAGATTCAAAGAAGGGGGAGCAGCTGGCTGCAGTGACTATGACTCTCTTAAGGTAGCCAAATGCCTCGTCACCCGGCGAAATTTATTTGAAAACTCGAGGAAATCGTTGTTGTGGTAACTCAGACAACGGTAACATGGACAGGTGGTGGCGTATCGCTTCTGCAGGACTGACCACAGTACGATTTAAAGGGAGGAAAGATTCAAAGAAGGGGGAGCAGCTGCCTGCAGTAACTATGACTCTCTTAAGGTAGCCAAATGCCTCGTCACTCGGCGAAATTTATTTTAAAACTCGAGGAAATCGTTGTTAAAGTAACTCAGACAACGGTAACATGGACAGGTGGTGGCGTATTGCTTCTGCAGGACTGACCACAGTACGATTTAAAGGGAGGAAGGATTCAATGAAGGGGGAGCAGCTGCCTGCAGTAACTATGACTCTCTTAAGGTAGCCAAATGCCTCGTCACTCGGCGAGATTTATTTGAAAACTCGAGGAAATCGTCGTTGAAGTAAATCAGACAACGGTAACATGCACAGGTTGTGGCGTATCGCTCTGCAGGACTGACCACAGTACGATTTAAAGGGAGGAAAGATTCAAAGAAGGGGGAGCAGCTGGCTGCAGTGACTATGACTCTCTTAAGGTAGCCAAATGCCTCGTCACCCGGCGAAATTTATTTGAAAACTCGAGGAAATCGTTGTTGTGGTAACTCAGACAACGGTAACATGGACAGGTGGTGGCGTATCGCTTCTGCAGGACTGACCACAGTACGATTTAAAGGGAGGAAAGATTCAAAGAGGGGGGAGCAGCTGCCTGCAGTAACTATGACTCTCTTAAGGTAGCCAAATGCCTCGTCACTCGGCGAAATTTATTTTAAAACTCGAGGAAATCGTTGTTAAAGTAACTCAGACAACGGTAACATGGACAGGTGGTGGCGTATTGCTTCTGCAGGACTGACCACATTACGATTTAAAGGGAGGAAGGATTCAATGAAGGGGGAGCAGCTGGCTGCAGTAACTATGACGCTTATAAGGTAGCCAAATGCCTCGTCATCCGGCGAGGTACATTTGCTAACTCGAGAGACTCGTAGTGGGAGTAACAGAGACGACGTTAACGTGGACATATAGTGGCACATCGGTTCTGTAGGACAGCCATAGCAAGAATGATAGAGAGAATGGGCTTAGAAAAGTGGGAGCAGCAGGCAGGGGTACTATGACTCCCTTAAGGTAGCCAAATGCCTCGTCACCATGTAAATTTTTTTTTTAAAACTCGAGGATATTTTCGTTAAGGTAGCTCAGACAACGTTAAGGTTTACATGTAGTGGCATATTGCTCCTGCAGGACTGACCACAGTAATAATTAAAGAGTGGAAAGAAAGAAAGTTGGTCGAGCAGCTGGCAGCAGCAACTATGACTCTCTTAAGGCAGCCAAATGCCTCGTCACTCGGCGAAATTTATTTGAAAACGCGAGGAAATCGTCGTTGAAGTAAACCAGACAACGGTAACATGGACAGGTGGTGGCGTATCGCTTCTGCAGGACTGACCACAGTACGATTTAAAGGGAGGAAAGATTCAAAGAAGGGGGAGCAGCTGCCTGCAGTAACTATGACGCTCTTAAGGTAGCCAAATGCCTCGTCACTCGGCGAAATTTATTTGAAAACGCGAGGAAATCGTCGTTGAAGTAAATCAGACAACGGTAACATGCACAGGTGGTGGCGTATCGCTCTGCAGGACTGACCACAGTACGATTTAAAGGGAGGAAAGATTCAAAGAAGGGGGAGCAGCTGGCTGCAGTAACTATGACTCTCTTAAGGTAGCCAAATGCCTCGTCACTCGGCGAGATTTATTTGAAAACTCGAGGAAATCGTCGTTGAAGTAAATCAGACAACGGTAACATGCACAGGTTGTGGCGTATCGCTCTGCAGGACTGACCACAGTACGATTTAAAGGGAGGAAAGATTCAAAGAAGGGGGAGCAGCTGCCTGCAGTAACTATGACGCTCTTAAGGTAGCCAAATGCCTCGTCACTCGGCGAAATTTATTTGAAAACGCGAGGAAATCGTCGTTGAAGTAAATCAGACAACGGTAACATGCACAGGCTGTGGCGTATCGCTCTGCAGGACTGACCACAGTACGATTTAAAGGGAGGAAAGATACAAAGAAGGGGGAGCAGCTGGCTGCAGTAACTATGACTCTCTTAAGGTAGTCAAATGCCTCGTCACTCGGCGAGATTTATTTGAAAACTCGAGGAAATCGTCGTTGAAGTAAATCAGACAACGGTAACATGCACAGGTTGTGGCGTATCGCTCTGCAGGACTGACCACAGTACGATTTAAAGGGAGGAAAGATTCAAAGAAGGGGGAGCAGCTGCCTGCAGTAACTATGACGCTCTTAAGGTAGCCAAATGCCTCGTCACTCGGCGAAATTTATTTGAAAACGCGAGGAAATCGTCGTTGAAGTAAATCAGACAACGGTAACATGCACAGGTGGTGGCGTATCGCTCTGCAGGACTGACCACAGTACGATTTAAAGGGAGGAAAGATTCAAAGAAGGGGGAGCAGCTGCCTGCAGTAACTATGACGCTCTTAAGGTAGCCAAATGCCTCGTCACTCGGCGAAATTTATTTGAAAACGCGAGGAAATCGTCGTTGAAGTAAATCAGACAACGGTAACATGCACAGGTGGTGGCGTATCGCTCTGCAGGACTGACCACAGTACGATTTAAAGGGAGGAAAGATTCAAAGAAGGGGGAGCAGCTGGCTGCAGTAACTATGACTCTCTTAAGGTAGCCAAATGCCTCGTCACTCGGCGAGATTTATTTGAAAACTCGAGGAAATCGTCGTTGAAGTAAATCAGACAACGGTAACATGCACAGGTTGTGGCGTATCGCTCTGCAGGACTGACCACAGTACGATTTAAAGGGAGGAAAGATTCAAAGAAGGGGGAGCAGCTGGCTGCAGTGACTATGACTCTCTTAAGGTAGCCAAATGCCTCGTCACTCGGCGAAATTTATTTTAAAACTCGAGGAAATCGTTGTTAAAGTAACTCAGACAACGGTAACATGGACAGGTGGTGGCGTATTGCTTCTGCAGGACTGACCACAGTACGATTTAAAGGGAGGAAGGATTCAATGAAGGGGGAGCAGCTGGCTGCAGTAACTATGACGCTTATAAGGTAGCCAAATGCCTCGTCATCCGGCGAGGTACATTTGCTAACTCGAGAGACTCGTAGTGGGAGTAACAGAGACGACGTTAACGTGGACATATAGTGGCACATCGGTTCTGTAGGACAGCCATAGCAAGAATGATAGAGAGAATGGGCTTAGAAAAGTGGGAGCAGCAGGCAGGGGTACTATGACTCCCTTAAGGTAGCCAAATGCCTCGTCACCATGTAAATTTTTTTTTGAAAACTCGAGGATATTTTCGTTAAGGTAGCTCAGACAACGTTAAGGTTTACATGTAGTGGCATATTGCTCCTGCAGGACTGACCACAGTAATAATTAAAGAGTGGAAAGAAAGAAAGTTGGTCGAGCAGCTGGCAGCAGCAACTATGACTCTCTTAAGGCAGCCAAATGCCTCGTCACTCGGCGAAATTTATTTGAAAACGCGAGGAAATCGTCGTTGAAGTAAATCAGACAACGGTAACATGCACAGGTGGTGGCGTATCGCTCTGCAGGACTGACCACAGTACGATTTAAAGGGAGGAAAGATTCAAAGAAGGGGGAGCAGCTGGCTGCAGTAACTATGACTCTCTTAAGGTAGCCAAATGCCTCGTCACTCGGCGAGATTTATTTGAAAACTCGAGGAAATCGTCGTTGAAGTAAATCAGACAACAGTAACATGCACAGGTTGTGGCGTATCGCTCTGCAGGACTGACCACAGTACGATTTAAAGGGAGGAAAGATTCAAAGAAGGGGTAGCAGCTGCCTGCAGTAACTATGACGCTCTTAAGGTAGCCAAATGCCTCGTCACTCGGCGAAATTTATTTGAAAACGCGAGGAAATCGTCGTTGAAGTAAATCAGACAACGGTAACATGCACAGGTGGTGGCGTATCGCTCTGCAGGACTGACCACAGTACGATTTAAAGGGAGGAAAGATTCAAAGAAGGGGGAGCAGCTGGCTGCAGTAACTATGACTCTCTTAAGGTAGCCAAATGCCTCGTCACTCGGCGAGATTTATTTGAAAACTCGAGGAAATCGTCGTTGAAGTAAATCAGACAACGGTAACATGCACAGGTTGTGGCGTATCGCTCTGCAGGACTGACCACAGTACGATTTAAAGGGAGGAAAGATTCAAAGAAGGGGGAGCAGCTGGCTGCAGTAACTATGACGCTCTTAAGGTAGCCAAATGCCTCGTCACTCGGCGAAATTTATTTGAAAACGCGAGGAAATCGTCGTTGAAGTAAATCAGACAACGGTAACATGCACAGGTGGTGGCGTATCGCTCTGCAGGACTGACCACAGTACGATTTAAAGGGAGGAAAGATTCAAAGAAGGGGGAGCAGCTGCCTGCAGTAACTATGACGCTCTTAAGGTAGCCAAATGCCTCGTCACTCGGCGAAATTTATTTGAAAACGCGAGGAAATCGTCGTTGAAGTAAATCAGACAACGGTAACATGCACAGGTGGTGGCGTATCGCTCTGCAGGACTGACCACAGTACGATTTAAAGGGAGGAAAGATTCAAAGAAGGGGGAGCAGCTGGCTGCAGTAACTATGACTCTCTTAAGGTAGCCAAATGCCTCGTCACTCGGCGAGATTTATTTGAAAACTCGAGGAAATCGTCGTTGAAGTAAATCAGACAACGGTAACATGCACAGGTTGTGGCGTATCGCTCTGCAGGACTGACCACAGTACGATTTAAAGGGAGGAAAGATTCAAAGAAGGGGGAGCAGCTGGCTGCAGTAACTATGACTCTCTTAAGGTAGCCAAATGCCTCGTCACTCTTCGAGATTTATTTGAAAACTCAAGGAAATCGTCGTTGAAGTAAATCAGACAACGGTAACATGCACAGGTTGTGGCGTATCGCTCTGCAGGACTGACCACAGTACGATTTAAAGGGAGGAAAGATTCAAAGAAGGGGGAGCAGCTGCCTGCAGTAACTATGACGCTCTTAAGGTAGCCAAATGCCTCGTCACTCGGCGAAATTTATTTGAAAACGCGAGGAAATCGTCGTTGAAGTAAATCAGACAACGGTAACATGCACAGGTATTGGCGTATCGCTCTGCAGGACTGACCACAGTACGATTTAAAGGGAGGAAAGATTCAAAGAAGGGGGAGCAGCTGGCTGCAGTAACTATGACTCTCTTAAGGTAGCCAAATGCCTCGTCACTCGGCGAGATTTATTTGAAAACTCGAGGAAATCGTCGTTGAAGTAAATCAGACAACGGTAACATGCACAGGTTGTGGCGTATCGCTCTGCAGGACTGACCACAGTACGATTTAAAGGGAGGAAAGATTCAAAGAAGGGGGAGCAGCTGGCTGCAGTGACTATGACTCTCTTAAGGTAGCCAAATGCCTCGTCACCCGGCGAAATTTATTTGAAAACTCGAGGAAATCGTTGTTGTGGTAACTCAGACAACGGTAACATGGACAGGTGGTGGCGTATCGCTTCTGCAGGACTGACCACAGTACGATTTAAAGGGAGGAAAGATTCAAAGAAGGGGGAGCAGCTGCCTGCAGTAACTATGACGCTCTTAAGGTAGCCAAATGCCTCGTCACTCGGCGAAATTTATTTGAAAACGCGAGGAAATCGTCGTTGAAGTAAATCAGACAACGGTAACATGCACAGGTGGTGGCGTATCGCTCTGCAGGACTGACCACAGTACGATTTAAAGGGAGGAAAGATTCAAAGAAGGGGGAGCAGCTGGCTGCAGTAACTATGACTCTCTTAAGGTAGCCAAATGCCTCGTCACTCGGCGAGATTTATTTGAAAACTCGAGGAAATCGTCGTTGAAGTAAATCAGACAACGGTAACATGCACAGGTTGTGGCGTATCGCTCTGCAGGACTGACCACAGTACGATTTAAAGGGAGGAAAGATTCAAAGAAGGGGGAGCAGCTGCCTGCAGTAACTATGACGCTCTTAAGGTAGCCAAATGCCTCGTCACTCGGCGAAATTTATTTGAAAACGCGGTGAAATCGTCGTTGAAGTAAATCAGACAACGGTAACATGCACAGGTGGTGGCGTATCGCTCTGCAGGACTGACCACAGTACGATTTAAAGGGAGGAAAGATTCAAAGAAGGGGGAGCAGCTGGCTGCAGTAACTATGACTCTCTTAAGGTAGCCAAATGCCTCGTCACTCGGCGAGATTTATTTGAAAACTCGAGGAAATCGTCGTTGAAGTAAATCAGACAACGGTAACATGCACAGGTTGTGGCGTATCGCTCTGCAGGACTGACCACAGTACGATTTAAAGGGAGGAAAGATTCAAAGAAGGGGGAGCAGCTGGCTGCAGTAACTATGACGCTCTTAAGGTAGCCAAATGCCTCGTCACTCGGCGAAATTTATTTGAAAACGCGAGGAAATCGTCGTTGAAGTAAATCAGACAACGGTAACATGCACAGGTGGTGGCGTATCGCTCTGCAGGACTGACCACAGTACGATTTAAAGGGAGGAAAGATTCAAAGAAGGGGGAGCAGCTGCCTGCAGTAACTATGACGCTCTTAAGGTAGCCAAATGCCTCGTCACTCGGCGAAATTTATTTGAAAACGCGAGGAAATCGTCGTTGAAGTAAATCAGACAACGGTAACATGCACAGGTGGTGGCGTATCGCTCTGCAGGACTGACCACAGTACGATTTAAAGGGAGGAAAGATTCAAAGAAGGGGGAGCAGCTGGCTGCAGTAACTATGACTCTCTTAAGGTAGCCAAATGCCTCGTCACTCGGCGAGATTTACTTGAAAACTCGAGGAAATCGTCGTTGAAGTAAATCAGACAACGGTAACATGCACAGGTTGTGGCGTATCGCTCTGCAGGACTGACCACAGTACGATTTAAAGGGAGGAAAGATTCAAAGAAGGGGGAGCAGCTGGCTGCAGTGACTATGACTCTCTTAAGGTAGCCAAATGCCTCGTCACCCGGCGAAATTTATTTGAAAACTCGAGGAAATCGTTGTTGTGGTAACTCAGACAACGGTAACATGGACAGGTGGTGGCGTATCGCTTCTGCAGGACTGACCATAGTACGATTTAAAGGGAGGAAAGATTCAAAGAAGGGGGAGCAGCTGCCTGCAGTAACTATGACTCTCTTAAGGTAGCCAAATGCCTCGTCACTCGGCGAAATTTATTTTAAAACTCGAGGAAATCGTTGTTAAAGTAACTCAGACAACGGTAACATGGACAGGTGGTGGCGTATTGCTTCTGCAGGACTGACCACAGTACGATTTAAAGGGAGGAAAGATTCAAAGAAGGGGGAGCAGCTGCCTGCAGTAACTATGACGCTCTTAAGGTAGCCAAATGCCTCGTCACTCGGCGAAATTTATTTGAAAACGCGAGGAAATCGTCGTTGAAGTAAATCAGACAACGGTAACATGCACAGGTGGTGGCGTATCGCTCTGCAGGACTGACCACAGTACGATTTAAAGGGAGGAAAGATTCAAAGAAGGGGGAGCAGCTGGCTGCAGTAACTATGACTCTCTTAAGGTAGCCAAATGCCTCGTCACTCGGCGAGATTTATTTGAAAACTCGAGGAAATCGTCGTTGAAGTAAATCAGACAACGGTAACATGCACAGGTTGTGGCGTATCGCTCTGCAGGACTGACCACAGTACGATTTAAAGGGAGGAAAGATTCAAAGAAGGGGGAGCAGCTGCCTGCAGTAACTATGACGCTCTTAAGGTAGCCAAATGCCTCGTCACTCGGCGAAATTTATTTGAAAACGCGAGGAAATCGTCGTTGAAGTAAATCAGACAACGGTAACATGCACAGGTGGTGGCGTATCGCTCTGCAGGACTGACCACAGTACGATTTAAAGGGAGGAAAGATTCAAAGAAGGGGGAGCAGCTGGCTGCGGTAACTATGACTCTCTTAAGGTAGCCAAATGCCTCGTCACTCGGCGAGATTTATTTGAAAACTCGAGGAAATCGTCGTTGAAGTAAATCAGACAACGGTAACATGCACAGGTTGTGGCGTATCGCTCTGCAGGACTGACCACAGTACGATTTAAAGGGAGGAAAGATTCAAAGAAGGGGGAGCAGCTGGCTGCAGTAACTATGACGCTCTTAAGGTAGCCAAATGCCTCGTCACTCGGCGAAATTTATTTGAAAACGCGAGGAAATCGTCGTTGAAGTAAATCAGACAACGGTAACATGCACAGGTGGTGGCGTATCGCTCTGCAGGACTGACCACAGTACGATTTAAAGGGAGGAAAGATTCAAAGAAGGGGGAGCAGCTGCCTGCAGTAACTATGACGCTCTTAAGGTAGCCAAATGCCTCGTCACTCGGCGAAATTTATTTGAAAACGCGAGGAAATCGTCGTTGAAGTAAATCAGACAACGGTAACATGCACAGGTGGTGGCGTATCGCTCTGCAGGACTGACCACAGTACGATTTAAAGGGAGGAAAGATTCAAAGAAGGGGGAGCAGCTGGCTGCAGTAACTATGACTCTCTTAAGGTAGCCAAATGCCTCGTCACTCGGCGAGATTTATTTGAAAACTCGAGGAAATCGTCGTTGAAGTAAATCAGACAACGGTAACATGCACAGGTTGTGGCGTATCGCTCTGCAGGACTGACCACAGTACGATTTAAAGGGAGGAAAGATTCAAAGAAGGGGGAGCAGCTGGCTGCAGTGACTATGACTCTCTTAAGGTAGCCAAATGCCTCGTCACCCGGCGAAATTTATTTGAAAACTCGAGGAAATCGTTGTTGTGGTAACTCAGACAACGGTAACATGGACAGGTGGTGGCGTATCGCTTCTGCAGGACTGACCACAGTACGATTTAAAGGGAGGAAAGATTCAAAGAAGGGGGAGCAGCTGCCTGCAGTAACTATGACTCTCTTAAGGTAGCCAAATGCCTCGTCACTCGGCGAAATTTATTTTAAAACTCGAGGAAATCGTTGTTAAAGTAACTCAGACAACGGTAACATGGACAGGTGGTGGCGTATTGCTTCTGCAGGACTGACCACAGTACGATTTAAAGGGAGGAAGGATTCAATGAAGGGGGAGCAGCTGGCTGCAGTAACTATGACGCTTATAAGGTAGCCAAATGCCTCGTCATCCGGCGAGGTACATTTGCTAACTCGAGAGACTCGTAGTGGGAGTAACAGAGACGACGTTAACGTGGACATATAGTGGCACATCGGTTCTGTAGGACAGCCATAGCAAGAATGATAGAGAGAATGGGCTTAGAAAAGTGGGAGCAGCAGGCAGGGGTACTATGACTCCCTTAAGGTAGCCAAATGCCTCGTCACCATGTAAATTTTTTTTTGAAAACTCGAGGATATTTTCGTTAAGGTAGCTCAGACAACGTTAAGGTTTACATGTAGTGGCATATTGCTCCTGCAGGACTGACCACAGTAATAATTAAAGAGTGGAAAGAAAGAAAGTTGGTCGAGCAGCTGGCAGCAGCAACTATGACTCTCTTAAGGCAGCCAAATGCCTCGTCACTCGGCGAAATTTATTTGAAAACTCGAGGAAATCGTCGTTGAAGTAACTCAGACAACGGTAACATGGACAGGTGGTGGCGTATCGCTTCTGCAGGACTGACCACAGTACGATTTAAAGGGAGGAAAGATTCAAAGAAGGGGGAGCAGCTGCCTGCAGTAACTATGACGCTCTTAAGGTAGCCAAATGCCTCGTCACTCGGCGAAATTTATTTGAAAACGCGAGGAAATCGTCGTTGAAGTAAATCAGACAACGGTAACATGCACAGGTGGTGGCGTATCGCTCTGCAGGACTGACCACAGTACGATTTAAAGGGAGGAAAGATTCAAAGAAGGGGGAGCAGCTGGCTGCAGTAACTATGACTCTCTTAAGGTAGCCAAATGCCTCGTCACTCTGCGAGATTTATTTGAAAACTCAAGGAAATCGTCGTTGAAGTAAATCAGACAACGGTAACATGCACAGGTTGTGGCGTATCGCTCTGCAGGACTGACCACAGTACGATTTAAAGGGAGGAAAGATTCAAAGAAGGGGGAGCAGCTGCCTGCAGTAACTATGACGCTCTTAAGGTAGCCAAATGCCTCGTCACTCGGCGAAATTTATTTGAAAACGCGAGGAAATCGTCGTTGAAGTAAATCAGACAACGGTAACATGCACAGGTATTGGCGTATCGCTCTGCAGGACTGACCACAGTACGATTTAAAGGGAGGAAAGATTCAAAGAAGGGGGAGCAGCTGGCTGCAGTAACTATGACTCTCTTAAGGTAGCCAAATGCCTCGTCACTCGGCGAGATTTATTTGAAAACTCGAGGAAATCGTCGTTGAAGTAAATCAGACAACGGTAACATGCACAGGTTGTGGCGTATCGCTCTGCAGGACTGACCACAGTACGATTTAAAGGGAGGAAAGATTCAAAGAAGGGGGAGCAGCTGGCTGCAGTGACTATGACTCTCTTAAGGTAGCCAAATGCCTCGTCACCCGGCGAAATTTATTTGAAAACTCGAGGAAATCGTTGTTGTGGTAACTCAGACAACGGTAACATGGACAGGTGGTGGCGTATCGCTTCTGCAGGACTGACCACAGTACGATTTAAAGGGAGGAAAGATTCAAAGAAGGGGGAGCAGCTGCCTGCAGTAACTATGACGCTCTTAAGGTAGCCAAATGCCTCGTCACTCGGCGAAATTTATTTGAAAACGCGAGGAAATCGTCGTTGAAGTAAATCAGACAACGGTAACATGCACAGGTGGTGGCGTATCGCTCTGCAGGACTGACCACAGTACGATTTAAAGGGAGGAAAGATTCAAAGAAGGGGGAGCAGCTGGCTGCAGTAACTATGACTCTCTTAAGGTAGCCAAATGCCTCGTCACTCGGCGAAATTTATTTTAAAACTCGAGGAAATCGTTGTTAAAGTAACTCAGACAACGGTAACATGGACAGGTGGTGGCGTATTGCTTCTGCAGGACTGACCACAGTACGATATAAAGGGAGGAAGGATTCAATGAAGGGGGAGCAGCTGGCTGCAGTAAATATGACGCTTATAAGGTAGCCAAATGCCTCGTCATCCGGCGAGGTACATTTGCTAACTCGAGAGACTCGTAGTGGGAGTAACAGAGACGACGTTAACGTGGACATATAGTGGCACATCGGTTCTGTAGGACAGCCATAGCAAGAATGATAGAGAGAATGGGCTTAGAAAAGTGGGAGCAGCAGGCAGGGGTACTATGACTCCCTTAAGGTAGCCAAATGCCTCGTCACCATGTAAATTTTTTTTTGAAAACTCGAGGATATTTTCGTTAAGGTAGCTCAGACAACGTTAAGGTTTACATGTAGTGGCATATTGCTCCTGCAGGACTGACCACAGTAATAATTAAAGAGTGGAAAGAAAGAAAGTTGGTCGAGCAGCTGGCAGCAGCAACTATGACTCTCTTAAGGCAGCCAAATGCCTCGTCACTCGGCGAAATTTATTTGAAAACGCGAGGAAATCGTCGTTGAAGTAAATCAGACAACGGTAACATGCACAGGTGGTGGCGTATCGCTCTGCAGGACTGACCACAGTACGATTTAAAGGGAGGAAAGATTCAAAGAAGGGGGAGCAGCTGGCTGCAGTAACTATGACTCTCTTAAGGTAGCCAAATGCCTCGTCACTCGGCGAGATTTATTTGAAAACTCGAGGAAATCGTCGTTGAAGTAAATCAGACAACGGTAACATGCACAGGTTGTGGCGTATCGCTCTGCAGGACTGACCACAGTACCATTTAAAGGGAGGAAAGATTCAAAGAAGGGGGAGCAGCTGCCTGCAGTAACTATGACGCTCTTAAGGTAGCCAAATGCCTCGTCACTCGGCGAAATTTATTTGAAAACGCGAGGAAATCGTCGTTGAAGTAAATCAGACAACGGTAACATGCACAGGTGGTGGCGTATCGCTCTGCAGGACTGACCACAGTACGATTTAAAGGGAGGAAAGATTCAAAGAAGGGGGAGCAGCTGGCTGCAGTAACTATGACTCTCTTAAGGTAGCCAAATGCCTCGTCACTCGGCGAAATTTATTTGAAAACGCGAGGAAATCGTCGTTGAAGTAAATCAGACAACGGTAACATGCACAGGTTGTGGCGTATCGCTCTGCAGGACTGACCACAGTACGATTTAAAGGGAGGAAAGATTCAAAGAAGGGGGAGCAGCTGCCTGCAGTAACTATGACGCTCTTAAGGTAGCCAAATGCCTCGTCACTCGGCGAAATTTATTTGAAAACGCGAGGAAATCGTCGTTGAAGTAAATCAGACAACGGTAACATGCACAGGTGGTGGCGTATCGCTCTGCAGGACTGACCACAGTACGATTTAAAGGGAGGAAAGATTCAAAGAAGGGGGAGCAGCTGCCTGCAGTAACTATGACGCTCTTAAGGTAGCCAAATGCCTCGTCACTCGGCAAAATTTATTTGAAAACGCGAGGAAATCGTCGTTGAAGTAAATCAGACAACGGTAACATGCACAGGTGGTGGCGTATCGCTCTGCAGGACTGACCACAGTACGATTTAAAGGGAGGAAAGATTCAAAGAAGGGGGAGCAGCTGGCTGCAGTAACTATGACTCTCTTAAGGTAGCCAAATGCCTCGTCACTCGGCGAGATTTATTTGAAAACTCGAGGAAATCGTCGTTGAAGTAAATCAGACAACGGTAACATGCACAGGTTGTGGCGTATCGCTCTGCAGGACTGACCACAGTACGATTTAAAGGGAGGAAAGATTCAAAGAAGGGGGAGCAGCTGGCTGCAGTGACTATGACTCTCTTAAGGTAGCCAAATGCCTCGTCACCCGGCGAAATTTATTTGAAAACTCGAGGAAATCGTTGTTGTGGTAACTCAGACAACGGTAACATGGACAGGTGGTGGCGTATCGCTTCTGCAGGACTGACCACAGTACGATTTAAAGGGAGGAAAGATTCAAAGAAGGGGGAGCAGCTGGCTGCAGTAACTATGACTCTCTTAAGGTAGCCAAATGCCTCGTCACTCGGCGAAATTTATTTTAAAACTCGAGGAAATCGTTGTTAAAGTAACTCAGACAACGGTAACATGGACAGGTGGTGGCGTATTGCTTCTGCAGGACTGACCACAGTACGATTTAAAGGGAGGAAGGATTCAATGAAGGGGGAGCAGCTGGCTGCAGTAAATATGACGCTTATAAGGTAGCCAAATGCCTCGTCATCCGGCGAGGTACATTTGCTAACTCGAGAGACTCGTAGTGGGAGTAAGAGAGACGACGTTAACGTGGACATATAGTGGCACATCGGTTCTGTAGGACAGCCATAGCAAGAATGATAGAGAGAATGGGCTTAGAAAAGTGGGAGCAGCAGGCAGGGGTACTATGACTCCCTTAAGGTAGCCAAATGCCTCGTCACCATGTAAATTTTTTTTTGAAAACTCGAGGATATTTTCGTTAAGGTAGCTCAGACAACGTTAAGGTTTACATGTAGTGGCATATTGCTCCTGCAGGACTGACCACAGTAATAATTAAAGAGTGGAAAGAAAGAAAGTTGGTCGAGCAGCTGGCAGCAGCAACTATGACTCTCTTAAGGCAGCCAAATGCCTCGTCACTCGGCGAAATTTATTTGAAAACTCGAGGAAATCGTCGTTGAAGTAACTCAGACAACGGTAACATGGACAGGTGGTGGCGTATCGCTTCTGCAGGACTGACCACAGTACGATTTAAAGGGAGGAAAGATTCAAAGAAGGGGGAGCAGCTGCCTGCAGTAACTATGACGCTCTTAAGGTAGCCAAATGCCTCGTCACTCGGCGAAATTTGTTTGAAAACGCGAGGAAATCGTCGTTGAAGTAAATCAGACAACGGTAACATGCACAGGTGGTGGCGTATCGCTCTGCAGGACTGACCACAGTACGATTTAAAGGGAGGAAAGATTCAAAGAAGGGGGAGCAGCTGGCTGCAGTGACTATGACTCTCTTAACGTAGCCAAATGCCTCGTCACCCGGCGAAATTTATTTGAAAACTCGAGGAAATCGTTGTTGTGGTAACTCAGACAACGGTAACATGGACAGGTGGTGGCGTATCGCTTATGCAGGACTGACCACAGTACGATTTAAAGGGAGGAAAGATTCAAAGAAGGGGGAGCAGCTGCCTGCAGTAACTATGACTCTCTTAAGGTAGCCAAATGCCTCGTCACTCGGCGAAATTTATTTTAAAACTCGAGGAAATCGTTGTTAAAGTAACTCAGACAACGGTAACATGGACAGGTGGTGGCGTATTGCTTCTGCAGGACTGACCACAGTACGATTTAAAGGGAGGAAGGATTCAATGAAGGGGGAGCAGCTGGCTACAGTAACTATGACGCTTATAAGGTAGCCAAATGCCTCGTCATCCGGCGAGGTACATTTGCTAACTCGAGAGACTCGTAGTGGGAGTAACAGAGACGACGTTAACGTGGACATATAGTGGCACATCGGTTCTGTAGGACAGCCATAGCAAGAATGATAGAGAGAATGGGCTTAGAAAAGTGGGAGCAGCAGGCAGGGGTACTATGACTCCCTTAAGGTAGCCAAATGCCTCGTCACCATGTAAATTTTTTTTTGAAAACTCGAGGATATTTTCGTTAAGGTAGCTCAGACAACGTTAAGGTTTACATGTAGTGGCATATTGCTCCTGCAGGACTGACCACAGTAATAATTAAAGAGTGGAAAGAAAGAAAGTTGGTCGAGCAGCTGGCAGCAGCAACTATGACTCTCTTAAGGCAGCCAAATGCCTCGTCACTCGGCGAAATTTATTTGAAAACGCGAGGAAATCGTCGTTGAAGTAAATCAGACAACGGTAACATGCACAGGTGGTGGCGTATCGCTCTGCAGGACTGACCACAGTACGATTTAAAGGGAGGAAAGATTCAAAGAAGGGGGAGCAGCTGGCTGCAGTAACTATGACTCTCTTAAGGTAACCTAATGCCTCGTCACTCGGCGAGATTTATTTGAAAACTCGAGGAAATCGTCGTTGAAGTAAATCAGACAACGGTAACATGCACAGGTTGTGGCGTATCGCTCTGCAGGACTGACCACAGTACGATTTAAAGGGAGGAAAGATTCAAAGAAGGGGGAGCAGCTGCCTGCAGTAACTATGACGCTCTTAAGGTAGCCAAATGCCTCGTCACTCGGCGAAATGTATTTGAAAACGCGAGGAAATCGTCGTTGAAGTAAATCAGACAACGGTAACATGCACAGGTGGTGGCGTATCGCTCTGCAGGACTGACCACAGTACGATTTAAAGGGAGGAAAGATTCAAAGAAGGGGGAGCAGCTGGCTGCAGTAACTATGACTCTCTTAAGGTAGCCAAATGCCTCGTCACTCGGCGAAATTTATTTTAAAACTCGAGGAAATCGTTGTTAAAGTAACTCAGACAACGGTAACATGGACAGGTGGTGGCGTATTGCTTCTGCAGGACTGACCACAGTACGATTTAAAGGGAGGAAGGATTCAATGAAGGGGGAGCAGCTGGCTGCAGTAAATATGACGCTTATAAGGTAGCCAAATGCCTCGTCATCCGGCGAGGTACATTTGCTAACTCGAGAGACTCGTAGTGGGAGTAACAGAGACGACGTTAACGTGGACATATAGTGGCACATCGGTTCTGTAGGACAGCCATAGCAAGAATGATAGAGAGAATGGGCTTAGAAAAGTGGGAGCAGCAGGCAGGGGTACTATGACTCCCTTAAGGTAGCCAAATGCCTCGTCACCATGTAAATTTTTTTTTGAAAACTCGAGGATATTTTCGTTAAGGTAGCTCAGACAACGTTAAGGTTTACATGTAGTGGCATATTGCTCCTGCAGGACTGACCACAATAATAATTAAAGAGTGGAAAGAAAGAAAGTTGGTCGAGCAGCTGGCAGCAGCAACTATGACTCTCTTAAGGCAGCCAAATGCCTCGTCACTCGGCGAAATTTATTTGAAAACTCGAGGAAATCGTCGTTGAAGTAACTCAGACAACGGTAACATGGACAGGTGGTGGCGTATCGCTTCTGCAGGACTGACCACAGTACGATTTAAAGGGAGGAAAGATTCAAAGAAGGGGGAGCAGCTGCCTGCAGTAACTATGACGCTCTTAAGGTAGCCAAATGCCTCGTCACTCGGCGAAATTTATTTGAAAACGCGAGGAAATCGTCGTTGAAGTAAATCAGACAACGGTAACATGCACAGGTGGTGGCGTATCGCTCTGCAGGACTGACCACAGTACGATTTAAAGGGAGGAAAGATTCAAAGAAGGGGGAGCAGCTGCCTGCAGTAACTATGACGCTCTTAAGGTAGCCAAATGCCTCGTCACTCGGCGAAATTTATTTGAAAACGCGAGGAAATCGTCGTTGAAGTAAATCAGACAACGGTAACATGCACAGGTGGTGGCGTATCGGTCTGCAGGACTGACCACAGTACGATTTAAAGGGAGGAAAGATTCAAAGAAGGGGGAGCAGCTGGCTGCAGTAACTATGACTCTCTTAAGGTAGCCAAATGCCTCGTCACTCGGCGAGATTTATTTGAAAACTCGAGGAATTCGTCGTTGAAGTAAATCAGACAACGGTAACATGCACAGGTTGTGGCGTATCGCTCTGCAGGACTGACCACAGTACGATTTAAAGGGAGGAAAGATTCAAAGAAGGGGGAGCTGCTGGCTGCAGTGACTATGACTCTCTTAAGGTAGCCAAATGCCTCGTCACCCGGCGAAATTTATTTGAAAACTCGAGGAAATCGTTGTTGTGGTAACTCAGACAAAGGTAACATGGACAGGTGGTGGCGTATCGCTTCTGCAGGACTAACCACAGTACGATTTAAAGGGAGGAAAGATTCAAAGAAGGGGGAGCAGCTGCCTGCAGTAACTATGACGCTCTTAAGGTAGCCAAATGCCTCGTCACTCGGCGAAATTTATTTGAAAACGCGAGGAAATCGTCGTTGAAGTAAATCAGACAACGGTAACATGCACAGGTGGTGGCGTATCGCTCTGCAGGACTGACCACAGTACGATTTAAAGGGAGGAAAGATTCAAAGAAGGGGGAGCAGCTGGCTGCAGTAACTATGACTCTCTTAAGGTAGCCAAATGCCTCGTCACTCGGCGAAATTTATTTTAAAACTCGAGGAAATCGTTGTTAAAGTAACTTAGACAACGGTAACATGGACATGTGGTGGCGTATTGCTTCTGCAGGACTGACCACAGTACGATTTAAAGGGAGGAAGGATTCAATGAAGGGGGAGCAGCTGGCTGCAGTAACTATGACGCTTATAAGGTAGCCAAATGCCTCGTCATCCGGCGAGGTACATTTGCTAACTCGAGAGACTCGTAGTGGGAGTAACAGAGACGACGTTAACGTGGACATATAGTGGCACATCGGTTCTGTAGGACAGCCATAGCAAGAATGATAGAGAGAATGGGCTTAGAAAAGTGGGAGCAGCAGGCAGGGGTACTATGACTCCCTTAAGGTAGCCAAATGCCTCGTCACCATGTAAATTTTTTTTTGAAAACTCGAGGATATTTTCGTTAAGGTAGCTCAGACAACGTTAAGGTTTACATGTAGTGGCATATTGCTCCTGCAGGACTGACCACAGTAATAATTAAAGAGTGGAAAGAAAGAAAGTTGGTCGAGCAGCTGGCAGCAGCAACTATGACTCTCTTAAGGCAGACAAATGCCTCGTCACTCGGCGAAATTTATTTGAAAACTCGAGGAAATCGTCGTTGAAGTAAATCAGACAACGGTAACATGCACAGGTTGTGGCGTATCGCTCTGCAGGACTGACCACAGTACGATTTAAAGGGAGGAAAGATTCAAAGAAGGGGGAGCAGCTGCCTGCAGTAACTATGACGCTCTTAAGGTAGCCAAATGCCTCGTCACTCGGCGAAATTTATTTGAAAACGCGAGGAAATCGTCGTTGAAGTAAATCAGACAACGGTAACATGCACAGGTGGTGGCGTATCGCTCTGCAGGACTGACCACAGTACGATTTAAAGGGAGGAAAGATTCAAAGAAGGGGGAGCAGCTGCCTGCAGTAACTATGACGCTCTTAAGGTAGCCAAATGCCTCGTCACTCGGCGAAATTTATTTGAAAACGCGAGGAAATCGTCGTTGAAGTAAATCAGACAACGGTAACATGCACAGGTGGTGGCGTATCGCTCTGCAGGACTGACCACAGTACGATTTAAAGGGAGGAAAGATTCAAAGAAGGGGGAGCAGCTGGCTGCAGTAACTATGACTCTCTTAAGGTAGCCAAATGCCTCGTCACTCGGCGAGATTTATTTGAAAACTCGAGGAAATCGTCGTTGAAGTAAATCAGACAACGGTAACATGCACAGGTTGTGGCGTATCGCTCTGCAGGACTGACCACAGTACGATTTAAAGGGAGGAAAGATTCAAAGAAGGGGGAGCTGCTGGCTGCAGTGACTATGACTCTCTTAAGGTAGCCAAATGCCTCGTCACCCGGCGAAATTTATTTGAAAACTCGAGGAAATCGTTGTTGTGGTAACTCAGACAACGGTAACATGGACAGGTGGTGGCGTATGGCTTCTGCAGGACTAACCACAGTACGATTTAAAGGGAGGAAAGATTCAAAGAAGGGGGAGCAGCTGCCTGCAGTAACTATGACGCTCTTAAGGTAGCCAAATGCCTCGTCACTCGGCGAAATTTATTTGAAAACGCGAGGAAATCGTCGTTGAAGTAAATCAGACAACGGTAACATGCACAGGTGGTGGCGTATCGCTCTGCAGGACTGACCACAGTACGATTTAAAGGGAGGAAAGATTCAAAGAAGGGGGAGCAGCTGGCTGCAGTAACTATGACTCTCTTAAGGTAGCCAAATGCCTCGTCACTCGGCGAAATTTATTTTAAAACTCGAGGAAATCGTTGTTAAAGTAACTTAGACAACGGTAACATGGACAGGTGGTGGCGTATTGCTTCTGCAGGACTGACCACAGTACGATTTAAAGGGAGGAAGGATTCAATGAAGGGGGAGCAGCTGGCTGCAGTAACTATGACGCTTATAAGGTAGCCAAATGCCTCGTCATCCGGCGAGGTACATTTGCTAACTCGAGAGACTCGTAGTGGGAGTAACAGAGACGACGTTAACGTGGACATATAGTGGCACATCGGTTCTGTAGGACAGCCATAGCAAGAATGATAGAGAGAATGGGCTTAGAAAAGTGGGAGCAGCAGGCAGGGGTACTATGACTCCCTTAAGGTAGCCAATTGCCTCGTCACCATGTAAATTTTTTTTTGAAAACTCGAGGATATTTTCGTTAAGGTAGCTCAGACAACGTTAAGGTTTACATGTAGTGGCATATTGCTCCTGCAGGACTGACCACAGTAATAATTAAAGAGTGGAAAGAAAGAAAGTTGGTCGAGCAGCTGGCAACAGCAACTATGACTCTCTTAAGGCAGCCAAATGCCTCGTCACTCGGCGAAATTTATTTGAAAACTCGAGGAAATCGTCGTTGAAGTAACTCAGATAACGGTAACATGGACAGGTGGTGGCGTATCGCTTCTGCAGGACTGACCACAGTACGATTTAAAGGGAGGAAAGATTCAAAGAAGGGGGAGCAGCTGCCTGCAGTAACTATGACGCTCTTAAGGTAGCCAAATGCCTCGTCACTCGGCGAAATTTATTTGAAAACGCGAGGAAATCGTCGTTGAAGTAAATCAGACAACGGTAACATGCACAGGTGGTGGCGTATCGCTCTGCAGGACTGACCACAGTACGATTTAAAGGGAGGAAAGATTCAAAGAAGGGGGAGCAGCTGGCCGCAGTAACTATGACTCTCTTAAGGTAGCCAAATGCCTCGTCACTCGGCGAGATTTATTTGAAAACTCGAGGAAATCGTCGTTGAAGTAAATCAGACAACGGTAACATGCACAGGTTGTGGCGTATCGCTCTGCAGGACTGACCACAGTACGATTTAAAGGGAGGAAAGATTCAAAGAAGGGGGAGCAGCTGCCTGCAGTAACTATGACGCTCTTAAGGTAGCCAAATGCCTCGTCACTCGGCAAAATTTATTTGAAAACGCGAGGAAATCGTCGTTGAAGTAAATCAGACAACGGTAACATGCACAGGTGGTGGCGTATCGCTCTGCAGGACTGACCACAGTACGATTTAAAGGGAGGAAAGATTCAAAGAAGGGGGAGCAGCTGGCTGCAGTAACTATGACTCTCTTAAGGTAGCCAAATGCCTCGTCACTCGGCGAGATTTATTTGAAAACTCGAGGAAATCGTCGTTGAAGTAAATCAGACAACGGTAACATGCACAGGTTGTGGCGTATCGCTCTGCAGGACTGACCACAGTACGATTTAAAGGGAGGAAAGATTCAAAGAAGGGGGAGCAGCTGCCTGCAGTAACTAAGACGCTCTTAAGGTAGCCAAATGCCTCGTCACTCGGCGAAATTTATTTGAAAACGCGAGGAAATCGTCGTTGAAGTAAATCAGACAACGGTAACATGCACAGGTGGTGGCGTATCGCTCTGCAGGACTGACCACAGTACGATTTAAAGGGAGGAAAGATTCAAAGAAGGGGGAGCAGCTGCCTGCAGTAACTATGACGCTCTTAAGGTAGCCAAATGCCTCGTCACTCGGCGAAATTTATTTGAAAACGCGAGGAAATCGTCGTTGAAGTAAATCAGACAACGGTAACATGCACAGGTGGTGGCGTATCGCTCTGCAGGACTGACCACAGTACGATTTAAAGGGAGGAAAGATTCAAAGAAGGGGGAGCAGCTGGCTGCAGTAACTATGACTCTCTTAAGGTAGCCAAATGCCTCGTCACTCGGCGAGATTTATTTGAAAACTCGAGGAACTCGTCGTTGAAGTAAATCAGACAACGGTAACATGCACAGGTTGTGGCGTATCGCTCTGCAGGACTGACCACAGTACGATTTAAAGGGAGGAAAGATTCAAAGAATTGGGAGCAGCTGGCTGCAGTGACCATGACTCTCTTAAGGTAGCCAAATGCCTCGTCACCCGGCGAAATTTATTTGAAAACTCGAGGAAATCGTTGTTGTGGTAACTCAGACAACGGTAACATGGACAGGTGGTGGCGTATCGCTTCTGCAGGACTGACCACAGTACGATTTAAAGGGAGGAAAGATTCAAAGAAGGGGGAGCAGCTGCCTGCAGTAACTATGACTCTCTTAAGGTAGCCAAATGCCTCGTCACTCGGCGAAATTTATTTTAAAACTCGAGGAAATCGTTGTTAAAGTAACTCACACAACGGTAACATGGACAGGTGGTGGCGTATTGCTTCTGCAGGACTGACCACAGTACGATTTAAAGGGAGGAAGGATTCAATGAAGGGGGAGCAGCTGGCTGCAGTAACTATGACGCTTATAAGGTAGCCAAATGCCTCGTCATCCGGCGAGGTACATTTGCTAACTCAAGAGACTCGTAGTGGGAGTAACAGAGACGACGTTAACGTGGACATATAGTGGCACATCGGTTCTGTAGGACAGCCATAGCAAGAATGATAGAGAGAATGGGCTTAGAAAAGTGGGAGCAGCAGGCAGGGGTACTATGACTCCCTTAAGGTAGCCAAATGCCTCGTCACCATGTAAATTTTTTTTTGAAAACTCGAGGATATTTTCGTTAAGGTAGCTCAGACAACGTTAAGGTTTACATGTAGTGGCATATTGCTCCTGCAGGACTGACCACAGTAATAATTAAAGAGTGGAAAGAAAGAAAGTTGGTCGAGCAGCTGGCAGCAGCAACTATGACTCTCTTAAGGCAGCCAAATGCCTCGTCACTCGGCGAAATTTATTTGAAAACTCGAGGAAATCGTCGTTGAAGTAACTCAGACAACGGTAACATGGACAGGTGGTGGCGTATCGCTTCTGCAGGACTGACCACAGTACGATTTAAAGGGAGGAAAGATTCAAAGAAGGGGGAGCAGCTGCCTGCAGTAAGTATGACGCTCTTAAGGTAGCCAAATGCCTCGTCACTCGGCGAAATTTATTTGAAAACGCGAGGAAATCGTCGTTGAAGTAAATCGGACAACGGTAACATGCACAGGTGGTGGCGTATCGCTCTGCAGGACTGACCACAGTACGATTTAAAGGGAGGAAAGATTCAAAGAAGGGGGAGCAGCTGGCTGCAGTAACTATGACTCTCTTAAGGTAGCCAAATGCCTCGTCACTCGGCGAGATTTATTTGAAAACTCGAGGAAATCGTCGTTGAAGTAAATCAGACAACGGTAACATGCACAGGTTGTGGCGTATCGCTCTGCAGGACTGACCACAGTACGATTTAAAGGGAGGAAAGATTCAAAGAAGGGGGAGCAGCTGCCTGCAGTAACTATGACGCTCTTAAGGTAGCCAAATGCCTCGTCACTCGGCGAAATTTATTTGAAAACGCGAGGAAATCGTCGTTGAAGTAAATCAGACAACGGTAACATGCACAGGTGGTGGCGTATCGCTCTGCAGGACTGACCACAGTACGATTTAAAGGGAGGAAAGATTCAAAGAAGGGGGAGCAGCTGGCTGCAGTAACTATGACTCTCTTAAGGTAGCCAAATGCCTCGTCACTCGGCGAGATTTATTTGAAAACTCGAGGAAATCGTCGTTGAAGTAAATCAGACAACGGTAACATGCACAGGTTGTGGCGTATCGCTCTGCAGGACTGACCACAGTACGATTTAAAGGGAGGAAAGATTCAAAGAAGGGGGAGCAGCTGCCTGCAGTAACTATGACGCTCTTAAGGTAGCCAAATGCCTCGTCACTCGGCGAAATTTATTTGAAAACGCGAGGAAATCGTCGTTGAAGTAAATCAGACAACGGTAACATGCACAGGTGGTGGCGTATCGCTCTGCAGGACTGACCACAGTACGATTTAAAGGGAGGAAAGATTCAAAGAAGGGGGAGCAGCTGGCTGCAGTAACTATGACTCTCTTAAGGTAGCCAAATGCCTCGTCACTCGGCGAGATTTATTTGAAAACTCGAGGAAATCGTCGTTGAAGTAAATCAGACAACGGTAACATGCACAGGTTGTGGCGTATCGCTCTGCAGGACTGACCACAGTACGATTTAAAGGGAGGAAAGATTCAAAGAAGGGGGAGCAGCTGCCTGCAGTAACTAAGACGCTCTTAAGGTAGCCAAATGCCTCGTCACTCGGCGAAATTTATTTGAAAACGCGAGGAAATCGTCGTTGAAGTAAATCAGACAACGGTAACATGCACAGGTGGTGGCGTATCGCTCTGCAGGACTGACCACAGTACGATTTAAAGGGAGGAAAGATTCAAAGAAGGGGGAGCAGCTGCCTGCAGTAACTATGACGCTCTTAAGGTAGCCAAATGCCTCGTCACTCGGCGAAATTTATTTGAAAACGCGAGGAAATCGTCGTTGAAGTAAATCAGACAACGGTAACATGCACAGGTGGTGGCGTATCGCTCTGCAGGACTGACCACAGTACGATTTAAAGGGAGGAAAGATTCAAAGAAGGGGGAGCAGCTGGCTGCAGTAACTATGACTCTCTTAAGGTAGCCAAATGCCTCGTCACTCGGCGAGATTTATTTGAAAACTCGAGGAACTCGTCGTTGAAGTAAATCAGACAACGGTAACATGCACAGGTTGTGGCGTATCGCTCTGCAGGACTGACCACAGTACGATTTAAAGGGAGGAAAGATTCAAAGAATTGGGAGCAGCTGGCTGCAGTGACCATGACTCTCTTAAGGTAGCCAAATGCCTCGTCACCCGGCGAAATTTATTTGAAAACTCGAGGAAATCGTTGTTGTGGTAACTCAGACAACGGTAACATGGACAGGTGGTGGCGTATCGCTTCTGCAGGACTGACCACAGTACGATTTAAAGGGAGGAAAGATTCAAAGAAGGGGGAGCAGCTGCCTGCAGTAACTATGACTCTCTTAAGGTAGCCAAATGCCTCGTCACTCGGCGAAATTTATTTTAAAACTCGAGGAAATCGTTGTTAAAGTAACTCAGACAACGGTAACATGGACAGGTGGTGGCGTATTGCTTCTGCAGGACTGACCACAGTACGATTTAAAGGGAGGAAGGATTCAATGAAGGGGGAGCAGCTGGCTGCAGTAACTATGACGCTTATAAGGTAGCCAAATGCCTCGTCATCCGGCGAGGTACATTTGCTAACTCAAGAGACTCGTAGTGGGAGTAACAGAGACGACGTTAACGTGGACATATAGTGGCACATCGGTTCTGTAGGACAGCCATAGCAAGAATGATAGAGAGAATGGGCTTAGAAAAGTGGGAGCAGCAGGCAGGGGTACTATGACTCCCTTAAGGTAGCCAAATGCCTCGTCACCATGTAAATTTTTTTTTGAAAACTCGAGGATATTTTCGTTAAGGTAGCTCAGACAACGTTAAGGTTTACATGTAGTGGCATATTGCTCCTGCAGGACTGACCACAGTAATAATTAAAGAGTGGAAAGAAAGAAAGTTGGTCGAGCAGCTGGCAGCAGCAACTATGACTCTCTTAAGGCAGCCAAATGCCTCGTCACTCGGCGAAATTTATTTGAAAACTCGAGGAAATCGTCGTTGAAGTAACTCAGACAACGGTAACATGGACAGGTGGTGGCGTATCGCTTCTGCAGGACTGACCACAGTACGATTTAAAGGGAGGAAAGATTCAAAGAAGGGGGAGCAGCTGCCTGCAGTAAGTATGACGCTCTTAAGGTAGCCAAATGCCTCGTCACTCGGCGAAATTTATTTGAAAACGCGAGGAAATCGTCGTTGAAGTAAATCGGACAACGGTAACATGCACAGGTGGTGGCGTATCGCTCTGCAGGACTGACCACAGTACGATTTAAAGGGAGGAAAGATTCAAAGAAGGGGGAGCAGCTGGCTGCAGTAACTATGACTCTCTTAAGGTAGCCAAATGCCTCGTCACTCGGCGAGATTTATTTGAAAACTCGAGGAAATCGTCGTTGAAGTAAATCAGACAACGGTAACATGCACAGGTTGTGGCGTATCGCTCTGCAGGACTGACCACAGTACGATTTAAAGGGAGGAAAGATTCAAAGAAGGGGGAGCAGCTGCCTGCAGTAACTATGACGCTCTTAAGGTAGCCAAATGCCTCGTCACTCGGCGAAATTTATTTGAAAACGCGAGGAAATCGTCGTTGAAGTAAATCAGACAACGGTAACATGCACAGGTGGTGGCGTATCGCTCTGCAGGACTGACCACAGTACGATTTAAAGGGAGGAAAGATTCAAAGAAGGGGGAGCAGCTGGCTGCAGTAACTATGACTCTCTTAAGGTAGCCAAATGCCTCGTCACTCGGCGAGATTTATTTGAAAACTCGAGGAAATCGTCGTTGAAGTAAATCAGACAACGGTAACATGCACAGGTTGTGGCGTATCGCTCTGCAGGACTGACCACAGTACGATTTAAAGGGAGGAAAGATTCAAAGAAGGGGGAGCAGCTGCCTGCAGTAACTATGACGCTCTTAAGGTAGCCAAATGCCTCGTCACTCGGCGAAATTTATTTGAAAACGCGAGGAAATCGTCGTTGAAGTAAATCAGACAACGGTAACATGCACAGGTGGTGGCGTATCGCTCTGCAGGACTGACCACAGTACGATTTAAAGGGAGGAAAGATTCAAAGAAGGGGGAGCAGCTGGCTGCAGTAACTATGACTCTCTTAAGGTAGCCAAATGCCTCGTCACTCGGCGAGATTTATTTGAAAACTCGAGGAAATCGTCGTTGAAGTAAATCAGACAACGGTAACATGCACAGGTTGTGGCGTATCGCTCTGCAGGACTGACCACAGTACGATTTAAAGGGAGGAAAGATTCAAAGAAGGGGGAGCAGCTGCCTGCAGTAACTAAGACGCTCTTAAGGTAGCCAAATGCCTCGTCACTCGGCGAAATTTATTTGAAAACGCGAGGAAATCGTCGTTGAAGTAAATCAGACAACGGTAACATGCACAGGTGGTGGCGTATCGCTCTGCAGGACTGACCACAGTACGATTTAAAGGGAGGAAAGATTCAAAGAAGGGGGAGCAGCTGCCTGCAGTAACTATGACGCTCTTAAGGTAGCCAAATGCCTCGTCACTCGGCGAAATTTATTTGAAAACGCGAGGAAATCGTCGTTGAAGTAAATCAGACAACGGTAACATGCACAGGTGGTGGCGTATCGCTCTGCAGGACTGACCACAGTACGATTTAAAGGGAGGAAAGATTCAAAGAAGGGGGAGCAGCTGGCTGCAGTAACTATGACTCTCTTAAGGTAGCCAAATGCCTCGTCACTCGGCGAGATTTATTTGAAAACTCGAGGAACTCGTCGTTGAAGTAAATCAGACAACGGTAACATGCACAGGTTGTGGCGTATCGCTCTGCAGGACTGACCACAGTACGATTTAAAGGGAGGAAAGATTCAAAGAATTGGGAGCAGCTGGCTGCAGTGACCATGACTCTCTTAAGGTAGCCAAATGCCTCGTCACCCGGCGAAATTTATTTGAAAACTCGAGGAAATCGTTGTTGTGGTAACTCAGACAACGGTAACATGGACAGGTGGTGGCGTATCGCTTCTGCAGGACTGACCACAGTACGATTTAAAGGGAGGAAAGATTCAAAGAAGGGGGAGCAGCTGCCTGCAGTAACTATGACTCTCTTAAGGTAGCCAAATGCCTCGTCACTCGGCGAAATTTATTTTAAAACTCGAGGAAATCGTTGTTAAAGTAACTCAGACAACGGTAACATGGACAGGTGGTGGCGTATTGCTTCTGCAGGACTGACCACAGTACGATTTAAAGGGAGGAAGGATTCAATGAAGGGGGAGCAGCTGGCTGCAGTAACTATGACGCTTATAAGGTAGCCAAATGCCTCGTCATCCGGCGAGGTACATTTGCTAACTCGAGAGACTCGTAGTGGGAGTAACAGAGACGACGTTAACGTGGACATATAGTGGCACATCGGTTCTGTAGGACAGCCATAGCAAGAATGATAGAGAGAATGGGCTTAGAAAAGTGGGAGCAGCAGGCAGGGGTACTATGACTCCCTTAAGGTAGCCAAATGCCTCGTCACCATGTAAATTTTTTTTTGAAAACTCGAGGATATTTTCGTTAAGGTAGCTCAGACAACGTTAAGGTTTACATGTAGTGGCATATTGCTCCTGCAGGACTGACCACAGTAATAATTAAAGAGTGGAAAGAAAGAAAGTTGGTCGAGCAGCTGGCAGCAGCAACTATGACTCTCTTAAGGCAGCCAAATGCCTCGTCACTCGGCGAAATTTATTTGAAAACTCGAGGAAATCGTCGTTGAAGTAACTCAGACAACGGTAACATGGACAGGTGGTGGCGTATCGCTTCTGCAGGACTGACCACAGTACGATTTAAAGGGAGGAAAGATTCAAAGAAGGGGGAGCAGCTGCCTGCAGTAAGTATGACGCTCTTAAGGTAGCCAAATGCCTCGTCACTCGGCGAAATTTATTTGAAAACGCGAGGAAATCGTCGTTGAAGTAAATCGGACAACGGTAACATGCACAGGTGGTGGCGTATCGCTCTGCAGGACTGACCACAGTACGATTTAAAGGGAGGAAAGATTCAAAGAAGGGGGAGCAGCTGGCTGCAGTAACTATGACTCTCTTAAGGTAGCCAAATGCCTCGTCACTCGGCGAGATTTATTTGAAAACTCGAGGAAATCGTCGTTGAAGTAAATCAGACAACGGTAACATGCACAGGTTGTGGCGTATCGCTCTGCAGGACTGACCACAGTACGATTTAAAGGGAGGAAAGATTCAAAGAAGGGGGAGCAGCTGCCTGCAGTAACTATGACGCTCTTAAGGTAGCCAAATGCCTCGTCACTCGGCGAAATTTATTTGAAAACGCGAGGAAATCGTCGTTGAAGTAAATCAGACAACGGTAACATGCACAGGTGGTGGCGTATCGCTCTGCAGGACTGACCACAGTACGATTTAAAGGGAGGAAAGATTCAAAGAAGGGGGAGCAGCTGGCTGCAGTAACTATGACTCTCTTAAGGTAGCCAAATGCCTCGTCACTCGGCGAGATTTATTTGAAAACTCGAGGAAATCGTCGTTGAAGTAAATCAGACAACGGTAACATGCACAGGTTGTGGCGTATCGCTCTGCAGGACTGACCACAGTACGATTTAAAGGGAGGAAAGATTCAAAGAAGGGGGAGCAGCTGCCTGCAGTAACTATGACGCTCTTAAGGTAGCCAAATGCCACGTCACTCGGCGAAATTTATTTGAAAACGCGAGGAAATCGTCGTTGAAGTAAATCAGACAACGGTAACATGCACAGGTGGTGGCGTATCGCTCTGCAGGACTGACCACAGTACGATTTAAAGGGAGGAAAGATTCAAAGAAGGGGGAGCAGCTGCCTGCAGTAACTATGACGCTCTTAAGGTAGCCAAATGCCTCGTCACTCGGCGAAATTTATTTGAAAACGCGAGGAAATCGTCGTTGAAGTAAATCAGACAACGGTAACATGCACAGGTGGTGGCGTATCGCTCTGCAGGACTGACCACAGTACGATTTAAAGGGAGGAAAGATTCAAAGAAGGGGGTGCAGCTGGCTGCAGTAACTATGACTCTCTTAAGGTAGCCAAATGCCTCGTCACTCGGCGAGATTTATTTGAAAACTAGAGGAAATCGTCGTTGAAGTAAATCAGACAACGGTAACATGCACAGGTTGTGGCGTATCGCTCTGCAGGACTGACCACAGTACGATTTAAAGGGAGGAAAGATTCAAAGAAGGGGGAGCAGCTGGCTGCAGTGACTATGACTCTCTTAAGGTAGCCAAATGCCTCGTCACCCGGCGAGATTTATTTGAAAACTCGAGGAAATCGTCGTTGAAGTAAATCAGACAACGGTAACATGCACAGGTTGTGGCGTATCGCTCTGCAGGACTGACCACAGTACGATTTAAAGGGAGGAAAGATTCAAAGAAGGGGGAGCAGCTGCCTGGAGTAACTATGACGCTCTTAAGGTAGCCAAATGCCTCGTCACTCGGCGAAATTTATTTGAAAACGCGAGGAAATCGTCGTTGAAGTAAATCAGACAACGGTAACATGCACAGGTGGTGGCGTATCGCTCTGCAGGACTGACCACAGTACGATTTAAAGGGAGGAAAGATTCAAAGAAGGGGGAGCAGCTGGCTGCAGTAACTATGACTCTCTTAAGGTAGCCAAATGCCTCGTCACTCGGCGAGATTTATTTGAAAACTCGAGGAAATCGTCGTTGAAGTAAATCAGACAACGGTAACATGCACAGGTTGTGGCGTATCGCTCTGCAGGACTGACCACAGTACGATTTAAAGGGAGGAAAGATTCAAAGAAGGGGGAGCAGCTGCCTGCAGTATCTATGACGCTCTTAAGGTAGCCAAATGCCTCGTCACTCGGCGAAATTTATTTGAAAACGCGAGGAAATCGTCGTTGAAGTAAATCAGACAACGGTAACATGCACAGGTGGTGGCGTATCGCTCTGCAGGACTGACCACAGTACGATTTAAAGGGAGGAAAGATTCAAAGAAGAGGGAGCAGCTGCCTGCAGTAACTATGACGCTCTTAAGGTAGCCAAATGCCTCGTCACTCGGCGAAATTTATTTGAAAACTCGAGGAAATCGTCGTTGAAGTAAATCAGACAACGGTAACATGCACAGGTGGTGGCGTATCGCTCTGCAGGACTGACCACAGTACGATTTAAAGGGAGGAAAGATTCAAAGAAGGGGGAGCAGCTGGCTGCAGTAACTATGACTCTCTTAAGGTAGCCAAATGCCTCGTCACTCGGCGAGATTTATTTGAAAACTCGAGGAAATCGTCGTTGAAGTAAATCAGACAACGGTAACATGCACAGGTTGTGGCGTATCGCTCTGCAGGACTGACCACAGTACGATTTAAAGGGAGGAAAGATTCAAAGAAGGGGGAGCAGCTGGCTGCAGAGACTATGACTCTCTTAAGGTAGCCAAATGCCTCGTCACCCGGCGAAATTTATTTGAAAACTCGAGGAAATCGTTGTTGTGGTAACTCAGACAACGGTAACATGGACAGGTGGTGGCGTATCGCTTCTGCAGGACTGACCACAGTACGATTTAAAGGGAGGAAAGATTCAAAGAAGGGGGAGCAGCTGCCTGCAGTAGCTATGACTCTCTTAAGGTAGCCAAATGCCTCGTCACTCGGCGAAATTTATTTTAAAACTCGAGGAAATCGTTGTTAAAGTAACTCAGACAACGGTAACATGGACAGGTGGTGGCGTATTGCTTCTGCAGGACTGACCACAGTACGATTTAAAGGGAGGAAGGATTCAATGAAGGGGGAGCAGCTGGCTGCAGTAACTATGACGCTTATAAGGTAGCCAAATGCCTCGTCATCCGGCGAGGTACATTTGCTAACTCGAGAGACTCGTAGTGGGAGTAACAGAGACGACGTTAACGTGGACATATAGTGGCACATCGGTTCTGTAGGACAGCCATAGCAAGAATGATAGAGAGAATGGGCTTAGAAAAGTGGGAGCAGCAGGCAGGGGTACTATGACTCCCTTAAGGTAGCCAAATGCCTCGTCACCATGTAAATTTTTTTTTGAAAACTCGAGGATATTTTCGTTAAGGTAGCTCAGACAACGTTAAGGTTTACATGTAGTGGCATATTGCTCCTGCAGGACTGACCACAGTAATAATTAAAGAGTGGAAAGAAAGAAAGTTGGTCGAGCAGCTGGCAGCAGCAACTATGACTCTCTTAAGGCAGCCAAATGCCTCGTCACTCGGCGAAATTTATTTGAAATCTCGAGGAAATCGTCGTTGAAGTAACTCAGATAACGGTAACATGGACAGGTGGTGGCGTATCGCTTCTGCAGGACTGACCACAGTACGATTTAAAGGGAGGAAAGATTCAAAGAAGGGGGAGCAGCTGCCTGCAGTAACTATGACGCTCTTAAGGTAGCCAAATGCCTCGTCACTCGGCGAAATTTATTTGAAAACGCGAGGAAATCGTCGTTGAAGTAAATCAGACAACGGTAACATGCACAGGTGGTGGCGTATCGCTCTGCAGGACTGACCACAGTACGATTTAAAGGGAGGAAAGATTCAAAGAAGGGGGAGCAGCTGGCCGCAGTAACTATGACTCTCTTAAGGTAGCCAAATGCCTCGTCACTCGGCGAGATTTATTTGAAAACTCGAGGAAATCGTCGTTGAAGTAAATCAGACAACGGTAACATGCACAGGTTGTGGCGTATCGCTCTGCAGGACTGACCACAGTACGATTTAAAGGGAGGAAAGATTCAAAGAAGGGGGAGCAGCTGACTGCAGTAACTATGACGCTCTTAAGGTAGCCAAATGCCTCGTCACTCGGCGAAATTTATTTGAAAACGCGAGGAAATCGTCGTTGAAGTAAATCAGACAACGGTAACATGCACAGGTGGTGGCGTATCGCTCTGCAGGACTGACCACAGTACGATTTAAAGGGAGGAAAGATTCAAAGAAGGGGGAGCAGCTGCCTGCAGTAACTATGACGCTCTTAAGGTAGCCAAATGCCTCGTCACTCGGCGAAATTTATTTGAAAACGCGAGGAAATCGTCGTTGAAGTAAATCAGACAACGGTAACATGCACAGGTGGTGGCGTATCGCTCTGCAGGACTGACCACAGTACGATTTAAAGGGAGGAAAGATTCAAAGAAGGGGGAGCAGCTGGCTGCAGTAACTATGACTCTCTTAAGGTAGCCAAATGCCTCGTCACTCGGCGAGATTTATTTGAAAACTCGAGGAAATCGTCGTTGAAGTAAATCAGACAACGGTAACATGCACAGGTTGTGGCGTATCGCTCTGCAGGACTGACCACAGTACGATTTAAAGGGAGGAAAGATTCAAAGAACTGGGAGCAGCTGGCTGCAGTGACTATGACTCTCTTAAGGTAGCCAAATGCCTCGTCACCCGGCGAAATTTATTTGAAAACTCGAGAAATCGTTGTTGTGGTAACTCAGACAACGGTAACATGGACAGGTGGTGGCGTATCGCTTCTGCAGGACTGACCACAGTACGATTTAAAGGGAGGAAAGATTCAAAGAAGGGGGAGCAGCTGCCTGCAGTAACTATGACTCTCTTAAGGTAGCCAAATGCCTCGTCACTCGGCGAAATTTATTTTAAAACTCGAGGATATCGTTGTTAAAGTAACTCAGACAACGGTAACATGGACAGGTGGTGGCGTATTGCTTCTGCAGGACTGACCACAGTACGATTTAAAGGGAGGAAGGATTCAATGAAGGGGGAGCAGCTGGCTGCAGTAACTATGACGCTTATAAGGTAGCCAAATGCCTCGTCATCCGGCGAGGTACATTTGCTAACTCGAGAGACTTGTAGTGGGAGTAACAGAGACGACGTTAACGTGGACATATAGTGGCACATCGGTTCTGTAGGACAGCCATAGCAAGAATGATAGAGAGAATGGGCTTAGAAAAGTGGGAGCAGCAGGCAGGGGTACTATGACTCCCTTAAGGTAGCCAAATGCCTCGTCACCATGTAAATTTTTTTTTGAAAACTCGAGGATATTTTCGTTAAGGTAGCTCAGACAACGTTAAGGTTTACATGTAGTGGCATATTGCTCCTGCAGGACTGACCACAGTAATAATTAAAGAGTGGAAAGAAAGAAAGTTGGTCGAGCAGCTGGCAGCAGCAACTATGACTCTCTTAAGGCAGCCAAATGCCTCGTCACTCGGCGAAATTTATTTGAAAACTCGAGGAAATCGTCGTTGAAGTAACTCAGACAACGGTAACATGGACAGGTGGTGGCGTATCGCTTCTGCAGGACTGACCACAGTACGATTTAAAGGGAGGAAAGATTCAAAGAAGGGGGAGCAGCTGCCTGCAGTAACTATGACGCTCTTAAGGTAGCCAAATGCCTCGTCACTCGGCGAAATTTATTTGAAAACGCGAGGAAATCGTCGTTGAAGTAAATCGGACAACGGTAACATGCACAGGTGGTGGCGTATCGCTCTGCAGGACTGACCACAGTACGATTTAAAGGGAGGAAAGATTCAAAGAAGGGGGAGCAGCTGGCTGCAGTAACTATGACTCTCTTAAGGTAGCCAAATGCCTCGTCACTCGGCGAGATTTATTTGAAAACTCGAGGAAATCGTCGTTGAAGTAAATCAGACAACGGTAACATGCACAGGTTGTGGCGTATCGCTCTGCAGGACTGACCACAGTACGATTTAAAGGGAGGAAAGATTCAAAGAAGGGGGAGCAGCTGCCTGCAGTAACTATGACGCTCTTAAGGTAGCCAAATGCCTCGTCACTCGGCGAAATTTATTTGAAAACGCGAGGAAATCGTCGTTGAAGTAAATCAGACAACGGTAACATGCACAGGTGGTGGCGTATCGCTCTGCAGGACTGACCACAGTACGATTTAAAGGGAGGAAAGATTCAAAGAAGGGGGAGCAGCTGGCTGCAGTAACTATGACTCTCTTAAGGTAGCCAAATGCCTCGTCACTCGGCGAGATTTATTTGAAAACTCGAGGAAATCGTCGTTGAAGTAAATCAGACAACGGTAACATGCACAGGTTGTGGCGTATCGCTCTGCAGGACTGACCACAGTACGATTTAAAGGGAGGAAAGATTCAAAGAAGGGGGAGCAGCTGCCTGCAGTAACTATGACGCTCTTAAGGTAGCCAAATGCCTCGTCACTAGGCGAAATTTATTTGAAAACGCGAGGAAATCGTCGTTGAAGTAAATCAGACAACGGTAACATGCACAGGTGGTGGCGTATCGCTCTGCAGGACTGACCACAGTACGATTTAAAGGGAGGAAAGATTAAAAGAAGGGGGAGCAGCTGCCTGCAGTAACTATGACTCTCTTAAGGTAGCCAAATGCCTCGTCACTCGGCGAGATTTATTTGAAAACTCGAGGAAATCGTCGTTGAAGTAAATCAGACAACGGTAACATGCACAGGTTGTGGCGTATCGCTCTGCAGGACTGACCACAGTACGATTTAAAGGGAGGAAAGATTCAAAGAAGGGGGAGCAGCTGGCTGCAGTGTCTATGACTCTCTTAAGGTAGCCAAATGCCTCGTCACCCGGCGAAATTTATTTGAAAACTCGAGGAAATCGTTGTTGTGATAACTCAGACAACAGTAACATGGACAGGTGGTGGCGTATCGCTTCTGCAGGACTGACCACAGTACGATTTAAAGGGAGGAAAGATTCAAAGAAGGGGGAGCAGCTGGCTGCAGTAACTATGACTCTCTTAAGGTAACCAAATGCCTCGTCACTCGGCGAAATTTATTTTAAAACTCGAGGAAATCGTTGTTAAAGTAACTCAGACAACGGTAACATGGACAGGTGGTGGCGTATTGCTTCTGCAGGACTGACCACAGTACGATTTAAAGGGAGGAAGGATTCAATGAAGGGGGAGCAGCTGGCTGCAGTAACTATGACGCTTATAAGGTAGCCAAATGCCTCGTCATCCGGCGAGGTACATTTGCTAACTCGAGAGACTCGTAGTGGGAGTAACAGAGACGACGTTAACGTGGACATATAGTGGCACATCGGTTCTGTAGGACAGCCATAGCAAGAATGATAGAGAGAATGGGCTTAGAAAAGTGGGAGCAGCAGGCAGGGGTACTATGACTCCCTTAAGGTAGCCAAATGCCTCGTCACCATGTAAATTTTTTTTTGAAAACTCGAGGATATTTTCGTTAAGGTAGCTCAGACAACGTTAAGGTTTACATGTAGTGGCATATTGCTCCTGCAGGACTGACCACAGTAATAATTAAAGAGTGGAAAGAAAGAAAGTTGGTCGAGCAGCTGGCAGCAGCAACTATGACTCTCTTAAGGCAGCCAAATGCCTCGTCACTCGGCGAAATTTATTTGAAAACTCGAGGAAATCGTCGTTGAAGTAACTCAGACAACGGTAACATGGACAGGTGGTGGCGTATCGCTTCTGCAGGACTGACCACAGTACGATTTAAAGGGAGGAAAGATTCAAAGAAGGGGGAGCAGCTGCCTGCAGTAACTATGACGCTCTTAAGGTAGCCAAATGCCTCGTCACTCGGCGAAATTTATTTGAAAACGCGAGGAAATCGTCGTTGAAGTAAATCAGACAACGGTAACATGCACAGGTGGTGGCGTATCGCTCTGCAGGACTGACCACAGTACGATTTAAAGGGAGGAAAGATTCAAAGAAGGGGGAGCAGCTGGCTGCAGTAACTATGACTCTCTTAAGGTAGCCAAATGCCTCGTCACTCGGCGAGATTTATTTGAAAACGCGAGGAAATCGTCGTTGAAGTAAATCAGACAACGGTAACATGCACAGGTGGTGGCGTATCGCTCTGCAGGACTGACCACAGTACGATTTAAAGGGAGGAAAGATTCAAAGAAGGGGGAGCAGCTGCCTGCAGTAACTATGACTCTCTTAAGGTAGCCAAATGCCTCGTCACTCGGCGAGATTTATTTGAAAACTCGAGGAAATCGTCGTTGAAGTAAATCAGACAACGGTAACATGCACAGGTTGTGGCGTATCGCTCTGCAGGACTGACCACAGTACGATTTAAAGGGAGGAAAGATTCAAAGAAGGGGGAGCAGCTGGCTGCAGTGTCTATGACTCTCTTAAGGTAGCCAAATGCCTCGTGACCCGGCGAAATTTATTTGAAAACTCGAGGAAATCGTTGTTGTGGTAACTCAGACAACAGTAACATGGACAGGTGGTGGCGTATAGCTTCTGCAGGACTGACCACAGTACGATTTAAAGGGAGGAAAGATTCAAAGAAGGGGGAGCAGCTGCCTGCAGTAACTATGACGCTCTTAAGGTAGCCAAATGCCTCGTCACTCGGCGAAATTTATTTGAAAACGCGAGGAAATCGTCGTTGAAGTAAATCAGACAACGGTAACATGCACAGGTGGTGGCGTATCGCTCTGCAGGACTGACCACAGTACGATTTAAAGGGAGGAAAGATTCAAAGAAGGGGGAGCAGCTGGCTGCAGTAACTATGACTCTCTTAAGGTAACCAAATGCCTCGTCACTCGGCGAAATTTATTTTAAAACTCGAGGAAATCGTTGTTAAAGTAACTCAGACAACGGTAACATGGACAGGTGGTGGCGTATTGCTTCTGCAGGACTGACCACAGTACGATTTAAAGGGAGGAAGGATTCAATGAAGGGGGAGCAGCTGGCTGCAGTAACTATGACGCTTATAAGGTAGCCAAATGCCTCGTCATCCGGCGAGGTACATTTGCTAACTCGAGAGACTCGTAGTGGGAGTAACAGAGACGACGTTAACGTGGACATATAGTGGCACATCGGTTCTGTAGGACAGCCATAGCAAGAATGATAGAGAGAATGGGCTTAGAAAAGTGGGAGCAGCAGGCAGGGGTACTATGACTCCCTTAAGGTAGCCAAATGCCTCGTCACCATGTAAATTTTTTTTTGAAAACTCGAGGATATTTTCGTTAAGGTAGCTCAGACAACGTTAAGGTTTACATGTAGTGGCATATTGCTCCTGCAGGACTGACCACAGTAATAATTAAAGAGTGGAAAGAAAGAAAGTTGGTCGAGCAGCTGGCAGCAGCAACTATGACTCTCTTAAGGCAGCCAAATGCCTCGTCACTCGGCGAAATTTATTTGAAAACTCGAGGAAATCGTCGTTGAAGTAACTCAGACAACGGTAACATGGACAGGTGGTGGCGTATCGCTTCTGCAGGACTGACCACAGTACGATTTAAAGGGAGGAAAGATTCAAAGAAGGGGGAGCAGCTGCCTGCAGTAACTATGACGCTCTTAAGGTAGCCAAATGCCTCGTCACTCGGCGAAATTTATTTGAAAACGCGAGGAAATCGTCGTTGAAGTAAATCAGACAACGGTAACATGCACAGGTGGTGGCGTATCGCTCTGCAGGACTGACCACAGTACGATTTAAAGGGAGGAAAGATTCAAAGAAGGGGGAGCAGCTGGCTGCAGTAACTATGACTCTCTTAAGGTAGCCAAATGCCTCGTCACTCGGCGAGATTTATTTGAAAACTCGAGGAAATCGTCGTTGAAGTAAATCAGACAACGGTAACATGCACAGGTTGTGGCGTATCGCTCTGCAGGACTGACCACAGTACGATTTAAAGGGAGGAAAGATTCAAAGAAGGGGGAGCAGGTGCCTGCAGTAACTATGACGCTCTTAAGGTAGCCAAATGCCTCGTCACTCGGCGAAATTTATTTGAAAACGCGAGGAAATCGTCGTTGAAGTAAATCAGACAACGGTAACATGCACAGGTGGTGGCGTATCGCTCTGCAGGACTGACCACAGTACGATTTAAAGGGAGGAAAGATTCAAAGAAGGGGGAGCAGCTGGCTGCAGTAACTATGACTCTCTTAAGGTAGCCAAATGCCTCGTCACTCGGCGAGATTTATTTGAAAACTCGAGGAAATCGTCGTTGAAGTAAATCAGACAACGGTAACATGCACAGGTTGTGGCGTATCGCTCTGCAGGACTGACCACAGTACGATTTAAAGGGAGGAAAGATTCAAAGAAGGGGGAGCAGCTGCCTGCAGTAACTATGACGCTCTTAAGGTAGCCAAATGCCTCGTCACTCGGCGAAATTTATTTGAAAACGCGAGGAAATCGTCGTTGAAGTAAATCAGACAACGGTAACATGCACAGGTGGTGGCGTATCGCTCTGCAGGACTGACCACAGTACGATTTAAAGGGAGGAAAGATTCAAAGAAGGGGGAGCAGCTGCCTGCAGTAACTATGACGCTCTTAAGGTAGCCAAATGCCTCGTCACTCGGCGAAATTTATTTGAAAACGCGAGGAAATCGTCGTTGAAGTAAATCAGACAACGGTAACATGCACAGGTGGTGGCGTATCGCTCTGCAGGACTGACCACAGTACGATTTAAAGGGAGGAAAGATTCAAAGAAGGGGGAGCAGCTGGCTGCAGTAACTATGACTCTCTTAATGTAGCCAAATGCCTCGTCACTCGGCGAGATTTATTTGAAAACTCGAGGAAATCGTCGTTGAAGTAAATCAGACAACGGTAACATGCACAGGTTTTGGCGTATTGCTCTGCAGGACTGACCACAGTACGATTTAAAGGGAGGAAAGATTCAAAGAAGGGGGAGCAGCTGGCTGCAGTGACTATGACTCTCTTAAGGTAGCCAAATGCCTCGTCACCCGGCGAAATTTATTTGAAAACTCGAGGAAATCGTTGTTGTGGTAACTCAGACAACGGTAACATGGACAGGTGGTGGCGTATCGCTTCTGCAGGACTGACCACAGTACGATTTAAAGGGAGGAAAGATTCAAAGAAGGGGGAGCAGCTGCCTGCAGTAACTATGACTCTCTTAAGGTAGCCAAATGCCTCGTCACTCGGCGAAATTTATTTTAAAACTCGAGGAAATCGTTGTTAAAGTTACTCAGACAACGGTAACATGCACAGGTTGTGGCGTATCGCTCTGCAGGACTGACCACAGTACGATTTAAAGGGAGGAAAGATTCAAAGAAGGGGGAGCAGCTGCCTGCAGTAACTATGACGCTCTTAAGGTAGCCAAATGCCTCGTCACTCGGCGAAATTTATTTGAAAACGCGAGGAAATCGTCGTTGAAGTAAATCAGACAACGGTAACATGCACAGGTGGTGGCGTATCGCTCTGCAGGACTGACCACAGTACGATTTAAAGGGAGGAAAGATTCAAAGAAGGGGGAGCAGCTGGCTGCAGTAACTATGACTCTCTTAAGGTAGCCAAATGCCTCGTCACTCGGCGAGATTTATCTGAAAACTCGAGGAAATCGTCGTTGAAGTAAATCAGACAACGGTAACATGCACAGGTTGTGGCGTATCGCTCTGCAGGACTGACCACAGTACGATTTAAAGGGAGGAAAGATTCAAAGAAGGGGGAGCAGCTGCCTGCAGTAACTATGACGCTCTTAAGGTAGCCAAATGCCTCGTCACTCGGCGAAATTTATTTGAAAACGCGAGGAAATCGCCGTTGAAGTAAATCAGACAACGGTAACATGCACAGGTGGTGGCGTATCGCTCTGCAGGACTGACCACAGTACGATTTAAAGGGAGGAAAGATTCAAAGAAGGGGGAGCAGCTGCCTGCAGTAACTATGACGCTCTTAAGGTAGCCAAATGATTCGTCACTCGGCGAAATTTATTTGAAAACGCGAGGAAATCGTCGTTGAAGTAAATCAGACAACGGTAACATGCACAGGTGGTGGCGTATCGCTCTGCAGGACTGACCACAGTACGATTTAAAGGGAGGAAAGATTCAAAGAAGGGGGAGCAGCTGGCTGCAGTAACTATGACTCTCTTAAGGTAGCCAAATGCCTCGTCACTCGGCGAGATTTATTTGAAAACTCGAGGAAATCGTCGTTGAAGTAAATCAGACAACGGTAACATGCACAAATTGTGGCGTATCGCTCTGCAGGACTGACCACAGTACGATTTAAAGGGAGGAAAGATTCAAAGAAGGGGGAGCAGCTGGCTGCAGTGACTAAGACTCTCTTAAGGTAGCCAAATGCCTCGTCACCCGGCGAAATTTATTTGAAAACTCGAGGAAATCGTTGTTGTGGTAACTCAGACAACGGTAACATGGACAGGTGGTGGCGTATCGCTTCTGCAGGACTGACCACAGTACGATTTAAAGGGAGGAAGGATTCAATGAAGGGGGAGCAGCTGGCTGCAGTAACTATGACGCTTATAAGGTAGCCAAATGCCTCGTCATCCGGCGAGGTACATTTGCTAACTCGAGAGACTCGTAGTGGGAGTAACAGAGACGACGTTAACGTGGACATATAGTGGCACATCGGTTCTGTAGGACAGCCATAGCAAGAATGATAGAGAGAATGGGCTTAGAAAAGTGGGAGCAGCAGGCAGGGGTACTATGACTCCCTTAAGGTAGCCAAATGCCTCGTCACCATGTAAATTTTTTTTTGAAAACTCGAGGATATTTTCGTTAAGGTAGCTCAGACAACGTTAAGGTTTACATGTAGTGGCATATTGCTCCTGCAGGACTGACCACAGTAATAATTAAAGAGTGGAAAGAAAGAAAGTTGGTCGAGCAGCTGGCAGCAGCAACTATGACTCTCTTAAGGCAGCCAAATGCCTCGTCACTCGGCGAAATTTATTTGAAAACTCGAGGAAATCGTCGTTGAAGTAACTCAGACAACGGTAACATGGACAGGTGGTGGCGTATCGCTTCTGCAGGACTGACCACAGTACGATTTAAAGGGAGGAAAGATTCAAAGAAGGGGGAGCAGCTGCCTGCAGTAACTATGACGCTCTTAAGGTAGCCAAATGCCTCGTCACTCGGCGAAATTTATTTGAAAACGCGAGGAAATCGTCGTTGAAGTAAATCAGACAACGGTAACATGCACAGGTGGTGGCGTATCGCTCTGCAGGACTGACCACAGTACGATTTAAAGGGAGGAAAGATTCAAAGAAGGGGGAGCAGCTGGCTGCAGTAACTATGACTCTCTTAAGGTAGCCAAATGCCTCGTCACTCGGCGAGATTTATTTGAAAACTCGAGGAAATCGTCGTTGAAGTAAATCAGACAACGGTAACATGCACAGGTTGTGGCGTATCGCTCTGCAGGACTGACCACAGTACGATTTAAAGGGAGGAAAGATTCAAAGAAGGGGGAGCAGCTGCCTGCAGTAACTATGACGCTCTTAAGGTAGCCAAATGCCTCGTCACTCGGCGAAATTTATTTGAAAACGCGAGGAAATCGTCGTTGAAGTAAATCAGACAACGGTAACATGCACAGGTGGTGGCGTATCGCTCTGCAGGACTGACCACAGTACGATTTAAAGGGAGGAAAGAATCAAAGAAGGGGGAGCAGCTGGCTGCAGTAACTATGACTCTCTTAAGGTAGCCAAATGCCTCGTCACTCGGCGAGATTTATTTGAAAACTCGAGGAAATCGTCGTTGAAGTAAATCAGACAACGGTAACATGCACAGGTTGTGGCGTATCGCTCTGCAGGACTGACCACAGTACGATTTAAAGGGAGGAAAGATTCAAAGAAGGGGGAGCAGCTGCCTGCAGTAACTATGACGCTCTTAAGGTAGCCAAATGCCTCGTCACTCGGCGAAATTTATTTGAAAACGCGAGGAAATCGTCGTTGAAGTAAATCAGACAACGGTAACATGCACAGGTGGTGGCGTATCGCTCTGCAGGACTGACCACAGTACGATTTAAAGGGAGGAAAGATTCAAAGAAGGGGGAGCAGCTGCCTGCAGTAACTATGACGCTCTTAAGGTAGCCAAATGCCTCGTCACTCGGCGAAATTTATTTGAAAACGCGAGGAAATCGTCGTTGAAGTAAATCAGACAACGGTAACATGCACAGGTGGTGGCGTATCGCTCTGCAGGACTGACCACAGTACGATTTAAAGGGAGGAAAGATTCAAAGAAGGGGGAGCAGCTGGCTGCAGTAACTATGACTCTCTTAATGTAGCCAAATGCCTCGTCACTCGGCGAGATTTATTTGAAAACTCGAGGAAATCGTCGTTGAAGTAAATCAGACAACGGTAACATGCACAGGTTGTGGCGTATCGCTCTGCAGGACTGACCACAGTACGATTTAAAGGGAGGAAAGATTCAAAGAAGGGGGAGCAGCTGGCTGCAGTGACTATGACTCTCTTAAGGTAGCCAAATGCCTCGTCACCCGGCGAAATTTATTTGAAAACTCGAGGAAATCGTTGTTGTGGTAACTCAGACAACGGTAACATGGACAGGTGGTGGCGTATCGCTTCTGCAGGACTGACCACAGTACGATTTAAAGGGAGGAAAGATTCAAAGAAGGGGGAGCAGCTGCCTGCAGTAACTATGACTCTCTTAAGGTAGCCAAATGCCTCGTCACTCGGCGAAATTTATTTGAAAACGCGAGGAAATCGCCGTTGAAGTAAATCAGACAACGGTAACATGCACAGGTGGTGGCGTATCGCTCTGCAGGACTGACCACAGTACGATTTAAAGGGAGGAAAGATTCAAAGAAGGGGGAGCAGCTGCCTGCAGTAACTATGACGCTCTTAAGGTAGCCAAATGCCTCGTCACTCGGCGAAATTTATTTGAAAACGCGAGGAAATCGTCGTTGAAGTAAATCAGACAACGGTAACATGCACAGGTGGTGGCGTATCGCTCTGCAGGACTGACCACAGTACGATTTAAAGGGAGGAAAGATTCAAAGAAGGGGGAGCAGCTGGCTGCAGTAACTATGACTCTCTTAAGGTAGCCAAATGCCTCGTCACTCGGCGAGATTTATTTGAAAACTCGAGGAAATCGTCGTTGAAGTAAATCAGACAACGGTAACATGCACAAATTGTGGCGTATCGCTCTGCAGGACTGACCACAGTACGATTTAAAGGGAGGAAAGATTCAAAGAAGGGGGAGCAGCTGGCTGCAGTGACTAAGACTCTCTTAAGGTAGCCAAATGCCTCGTCACCCGGCGAAATTTATTTGAAAACTCGAGGAAATCGTTGTTGTGGTAACTCAGACAACGGTAACATGGACAGGTGGTGGCGTATCGCTTCTGCAGGACTGACCACAGTACGATTTAAAGGGAGGAAAGATTCAAAGAAGGGGGAGCAGCTGCCTGCAGTAACTATGACGCTCTTAAGGTAGCCAAATGCCTCGTCACTCGGCGAAATTTATTTGAAAACGCGAGGAAATCGTCGTTGAAGTAAATCAGACAACGGTAACATGCACAGGTGGTGGCGTATCTCTCTGCAGGACTGACCACAGTACGATTTAAAGGGAGGAAAGATTCAAAGAAGGGGGAGCAGCTGGCTGCAGTAACTATGACTCTCTTAAGGTAGCCAAATGCCTCGTCACTCGGCGAGATTTATTTGAAAACTCGAGGAAATCGTCGTTGAAGTAAATCAGACAACGGTAACATGCACAGGTTGTGGCGTATCGCTCTGCAGGACTGACCACAGTACGATTTAAAGGGAGGAAAGATTCAAAGAAGGGGGAGCAGCTGCCTGCAGTAACTATGACGCTCTTAAGGTAGCCAAATGCCTCGTCACTCGGCGAAATTTATTTGAAAACGCGAGGAAATCGTCGTTGAAGTAAATCAGACAACGGTAACATGCACAGGTGGTGACGTATCGCTCTGCAGGACTGACCACAGTACGATTTAAAGGGAGGAAAGATTCAAAGAAGGGGGAGCAGCTGGCTGCAGTAACTATGACTCTCTTAAGGTAGCCAAATGCCTCGTCACTCGGCGCGATTTATTTGAAAACTCGAGGAAATCGTCGTTGAAGTAAATCAGACAACGGTAACATGCACAGGTTGTGGCGTATCGCTCTGCAGGACTGACCACAGTACGATTTAAAGGGAGGAAAGATTCAAAGAAGGGGGAGCAGCTGCCTGCAGTAACTATGACGCTCTTAAGGTAGCCAAATGCCTCGTCACTCGGCGAAATTTATTTGAAAACGCGAGGAAATCGTCGTTGAAGTAAATCAGACAACGGTAACATGCACAGGTGGTGGCGTATCGCTCTGCAGGACTGACCACAGTACGATTTAAAGGGAGGAAAGATTCAAAGAAGGGGGAGCAGCTGCCTGCAGTAACTATGACGCTCTTAAGGTAGCCAAATGCCTCGTCACTCGGCGAAATTTATTTGAAAACGCGGGGAAATCGTCGTTGAAGTAAATCAGACAACGGTAACATGCACAGGTGGTGGCGTATCGCTCTGCAGGACTGACCACAGTACGATTTAAAGGGAGGAAAGATTCAAAGAAGGGGGAGCAGCTGGCTGCAGTAACTATGACTCTCTTAAGGTAGCCAAATGCCTCGTCACTCGGCGAGATTTATTTGAAAACTCGAGGAAATCGTCGTTGAAGTAAATCAGACAACGGTAACATGCACAGGTTGTGGCGTATCGCTCTGCAGGACTGACCACAGTACGATTTAAAGGGAGGAAAGATTCAAAGAAGGGGGAGCAGCTGGCTGCAGTAACTATGACTCTCTTAAGGTAGCCAAATGCCTCGTCACTCGGCGAAATTTATTTTAAAACTCGAGGAAATCGTTGTTAAAGTAACTCAGACAACGGTAACATGGACAGGTGGTGGCGTATTGCTTCTGCAGGACTGACCACAGTACGATTTAAAGGGAGGAAGGATTCAATGAAGGGGGAGCAGCTGGCTGCAGTAACTATGACGCTTATAAGGTAGCCAAATGCCTCGTCATCCGGCGAGGTACATTTGCTAACTCGAGAGACTCGTAGTGGGAGTAACAGAGACGACGTTAACGTGGACATATAGTGGCACATCGGTTCTGTAGGACAGCCATAGCAAGAATGATAGAGAGAATGGGCTTAGAAAAGTGGGAGCAGCAGGCAGGGGTACCATGACTCCCTTAAGGTAGCCAAATGCCTCGTCACCATGTAAATTTTTTTTTGAAAACTCGAGGATATTTTCGTTAAGGTAGCTCAGACAACGTTAAGGTTTACATGTAGTGGCATATTGCTCCTGCAGGACTGACCACAGTAATAATTAAAGAGTGGAAAGAAAGAAAGTTGGTCGAGCAGCTGGCAGCAGCAACTATGACTCTCTTAAGGCAGCCAAATGCCTCGTCACTCGGCGAATTTTATTTGAAAACTCGAGGAAATCGTCGTTGAAGTAACTCAGACAACGGTAACATGGACAGGTGGTGGCGTATCGCTTCTGCAGGACTGACCACAGTACGATTTAAAGGGAGGAAAGATTCAAAGAAGGGGGAGCAGCTGCCTGCAGTAACTATGACGCTCTTAAGGTAGCCAAATGCCTCGTCACTCGGCGAAATTTATTTGAAAACGCGAGGAAATCGTCGTTGAAGTAAATCAGACAACGGTAACATGCACAGGTGGTGGCGTATCGCTCTGCAGGACTGACCACAGTACGATTTAAAGGGAGGAAAGATTCAAAGAAGGGGGAGCAGCTGGCTGCAGTAACTATGACTCTCTTAAGGTAGCCAAATGCCTCGTCACTCGGCGAGATTTATTTGAAAACTCGAGGAAATCGTCGTTGAAGTAAATCAGACAACGGTAACATGCACAGGTTGTGGCGTATCGCTCTGCAGGACTGACCACAGTACGATTTAAAGGGAGGAAAGATTCAAAGAAGGGGGAGCAGCTGCCTGCAGTAACTATGACGCTCTTAAGGTAGCCAAATGCCTCGTTACTCGGCGAAATTTATTTGAAAACGCGAGGAAATCGTCGTTGAAGTAAATCAGACAACGGTAACATGCACAGGTGGTGGCGTATCGCTCTGCAGGACTGACCACAGTACGATTTAAAGGGAGGAAAGATTCAAAGAAGGGGGAGCAGCTGGCTGCAGTAACTATGACTCTCTTAAGGTAGCCAAATGCCTCGTCACTCGGCGAGATTTATTTGAAAACTCGAGGAAATCGTCGTTGAAGTAAATCAGACAACGGTAACATGCACAGGTTGTGGCGTATCGCTCTGCAGGACTGACCACAGTACGATTTAAAGGGAGGAAAGATTCAAAGAAGGGGGAGCAGCTGCCTGCAGTAACTATGACGCTCTTAAGGTAGCCAAATGCCTCGTCACTCGGCGAAATTTATTTGATAACGCGAGGAAATCGTCGTTGAAGTAAATCAGACAACGGTAACATGCACAGGTGGTGGCGTATCGCTCTGCAGGACTGACCACAGTACGATTTAAAGGGAGGAAAGATTCAAAGAAGGGGGAGCAGCTGCCTGCAGTAACTATGACGCTCTTAAGGTAGCCAAATGCCTCGTCACTCGGCGAAATTTATTTGAAAACGCGAGGAAATCGTCGTTGAAGTAAATCAGACAACGGTAACATGCACAGGTGGTGGCGTATCGCTCTGCAGGACTGACCACAGTACGATTTAAAGGGAGGAAAGATTCAAAGAAGGGGGAGCAGCTGGCTGCAGTAACTATGACTCTCTTAAGGTAGCCAAATGCCTCGTCACTCGGCGAGATTTATTTGAAAACTCGAGGAAATCGTCGTTGAAGTAAATCAGACAACGGTAACATGCACAGGTTGTGGCGTATCGCTCTGCAGGACTGACCACAGTACGATTTAAAGGGAGGAAAGATTCAAAGAAGGGGGAGCAGCTGGCTGCAGTAACTATGACTCTCTTAAGGTAGCCAAATGCCTCGTCACTCGGCGAAATTTATTTTAAAACTCGAGGAAATCGTTGTTAAAGTAACTCAGACAACGGTAACATGGACAGGTGGTGGCGTATTGCTTCTGCAGGACTGACCACAGTACGATTTAAAGGGAGGAAGGATTCAATGAAGGGGGAGCAGCTGGCTGCAGTAACTATGACGCTTATAAGGTAGCCAAATGCCTCGTCATCCGGCGAGGTACATTTGCTAACTCGAGAGACTCGTAGTGGGAGTAACAGAGACGACGTTAACGTGGACATATAGTGGCACATCGGTTCTGTAGGACAGCCATAGCAAGAATGATAGAGAGAATGGGCTTAGAAAAGTGGGAGCAGCAGGCAGGGGTACTATGACTCCCTTAAGGTAGCCAAATGCCTCGTCACCATGTAAATTTTTTTTTGAAAACTCGAGGATATTTTCGTTAAGGTAGCTCAGACAACGTTAAGGTTTACATGTAGTGGCATATTGCTCCTGCAGGACTGACCACAGTAATAATTAAAGAGTGGAAAGAAAGAAAGTTGGTCGAGCAGCTGGCAGCAGCAACTATGACTCTCTTAAGGCAGCCAAATGCCTCGTCACTCGGCGAAATTTATTTGAAAACTCGAGGAAATCGTCGTTGAAGTAACTCAGACAACGGTAACATGGACAGGTGGTGGCGTATCGCTTCTGCAGGACTGACCACAGTACGATTTAAAGGGAGGAAAGATTCAAAGAAGGGGGAGCAGCTGCCTGCAGTAACTATGACGCTCTTAAGGTAGCCAAATGCCTCGTCACTCGGCGAAATTTGTTTGAAAACGCGAGGAAATCGTCGTTGAAGTAAATCAGACAACGGTAACATGCACAGGTGGTGGCGTATCGCTCTGCAGGACTGACCACAGTACGATTTAAAGGGAGGAAAGATTCAAAGAAGGGGGAGCAGCTGGCTGCAGTAACTATGACTCTCTTAAGGTAGCCAAATGCCTCGTCACTCGGCGAGATTTATTTGAAAACTCGAGGAAATCGTCGTTGAAGTAAATCAGACAACGGTAACATGCACAGGTTGTGGCGTATCGCTCTGCAGGACTGACCACAGTACGATTTAAAGGGAGGAAAGATTCAAAGAAGGGGGAGCAGCTGCCTGCAGTAACTATGACGCTCTTAAGGTAGCCAAATGCCTCGTTACTCGGCGAAATTTATTTGAAAACGCGAGGAAATCGTCGTTGAAGTAAATCAGACAACGGTAACATGCACAGGTGGTGGCGTATCGCTCTGCAGGACTGACCACAGTACGATTTAAAGGGAGGAAAGATTCAAAGAAGGGGGAGCAGCTGGCTGCAGTAACTATGACTCTCTTAAGGTAGCCAAATGCCTCGTCACTCGGCGAGATTTATTTGAAAACTCGAGGAAATCGTCGTTGAAGTAAATCAGACAACGGTAACATGCACAGGTTGTGGCGTATCGCTCTGCAGGACTGACCACAGTACGATTTAAAGGGAGGAAAGATTCAAAGAAGGGGGAGCAGCTGCCTGCAGTAACTATGACGCTCTTAAGGTAGCCAAATGCCTCGTCACTCGGCGAAATTTATTTGATAACGCGAGGAAATCGTCGTTGAAGTAAATCAGACAACGGTAACATGCACAGGTGGTGGCGTATCGCTCTGCAGGACTGACCACAGTACGATTTAAAGGGAGGAAAGATTCAAAGAAGGGGGAGCAGCTGCCTGCAGTAACTATGACGCTCTTAAGGTAGCCAAATGCCTCGTCACTCGGCGAAATTTATTTGAAAACGCGAGGAAATCGTCGTTGAAGTAAATCAGACAACGGTAACATGCACAGGTGGTGGCGTATCGCTCTGCAGGACTGACCACAGTACGATTTAAAGGGAGGAAAGATTCAAAGAAGGGGGAGCAGCTGGCTGCAGTAACTATGACTCTCTTAAGGTAGCCAAATGCCTCGTCACTCGGCGAGATTTATTTGAAAACTCGAGGAAATCGTCGTTGAAGTAAATCAGACAACGGTAACATGCACAGGTTGTGGCGTATCGCTCTGCAGGACTGACCACAGTACGATTTAAAGGGAGGAAAGATTCAAAGAAGGGGGAGCAGCTGGCTGCAGTAACTATGACTCTCTTAAGGTAGCCAAATGCCTCGTCACTCGGCGAAATTTATTTTAAAACTCGAGGAAATCGTTGTTAAAGTAACTCAGACAACGGTAACATGGACAGGTGGTGGCGTATTGCTTCTGCAGGACTGACCACAGTACGATTTAAAGGGAGGAAGGATTCAATGAAGGGGGAGCAGCTGGCTGCAGTAACTATGACGCTTATAAGGTAGCCAAATGCCTCGTCATCCGGCGAGGTACATTTGCTAACTCGAGAGACTCGTAGTGGGAGTAACAGAGACGACGTTAACGTGGACATATAGTGGCACATCGGTTCTGTAGGACAGCCATAGCAAGAATGATAGAGAGAATGGGCTTAGAAAAGTGGGAGCAGCAGGCAGGGGTACTATGACTCCCTTAAGGTAGCCAAATGCCTCGTCACCATGTAAATTTTTTTTTGAAAACTCGAGGATATTTTCGTTAAGGTAGCTCAGACAACGTTAAGGTTTACATGTAGTGGCATATTGCTCCTGCAGGACTGACCACAGTAATAATTAAAGAGTGGAAAGAAAGAAAGTTGGTCGAGCAGCTGGCAGCAGCAACTATGACTCTCTTAAGGCAGCCAAATGCCTCGTCACTCGGCGAAATTTATTTGAAAACTCGAGGAAATCGTCGTTGAAGTAACTCAGACAACGGTAACATGGACAGGTGGTGGCGTATCGCTTCTGCAGGACTGACCACAGTACGATTTAAAGGGAGGAAAGATTCAAAGAAGGGGGAGCAGCTGCCTGCAGTAACTATGACGCTCTTAAGGTAGCCAAATGCCTCGTCACTCGGCGAAATTTATTTGAAAACGCGAGGAAATCGTCGTTGAAGTAAATCAGACAACGGTAACATGCACAGGTGGTGGCGTATCGCTCTGCAGGACTGACCACAGTACGATTTAAAGGGAGGAAAGATTCAAAGAAGGGGGAGCAGCTGCCTGCAGTAACTATGACGCTCTTAAGGTAGCCAAATGCCTCGTCACTCGGCGAAATTTATTTGAAAACGCGAGGAAATCGTCGTTGAAGTAAATCAGACAACGGTAACATGCACAGGTGGTGGCGTATCGCTCTGCAGGACTGACCACAGTACGATTTAAAGGGAGGAAAGATTCAAAGAAGGGGGAGCAGCTGGCTGCAGTAACTATGACTCTCTTAAGGTAGCCAAATGCCTCGTCACTGGGCGAGATTTATTTGAAAACTCGAGGAAATCGTCGTTGAAGTAAATCAGACAACGGTAACATGCACAGGTTGTGGCGTATCGCTCTGCAGGACTGACCACAGTACGATTTAAAGGGAGGAAAGATTCAAAGAAGGGGGAGCAGCTGCCTGCAGTAACTATGACGCTCTTAAGGTAGCCAAATGCCTCGTCACTCGGCGAAATTTATTTGAAAACGCGAGGAAATCGTCGTTGAAGTAAATCAGACAACGGTAACATGCACAGGTGGTGGCGTATCGCTCTGCAGGACTGACCACAGTACGATTTAAAGGGAGGAAAGATTCAAAGAAGGGGGAGCAGCTGCCTGCAGTAACTATGACGCTCTTAAGGTAGCCAAATGCCTCGTCACTCGAAGAAATTTATTTGGAAACGCGAGGAAATCGTCGTTGAAGTAAATCAGACAACGGTAACATGCACAGGTGCTGGCGTATCGCTCTGCAGGACTGTCCACAGTACGATTTAAAGGGAGGAAAGATTCAAAGAAGGGGGAGCAGCTGGCTGCAGTAACTATGACTCTCTTAAGGTAGCCAAATGCCTCGTCACTCGGCGAGATTTATTTGAAAACTCGAGGAAATCGTCGTTGAAGTAAATCAGACAACGGTAACATGCACAGGTTGTGGCGTATCGCTCTGCAGGACTGACCACAGTACGATTTAAAGGGAGGAAAGATTCAAAGAAGGGGGAGCAGCTGCCTGCAGTAACTATGACGCTCTTAAGGTAGCCAAATGCCTCGTCACTCGGCGAAATTTATTTGAAAACGCGAGGAAATCGTCGTTGAAGTAAATCAGACAACGGTAACATGCACAGGTGGTGGCGTATCGCTCTGCAGGACTGACCACAGTACGATTTAAAGGGAGGAAAGATTCAAAGAAGGGGGAGCAGCTGCCTGCAGTAACTATGACGCTCTTAAGGTAGCCAAATGCCTCGTCACTCGGCGAAATTTATTTGAAAACGCGAGGAAATCGTCGATGAAGTAAATCAGACAACGGTAACATGCACAGGTTGTGGCGTATCGCTCTGCAGGACTGACCACAGTACGATTTAAAGGGAGGAAAGATTCAAAGAAGGGGGAGCAGCTGCCTGCAGTAACTATGACGCTCTTAAGGTAGCCAAATGCCTCATCACTCGGCGAAATTTATTTGAAAACGCGAGGAAATCGTCGTTGAAGTAAATCAGACAACGGTAACATGCACAGGTGGTGGCGTATCGCTCTGCAGGACTGACCACAGTACGATTTAAAGGGAGGAAAGATTCAAAGAAGGGGGAGCAGCTGCCTGCAGTAACTATGACGCTCTTAAGGTAGCCAAATGCCTCGTCACTCGGCGAAATTTATTTGAAAACGCGAGGAAATCGTCGTTGAAGTAAATCAGACAACGGTAACATGCACAGGTGGTGGCGTATCGCTCTGCAGGACTGACCACAGTACGATTTAAAGGGAGGAAAGATTCAAAGAAGGGGGAGCAGCTGGCTGCAGTAACTATGACTCTCTTAAGGTAGCCAAATGCCTCGTCACTCGGCGAGATTTATTTGAAAACTCGAGGAAATCGTCGTTGAAGTAAATCAGACAACGGTAACATGCACAGGTTGTGGCGTATCGCTCTGCAGGACTGACCACAGTACGATTTAAAGGGAGGAAAGATTCAAAGAAGGGGGAGCAGCTGCCTGCAGTAACTATGACGCTCTTAAGGTAGCCAAATGCCTCGTCACTCGGGGAAATTTATTTGAAAACGCGAGGAAATCGTCGTTGAAGTAAATCAGACAACGGTAACATGCACAGGTGGTGGCGTATCGCTCTGCAGGACTGACCACAGTACGATTTAAAGGGAGGAAAGATTCAAAGAAGGGGGAGCAGCTGCCTGCAGTAACTATGACGCTCTTAAGGTAGCCAAATGCCTCGTCACTCGGCGATATTTATTTGAAAACGCGAGGAAATCGTCGTTGAAGTAAATCAGACAACGGTAACATGCACAGGTGGTGGCGTATCGCTCTGCAGGACTGACCACAGTACGATTTAAAGGGAGGAAAGATTCAAAGAAGGGGGAGCAGCTGGCTGCAGTAACTATGACTCTCTTAAGGTAGCCAAATGCCTCGTCACTCGGCGAGATTTATTTGAAAACTCGAGGAAATCGTCGTTGAAGTAAATCAGACAACGGTAACATGCACAGGTTGTGGCGTATCGCTCTGCAGGACTGACCACAGTACGATTTAAAGGGAGGAAAGATTCAAAGAAGGGGGAGCAGCTGGCTGCAGTGACTATGACTCTCTTAAGGTAGCCAAATGCCTCGTCACCCGGCGAAATTTATTTGAAAACTCGAGGAAATCGTTGTTGTGGTAACTCAGACAACGGTAACATGGACAGGTGGTGGCGTATCGCTTCTGCAGGACTGACCACAGTACGATTTAAAGGGAGGAAAGATTCAAAGAAGGGGGAGCAGCTGCCTGCAGTAACTATGACTCTCTTAAGGTAGCCAAATGCCTCGTCACTCGGCGAAATTTATTTTAAAACTCGAGGAAATCGTTGTTAAAGTAACTCAGACAACGGTAACATGGACAGGTGGTGGCGTATTGCTTCTGCAGGACTGACCACAGTACGATTTAAAGGGAGGAAGGATTCAAAGAAGGGGGAGCAGCTGGCTGCAGTAACTATGACGCTTATAAGGTAGCCAAATGCCTCGTCATCCGGCGAGGTACATTTGCTAACTCGAGAGACTCGTAGTGGGAGTAACAGAGACGACGTTAACGTGGACATATAGTGGCACATTGGTTCTGTAGGACAGCCATAGCAAGAATGATAGAGAGAATGGGCTTAGAAAAGTGGGAGCAGCAGGCAGGGGTACTATGACTCCCTTAAGGTAGCCAAATGCCTCGTCACCATGTAAATTTTTTTTTGAAAACTCGAGGGTATTTTCGTTAAGGTAACTCAGACTACGTTAAGGTTTACATGTAGTGGCATATTGCTCCTGCAGGACTGACCACAGTAATAATTAAAGAGTGGAAAGAAAGAAAGTTGGTCGAGCAGCTGGCAGCAGCAACTATGACTCTCTTAAGGCAGCCAAATGCCTCGTCACTCGGCGAAATTTATTTGAAAACTCGAGGAAATCGTCGTTGAAGTAACTCAGACAACGGTAACATGGACAGGTGGTGGCGTATCGCTTCTGCAGGACTGACCACAGTACGATTTAAAGGGAGGAAAGATTCAAAGAAGGGGGAGCAGCTGCCTGCAGTAACTATGACGCTCTTAAGGTAGCCAAATGCCTCGTCACTCGGCGAAATTTATTTGAAAACGCGAGGAAATCGTCGTTGAAGTAAATCAGACAACGGTAACATGCACAGGTGGTGGCGTATCGCTCTGCAGGACTGACCACAGTACGATTTAAAGGGAGGAAAGATTCAAAGAAGGGGGAGCAGCTGGCTGCAGTAACTATGACTCTCTTAAGGTAGCCAAATGCCTCGTCACTCGGCGAGATTTATTTGAAAACTCGAGGAAATCGTCGTTGAAGTAAATCAGACAACGGTAACATGCACAGGTTGTGGCGTATCGCTCTGCAGGACTGACCACAGTACGATTTAAAGGGAGGAAAGATTCAAAGAAGGGGGAGCAGCTGCCTGCAGTAACTATGACGCTCTTAAGGTAGCCAAATGCCTCGTCACTCGGCGAAATTTATTTGAAAACGCGAGGAAATCGTCGTTGAAGTAAATCAGACAACGGTAACATGCACAGGTGGTGGCGTATCGCTCTGCAGGACTGACCACAGTACGATTTAAAGGGAGGAAAGATTCAAAGAAGGGGGAGCAGCTGGCTGCAGTAACTATGACTCTCTTAAGGTAGCCAAATGCCTCGTCACTCGGCGAGATTTATTTGAAAACTCGAGGAAATCGTCGTTGAAGTAAATCAGACAACGGTAACATGCACAGGTTGTGGCGTATCGCTCTGCAGGACTGACCACAGTACGATTTAAAGGGAGGAAAGATTCAAAGAAGGGGGAGCAGCTGCCTGCAGTAACTATGACGCTCTTAAGGTAGCCAAATGCCTCGTCACTCGGCGAAATTTATTTGAAAACGCGAGGAAATCGTCGTTGAAGTAAATCAGACAACGGTAACATGCACAGGTGGTGGCGTATCGCTCTGCAGGACTGACCACAGTACGATTTAAAGGGAGGAAAGATTCAAAGAAGGGGGAGCAGCTGCCTGCAGTAACTATGACGCTCTTAAGGTAGCCAAATGCCTCGTCACTCGGCGAAATTTATTTGAAAACGCGAGGAAATCGTCGTTGAAGTAAATCAGACAACGGTAACATGCACAGGTGGTGGCGTATCACTCTGCAGGACTGACCACAGTACGATTTAAAGGGAGGAAAGATTCAAAGAAGGGGGAGCAGCTGGCTGCAGTAACTATGACTCTCATAAGGTAGCCAAATGCCTCGTCACTCGGCGAGATTTATTTGAAAACTGGAGGAAATCGTCGTTGAAGTAAATCAGACAACGCTAACATGCACAGGTTGTGGCGTATCGCTCTGCAGGACTGACCACAGTACGATTTAAAGGGAGGAAAGATTCAAAGAAGGGGGAGCAGCTGGCTGCAGAGACTATGACTCTCTTAAGGTAGCCAAATGCCTCGTCACCCGGCGAAATTTATTTGAAAACTCGAGGAAATCGTTGTTGTGGTAACTCAGACAACGGTAACATGGACAGGTGGTGGCGTATCGCTTCTGCAGGACTGACCACAGTACGATTTAAAGGGAGGAAAGATTCAAAGAAGGGGGAGCAGCTGCCTGCAGTAACTATGACGCTCTTAAGGTAGCCAAATGCCTCGTCACTCGGCGAAATTTATTTGAAAACGCGAGGAAATCGTCGTTGAAGTAAATCAGACAACGGTAACATGCACAGGTGGTGGCGTATCGCTCTGCAGGACTGACCACAGTACGATTTAAAGGGAGGAAAGATTCAAAGAAGGGGGAGCAGCTGGCTGCAGTAACTATGACTCTCTTAAGGTAGCCAAATGCCTCGTCACTCGGCGAGATTTATTTGAAAACTCGAGGAAATCGTCGTTGAAGTAAATCAGACAACGGTAACATGCACAGGTTGTGGCGTATCGCTCTGCAGGACTGACCACAGTACGATTTAAAGGGAGGAAAGATTCAAAGAAGGGGGAGCAGCTGCCTGCAGTAACTATGACGCTCTTAAGGTAGCCAAATGCCTCGTCACTCGGCGAAATTTATTTGAAAACGCGAGGAAATCGTCGTTGAAGTAAATCAGACAACGGTAACATGCACAGGTGGTGGCGTATCGCTCTGCAGGACTGACCACAGTACGATTTAAAGGGAGGAAAGATTCAAAGAAGGGGGAGCAGCTGGCTGCAGTAACTATGACTCTCTTAAGGTAGCCAAATGCCTCGTCACTCGGCGAGATTTATTTGAAAACTCGAGGAAATCGTCGTTGAAGTAAATCAGACAACGGTAACATGCACAGGTTGTGGCGTATCGCTCTGCAGGACTGACCACAGTACGATTTAAAGGGAGGAAAGATTCAAAGAAGGGGGAGCAGCTGCCTGCAGTAACTATGACGCTCTTAAGGTAGCCAAATGCCTCGTCACTCGGCGAAATTTATTTGAAAACGCGAGGAAATCGTCGTTGAAGTAAATCAGACAACGGTAACATGCACAGGTGGTGGCGTATCGCTCTGCAGGACTGACCACAGTACGATTTAAAGGGAGGAAAGATTCAAAGAAGGGGGAGCAGCTGCCTGCAGTAACTATGACGCTCTTAAGGTAGCCAAATGCCTCGTCACTCGGCGAAATTTATTTGAAAACGCGAGGAAATCGTCGTTGAAGTAAATCAGACAACGGTAACATGCACAGGTAGTGGCGTATCGCTCTGCAGGACTGACCACAGTACGATTTAAAGGGAGGAAAGATTCAAAGAAGGGGGAGCAGCTGGCTGCAGTAACTATGACTCTCTTAAGGTAGCCAAATGCCTCGTCACTCGGCGAGATTTATTTGAAAACTGGAGGAAATCGTCGTTGAAGTAAATCAGACAACGCTAACATGCACAGGTTGTGGCGTATCGCTCTGCAGGACTGACCACAGTACGATTTAAAGGGAGGAAAGATTCAAAGAAGGGGGAGCAGCTGGCTGCAGAGACTATGACTCTCTTAAGGTAGCCAAATGCCTCGTCACCCGGCGAAATTTATTTGAAAACTCGAGGAAATCGTTGTTGTGGTAACTCAGACAACGGTAACATGGACAGGTGGTGGCGTATCGCTTCTGCAGGACTGACCACAGTACGATTTAAAGGGAGGAAAGATTCAAAGAAGGGGGAGCAGCTGGCTGCAGTAACTATGACGCTCTTAAGGTAGTCAAATGCCTCGTCACTCGGCGAAATTTATTTGAAAACGCGAGGAAATCGTCGTTGAAGTAAATCAGACAACGGTAACATGCACAGGTGGTGGCGTATCGCTCTGCAGGACTGACCACAGTACGATTTAAAGGGAGGAAAGATTCAAAGAAGGGAGAGCAGCTGGCTGCAGTAACTATGACTCTCTTAAGGTAGCCAAATGCCTCGTCACTCGGCGAAATTTATTTTAAAACTCGAGGAAATCGTTGTTAAAGTAACTCAGACAACGGTAACATGGACAGGTGGTGGCGTATTGCTTCTGCAGGACTGACCACAGTACGATTTAAAGGGAGGAAGGATTCAATGAAGGGGGAGCAGCTGGCTGCAGTAACTATGACGCTTATAAGGTAGCCAAATGCCTCGTCATCCGGCGAGGTACATTTGCTAACTCGAGAGACTCGTAGTGGGAGTAACAGAGACGACGTTAACGTGGACATATAGTGGCACATCGGTTCTGTAGGACAGCCATAGCAAGAATGATAGAGAGAATGGGCTTAGAAAAGTGGGAGCAGCAGGCAGGGGTACTATGACTCCCTTAAGGTAGCCAAATGCCTCGTCACCATGTAAATTTTTTTTTGAAAACTCGAGGATATTTTCGTTAAGGTAGCTCAGACAACGTTAAGGTTTACATGTAGTGGCATATTGCTCCTGCAGGACTGACCACAGTAATAATTAAAGAGTGGAAAGAAAGAAAGTTGGTCGAGCAGCTGGCAGCAGCAACTATGACTCTCTTAAGGCAGCCAAATGCCTCGTCACTCGGCGAAATTTATTTGAAAACTCGAGGAAATCGTCGTTGAAGTAACTCAGACAACGGTAACATGGACAGGTGGTGGCGTATCGCTTCTGCAGGACTGACCACAGTACGATTTAAAGGGAGGAAAGATTCAAAGAAGGGGGAGCAGCTGCCTGCAGTAACTATGACGCTCTTAAGGTAGCCAAATGCCTCGTCACTCGGCGAAATTTATTTGAAAACGCGAGGAAATCGTCGTTGAAGTAAATCAGACAACGGTAACATGCACAGGTGGTGGCGTATCGCTCTGCAGGACTGACCACAGTACGATTTAAAGGGAGGAAAGATTCAAAGAAGGGGGAGCAGCTGGCTGCAGTAACTATGACTCTCTTAAGGTAGCCAAATGCCCCGTCACTCGGCGATATTTATTTGAAAACTCGAGGAAATCGTCGTTGAAGTAAATCAGACAACGGTAACATGCACAGGTTGTGGCGTATCGCTCTGCAGGACTGACCACAGTACGATTTAAAGGGAGGAAAGATTCAAAGAAGGGGGAGCAGCTGCCTGCAGTAACTATGACGCTCTTAAGGTAGCCAAATGCCTCGTCACTCGGCGAAATTTATTTGAAAACGCGAGGAAATCGTCGTTGAAGTAAATCAGACAACGGTAACATGCACAGGTGGTGGCGTATCGCTCTGCAGGACTGACCACAGTACGATTTAAAGGGAGGAAAGATTCAAAGAAGGGGGAGCAGCTGGCTGCAGTAACTATGACTCTCTTAAGGTAGCCAAATGCCTCGTCACTCGGCGAGATTTATTTGAAAACTCGAGGAAATCGTCGTTGAAGTAAATCAGACAACGGTAACATGCACAGGTTGTGGCGTATCGCTCTGCAGGACTGACCACAGTACGATTTAAAGGGAGGAAAGATTCAAAGAAGGGGGAGCAGCTGCCTGCAGTAACTATGACGCTCTTAAGGTAGCCAAATGCCTCGTCACTCGGCGAAATTTATTTGAAAACGCGAGGAAATCGTCGTTGAAGTAAATCAGACAACGGTAACATGGACAGGTGGTGGCGTATCGCTTCTGCAGGACTGACCACAGTACGATTTAAAGGGAGGAAGGATTCAAAGAAGGGGGAGCAGCTGGCTGCAGTAACTATGACGCTTATAAGGTAGCCAAATGCCTCGTCATCCGGCGAGGTACATTTGCTAACTCGAGAGACTCGTAGTGGGAGTAACAGAGACGACGTTAACGTGGACATATAGTGGCACATCGGTTCTGTAGGACAGCCATAGCAAGAATGATACAGAGAATGGGCTTAGAAAAGTGGGAGCAGCAGGCAGGGGTACTATGACTCCCTTAAGGTAGCCAAATGCCTCGTCACCATGTAAATTTTTTTTTGAAAACTCGAGGGTATTTTCGTTAAGGTAACTCAGACTACGTTAAGGTTTACATGTAGTGGCATATTGCTCCTGCAGGACTGACCACAGTAATAATTAAAGAGTGGAAAGAAAGAAAGTTGGTCGAGCAGCTGGCAGCAGCAACTATGACACTCTTAAGGCAGCCAAATGCCTCGTCACTCGGCGAAATTTATTTGAAAACTCGAGGAAATCGTCGTTGAAGTAACTCAGACAACGGTAACATGGACAGGTGGTGGCGTATCGCTTCTGCAGGACTGACCACAGTACGATTTAAAGGGAGGAAAGATTCAAAGAAGGGGGAGCAGCTGGCTGCAGTAACTATGACTCTCTTAAGGTAGCCAAATGCCTCGTCACTCGGCGAGATTTATTTGAAAACTCGAGGAAATCGTCGTTGAAGTAAATCAGACAACGGTAACATGCACAGGTTGTGGCGTATCGCTCTGCAGGACTGACCACAGTACGATTTAAAGGGAGGAAAGATTCAAAGAAGGGGGAGCAGCTGCCTGCAGTAACTATGACGCTCTTAAGGTAGCCAAATGCCTCGTCACTCGGCGAAATTTATTTGAAAACGCGAGGAAATCGTCGTTGAAGTAAATCAGACAACGGTACCATGCACAGGTGGTGGCGTATCGCTCTGCAGGACTGACCACAGTACGATTTAAAGGGAGGAAAGATTCAAAGAAGGGGGAGCAGCTGCCTGCAGTAACTATGACGCTCTTAAGGTAGCCAAATGCCTCGTCACTCGGCGAAATTTATTTGAAAACGCGAGGAAATCGTCGTTGAAGTAAATCAGACAACGGTAACATGCACAGGTGGTGGCGTATCGCTCTGCAGGACTGACCACAGTACGATTTAAAGGGAGGAAAGATTCAAAGAAGGGGGAGCAGCTGGCTGCAGTAACTATGACTCTCTTAAGGTAGCCAAATGCCTCGTCACTCGGCGAGATTTATTTGAAAACTGGAGGAAATCGTCGTTGAAGTAAATCAGACAACGGTAACATGCACAGGTTGTGGCCTATCGCTCTGCAGGACTGACCACAGTACGATTTAAAGGGAGGAAAGATTCAAAGAAGGGGGAGCAGCTGGCTGCAGAGACTATGACTCTCTTAAGGTAGCCAAATGCCTCGTCACCCGGCGAAATTTATTTGAAAACTCGAGGAAATCGTTGTTGTGGTAACTCAGACAACGGTAACATGGACAGGTGGTGGCGTATCGCTTCTGCAGGACTGACCACAGTACGATTTAAAGGGAGGAAAGATTCAAAGAAGGGGGAGCAGCTGCCTGCAGTAACTATGACGCTCTTAAGGTAGTCAAATGCCTCGTCACTCGGCGAAATTTATTTGAAAACGCGAGGAAATCGTCGTTGAAGTAAATCAGACAACGGTAACATGCACAGGTGGTGGCGTATCGCTCTGCAGGACATACCACAGTACGATTTAAAGGGAGGAAAGATTCAAAGAAGGGGGAGCAGCTGGCTGCAGTAACTATGACTCTCTTAAGGTAGCCAAATGCCTCGTCACTCGGCGAAATTTATTTTAAAACTCGAGGAAATCGTTGTTAAAGTAACTCAGACAACGGTAACATGGACAGGTGGTGGCGTATTGCTTCTGCAGGACTGACCACAGTACGATTTAAAGGGAGGAAGGATTCAATGAAGGGGGAGCAGCTGGCTGCAGTAACTATGACGCTTATAAGGTAGCCAAATGCCTCGTCATCCGGCGAGGTACATTTGCTAACTCGAGAGACTCGTAGTGGGAGTAACAGAGACGACGTTAACGTGGACATATAGTGGCACATCGGTTCTGTAGGACAGCCATAGCAAGAATGATAGAGAGAATGGGCTTAGAAAAGTGGGAGCAGCAGGCAGGGGTACTATGACTCCCTTAAGGTAGCCAAATGCCTCGTCACCATGTAAATTTTTTTTTGAAAACTCGAGGATATTTTCGTTAAGGTAGCTCAGACAACGTTAAGGTTTACATGTAGTGGCATATTGCTCCTGCAGGACTGACCACAGTAATAATTAAAGAGTGGAAAGAAAGAAAGTTGGTCGAGCAGCTGGCAGCAGCAACTATGACTCTCTTAAGGCAGCCAAATGCCTCGTCACTCGGCGAAATTTATTTGAAAACTCGAGGAAATCGTCGTTGAAGTAACTCAGACAACGGTAACATGGACAGGTGGTGGCGTATCGCTTCTGCAGGACTGACCACAGTACGATTTAAAGGGAGGAAAGATTCAAAGAAGGGGGAGCAGCTGCCTGCAGTAACTATGACGCTCTTAAGGTAGCCAAATGCCTCGTCACTCGGCGAAATTTATTTGAAAACGCGAGGAAATCGTCGTTGAAGTAAATCAGACAACGGTAACATGCACAGGTGGTGGCGTATCGCTCTGCAGGACTGACCACAGTACGATTTAAAGGGAGGAAAGATTCAAAGAAGGGGGAGCAGCTGGCTGCAGTAACTATGACTCTCTTAAGGTAGCCAAATGCCTCGTCACTCGGCGATATTTATTTGAAAACTCGAGGAAATCGTCGTTGAAGTAAATCAGACAACGGTAACATGCACAGGTTGTGGCGTATCGCTCTGCAGGACTGACCACAGTACGATTTAAAGGGAGGAAAGATTCAAAGAAGGGGGAGCAGCTGCCTGCAGTAACTATGACGCTCTTAAGGTAGCCAAATGCCTCGTCACTCGGCGAAATTTATTTGAAAACGCGAGGAAATCGTCGTTGAAGTAAATCAGACAACGGTAACATGCACAGGTGGTGGCGTATCGCTCTGCAGGACTGACCACAGTACGATTTAAAGGGAGGAAAGATTCAAAGAAGGGGGAGCAGCTGGCTGCAGTAACTATGACTCTCTTAAGGTAGCCAAATGCCTCGTCACTCGGCGAGATTTATTTGAAAACTCGAGGAAATCGTCGTTGAAGTAAATCAGACAACGGTAACATGCACAGTTTGTGGCGTATCGCTCTGCAGGACTGACCACAGTACGATTTAAAGGGAGGAAAGATTCAAAGAAGGGGGAGCAGCTGCCTGCAGTAACTATGACGCTCTTAAGGTAGCCAAATGCCTCGTCACTCGGCGAAATTTATTTGAAAACGCGAGGAAATCGTCGTTGAAGTAAATCAGACAACGGTAACATGCACAGGTGGTGGCGTATCGCTCTGCAGGACTGACCACAGTACGATTTAAAGGGAGGAAAGATTCAAAGAAGGGGGAGCAGCTGCCTGCAGTAACTATGACGCTCTTAAGGTAGCCAAATGCCTCGTCACTCGGCGAAATTTATTTGAAAACGCGAGGAAATCGTAGTTGAAGTAAATCAGACAACGGTAACATGCACAGGTGGTGGCGTATCGCTCTGCAGGACTGACCACAGTACGATTTAAAGGGAGGAAAGATTCAAAGAAGGGGGAGCAGCTGGCTGCAGTAACTATGACTCTCTTAAGGTAGCCAAATGCCTCGTCACTCGGCGAGATTTATTTGAAAACTCGAGGAAATCGTCGTTGAAGTAAATCAGACAACGGTAACATGCACAGGTTGTGGCGTATCGCTCTGCAGGACTGACCACAGTACGATTTAAAGGGAGGAAAGATTCAAAGAAGGGGGAGCAGCTGGCTGCAGTGACTATGACTCTCTTAAGGTAGCCAAATGCCTCGTCACCCGGCGAAATTTATTTGAAAACGCGAGGAAATCGTCGTTGAAGTAAATCAGACAACGGTAACATGCACAGGTGGTGGCGTATCGCTCTGCAGGACTGACCACAGTACGATTTAAAGGGAGGAAAGATTCAAAGAAGGGGGAGCAGCTGGCTGCAGTAACTATGACTCTCTTAAGGTAGCCAAATGCCTCGTCACTCGGCGAAATTTATTTTAAAACTCGAGGAAATCGTTGTTAAAGTAACTCAGACAACGGTAACATGGACAGGTGGTGGCGTATTGCTTCTGCAGGACTGACCACAGTACGATTTAAAGGGAGGAAGGATTCAATGAAGGGGGAGTAGCTGGCTGCAGTAACTATGACGCTTATAAGGTAGCCAAATGCCTCGTCATCCGGCGAGGTACATTTGCTAACTCGAGAGACTCGTAGTGGGAGTAACAGAGACGACGTTAACGTGGACATATAGTGGCACATCGGTTCTGTAGGACAGCCATAGCAAGAATGATAGAGAGAATGGGCTTAGAAAAGTGGGAGCAGCAGGCAGGGGTACTATGACTCCCTTAAGGTAGCCAAATGCCTCGTCACCATGTAAATTTTTTTTTGAAAACTCGAGGATATTTTCGTTAAGGTAGCTCAGACAACGTTAAGGTTTACATGTAGTGGCATATTGCTCCTGCAGGACCGACCACAGTAATAATTAAAGAGTGGAAAGAAAGAAAGTTGGTCGAGCAGCTGGCAGCAGCAACTATGACTCTCTTAAGGCAGCCAAATGCCTCGTCACTCGGCGAAATTTATTTGAAAACTCGAGGAAATCGTCGTTGAAGTAACTCAGACAACGGTAACATGGACAGGTGGTGGCGTATCGCTTCTGCAGGACTGACCACAGTACGATTTAAAGGGAGGAAAGATTCAAAGAAGGGGGAGCAGCTGCCTGCAGTAACTATGACGCTCTTAAGGTAGCCAAATGCCTCGTCACTCGGCGAAATTTATTTGAAAACGCGAGGAAATCGTCGTTGAAGTAAATCAGACAACGGTAACATGCACAGGTGGTGGCGTATCGCTCTGCAGGACTGACCACAGTACGATTTAAAGGGAGGAAAGATTCAAAGAAGGGGGAGCAGCTGGCTGCAGTAACTATGACTCTCTTAAGGTAGCCAAATGCCTCGTCACTCGGCGAGATTTATTTGAAAACTCGAGGAAATCGTCGTTGAAGTAAATCAGACAACGGTAACATGCACAGGTTGTGGCGTATCGCTCTGCAGGACTGACCACAGTACGATTTAAAGGGAGGAAAGATTCAAAGAAGGGGGAGCAGCTGCCTGCAGTAACTATGACGCTCTTAAGGTAGCCAAATGCCTCGTCACTCGGCGAAATTTATTTGAAAACGCGAGGAAATCGTCGTTGAAGTAAATCAGACAACGGTAACATGCACAGGTGGTGGCGTATCGCTCTGCAGGACTGACCACAGTACGATTTAAAGGGAGGAAAGATTCAAAGAAGGGGGAGCAGCTGGCTGCAGTAACTATGACTCTCTTAAGGTAGCCAAATGCCTCGTCACTCGGCGAGATTTATTTGAAAACTCGAGGAAATCGTCGTTGAAGTAAATCAGACAACGGTAACATGCACAGGTTGTGGCGTATCGCTCTGCAGGACTGACCACAGTACGATTTAAAGGGAGGAAAGATTCAAAGAAGGGGGAGCAGCTGCCTGCAGTAACTATGACGCTCTTAAGGTAGCCAAATGCCTCGTCACTCGGCGAAATTTATTTGAAAACGCGAGGAAATCGTCGTTGAAGTAAATCAGACAACGGTAACATGCACAGGTGGTGGCGTATCGCTCTGCAGGACTGACCACAGTACGATTTAAAGGGAGGAAAGATTCAAAGAAGGGGGAGCAGCTGCCTGCAGTAACTATGATGCTCTTAAGGTAGCCAAATGCCTCGTCACTCGGCGAAATTTATTTGAAAACGCGAGGAAATCGTCGTTGAAGTAAATCAGACAACGGTAACATGCACAGGTGGTGGCGTATCGCTCTGCAGGACTAACCACAGTACGATTTAAAGGGAGGAAAGATTCAAAGAAGGGGGAGCAGCTGCCTGCAGTAACTATGACTCTCTTAAGGTAGCCAAATGCCTCGTCACTCGGCGAAATTTATTTTAAAACTCGAGGAAATCGTTGTTAAAGTAACTCAGACAACGGTAACATGGACAGGTGGTGGCGTATTGCTTCTGCAGGACTGACCACAGTACGATTTAAAGGGAGGAAGGATTCAATGAAGGGGGAGCAGCTGGCTGCAGTAACTATGACGCTTATAAGGTAGCCAAATGCCTCGTCATCCGGCGAGGTACATTTGCTAACTCGAGAGACTCGTAGTGGGAGTAACAGAGACGACGTTAACGTGGACATATAGTGGCACATCGGTTCTGTAGGACAGCCATAGCAAGAATGATAGAGAGAATGGGCTTAGAAAAGTGGGAGCAGCAGGCAGGGGTACTATGACTCCCTTAAGGTAGCCAAATGCCTCGTCACCATGTAAATTTTTTTTTGAAAACTCGAGGATATTTTCGTTAAGGTAGCTCAGACAACGTTAAGGTTTACATGTAGTGGCATATTGCTCCTGCAGGACTGACCACAGTAATAATTAAAGAGTGGAAAGAAAGAAAGTTGGTCGAGCAGCTGGCAGCAGCAACTATGACTCTCTTAAGGCAGCCAAATGCCTCGTCACTCGGCGAAATTTATTTGAAAACTCGAGGAAATCGTCGTTGAAGTAACTCAGACAACGGTAACATGGACAGGTGGTGGCGTATCGCTTCTGCAGGACTGACCACAGTACGATTTAAAGGGAGGAAAGATTCAAAGAAGGGGGAGCAGCTGCCTGCAGTAACTATGACGCTCTTAAGGTAGCCAAATGCCTCGTCACTCGGCGAAATTTATTTGAAAACGCGAGGAAATCGTCGTTGAAGTAAATCAGACAACGGTAACATGCACAGGTGGTGGCGTATCGCTCTGCAGGACTGACCACAGTACGATTTAAAGGGAGGAAAGATTCAAAGAAGGGGGAGCAGCTGGCTGCAGTAACTATGACTCTCTTAAGGTAGCCAAATGCCTCGTCACTCGGCGAGATTTATTTGAAAAGTCGAGGAAATCGTCGTTGAAGTAAATCAGACAACGGTAACATGCACAGGTTGTGGCGTATCGCTCTGCAGGACTGACCACAGTACGATTTAAAGGGAGGAAAGATTCAAAGAAGGGGGAGCAGCTGCCTGCAGTAACTATGACGCTCTTAAGGTAGCCAAATGCCTCGTCACTCGGCGAAATTTATTTGAAAACGCGAGGAAATCGTCGTTGAAGTAAATCAGACAACGGTAACATGCACAGGTGGTGGCGTATCGCTCTGCAGGACTGACCACAGTACGATTTAAAGGGAGGAAAGATTCAAAGAAGGGGGAGCAGCTGGCTGCAGTAACTATGACTCTCTTAAGGTAGCCAAATGCCTCGTCACTCGGCGAGATTTATTTGAAAACTCGAGGAAATCGTCGTTGAAGTAAATCAGACAACGGTAACATGCACAGGTTGTGGCGTATCGCTCTGCAGGACTGACCACAGTACGATTTAAAGGGAGGAAAGATTCAAAGAAGGGGGAGCAGCTGCCTGCAGTAACTATGACGCTCTTAAGGTAGCCAAATGCCTCGTCACTCGGCGAAATTTATTTGAAAACGCGAGGAAATCGTCGTTGAAGTAAATCAGACAACGGTAACATGCACAGGTGGTGGCGTATCGCTCTGCAGGACTGACCACAGTACGATTTAAAAGGAGGAAAGATTCAAAGAAGGGGGAGCAGCTGCCTGCAGTAACTATGACGCTCTTAAGGTAGCCAAATGCCTCGTCACTCGGCGAAATTTATTTGAAAACGCGAGGAAATCGTCGTTGAAGTAAATCAGACAACGGTAACATGCACAGGTGGTGGCGTATCGCTCTGCAGGACTAACCACAGTACGATTTAAAGGGAGGAAAGATTCAAAGAAGGGGGAGCAGCTGGCTGCAGTAACTATGACTCTCTTAAGGTAGCCAAATGCCTCGTCACTCGGCGAGATTTATTTGAAAACTCGAGGAAATCGGCGTTGAAGTAAATCAGACAACGGTAACATGCACAGGTTGTGGCGTATCGCTCTGCAGGACTGACCACAGTACGATTTAAAGGGAGGAAAGATTCAAAGAAGGGGGAGCAGCTGGCTGCAGTGACTATGACTCTCTTAAGGTAGCCAAATGCCTCGTCACCCGGCGAAATTTATTTGAAAACTCGAGGAAATCGTTGTTGTGGTAACTCAGACAACGGTAACATGGACAGGTGGTGGCGTATCGCTTCTGCAGGACTGACCACAGTACGATTTAAAGGGAGGAAAGATTCAAAGAAGGGGGAGCAGCTGCCTGCAGTAACTATGACTCTCTTAAGGTAGCCAAATGCCTCGTCACCCGGCGAAATTTATTTGAAAACTCGAGGAAATCGTCGTTGAAGTAAATCAGACAACGGTAACATGCACAGGTGGTGGCGTATCGCTCTGCAGGACTGACCACAGTACGATTTAAAGGGAGGAAAGATTCAAAGAAGGGGGAGCAGCTGCCTGCAGTAACTATGACGCTCTTAAGGTAGCCAAATGCCTCGTCACTCGGCGAAATTTATTTGAAAACGCGAGGAAATCGTCGTTGAAGTAAATCAGACAACGGTAACATGCACAGGTAGTGGCGTATCGCTCTGCAGGACTGACCACAGTACGATTTAAAGGGAGGAAAGATTCAAAGAAGGGGGAGCAGCTGGCTGCAGTAACTATGACTCTCTTAAGGTAGCCAAATGCCTCGTCACTCGGCGAGATTTATTTGAAAACTCGAGGAAATCGTCGTTGAAGTAAATCAGACAACGGTAACATGCACAGGTTGTGGCGTATCGCTCTGCAGGACTGACCACAGTACGATTTAAAGGGAGGAAAGATTCAAAGAAGGGGGAGCAGCTGGCTGCAGTGACTATGACTCTCTTAAGGTAGCCAAATGCCTCGTCACCCGGCGAAATTTATTTGAAAACTCGAGGAAATCGTTGTTGTGGTAACTCAGACAACGGTAACATGGACAGGTGGTGGCGTATCGCTTCTGCAGGACTGACCACAGTACGATTTAAAGGGAGGAAAGATTCAAAGAAGGGGGAGCAGCTGCCTGCAGTAACTATGACTCTCTTAAGGTAGCCAAATGCCTCGTCACTCGGCGAAATTTATTTTAAAACTCGAGGAAATCGTTGTTAATGTAACTCAGACAACGGTAACATGGACAGGTGGTGGCGTATTGCTTCTGCAGGACTGACCACAGTACGATTTAAAGGGAGGAAGGATTCAATGAAGGGGGAGCAGCTGGCTGCAGTAACTTTGACGCTTATAAGGTAGCCAAATGCCTCGTCATCCGGCGAGGTACATTTGCTAACTCGAGAGACTCGTAGTGGGAGTAACAGAGACGACGTTAACGTGGACATATAGTGGCACATCGGTTCTGTAGGACAGCCATAGCAAGAATGATAGAGAGAATGGGCTTAGAAAAGTGGGAGCAGCAGGCAGGGGTACTATGACTCCCTTAAGGTAGCCAAATGCCTCGTCACCATGTAAATTTTTTTTTGAAAACTCGAGGATATTTTCGTTAAGGTAGCTCAGACAACGTTAAGGTTTACATGTAGTGGCATATTGCTCCTGCAGGACTGACCACAGTAATAATTAAAGAGTGGAAAGAAAGAAAGTTGGTCGAGCAGCTGGCAGCAGCAACTATGACTCTCTTAAGGCAGCCAAATGCCTCGTCACTCGGCGAAATTTATTTGAAAACTCGAGGAAATCGTCGTTGAAGTAACTCAGACAACGGTAACATGGACAGGTGGTGGCGTATCGCTTCTGCAGGACTGACCACAGTACGATTTAAAGGGAGGAAAGATTCAAAGAAGGGGGAGCAGCTGCCTGCAGTAACTATGACGCTCTTAAGGTAGCCAAATGCCTCGTCACTCGGCGAAATTTATTTGAAAACGCGAGGAAATCGTCGTTGAAGTAAATCAGACAACGGTAACATGCACAGGTGGTGGCGTATCGCTCTGCAGGACTGACCACAGTACGATTTAAAGGGAGGAAAGATTCAAAGAAGGGGGAGCAGCTGGCTGCAGTAACTATGACTCTCTTAAGGTAGCCAAATGCCTCGTCACTCGGCGAGATTTATTTGAAAACTCGAGGAAATCGTCGTTGAAGTAAATCAGACAACGGTAACATGCACAGGTTGTGGCGTATCGCTCTGCAGGACTGACCACAGTACGATTTAAAGGGAGGAAAGATTCAAAGAAGGGGGAGCAGCTGCCTGCAGTAACTATGACGCTCTTAAGGTAGCCAAATGCCTCGTCACTCGGCGAAATTTATTTGAAAACGCGAGGAAATCGTCGTTGAAGTAAATCAGACAACGGTAACATGCACAGGTGGTGGCGTATCGCTCTGCAGGACTGACCACAGTACGATTTAAAGGGAGGAAAGATTCAAAGAAGGGGGAGCAGCTGCCTGCAGTAACTATGACGCTCTTAAGGTAGCCAAATGCCTCGTCACTCGGCGAAATTTATTTGAGAACGCGAGGAAATCGTCGTTGAAGTAAATCAGACAACGGTAACATGCACAGGTGGTGGCGTATCGTCTGCAGGACTAACCACAGTACGATTTAAAGGGAGGAAAGATTCAAAGAAGGGGGAGCAGCTGGCTGCAGTAACTATGACTCTCTTAAGGTAGCCAAATGCCTCGTCACTCGGCGAGATTTATTTGAAAACTCGAGGAAATCGGCGTTGAAGTAAATCAGACAACGGTAACATGCACAGGTTGTGGCGTATCGCTCTGCAGGACTGACCACAGTACGATTTAAAGGGAGGAAAGATTCGAAGAAGGGGGAGCAGCTGGCTGCAGTGACTATGACTCTCTTAAGGTAGCCAAATGCCTCGTCACCCGGCGAAATTTATTTGAAAACTCGAGGAAATCGTTGTTGTGGTAACTCAGACAACGGTAACATGGACAGGTGGTGGCGTATCGCTTCTGCAGGACTGACCACAGTACGATTTAAAGGGAGGAAAGATTCAAAGAAGGGGGAGCAGCTGCCTGCAGTAACTATGACTCTCTTAAGGTAGCCAAATGCCTCGTCACCCGGCGAAATTTATTTGAAAACGCGAGGAAATCGTCGTTGAAGTAAATCAGACAACGGTAACATGCACAGGTGGTGGCGTATCGCTCTGCAGGACTGACCACAGTACGATTTAAAGGGAGGAAAGATTCAAAGAAGGGGGAGCAGCTGCCTGCAGTAACTATGACGCTCTTAAGGTAGCCAAATGCCTCGTCACTCGGCGAAATTTATTTGAAAACGCGAGGAAATCGTCGTTGAAGTAAATCAGACAACGGTAACATGCACAGGTGGTGGCGTATCGCTCTGCAGGACTGACCACAGTACGATTTAAAGGGAGGAAAGATTCAAAGAAGGGGGAGCAGCTGGCTGCAGTAACTATGACTCTCTTAAGGTAGCCAAATGCCTCGTCACTCGGCGAGATTTATTTGAAAACTCGAGGAAATCGTCGTTGAAGTAAATCAGACAACGGTAACATGCACAGGTTGTGGCGTATCGCTCTGCAGGACTGACCACAGTACGATTTAAAGGGAGGAAAGATTCAAAGAAGGGGGAGCAGCTGGCTGCAGTGACTATGACTCTCTTAAGGTAGCCAAATGCCTCGTCACTCGGCGAAATTTATTTGAAAACTCGAGGAAATCGTTGTTGTGGTAACTCAGACAACGGTAACATGGACAGGTGGTGGCGTATCGCTTCTGCAGGACTGACCACAGTACGATTTAAAGGGAGGAAAGATTCAAAGAAGGGGGAGCAGCTGCCTGCAGTAACTATGACTCTCTTAAGGTAGCCAAATGCCTCGTCACTCGGCGAAATTTATTTTAAAACTCGAGGAAATCGTTGTTAAAGTAACTCAGACAACGGTAACATGGACAGGTGGTGGCGTATTGCTTCTGCAGGACTGACCACAGTACGATTTAAAGGGAGGAAGGATTCAATGAAGGGGGAGCAGCTGGCTGCAGTAACTATGACGCTTATAAGGTAGCCAAATGCCTCTTCATCCGGCGAGGTACATTTGCTAACTCGAGAGACTCGTAGTGGGAGTAACAGAGACGACGTTAACGTGGACATATAGTGGCACATCGGTTCTGTAGGACAGCCATAGCAAGAATGATAGAGAGAATGGGCTTAGAAAAGTGGGAGCAGCAGGCAGGGGTACTATGACTCCCTTAAGGTAGCCAAATGCCTCGTCACCATGTAAATTTTTTTTTGAAAACTCGAGGATATTTTCGTTAAGGTAGCTCAGACAACGTTAAGGTTTACATGTAGTGGCATATTGCTCCTGCAGGACTGACCACAGTAATAATTAAGAGTGGAAAGAAAGAAAGTTGGTCGAGCAGCTGGCAGCAGCAACTATGACTCTCTTAAGGCAGCCAAATGCCTCGTCACTCGGCGAAATTTATTTGAAAACTCGAGGAAATCGTCGTTGAAGTAACTCAGACAACGGTAACATGGACAGGTGGTGGCGTATCGCTTCTGCAGGACTGACCACAGTACGATTTAAAGGGAGGAAAGATTCAAAGAAGGGGGAGCAGCTGGCTGCAGTAACTATGACTCTCTTAAGGTAGCCAAATGCCTCGTCACTCGGCGAGATTTATTTGAAAACTCGAGGAAATCGTCGTTGGAGTAAATCAGACAACGGTAACATGCACAGGTTGTGGCGTATCGCTCTGCAGGACTGACCACAGTACGATTTAAAGGGAGGAAAGATTCAAAGAAGGGGGAGCAGCTGCCTGCAGTAACTATGACGCTCTTAAGGTAGCCAAATGCCTCGTCACTCGGCGAAATTTATTTGAAAACGCGAGGAAATCGTCGTTGAAGTAAATCAGACAACGGTAACATGCACAGGTGGTGGCGTATCGCTCTGCAGGACTGACCACAGTACGATTTAAAGGGAGGAAAGATTCAAAGAAGGGGGAGCAGCTGCCTGCAGTAACTATGACGCTCTTAAGGTAGCCAAATGCCTCGTCACTCGGCGAAATTTATTTGAAAACGCGAGGAAATCGTCGTTGAAGTAAATCAGACAACGGTAACATGCACAGGTGGTGGCGTATCGCTCTGCAGGACTAACCACAGTACGATTTAAAGGGAGGAAAGATTCAAAGAAGGGGGAGCAGCTGGCTGCAGTAACTATGACTCTCTTAAGGTAGCCAAATGCCTCGTCACTCGGCGAGATTTATTTGAAAACTCGAGGAAATCGGCGTTGAAGTAAATCAGACAACGGTAACATGCACAGGTTGTGGCGTATCGCTCTGCAGGACTGACCACAGTACGATTTAAAGGGAGGAAAGATTCAAAGAAGGGGGAGCAGCTGGCTGCAGTGACTATGACTCTCTTAAGGTAGCCAAATGCCTCGTCACCCGGCGAAATTTATTTGAAAACTCGAGGAAATCGTTGTTGTGGTAACTCAGACAACGGTAACATGGACAGGTGGTGGCGTATCGCTTCTGCAGGACTGACCACAGTACGATTTAAAGGGAGGAAAGATTCAAAGAAGGGGGAGCAGCTGCCTGCAGTAACTATGACTCTCTTAAGGTAGCCAAATGCCTCGTCACTCGGCGAAATTTATTTGAAAACGCGAGGAAATCGTCGTTGAAGTAAATCAGACAACGGTAACATGCACAGGTGGTGGCGTATCGCTCTGCAGGACTGACCACAGTACGATTTAAAGGGAGGAAAGATTCAAAGAAGGGGGAGCAGCTGCCTGCAGTAACTATGACGCTCTTAAGGTAGCCAAATGCCTCGTCACTCGGCGAAATTTATTTGAAAACGCGAGGAAATCGTCGTTGAAGTAAATCAGACAACGGTAACATGCACAGGTTGTGGCGTATCGCTCTGCAGGACTGACCACAGTACGATTTAAAGGGAGGAAAGATTCAAAGAAGGGGGAGCAGCTGCCTGCAGTAACTATGACGCTCTTAAGGTAGCCAAATGCCTCGTCACTCGGCGAAATTTATTTGAAAACGCGAGGAAATCGTCGTTGAAGTAAATCAGACAACGGTAACATGCACAGGTGGTGGCGTATCGCTCTGCAGGACTGTCCACAACACGATTTAAAGGGAGGAAAGATTCAAAGAAGGGGGAGCAGCTGGCTGCAGTAACTATGACTCTCTTAAGGTAGCCAAATGCCTCGTCACTCGGCGAGATTTATTTGAAAACTCGAGGAAATCGTCGTTGAAGTAAATCAGACAACGGTAACATGCACAGGTTGTGGCGTATCGCTCTGCAGGACTGACCACAGTACGATTTAAAGGGAGGAAAGATTCAAAGAAGGGGGAGCAGCTGCCTGCAGTAACTATGACGCTCTTAAGGTAGCCAAATGCCTCGTCACTCGGCGAAATTTATTTGAAAACGCGAGGAAATCGTCGTTGAAGTAAATCAGACAACGGTAACATGCACAGGTGGTGGCGTATCGCTCTGCAGGACTGACCACAGTACGATTTAAAAGGAGGAAAGATTCAAAGAAGGGGGAGCAGCTGCCTGCAGTAACTATGACGCTCTTAAGGTAGCCAAATGCCTCGTCACTCGGCGAAATTTATTTGAAAACGCGAGGAAATCGTCGTTGAAGTAAATCAGACAACGGTAACATGCACAGGTGGTGGCGTATCGCTCTGCAGGACTGACCACAGTACGATTTAAAGGGAGGAAAGATTCAAAGAAGGGGGAGCAGCTGGCTGCAGTAACTATGACTCTCTTAAGGTAGCCAAATGCCTCGTCACTCGGCGAGATTTATTTGAAAACTCGAGGAAATCGTCGTTGAAGTAAATCAGACAACGGTAACATGCACAGGTTGTGGCGTATCGCTCTGCAGGACTGACCACAGTACGATTTAAAGGGAGGAAAGATTCAAAGAAGGGGGAGCAGCAGCCTGCAGTAACTATGACGCTCTTAAGGTAGCCAAATGCCTCGTCACTCGTCGAAATTTATTTGAAAACGCGAGGAAATCGTCGTTGAAGTAAATCAGACAACGGTAACATGCACAGGTGGTGGCGTATCGCTCTGCAGGACTGACCACAGTACTATTTAAAGGGAGGAAAGATTCAAAGAAGGGGGAGCAGCTGGCTGCAGTAACTATGACGCTCTTAAGGTAGCCAAATGCCTCGTCACTCGGCGAAATTTATTTGAAAACGCGAGGAAATCGTCGTTGAAGTAAATCAGACAACGGTAACATGCACAGGTGGTGGCGTATCGCTCTGCAGGACTGACCACAGTACGATTTAAAGGGAGGAAAGATTCAAAGAAGGGGGAGCAGCTGGCTGCAGTAACTATGACTCTCTTAAGGTAGCCAAATGCCTCGTCACTCGGCGAGATTTATTTGAAAACTCGAGGAAATCGTCGTTGAAGTAAATCAGACAACGGTAACATGCACAGGTTGTGGCGTATCGCTCTGCAGGACTGACCACAGTACGATTTAAAGGGAGGAAAGATTCAAAGAAGGGGGAGCAGCTGCCTGCAGTAACTATGACTCTCTTAAGGTAGCCAAATGCCTCGTCACTCGGCGAAATTTATTTTAAAACTCGAGGAAATCGTTGTTAAAGTAACTCAGACAACGGTAACATGGACAGGTGGTGGCGTATTGCTTCTGCAGGACTGACCACAGTACGATTTAAAGGGAGGAAAGATTCAAAGAAGGGGGAGCAGCTGCCTGCAGTAACTATGACTCTCTTAAGGTAGCCAAATGCCTCGTCACTCGGCGAAATTTATTTGAAAACGCGAGGAAATCGTCGTTGAAGTAAATCAGACAACGGTAACATGCACAGGTGGTGGCGTATCGCTCTGCAGGACTGACCACAGTACGATTTAAAGGGAGGAAAGATTCAAAGAAGGGGGAGCAGCTGCCTGCAGTAACTATGACGCTCTTAAGGTAGCCAAATGCCTCGTCACTCGGCGAAATTTATTTGAAAACGCGAGGAAATCGTCGTTGAAGTAAATCAGACAACGGTAACATGCACAGGTGGTGGCGTATCGCTCTGCAGGACTGACCACAGTACGATTTAAAGGGAGGAAAGAATCAAAGAAGGGGGAGCAGCTGGCTGCAGTAACTATGACTCTCTTAAGGTAGCCAAATGCCTCGTCACTCGGCGAGATTTATTTGAAAACTCGAGGAAATCGTCGTTGAAGTAAATCAGACAACGGTAACATGCACAGGTTGTGGCGTATCGCTCTGCAGGACTGACCACAGTACGATTTAAAGGGAGGAAAGATTCAAAGAAGGGGGAGCAGCTGGCTGCAGTGTCTATGACTCTCTTAAGGTAGCCAAATGCCTCGTCACCCGGCGAAATTTATTTGAAAACTCGAGGAAATCGTTGTTGTGGTAACTCAGACAACGGTAACATGGACAGGTGGTGGCGTATCGCTTCTGCAGGACTGACCACAGTACGATTTAAAGGGAGGAAAGATTCAAAGAAGGGGGAGCAGCTGCCTGCAGTAACTATGACTCTCTTAAGGTAGCCAAATGCCTCGTCACTCGGCGAAATTTATTTTAAAACTCGAGGAAATCGTTGTTAAAGTAACTCAGACAACGGTAACATGGACAGGTGGTGGCGTATTGCTTCTGCAGGACTGACCACAGTACGATTTAAAGGGAGGAAGGATTCAAAGAAGGGGGAGCAGCTGGCTGCAGTAACTATGACGCTTATAAGGTAGCCAAATGCCTCGTCATCCGGCGAGGTACATTTGCTAACTCGAGAGACTCGTAGTGGGAGTAACAGAGACGACGTTAACGTGGACATATAGTGGCACATCGGTTCTGTAGGACAGCCATAGCAAGAATGATAGAGAGAATGGGCTTAGAAAAGTGGGAGCAGCAGGCAGGGGTACTATGACTCCCTTAAGGTAGCCAAATGCCTCGTCACCATGTAAATTTTTTTTTGAAAACTCGAGGATATTTTCGTTAAGGTAGCTCAGACAACGTTAAGGTTTACATGTAGTGGCATATTGCTCCTGCAGGACTGACCACAGTAATAATTAAAGAGTGGAAAGAAAGAAAGTTGGTCGAGCAGCTGGCAGCAGCAACTATGACTCTCTTAAGGCAGCCAAATGCCTCGTCACTCGGCGAAATTTATTTGAAAACTCGAGGAAATCGTCGTTGAAGTAACTCAGACAACGGTAACATGGACAGGTGGTGGCGTATCGCTTCTGCAGGACTGACCACAGTACGATTTAAAGGGAGGAAAGATTCAAAGAAGGGGGAGCAGCTGCCTGCAGTAACTATGACGCTCTTAAGGTAGCCAAATGCCTCGTCACTCGGCGAAATTTATTTGAAAACGCGAGGAAATCGTCGTTGAAGTAAATCAGACAATGGTAACATGCACAGGTGGTGGCGTATCGCTCTGCAGGACTGACCACAGTACGATTTAAAGGGAGGAAAGATTCAAAGAAGGGGGAGCAGCTGGCTGCAGTAACTATGACTCTCTTAAGGTAGCCAAATGCCTCGTCACTCGGCGAGATTTATTTGAAAACTCGAGGAAATCGTCGTTGAAGTAAATCAGACAACGGTAACATGCACAGGTTGTGGCGTATCGCTCTGCAGGACTGACCACAGTACGATTTAAAGGGAGGAAAGATTCAAAGAAGGGGGAGCAGCTGCCTGCAGTAACTATGACGCTCTTAAGGTAGCCAAATGCCTCGTCACTCGGCGAAATTTATTTGAAAACGTGAGGAAATCGTCGTTGAAGTAAATCAGACAACGGTAACATGCACAGGTGGTGGCGTATCGCTCTGCAGGACTGACCACAGTACGATTTAAAGGGAGGAAAGATTCAAAGAAGGGGGAGCAGCTGGCTGCAGTAACTATGACTCTCTTAAGGTAGCCAAATGCCTCGTCACTCGGCGAGATTTATTTGAAAACTCGAGGAAATCGTCGTTGAAGTAAATCAGACAACGGTAACATGCACAGGTTGTGGCGTATCGCTCTGCAGGACTGACCACAGTACGATTTAAAGGGAGGAAAGATTCAAAGAAGGGGGAGCAGCTGCCTGCAGTAACTATGACGCTCTTAAGGTAGCCAAATGCCTCGTCACTCGGCGAAATTTATTTGAAAACGCGAGGAAATCGTCGTTGAAGTAAATCAGACAACGGTAACATGCACAGGTGGTGGCGTATCGCTCTGCAGGACTGACCACAGTACGATTTAAAGGGAGGAAAGATTCAAAGAAGGGGGAGCAGCTGCCTGCAGTAACTATGACGCTCTTAAGGTAGCCAAATGCCTCGTCACTCGGCGAAATTTATTTGAAAACGCGAGGAAATCGTCGTTGAAGTAAATCAGACAACGGTAACATGCACAGGTGGTGGCGTATCGCTCTGCAGGACTGACCACAGTACGATTTAAAGGGAGGAAAGATTCAAAGAAGGGGGAGCAGCTGCCTGCAGTAACTATGACGCTCTTAAGGTAGCCAAATGCCTCGTCACTCGGCGAAATTTATTTGAAAACGCGAGGAAATCGTCGTTGAAGTAAATCAGACAACGGTAACATGCACAGGTGGTGGCGTATCGCTCTGCAGGACTGACCACAGTACGATTTAAAGGGAGGAAAGATTCAAAGAAGGGGGAGCAGCTGGCTGCAGTAACTATGACTCTCTTAAGGTAGCCAAATGCCTCGTCACTCGGCGAGATTTATTTGAAAACTCGAGGAAATCGTCGTTGAAGTAAATCAGACAACGGTAACATGCACAGGTTGTGGCGTATCGCTCTGCAGGACTGACCACAGTACGATTTAAAGGGAGGAAAGATTCAAAGAAGGGGGAGCAGCTGGCTGCAGTGACTATGACTCTCTTAAGGTAGCCAAATGCCTCGTCACCCGGCGAAATTTATTTGAAAACTCGAGGAAATCGTTGTTGTGGTAACTCAGACAACGGTAACATGGACAGGTGGTGGCGTATCGCTTCTGCAGGACTGACCACAGTACGATTTAAAGGGAGGAAAGATTCAAAGAAGGGGGAGCAGCTGCCTGCAGTAACTATGACTCTCTTAAGGTAGCCAAATGCCTCGTCACTCGGCGAAATTTATTTTAAAACTCGAGGAAATCGTTGTTAAAGTAACTCAGACAACGGTAACATGGACAGGTGGTGGCGTATTGCTTCTGCAGGACTGACCACAGTACGATTTAAAGGGAGGAAGGATTCAAAGAAGGGGGAGCAGCTGGCTGCAGTAACTATGACGCTTATAAGGTAGCCAAATGCCTCGTCATCCGGCGAGGTACATTTGCTAACTCGAGAGACTCGTAGTGGGAGTAACAGAGACGACGTTAACGTGGACATATAGTGGCACATCGGTTCTGTAGGACAGCCATAGCAAGAATGATAGAGAGAATGGGCTTAGAAAAGTGGGAGCAGCAGGCAGGGGTACTATGACTCCCTTAAGGTAGCCAAATGCCTCGTCACCATGTAAATTTTTTTTTGAAAACTCGAGGATATTTTCGTTAAGGTAGCTCAGACAACGTTAAGGTTTACATGTAGTGGCATATTGCTCCTGCAGGACTGACCACAGTAATAATTAAAGAGTGGAAAGAAAGAAAGTTGGTCGAGCAGCTGGCAGCAGCAACTATGACTCTCTTAAGGCAGCCAAATGCCTCGTCACTCGGCGAAATTTATTTGAAAACTCGAGGAAATCGTCGTTGAAGTAACTCAGACAACGGTAACATGGACAGGTGGTGGCGTATCGCTTCTGCAGGACTGACCACAGTACGATTTAAAGGGAGGAAAGATTCAAAGAAGGGGGAGCAGCTGCCTGCAGTAACTATGACGCTCTTAAGGTAGCCAAATGCCTCGTCACTCGGCGAAATTTATTTGAAAACGCGAGGAAATCGTCGTTGAAGTAAATCAGACAATGGTAACATGCACAGGTGGTGGCGTATCGCTCTGCAGGACTGACCACAGTACGATTTAAAGGGAGGAAAGATTCAAAGAAGGGGGAGCAGCTGGCTGCAGTAACTATGACTCTCTTAAGGTAGCCAAATGCCTCGTCACTCGGCGAGATTTATTTGAAAACTCGAGGAAATCGTCGTTGAAGTAAATCAGACAACGGTAACATGCACAGGTTGTGGCGTATCGCTCTGCAGGACTGACCACAGTACGATTTAAAGGGAGGAAAGATTCAAAGAAGGGGGAGCAGCTGCCTGCAGTAACTATGACGCTCTTAAGGTAGCCAAATGCCTCGTCACTCGGCGAAATTTATTTGAAAACGCGAGGAAATCGTCGTTGAAGTAAATCAGACAACGGTAACATGCACAGGTGGTGGCGTATCGCTCTGCAGGACTGACCACAGTACGATTTAAAGGGAGGAAAGATTCAAAGAAGGGGGAGCAGCTGGCTGCAGTAACTATGACTCTCTTAAGGTAGCCAAATGCCTCGTCACTCGGCGAGATTTATTTGAAAACTCGAGGAAATCGTCGTTGAAGTAAATCAGACAACGGTAACATGCACAGGTTGTGGCGTATCGCTCTGCAGGACTGACCACAGTACGATTTAAAGGGAGGAAAGATTCAAAGAAGGGGGAGCAGCTGCCTGCAGTAACTATGACGCTCTTAAGGTAGCCAAATGCCTCGTCACTCGGCGAAATTTATTTGAAAACGCGAGGAAATCGTCGTTGAAGTAAATCAGACAACGGTAACATGCACAGGTGGTGGCGTATCGCTCTGCAGGACTGACCACAGTACGATTTAAAGGGAGGAAAGATTCAAAGAAGGGGGAGCAGCTGCCTGCAGTAACTATGACGCTCTTAAGGTAGCCAAATGCCTCGTCACTCGGCGAAATTTATTTGAAAACGCGAGGAAATCGTCGTTGAAGTAAATCAGACAACGGTAACATGCACAGGTGGTGGCGTATCGCTCTGCAGGACTAACCACAGTACGATTTAAAGGGAGGAAAGATTCAAAGAAGGGGGAGCAGCTGGCTGCAGTAACTATGACTCTCTTAAGGTAGCCAAATGCTTCGTCACTCGGCGAGATTTATTTGAAAACTCGAGGAAATCGGCGTTGAAGTAAATCAGACAACGGTAACATGCACAGGTTGTGGTGTATCGCTCTGCAGGACTGACCACAGTACGATTTAAAGGGAGGAAAGATTCAAAGAAGGGGGAGCAGCTGGCTGCAGTGACTATGACTCTCTTAAGGTAGCCAAATGCGTCGTCACCCGGCGAAATTTATTTGAAAACTCGAGGAAATCGTTGTTGTGGTAACTCAGACAACGGTAACATGGACAGGTGGTGGCGTATCGCTCTGCAGGACTGACCACAGTACGATTTAAAGGGAGGAAAGATTCAAAGAAGGGGGAGCAGCTGCCTGCAGTAACTATGACTCTCTTAAGGTAGCCAAATGCCTCGTCACTCGGCGAAATTTATTTTAAAACTCGAGGAAATCGTTGTTAAAGTAACTCAGACAACGGTAACATGGACAGGTGGTGGCGTATTGCTTCTGCAGGACTGACCACAGTACGATTTAAAGGGAGGAAGGATTCAATGAAGGGGGAGCAGCTGGCTGCAGTAACTATGACGCTTATAAGGTAGCCAAATGCCTCGTCATCCGGCGAGGTACATTTGCTAACTCGAGAGACTCGTAGTGGGAGTAACAGAGACGACGTTAACGTGGACATATAGTGGCACATCGGTTCTGTAGGACAGCCATAGCAAGAATGATAGAGAGAATGGGCTTAGAAAAGTGGGAGCAGCAGGCAGGGGTACTATGACTCCCTTAAGGTAGCCAAATGCCTCGTCACCATGTAAATTTTTTTTTGAAAACTCGAGGATATTTTCGTTAAGGTAGCTCAGACAACGTTAAGGTTTACATGTAGTGGCATATTGCTCCTGCAGGACTGACCACAGTAATAATTAAAGAGTGGAAAGAAAGAAAGTTGGTCGAGCAGCTGGCAGCAGCAACTATGACTCTCTTAAGGCTGCCAAATGCCTCGTCACTCGGCGAAATTTATTTGAAAACTCGAGGAAATCGTCGTTGAAGTAACTCAGACAACGGTAACATGGACAGGTGGTGGCGTATCGCTTCTGCAGGACTGACCACAGTACGATTTAAAGGGAGGAAAGATTCAAAGAAGGGGGAGCAGCTGGCTGCAGTAACTATGACTCTCTTAAGGTAGCCAAATGCCTCGTCACTCGGCGAGATTTATTTGAAAACTCGAGGAAATCGTCGTTGAAGTAAATCAGACAACGGTAACATGCACAGGTTGTGGCGTATCGCTCTGCAGGACTGACCACAGTACGATTTAAAGGGAGGAAAGATTCAAAGAAGGGGGAGCAGCTGCCTGCAGTAACTATGACGCTCTTAAGGTAGCCAAATGCCTCGTCACTCGGCGAAATTTATTTGAAAACGCGAGGAAATCGTCGTTGAAGTAAATCAGACAACGGTAACATGCACAGGTGGTGGCGTATCGCTCTGCAGGACTGTCCACAGTACGATTTAAACGGAGGAAAGATTCAAAGAAGGGGGAGCAGCTGGCTGCAGTAACTATGACTCTCTTAAGGTAGCCAAATGCCTCGTCACTCGGCGAGATTTATTTGAAAACTCGAGGAAATCGTCGTTGAAGTAAATCAGACAACGGTAACATGCACAGGTTGTGGCGTATCGCTCTGCAGGACTGACCACAGTACGATTTAAAGGGAGGAAAGATTCAAAGAAGGGGGAGCAGCTGCCTGCAGTAACTATGACGCTCTTAAGGTAGCCAAATGCCTCGTCACTCGGCGAAATTTATTTGAAAACGCGAGGAAATCGTCGTTGAAGTAAATCAGACAACGGTAACATGCACAGGTGGTGGCGTATCGCTCTGCAGGACTGACCACAGTACGATTTAAAGGGAGGAAAGATTCAAAGAAGGGGGAGCAGCTGCCTGCAGTAACTATGACGCTCTTAAGGCAGCCAAATGCCTCGTCACTCGGCGAAATTTATTTGAAAACTCGAGGAAATCGTCGTTGAAGTAACTCAGACAACGGTAACATGGACAGGTGGTGGCGTATCGCTTCTGCAGGACTGACCACAGTACGATTTAAAGGGAGGAAAGATTCAAAGAAGGGGGAGCAGCTGCCTGCAGTAACTATGACGCTCTTAAGGTAGCCAAATGCCTCGTCACTCGGCGAAATTTATTTGAAAACGCGAGGAAATCGTCGTTGAAGTAAATCAGACAACGGTAACATGCACAGGTGGTGGCGTATCGCTCTGCAGGACTGACCACAGTACGATTTAAAGGGAGGAAAGATTCAAAGAAGGGGGAGCAGCTGGCTGCAGTAACTATGACTCTCTTAAGGTAGCCAAATGCCTCGTCACTCGGCGAGATTTATTTGAAAACTCGAGGAAATCGTCGTTGAAGTAAATCAGACAACGGTAACATGCACAGGTTGTGGCGTATCGCTCTGCAGGACTGACCACAGTACGATTTAAAGGGAGGAAAGATTCAAAGAAGGGGGAGCAGCTGCCTGCAGTAACTATGACGCTCTTAAGGTAGCCAAATGCCTCGTCACTCGGCGAAATTTATTTGAAAACGCGAGGAAATCGTCGTTGAAGTAAATCAGACAACGGTAACATGCACAGGTGGTGGCGTATCGCTCTGCAGGACTGACCACAGTACGATTTAAAGGGAGGAAAGATTCAAAGAAGGGGGAGCAGCTGGCTGCAGTAACTATGACTCTCTTAAGGTAGCCAAATGCCTCGTCACTCGGCGAGATTTATTTGAAAACTCGAGGAAATCGTCGTTGAAGTAAATCAGACAACGGTAACATGCACAGGTTGTGGCGTATCGCTCTGCAGGACTGACCACAGTACGATTTAAAGGGAGGAAAGATTCAAAGAAGGGGGAGCAGCTGCCTGCAGTAACTATGACGCTCTTAAGGTAGCCAAATGCCTCGTCACTCGGCGAAATTTATTTGAAAACGCGAGGAAATCGTCGTTGAAGTAAATCAGACAACGGTAACATGCACAGGTGGTGGCGTATCGCTCTGCAGGACTGACCACAGTACGATTTAAAGGGAGGAAAGATTCAAAGAAGGGGGAGCAGCTGGCTGCAGTAACTATGACTCTCTTAAGGTAGCCAAATGCCTCGTCACTCGGCGAGATTTATTTGAAAACGCGAGGAAATCGCCGTTGAAGTAACTCAGACAACGGTAACATGGACAGGTGGTGGCGTATTGCTTCTGCAGGACTGACCACAGTACGATTTAAAGGGAGGAAGGATTCAATGAAGGGGGAGCAGCTGGCTGCAGTAACTATGACGCTTATAAGGTAGCCAAATGCCTCGTCATCCGGCGAGGTACATTTGCTAACTCGAGAGACTCGTAGTGGGAGTAACAGAGACGACGTTAACGTGGACATATAGTGGCACATCGGTTCTGTAGGACAGCCATAGCAAGAATGATAGAGAGAATGGGCTTAGAAAAGTGGGAGCAGCAGGCAGGGGTACTATGACTCCCTTAAGGTAGCCAAATGCCTCGTCACCATGTAAATTTTTTTTTGAAAACTCGAGGATATTTTCGTTAAGGTAGCTCAGACAACGTTAAGGTTTACATGTAGTGGCATATTGCTCCTGCAGGACTGACCACAGTAATAATTAAAGAGTGGAAAGAAAGAAAGTTGGTCGAGCAGCTGGCAGCAGCAACTATGACTCTCTTAAGGCAGCCAAATGCCTCGTCACTCGGCGAAATTTATTTGAAAACGCGAGGAAATCGTCGTTGAAGTAAATCAGACAACGGTAACATGCACAGGTGGTGGCGTATCGCTCTGCAGGACTGACCACAGTACGATTTAAAGGGAGGAAAGATTCAAAGAAGGGGGAGCAGCTGGCTGCAGTAACTATGACTCTCTTAAGGTAGCCAAATGCCTCGTCACTCGGCGAGATTTATTTGAAAACTCGAGGAAATCGTCGTTGAAGTAAATCAGACAACGGTAACATGCACAGGTTGTGGCGTATCGCTCTGCAGGACTGACCACAGTACGATTTAAAGGGAGGAAAGATTCAAAGAAGGGGGAGCAGCTGCCTGCAGTAACTATGACGCTCTTAAGGTAGCCAAATGCCTCGTCACTCGGCGAAATTTATTTGAAAACGCGAGGAAATCGTCGTTGAAGTAAATCAGACAACGGTAACATGCACAGGTGGTGGCGTATCGCTCTGCAGGACTGACCACAGTACGATTTAAAGGGAGGAAAGATTCAAAGAAGGGGGAGCAGCTGGCTGCAGTAACTATGACTCTCTTAAGGTAGCCAAATGCCTCGTCACTCGGCGAGATTTATTTTAAAACTCGAGGAAATCGTCGTTGAAGTAAATCAGACAACGGTAACATGCACAGGTTGTGGCGTATCGCTCTGCAGGACTGACCACAGTACGATTTAATGGGAGGAAAGATTCAAAGAAGGGGGAGCAGCTGCCTGCAGTAACTATGACGCTCTTAAGGTAGCCAAATGCCTCGTCACTCGGCGAAATTTATTTGAAAACGCGAGGAAATCGTCGTTGAAGTAAATCAGACAACGGTAACATGCACAGGTGGTGGCGTATCGCTCTGCAGGACTGACCACAGTACGATTTAAAGGGAGGAAAGATTCAAAGAAGGGGGAGCAGCTGGCTGCAGTAACTATGACTCTCTTAAGGTAGCCAAATGCCTCGTCACTCGGCGAGATTTATTTGAAAACTCGAGGAAATCGTCGTTGAAGTAAATCAGACAACGGTAACATGCACAGGTTGTGGCGTATCGCTCTGCAGGACTGACCACAGTACGATTTAAAGGGAGGAAAGATTCAAAGAAGGGGGAGCAGCTGCCTGCAGTAACTATGACCCTCTTAAGGTAGCCAAATGCCTCGTCACTCGGCGAAATTTATTTGAAAACGCGAGGAAATCGTCGTTGAAGTAAATCAGACAACGGTAACATGCACAGGTGGTGGCGTATCGCTCTGCAGGACTGACCACAGTACGATTTAAAGGGAGGAAAGATTCAAAGAAGGGGGAGCAGCTGCCTGCAGTAACTATGACGCTCTTAAGGTAGCCAAATGCCTCGTCACTCGGCGAAATTTATTTGAAAACGCGAGGAAATCGTCGTTGAAGTAAATCAGACAACGGTAACATGCACAGGTGGTGGCGTATCACTCTGCAGGACTGACCATAGTACGATTTAAAGGGAGGAAAGATTCAAAGAAGGGGGAGCAGCTGGCTGCAGTAACTATGACTCTTTTAAGGTAGCCAAATGCCTCGTCACTCGGCGAGATTTATTTGAAAACTCGAGGAAATCGTCGTTGAAGTAAATCAGACAACGGTAACATGCACAGGTTGTGGCGTATCGCTCTGCAGGACTGACCACAGTACGATTTAAAGGGAGGAAAGATTCAAAGAAGGGGGAGCAGCTGGCTGCAGTGACTATGACTCTCTTAAGGTAGCCAAATGCCTCGTCACCCGGCGAAATTTATTTGAAAACTCGAGGAAATCGTTGTTGTGGTAACTCAGACAACGGTAACATGGACAGGTGGTGGCGTATCGCTTCTGCAGGACTGACCACAGTACGATTTAAAGGGAGGAAAGATTCAAAGAAGGGGGAGCAGCTGGCTGCAGTAACTATGACTCTCTTAAGGTAGCCAAATGCCTCGTCACTCGGCGAGATTTATTTGAAAACGCGAGGAAATCGCCGTTGAAGTAACTCAGACAACGGTAACATGGACAGGTGGTGGCGTATTGCTTCTGCAGGACTGACCACAGTACGATTTAAAGGGAGGAAGGATTCAATGAAGGGGGAGCAGCTGGCTGCAGTAACTATGACGCTTATAAGGTAGCCAAATGCCTCGTCATCCGGCGAGGTACATTTGCTAACTCGAGAGACTCGTAGTGGGAGTAACAGAGACGACGTTAACGTGGACATATAGTGGCACATCGGTTCTGTAGGACAGCCATAGCAAGAATGATAGAGAGAATGGGCTTAGAAAAGTGGGAGCAGCAGGCAGGGGTACTATGACTCCCTTAAGGTAGCCAAATGCCTCGTCACCATGTAAATTTTTTTTTGAAAACTCGAGGATATTTTCGTTAAGGTAGCTCAGACAACGTTAAGGTTTACATGTAGTGGCATATTGCTCCTGCAGGACTGACCACAGTAATAATTAAAGAGTGGAAAGAAAGAAAGTTGGTCGAGCAGCTGGCAGCAGCAACTATGACTCTCTTAAGGCAGCCAAATGCCTCGTCACTCGGCGAAATTTATTTGAAAACGCGAGGAAATCGTCGTTGAAGTAAATCAGACAACGGTAACATGCACAGGTGGTGGCGTATCGCTCTGCAGGACTGACCACAGTACGATTTAAAGGGAGGAAAGATTCAAAGAAGGGGGAGCAGCTGGCTGCAGTAACTATGACTCTCTTAAGGTAGCCAAATGCCTCGTCACTCGGCGAGATTTATTTGAAAACTCGAGGAAATCGTCGTTGAAGTAAATCAGACAACGGTAACATGCACAGGTTGTGGCGTATCGCTCTGCAGGACTGACCACAGTACGATTTAAAGGGAGGAAAGATTCAAAGAAGGGGGAGCAGCTGCCTGCAGTAACTATGACGCTCTTAAGGTAGCCAAATGCCTCGTCACTCGGCGAAATTTATTTGAAAACGCGAGGAAATCGTCGTTGAAGTAAATCAGACAACGGTAACATGCACAGGTGGTGGCGTATCGCTCTGCAGGACTGACCACAGTACGATTTAAAGGGAGGAAAGATTCAAAGAAGGGGGAGCAGCTGGCTGCAGTAACTATGACTCTCTTAAGGTAGCCAAATGCCTCGTCACTCGGCGAGATTTATTTTAAAACTCGAGGAAATCGTCGTTGAAGTAAATCAGACAACGGTAACATGCACAGGTTGTGGCGTATCGCTCTGCAGGACTGACCACAGTACGATTTAATGGGAGGAAAGATTCAAAGAAGGGGGAGCAGCTGCCTGCAGTAACTATGACGCTCTTAAGGTAGCCAAATGCCTCGTCACTCGGCGAAATTTATTTGAAAACGCGAGGAAATCGTCGTTGAAGTAAATCAGACAACGGTAACATGCACAGGTGGTGGCGTATCGCTCTGCAGGACTGACCACAGTACGATTTAAAGGGAGGAAAGATTCAAAGAAGGGGGAGCAGCTGGCTGCAGTAACTATGACTCTCTTAAGGTAGCCAAATGCCTCGTCACTCGGCGAGATTTATTTGAAAACTCGAGGAAATCGTCGTTGAAGTAAATCAGACAACGGTAACATGCACAGGTGGTGGCGTATCGCTCTGCAGGACTGACCACAGTACGATTTAAAGGGAGGAAAGATTCAAAGAAGGGGGAGCAGCTGCCTGCAGTAACTATGACCCTCTTAAGGTAGCCAAATGCCTCGTCACTCGGCGAAATTTATTTGAAAACGCGAGGAAATCGTCGTTGAAGTAAATCAGACAACGGTAACATGCACAGGTGGTGGCGTATCGCTCTGCAGGACTGACCACAGTACGATTTAAAGGGAGGAAAGATTCAAAGAAGGGGGAGCAGCTGCCTGCAGTAACTATGACGCTCTTAAGGTAGCCAAATGCCTCGTCACTCGGCGAAATTTATTTGAAAACGCGAGGAAATCGTCGTTGAAGTAAATCAGACAACGGTAACATGCACAGGTGGTGGCGTATCACTCTGCAGGACTGACCACAGTACGATTTAAAGGGAGGAAAGATTCAAAGAAGGGGGAGCAGCTGGCTGCAGTAACTATGACTCTTTTAAGGTAGCCAAATGCCTCGTCACTCGGCGAGATTTATTTGAAAACTCGAGGAAATCGTCGTTGAAGTAAATCAGACAACGGTAACATGCACAGGTTGTGGCGTATCGCTCTGCAGGACTGACCACAGTACGATTTAAAGGGAGGAAAGATTCAAAGAAGGGGGAGCAGCTGGCTGCAGTGACTATGACTCTCTTAAGGTAGCCAAATGCCTCGTCACCCGGCGAAATTTATTTGAAAACTCGAGGAAATCGTTGTTGTGGTAACTCAGACAACGGTAACATGGACAGGTGGTGGCGTATCGCTTCTGCAGGACTGACCACAGTACGATTTAAAGGGAGGAAAGATTCAAAGAAGGGGGAGCAGCTGCCTGCAGTAACTATGACGCTCTTAAGGTAGTCAAATGCCTCGTCACTCGGCGAAATTTATTTGAAAACGCGAGGAAATCGTCGTAGAAGTAAATCAGACAACGGTAACATGCACAGGTGGTGGCGTATCGCTCTGCAGGACTGACCACAGTACGATTTAAAGGGAGGAAAGATTCAAAGAAGGGGGAGCAGCTGGCTGCAGTAACTATGACTCTCTTAAGGTAGCCAAATGCCTCGTCACTCGGCGAAATTTATTTTAAAACTCGAGGAAATCGTTGTTAAAGTAACTCAGACAACGTTAACATGGACAGTTGGTGGCGTATTGCTTCTGCAGGACTGACCACAGTACGATTTAAAGGGAGGAAGGATTCAATGAAGGGGGAGCAGCTGGCTGCAGTAACTATGACGCTTATAAGGTAGCCAAATGCCTCGTCATCCGGCGAGGTACATTTGCTAACTCGAGAGACTCGTAGTGGGAGTAACAGAGACGACGTTAACGTGGACATATAGTGGCACATCGGTTCTGTAGGACAGCCATAGCAAGAATGATAGAGAGAATGGGCTTAGAAAAGTGGGAGCAGCAGGCAGGGGTACTATGACTCCCTTAAGGTAGCCAAATGCCTCGTCACCATGTAAATTTTTTTTTGAAAACTCGAGGATATTTTCGTTAAGGTAGCTCAGACAACGTTAAGGTTTACATGTAGTGGCATATTGCTCCTGCAGGACTGACCACAGTAATAATTAAAGAGTGGAAAGAAAGAAAGTTGGTCGAGCAACTGGCAGCAGCAACTATGACTCTCTTAAGGCAGCCAAATGCCTCGTCACTCGGCGAAATTTATTTGAAAACTCGAGGAAATCGTCGTTGAAGTAACTCAGACAACGGTAACATGTACAGGTGGTGGCGTATCGCTTCTCCAGGACTGACCCCAGTACGATTTAAAGGGAGGAAAGATTCAAAGAAGGGGGAGCAGCTGCCTGCAGTAACTATGACGCTCTTAAGGTAGCCAAATGCCTCGTCACTCGGCGAAATTTATTTGAAAACGCGAGGAAATCGTCGTTGAAGTAAATCAGACAACGGTAACATGCACAGGTGGTGGCGTATCGCTCTGCAGGACTGACCACAGTACGATTTAAAGGGAGGAAAGATTCAAAGAAGGGGGAGCAGCTGGCTGCAGTAACTATGACTCTCTTAAGGTAGCCAAATGCCTCGTCACTCGGCGAGATTTATTTGAAAACTCGAGGAAATCGTCGTTGAAGTAAATCAGACAACGGTAACATGCACAGGTTGTGGCGTATCGCTCTGCAGGACTGACCACAGTACGATTTAAAGGGAGGAAAGATTCAAAGAAGGGGGAGCAGCTGGCTGCAGTGACTATGACTCTCTTAAGGTAGCCAAATGCCTCGTCACTCGGCGAAATTTATTTGAAAACTCGAGGAAATCGTTGTTGTGGTAACTCAGACAACGGTAACATGGACAGGTGGTGGCGTATCGCCTCTGCAGGACTGACCACAGTACGATTTAAAGGGAGGAAAGATTCAAAGAAGGGGGAGCAGCTGCCTGCAGTAACTATGACGCTCTTAAGGTAGCCAAATGCCTCGTCACTCGGCGAAATTTATTTGAAAACGCGAGGAAATCGTCGTTGAAGTAAATTAGACAACGGTAACATGCACAGGTGGTGGCGTATCGCTCTGCAGGACTGACCACAGTACGATTTAAAGGGAGGAAAGATTCAAAGAAGGGGGAGCAGCTGGCTGCAGTAACTATGACTCTCTTAAGGTAGCCAAATGCCTCGTCACTCGGCGAGATTTGTTTGAAAACTCGAGGACACCGTCGTTGAAGTAAATCAGACAACGGTAACATGCACAGGTTGTGGCGTATCGCTCTGCAGGACTGACCACAGTACGATTTAAAGGGAGGAAAGATTCAAAGAAGGGGGAGCAGCTGGCTGCAGTGACTATGACTCTCTTAAGGTAGCCAAATGCCTCGTCACTCGGCGAAATTTATTTGAAAACTCGAGGAAATCGTTGTTGTGGTAACTCAGACAACGGTAACATGGACAGGTGGTGGCGTATCGCTTCTGCAGGACTGACCACAGTACGATTTAAAGGGAGGAAAGATTCAAAGAAGGGGGAGCAGCTGCCTGCAGTAACTATGACGCTCTTAAGGTAGTCAAATGCCTCGTCACTCGGCGAAATTTATTTGAAAACGCGAGGAAATCGTCGTTGAAGTAAATCAGACAACGGTAACATGCACAGGTGGTGGCGTATCGCTCTGCAGGACTGACCACAGTACGATTTAAAGGGAGGAAAGATTCAAAGAAGGGGGAGCAGCTGGCTGCAGTAACTATGACTCTCTTAAGGTAGCCAAATGCCTCGTCACTCGGCGAAATTTATTTTAAAACTCGAGGAAATCGTTGTTAAAGTAACTCAGACAACGTTAACATGGACAGTTGGTGGCGTATTGCTTCTGCAGGACTGACCACAGTACGATTTAAAGGGAGGAAGGATTCAATGAAGGGGGAGCAGCTGGCTGCAGTAACTATGACGCTTATAAGGTAGCCAAATGCCTCGTCATCCGGCGAGGTACATTTGCTAACTCGAGAGACTCGTAGTGGGAGTAACAGAGACGACGTTAACGTGGACATATAGTGGCACATCGGTTCTGTAGGACAGCCATAGCAAGAATGATAGAGAGAATGGGCTTAGAAAAGTGGGAGCAGCAGGCAGGGGTACTATGACTCCCTTAAGGTAGCCAAATGCCTCGTCACCATGTAAATTTTTTTTTGAAAACTCGAGGATATTTTCGTTAAGGTAGCTCAGACAACGTTAAGGTTTACATGTAGTGGCATATTGCTCCTGCAGGACTGACCACAGTAATAATTAAAGAGTGGAAAGAAAGAAAGTTGGTCGAGCAACTGGCAGCAGCAACTATGACTCTCTTAAGGCAGCCAAATGCCTCGTCACTCGGCGAAATTTATTTGAAAACTCGAGGAAATCGTCGTTGAAGTAACTCAGACAACGGTAACATGGACAGGTGGTGGCGTATCGCTTCTGCAGGACTGACCCCAGTACGATTTAAAGGGAGGAAAGATTCAAAGAAGGGGGAGCAGCTGCCTGCAGTAACTATGACGCTCTTAAGGTAGCCAAATGCCTCGTCACTCGGCGAAATTTATTTGAAAACGCGAGGAAATCGTCGTTGAAGTAAATCAGACAACGGTAACATGCACAGGTGGTGGCGTATCGCTCTGCAGGACTGACCACAGTACGATTTAAAGGGAGGAAAGATTCAAAGAAGGGGGAGCAGCTGGCTGCGGTAACTATGACTCTCTTAAGGTAGCCAAATGCCTCGTCACTCGGCGAGATTTATTTGAAAACTCGAGGAAATCGTCGTTGAAGTAAATCAGACAACGGTAACATGCACAGGTTGTGGCGTATCGCTCTGCAGGACTGACCACAGTACGATTTAAAGGGAGGAAAGATTCAAAGAAGGGGGAGCAGCTGGCTGCAGTGACTATGACTCTCTTAAGGTAGCCAAATGCCTCGTCACTCGGCGAAATTTATTTGAAAACTCGAGGAAATCGTTGTTGTGGTAACTCAGACAACGGTAACATGGACAGGTGGTGGCGTATCGCCTCTGCAGGACTGACCACAGTACGATTTAAAGGGAGGAAAGATTCAAAGAAGGGGGAGCAGCTGCCTGCAGTAACTATGACGCTCTTAAGGTAGCCAAATGCCTCGTCACTCGGCGAAATTTATTTGAAAACGCGAGGAAATCGTCGTTGAAGTAAATCAGACAACGGTAACATGCACAGGTGGTGGCGTATCGCTCTGCAGGACTGACCACAGTACGATTTAAAGGGAGGAAAGATTCAAAGAAGGGGGAGCAGCTGGCTGCAGTAACTTTGACTCTCTTAAGGTAGCCAAATGCCTCGTCACTCGGCGAGATTTATTTGAAAACTCGAGGACACCGTCGTTGAAGTAAATCAGACAACGGTAACATGCACAGGTTGTGGCGTATCGCTCTGCAGGACTGACCACAGTACGATTTAAAGGGAGGAAAGATTCAAAGAAGGGGGAGCAGCTGGCTGCAGTGACTATGACTCTCTTAAGGTAGCCAAATGCCTCGTCACTCGGCGAAATTTATTTGAAAACTCGAGGAAATCGTTGTTGTGGTAACTCAGACAACGGTAACATGGACAGGTGGTGGCGTATCGCTTCTGCAGGACTGACCACAGTACGAACAGTACGATTTAAAGGGAGGAAAGATTCAAAGAAGGGGGAGCAGCTGCCTGCAGTAACTATGACGCTCTTAAGGTAGCCAAATGCCTCGTCACTCGGCGAAATTTATTTGAAAACGCGAGGAAATCGTCGTTGAAGTAAATCAGACAACGGTAACATGCACAGGTGGTGGCGTATCGCTCTGCAGGACTGACCACAGTACGATTTAAAGGGAGGAAAGATTCAAAGAAGGGGGAGCAGCTGGCTGCAGTAACTATGACTCTCTTAAGGTAGCCAAATGCCTCGTCACTCGGCAAAATTTATTTTAAAACTCGAGGAAATCGTTGTTGAAGTAACTCAGACAACGGTAACATGGACAGGTGGTGGCGTATTGCTTCTGCAGGACTGACCACAGTACGATTTAAAGGGAGGAAGGATTCAATGAAGGGGGAGCAGCTGGCTGCAGTAACTATGACGCTTATAAGGTAGCCAAATGCCTCGTCATCCGGCGAGGTACATTTGCTAACTCGAGAGACTCGTAGTGGGAGTAACAGAGACGACGTTAACGTGGACATATAGTGGCACATCGGTTCTGTAGGACAGCCATAGCAAGAATGATAGAGAGAATGGGCTTAGAAAAGTGGGAGCAGCAGGCAGGGGTACTATGACTCCCTTAAGGTAGCCAAATGCCTCGTCACCATGTAAATTTTTTTTTGAAAACTCGAGGATATTTTCGTTAAGGTAGCTCAGACAACGTTAAGGTTTACATGTAGTGGCATATTGCTCCTGCAGGACTGACCACAGTAATAATTAAAGAGTGGAAAGAAAAAAAGTTGGTCGAGCAGCTGGCAGCAGCAACTATGACTCTCTTAAGGCAGCCAAATGCCTCGTCACTTGGCGAAATTTATTTGAAAACTCGAGGAAATCGTCGTTGAAGTAACTCAGACAACGTTAACATGGACAGGTGGTGGCGTATCGCTTCTGCAGGACTGACCACAGTACGATTTAAAGGGAGGAAAGATTCAAAGAAGGGGGAGCAGCTGCCTGCAGTAACTATGACGCTCTTAAGGTAGCCAAATGCCTCGTCACTCGGCGAAATTTATTTGAAAACGCGAGGAAATCGTCGTTGAAGTAAATCAGACAACGGTAACATGCACAGGTGGTGGCGTATCGCTCTGCAGGACTGACCACAGTACGATTTAAAGGGAGGAAAGATTCAAAGAAGGGGGAGCAGCTGGCTGCAGTAACTATGACTCTCTTAAGGTAGCCAAATGCCTCGTCACTCGGCGAAATTTATTTTAAAACTCGAGGAAATCGTTGTTAAAGTAACTCAGACAACGGTAACATGGACAGGTGGTGGCGTATTGCTTCTGCAGGACTGACCACAGTACGATTTAAAGGGAGGAAGGATTCAATGAAGGGGGAGCAGCTGGCTGCAGTAACTATGACGCTTATAAGGTAGCCAAATGCCTCGTCACTCGGCGAAATTTATTTTAAAACTCGAGGAAATCGTTGTTAAAGTAACTCAGACAACGGTAACATGGACAGGTGGTGGCGTATTGCTTCTGCAGGACTGACCACAGTACGATTTAAAGGGAGGAAGGATTCAATGAAGGGGGAGCAGCTGGCTGCAGTAACTATGACGCTTATAAGGTAGCCAAATGCCTCGTCATCCGGCGAGGTACATTTGCTAACTCGAGAGACTCGTAGTGGGAGTAACAGAGACGACGTTAACGTGGACATATAGTGGCACATCGGTTCTGTAGGACAGCCATAGCAAGAATGATAGAGAGAATGGGCTTAGAAAAGTGGGAGCAGCAGGCAGGGGTACTATGACTCCCTTAAGGTAGCCAAATGCCTCGTCACCATGTAAATTTTTTTTTGAAAACTCGAGGATATTTTCGTTAAGGTAGCTCAGACAACGTTAAGGTTTACATGTAGTGGCATATTGCTCCTGCAGGACTGACCACAGTAATAATTAAAGAGTGGAAAGAAAGAAAGTTGGTCGAGCAGCTGGCAGCAGCAACTATGACTCTCTTAAGGCAGCCAAATGCCTCGTCACTCGGCGAAATTTATTTGAAAACTCGAGGAAATCGTCGTTGAAGTAACTCAGACAACGGTAACATGGACAGGTGGTGGCGTATCGCTCTGCAGGACTGACCACAGTACGATTTAAAGGGAGGAAAGATTCAAAGAAGGGGGAGCAGCTGGCTGCAGTGACTATGACTCTCTTAAGGTAGCCAAATGCCTCGTCACTCGGCGAAATTTATTTGAAAACTCGAGGAAATCGTTGTTGTGGTAACTCAGACAACGGTAACATGGACAGGTGGTGGCGTATCGCCTCTGCAGGACTGACCACAGTACGATTTAAAGGGAGGAAAGATTCAAAGAAGGGGGAGCAGCTGCCTGCAGTAACTATGACGCTCTTAAGGTAGCCAAATGCCTCGTCACTCGGCGAAATTTATTTGAAAACGCGAGGAAATCGTCGTTGAAGTAAATCAGACAACGGTAACATGCACAGGTGGTGGCGTATCGCTCTGCAGGACTGACCACAGTACGATTTAAAGGGAGGAAAGATTCAAAGAAGGGGGAGCAGCTGGCTGCAGTGACTATGACTCTCTTAAGGTAGCCAAATGCCTCGTCACTCGGCGAAATTTATTTGAAAACTCGAGGAAATCGTTGTTGTGGTAACTCAGACAACGGTAACATGGACAGGTGGTGGCGTATCGCTTCTGCAGGACTGACCACAGTACGAACAGTACGATTTAAAGGGAGGAAAGATTCAAAGAAGGGGGAGCAGCTGCCTGCAGTAACTATGACGCTCTTAAGGTAGCCAAATGCCTCGTCACTCGGCGAAATTTATTTGAAAACGCGAGGAAATCGTCGTTGAAGTAAATCAGACAACGGTAACATGCACAGGTGGTGGCGTATCGCTCTGCAGGACTGACCACAGTACGATTTAAAGGGAGGAAAGATTCAAAGAAGGGGGAGCAGCTGGCTGCAGTAACTATGACTCTCTTAAGGTAGCCAAATGCCTCGTCACTCGGCAAAATTTATTTTAAAACTCGAGGAAATCGTTGTTGAAGTAACTCAGACAACGGTAACATGGACAGGTGGTGGCGTATTGCTTCTGCAGGACTGACCACAGTACGATTTAAAGGGAGGAAGGGTTCAATGAAGGGGGAGCAGCTGGCTGCAGTAACTATGACGCTTATAAGGTAGCCAAATGCCTCGTCATCCGGCGAGGTACATTTGCTAACTCGAGAGACTCGTAGTGGGAGTAACAGAGACGACGTTAACGTGGACATATAGTGGCACATCGGTTCTGTAGGACAGCCATAGCAAGAATGATAGAGAGAATGGGCTTAGAAAAGTGGGAGCAGCAGGCAGGGGTACTATGACTCCCTTAAGGTAGCCAAATGCCTCGTCACCATGTAAATTTTTTTTTGAAAACTCGAGGATATTTTCGTTAAGGTAGCTCAGACAACGTTAAGGTTTACATGTAGTGGCATATTGCTCCTGCAGGACTGACCACAGTAATAATTAAAGAGTGGAAAGAAAAAAAGTTGGTCGAGCAGCTGGCAGCAGCAACTATGACTCTCTTAAGGCAGCCAAATGCCTCGTCACTTGGCGAAATTTATTTGAAAACTCGAGGAAATCGTCGTTGAAGTAACTCAGACAACGTTAACATGGACAGGTGGTGGCGTATCGCTTCTGCAGGACTGACCACAGTACGATTTAAAGGGAGGAAAGATTCAAAGAAGGGGGAGCAGCTGCCTGCAGTAACTATGACGCTCTTAAGGTAGCCAAATGCCTCGTCACTCGGCGAAATTTATTTGAAAACGCGAGGAAATCGTCGTTGAAGTAAATCAGACAACGGTAACATGCACAGGTGGTGGCGTATCGCTCTGCAGGACTGACCACAGTACGATTTAAAGGGAGGAAAGATTCAAAGAAGGGGGAGCAGCTGGCTGCAGTAACTATGACTCTCTTAAGGTAGCCAAATGCCTCGTCACTCGGCGAAATTTATTTTAAAACTCGAGGAAATCGTTGTTAAAGTAACTCAGACAACGGTAACATGGACAGGTGGTGGCGTATAGCTTCTGCAGGACTGACCACAGTACGATTTAAAGGGAGGAAGGATTCAATGAAGGGGGAGCAGCTGGCTGCAGTAACTATGACGCTTATAAGGTAGCCAAATGCCTCGTCACTCGGCGAAATTTATTTTAAAACTCGAGGAAATCGTTGTTAAAGTAACTCAGACAACGGTAACATGGACAGGTGGTGGCGTATTGCTTCTGCAGGACTGACCACAGTACGATTTAAAGGGAGGAAGGATTCAATGAAGGGGGAGCAGCTGGCTGCAGTAACTATGACGCTTATAAGGTAGCCAAATGCCTCGTCATCCGGCGAGGTACATTTGCTAACTCGAGAGACTCGTAGTGGGAGTAACAGAGACGACGTTAACGTGGACATATAGTGGCACATCGGTTCTGTAGGACAGCCATAGCAAGAATGATAGAGAGAATGGGCTTAGAAAAGTGGGAGCAGCAGGCAGGGGTACTATGACTCCCTTAAGGTAGCCAAATGCCTCGTCACCATGTAAATTTTTTTTTGAAAACTCGAGGATATTTTCGTTAAGGTAGCTCAGACAACGTTAAGGTTTACATGTAGTGGCATATTGCTCCTGCAGGACTGACCACAGTAATAATTAAAGAGTGGAAAGAAAGAAAGTTGGTCGAGCAGCTGGCAGCAGCAACTATGACTCTCTTAAGGCAGCCAAATGCCTCGTCACTCGGCGAAATTTATTTGAAAACTCGAGGAAATCGTCGTTGAAGTAACTCAGACAACGGTAACATGGACAGGTGGTGGCGTAACGCTCTGCAGGACTGACCACAGTACGATTTAAAGGGAGGAAAGATTCAAAGAAGGGGGAGCAGCTGGCTGCAGTGACTATGACTCTCTTAAGGTAGCCAAATGCCTCGTCACTCGGCGAAATTTATTTGAAAACTCGAGGAAATCGTTGTTGTGGTAACTCAGACAACGGTAACATGGACAGGTGGTGGCGTATCGCCTCTGCAGGACTGACCACAGTACGATTTAAAGGGAGGAAAGATTCAAAGAAGGGGGAGCAGCTGCCTGCAGTAACTATGACGCTCTTAAGGTAGCCAAATGCCTCGTCACTCGGCGAAATTTATTTGAAAACGCGAGGAAATCGTCGTTGAAGTAAATCAGACAACGGTAACATGCACAGGTGGTGGCGTATCGCTCTGCAGGACTGACCACAGTACGATTTAAAGGGAGGAAAGATTCAAAGAAGGGGGAGCAGCTGGCTGCAGTAACTATGACTCTCTTAAGGTAGCCAAATGCCTCGTCACTCGGCGAGATTTATTTGAAAACTCGAGGACACCGTCGTTGAAGTAAATCAGACAACGGTAACATGCACAGGTTGTGGCGTATCGCTCTGCAGGACTGACCACAGTACGATTTAAAGGGAGGAAAGATTCAAAGAAGGGGGAGCAGCTGGCTGCAGTGACTATGACTCTCTTAAGGTAGCCAAATGCCTCGTCACTCGGCGAAATTTATTTGAAAACTCGAGGAAATCGTTGTTGTGGTAACTCAGACAACGGTAACATGGACAGGTGGTGGCGTATCGCTTCTGCAGGACTGACCACAGTACGAACAGTACGATTTAAAGGGAGGAAAGATTCAAAGAAGGGGGAGCAGCTGCCTGCAGTAACTATGACGCTCTTAAGGTAGCCAAATGCCTCGTCACTCGGCGAAATTTATTTGAAAACGCGAGGAAATCGTCGTTGAAGTAAATCAGACAACGGTAACATGCACAGGTGGTGGCGTATCGCTCTGCAGGACTGACCACAGTACGATTTAAAGGGAGGAAAGATTCAAAGAAGGGGGAGCAGCTGGCTGCAGTAACTATGACTCTCTTAAGGTAGCCAAATGCCTCGTCACTCGGCAAAATTTATTTTAAAACTCGAGGAAATCGTTGTTGAAGTAACTCAGACAACGGTAACATGGACAGGTGGTGGCGTATTGCTTCTGCAGGACTGACCACAGTACGATTTAAAGGGAGGAAGGGTTCAATGAAGGGGGAGCAGCTGGCTGCAGTAACTATGACGCTTATAAGGTAGCCAAATGCCTCGTCATCCGGCGAGGTACATTTGCTAACTCGAGAGACTCGTAGTGGGAGTAACAGAGACGACGTTAACGTGGACATATAGTGGCACATCGGTTCTGTAGGACAGCCATAGCAAGAATGATAGAGAGAATGGGCTTAGAAAAGTGGGAGCAGCAGGCAGGGGTACTATGACTCCCTTAAGGTAGCCAAATGCCTCGTCACCATGTAAATTTTTTTTTGAAAACTCGAGGATATTTTCGTTAAGGTAGCTCAGACAACGTTAAGGTTTACATGTAGTGGCATATTGCTCCTGCAGGACTGACCACAGTAATAATTAAAGAGTGGAAAGAAAAAAAGTTGGTCGAGCAGCTGGCAGCAGCAACTATGACTCTCTTAAGGCAGCCAAATGCCTCGTCACTTGGCGAAATTTATTTGAAAACTCGAGGAAATCGTCGTTGAAGTAACTCAGACAACGTTAACATGGACAGGTGGTGGCGTATCGCTTCTGCAGGACTGACCACAGTACGATTTAAAGGGAGGAAAGATTCAAAGAAGGGGGAGCAGCTGCCTGCAGTAACTATGACGCTCTTAAGGTAGCCAAATGCCTCGTCACTCGGCGAAATTTATTTGAAAACGCGAGGAAATCGTCGTTGAAGTAAATCAGACAACGGTAACATGCACAGGTGGTGGCGTATCGCTCTGCAGGACTGACCACAGTACGATTTAAAGGGAGGAAAGATTCAAAGAAGGGGGAGCAGCTGGCTGCAGTAACTATGACTCTCTTAAGGTAGCCAAATGCCTCGTCACTCGGCGAAATTTATTTTAAAACTCGAGGAAATCGTTGTTAAAGTAACTCAGACAACGGTAACATGGACAGGTGGTGGCATATTGCTTCTGCAGGACTGACCACAGTACGATTTAAAGGGAGGAAGGATTCAATGAAGGGGGAGCAGCTGGCTGCAGTAACTATGACGCTTATAAGGTAGCCAAATGCCTCGTCACTCGGCGAAATTTATTTTAAAACTCGAGGAAATCGTTGTTAAAGTAACTCAGACAACGGTAACATGGACAGGTGGTGGCGTATTGCTTCTGCAGGACTGACCACAGTACGATTTAAAGGGAGGAAGGATTCAATGAAGGGGGAGCAGCTGGCTGCAGTAACTATGACGCTTATAAGGTAGCCAAATGCCTCGTCATCCGGTGAGGTACATTTGCTAACTCGAGAGACTCGTAGTGGGAGTAACAGAGACGACGTTAACGTGGACATATAGTGGCACATCGGTTCTGTAGGACAGCCATAGCAAGAATGATAGAGAGAATGGGCTTAGAAAAGTGGGAGCAGCAGGCAGGGGTACTATGACTCCCTTAAGGTAGCCAAATGCCTCGTCACCATGTAAATTTTTTTTTGAAAACTCGAGGATATTTTCGTTAAGGTAGCTCAGACAACGTTAAGGTTTACATGTAGTGGCATATTGCTCCTGCAGGACTGACCACAGTAATAATTAAAGAGTGGAAAGAAAGAAAGTTGGTCGAGCAGCTGGCAGCAGCAACTATGACTCTCTTAAGGCAGCCAAATGCCTCGTCACTCGGCGAAATTTATTTGAAAACTCGAGGAAATCGTCGTTGAAGTAACTCAGACAACGGTAACATGGACAGGTGGTGGCGTATCGCTCTGCAGGACTGACCACAGTACGATTTAAAGGGAGGAAAGATTCAAAGAAGGGGGAGCAGCTGGCTGCAGTGACTATGACTCTCTTAAGGTAGCCAAATGCCTCGTCACTCGGCGAAATTTATTTGAAAACTCGAGGAAATCGTTGTTGTGGTAACTCAGACAACGGTAACATGGACAGGTGGTGGCGTATCGCTTCTGCAGGACTGACCACAGTACGATTTAAAGGGAGGAAAGATTCAAAGAAGGGGGAGCAGCTGCCTGCAGTAACTATGACGCTCTTAAGGTAGCCAAATGCCTCGTCACTCGGCGAAATTTATTTGAAAACGCGAGGAAATCGTCGTTGAAGTAAATCAGACAACGGTAACATGCACAGGTGGTGGCGTATCGCTCTGCAGGACTGACCACAGTACGATTTAAAGGGAGGAAAGATTCAAAGAAGGGGGAGCAGCTGGCTGCAGTAACTATGACGCTCTTAAGGTAGCCAAATGCCTCGTCACTCGGCGAGATTTATTTGAAAACTCGAGGAAATCGTCGTTGAAGTAAATCAGACAACGGTAACATGCACAGGTTGTGGCGTATCGCTCTGCAGGACTGACCACAGTACGATTTAAAGGGAGGAAAGATTCAAAGAAGGGGGAGCAGCTGGCTGCAGTGACTATGACTCTCTTAAGGTAGCCAAATGCCTCGTCACTCGGCGAAATTTATTTGAAAACTCGAGGAAATCGTTGTTGTGGTAACTCAGACAACGATAACATGGACAGGTGGTGGCGTATCGCTTCTGCAGGACTGACCACAGTACGATTTAAAGGGAGGAAAGATTCAAAGAAGGGGGAGCAGCTGCCTGCAGTAACTATGACGCTCTTAAGGTAGCCAAATGCCTCGTCACTCGGCGAAATTTATTTGAAAACGCGAGGAAATCGTCGTTGAAGTAAATCAGACAACGGTAACATGCACAGGTGGTGGCGTATCGCTCTGCAGGACTGACCACAGTACGATTTAAAGGGAGGAAAGATTCAAAGAAGGGGGAGCAGCTGGCTGCAGTAACTATGACTCTCTTAAGGTAGCCAAATGCCTCGTCACTCGGCAAAATTTATTTTAAAACTCGAATAAATCGTTGTTGAAGTAACTCAGACAACGGTAACATGGACAGGTGGTGGCGTATTGCTTCTGCAGGACTGACCACAGTACGATTTAAAGGGAGGAAGGATTCAAAGAAGGGGGAGCAGCTGGCTGCAGTAACTATGACGCTTATAAGGTAGCCAAATGCCTCGTCATCCGGCGAGGTACATATGCTAACTCGAGAGACTCGTAGTGGGAGTAACAGTGACGACGTTAACGTGGACATACAGTGGCACATCGGTTCCATAGGACAGGCCATACCAAGAATGATAGAGAGAATGGGCTTAGAAAAGTGGGAGCAGCAGGCAGGAGTACTATGACTCTCTTAAGGTAGCCAAATGAATCGTCACCATGTGAAATTTTTTGTTGAAAACTCGAGGATATCTTCGATAAGGTAGCTCATACAACGTTAATGTTTACATGTAGTGGCATATTGCTCCTGCAGGACTGACCACAGTAATAATTAAAGAGTGGAAAGAAAGAAGGTAGGTCGAGCAGCTGGCAACAGTAACTATGACTCTCTTAAGGTAGCCAAATGCCTCGTCACTCGGCGAAATTTATTTGAATACTCGAGGAAATCGTCGTTGAAGTAACTCAGACAACGGTAACATGGACAGTTGTTGGCGTATCGCTTCTGCAAGACTGGCCACAGTACGATTTAAAGGGAGGAAAGATTCAAAGAAGGGGGAGCAGCTGCCTGCAGTAACTATGACGCTCTTAAGGTAGCCAAATGCCTCGTCACTCGGCGAAATTTATTTGAAAACGCGAGGAAATCGTCGTTGAAGTAAATCAGACAACGGTAACATGCACAGGTGGTGGCGTATCGCTCTGCAGGACTGACCACAGTACGATTTAAAGGGAGGAAAGATTCAAAGAAGGGGGAGCAGCTGGCTGCAGTAACTATGACTCTCTTAAGGTAGCCAAATGCCTCGTCACTCGGCGAAATTTATTTTAAAACTCGAGGAAATCGTTGTTAAAGTAACTCAGACAACGGTAACATGGACAGGTGGTGGCGTATTGCTTCTGCAGGACTGACCACAGTACGATTTAAAGGGAGGAAGGATTCAATGAAGGGGGAGCAGCTGGCTGCAGTAACTATGACGCTTATAAGGTAGCCAAATGCCTCGTCACTCGGCGAAATTTATTTTAAAACTCGAGGAAATCGTTGTTAAAGTAACTCAGACAACGGTAACATGGACAGGTGGTGGCGTATTGCTTCTGCAGGACTGACCACAGTACGATTTAAAGGGAGGAAGGATTCAATGAAGGGGGAGCAGCTGGCTGCAGTAACTATGACGCTTATAAGGTAGCCAAATGCCTCGTCATCCGGCGAGGTACATTTGCTAACTCGAGAGACTCGTAGTGGGAGTAACAGAGACGACGTTAACGTGGACATATAGGGGCACATCGGTTCAGTAGGACAGCCATAGCAAGAATGATAGAGAGAATGGGCTTAGAAAAGTGGGAGCAGCAGGCAGGGGTACTATGACTCCCTTAAGGTAGCCAAATGCCTCGTCACCATGTAAATTTTTTTTTGAAAACTCGAGGATATTTTCGTTAAGGTAGCTCAGACAACGTTAAGGTTTACATGTAGTGGCATATTGCTCCTGCAGGACTGACCACAGTAATAATTAAAGAGTGGAAAGAAAGAAAGTTGGTCGAGCAGCTGGCAGCAGCAACTATGACTCTCTTAAGGCAGCCAAATGCCTCGTCACTCGGCGAAATTTATTTGAAAACTCGAGGAAATCGTCGTTGAAGTAACTCAGACAACGGTAGCATGGACAGGTGGTGGCGTATCGCTTCTGCAGGACTGACCACAGTACGATTTAAAGGGAGGAAAGATTCAAAGAAGGGGGAGCAGCTGCCTGCAGTAACTATGACTCTCTTAAGGTAGCCAAATGCCTCGTCACTCGGCGAAATTTCTTTTAAAACTCGAGGAAATCGTTGTTAAAGTAACTCAGACAACGGTAACATGGACAGGTGGTGGCGTATTGCTTCTGCAGGACTGACCACAGTACGATTTAAAGGGAGGAAGGATTCAATGAAGGGGGAGCAGCTGGCTGCAGTAACTATGACGCTTATAAGGCAGCCAAATGCCTCGTCATCCGGCGAGGTACATTTGCTAACTCGAGAGACTCGTAGTGGGAGTAACAGAGACGACGTTAACGTGGACATATAGTGGCACATCGGTTCTGTAGGACAGCCATAGCAAGAATGATAGAGAGAATGGGCTTAGAAAAGTGGGAGCAGCAGGCAGGGGTACTATGACTCCCTTAAGGTAGCCAAATGCCTCGTCACCATGTAAATTTTTTTTTGAAAACTCGAGGATATTTTCGTTAAGGTAGCTCAGACAACGTTAAGGTTTACATGTAGTGGCATATTGCTCCTGCAGGACTGACCACAGTAATAATTAAAGAGTGGAAAGAAAGAAAGTTGGTCGAGCAGCTGGCAGCAGCAACTATGACTCTCTTAAGGCAGCCAAATGCCTCGTCACTCGGCGAAATTTATTTGAAAACTCGAGGAAATCGTCGTTGAAGTAACTCAGACAACGGTAACATGGACAGGTGGTGGCGTATCGCTCTGCAGGACTGACCACAGTACGATTTAAAGGGAGGAAAGATTCAAAGAAGGGGGAGCAGCTGGCTGCAGTGACTATGACTCTCTTAAGGTAGCCAAATGCCTCGTCACTCGGCGAAATTTATTTGAAAACTCGAGGAAATCGTTGTTGTGGTAACTCAGACAACGGTAACATGGACAGGTGGTGGCGTATCGCTTCTGCAGGACTGACCACAGTACGATTTAAAGGGAGGAAAGATTCAAAGAAGGGGGAGCAGCTGCCTGCAGTAACTATGACGCTCTTAAGGTAGCCAAATGCCTCGTCACTCGGCGAAATTTATTTGAAAACGCGAGGAAATCGTCGTTGAAGTAAATCAGACAACGGTAACATGCACAGGTGGTGGCGTATCGCTCTGCAGGACTGACCACAGTACGATTTAAAGGGAGGAAAGATTCAAAGAAGGGGGAGCAGCTGGCTGCAGTAACTATGACGCTCTTAAGGTAGCCAAATGCCTCGTCACTCGGCGAGATTTATTTGAAAACTCGAGGAAATCGTCGTTGAAGTAAATCAGACAACGGTAACATGCACAGGTTGTGGCGTATCGCTCTGCAGGACTGACCACAGTACGATTTAAAGGGAGGAAAGATTCAAAGAAGGGGGAGCAGCTGGCTGCAGTAACTATGACTCTCTTAAGGTAGCCAAATGCCTCGTCACTCGGCAAAATTTATTTTAAAACTCGAATAAATCGTTGTTGAAGTAACTCAGACAACGGTAACATGGACAGGTGGTGGCGTATTGCTTCTGCAGGACTGACCACAGTACGATTTAAAGGGAGGAAGGATTCAAAGAAGGGGGAGCAGCTGGCTGCAGTAACTATGACGCTTATAAGGTAGCCAAATGCCTCGTCATCCGGCGAGGTACATATGCTAACTCGAGAGACTCGTAGTGGGAGTAACAGTGACGACGTTAACGTGGACATACAGTGGCACATCGGTTCCATAGGACAGGCCATACCAAGAATGATAGAGAGAATGGGCTTAGAAAAGTGGGAGCAGCAGGCAGGAGTACTATGACTCTCTTAAGGTAGCCAAATGAATCGTCACCATGTGAAATTTTTTGTTGAAAATTTGAGGATATCTTCGATAAGGTAGCTCATACAACGTTAAGGTTTACATGTAGTGGCATATTGCTCCTGCAGGACTGACCACTGTAATAATTAAAGAGTGGAAAGAAAGAAGGTAGGTCGAGCAGCTGGCAACAGTAACTATGACTCTCTTAAGGTAGCCAAATGCCTCGTCACTCGGCGAAATTTATTTGAATACTCGAGGAAATCGTCGTTGAAGTAACTCAGACAACGGTAACATGGACAGTTGTTGGCGTATCGCTTCTGCAGGACTGGCCACAGTACGATTTAAAGGAAGGAAAGATTCAAAGAAGGGGGAGCAGCTGCCTGCAGTAACTATGACGCTCTTAAGGTAGCCAAATGCCTCGTCACTCGGCGAAATTTATTTGAAAACGCGAGGAAATCGTCGTTGAAGTAAATCAGACAACGGTAACATGCACAGGTGGTGGCGTATCGCTCTGCAGGACTGACCACAGTACGATTTAAAGGGAGGAAAGATTCAAAGAAGGGGGAGCAGCTGGCTGCAGTAACTATGACTCTCTTAAGGTAGCCAAATGCCTCGTCACTCGGCGAAATTTATTTTAAAACTCGAGGAAATCGTTGTTAAAGTAACTCAGACAACGGTAACATGGACAGGTGGTGGCGTATTGCTTCTGCAGGACTGACCACAGTACGATTTAAAGGGAGGAAGGATTCAATGAAGGGGGAGCAGCTGGCTGCAGTAACTATGACGCTTATAAGGTAGCCAAATGCCTCGTCACTCGGCGAAATTTATTTTAAAACTCGAGGAAATCGTTGTTAAAGTAACTCAGACAACGGTAACATGGACAGGTGGTGGCGTATTGCTTCTGCAGGACTGACCACAGTACGATTTAAAGGGAGGAAGGATTCAATGAAGGGGGAGCAGCTGGCTGCAGTAACTATGACGCTTATAAGGTAGCCAAATGCCTCGTCATCCGGCGAGGTACATTTGCTAACTCGAGAGACTCGTAGTGGGAGTAACAGAGACGACGTTAACGTGGACATATAGTGGCACATCGGTTCTGTAGGACAGCCATAGCAAGAATGATAGAGAGAATGGGCTTAGAAAAGTGGGAGCAGCAGGCAGGGGTACTATGACTCCCTTAAGGTAGCCAAATGCCTCGTCACCATGTAAATTTTTTTTTGAAAACTCGAGGATATTTTCGTTAAGGTAGCTCAGACAACGTTAAGGTTTACATGTAGTGGCATATTGCTCCTGCAGGACTGACCACAGTAATAATTAAAGAGTGGAAAGAAAGAAAGTTGGTCGAGCAGCTGGCAGCAGCAACTATGACACTCTTAAGGCAGCCAAATGCCTCGTCACTCGGCGAAATTTATTTGAAAACTCGAGGAAATCGTCGTTGAAGTAACTCAGACAACGGTAACATGGACAGGTGGTGGCGTATCGCTTCTGCAGGACTGGCCACAGTACGATTTAAAGGGAGGAAAGATTCAAAGAAGGGGGAGCAGCTGCCTGCAGTAACTATGACGCTCTTAAGGTAGCCAAATGCCTTGTCACTCGGCGAAATTTATTTGAAAACGCGAGGAAATCGTCGTTGAAGTAAATCAGACAACGGTAACATGCACAGGTGGTGGCGTATCGCTCTGCAGGACTGACCACAGTACGATTTAAAGGGAGGAAAGATTCAAAGAAGGGGGAGCAGCTGGCTGCAGTAACTATGACTCTCTTAAGGTAGCCAAATGCCTCGTCACTCGGCGAAATTTATTTTAAAACTCGAGGAAATCGTTGTTAAAGTAACTCAGACAACGGTAACATGGACAGGTGGTGGCGTATTGCTTCTGCAGGACTGACCACAGTACGATTTAAAGGGAGGAAGGATTCAAAGAAGGGGGAGCAGCTGGCTGCAGTAACTATGACGCTTATAAGGTAGCCAAATGCCTCGTCATGCGGCGAGGTACATTTGCTAACTCGAGAGACTCGTAGTGGGAGTAACAGAGACGACGTTAACGTGGACATATAGTGGCACATCGGTTCTGTAGGACAGCCATAGCAAGAATGATAGAGAGAATGGGCTTAGAAAAGTGGGAGCAGCAGGCAGGGGTACTATGACTCCCTTAAGGTAGCCAAATGCCTCGTCACCATGTAAATTTTTTTTTGAAGACTCGAGGATATTTTCGTTAAGGTAGCTCAGACAACGTTAAGGTTTACATGTAGTGGCCTATTGCTCCTGCAGGACTGACCACAGTAATAATTAAAGAGTGGAAAGAAAGAAAGTTGGTCGAGCAGCTGGCAGCAGCAACTATGACTCTCTTAAGGCAGCCAAATGCCTCGTCACTCGGCGAAATTTATTTGAAAACTCGAGGAAATCGTCGTTGAAGTAACTCAGACAACGGTAACATGGACAGGTGGTGGCGTATCGCTTCTGCAGGACTGGCCACAGTGCGATTTAAAGGGAGGAAAGATTCAAAGAAGGGGGAGCAGCTGCCTGCAGTAACTATGACGCTCTTAAGGTAGCCAAATGCCTCGTCACTCGGCGAAATTTATTTGAAAACGCGAGGAAATCGTCGTTGAAGTAAATCAGACAACGGTAACATGCACAGGTGGTGGCGTATCGCTCTGCAGGACTGACCACAGTACGATTTAAAGGGAGGAAAGATTCAAAGAAGGGGGAGCAGCTGGCTGCAGTAACTATGACTCTCTTAAGGTAGCCAAATGCCTCGTCACTCGGCGAAATTTATTTTAAAACTCGAGGAAATCGTTGTTAAAGTAACTCAGACAACGGTAACATGGACAGGTGGTGGCGTATTGCTTCTGCAGGACTGACCACAGTACGATTTAAAGGGAGGAAGGATTCAAAGAAGGGGGAGCAGCTGGCTGCAGTAACTATGACGCTTATAAGGTAGCCAAATGCCTCGTCATCCGGCGAGGTACATTTGCTAACTCGAGAGACTCGTAGTGGGAGTAACAGAGACGACGTTAACGTGGACATATAGTGGCACATCGGTTCTGTAGGACAGCCATAGCAAGAATGATAGAGAGAATGGGCTTAGAAAAGTGGGAGCAGCAGGCAGGGGTACTATGACTCCCTTAAGGTAGCCAAATGCCTCGTCACCATGTAAATTTTTTTTTGAAAACTCGAGGATATTTTCGTTAAGGTAGCTCAGACAACGTTAAGGTTTACATGTAGTGGCCTATTGCTCCTGCAGGACTGACCACAGTAATAATTAAAGAGTGGAAAGAAAGAAAGTTGGTCGAGCAGCTGGCAGCAGCAACTATGACTCTCTTAAGGCAGCCAAATGCCTCGTCACTCGGCGAAATTTATTTGAAAACTCGAGGAAATCGTCGTTGAAGTAACTCAGACAACGGTAACATGGACAGGTGGTGGCGTATCGCTTCTGCAGGACTGGCCACAGTACGATTTAAAGGGAGGAAAGATTCAAAGAAGGGGGAGCAGCTGCCTGCAGTAACTATGACGCTCTTAAGGTAGCCAAATGCCTCGTCACTCGGCGAAATTTATTTGAAAACGCGAGGAAATCGTCGTTGAAGTAAATCAGACAACGGTAACATGCACAGGTGGTGGCGTATCGCTCTGCAGGACTGACCACAGTACGATTTAAAGGGAGGAAAGATTCAAAGAAGGGGGAGCAGCTGGCTGCAGTAACTATGACTCTCTTAAGGTAGCCAAATGCCTCGTCACTCGGCGAAATTTATTTTAAAACTCGAGGAAATCGTTGTTAAAGTAACTCAGACAACGGTAACATGGACAGGTGGTGGCGTATTGCTTCTGCAGGACTGACCACAGTACGATTTAAAGGGAGGAAGGATTCAATGAAGGGGGAGCAGCTGGCTGCAGTAACTATGACGCTTATAAGGTAGCCAAATGCCTCGTCATCCGGCGAGGTACATTTGCTAACTCGAGAGACTCGTAGTGGGAGTAACAGAGACGACGTTAACGTGGACATATAGTGGCACATCGGTTCTGTAGGACAGCCATAGCAAGAATGATAGAGAGAATGGGCTTAGAAAAGTGGGAGCAGCAGGCAGGGGTACTATGACTCCCTTAAGGTAGCCAAATGCCTCGTCACCATGTAAATTTTTTTTTGAAAACTCGAGGATATTTTCGTTAAGGTAGCTCAGACAACGTTAAGGTTTACATGTAGTGGCCTATTGCTCCTGCAGGACTGACCAAAGTAATAATTAAAGAGTGGAAAGAAAGAAAGTTGGTCGAGCAGCTGGCAGCAGCAACTATGACTCTCTTAAGGCAGCCAAATGCCTCGTCACTCTTCGAAATTTATTTGAAAACTCGAGGAAATCGTCGTTGAAGTAACTCAGACAACGGTAACATGGACAGGTGGTGGCGTATCGCTTCTGCAGGACTGGCCACAGTACGATTTAAAGGGAGGAAAGATTCAAAGAAGGGGGAGCAGCTGCCTGCAGTAACTATGACGCTCTTAAGGTAGCCAAATGCCTCGTCACTCGGCGAAATTTATTTGAAAACGCGAGGAAATCGTCGTTGAAGTAAATCAGACAACGGTAACATGCACAGGTGGTGGCGTATCGCTCTGCAGGACTGACCACAGTACGATTTAAAGGGAGGAAAGATTCAAAGAAGGGGGAGCAGCTGGCTGCAGTAACTATGACTCTCTTAAGGTAGCCAAATGCCTCGTCACTCGGCGAAATTTATTTTAAAACTCGAGGAAATCGTTGTTAAAGTAACTCAGACAACGGTAACATGGACAGGTGGTGGCGTATTGCTTCTGCAGGACTGACCACAGTACGATTTAAAGGGAGGAAGGATTCAATGAAGGGGGAGCAGCTGGCTGCAGTAACTATGACGCTTATAAGGTAGCCAAATGCCTCGTCATCCGGCGAGGTACATTTGCTAACTCGAGAGACTCGTAGTGGGAGTAACAGAGACGACGTTAACGTGGACATATAGTGGCACATCGGTTCTGTAGGACAGCCATAGCAAGAATGATAGAGAGAATGGGCTTAGAAAAGTGGGAGCAGCAGGCAGGGGTACTATGACTCCCTTAAGGTAGCCAAATGCCTCGTCACCATGTAAATTTTTTTTTGAAAACTCGAGGATATTTTCGTTAAGGTAGCTCAGACAACGTTAAGGTTTACATGTAGTGGCCTATTGCTCCTGCAGGACTGACCAAAGTAATAATTAAAGAGTGGAAAGAAAGAAAGTTGGTCGAGCAGCTGGCAGCAGCAACTATGACTCTCTTAAGGCAGCCAAATGCCTCGTCACTCTTCGAAATTTATTTGAAAACTCGAGGAAATCGTCGTTGAAGTAACTCAGACAACGGTAACATGGACAGGTGGTGGCGTATCGCTTCTGCAGGACTGACCACAGTACGATTTAAAGGGAGGAAAGATTCAAAGAAGGGGGAGCAGCTGCCTGCAGTAACTATGACGCTCTTAAGGTAGCCAAATGCCTCGTCACTCGGCGAAATTTATTTGATAACGCGAGGAAATCGTCGTTGAAGTAAATCAGACAACGGTAACATGCACAGGTGGTGGCGTATCGCTCTGCAGGACTGACCACAGTACGATTTAAAGGGAGGAAAGATTCAAAGAAGGGGGAGCAGCTGGCTGCAGTAACTATGACTCTCTTAAGGTAGCCAAATGCCTCGTCACTCGGCGAGATTTATTTGAAAACTCGAGGATATCGTCGTTGAAGTAAATCAGACAACGGTGACATGCACAGGTTGTGGCGTATCGCTCTGCAGGACTGACCACAGTACGATTTAAAGGGAGGAAAGATTCAAAGAAGGGGGAGCAGCTGGCTGCAGTTACTATGACTCTCTTAAGGTAGCCAAATGCCTCGTCACTCGGCGAAATTTATTTGAAAACTCGAGGAAATCGTTGTTGTGGTAACTCAGACAACGGTAACATGGACAGGTGGTGGCGTATCGCTTCTGCAGGACTGACCACAGTACGATTTAAAGGGAGGAAAGATTCAAAGAAGGGGGAGCAGCTGCCTGCAGTAACTATGACGCTCTTAAGGTAGCCAAATGCCTCGTCACTCGGCGAAATTTATTTGAAAACGCGAGGAAATCGTCGTTGAAGTAAATCAGACAACGGTAACATGCACAGGTGGTGGCGTATCGCTCTGCAGGACTGACCACAGTACGATTTAAAGGGAGGAAAGATTCAAAGAAGGGGGAGCAGCTGGCTGCAGTAACTATGACTCTCTTAAGGTAGCCAAATGCCTCGTCACTCGGCGAAATTTATTTTAAAACTCGAGGAAATCGTTGTTAAAGTAACTCAGACTACGGTAACATGGACAGGTGGTGGCGTATTGCTTCTGCAGGACTGACCACAGTACCATTTAAAGGGAGGAAGGATTCAATGAAGGGGGAGCAGCTGGCTGCAGTAACTATGACGCTTATAAGGTAGCCAAATGCCTCGTCATCCGGCGAGGTACATTTGCTAACTCGAGAGACTCGTAGTGGGAGTAACAGAGACGACGTTAACGTGGACATATAGTGGCACATCGGTTCTGTAGGACAGCCATAGCAAGAATGATAGAGAGAATGGGCTTAGAAAAGTGGGAGCAGCAGGCAGGGGTACTATGACTCCCTTAAGGTAGCCAAATGCCTCGTCACCATGTAAATTTTTTTTTGAAAACTCGAGGATATTTTCGTTAAGGTAGCTCAGACAACGTTAAGGTTTACATGTAGTGGCATATTGCTCCTGCAGGACTGACCACAGTAATAATTAAAGAGTGGAAAGAAAGAAAGTTGGTCGAGCAGCTGGCAGCAGCAACTATGACTCTCTTAAGGCAGCCAAATGCCTCGTCACTCGGCGAAATTTATTTGAAAACTCGAGGAAATCGTCGTTGAAGTAACTCAGACAACGGTAACATGGACAGGTGGTGGCGTATCGCTTCTGCAGGACTGGCCACAGTACGATTTAAAGGGAGGAAAGATTCAAAGAAGGGGGAGCAGCTGCCTGCAGTAACTATGACGCTCTTAAGGTAGCCAAATGCCTCGTCACTCGGCGAAATTTATTTGAAAACGCGAGGAAATCGTCGTTGAAGTAAATCAGACAACGGTAACATGCACAGGTGGTGGCGTATCGCTCTGCAGGACTGACCACAGTACGATTTAAAGGGAGGAAAGATTCAAAGAAGGGGGAGCAGCTGGCTGCAGTAACTATGACTCTCTTAAGGTAGCCAAATGCCTCGTCACTCGGCGAAATTTATTTTAAAACTCGAGGAAATCGTTGTTAAAGTAACTCAGACAACGGTAACATGGACAGGTGGTGGCGTATTGCTTCTGCAGGACTGACCACAGTACGATTTAAAGGGAGGAAGGATTCAAAGAAGGGGGAGCAGCTGGCTGCAGTAACTATGACGCTTATAAGGTAGCCAAATGCCTCGTCATCCGGCGAGGTACATTTGCTAACTCGAGAGACTCGTAGTGGGAGTAACAGAGACGACGTTAACGTGGACATATAGTGGCACATCGGTTCTGTAGGACAGCCATAGCAAGAATGATAGAGAGAATGGGCTTAGAAAAGTGGGAGCAGCAGGCAGGGGTACTATGACTCCCTTAAGGTAGCCAAATGCCTCGTCACCATGTAAATTTTTTTTTGAAAACTCGAGGATATTTTTGTTAAGGTAGCTCAGACAACGTTAAGGTTTACATGTAGTGGCCTATTGCTTCTGCAGGACTGACCACAGTAATAATTAAAGAGTGGAAAGAAAGAAAGTTGGTCGAGCAGCTGGCAGCAGCAACTATGACTCTCTTAAGGCAGCCAAATGCCTCGTCACTCGGCGAAATTTATTTGAAAACTCGAGGAAATCGTCGTTGAAGTAACTCAGACAACGGTAACATGGACAGGTGGTGGCGTATCGCTTCTGCAGGACTGACCACAGTACGATTTAAAGGGAGGAAAGATTCAAAGAAGGGGGAGCAGCTGCCTGCAGTAACTATGACGCTCTTAAGGTAGCCAAATGCCTCGTCACTCGGCGAAATTTATTTGAAAACGCGAGGAAATCGTCGTTGAAGTAAATCAGACAACGGTAACATGCACAGGTGGTGGCGTATCGCTCTGCAGGACTGACCACAGTACGATTTAAAGGGAGGAAAGATTCAAAGAAGGGGGAGCAGCTGGCTGCAGTAACTATGACTCTCTTAAGGTAGCCAAATGCCTCGTCACTCGGCGAAATTTATTTTAAAACTCGAGGAAATCGTTGTTAAAGTAACTCAGACAACGGTAACATGGACAGGTGGTGGCGTATTGCTTCTGCAGGACTGACCACAGTACGATTTAAAGGGAGGAAGGATTCAATGAAGGGGGAGCAGCTGGCTGCAGTAACTATGACGCTTATAAGGTAGCCAAATGCCTCGTCATCCGGCGAGGTACATTTGCTAACTCGAGAGACTCGTAGTGGGAGTAACAGAGACGACGTTAACGTGGACATATAGTGGCACATCGGTTCTGTAGGACAGCCATAGCAAGAATGATAGAGAGAATGGGCTTAGAAAAGTGGGAGCAGCAGGCAGGGGTACTATGACTCCCTTAAGGTAGCCAAATGCCTCGTCACAATGTAAATTTTTTTTTGAAAACTCGAGGATATTTTCGTTAAGGTAGCTCAGACAACGTTAAGGTTTACATGTAGTGGCATATTGCTCCTGCAGGACTGACCACAGTAATAATTAAAGAGTGGAAAGAAAGAAAGTTGGTAGAGCAGCTGGCAGCAGCAACTATGACTCTCTTAAGGCAGCCAAATGCCTCGTCACTCGGCGAAATTTATTTGAAAACTCGAGGAAATCGTCGTTGAAGTAACTCAGACAACGGTAACATGGACAGGTGGTGGCGTATCGCTTCTGCAGGACTGGCCACAGTACGATTTAAAGGGAGGAAAGATTCAAAGAAGGGGGAGCAGCTGCCTGCAGTAACTATGACGCTCTTAAGGTAGCCAAATGCCTCGTCACTCGGCGAAATTTATTTGAAAACGCGAGGAAATCGTCGTTGAAGTAAATCAGACAACGGTAACATGCACAGGTGGTGGCGTATCGCTCTGCAGGACTGACCACAGTACGATTTAAAGGGAGGAAAGATTCAAAGAAGGGGGAGCAGCTGGCTGCAGTAACTATGACTCTCTTAAGGTAGCCAAATGCCTCGTCACTCGGCGAAATTTATTTTAAAACTCGAGGAAATCGTTGTTAAAGTAACTCAGACAACGGTAACATGGACAGGTGGTGGCGTATTGCTTCTGCAGGACTGACCACAGTACGATTTAAAGGGAGGAAGGATTCAAAGAAGGGGGAGCAGCTGGCTGCAGTAACTATGACGCTTATAAGGTAGCCAAATGCCTCGTCATCCGGCGAGGTACATTTGCTAACTCGAGAGACTCGTAGTGGGAGTAACAGAGACGACGTTAACGTGGACATATAGTGGCACATCGGTTCTGTAGGACAGCCATAGCAAGAATGATAGAGAGAATGGTCTTAGAAAAGTGGGAGCAGCAGGCAGGGGAACTATGACTCCCTTAAGGTAGCCAAATGCCTCGTCACCATGTAAATTTTTTTTTGAAAACTCGAGGATATTTTTGTTAAGGTAGCTCAGACAACGTTAAGGTTTACATGTAGTGGCCTATTGCTCCTGCAGGACTGACCACAGTAATAATTAAAGAGTGGAAAGAAAGAAAGTTGGTCGAGCAGCTGGCAGCAGCAACTATGACTCTCTTAAGGCAGCCAAATGCCTCGTCACTCGGCGAAATTTATTTGAAAACTCGAGGAAATCGTCGTTGAAGTAACTCAGACAACGGTAACATGGACAGGTGGTGGCGTATCGCTTCTGCAGGACTGGCCACAGTACGATTTAAAGGGAGGAAAGATTCAAAGAAGGGGGAGCAGCTGCCTGCAGTAACTATGACGCTCTTAAGGTAGCCAAATGCCTCGTCACTCGGCGAAATTTATTTGAAAACGCCAGGAAATCGTCGTTGAAGTAAATCAGACAACGGTAACATGCACAGGTGGTGGCGTATCGCTCTGCAGGACTGACCACAGTACGATTTAAAGGGAGGAAAGATTCAAAGAAGGGGGAGCAACTGGCTGCAGTAACTATGACTCTCTTAAGGTAGCCAAATGCCTCGTCACTCGGCGAAATTTATTTTAAAACTCGAGGAAATCGTTGTTAAAGTAACTCAGACAACGGTAACATGGACAGGTGGTGGCGTATTGCTTCTGCAGGACTGACCACAGTACGATTTAAAGGGAGGAAGGATTCAATGAAGGGGGAGCAGCTGGCTGCAGTAACTATGACGCTTATAAGGTAGCCAAATGCCTCGTCATCCGGCGAGGTACATTTGCTAACTCGAGAGACTCGTAGTGGGAGTAACAGAGACGACGTTAACATGGACATATAGTGGCACATCGGTTCTGTAGGACAGCCATAGCAAGAATGATAGAGAGAATGGGCTTAGAAAAGTGGGAGCAGCAGGCAGGGGTACTATGACTCCCTTAAGGTAGCCAAATGCCTCGTCACCATTTAAATTTTTTTTTGTAAACTCGAGGATATTTTCGTTAAGGTAGCTCAGACAACGTTAAGGTTTACATGTAGTGGCCTATTGCTCCTGCAGGACTGACCAAAGTAATAATTAAAGAGTGGAAAGAAAGAAAGTTGGTCGAGCAGCTGGCAGCAGCAACTATGACTCTCTTAAGGCAGCCAAATGCCTCGTCACTCGGCGAAATTTATTTGAAAACTCGAGGAAATCGTCGTTGAAGTAACTCAGACAACGGTAACATGGACAGGTGGTGGCGTATCGCTTCTGCAGGACTGACCACAGTACGATTTAAAGGGAGGAAAGATTCAAAGAAGGGGGAGCAGCTGCCTGCAGTAACTATGACGCTCTTAAGGTAGCCAAATGCCTCGTCACTCGGCGAAATTTATTTGAAAACGCGAGGAAATCGTCGTTGAAGTAAATCAGACAACGGTAACATGCACAGGTGGTGGCGTATCTCTCTGCAGGACTGACCACAGTACGATTTAAAGGGAGGAAAGATTCAAAGAAGGGGGAGCAGCTGGCTGCAGTAACTATGACTCTCTTAAGGTAGCCAAATGCCTCGTCACTCGGCGAGATTTATTTGAAAACTCGAGGATATCGTCGTTGAAGTAAATCAGACAACGGTAACATGCACAGGTTGTGGCGTATCGCTCTGCAGGACTGACCACAGTACGATTTAAAGGGAGGAAAGATTCAAAGAAGGGGGAGCAGCTGGCTGCAGTGACTATGACTCTCTTAAGGTAGCCAAATGCCTCGTCACTCGGCGAAATTTATTTGAAAACTCGAGGAAATCGTTGTTGTGGTAACTCAGACAACGGTAACATGGACAGGTGGTGGCGTATCGCTTCTGCAGGACTGACCACAGTACGATTTAAAGGGAGGAAAGATTCAAAGAAGGGGGAGCAGCTGCCTGCAGTAACTATGACGCTCTTAAGGTAGCCAAATGCCTCGTCACTCGGCGAAATTTATTTGAAAACGCGAGGAAATCGTCGTTGAAGTAAATCAGACAACGGTGACATGCACAGGTGGTGGCGTATCGCTCTGCAGGACTGACCACAGTACGATTTAAAGGGAGGAAAGATTCAAAGAAGGGGGAGCAGCTGGCTGCAGTAACTATGACTCTCTTAAGGTAGCCAAATGCCTCGTCACTCGGCGAGATTTATTTGAAAACTCGAGGATATCGTCGTTGAAGTAAATCAGACAACGGTAACATGCACAGGTTGTGGCGTATCGCTCTGCAGGACTGACCACAGTACGATTTAAAGGGAGGAAAGATTCAAAGAAGGGGGAGCAGCTGGCTGCAGTGACTATGACTCTCTTAAGGTAGCCAAATGCCTCGTCACTCGGCGAAATTTATTTGAAAACTCGAGGAAATCGTTGTTGTGGTAACTCAGACAACGGTAATATGGACAGGTGGTGGCGTATCGCTTCTGCAGGACTGACCACAGTACGATTTAAAGGGAGGAAAGATTCAAAGAAGGGGGAGCAGCTGCCTGCAGTAACTATGACGCTCTTAAGGTAGCCAAATGCCTCGTCACTCGGCGAAATTTATTTGAAAACGCGAGGAAATCGTCGTTGAAGTAAATCAGACAACGGTAACATGCACAGGTGGTGGCGTATCGCTCTGCAGGACTGACCACAGTACGATTTAAAGGGAGGAAAGATTCAAAGAAGGGGGAGCAGCTGGCTGCAGTAACTATGACTCTCTTAAGGTAGCCAAATGCCTCGTCACTCGGCGAAATTTATTTTAAAACTCGAGGAAATCGTTGTTAAAGTAACTCAGACAACGGTAACATGGACAGGTGGTGGCGTATTGCTTCTGCAGGACTGACCACAGTACGATTTAAAGGGAGGAAGGATTCAATGAAGGGGGAGCAGCTGGCTGCAGTAACTATGACGCTTATAAGGTAGCCAAATGCCTCGTCATCCGGCGAGGTACATTTGCTAACTCGAGAGACTCGTAGTGGGAGTAACAGAGACGACGTTAACGTGGACATATAGTGGCACATCGGTTCTGTAGGACAGCCATAGCAAGAATGATAGAGAGAATGGGCTTAGAAAAGTGGGAGCAGCAGGCAGGGGTACTATGACTCCCTTAAGGTAGCCAAATGCCTCGTCACCATGTAAATTTTTTTTTGAGAACTCGAGGATATTTTCGTTAAGGTAGCTCAGACAACGTTAAGGTTTACATGTAGTGGCATATTGCTCCTGCAGGACTGACCACAGTAATAATTAAAGAGTGGAAAGAAAGAAAGTTGGTCGAGCAGCTGGCAGCAGCAACTATGACTCTCTTAAGGCAGCCAAATGCCTCGTCACTCGGCGAAATTTATTTGAAAACTCGAGGAAATCGTCGTTGAAGTAACTCAGACAACGGTAACATGGACAGGTGGTGGCGTATCGCTTCTGCAGGACTGGCCACAGTACGATTTAAAGGGAGGAAAGATTCAAAGAAGGGGGAGCAGCTGCCTGCAGTAACTATGACGCTCTTAAGGTAGCCAAATGCCTCGTCACTCGGCGAAATTTATTTGAAAACGCGAGGAAATCGTCGTAGAAGTAAATCAGACAACGGTAACATGCACAGGTGGTGGCGTATCGCTCTGCAGGACTGACCACAGTACGATTTAAAGGGAGGAAAGATTCAAAGAAGGGGGAGCAGCTGGCTGCAGTAACTATGACTCTCTTAAGGTAGCCAAATGCCTCGTCACTCGGCGAGATTTATTTGAAAACTCGAGGATATCGTCGTTGAAGTAAATCAGACAACGGTAACATGCACAGGTTGTGGCGTATCGCTCTGCAGGACTGACCACAGTACGATTTAAAGGGAGGAAAGATTCAAAGAAGGGGGAGCAGCTGGCTGCAGTGACTATGACTCTCTTAAGGTAGCCAAATGCCTCGTCACTCGGCGAAATTTATTTGAAAACTCGAGGAAATCGTTGTTGTGGTAACTCAGACAACGGTAACATGGACAGGTGGTGGCGTATCGCTTCTGCAGGACTGACCACAGTACGATTTAAAGGGAGGAAAGATTCAAAGAAGGGGGAGCAGCTGCCTGCAGTAACTATGACGCTCTTAAGGTAGCCAAATGCCTCGTCACTCGGCGAAATTTATTTGAAAACGCGAGGAAATCGTCGTTGAAGTAAATCAGACAACGGTAACATGCACAGGTGGTGGCGTATCGCTCTGCAGGACTGACCACAGTACGATTTAAAGGGAGGAAAGATTCAAAGAAGGGGGAGCAGCTGGCTGCAGTAACTATGACTCTCTTAAGGTAGCCAAATGCCTCGTCACTCGGCGAAATTTATTTTAAAACTCGAGGAAATCGTTGTTAAAGTAACTCAGACAACGGTAACATGGACAGGTGGTGGCGTATTGCTTCTGCAGGACTGACCACAGTACGATTTAAAGGGAGGAAGGATTCAATGAAGGGGGAGCAGCTGGCTGCAGTAACTATGACGCTTATAAGGTAGCCAAATGCCTCGTCATCCGGCGAGGTACATTTGCTAACTCGAGAGACTCGTAGTGGGAGTAACAGAGACGACGTTAACGTGGACATATAGTGGCACATCGGTTCTGTAGGACAGCCATAGCAAGAATGATAGAGAGAATGGGCTTAGAAAAGTGGGAGCAGCAGGCAGGGGTACTATGACTCCCTTAAGGTAGCCAAATGCCTCGTCACCATGTAAATTTTTTTTTGAAAACTCGAGGATATTTTCGTTAAGGTAGCTCAGACAACGTTAAGGTTTACATGTAGTGGCATATTGCTCCTGCAGGACTGACCACAGTAATAATTAAAGAGTGGAAAGAAAGAAAGTTGGTCGAGCAGCTGGCAGCAGCAACTATGACTCTCTTAAGGCAGCCAAATGCCTCGTCACTCGGCGAAATTTATTTGAAAACTCGAGGAAATCGTCGTTGAAGTAACTCAGACAACGGTAACATGGACAGGTGGTGGCGTATCGCTTCTGCAGGACTGGCCACAGTACGATTTAAAGGGAGGAAAGATTCAAAGAAGGGGGAGCAGCTGCCTGCAGTAACTATGACGCTCTTAAGGTAGCCAAATGCCTCGTCACTCGGCGAAATTTATTTGAAAACGCGAGGAAATCGTCGTTGAAGTAAATCAGACAACGGTAACATGCACAGGTGGTGGCGTATCGCTCTGCAGGACTGACCACAGTACGATTTAAAGGGAGGAAAGATTCAAAGAAGGGGGAGCAGCTGGCTGCAGTAACTATGACTCTCTTAAGGTAGCCAAATGCCTCGTCACTCGGCGAAATTTATTTTAAAACTCGAGGAAATCGTTGTTAAAGTAACTCAGACAACGGTAACATGGACAGGTGGTGGCGTATTGCTTCTGCAGGACTGACCACAGTACGATTTAAAGGGAGGAAGGATTCAATGAAGGGGGAGCAGCTGGCTGAAGTAACTATGACGCTTATAAGGTAGCCAAATGCCTCGTCATCCGGCGAGGTACATTTGCTAACTCGAGAGACTCGTAGTGGGAGTAACAGAGACGACGTTAACGTGGACATATAGTGGCACATCGGTTCTGTAGGACAGCCATAGCAAGAATGATAGAGAGAATGGGCTTAGAAAAGTGGGAGCAGCAGGCAGGGGTACTATGACTCCCTTAAGGTAGCCAAATGCCTCGTCACAATGTAAATTTTTTTTTGAAAACTCGAGGATATTTTCGTTAAGGTAGCTCAGACAACGTTAAGGTTTACATGTAGTGGCATATTGCTCCTGCAGGACTGACCACAGTAATAATTAAAGAGTGGAAAGAAAGAAAGTTGGTCGAGCAGCTGGCAGCAGCAACTATGACTCTCTTAAGGCAGCCAAATGCCTCGTCACTCGGCGAAATTTATTTGAAAACTCGAGGAAATCGTCGTTGAAGTAACTCAGACAACGGTAACATGGACAGGTGGTGGCGTATCGCTTCTGCAGGACTGGCCACAGTACGATTTAAAGGGAGGAAAGATTCAAAGAAGGGGGAGCAGCTGCCTGCAGTAACTATGACGCTCTTAAGGTAGCCAAATGCCTCGTCACTCGGCGAAATTTATTTGAAAACGCGAGGAAATCGTCGTTGAAGTAAATCAGACAACGGTAACATGCACAGGTGGTGGCGTATCGCTCTGCAGGACTGACCACAGTACGATTTAAAGGGAGGAAAGATTCAAAGAAGGGGGAGCAGCTGGCTGCAGTAACTATGACTCTCTTAAGGTAGCCAAATGCCTCGTCACTCGGCGAAATTTATTTTAAAACTCGAGGAAATCGTTGTTAAAGTAACTCAGACAACGGTAACATGGACAGGTGGTGGCGTATTGCTTCTGCAGGACTGACCACAGTACGATTTAAAGGGAGGAAGGATTCAAAGAAGGGGGAGCAGCTGGCTGCAGTAACTATGACGCTTATAAGGTAGCCAAATGCCTCGTCATCCGGCGAGGTTCATTTGCTAACTCGAGAGACTCGTAGTGGGAGTAACAGAGACGACGTTAACGTGGACATATAGTGGCACATCGGTTCTGTAGGACAGCCATAGCAAGAATGATAGAGAGAATGGGCTTAGAAAAGTGGGAGCAGCAGGCAGGGGTACTATGACTCCCTTAAGGTAGCCAAATGCCTCGTCACCATGTAAATTTTTTTTTGAAAACTCGAGGATATTTTTGTTAAGGTAGCTCAGACAACGTTAAGGTTTACATGTAGTGGCCTATTGCTCCTGCAGGACTGACCACAGTAATAATTAAAGAGTGGAAAGAAAGAAAGTTGGTCGAGCAGCTGGCAGCAGCAACTATGACTCTCTTAAGGCAGCCAAATGCCTCGTCACTCGGCGAAATTTATTTGAAAACTCGAGGAAATCGTCGTTGAAGTAACTCAGACAACGGTAACATGGACAGGTGGTGGCGTATCGCTTCTGCAGGACTGGCCACAGTACGATTTAAAGGGAGGAAAGATTCAAAGAAGGGGGAGCAGCTGCCTGCAGTAACTATGACGCTCTTAAGGTAGCCAAATGCCTCGTCACTCGGCGAAATTTATTTGAAAACGCGAGGAAATCGTCGTTGAAGTAAATCAGACAACGGTAACATGCACAGGTGGTGGCGTATCGCTCTGCAGGACTGACCACAGTACGATTTAAAGGGAGGAAAGATTCAAAGAAGGGGGAGCAGCTGGCTGCAGTAACTATGACTCTCTTAAGGTAGCCAAATGCCTCGTCACTCGGCGAAATTTATTTTAAAACTCGAGGAAATCGTTGTTAAAGTAACTCAGACAACGGTAACATGGACAGGTGGTGGCGTATTGCTTCTGCAGGACTGACCACAGTACGATTTAAAGGGAGGAAGGATTCAATGAAGGGGGAGCAGCTGGCTGCAGTAACTATGACGCTTATAAGGTAGCCAAATGCCTCGTCATCCGGCGAGGTACATTTGCTAACTCGAGAGACTCGTAGTGGGAGTAACAGAGACGACGTTAACGTGGACATATAGTGGCACATCGGTTCTGTAGGACAGCCATAGCAAGAATGATAGAGAGAATGGGCTTAGAAAAGTGGGAGCAGCAGGCAGGGGTACTATGACTCCCTTAAGGTAGCCAAATGCCTCGTCACCATGTAAATTTTTTTTTGAAAACTCGAGGATATTTTCGTTAAGGTAGCTCAGACAACGTTAAGGTTTACATGTAGTGGCATATTGCTCCTGCAGGACTGACCACAGTAATAATTAAAGAGTGGAAAGAAAGAAAGTTGGTCGAGCAGCTGGCAGCAGCAACTATGACTCTCTTAAGGCAGCCAAATGCCTCGTCACTCGGCGAAATTTATTTGAAAACTCGAGGAAATCGTCGTTGAAGTAACTCAGACTACGGTAACATGGACAGGTGGTGGCGTATCGCTTCTGCAGGACTGGCCACAGTACGATTTAAAGGGAGGAAAGATTCAAAGAAGGGGGAGCAGCTGCCTGCAGTAACTATGACGCTCTTAAGGTAGCCAAATGCCTCGTCACTCGGCGAAATTTATTTGAAAACGCGAGGAAATCGTCGTTGAAGTAAATCAGACAACGGTAACATGCACAGGTGGTGGCGTATCGCTCTGCAGGACTGACCACAGTACGATTTAAAGGGAGGAAAGATTCAAAGAAGGGGGAGCAGCTGGCTGCAGTAACTATGACTCTCTTAAGGTAGCCAAATGCCTCGTCACTCGGCGAAATTTATTTTAAAACTCGAGGAAATCGTTGTTAAAGTAACTCAGACAACGGTAACATGGACAGGTGGTGGCGTATTGCTTCTGCAGGACTGACCACAGTACGATTTAAAGGGAGGAAGGATTCAAAGAAGGGGGAGCAGCTGGCTGCAGTAACTATGACGCTTATAAGGTAGCCAAATGCCTCGTCATCCGGCGAGGTACATTTGCTAACTCGAGAGACTCGTAGTGGGAGTAACAGAGACGACGTTAACGTGGACATATAGTGGCACATCGGTTCTGTAGGACAGCCATAGCAAGAATGATAGAGAGAATGGGCTTAGAAAAGTGGGAGCAGCAGGCAGGGGTACTATGACTCCCTTAAGGTAGCCAAATGCCTCGTCACCATGTAAATTTTTTTTTGAAAACTCGAGGATGTTTTTGTTAAGGTAGCTCAGACAACGTTAAGGTTTACATGTAGTGGCCTATTGCTCCTGCAGGACTGACCACAGTAATAATTAAAGAGTGGAAAGAAAGAAAGTTGGTCGAGCAGCTGGCAGCAGCAACTATGACTCTCTTAAGGCAGCCAAATGCCTCGTCACTCGGCGAAATTTATTTGAAAACTCGAGGAAATCGTCGTTGAAGTAACTCAGACAACGGTAACATGGACAGGTGGTGGCGTATCGCTTCTGCAGGACTGGCCACAGTGCGATTTAAAGGGAGGAAAGATTCAAAGAAGGGGGAGCAGCTGCCTGCAGTAACTATGACGCTCTTAAGGTAGCCAAATGCCTCGTCACTCGGCGAAATTTATTTGAAAACGCGAGGAAATCGTCGTTGAAGTAAATCAGACAACGGTAACATGCACAGGTGGTGGCGTATCGCTCTGCAGGACTGACCACAGTACGATTTAAAGGGAGGAAAGATTCAAAGAAGGGGGAGCAGCTGGCTGCAGTAACTATGACTCTCTTAAGGTAGCCAAATGCCTCGTCACTCGGCGAAATTTATTTTAAAACTCGAGGAAATCGTTGTTAAAGTAACTCAGACAACGGTAACATGGACAGGTGGTGGCGTATTGCTTCTGCAGGACTGACCACAGTACGATTTAAAGGGAGGAAGGATTCAATGAAGGGGGAGCAGCTGGCTGCAGTAACTATGACGCTTATAAGGTAGCCAAATGCCTCGTCATCCGGCGAGGTACATTTGCTAACTCGAGAGACTCGTAGTGGGAGTAACAGAGACGACGTTAACGTGGACATATAGTGGCACATCGGTTCTGTAGGACAGCCATAGCAAGAATGATAGAGAGAATGGGCTTAGAAAAGTGGGAGCAGCAGGCAGGGGTACTATGACTCCCTTAAGGTAGCCAAATGCCTCGTCACCATGTAAATTTTTTTTGTAAACTCGAGGATATTTTCGTTAAGGTAGCTCAGACAACGTTAAGGTTTACATGTAGTGGCCTATTGCTCTTGCAGGACTGACCAAAGTAATAATTAAAGAGTGGAAAGAAAGAAAGTTGGTCGAGCAGCTGGCAGCAGCAACTATGACTCTCTTAAGGCAGCCAAATGCCTCGTCACTCGGCGAAATTTATTTGAAAACTCGAGGAAATCGTCGTTGAAGTAACTCAGACAACGGTAACATGGACAGGTGGTGGCGTATCGCTTCTGCAGGACTGACCACAGTACGATTTAAAGGGAGGAAAGATTCAAAGAAGGGGGAGCAGCTGCCTGCAGTAACTATGACGCTCTTAAGGTAGCCAAATGCCTCGTCACTCGGCGAAATTTATTTGAAAACGCGAGGAAATCGTCGTTGAAGTAAATCAGACAACGGTAACATGCACAGGTGGTGGCGTATCTCTCTGCAGGACTGACCACAGTACGATTTAAAGGGAGGAAAGATTCAAAGAAGGGGGAGCAGCTGGCTGCAGTAACTATGACTCTCTTAAGGTAGCCAAATGCCTCGTCACTCGGCGAGATTTATTTGAAAACTCGAGGATATCGTCGTTGAAGTAAATCAGACAACGGTAACATGCACAGGTTGTGGCGTATCGCTCTGCAGGACTGACCACAGTACGATTTAAAGGGAGGAAAGATTCAAAGAAGGGGGAGCAGCTGGCTGCAGTGACTATGACTCTCTTAAGGTAGCCAAATGCCTCGTCACTCGGCGAAATTTATTTGAAAACTCGAGGAAATCGTTGTTGTGGTAACTCAGACAACGGTAACATGGACAGGTGGTGGCGTATCGCTTCTGCAGGACTGACCACAGTACGATTTAAAGGGAGGAAAGATTCAAAGAAGGGGGAGCAGCTGCCTGCAGTAACTATGACGCTCTTAAGGTAGCCAAATGCCTCGTCACTCGGCGAAATTTATTTGAAAACGCGAGGAAATCGTCGTTGAAGTAAATCAGACAACGGTAACATGCACAGGTGGTGGCGTATCTCTCTGCAGGACTGACCACAGTACGATTTAAAGGGAGGAAAGATTCAAAGAAGGGGGAGCAGCTGGCTGCAGTAACTATGACTCTCTTAAGGTAGCCAAATGCCTCGTCACTCGGCGAGATTTATTTGAAAACTCGAGGATATCGTCGTTGAAGTAAATCAGACAACGTTAACATGCACAGGTTGTGGCGTATCGCTCTGCAGGACTGACCACAGTACGATTTAATGGGAGGAAAGATTCAAAGAAGGGGGAGCAGCTGGCTGCAGTGACTATGACTCTCTTAAGGTAGCCAAATGCCTCGTCACTCGGCGAAATTTATTTGAAAACTCGAGGAAATCGTTGTTGTGGTAACTCAGACAACGGTAACATGGACAGGTGGTGGCGTATCGCTTCTGCAGGACTGACCACAGTACGATTTAAAGGGAGGAAAGATTCAAAGAAGGGGGAGCAGCTGCCTGCAGTAACTATGACGCTCTTAAGGTAGCCAAATGCCTCGTCACTCGGCGAAATTTATTTGAAAACGCGAGGAAATCGTCGTTGAAGTAAATCAGACAACGGTAACATGCACAGGTGGTGGCGTATCGCTCTGCAGGACTGACCACAGTACGATTTAAAGGGAGGAAAGATTCAAAGAAGGGGGAGCAGCTGGCTGCAGTAACTATGACTCTCTTAAGGTAGCCAAATGCCTCGTCACTCGGCGAGATTTATTTGAAAACTCGAGGATATCGTCGTTGAAGTAAATCAGACAACGGTAACATGCACAGGTTGTGGCGTATCGCTCTGCAGGACTGACCACAGTACGATTTAAAGGGAGGAAAGATTCAAAGAAGGGGGAGCAGCTGGCTGCAGTGACTATGACTCTCTTAAGGTAGCCAAATGCCTCGTCACTCGGCGAAATTTATTTGAAAACTCGAGGAAATCGTTGTTGTGGTAACTCAGACAACGGTAATATGGACAGGTGGTGGCGTATCGCTTCTGCAGGACTGACCACAGTACGATTTAAAGGGAGGAAAGATTCAAAGAAGGGGGAGCAGCTGCCTGCAGTAACTATGACGCTCTTAAGGTAGCCAAATGCCTCGTCACTCGGCGAAATTTATTTGAAAACGCGAGGAAATCGTCGTTGAAGTAAATCAGACAACGGTAACAAGCACAGGTGGTGGTGTATCGCTCTGCAGGACTGACCACAGTACGATTTAAAGGGAGGAAGGATTCAAAGAAAGGGGAGCAGCTGGCTGCAGTAACTATGACGCTTATAAGGTAGCCAAATGCCTCGTCATCCGGCGAGGTACATATGCTAACTCGAGAGACTCGTAGTGGGAGTAACAGTGACGACGTTAACGTGGACATACAGTGGCACATCGGTTCCATAGGACAGGCCATACCAAGAATGATAGAGAGAATGGGCTTAGAAAAGTGGGAGCAGCAGGCAGGAGTACTATGACTCTCTTAAGGTAGCCAAATGAATCGTCACCATGTGAAATTTTTTGTTGAAAACTCGAGGATATCTTCGATAAGGTAGCTCATACAACGTTAAGGTTTACATGTAGTGGCATATTGCTCCTGCAGGACTGACCACAGTAATTATTAAAGAGTGGAAAGAAAGAAGGTAGGTCGAGCAGCTGGCAACAGTAACTATGACTCTCTTAAGGTAGCCAAATGCCTCGTCACTCGGCGAAATTTATTTGAATACTCGAGGAAATCGTCGTTGAAGTAACTCAGACAACGGTAACATGGACAGTTGTTGGCGTATCGCTTCTGCAGGACTGGCCACAGTACGATTTAAAGGGAGGAAAGATTCAAAGAAGGGGGAGCAGCTGCCTGCAGTAACTATGACGCTCTTAAGGTAGCCAAATGCCTCGTCACTCGGCGAAATTTATTTGAAAACGCGAGGAAATCGTCGTTGAAGTAAATCAGACAACGGTAACATGCACAGGTGGTGGCGTATCGCTCTGCAGGACTGACCACAGTACGATTTAAAGGGAGGAAAGATTCAAAGAAGGGGGAGCAGCTGGCTGCAGTAACTATGACTCTCTTAAGGTAGCCAAATGCCTCGTCACTCGGCGAAATTTATTTTAAAACTCGAGGAAATCGTTGTTAAAGTAACTCAGACAACGGTAACATGGACAGGTGGTGGCGTATTGCTTCTGCAGGACTGACCACAGTACGATTTAAAGGGAGGAAGGATTCAATGAAGGGGGAGCAGCTGGCTGCAGTAACTATGACGCTTATAAGGTAGCCAAATGCCTCGTCATCCGGCGAGGTACATTTGCTAACTCGAGAGACTCGTAGTGGGAGTAACAGAGACGACGTTAACGTGGACATATAGTGGCACATCGGTTCTGTAGGACAGCCATAGCAAGAATGATAGAGAGAATGGGCTTAGAAAAGTGGGAGCAGCAGGCAGGGGTACTATGACTCCCTTAAGGTAGCCAAATGCCTCGTCACAATGTAAATTTTTTTTTGAAAACTCGAGGATATTTTCGTTAAGGTAGCTCAGACAACGTTAAGGTTTACATGTAGTGGCATATTGCTCCTGCAGGACTGACCACAGTAATAATTAAAGAGTGGAAAGAAAGAAAGTTGGTCGAGCAGCTGGCAGCAGCAACTATGACTCTCTTAAGGCAGCCAAATGCCTCGTCACTCGGCGAAATTTATTTGAAAACTCGAGGAAATCGTCGTTGAAGTAACTCAGACAACGGTAACATGGACAGGTGGTGGCGTATCGCTTCTGCAGGACTGGCCACAGTACGATTTAAAGGGAGGAAAGATTCAAAGAAGGGGGAGCAGCTGCCTGCAGTAACTATGACGCTCTTAAGGTAGCCAAATGCCTCGTCACTCGGCGAAATTTATTTGAAAACGCGAGGAAATCGTCGTTGAAGTAAATCAGACAACGGTAACATGCACAGGTGGTGGCGTATCGCTCTGCAGGACTGACCACAGTACGATTTAAAGGGAGGAAAGATTCAAAGAAGGGGGAGCAGCTGGCTGCAGTAACTATGACTCTCTTAAGGTAGCCAAATGCCTCGTCACTCGGCGAAATTTATTTTAAAACTCGAGGAAATCGTTGTTAAAGTAACTCAGACAACGGTAACATGGACAGGTGGTGGCGTATTGCTTCTGCAGGACTGACCACAGTACGATTTAAAGGGAGGAAGGATTCAAAGAAGGGGGAGCAGCTGGCTGCAGTAACTATGACGCTTATAAGGTAGCCAAATGCCTCGTCATCCGGCGAGGTACATTTGCTAACTCGAGAGACTCGTAGTGGGAGTAACAGAGACGACGTTAACGTGGACATATAGTGGCACATCGGTTCTGTAGGACAGCCATAGCAAGAATGATAGAGAGAATGGGCTTAGAAAAGTGGGAGCAGCAGGCAGGGGTACTATGACTCCCTTAAGGTAGCCAAATGCCTCGTCACCATGTAAATTTTTTTTTGAAAACTCGAGGATATTTTTGTTAAGGTAGCTCAGACAACGTTAAGGTTTACATGTAGTGGCCTATTGCTCCTGCAGGACTGACCACAGTAATAATTAAAGAGTGGAAAGAAAGAAAGTTGGTCGAGCAGCTGGCAGCAGCAACTATGACTCTCTTAAGGCAGCCAAATGCCTCGTCACTCGGCGAAATTTATTTGAAAACTCGAGGAAATCGTCGTTGAAGTAACTCAGACAACGGTAACATGGACAGGTGGTGGCGTATCGCTTCTGCAGGACTGGCCACAGTACGATTTAAAGGGAGGAAAGATTCAAAGAAGGGGGAGCAGCTGCCTGCAGTAACTATGACGCTCTTAAGGTAGCCAAATGCCTCGTCACTCGGCGAAATTTATTTGAAAACGCGAGGAAATCGTCGTTGAAGTAAATCAGACAACGGTAACATGCACAGGTGGTGGCGTATCGCTCTGCAGGACTGACCACAGTACGATTTAAAGGGAGGAAAGATTCAAAGAAGGGGGAGCAGCTGGCTGCAGTAACTATGACTCTCTTAAGGTAGCCAAATGCCTCGTCACTCGGCGAAATTTATTTTAAAACTCGAGGAAATCGTTGTTAAAGTAACTCAGACAACGGTAACATGGACAGGTGGTGGCGTATTGCTTCTGCAGGACTGACCACAGTACGATTTAAAGGGAGGAAGGATTCAATGAAGGGGGAGCAGCTGGCTGCAGTAACTATGACGCTTATAAGGTAGCCAAATGCCTCGTCATCCGGCGAGGTACATTTGCTAACTCGAGAGACTCGTAGTGGGAGTAACAGAGACGACGTTAACGTGGACATATAGTGGCACATCGGTTCTGTAGGACAGCCATAGCAAGAATGATAGAGAGAATGGGCTTAGAAAAGTGGGAGCAGCAGGCAGGGGTACTATGACTCCCTTAAGGTAGCCAAATGCCTCGTCACCATGTAAATTTTTTTTTGAAAACTCGAGGATATTTTCGTTAAGGTAGCTCAGACAACGTTAAGGTTTACATGTAGTGGCATATTGCTCCTGCAGGACTGACCACAGTAATAATTAAAGAGTGGAAAGAAAGAAAGTTGGTCGAGCAGCTGGCAGCAGCAACTATGACTCTCTTAAGGCAGCCAAATGCCTCGTCACTCGGCGAAATTTATTTGAAAACTCGAGGAAATCGTCGTTGAAGTAACTCAGACTACGGTAACATGGACAGGTGGTGGCGTATCGCTTCTGCAGGACTGGCCACAGTACGATTTAAAGGGAGGAAAGATTCAAAGAAGGGGGAGCAGCTGCCTGCAGTAACTATGACGCTCTTAAGGTAGCCAAATGCCTCGTCACTCGGCGAAATTTATTTGAAAACGCGAGGAAATCGTCGTTGAAGTAAATCAGACAACGGTAACATGCACAGGTGGTGGCGTATCGCTCTGCAGGACTGACCACAGTACGATTTAAAGGGAGGAAAGATTCAAAGAAGGGGGAGCAGCTGGCTGCAGTAACTATGACTCTCTTAAGGTAGCCAAATGCCTCGTCACTCGGCGAAATTTATTTTAAAACTCGAGGAAATCGTTGTTAAAGTAACTCAGACAACGGTAACATGGACAGGTGGTGGCGTATTGCTTCTGCAGGACTGACCACAGTACGATTTAAAGGGAGGAAGGATTCAAAGAAGGGGGAGCAGCTGGCTGCAGTAACTATGACGCTTATAAGGTAGCCAAATGCCTCGTCATCCGGCGAGGTACATTTGCTAACTCGAGAGACTCGTAGTGGGAGTAACAGAGACGACGTTAACGTGGACATATAGTGGCACATCGGTTCTGTAGGACAGCCATAGCAAGAATGATAGAGAGAATGGGCTTAGAAAAGTGGGAGCAGCAGGCAGGGGTACTATGACTCCCTTAAGGTAGCCAAATGCCTCGTCACCATGTAAATTTTTTTTTGAAAACTCGAGGATGTTTTTGTTAAGGTAGCTCAGACAACGTTAAGGTTTACATGTAGTGGCCTATTGCTCCTGCAGGACTGACCACAGTAATAATTAAAGAGTGGAAAGAAAGAAAGTTGGTCGAGCAGCTGGCAGCAGCAACTATGACTCTCTTAAGGCAGCCAAATGCCTCGTCACTCGGCGAAATTTATTTGAAAACTCGAGGAAATCGTCGTTGAAGTAACTCAGACAACGGTAACATGGACAGGTGGTGGCGTATCGCTTCTGCAGGACTGGCCACAGTGCGATTTAAAGGGAGGAAAGATTCAAAGAAGGGGGAGCAGCTGCCTGCAGTAACTATGACGCTCTTAAGGTAGCCAAATGCCTCGTCACTCGGCGAAATTTATTTGAAAACGCGAGGAAATCGTCGTTGAAGTAAATCAGACAACGGTAACATGCACAGGTGGTGGCGTATCGCTCTGCAGGACTGACCACAGTACGATTTAAAGGGAGGAAAGATTCAAAGAAGGGGGAGCAGCTGGCTGCAGTAACTATGACTCTCTTAAGGTAGCCAAATGCCTCGTCACTCGGCGAAATTTATTTTAAAACTCGAGGAAATCGTTGTTAAAGTAACTCAGACAACGGTAACATGGACAGGTGGTGGCGTATTGCTTCTGCAGGACTGACCACAGTACGATTTAAAGGGAGGAAGGATTCAATGAAGGGGGAGCAGCTGGCTGCAGTAACTATGACGCTTATAAGGTAGCCAAATGCCTCGTCATCCGGCGAGGTACATTTGCTAACTCGAGAGACTCGTAGTGGGAGTAACAGAGACGACGTTAACGTGGACATATAGTGGCACATCGGTTCTGTAGGACAGCCATAGCAAGAATGATAGAGAGAATGGGCTTAGAAAAGTGGGAGCAGCAGGCAGGGGTACTATGACTCCCTTAAGGTAGCCAAATGCCTCGTCACCATGTAAATTTTTTTTGTAAACTCGAGGATATTTTCGTTAAGGTAGCTCAGACAACGTTAAGGTTTACATGTAGTGGCCTATTGCTCTTGCAGGACTGACCAAAGTAATAATTAAAGAGTGGAAAGAAAGAAAGTTGGTCGAGCAGCTGGCAGCAGCAACTATGACTCTCTTAAGGCAGCCAAATGCCTCGTCACTCGGCGAAATTTATTTGAAAACTCGAGGAAATCGTCGTTGAAGTAACTCAGACAACGGTAACATGGACAGGTGGTGGCGTATCGCTTCTGCAGGACTGACCACAGTACGATTTAAAGGGAGGAAAGATTCAAAGAAGGGGGAGCAGCTGCCTGCAGTAACTATGACGCTCTTAAGGTAGCCAAATGCCTCGTCACTCGGCGAAATTTATTTGAAAACGCGAGGAAATCGTCGTTGAAGTAAATCAGACAACGGTAACATGCACAGGTGGTGGCGTATCTCTCTGCAGGACTGACCACAGTACGATTTAAAGGGAGGAAAGATTCAAAGAAGGGGGAGCAGCTGGCTGCAGTAACTATGACTCTCTTAAGGTAGCCAAATGCCTCGTCACTCGGCGAGATTTATTTGAAAACTCGAGGATATCGTCGTTGAAGTAAATCAGACAACGGTAACATGCACAGGTTGTGGCGTATCGCTCTGCAGGACTGACCACAGTACGATTTAAAGGGAGGAAAGATTCAAAGAAGGGGGAGCAGCTGGCTGCAGTGACTATGACTCTCTTAAGGTAGCCAAATGCCTCGTCACTCGGCGAAATTTATTTGAAAACTCGAGGAAATCGTTGTTGTGGTAACTCAGACAACGGTAACATGGACAGGTGGTGGCGTATCGCTTCTGCAGGACTGACCACAGTACGATTTAAAGGGAGGAAAGATTCAAAGAAGGGGGAGCAGCTGCCTGCAGTAACTATGACGCTCTTAAGGTAGCCAAATGCCTCGTCACTCGGCGAAATTTATTTGAAAACGCGAGGAAATCGTCGTTGAAGTAAATCAGACAACGGTAACATGCACAGGTGGTGGCGTATCTCTCTGCAGGACTGACCACAGTACGATTTAAAGGGAGGAAAGATTCAAAGAAGGGGGAGCAGCTGGCTGCAGTAACTATGACTCTCTTAAGGTAGCCAAATGCCTCGTCACTCGGCGAGATTTATTTGAAAACTCGAGGATATCGTCGTTGAAGTAAATCAGACAACGTTAACATGCACAGGTTGTGGCGTATCGCTCTGCAGGACTGACCACAGTACGATTTAATGGGAGGAAAGATTCAAAGAAGGGGGAGCAGCTGGCTGCAGTGACTATGACTCTCTTAAGGTAGCCAAATGCCTCGTCACTCGGCGAAATTTATTTGAAAACTCGAGGAAATCGTTGTTGTGGTAACTCAGACAACGGTAACATGGACAGGTGGTGGCGTATCGCTTCTGCAGGACTGACCACAGTACGATTTAAAGGGAGGAAAGATTCAAAGAAGGGGGAGCAGCTGCCTGCAGTAACTATGACGCTCTTAAGGTAGCCAAATGCCTCGTCACTCGGCGAAATTTATTTGAAAACGCGAGGAAATCGTCGTTGAAGTAAATCAGACAACGGTAACATGCACAGGTGGTGGCGTATCGCTCTGCAGGACTGACCACAGTACGATTTAAAGGGAGGAAAGATTCAAAGAAGGGGGAGCAGCTGGCTGCAGTAACTATGACTCTCTTAAGGTAGCCAAATGCCTCGTCACTCGGCGAGATTTATTTGAAAACTCGAGGATATCGTCGTTGAAGTAAATCAGACAACGGTAACATGCACAGGTTGTGGCGTATCGCTCTGCAGGACTGACCACAGTACGATTTAAAGGGAGGAAAGATTCAAAGAAGGGGGAGCAGCTGGCTGCAGTGACTATGACTCTCTTAAGGTAGCCAAATGCCTCGTCACTCGGCGAAATTTATTTGAAAACTCGAGGAAATCGTTGTTGTGGTAACTCAGACAACGGTAATATGGACAGGTGGTGGCGTATCGCTTCTGCAGGACTGACCACAGTACGATTTAAAGGGAGGAAAGATTCAAAGAAGGGGGAGCAGCTGCCTGCAGTAACTATGACGCTCTTAAGGTAGCCAAATGCCTCGTCACTCGGCGAAATTTATTTGAAAACGCGAGGAAATCGTCGTTGAAGTAAATCAGACAACGGTAACAAGCACAGGTGGTGGCGTATCGCTCTGCAGGACTGACCACAGTACGATTTAAAGGGAGGAAGGATTCAAAGAAAGGGGAGCAGCTGGCTGCAGTAACTATGACGCTTATAAGGTAGCCAAATGCCTCGTCATCCGGCGAGGTACATATGCTAACTCGAGAGACTCGTAGTGGGAGTAACAGTGACGACGTTAACGTGGACATACAGTGGCACATCGGTTCCATAGGACAGGCCATACCAAGAATGATAGAGAGAATGGGCTTAGAAAAGTGGGAGCAGCAGGCAGGAGTACTATGACTCTCTTAAGGTAGCCAAATGAATCGTCACCATGTGAAATTTTTTGTTGAAAACTCGAGGATATCTTCGATAAGGTAGCTCATACAACGTTAAGGTTTACATGTAGTGGCATATTGCTCCTGCAGGACTGACCACAGTAATAATTAAAGAGTGGAAAGAAAGAAGGTAGGTCGAGCAGCTGGCAACAGTAACTATGACTCTCTTAAGGTAGCCAAATGCCTCGTCACTCGGCGAAATTTATTTGAATACTCGAGGAAATCGTCGTTGAAGTAACTCAGACAACGGTAACATGGACAGTTGTTGGCGTATCGCTTCTGCAGGACTGGCCACAGTACGATTTAAAGGGAGGAAAGATTCAAAGAAGGGGGAGCAGCTGCCTGCAGTAACTATGACGCTCTTAAGGTAGCCAAATGCCTCGTCACTCGGCGAAATTTATTTGAAAACGCGAGGAAATCGTCGTTGAAGTAAATCAGACAACGGTAACATGCACAGGTGGTGGCGTATCGCTCTGCAGGACTGACCACAGTACGATTTAAAGGGAGGAAAGATTCAAAGAAGGGGGAGCAGCTGGCTGCAGTAACTATGACTCTCTTAAGGTAGCCAAATGCCTCGTCACTCGGCGAAATTTATTTTAAAACTCGAGGAAATCGTTGTTAAAGTAACTCAGACAACGGTAACATGGACAGGTGGTGGCGTATTGCTTCTGCAGGACTGACCACAGTACGATTTAAAGGGAGGAAGGATTCAATGAAGGGGGAGCAGCTGGCTGCAGTAACTATGACGCTTATAAGGTAGCCAAATGCCTCGTCATCCGGCGAGGTACATTTGCTAACTCGAGAGACTCGTAGTGGGAGTAACAGAGACGACGTTAACGTGGACATATAGTGGCACATCGGTTCTGTAGGACAGCCATAGCAAGAATGATAGAGAGAATGGGCTTAGAAAAGTGGGAGCAGCAGGCAGGGGTACTATGACTCCCTTAAGGTAGCCAAATGCCTCGTCACCATGTAAATTTTTTTTTGAAAGCTCGAGGATATTTTCGTTAAGGTAGCTCAGACAACGTTAAGGTTTACATGTAGTGGCATATTGCTCCTGCAGGACTGACCACAGTAATAATTAAAGAGTGGAAAGAAAGAAAGTTGGTCGAGCAGCTGGCAGCAGCAACTATCACTCTCTTAAGGCAGCCAAATGCCTCGTCACTCGGCGAAATTTATTTGAAAACTCGAGGAAATCGACGTTGAAGTAACTCAGACAACGGTAACATGGACAGGTGGTGGCGTATCGCTTCTGCAGGACTGGCCACAGTACGATTTAAAGGGAGGAAAGATTCAAAGAAGGGGGAGCAGCTGCCTGCAGTAACTATGACGCTCTTAAGGTAGCCAAATGCCTCGTCACTCGGCGAAATTTATTTGAAAACGCGAGGAAATCGTCGTTGAAGTAAATCAGACAACGGTAACATGCACAGGTGGTGGCGTATCGCTCTGCAGGACTGACCACAGTACGATTTAAAGGGAGGAAAGATTCAAAGAAGGGGGAGCAGCTGGCTGCAGTAACTATGACTCTCTTAAGGTAGCCAAATGCCTCGTCACTCGGCGAAATTTATTTTAAAACTCGAGGAAATCGTTGTTAAAGTAACTCAGACAACGGTAACATGGACAGGTGGTGGCGTATTGCTTCTGCAGGACTGACCACAGTACGATTTAAAGGGAGGAAGGATTCAAAGAAGGGGGAGCAGCTGGCTGCAGTAACTATGACGCTTATAAGGTAGCCAAATGCCTCGTCATCCGGCGAGGTACATTTGCTAACTCGAGAGACTCGTAGTGGGAGTAACAGAGACGACGTTAACGTGGACATATAGTGGCACATCGGTTCTGTAGGACAGCCATAGCAAGAATGATAGAGAGAATGGGCTTAGAAAAGTGGGAGCAGCAGGCAGGGGTACTATGACTCCCTTAAGGTAGCCAAATGCCTCGTCACCATGTAAATTTTTTTTTGAAAACTCGAGGATATTTTCGTTAAGGTAGCTCAGACAACGTTAAGGTTTACATGTAGTGGCATATTGCTCCTGCAGGACTGACCACAGTAATAATTAAAGAGTGGAAAGAAAGAAAGTTGGTCGAGCAGCTGGCAGCAGCAACTATGACTCTCTTAAGGCAGCCAAATGCCTCGTCACTCGGCGAAATTTATTTGAAAACTCGTGGAAATCGTCGTTGAAGTAACTCAGACAACGGTAACATGGACAGGTGGTGGCGTATCGCTTCTGCAGGACTGGCCACAGTACGATTTAAAGGGAGGAAAGATTCAAAGAAGGGGGAGCAGCTGCCTGCAGTAACTATGACGCTCTTAAGGTAGCCAAATGCCTCGTCACTCGGCGAAATTTATTTGAAAACGCGAGGAAATCGTCGTTGAAGTAAATCAGACAACGGTAACATGCACAGGTGGTGGCGTATCGCTCTGCAGGACTGACCACAGTACGATTTAAAGGGAGGAAAGATTCAAAGAAGGGGGAGCAGCTGGCTGCAGTAACTATGACTCTCTTAAGGTAGCCAAATGCCTCGTCACTCGGCGAAATTTATTTTAAAACTCGAGGAAATCGTTGTTAAAGTAACTCAGACAACGGTAACATGGACAGGTGGTGGCGTATTGCTTCTGCAGGACTGACCACAGTAAGATTTAAAGGGAGGAAGGATTCAATGAAGGGGGAGCAGCTGGCTGCAGTAACTATGACGCTTATAAGGTAGCCAAATGCCTCGTCATCCGGCGAGGTACATTTGCTAACTCGAGAGACTCGTAGTGGGAGTAACAGAGACGACGTTAACGTGGACATATAGTGGCACATCGGTTCTGTAGGACAGCCATAGCAAGAATGATAGAGAGAATGGGCTTAGAAAAGTGGGAGCAGCAGGCAGGGGTACTATGACTCCCTTAAGGTAGCCAAATGCCTCGTCACCATGTAAATTTTTTTTTGAAAACTCGATGATATTTTCGTTAAGGTAGCTCAGACAACGTTAAGGTTTACATGTAGTGGCATATTGCTCCTGCAGGACTGACCACAGAAATAATTAAAGAGTGGAAAGAAAGAAAGTTGGTCGAGCAGCTGGCAGCAGCAACTATGACTCTCTTAAGGCAGCCAAATGCCTCGTCACTCGGCGAAATTTATTTGAAAACTATAGGAAATCGTCGTTGAAGTAACTCAGACAACGGTAACATGGACAGGTGGTGGCGTATCGCTTCTGCAGGACTGACCACAGTACGATTTAAAGGGAGGAAAGATTCAAAGAAGGGGGAGCAGCTGCCTGCAGTAACTATGACGCTCTTAAGGTAGCCAAATGCGTCGTCACTCGGCGAAATTTATTTGAAAACGCGAGGAAATCGTCGTTGAAGTAAATCAGACAACGGTAACATGCACAGGTGGTGGCGTATCGCTCTGCAGGACTGACCACAGTACGATTTAAAGGGAGGAAAGATTCAAAGAAGGGGGAGCAGCTGGCTGCAGTAACTATGACTCTCTTAAGGTAGCCAAATGCCTCGTCACTCGGCGAGATTTATTTGAAAACTCGAGGATATCGTCGTTGAAGTAAATCAGACAACGGTAACATGCACAGGTTGTGGCGTATCGCTCTGCAGGACTGACCACAGTACGATTTAAAGGGAGGAAAGATTCAAAGAAGGGGGAGCAGCTGGCTGCAGTGACTATGACTCTCTTAAGGTAGCCAAATGCCTCGTCACTCGGCGAGATTTATTTGAAAACTCGAGGAAATCGTCGTTGAAGTAAATCAGCCAACGGTAACATGCACAGGTTGTGGCGTATCGCTCTGCAGGACTGAAAACAGTACGATTTAAAGGGAGGAAAGATTCAAAGAAGGGGGAGCAGCTGGCTGCAGTGACTATGACTCTCTTAAGGTAGCCAAATGCCTCGTCACTCGGCGAAATTTATTTGAAAACTCGAGGACATCGTTGTTGTGGTAACTCAGACAACGGTAACATGGACAGGTGGTGGCGTATCGCTTCTGCAGGACTGACCACAGTACGATTTAAAGGGAGGAAAGATTCAAAGAAGGGGGAGCAGCTGCCTGCAGTAACTATGACGCTCTTAAGGTAGCCAAATGCCTCGTCACTCGGCGAAATTTATTTGAAAACGCGAGGAAATCGTCGTTGAAGTAAATCAGACAACGGTAACATGCACAGGTGGTGGCGTATCGCTCTGCAGGACTGACCACAGTACGATTTAAAGGGAGGAAAGATTCAAAGAAGGGGGAGCTGCTGGCTGCAGTAACTATGACTCTCTTAAGGTAGCCAAATGCCTCGTCACTCGGCGAGATTTATTTGAAAACTCGAGGAAATCGTCGTTGAAGTAAATCAGACAACGGTAACATGCACAGGTTGTGGCGTATCGCTCTGCAGGACTGACCACAGTACGATTTAAAGGGAGGAAAGATTCAAAGAAGGGGGAGCAGCTGGCTGCAGTGACTATGACGCTCTTAAGGTAGCCAAATGCCTCGTCATCCGGCGAGGTACATTTGCTAACTCGAGAGACTCGTAGTGGGAGTAACAGAGACGACGTTAACGTGGACATATAGTGGCACATCGGTTCTGTAGGACAGCCATAGCAAGAATGATAGAGAGAATGGGCTTAGAAAAGTGGGAGCAGCAGGCAGGGGTACTATGACTCCCTTAAGGTAGCCAAATGCCTCGTCACCATGTAAATTTTTTTTTGAAAACTCGAGGATATTTTCGTTAAGGTAGCTCAGACAACGTTAAGGTTTACATGTAGTGGCATATTGCTCCTGCAGGACTGACCACAGTAATAATTAAAGAGTGGAAAGAAAGAAAGTTGGTCGAGCAGCTGGCAGCAGCAACTATGACTCTCTTATGGCAGCCAAATGCCTCGTCACTCGGCGAAATTTATTTGAAAACTCGAGGAAATCGTCGTTGAAGTAACTCAGACAACGGTAACATGGACAGGTGGTGGCGTATCGCTTCTGCAGGACTGACCACAGTACGATTTAAAGGGAGGAAAGATTCAAAGAAGGGGGAGCAGCTGCCTGCAGTAACTATGACGCTCTTAAGGTAGCCAAATGCCTCGTCACTCGGCGAAATTTATTTGAAAACGCGAGGAAATCGTCGTTGAAGTAGATCAGACAACGGTAACATGCACAGGTGGTGGCGTATCGCTCTGCAGGACTGACCACAGTACGATTTAAAGGGAGGAAAGATTCAAAGAAGGGGGAGCAGCTGGCTGCAGTAACTATGACTCTCTTAAGGTAGCCAAATGCCAAGTCACTCGGCGAGATTTATTTGAAAGCTCGAGGAAATCGTCGTTGAAGTAAATCAGACAACGGTAACATGCACAGGTTGTGGCGTATCGCTCTGCAGGACTGACCACAGTACGATTTAAAGGGAGGAAAGATTCAAAGAAGGGGGAGCAGCTGGCTGCAGTGACTATGACTCTCTTAAGGTAGCCAAATGCCTCGTCACTCGGCGAAATTTATTTGAAAACTCTAGGAAATCGTTGTTGTGGTAACTCAGACAACGGTAACATGGACAGGTGGTGGCGTATCGCTTCTGCAGGACTGACCACAGTACGATTTAAAGGGAGGAAAGATTCAAAGAAGGGGGAGCAGCGGCCTGCAGTAACTATGACGCTCTTAAGGTAGCCAAATGCCTCGTCACTCGGCGAAATTTATTTGAAAACGCGAGGAAATCGTCGTTGAAGTAAATCAGACAACGGTAACATGCACAGGTGGTGGCGTATCGCTCTGCAGGACTGACCACAGTACGATTTAAAGGGAGGAAAGATTCAAAGAAGGGGGAGCAGCTGGCTGCAGTAACTATGACTCTCTTAAGATAGCCAAATGCCTCGTCACTCGGCGAGATTTATTTGAAAACTCGAGGAAATCGTCGTTGAAGGAAATCAGACAACGGTAACATGCACAGGTTGTGGCGTATCGCTCTGCAGGACTGACCACAGTACGATTTAAAGGGAGGAAAGATTCAAAGAAGGGGGAGCAGCTGGCTGCAGTGACTATGACTGTCTTAAGGTAGCCAAATGCCTCGTCACTCGGCGAAATTTATTTGAAAACTCGAGGAAATCGTTGTTGTGGTAACTCAGACAACGGTAACATGGACAGGTGGTGGCGTATCGCTTCTGCAGGACTGACCACAGTACGATTTAAAGGGAGGAAAGATTCAAAGAAGGGGGAGCAGCTGCCTGCAGTAACTATGACGCTCTTAAGGTAGCCAAATGCCTCGTCACTCGGCGAAATTTATTTGAAAACGCGAGGAAATCGTCGTTGAAGTAAATCAGACAACGGTAACATGCACAGGTGGTGGCGTATCGCTCTGCAGGACTGACCACAGTACGATTTAAAGGGAGGAAAGATTCAAAGAAGGGGGAGCTGCTGGCTGCAGTAACTATGACTCTCTTAAGGTAGCCAAATGCCTCGTCACTCGGCGAGATTTATTTGAAAACTCGAGGAAATCGTCGTTGAAGTAAATCAGACAACGGTAACATGCACAGGTTGTGGCGTATCGCTCTGCAGGACTGACCACAGTACGATTTAAAGGGAGGAAAGATTCAAAGAAGGGGGAGCAGCTGGCTGCAGTGACTATGACGCTCTTAAGGTAGCCAAATGCCTCGTCACTCGGCGAATTTTATTTGAAAACTCGAGGAAATCGTTGTTGTGGTAACTCAGACAACGGTAACATGGACAGGTGGTGGCGTATCGCTTCTGCAGGACTGACCACAGTACGATTTAAAGGGAGGAAAGATTCAAAGAAGGGGGAGCAGCTGCCTGCAGTAACTATGACGCTCTTAAGGTAGCCAAATGCCTCGTCACTCGGCGAAATTTATTTGAAAACGCGAGGAAATCGTCGTTGAAGTAAATCAGACAACGGTAACATGCACAGGTGGTGGCGTATCGCTTCTGCAGGACTGACCACAGTACGATTTAAAGGGAGGAAGGATTCAAAGAAGGGGGAGCAGCTGGCTGCAGTAACTATGACGCTTATAAGGTAGCCAAATGCCTCGTCATCCGGCGAGGTACATTTGCTAACTCGAGAGACTCGTAGTGGGAGTAACAGAGACGACGTTAACGTGGACATGTAGTGGCACATCGGTTCTGTAGGACAGCCATAGCAAGAATGATAGAGAGAATGGGCTTAGAAAAGTGGGAGCAGCAGGCAGGGGTACTATGACTCCCTTAAGGTAGCCAAATGCCTCGTCACCATGTAAATCTTTTTTTGAAAACTCGAGGATATTTTCGTTAAGGTAGCTCAGACAACGTTAAGGTTTACATGTAGTGGCATATTGCTCCTGCAGGACTGACCACAGTAATAATTAAAGAGTGGAAAGAAAGAAAGTTGGTCGAGCAGCTGGCAGCAGCAACTATCACTCTCTTAAGGCAGCCAAATGCCTCGTCACTCGGCGAAATTTATTTGAAAACTCGAGGAAATCGTCGTTGAAGTAACTCAGACAACGGTAACATGGACAGGTGGTGGCGTATCGCTTCTGCAGGACTGGCCACAGTACGATTTAAAGGGAGGAAAGATTCAAAGAAGGGGGAGCAGCTGCCTGCAGTAACTATGACGCTCTTAAGGTAGCCAAATGCCTCGTCACTCGGCGAAATTTATTTGAAAACGCGAGGAAATCGTCGTTGAAGTAAATCAGACAACGGTAACATGCACAGGTGGTGGCGTATCGCTCTGCAGGACTGACCACAGTACGATTTAAAGGGAGGAAAGATTCAAAGAAGGGGGAGCAGCTGGCTGCAGTAACTATGACTCTCTTAAGGTAGCCAAATGCCTCGTCAGTCGGCGAAATTTATTTTAAAACTCGAGGAAATCGTTGTTAAAGTAACTCAGACAACGGTAACATGGACAGGTGGTGGCGTATTGCTTCTGCAGGACTGACCACAGTACGATTTAAAGGGAGGAAGGATTCAAAGAAGGGGGAGCAGCTGGCTGCAGTAACTATGACGCTTATAAGGTAGCCAAATGCCTCGTCATCCGGCGAGGTACATTTGCTAACTCGAGAGACTCGTAGTGGGAGTAACAGAGACGACGTTAACGTGGACATATAGTGGCACATCGGTTCTGTAGGACAGCCATAGCAAGAATGATAGAGAGAATGGGCTTAGAAAAGTGGGAGCAGCAGGCAGGGGTACTATGACTCCCTTAAGGTAGCCAAATGCCTCGTCACCATGTAAATTTTTTTTTGAAAACTCGAGGATATTTTCGTTAAGGTAGCTCAGACAACGTTAAGGTTTACATGTAGTGGCATATTGCTCCTGCAGGACTGACCACAGTAATAATTAAAGAGTGGAAAGAAAGAAAGTTGGTCGAGCAGCTGGCAGCAGCAACTATGACTCTCTTAAGGCAGCCAAATGCCTCGTCACTCGGCGAAATTTATTTGAAAACTCGTGGAAATCGTCGTTGAAGTAACTCAGACAACGGTAACATGGACAGGTGGTGGCGTATCGCTTCAGCAGGACTGGCCACAGTACGATTTAAAGGGAGGAAAGATTCAAAGAAGGGGGAGCAGCTGCCTGCAGTAACTATGACGCTCTTAAGGTAGCCAAATGCCTCGTCACTCGGCGAAATTTATTTGAAAACGCGAGGAAATCGTCGTTGAAGTAAATCAGACAACGGTAACATGCACAGGTGGTGGCGTATCGCTCTGCAGGACTGACCACAGTACGATTTAAAGGGAGGAAGGATTCAATGAAGGGGGAGCAGCTGGCTGCAGTAACTATGACGCTTATAAGGTAGCCAAATGCCTCGTCATCCGGCGAGGTACATTTGCTAACTCGAGAGACTCGTAGTGGGAGTAACAGAGACGACGTTAACGTGGACATATAGTGGCACATCGGTTCTGTAGGACAGCCATAGCAAGATAGATAGAGAGAATGGGCTTAGAAAAGTGGGAGCAGCAGGCAGGGGTACTATGACTCCCTTAAGGTAGCCAAATGCCTCGTCACCATGTAAATTTTTTTTTGAAAACTCGAGGATATTTTCGTTAAGGTAGCTCAGACAACGTTAAGGTTTACATGTAGTGGCATATTGCTCCTGCAGGACTGACCACAGAAATAATTAAAGAGTGGAAAGAAAGAAAGTTGGTCGAGCAGCTGGCAGCAGCAACTATGACTCTCTTAAGGCAGCCAAATGCCTCGTCACTCGGCGAAATTTATTTGAAAACTCGAGGAAATCGTCGTTGAAGTAACTCAGACAACGGTAACATGGACAGGTGGTGGCGTATCGCTTCTGCAGTACTGACCAGAGTACGATTTAAAGGGAGGAAAGATTCAAAGAAGGGGGAGCAGCTGCCTGCAGTAACTATGACGCTCTTAAGGTAGCCAAATTCGTCGTCACTCGGCGAAATTTATTTGAAAACGCGAGGAAATCGTCGTTGAAGTAAATCAGACAACGGTAACATGCACAGGTGGTGGCGTATCGCTCTGCAGGACTGACCACAGTACGATTTAAAGGGAGGAAAGATTCAAAGAAGGGGGAGCAGCTGGCTGCAGTAACTATGACTCTCTTAAGGTAGCCAAATGCCTCGTCACTCGGCGAGATTTATTTGAAAACTCGAGGATATCGTCGTTGAAGTAAATCAGACAACGGTAACATGCACAGGTTGTGGCGTATCGCTCTGCAGGACTGACCACAGTACGATTTAAAGGGAGGAAAGATTCAAAGAAGGGGGAGCAGCTGGCTGCAGTGACTATGACTCTCTTAAGGTAGCCAAATGCCTCGTCACTCGGCGAAATTTATTTTTAAAACTCTAGGAAATCGTTGTTGTGGTAACTCAGACAACGGTAACATGGACAGGTGGTGGCGTATCGCTTCTGCAGGACTGACCACAGTACGATTTAAAGGGAGGAAAGATTCAAAGAAGGGGGAGCAGCTGCCTGCAGTAACTATGACGCTCTTAAGGTAGCCAAATGCCTCGTCACTCGGCGAGATTTATTTGAAAACTCGAGGAAATCGTCGTTGAAGTAAATCAGACAACGGTAACATGCACAGGTTGTGGCGTATCGCTCTGCAGGACTGACCACAGTACGATTTAAAGGGAGGAAAGATTCAAAGAAGGGGGAGCAGCTGGCTGCAGTGACTATGACTCTCTTAAGGTAGCCAAATGCCTCGTCACTCGGCGAAATTTATTTGAAAACTCGAGGAAATCGTTGTTGTGGTAACTCAGACAACGGTAACATGGACAGGTGGTGGCGTATCGCTTCTGCAGGACTGACCACAGTACGATTTAAAGGGAGGAAAGATTCAAAGAAGGGGGAGCAGCTGGCTGCAGTAACTATGACTCTCTTAAGGTAGCCAAATGCCTCGTCATCCGGCGAGGTACATTTGCTAACTCGAGAGACTCGTAGTGGGAGTAACAGAGACGACGTTAACGTGGACATATAGTGGCACATCGGTTCTGTAGGACAGCCATAGCAAGAATGATAGAGAGAATGGGCTTAGAAAAGTGGGAGCAGCAGGCAGGGGTACTATGACTCCCTTAAGGTAGCCAAATGCCTCGTCACCATGTAAATTTTTTTTTGAAAACTCGAGGATATTTTCGTTAAGGTAGCTCAGACAACGTTAAGGTTTACATGTAGTGGCATATTGCTCCTGCAGGACTGACCACAGTAATAATTAAAGAGTGGAAAGAAAGAAAGTTGGTCGAGCAGCTGGCAGCAGCAACTATGACTCTCTTAAGGCAGCCAAATGCCTCGTCACTCGGCGAAATTTATTTGAAAACTCGTGGAAATCGTCGTTGAAGTAACTCAGACAACGGTAACATGGACAGGTGGTGGCGTATCGCTTCTGCAGGACTGACCACAGTAAGATTTAAAGGGAGGAAGGATTCAATGAAGGGGGAGCAGCTGGCTGCAGTAACTATGACGCTTATAAGGTAGCCAAATGCCTCGTCATCCGGCGAGGTACATTTGCTAACTCGAGAGACTCGTAGTGGGAGTAACAGAGACGACGTTAACGTGGACATATAGTGGCACATCGGTTCTGTAGGACAGCCATAGCAAGAATGATAGAGAGAATGGGCTTAGAAAAGTGGGAGCAGCAGGCAGGGGTACTATGACTCCCTTAAGGTAGCCAAATGCCTCGTCACCATGTAAATTTTTTTTTGAAAACTCGAGGATATTTTCGTTAAGGTAGCTCAGACAACGTTAAGGTTTACATGTAGTGGCATATTGCTCCTGCAGGACTGACCACAGAAATAATTAAAGAGTGGAAAGAAAGAAAGTTGGTCGAGCAGCTGGCAGCAGCAACTATGACTCTCTTAAGGCAGCCAAATGCCTCGTCACTCGGCGAAATTTATTTGAAAACTCGAGGAAATCGTCGTTGAAGTAACTCAGACAACGGTAACATGGACAGGTGGTGGCGTATCGCTTCTGCAGTACTGACCAGAGTACGATTTAAAGGGAGGAAAGATTCAAAGAAGGGGGAGCAGCTGCCTGCAGTAACTATGACGCTCTTAAGGTAGCCAAATTCGTCGTCACTCGGCGAGATTTATTTGAAAACTCGAGGAAATCGTCGTTGAAGTAAATCAGACAACGGTAACATGCACAGGTTGTGGCGTATCGCTCTGCAGGACTGACCACAGTACGATTTAAAGGGAGGAAAGATTCAAAGAAGGGGGAGCAGCTGGCTGCAGTGACTATGACTCTCTTAAGGTAGCCAAATGCCTCGTCACTCGGCGAAATTTATTTGAAAACTCGAGGAAATCGTTGTTGTGGTAACTCAGACAACGGTAACATGGACAGGTGGTGGCGTATCGCTTCTGCAGGACTGACCACAGTACGATTTAAAGGGAGGAAAGATTCAAAGAAGGGGGAGCAGCTGGCTGCAGTAACTATGACTCTCTTAAGGTAGCCAAATGCCTCGTCATCCGGCGAGGTACATTTGCTAACTCGAGAGACTCGTAGTGGGAGTAACAGAGACGACGTTAACGTGGACATATAGTGGCACATCGGTTCTGTAGGACAGCCATAGCAAGAATGATAGAGAGAATGGGCTTAGAAAAGTGGGAGCAGCAGGAAGGGGTACTATGACTCCCTTAAGGTAGCCAAATGCCTCGTCACCATGTAAATTTTTTTTTGAAAACTCGAGGATATTTTCGTTAAGGTAGCTCAGACAACGTTAAGGTTTACATGTAGTGGCATATTGCTCCTGCAGGACTGACCACAGTAATAATTAAAGAGTGGAAAGAAAGAAAGTTGGTCGAGCAGCTGGCAGCAGCAACTATGACTCTCTTAAGGCAGCCAAATGCCTCGTCACTCGGCGAAATTTATTTGAAAACTCGTGGAAATCGTCGTTGAAGTAACTCAGACAACGGTAACATGGACAGGTGGTGGCGTATCGCTTCTGCAGGACTGGCCACAGTACGATTTAAAGGGAGGAAAGATTCAAAGAAGGGGGAGCAGCTGGCTGCAGTAACTATGACTCTCTTAAGGTAGCCAAATGCCTCGTCACTCGGCGAAATTTATTTTAAAACTCGAGGAAATCGTTGTTAAAGTAACTCAGACAACGGTAACATGGACAGGTGGTGGCGTATTGCTTCTGCAGGACTGACCACAGTAAGATTTAAAGGGAGGAAGGATTCAATGAAGGGGGAGCAGCTGGCTGCAGTAACTATGACGCTTATAAGGTAGCCAAATGCCTCGTCATCCGGCGAGGTACATTTGCTAACTCGAGAGACTCGTAGTGGGAGTAACAGAGACGACGTTAACGTGGACATATAGTGGCACATCGGTTCTGTAGGACAGCCATAGCAAGAATGATAGAGAGAATGGGCTTAGAAAAGTGGGAGCAGCAGGCAGGGGTACTATGACTCCCTTAAGGTAGCCAAATGCCTCGTCACCATGTAAATTTTTTTTTGAAAACTCGAGGATATTTTCGTTAAGGTAGCTCAGACAACGTTAAGGTTTACATGTAGTGGCATATTGCTACTGCAGGACTGACCACAGAAATAATTAAAGAGTGGAAAGAAAGAAAGTTGGTCGAGCAGCTGGCAGCAGCAACTATGACTCTCTTAAGGCAGCCAAATGCCTCGTCACTCGGCGAAATTTATTTGAAAACTCGAGGAAATCGTCGTTGAAGTAACTCAGACAAAGGTAACATGGACAGGTGGTGGCGTATCGCTTCTGCAGGACTGACCACAGTACGATTTAAAGGGAGGAAAGATTCAAAGAAGGGGGAGCAGCTGCCTGCAGTAACTATGACGCTCTTAAGGTAGCCAAATTCGTCGTCACTCGGCGAAATTTATTTGAAAACGCGAGGAAATCGTCGTTGAAGTAAATCAGACAACGGTAACATGCACAGGTGGTGGCGTATCGCTCTGCAGGACTGACCACAGTACGATTTAAAGGGAGGAAAGATTCAAAGAAGGGGGAGCAGCTGGCTGCAGTAACTATGACTCTCTTAAGGTAGCCAAATGCCTCGTCACTCGGCGAGATTTATTTGAAAACTCGAGGATATCGTCGTTGAAGTAAATCAGACAACGGTAACATGCACAGGTTGTGGCGTATCGCTCTGCAGGACTGACCACAGTACGATTTAAAGGGAGGAAAGATTCAAAGAAGGGGGAGCAGCTGGCTGCAGTGACTATGACTCTCTTAAGGTAGCCAAATGCCTCGTCACTCGGCGAAATTTATTTGAAAACTCGAGGAAATCGTTGTTGTGGTAACTCAGACAACGGTAACATGGACAGGTGGTGGCGTATCGCTTCTGCAGGACTGACCACAGTACGATTTAAAGGGAGGAAAGATTCAAAGAAGGGGGAGCAGCTGGCTGCAGTAACGATGACTCTCTTAAGGTAGCCAAATGCCTCGTCACTCGGCGAGATTTATTTGAAAACTCGAGGAAATCGTCGTTGAAGTAAATCAGACAACGGTAACATGCACAGGTTGTGGCGTATCGCTCTGCAGGACTGACCACAGTACGATTTAAAGGGAGGAAAGATTCAAAGAAGGGGGAGCAGCTGGCTGCAGTGACTATGACTCTCTTAAGGTAGCCAAATGCCTCGTCACTCGGCGAAATTTATTTGAAAACTCGAGGAAATCGTTGTTGTGGTAACTCAGACAACGGTAACATGGACAGGTGGTGCCGTATCGCTTCTGCAGGACTGACCACAGTACGATTTAAAGGGAGGAAAGATTCAAAGAAGGGGGAGCAGCTGGCTGCAGTAACTATGACTCTCTTAAGGTAGCCAAATGCCTCGTCATCCGGCGAGGTACATTTGCTAACTCGAGAGACTCGTAGTGGGAGTAACAGAGACGACGTTAACGTGGACATATAGTGGCACATCGGTTCTGTAGGACAGCCATAGCAAGAATGATAGAGAGAATGGGCTTAGAAAAGTGGGAGCAGCAGGCAGGGGTACTATGACTCCCTTAAGGTAGCCAAATGCCTCGTCACCATGTAAATTTTTTTTTGAAAACTCGAGGATATTTTCGTTAAGGTAGCTCAGACAACGTTAAGGTTTACATGTAGTGGCATATTGCTCCTGCAGGACTGACCACAGTAATAATTAAAGAGTGGAAAGAAAGAAAGTTGGTCGAGCAGCTGGCAGCAGCAACTATGACTCTCTTAAGGCAGCCAAATGCCTCGTCACTCGGCGAAATTTATTTGAAAACTCGTGGAAATCGTCGTTGAAGTAACTCAGACAACGGTAACATGGACAGGTGGTGGCGTATCGCTTCTGCAGGACTGGCCACAGTACGATTTAAAGGGAGGAAAGATTCAAAGAAGGGGGAGCAGCTGCCTGCAGTAACTATGACGCTCTTAAGGTAGCCAAATGCCTCGTCACTCGGCGAAATTTATTTGAAAACGCGAGGAAATCGTCGTTGAAGTAAATCAGACAACGGTAACATGCACAGGTGGTGGCGTATCGCTCTGCAGGACTGACCACAGTACGATTTAAAGGGAGGAAAGATTCAAAGAAGGGGGAGCAGCTGGCTGCAGTAACTATGACTCTCTTAAGGTAGCCAAATGCCTCGTCACTCGGCGAGATTTATTTGAAAACTCGAGGAAATCGTCGTTGAAGTAAATCAGACAACGGTAACATGCACAGGTTGTGGCGTATCGCTCTGCAGGACTGATCACAGTACGATTTAAAGGGAGGAAAGATTCAAAGAAGGGGGAGCAGCTGGCTGCAGTGAGTATGACTCTCTTAAGGTAGCCAAATGCCTCGTCACTCGGCGAAATTTATTTGAAAACTCGAGGAAATCGTTGTTGTGGTAACTCAGACAACGGTAACATGGACAGGTGGTGGCGTATCGCTTCTGCAGGACTGACCACAGTACGATTTAAAGGGAGGAAAGATTCAAAGAAGGGGGAGCAGCTGCCTGCAGTAACTATGACGCTCTTAAGGTAGCCAAATGCCTCGTCACTCGGCGAAATTTATTTGAAAACGCGAGGAAATCGTCGTTGAAGTAAATCAGACAACGGTAACATGCACAGGTGGTGGCGTATCGCTCTGCAGGACTGACCACAGTACGATTTAAAGGGAGGAAAGATTCAAAGAAGGGGGAGCAGCTGGCTGCAGTAACTATGACTCTCTTAAGATAGCCAAATGCCTCGTCACTCGGCGAGATTTATTTGAAAACTCGAGGAAATCGTCGTTGAAGTAAATCAGACAACGGTAACATGCACAGGTTGTGGCGTATCGCTCTGCAGGACTGACCACAGTACGATTTAAAGGGAGGAAAGATTCAAAGAAGGGGGAGCAGCTGGCTGCAGTGACTATGACGCTCTTAAGGTAGCCAAATGCCTCGTCACTCGGCGAATTTTATTTGAAAACTCGAGGAAATCGTTGTTGTGGTAACTCAGACAACGGTAACATGGACAGGTGGTGGCGTATCGCTTCTGCAGGACTGACCACAGTACGATTTAAAGGGAGGAAAGATTCAAAGAAGGGGGAGCAGCTGCCTGCAGTAACTATGACGCTCTTAAGGTAGCCAGATGCCTCGTCACTCGGCGAAATTTATTTGAAAACGCGAGGAAATCGTCGTTGAAGTAAATCAGACAACGGTAACATGCACAGGTGGTGGCGTATCGCTTCTGCAGGACTGACCACAGTACGATTTAAAGGGAGGAAGGATTCAAAGAAGGGGGAGCAGCTGGCTGCAGTAACTATGACGCTTATAAGGTAGCCAAATGCCTCGTCATCCGGCGAGGTACATTTGCTAACTCGAGAGGCTCGTAGTGGGAGTAACAGAGACGACGTTAACGTGGACATATAGTGGCACATCGGTTCTGTAGGACAGCCATAGCAAGAATGATAGAGAGAATGGGCTTAGAAAAGTGGGAGCAGCAGGCAGGGGTACTATGACTCCCTTAAGGTAGCCAAATGCCTCGTCACCATGTAAATTTTTTTTTGAAAACTCGAGGATATTTTCGTTAAGGTAGCTCAGACAACGTTAAGGTTTACATGTAGTGGCATATTGCTCCTGCAGGACTGACCACAGTAATAATTAAAGAGTGGAAAGAAAGAAAGTTGGTCGAGCAGCTGCCTGCAGTAACTATGACGCTCTTAAGGTAGCCAAATGCCTCGTCACTCGGCGAAATTTATTTGAAAACGCGAGGAAATCGTCGTTGAAGTAGATCAGACAACGGTAACATGCACAGGTGGTGGCGTATCGCTCTGCAGGACTGACCACAGTACGATTTAAAGGGAGGAAAGATTCAAAGAAGGGGGAGCAGCTGGCTGCAGTAACTATGACTCTCTTAAGGTAGCCAAATGCCTCGTCACTCGGCGAGATTTATTTGAAAACTCGAGGAAATCGTCGTTGAAGTAAATCAGACAACGGTAACATGCACAGGTTGTGGCGTATCGCTCTGCAGGACTGACCACAGTACGATTTAAAGGGAGGAAAGATTCAAAGAAGGGGGAGCAGCTGGCTGCAGTGAGTATGACTCTCTTAAGGTAGCCAAATGCCTCGTCACTCGGCGAAATTTATTTGAAAACTCGAGGAAATCGTTGTTGTGGTAACTCAGACAACGGTAACATGGACAGGTGGTGGCGTATCGCTTCTGCAGGACTGACCACAGTACGATTTAAAGGGAGGAAAGATTCAAAGAAGTGGGAGCAGCTGCCTGCAGTAACTATGACGCTCTTAAGGTAGCCAAATGCCTCGTCACTCGGCGAAATTTATTTGAAAACGCGAGGAAATCGTCGTTGAAGTAAATCAGACAACGGTAACATGCACAGGTGGTGGCGTATCGCTCTGCAGGACTGACCACAGTACGATTTAAAGGGAGGAAAGATTCAAAGAAGGGGGAGCAGCTGGCTGCAGTAACTATGACTCTCTTAAGATAGCCAAATGCCTCGTCACTCGGCGAGATTTATTTGAAAACTCGAGGAAATCGTCGTTGAAGTAAATCAGACAACGGTAACATGCACAGGTTGTGGCGTATCGCTCTGCAGGACTGACCACAGTACGATTTAAAGGGAGGAAAGATTCAAAGAAGGGGGAGCAGCTGGCTGCAGTGACTATGACGCTCTTAAGGTAGCCAAATGCCTCGTCACTCGGCGAATTTTATTTGAAAACTCGAGGAAATCGTTGTTGTGGTAACTCAGACAACGGTAACATGGACAGGTGGTGGCGTATCGCTTCTGCAGGACTAACCACAGTACGATTTAAAGGGAGGAAAGATTCAAAGAAGGGGGAGCAGCTGCCTGCAGTAACTATGACGCTCTTAAGGTAGCCAAATGCCTCGTCACTCGGCGAAATTTATTTGAAAACGCGAGGAAATCGTCGTTGAAGTAAATCAGACAACGGTAACATGCACAGGTGGTGGCGTATCGCTTCTGCAGGACTGACCACAGTACGATTTAAAGGGAGGAAGGATTCAAAGAAGGGGGAGCAGCTGGCTGCAGTAACTATGACGCTTATAAGGTAGCCAAATGCCTCGTCATCCGGCGAGGTACATTTGCTAACTCGAGAGACTCGTAGTGGGAGTAACAGAGACGACGTTAACGTGGACATATAGTGGCACATCGGTTCTGTAGGACAGCCATAGCAAGAATGATAGAGAGAATGGGCTTAGAAAAGTGGGAGCAGCAGGCAGGGGTACTATGACTCCCTTAAGGTAGCCAAATGCCTCGTCACCATGTAAATTTTTTTTTGAAAACTCGAAGATATTTTCGTTAAGGTAGCTCAGACAACGTTAAGGTTTACATGTAGTGGCATATTGCTCCTGCAGGACTGACCACAGTAATAATTAAAGAGTGGAAAGAAAGAAAGTTGGTCGAGCAGCTGGCAGCAGCAACTATGACTCTCTTAAGGCAGCCAAATGCCTCGTCACTCGGCGAAATTTATTTGAAAACTCGAGGAAATCGTCGTTGAAGTAACTCAGACAACGGTAACATGGACAGGTGGTGGCGTATCGCTTCTGCAGGACTGACCACAGTACGATTTAAAGGGAGGAAAGATTCAAAGAAGGGGGAGCAGCTGCCTGCAGTAACTATGACGCTCTTAAGGTAGCCAAATGCCTCGTCACTCGGCGAAATTTATTTGAAAACGCGAGGAAATCGTCGTTGAAGTAAATCAGACAACGGTAACATGCACAGGTGGTGGCGTATCGCTTCTGCAGGACTGACCACAGTACGATTTAAAGGGAGGAAGGATTCAAAGAAGGGGGAGCAGCTGCCTGCAGTAACTATGACGCTCTTAAGGTAGCCAAATGCCTCGTCACTCGGCGAAATTTATTTGAAAACGCGAGGAAATCGTCGTTGAAGTAGATCAGACAACGGTAACATGCACAGGTGGTGGCGTATCGCTCTGCAGGACTGACCACAGTACGCTTTAAAGGGAGGAAAGATTCAAAGAAGGGGGAGCAGCTGGCTGCAGTAACTATGACTCTCTTAAGGTAGCCAAATGCCTCGTCACTCGGCGAGATTTATTTGAAAACTCGAGGAAATCGTCGTTGAAGTAAATCAGACAACGGTAACATGCACAGGTTGTGGCGTATCGCTCTGCAGGACTGATCACAGTACGATTTAAAGGGAGGAAAGATTCAAAGAAGGGGGAGCAGCTGGCTGCAGTGAGTATGACTCTCTTAAGTTAGCCAAATGCCTCGTCACTCGGCGAAATTTATTTGAAAACTCGAGGAAATCGTTGTTGTGGTAACTCAGACAACGGTAACATGGACAGGTGGTGGCGTATCGCTTCTGCAGGACTGACCACAGTACGATTTAAAGGGAGGAAAGATTCAAAGAAGGGGGAGCAGCTGCCTGCAGTAACTATGACGCTCTTAAGGTAGCCAAATGCCTCGTCACTCGGCGAAATTTATTTGAAAACGCGAGGAAATCGTCGTTGAAGTAAATCAGACAACGGTAACATGCACAGGTGGTGGCGTATCGCTCTGCAGGACTGACCACAGTACGATTTAAAGGGAGGAAAGATTCAAAGAAGGGGGAGCAGCTGGCTGCAGTAACTATGACTCTCTTAAGATAGCCAAATGCCTCGTCACTCGGCGAGATTTATTTGAAAACTCGAGGAAATCGTCGTTGAAGTAAATCAGACAACGGTAACATGCACAGGTTGTGGCGTATCGCTCTGCAGGACTGACCACAGTACGATTTAAAGGGAGGAAAGATTCAAAGAAGGGGGAGCAGCTGGCTGCAGTGACTATGACGCTCTTAAGGTAGCCAAATGCCTCGTCACTCGGCGAATTTTATTTGAAAACTCGAGGAAATCGTTGTTGTGGTAACTCAGACAACGGTAACATGGACAGGTGGTGGCGTATCGCTTCTGCAGGACTGACCACAGTACGATTTAAAGGGAGGAAAGATTCAAAGAAGGGGGAGCAGCTGCCTGCAGTAACTATGACGCTCTTAAGGTAGCCAAATGCCTCGTCACTCGGCGAAATTTATTTGAAAACGCGAGGAAATCGTCGTTGAAGTAAATCAGACAACGGTAACATGCACAGGTGGTGGCGTATCGCTTCTGCAGGACTGACCACAGTACGATTTAAAGGGAGGAAGGATTCAAAGAAGGGGGAGCAGCTGGCTGCAGTAACTATGACGCTTATAAGGTAGCCAAATGCCTCGTCATCCGGCGAGGTACATTTGCTAACTCGAGAGGCTCGTAGTGGGAGTAACAGAGACGACGTTAACGTGGACATATAGTGGCACATCGGTTCTGTAGGACAGCCATAGCAAGAATGATAGAGAGAATGGGCTTAGAAAAGTGGGAGCAGCAGGCAGGGGTACTATGACTCCCTTAAGGTAGCCAAATGCCTCGTCACCATGTAAATTTTTTTTTGAAAACTCGAGGATATTTTCGTTAAGGTAGCTCAGACAACGTTAAGGTTTACATGTAGTGGCATATTGCTCCTGCAGGACTGACCACAGTAATAATTAAAGAGTGGAAAGAAAGAAAGTTGGTCGAGCAGCTGCCTGCAGTAACTATGACGCTCTTAAGGTAGCCAAATGCCTCGTCACTCGGCGAAATTTATTTGAAAACTCGAGGAAATCGTCGTTGAAGTAAATCAGACAACGGTAACATGCACAGGTTGTGGCGTATCGCTCTGCAGGACTGACCACAGTACGATTTAAAGGGAGGAAAGATTCAAAGAAGGGGGAGCAGCTGGCTGCAGTGAGTATGACTCTCTTAAGGTAGCCAAATGCCTCGTCACTCGGCGAAATTTATTTGAAAACTCGAGGAAATCGTTGTTGTGGTAACTCAGACAACGGTAACATGGACAGGTGGTGGCGTATCGCTTCTGCAGGACTGACCACAGTACGATTTAAAGGGAGGAAAGATTCAAAGAAGGGGGAGCAGCTGCCTGCAGTAACTATGACGCTCTTAAGGTAGCCAAATGCCTCGTCACTCGGCGAAATTTATTTGAAAACGCGAGGAAATCGTCGTTGAAGTAAATCAGACAACGGTAACATGCACAGGTGGTGGCGTATCGCTCTGCAGGACTGACCACAGTACGATTTAAAGGGAGGAAAGATTCAAAGAAGGGGGAGCAGCTGGCTGCAGTAACTATGACTCTCTTAAGATAGCCAAATGCCTCGTCACTCGGCGAGATTTATTTGAAAACTCGAGGAAATCGTCGTTGAAGTAAATCAGACAACGGTAACATGCACAGGTTGTGGCGTATCGCTCTGCAGGACTGACCACAGTACGATTTAAAGGGAGGAAAGATTCAAAGAAGGGGGAGCAGCTGGCTGCAGTGACTATGACTCTCTTAAGGTAGCCAAATGCCTCGTCACTCGGCGAATTTTATTTGAAAACTCGAGGAAATCGTTGTTGTGGTAACTCAGACAACGGTAACATGGACAGGTGGTGGCGTATCGCTTCTGCAGGACTAACCACAGTACGATTTAAAGGGAGGAAAGATTCAAAGAAGGGGGAGCAGCTGCCTGCAGTAACTATGACGCTCTTAAGGTAGCCAAATGCCTCGTCACTCGGCGAAATTTATTTGAAAACGCGAGGAAATCGTCGTTGAAGTAAATCAGACAACGGTAACATGCACAGGTGGTGGCGTATCGCTTCTGCAGGACTGACCACAGTACGATTTAAAGGGAGGAAGGATTCAAAGAAGGGGGAGCAGCTGGCTGCAGTAACTATGACGCTTATAAGGTAGCCAAATGCCTCGTCATCCGGCGAGGTACATTTGCTAACTCGAGAGACTCGTAGTGGGAGTAACAGAGACGACGTTAACGTGGACATATAGTGGCACATCGGTTCTGTAGGACAGCCATAGCAAGAATGATAGAGAGAATGGGCTTAGAAAAGTGGGAGCAGCAGGCAGGGGTACTATGACTCCCTTAAGGTAGCCAAATGCCTCGTCACCATGTAAATTTTTTTTTGAAAACTCGAAGATATTTTCGTTAAGGTAGCTCAGACAACGTTAAGGTTTACATGTAGTGGCATATTGCTCCTGCAGGACTGACCACAGTAATAATTAAAGAGTGGAAAGAAAGAAAGTTGGTCGAGCAGCTGGCAGCAGCAACTATGACTCTCTTAAGGCAGCCAAATGCCTCGTCACTCGGCGAAATTTATTTGAAAACTCGAGGAAATCGTCGTTGAAGTAACTCAGACAACGGTAACATGGACAGGTGGTGGCGTATCGCTTCTGCAGGACTGACCACAGTACGATTTAAAGGGAGGAAAGATTCAAAGAAGGGGGAGCAGCTGCCTGCAGTAACTATGACGCTCTTAAGGTAGCCAAATGCCTCGTCACTCGGCGAAATTTATTTGAAAACGCGAGGAAATCGTCGTTGAAGTAAATCAGACAACGGTAACATGCACAGGTGGTGGCGTATCGCTCTGCAGGACTGACCACAGTACGATTTAAAGGGAGGAAAGATTCAAAGAAGGGGGAGCAGCTGGCTGCAGTAACTATGACTCTCTTAAGATAGCCAAATGCCTCGTCACTCGGCGAGATTTATTTGAAAACTCGAGGAAATCGTCGTTGAAGTAAATCAGACAACGGTAACATGCACAGGTTGTGGCGTATCGCTCTGCAGGACTGACCACAGTACGATTTAAAGGGAGGAAAGATTCAAAGAAGGGGGAGCAGCTGGCTGCAGTGACTATGACGCTCTTAAGGTAGCCAAATGCCTCGTCACTCGGCGAATTTCATTTGAAAACTCGAGGAAATCGTTGTTGTGGTAACTCAGACAACGGTAACATGGACAGGTGGTGGCGTATCGCTTCTGCAGGACTGACCACAGTACGATTTAAAGGGAGGAAAGATTCAAAGAAGGGGGAGCAGCTGCCTGCAGTAACTATGACGCTCTTAAGGTAGCCAAATGCCTCGTCACTCGGCGAAATTTATTTGAAAACGCGAGGAAATCGTCGTTGAAGTAAATCAGACAACGGTAACATGCACAGGTGGTGGCGTATCGCTTCTGCAGGACTGACCACAGTACGATTTAAAGGGAGGAAGGATTCAAAGAAGGGGGAGCAGCTGGCTGCAGTAACTATGACGCTTATAAGGTAGCCAAATGCCTCGTCATCCGGCGAGGTACATTTGCTAACTCGAGAGGCTCGTAGTGGGAGTAACAGAGACGACGTTAACGTGGACATATAGTGGCACATCGGTTCTGTAGGACAGCCATAGCAAGAATGATAGAGAGAATGGGCTTAGAAAAGTGGGAGCAGCAGGCAGGGGTACTATGACTCCCTTAAGGTAGCCAAATGCCTCGTCACCATGTAAATTTTTTTTTGAAAACTCGAGGATATTTTCGTTAAGGTAGCTCAGACAACGTTAAGGTTTACATGTAGTGGCATATTGCTCCTGCAGGACTGACCACAGTAATAATTAAAGAGTGGAAAGAAAGAAAGTTGGTCGAGCAGCTGCCTGCAGTAACTATGACGCTCTTAAGGTAGCCAAATGCCTCGTCACTCGGCGAAATTTATTTGAAAACGCGAGGAAATCGTCGTTGAAGTAGATCAGACAACGGTAACATGCACAGGTGGTGGCGTATCGCTCTGCAGGACTGACCACAGTACGATTTAAAGGGAGGAAAGATTCAAAGAAGGGGGAGCAGCTGGCTGCAGTAACTATGACTCTCTTAAGGTAGCCAAATGCCTCGTCACTCGGCGAGATTTATTTGAAAACTCGAGGAAATCGTCGTTGAAGTAAATCAGACAACGGTAACATGCACAGGTTGTGGCGTATCGCTCTGCAGGACTGACCACAGTACGATTTAAAGGGAGGAAAGATTCAAAGAAGGGGGAGCAGCTGGCTGCAGTGAGTATGACTCTCTTAAGGTAGCCAAATGCCTCGTCACTCGGCGAAATTTATTTGAAAACGCGAGGAAATCGTCGTTGAAGTAAATCAGACAACGGTAACATGCACAGGTGGTGGCGTATCGCTCTGCAGGACTGACCACAGTACGATTTAAAGGGAGGAAAGATTCAAAGAAGGGGGAGCAGCTGGCTGCAGTAACTATGACTCTCTTAAGATAGCCAAATGCCTCGTCACTCGGCGAGATTTATTTGAAAACTCGAGGAAATCGTCGTTGAAGTAAATCAGACAACGGTAACATGCACAGGTTGTGGCGTATCGCTCTGCAGGACTGACCACAGTACGATTTAAAGGGAGGAAAGATTCAAAGAAGGGGGAGCAGCTGGCTGCAGTGACTATGACGCTCTTAAGGTAGCCAAATGCCTCGTCACTCGGCGAATTTTATTTGAAAACTCGAGGAAATCGTTGTTGTGGTAACTCAGACAACGGTAACATGGACAGGTGGTGGCGTATCGCTTCTGCAGGACTAACCACAGTACGATTTAAAGGGAGGAAAGATTCAAAGAAGGGGGAGCAGCTGCCTGCAGTAACTATGACGCTCTTAAGGTAGCCAAATGCCTCGTCACTCGGCGAAATTTATTTGGAAACGCGAGGAAATCGTCGTTGAAGTAAATCAGACAACGGTAACATGCACAGGTGGTGGCGTATCGCTTCTGCAGGACTGACCACAGTACGATTTAAAGGGAGGAAGGATTCAAAGAAGGGGGAGCAGCTGGCTGCAGTAACTATGACGCTTATAAGGTAGCCAAATGCCTCGTCATCCGGCGAGGTACATTTGCTAACTCGAGAGACTCGTAGTGGGAGTAACAGAGACGACGTTAACGTGGACATATAGTGGCACATCGGTTCTGTAGGACAGCCATAGCAAGAATGATAGAGAGAATGTGCTTAGAAAAGTGGGAGCAGCAGGCAGGGGTACTATGACTCCCTTAAGGTAGCCAAATGCCTCGTCACCATGTAAATTTTTTTTTGAAAACTCGAGGATATTTTCGTTAAGGTAGCTCAGACAACGTTAAGGTTTACATGTAGTGGCATATTGCTCCTGCAGGACTGACCACAGTAATAATTAAAGAGTGGAAAGAAAGAAAGTTGGTCGAGCAGCTGGCAGCAGCAACTATGACTCTCTTAAGGCAGCCAAATGCCTCGTCACTCGGCGAAATTTATTTGAAAACTCGAGGAAATCGTCGTTGAAGTAACTCAGACAACGGTAACATGGACAGGTGGTGGCGTATCGCTTCTGCAGGACTGGCCACAGTACGATATAAGGGAGGAAAGATTCAAAGAAGGGGGAGCAGCTGCCTGCAGTAACTATGACGCTCTTAAGGTAGCCAAATGCCTCGTCACTCGGCGAAATTTATTTGAAAACGCGAGGAAATCGTCGTTGAAGTAAATCAGACAACGGTAACATGCACAGGTGGTGGCGTATCGCTCTGAAGGACTGACCACAGTACGATTTAAAGGGAGGAAAGATTCAAAGAAGGGGGAGCAGCTGGCTGCAGTAACTATGACTCTCTTAAGGTAGCCAAATGCCTCGTCACTCGGCGAAATTTATTTTAAAACTCGAGGAAATCGTTGTTAAAGTAACTCAGACAACGGTAACATGGACAGGTGGTGGCGTATTGCTTCTGCAGGACTGACCACAGTACGATTTAAAGGGAGGAAGGATTCAATGAAGGGGGAGCAGCTGGCTGCAGTAACTATGACGCTTATAAGGTAGCCAAATGCCTCGTCATCCGGCGAGGTACATTTGCTAACTCGAGAGACTCGTAGTGGGAGTAACAGAGACGACGTTAACGTGGACATATAGTGGCACATCGGTTCTGTAGGACAGCCATAGCAAGAATGATAGAGAGAATGGGCTTAGAAAAGTGGGAGCAGCAGGCAGGGGTACTATGACTCCCTTAAGGTAGCCAAATGCCTCGTCACCCTGTAAATTTTTTTTTGAAAACTCGAGGATATTTTCGTTAAGGTAGCTCAGACAACGTTAAGGTTTACATGTAGTGGCATATTGCTCCTGCAGGACTGACCACAGTAATAATTAAAGAGTGGAAAGAAAGAAAGTTGGTCGAGCAGCTGGCAGCAGCAACTATGACGCTCTTAAGGTAGCCAAATGCCTCGTCACTCGGCGAAATTTATTTGAAAACGCGAGGAAATCGTCGTTGAAGTAAATCAGACAACGGTAACATGCACAGGTGGTGGCGTTTCGCTCTGCAGGACTCACCACAGTACGATTTAAAGGGAGGAAAGATTCAAAGAAGGGGGAGCAGCTGGCTGCAGTAACTATGACTCTCTTAAGATAGCCAAATGCCTCGTCACTCGGCGAGATTTATTTGAAAACTCGAGGAAATCGTCGTTGAAGTAAATCAGACAACAGTAACATGCACAGGTTGTGGCGTATCGCTCTGCAGGACTGACCACAGTACGATTTAAAGGGAGGAAAGATTCAAAGAAGGGGGAGCAGCTCGCTGCAGTGACTATGACGCTCTTAAGGTAGCCAAATGCCTCGTCACTCGGCGAATTTTATTTGAAAACTCGAGGAAATCGTTGTTGTGGTAACTCAGACAACGGTAACATGGACAGGTGGTGGCGTATCGCTTCTGCAGGACTGACCACAGTACGATTTAAAGGGAGGAAAGATTCAAAGAAGGGGGAGCAGCTGCCTGCAGTAACTATGACGCTCTTAAGGTAGCCAAATGCCTCGTCACTCGGCGAAATTTATTTGAAAACGCGAGGAAATCGTCGTTGAAGTAAATCAGACAACGGTAACATGCACAGGTGGTGGCGTATCGCTTCTGCAGGACTGACCACAGTACGATTTAAAGGGAGGAAGGATTCAAAGAAGGGGGAGCAGCTGGCTGCAGTAACTATGACGCTTATAAGGTAGCCAAATGCCTCGTCATCCGGCGAGGTACATTTGCTAACTCGAGAGACTCGTAGTGGGAGTAACAGAGACGACGTTAACGTGGACATATAGTGGCACATCGGTTCTGTAGGACAGCCATAGCAAGAATGATAGAGAGAATGGGCTTAGAAAAGTGGGAGCAGCAGGCAGGGGTACTATGACTCCCTTAAGGTAGCCAAATGCCTCGTCACCATGTAAATTTTTTTTTGAAAACTCGAGGATATTTTCGTTAAGGTAGCTCAGACAACGTTAAGGTTTACATGTAGTGGCATATTGCTCCTGCAGGACTGACCACAGTAATAATTAAAGAGTGGAAAGGAAGAAAGTTGGTCGAGCAGCTGGCAGCAGCAACTATGACTCTCTTAAGGCAGCCAAATGCCTCGTCACTCGGCGAAATTTATTTGAAAACTCGAGGAAATCGTCGTTGAAGTAACTCAGACAACGGTAACATGGACAGGTGGTGGCGTATCGCTTCTGCAGGACTGGCCACAGTACGATATAAGGGAGGAAAGATTCAAAGAAGGGGGAGCAGCTGCCTGCAGTAACTATGACGCTCTTAAGGTAGCCAAATGCCTCGTCACTCGGCGAAATTTATTTGAAAACGCGAGGAAATCGTCGTTGAAGTAAATCAGACAACGGTAACATGCACAGGTGGTGGCGTATCGCTCTGAAGGACTGACCACAGTACGATTTAAAGGGAGGAAAGATTCAAAGAAGGGGGAGCAGCTGGCTGCAGTAACTATGACTCTCTTAAGGTAGCCAAATGCCTCGTCACTCGGCGAGATTTATTTGAAAACTCGAGGAAATCGTCGTTGAAGTAAATCAGACAACGGTAACATGCACAGGTTGTGGCGTATCGCTCTGCAGGACTGACCACAGTACGATTTAAAGGGAGGAAAGATTCAAAGAAGGGGGAGCAGCTGGCTGCAGTGAGTATGACTCTCTTAAGGTAGCCAAATGCCTCGTCACTCGGCGAAATTTATTTGAAAACTCGAGGAAATCGTTGTTGTGGTAACTCAGACAACGGTAACATGGACAGGTGGTGGCGTATCGCTTCTGCAGGACTGACCACAGTACGATTTAAAGGGAGGAAAGATTCAAAGAAGGGGGAGCAGCTGCCTGCAGTAACTATGACGCTCTTAAGGTAGCCAAATGCCTCGTCACTCGGCGAAATTTATTTGAAAACGCGAGGAAATCGTCGTTGAAGTAAATCAGACAACGGTAACATGCACAGGTGGTGGCGTATCGCTCTGCAGGACTGACCACAGTACGATTTAAAGGGAGGAAAGATTCAAAGAAGGGGGAGCAGCTGGCTGCAGTAACTATGACTCTCTTAAGATAGCCAAATGCCTCGTCACTCGGCGAGATTTATTTGAAAACTCGAGGAAATCGTCGTTGAAGTAAATCAGACAACGGTAACATGCACAGGTTGTGGCGTATCGCTCTGCAGGACTGACCACAGTACGATTTAAAGGGAGGAAAGATTCAAAGAAGGGGGAGCAGCTGGCTGCAGTGACTATGACGCTCTTAAGGTAGCCAAATGCCTCGTCACTCGGCGAATTTTATTTGAAAACTCGAGGAAATCGTTGTTGTGGTAACTCAGACAACGGTAACATGGACAGGTGGTGGCGTATCGCTTCTGCAGGACTGACCACAGTACGATTTAAAGGGAGGAAAGATTCAAAGAAGGGGGAGCAGCTGCCTGCAGTAACTATGACGCTCTTAAGGTAGCCAAATGCCTCGTCACTCGGCGAAATTTATTTGAAAACGCGAGGAAATCGTCGTTGAAGTAAATCAGACAACGGTAACATGCACAGGTGGTGGCGTATCGCTTCTGCAGGACTGACCACAGTACGATTTAAAGGGAGGAAAGATTCAAAGAAGGGGGAGCAGCTGGCTGCAGTAACTATGACGCTTATAAGGTAGCCAAATGCCTCGTCATCCGGCGAGGTACATTTGCTAACTCGAGAGACTCGTAGTGGGAGTAACAGAGACGACGTTAACGTGGACATATAGTGGCACATCGGTTCTGTAGGACAGCCATAGCAAGAATGATAGAGAGAATGGGCTTAGAAAAGTGGGAGCAGCAGGCAGGGGTACTATGACTCCCTTAAGGTAGCCAAATGCCTCGTCACCATGTAAATTTTTTTTTGAAAACTCGAGGATATTTTCGTTAAGGTAGCTCAGACAACGTTAAGGTTTACATGTAGTGGCATATTGCTCCTGCAGGACTGACCACAGTAATAATTAAAGAGTGGAAAGAAAGAAAGTTGGTCGAGCAGCTGGCAGCAGCAACTATGACTCTCTTAAGGCAGCCAAATGCCTCGTCACTCGGCGAAATTTATTTGAAAACTCGAGGAAATCGTCGTTGAAGTAACTCAGACAACGGTAACATGGACAGGTGGTGGCGTATCGCTTCTGCAGGACTGGCCACAGTACGATATAAGGGAGGAAAGATTCAAAGAAGGGGGAGCAGCTGGCTGCAGTAACTATGACGCTCTTAAGGTAGCCAAATGCCTCGTCACTCGGCGAAATTTATTTGAAAACGCGAGGAAATCGTCGTTGAAGTAAATCAGACAACGGTAACATGCACAGGTGGTGGCGTATCGCTCTGAAGGACTGACCACAGTACGATTTAAAGGGAGGAAAGATTCAAAGAAGGGGGAGCAGCTGGCTGCAGTGAGTATGACTCTCTTAAGGTAGCCAAATGCCTCGTCACTCGGCGAAATTTATTTGAAAACTCGAGGAAATCGTTGTTGTGGTAACTCAGACAACGGTAACATGGACAGGTGGTGGCGTATCGCTTCTGCAGGACTGACCACAGTACGATTTAAAGGGAGGAAAGATTCAAAGAAGGGGGAGCAGCTGCCTGCAGTAACTATGACGCTCTTAAGGTAGCCAAATGCCTCGTCACTCGGCGAAATTTATTTGAAAACGCGAGGAAATCGTCGTTGAAGTAAATCAGACAACGGTAACATGCACAGGTGGTGGCGTATCGCTCTGCAGGACTGACCACAGTACGATTTAAAGGGAGGAAAGATTCAAAGAAGGGGGAGCAGCTGGCTGCAGTAACTATGACGCTCTTAAGGTAGCCAAATGCCTCGTCACTCGGCGAAATTTATTTGAAAACGCGAGGAAATCGTCGTTGAAGTAAATCAGACAACGGTAACATGCACAGGTGGTGGCGTATCGCTTCTGCAGGACTGACCACAGTACGATTTAAAGGGAGGAAAGATTCAAAGAAGGGGGAGCAGCTGGCTGCAGTAACTATGACGCTTATAAGGTAGCCAAATGCCTCGTCATCCGGCGAGGTACATTTGCTAACTCGAGAGACTCGTAGTGGGAGTAACAGAGACGACGTTAACGTGGACATATAGTGGCACATCGGTTCTGTAGGACAGCCATAGCAAGAATGATAGAGAGAATGGGCTTAGAAAAGTGGGAGCAGCAGGCAGGGGTACTATGACTCCCTTAAGGTAGCCAAATGCCTCGTCACCATGTAAATTTTTTTTTGAAAACTCGAGGATATTTTCGTTAAGGTAGCTCAGACAACGTTAAGGTTTACATGTAGTGGCATATTGCTCCTGCAGGACTGACCACAGTAATAATTAAAGAGTGGAAAGAAAGAAAGTTGGTCGAGCAGCTGGCAGCAGCAACTATGACTCTCTTAAGGCAGCCAAATGCCTCGTCACTCGGCGAAATTTATTTGAAAACTCGAGGAAATCGTCGTTGAAGTAACTCAGACAACGGTAACATGGACAGGTGGTGGCGTATCGCTTCTGCAGGACTGGCCACAGTACGATATAAGGGAGGAAAGATTCAAAGAAGGGGGAGCAGCTGGCTGCAGTAACTATGACGCTCTTAAGGTAGCCAAATGCCTCGTCACTCGGCGAAATTTATTTGAAAACGCGAGGAAATCGTCGTTGAAGTAAATCAGACAACGGTAACATGCACAGGTGGTGGCGTATCGCTCTGAAGGACTGACCACAGTACGATTTAAAGGGAGGAAAGATTCAAAGAAGGGGGAGCAGCTGGCTGCAGTAACTATGACTCTCTTAAGGTAGCCAAATGCCTCGTCACTCGGCGAAATTTATTTTAAAACTCGAGGAAATCGTTGTTAAAGTAACTCAGACAACGGTAACATGGACAGGTGGTGGCGTATTGCTTCTGCAGGACTGACCACAGTGCGATTTAAAGGGAGGAAGGATTCAATGAAGGGGGAGCAGCTGGCTGCAGTAACTATGACGCTTATAAGGTAGATAATGCCTCGTCATCCGGCGAGGTACATTTGCTAACTCGAGAGACTCGTAGTGGGAGTAACAGAGACGACGTTAACGTGGACATATAGTGGCACATCGGTTCTGTAGGACAGCCATAGCAAGAATGATAGAGAGAATGGGCTTAGAAAAGTGGGAGCAGCAGGCAGGGGTACTATGACTCCCTTAAGGTAGCCAAATGCCTCGTCACCCTGTAAATTTTTTTTTTGAAAACTCGAGGATATTTTCGTTAAGGTAGCTCAGACAACGTTAAGGTTTACATGTAGTGGCATATTGCTCCTGCAGGACTGACCACAGTAATAATTAAAGAGTGGAAAGAAAGAAAGTTGGTCGAGCAGCTGGCAGCAGCAACTATGACTCTCTTAAGGCAGCCAAATGCCTCGTCACTCGGCGAAATTTATTTGAAAACTCGAGGAAATCGTCGTTGAAGTAACTCAGACAACGGTAACATGGACAGGTGGTGGCGTATCGCTTCTGCAGGACTGACCACAGTACGATTTAAAGGGAGGAAAGATTCAAAGAAGGGGGAGCAGCTGCCTGCAGTAACTATGACGCTCTTAAGGTAGCCAAATGCCTCGTCACTCGGCGAAATTTATTTGAAAACGCGAGGAAATCGTCGTTGAAGTAAATCAGACAACGGTAACATGCACAGGTGGTGGCGTATCGCTCTGCAGGACTGACCACAGTACGATTTAAAGGGATGAAAGATTCAAAGAAGGGGGAGCAGCTGCCTGCAGTAACTATGACGCTCTTAAGGTAGCCAAATGCCTCGTCACTCGGCGAAATTTATTTGAAAACGCGAGGAAATCGTCGTTGAAGTAAATCAGACAACGGTAACATGCGCAGGTGGTGGCGTATCGCTCTGCAGGACTGACCACAGTACGATTTAAAGGGAGGAAAGATTCAAAGAAGGGGGAGCAGCTGGCTGCAGTAACTATGACTCTCTTAAGGTAGCCAAATGCCTCGTCACTCGGCGAAATTTATTTTAAAACTCGAGGAAATCGTTGTTAAAGTAACTCGGACAACGGTAACATGGACAGGTGGTGGCGTATTGCTTCTGCAGGACTGACCACAGTACGATTTAAAGGGAGGAAGGATTCAATGAAGGGGGAGCAGCTGGCTGCAGTAACTATGACGCTTATAAGGTAGCCAAATGCCTCGTCATCCGGCGAGGTACATTTGCTAACTCGAGAGACTCGTAGTAGGAGTAACAGAGACGACGTTGACGTGGACATATAGTGGCACATCGGTTCTGTAGGACAGCCATAGCAAGAATGATAGAGAGAATGGGCTTAGAAAAGTGGGAGCAGCAGGCAGGGGTACTATGACTCCCTTAAGGTAGCCAAATGCCTCGTCACCATGTAAATTTTTTTTTGAAAACTCGAGGATATTTTCGTTAAGGTAGCTCAGACAACGTTAAGGTTTACATGTAGTGGCATATTGCTCCTGCAGGACTGACCACAGTAATAATTAAAGAGTGGAAAGAAAGAAAGTTGGTCGAGCAGCTGGCAGCAGCAACTATGACTCTCTTAAGGCAGCCAAATGCCTCGTCACTCGGCGAAATTTATTTGAAAACTCGAGGAAATCGTCGTTGAAGTAACTCAGACAACGGTAACATGGACAGGTGGTGGCGTATCGCTTCTGCAGGACTGGCCACAGTACGATTTAAAGGGAGGAAAGATTCAAAGAAGGGGGAGCAGCTGCCTGCAGTAACTATGACGCTCTTAAGGTAGCCAAATGCCTCGTCACTCGGCGAAATTTATTTGAAAACGCGAGGAAATCGTCGTTGAAGTAAATCAGACAACGGTAACATGCACAGGTGGTGGCGTATCGCTCTGCAGGACTGACCACAGTACGATTTAAAGGGAGGAAAGATTCAAAGAAGGGGGAGCAGCTGGCTGCAGTAACTATGACTCTCTTAAGGTAGCCAAATGCCTCGTCACTCGGCGAAATTTATTTGAAAACGCGAGGAAATCGTCGTTGAAGTAGATCAGACAACGGTAACATGCACAGGTGGTGGCGTATCGCTCTGCAGGACTGACCACAGTACGATTTAAAGGGAGGAAGGATTCAAAGAAGGGGGAGCAGCTGGCTGCAGTAACTATGACGCTTATAAGGTAGCCAAATGCCTCGTCATCCGGCGAGGTACATTTGCTAACTCGAGAGACTCGTAGTGGGAGTAACAGAGACGACGTTAACGTGGACATATAGTGGCACATCGGTTCTGTAGGACAGCCATAGCAAGAATGATAGAGAGAATGGGCTTAGAAAAGTGGGAGCAGCAGGCAGGGGTACTATGACTCCCTTAAGGTAGCCAAATGCCTCGTCACCATGTAAATTTTTTTTTGAAAACTCGAGGATATTTTCGTTAAGGTAGCTCAGACAACGTTAAGGTTTACATGTAGTGGCATATTGCTCCTGCAGGACTGACCACAGTAATAATTAAAGAGTGGAAAGAAAGAAAGTTGGTCGAGCAGCTGGCAGCAGCAACTATGACTCTCTTAAGGCAGCCAAATGCCTCGTCACTCGGCGAAATTTATTTGAAAACTCGAGGAAATCGTCGTTGAAGTAACTCAGACAACGGTAACATGGACAGGTGGTGGCGTATCGCTTCTGCAGGACTGGCCACAGTACGATTTAAAGGGAGGAAAGATTCAAAGAAGGGGGAGCAGCTGCCTGCAGTAACTATGACGCTCTTAAGGTAGCCAAATGCCTCGTCACTCGGCGAAATTTATTTGAAAACGCGAGGAAATCGTCGTTGAAGTAAATCAGACAACGGTAACATGCACAGGTGGTGGCGTATCGCTCTGCAGGACTGACCACAGTACGATTTAAAGGGAGGAAAGATTCAAAGAAGGGGGAGCAGCTGGCTGCAGTAACTATGACTCTCTTAAGGTAGCCAAATGCCTCGTCACTCGGCGAAATTTATTTTAAAACTCGAGGAAATCGTTGTTAAAGTAACTCGGACAACGGTAACATGGACAGGTGGTGGCGTATTGCTTCTGCAGGACTGACCACAGTACGATTTAAAGGGAGGAAGGATTCAATGAAGGGGGAGCAGCTGGCTGCAGTAACTATGACGCTTATAAGGTAGCCAAATGCCTCGTCATCCGGCGAGGTACATTTGCTAACTCGAGAGACTCGTAGTGGGAGTAACAGAGACGACGTTAACGTGGACATATAGTGGCACATCGGTTCTGTAGGACAGCCATAGCAAGAATGATAGAGAGAATGGGCTTAGAAAAGTGGGAGCAGCAGGCAGGGGTACTATGACTCCCTTAAGGTAGCCAAATGCCTCGTCACCATGTAAATTTTTTTTTGAAAACTCGAGGATATTTTCGTTAAGGTAGCTCAGACAACGTTAAGGTTTACATGTAGTGGCATATTGCTCCTGCAGGACTGAACACAGTAATAATTAAAGAGTGGAAAGAAAGAAAGTTGGTCGAGCAGCTGGCAGCAGCAACTATGACTCTCTTAAGGCAGCCAAATGCCTCGTCACTCGGCGAAATTTATTTGAAAACTCGAGGAAATCGTCGTTGAAGTAACTCAGAAAACGGTAACATGGACAGGTGGTGGCGTATCGCTTCTGCAGGACTGGCCACAGTACGATTTAAAGGGAGGAAAGATTCAAAGAAGGGGGAGCAGCTGCCTGCAGTAACTATGACGCTCTTAAGGTAGCCAAATGCCTCGTCACTCGGCGAAATTTATTTGAAAACACGAGGAAATCGTCGTTGAAGTAAATCAGACAACGGTAACATGCACAGGTGGTGGCGTATCGCTCTGCAGGACTGACCACAGTACGATTTAAAGGGAGGAAAGATTCAAAGAAGGGGGAGCAGCTGGCTGCAGTAACTATGACTCTCTTAAGGTAGCCAAATGCCTCGTCACTCGGCGAAATTTATTTTAAAACTCGAGGAAATCGTTGTTAAAGTAACTCAGACAACGGTAACATGGACAGGTGGTGGCGTATTGCTTCTGCAGGACTGACCACAGTACGATTTAAAGGGAGGAAGGATTCAAAGAAGGGGGAGCAGCTGGCTGCAGTAACTATGACGCTTATAAGGTAGCCAAATGCCTCGTCATCCGGCGAGGTACATTTGCTAACTCGAGAGACTCGTAGTGGGAGTAACAGAGACGACGTTAACGTGGACATATAGTGGCACATCGGTTCTGTAGGACAGCCATAGCAAGAATGATAGAGAGAATGGGCTTAGAAAAGTGGGAGCAGCAGGCAGGGGTACTATGACTCCCTTAAGGTAGCCAAATGCCTCGTCACCATGTAAATTTTTTTTTGGAAACTCGAGGATATTTTCGTTAAGGTAGCTCAGACAACGTTAAGGTTTACATGTAGTGGCATATTGCTCCTGCAGGACTGACCACAGTAATAATTAAAGAGTGGAAAGAAAGAAAGTTGGTCGAGCAGCTGGCAGCAGCAACTATGACTCTCTTAAGGCAGCCAAATGCCTCGTCACTCGGCGAAATTTATTTGAAAACTCGAGGAAATCGTCGTTGAAGTAACTCAGACAACGGTAACATGGACAGGTGGTGGCGTATCGCTTCTGCAGGACTGGCCACAGTACGATTTAAAGGGAGGAAAGATTCAAAGAAGGGGGAGCAGCTGCCTGCAGTAACTATGACGCTCTTAAGGTAGCCAAATGCCTCGTCACTCGGCGAAATTTATTTTAAAACTCGAGGAAATCGTCGTTGAAGTAAATCAGACAACGGTAACATGCACAGGTGGTGGCGTATTGCTTCTGCAGGACTGACCACAGTACGATTTAAAGGGAGGAAGGATTCAAAGAAGGGGGAGCAGCTGGCTGCAGTAACTATGACGCTTATAAGGTAGCCAAATGCCTCGTCATCCGGCGAGGTACATTTGCTAACTCGAGAGACTCGTAGTGGGAGTAACAGAGACGACGTTAACGTGGACATATAGTGGCACATCGGTTCTGTAGGACAGCCATAGCAAGAATGATAGAGAGAATGGGCTTAGAAAAGTGGGAGCAGCAGGCAGGGGTACTATGACTCCCTTAAGGTAGCCAAATGCCTCATCACCATGTAAATTTTTTTTTGGAAACTCGAGGATATTTTCGTTAAGGTAGCTCAGACAACGTTAAGGTTTACATGTAGTGGCATATTGCTCCTGCAGGACTGACCACAGTAATAATTAAAGAGTGGAAAGAAAGAAAGTTGGTCGAGCAGCTGGCAGCAGCAACTATGACTCTCTTAAGGCAGCCAAATGCCTCGTCACTCGGCGAAATTTATTTGAAAACTCGAGGAAATCGTCGTTGAAGTAACTCAGACAACGGTAACATGGACAGGTGGTGGCGTATCGCTTCTGCAGGACTGGCCACAGTACGATTTAAAGGGAGGAAAGATTCCAAGAAGGGGGAGCAGCTGCCTGCAGTAACTATGACGCTCTTAAGGTAGCCAAATGCCTCGTCACTCGGCGAAATTTATTTTAAAACTCGAGGAAATCGTCGTTGAAGTAAATCAGACAACGGTAACATGCACAGGTGGTGGCGTATTGCTTCTGCAGGACTGACCACAGTACGATTTAAAGGGAGGAAGGATTCAAAGAAGGGGGAGCAGCTGGCTGCAGTAACTATGACGCTTATAAGGTAGCCAAATGCCTCGTCATCCGGCGAGGTACATTTGCTAACTCGAGAGACTCGTAGTGGGAGTAACAGAGACGACGTTAACGTGGACATATAGTGGCACATCGGTTCTGTAGGACAGCCATAGCAAGAATGATAGAGAGAATGGGCTTAGAAAAGTGGGAGCAGCAGGCAGGGGTACTATGACTCCCTTAAGGTAGCCAAATGCCTCGTCACCATGTAAATTTTTTTTTGAAAACTCGAGGATATTTTCGTTAAGGTAGCTCAGACAACGTTAAGGTTTACATGTAGTGGCATATTGCTCCTGCAGGACTGACCACAGTAATAATTAAAGAGTGGAAAGAAAGAAAGTTGGTCGAGCAGCTGGCAGCAGCAACTATGACTCTCTTAAGGCAGCCAAATGCCTCGTCACTCGGCGAAATTTATTTGAAAACTCGAGGAAATCGTCGTTGAAGTAACTCAGACAACGGTAACATGGACAGGTGGTGGCGTATCGCTTCTGCAGGACTGGCCACAGTACGATTTAAAGGGAGGAAAGATTCAAAGAAGGGGGAGCAGCTGCCTGCAGTAACTATGACGCTCTTAAGGTAGCCAAATGCCTCGTCACTCGGCGAAATTTATTTGAAAACGCGAGGAAATCGTCGTTGAAGTAAATCAGACAACGGTAACATGCACAGGTGGTGGCGTATCGCTCTGCAGGACTGACCACAGTACGATTTAAAGGGAGGAAAGATTCAAAGAAGGGGGAGCAGCTGGCTGCAGTAACTATGACTCTCTTAAGGTAGCCAAATGCCTCGTCACTCGGCGAAATTTATTTTAAAACTCGAGGAAATCGTTGTTAAAGTAACTCAGACAACGGTAACATGGACAGGTGGTGGCGTATTGCTTCTGCAGGACTGACCACAGTACGATTTAAAGGGAGGAAGGATTCAATGAAGGGGGAGCAGCTGGCTGCAGTAACTATGACGCTTATAAGGTAGCCAAATGCCTCGTCATCCGGCGAGGTACATTTGCTAACTCGAGAGACTCGTAGTGGGAGTAACAGAGACGACGTTAACGTGGACATATAGTGGCACATCGGTTCTGTAGGACAGCCATAGCAAGAATGAAAGAGAGAATGGGCTTAGAAAAGTGGGAGCAGCAGGCAGGGGTACTATGACTCCCTTAAGGTAGCCAAATGCCTCGTCACCATGTAAATTTTTTTTTGAAAACTCGAGGATATTTTCGTTAAGGTAGCTCAGACAACGTTAAGGTTTACATGTAGTGGCATATTGCTCCTGCAGGACTGACCACAGTAATAATTAAAGAGTGGAAAGAAAGAAAGTTGGTCGAGCAGCTGGCAGCAGCAACTATGACTCTCTTAAGGCAGCCAAATGCCTCGTCACTCGGCGAAATTTATTTGAAAACTCGAGGAAATCGTCGTTGAAGTAACTCAGACAACGGTAACATGGACAGGTGGTGGCGTATCGCTTCTGCAGGACTGACCACAGTACGATTTAAAGGGAGGAAAGATTCAAAGAAGGGGGAGCAGCTGCCTGCAGTAACTATGACGCTCTTAAGGTAGCCAAATGCCTCGTCACTCGGCGAAATTTATTTGAAAACGCGAGGAAATCGTCGTTGAAGTAAATCAGACAACGGTAACATGCACAGGTGGTGGCGTATCGCTCTGCAGGACTGACCACAGTACGATTTAAAGGGAGGAAAGATTCAAAGAAGGGGGAGCAGCTGGCTGCAGTAACTATGACTCTCTTAAGGTAGCCAAATGCCTCGTCACTCGGCGAGATTTATTTGAAAACTCGAGGATATCGTCGTTGAAGTAAATCAGACAACGGTAACATGCACAGGTTGTGGCGTATCGCTCTGCAGGACTGACCACAGTACGATTTAAAGGGAGGAAAGATTCAAAGAAGGGGGAGCAGCTGGCTGCAGTGACTATGACTCTCTTAAGGTAGCCAAATGCCTCGTCACTCGGCGAAATTTATTTGAAAACTCGAGGAAATCGTTGTTGTGGTAACTCAGACAACGGTAACATGGACAGGTGGTGGCGTATCGCTTCTGCAGGACTGACCACAGTACGATTTAAAGGGAGGAAAGATTCAAAGAAGGGGGAGCAGCTGCCTGCAGTAACTATGACGCTCTTAAGGTAGCCAAATGCCTCGTCACTCGGCGAAATTTATTTGAAAACTCGAGGAAATCGTCGTTGAAGTAACTCAGACAACGGTAACATGGACAGGTGGTGGCGTATCGCTTCTGCAGGACTGGCCACAGTACGATTTAAAGGGAGGAAAGATTCAAAGAAGGGGGAGCACCTGCCTGCAGTAACTATGACGCTCTTAAGGTAGCCAAATGCCTCGTCACTCGGCGAAATTTATTTGGAAACGCGAGGAAATCGTCGTTGAAGTAAATCAGACAACGGTAACATGCACAGGTGGTGGCGTATCGCTCTGCAGGACTGACCACAGTACGATTTAAAGGGAGGAAAGATTCAAAGAAGGGGGAGCAGCTGGCTGCAGTAACTATGACTCTCTTAAGGTAGCCAAATGCCTCGTCACTCGGCGAAATTTATTTTAAAACTCGAGGAAATCGTTGTTAAAGTAACTCAGACAACGGTAACATGGACAGGTGGTGGCGTATTGCTTCTGCAGGACTGACCACAGTACGATTTAAAGGGAGGAAGGATTCAATGAAGGGGGAGCAGCTGGCTGCAGTAACTATGACGCTTATAAGGTAGCCAAATGCCTCGTCATCCGGCGAGGTACATTTGCTAACTCGAGAGACTCGTAGTGGGAGTAACAGAGACGACGTTAACGTGGACATATAGTGGCACATCGGTTCTGTAGGACAGCCATAGCAAGAATGATAGAGAGAATGGGCTTAGAAAAGTGGGAGCAGCAGGCAGGGGTACTATGACTCCCTTAAGGTAGCCAAATGCCTCGTCACCATGTAAATTTTTTTTTGAAAACTCGAGGATATTTTCGTTAAGGTAGCTCAGACAACGTTAAGGTTTACATGTAGTGGCATATTGCTCCTGCAGGACTGACCACAGTAATAATTAAAGAGTGGAAAGAAAGAAAGTTGGTCGAGCAGCTGGCAGCAGCAACTATGACTCTCTTAAGGCAGCCAAATGCCTCGTCACTCGGCGAAATTTATTTGAAAACTCGAGGAAATCGTCGTTGAAGTAACTCAGACAACGGTAACATGGACAGGTGGTGGCGTATCGCTTCTGCAGGACTGACCACAGTACGATTTAAAGGGAGGAAAGATTCAAAGAAGGGGGAGCAGCTGCCTGCAGTAACTATGACGCTCTTAAGGTAGCCAAATGCCTCGTCACTCGGCGAAATTTATTTGAAAACGCGAGGAAATCGTCGTTGAAGTAAATCAGACAACGGTAACATGCACAGGTGGTGGCGTATCGCTCTGCAGGACTGACCACAGTACGATTTAAAGGGAGGAAAAATTCAAAGAAGGGGGAGCAGCTGGCTGCAGTAACTATGACTCTCTTAAGGTAGCCAAATGCCTCGTCACTCGGCGAGATTTATTTGAAAACTCGAGGATATCGTCGTTGAAGTAAATCAGACAACGGTAACATGCACAGGTTGTGGCGTATCGCTCTGCAGGACTGACCACAGTACGATTTAAAGGGAGGAAAGATTCAAAGAAGGGGGAGCAGCTGGCTGCAGTGACTATGACTCTCTTAAGGTAGCCAAATGCCTCGTCACTCGGCGAAATTTATTTGAAAACTCGAGGAAATCGTTGTTGTGGTAACTCAGACAACGGTAACATGGACAGGTGGTGGCGTATCGCTTCTGCAGGACTGACCACAGTACGATTTAAAGGGAGGAAAGATTCAAAGAAGGGGGAGCAGCGGCCTGCAGTAACTATGACGCTCTTAAGGTAGCCAAATGCCTCGTCACTCGGCGAAATTTATTTGAAAACGCGAGGAAATCGTCGTTGAAGTAAATCAGACAACGGTAACATGCACAGGTGGTGGCGTATCGCTCTGCAGGACTGACCACAGTACGATTTAAATTGAGGAAAGATTCAAAGAAGGGGGAGCAGCTGGCTGCAGTAACTATGACTCTCTTAAGGTAGCCAAATGCCTCGTCACTCGGCGAGATTTATTTGAAAACTCGAGGAAATCGTCGTTGAAGTAAATCAGACAACGGTAACATGCACAGGTTGTGGCGTATCGCACTGCAGGACTGACCACAGTACGATTTAAAGGGAGGAAAGATTCAAAGAAGGGGGAGCAGCTGGCTGCAGTAACTATGACTCTCTTAAGGTAGCCAAATGCCTCGTCACTCGGCGAAATTTATTTTAAAACTCGAGGAAATCGTTGTTAAAGTAACTCAGACAACGGTAACATGGACAGGTGGTGGCGTATTGCTTCTGCAGGACTGACCACAGTACGATTTAAAGGGAGGAAGGATTCAATGAAGGGGGAGCAGCTGGCTGCAGTAACTATGACGCTTATAAGGTAGCCAAATGCCTCGTCATCCGGCGAGGTACATTTGCTAACTCGAGAGACTCGTAGTGGGAGTAACAGAGACGACGTTAACGTGGACATATAGTGGCACATCGGTTCTGTAGGACAGCCATAGCAAGAATGATAGAGAGAATGGGCTTAGAAAAGCGGGAGCAGCAGGCAGGGGTACTATGACTCCCTTAAGGTAGCCAAATGCCTCGTCACCATGTAAATTTTTTTTTGAAAACTCGAGGATATTTTCGTTAAGGTAGCTCAGACAACGTTAAGGTTTACATGTAGTGGCATATTGCTCCTGCAGGACTGACCACAGTAATAATTAAAGAGTGGAAAGAAAGAAAGTTGGTCGAGCAGCTGGCAGCAGCAACTATGACTCTCTTAAGGCAGCCAAATGCCTCGTCACTCGGCGAAATTTATTTGAAAACTCGAGGAAATCGTTGTTGTGGTAACTCAGACAACGGTAACATGGACAGGTGGTGGCGTATCGCTTCTGCAGGACTGACCACAGTACGATTTAAAGGGAGGAAAGATTCAAAGAAGGGGGAGCAGCGGCCTGCAGTAACTATGACGCTCTTAAGGTAGCCAAATGCCTCGTCACTCGGCGAAATTTATTTGAAAACGCGAGGAAATCGTCGTTGAAGTAAATCAGACAACGGTAACATGCACAGGTGGTGGCGTATCGCTCTGCAGGACTGACCACAGTACGATTTAAAGGGAGGAAAGATTCAAAGAAGGGGGAGCAGCTGGCTGCAGTAACTATGACTCTCTTAAGGTAGCCAAATGCCTCGTCACTCGGCGAAATTTATTTTAAAACTCGAGGAAATCGTTGTTAAAGTAACTCAGACAACGGTAACATGGACAGGTGGTGGCGTATTGCTTCTGCAGGACTGACCACAGTACGATTTAAAGGGAGGAAGGATTCAATGAAGGGGGAGCAGCTGGCTGCAGTAACTATGACGCTTATAAGGTAGCCAAATGCCTCGTCATCCGGCGAGGTACATTTGCTAACTCGAGAGACTCGTAGTGGGAGTAACAGAGACGACGTTAACGTGGACATATAGTGGCACATCGGTTCTGTAGGACAGCCATAGCAAGAATGATAGAGAGAATGGGCTTAGAAAAGCGGGAGCAGCAGGCAGGGGTACTATGACTCCCTTAAGGTAGCCAAATGCCTCGTCACCATGTAAATTTTTTTTTGAAAACTCGAGGATATTTTCGTTAAGGTAGCTCAGACAACGTTAAGGTTTACATGTAGTGGCATATTGCTCCTGCAGGACTGACCACAGTAATAATTAAAGAGTGGAAAGAAAGAAAGTTGGTCGAGCAGCTGGCAGCAGCAACTATGACTCTCTTAAGGCAGCCAAATGCCTCGTCACTCGGCGAAATTTATTTGAAAACTCGAGGAAATCGTTGTTGTGGTAACTCAGACAACGGTAACATGGACAGGTGGTGGCGTATCGCTTCTGCAGGACTGACCACAGTACGATTTAAAGGGAGGAAAGATTCAAAGAAGGGGGAGCAGCGGCCTGCAGTAACTATGACGCTCTTAAGGTAGCCAAATGCCTCGTCACTCGGCGAAATTTATTTGAAAACGCGAGGAAATCGTCGTTGAAGTAAATCAGACAACGGTAACATGCACAGGTGGTGGCGTATCGCTCTGCAGGACTGACCACAGTACGATTTAAAGGGAGGAAAGATTCAAAGAAGGGGGAGCAGCTGGCTGCAGTAACTATGACTCTCTTAAGGTAGCCAAATGCCTCGTCACTCGGCGAAATTTATTTTAAAACTCGAGGAAATCGTTGTTAAAGTAACTCAGACAACGGTAACATGGACAGGTGGTGGCGTATCGCTCTGCAGGACTGACCACAGTACGATTTAAAGGGAGGAAAGATTCAAAGAAGGGGGAGCAGCTGGCTGCAGTAACTATGACTCTCTTAAGGTAGCCAAATGCCTCGTCACTCGGCGAAATTTATTTTAAAACTCGAGGAAATCGTTGTTAAAGTAACTCAGACAACGGTAACATGGACAGGTGGTGGCGTATCGCTTCTGCAGGACTGACCACAGTACGATTTAAAGGGAGGAAAGATTCAAAGAAGGGGGAGCAGCTGCCTGCAGTAACTATGACGCTCTTAAGGTAGCCAAATGCCTCGTCACTCGGCGAAATTTATTTGAAAACGCGAGGAAATCGTCGTTGAAGTAAATCAGACAACGGTAACATGCACAGGTGGTGGCGTATCGCTCTGCAGGACTGACCACAGTACGATTTAAAGGGAGGAAAGATTCAAAGAAGGGGGAGCAGCTGGCTGCAGTAACTATGACTCTCTTAAGGTAGCCAAATGCCTCGTCACTCGGCGAGATTTATTTGAAAACTCGAGGATATCGTCGTTGAAGTAAATCAGACAACGGTAACATGCACAGGTTGTGGCGTATCGCTCTGCAGGACTGACCACAGTACGATTTAAAGGGAGGAAAGATTCAAAGAAGGGGGAGCAGCTGGCTGCAGTGACTATGACTCTCTTAAGGTAGCCAAATGCCTCGTCACTCGGCGAAATTTATTTGAAAACTCGAGGAAATCGTTGTTGTGGTAACTCAGACAACGGTAACATGGACAGGTGGTGGCGTATCGCTTCTGCAGGACTGACCACAGTACGATTTAAAGGGAGGAAAGATTCAAAGAAGGGGGAGCAGCTGCCTGCAGTAACTATGACGCTCTTAAGGTAGCCAAATGCCTCGTCACTCGGCGAAATTTATTTGAAAACTCGAGGAAATCGTCGTTGAAGTAACTCAGACAACGGTAACATGGACAGGTGGTGGCGTATCGCTTCTGCAGGACTGGCCACAGTACGATTTAAAGGGAGGAAAGATTCAAAGAAGGGGGAGCAGCTGCCTGCAGTAACTATGACGCTCCTAAGGTAGCCAAATGCCTCGTCACTCGGCGAAATTTATTTGGAAACGCGAGGAAATCGTCGTTGAAGTAAATCAGACAACGGTAACATGCACAGGTGGTGGCGTATCGCTCTGCAGGATTGACCACAGTACGATTTAAAGGGAGGATAGATTCAAAGAAGGGGGAGCAGCTGGCTGCAGTAACTATGACTCTCTTAAGGTAGCCAAATGCCTCGTCACTCGGCGAAATTTATTTTAAAACTCGAGGAAATCGTTGTTAAAGTAACTCAGACAACGGTAACATGGACAGGTGGTGGCGTATTGCTTCTGCAGGACTGACCACAGTACGATTTAAAGGGAGGAAGGATTCAATGAAGGGGGAGCAGCTGGCTGCAGTAACTATGACGCTTATAAGGTAGCCAAATGCCTCGTCATCCGGCGAGGTACATTTGCTAACTCGAGAGACTCGTAGTGGGAGTAACAGAGACGACGTTAACGTGGACATATAGTGGCACATCGGTTCTGTAGGACAGCCATAGCAAGAATGATAGAGAGAATGGGCTTAGAAAAGTGGGAGCAGCAGGCAGGGGTACTATGACTCCCTTAAGGTAGCCAAATGCCTCGTCACCATGTAAATTTTTTTTTGAAAACTCGAGGATATTTTCGTTAAGGTAGCTCAGACAACGTTAAGGTTTACATGTAGTGGCATATTGCTCCTGCAGGACTGACCACAGTAATAATTAAAGAGTGGAAAGAAAGAAAGTTGGTCGAGCAGCTGGCAGCAGCAACTATGACTCTCTTAAGGCAGCCAAATGCCTCGTCACTCGGCGAAATTTATTTGAAAACTCGAGGAAATCGTCGTTGAAGTAACTCAGACAACGGTAACATGGACAGGTGGTGGCGTATCGCTTCTGCAGGACTGACCACAGTACGATTTAAAGGGAGGAAAGATTCAAAGAAGGGGGAGCAGCTGCCTGCAGTAACTATGACGCTCTTAAGGTAGCCAAATGCCTCGTCACTCGGCGAAATTTATTTGAAAACGCGAGGAAATCGTCGTTGAAGTAAATCAGACAACGGTAACATGCACAGGTGGTGGCGTATCGCTCTGCAGGACTGACCACAGTACGATTTAAAGGGAGGAAAGATTCAAAGAAGGGGGAGCAGCTGGCTGCAGTAACTATGACTCTCTTAAGGTAGCCAAATGCCTCGTCACTCGGCGAGATTTATTTGAAAACTCGAGGATATCGTCGTTGTAGTAAATCAGACAACGGTAACATGCACAGGTTGTGGCGTATCGCTCTGCAGGACTGACCACAGTACGATTTAAAGGGAGGAAAGATTCAAAGAAGGGGGAGCAGCTGGCTGCAGTGACTATGACTCTCTTAAGGTAGCCAAATGCCTCGTCACTCGGCGAAATTTATTTGAAAACTCGAGGAAATCGTTGTTGTGGTAACTCAGACAACGGTAACATGGACAGGTGGTGGCGTATCGCTTCTGCAGGACTGACCACAGTACGATTTAAAGGGAGGAAAGATTCAAAGAAGGGGGAGCAGCTGCCTGCAGTAACTATGACGCTCTTAAGGTAGCCAAATGCCTCGTCACTCGGCGAAATTTATTTGAAAACTCGAGGAAATCGTCGTTGAAGTAACTCAGACAACGGTAACATGGACAGGTGGTGGCGTATCGCTTCTGCAGGACTGGCCACAGTACGATTTAAAGGGAGGAAAGATTCAAAGAAGGGGGAGCAGCTGCCTGCAGTAACTATGACGCTCTTAAGGTAGCCAAATGCCTCGTCACTCGGCGAAATTTATTTGGAAACGCGAGGAAATCGTCGTTGAAGTAAATCAGACAACGGTAACATGCACAGGTGGTGGCGTATCGCTCTGCAGGATTGACCACAGTACGATTTAAAGGGAGGATAGATTCAAAGAAGGGGGAGCAGCTGGCTGCAGTAACTATGACTCTCTTAAGGTAGCCAAATGCCTCGTCACTCGGCGAAATTTATTTTAAAACTCGAGGAAATCGTTGTTAAAGTAACTCAGACAACGGTAACATGGACAGGTGGTGGCGTATTGCTTCTGCAGGACTGACCACAGTACGATTTAAAGGGAGGAAGGATTCAATGAAGGGGGAGCAGCTGGCTGCAGTAACTATGACGCTTATAAGGTAGCCAAATGCCTCGTCATCCGGCGAGGTACATTTGCTAACTCGAGAGACTCGTAGTGGGAGTAACAGAGACGACGTTAACGTGGACATATAGTGGCACATCGGTTCTGTAGGACAGCCATAGCAAGAATGATAGAGAGAATGGGCTTAGAAAAGTGGGAGCAGCAGGCAGGGGTACTATGACTCCCTTAAGGTAGCCAAATGCCTCGTCACCATGTAAATTTTTTTTTGAAAACTCGAGGATATTTTCGTTAAGGTAGCTCAGACAACGTTAAGGTTTACATGTAGTGGCATATTGCTCCTGCAGGACTGACCACAGTAATAATTAAAGAGTGGAAAGAAAGAAAGTTGGTCGAGCAGCTGGCAGCAGCAACTATGACTCTCTTAAGGCAGCCAAATGCCTCGTCACTCGGCGAAATTTATTTGAAAACTCGAGGAAATCGTCGTTGAAGTAACTCAGACAACGGTAACATGGACAGGTGGTGGCGTATCGCTTCTGCAGGACTGGCCACAGTACGATTTAAAGGGAGGAAAGATTCAAAGAAGGGGGAGCAGCTGCCTGCAGTAACTATGACGCTCTTAAGGTAGCCAAATGCCTCGTCACTCGGCGAAATTTATTTGGAAACGCGAGGAAATCGTCGTTGAAGTAAATCAGACAACGGTAACATGCACAGGTGGTGGCGTATCGCTCTGCAGGATTGACCACAGTACGATTTAAAGGGAGGATAGATTCAAAGAAGGGGGAGCAGCTGGCTGCAGTAACTATGACTCTCTTAAGGTAGCCAAATGCCTCGTCACTCGGCGAAATTTATTTTAAAACTCGAGGAAATCGTTGTTAAAGTAACTCAGACAACGGTAACATGGACAGGTGGTGGCGTATTGCTTCTGCAGGACTGACCACAGTACGATTTAAAGGGAGGAAGGATTCAATGAAGGGGGAGCAGCTGGCTGCAGTAACTATGACGCTTATAAGGTAGCCAAATGCCTCGTCATCCGGCGAGGTACATTTGCTAACTCGAGAGACTCGTAGTGGGAGTAACAGAGACGACGTTAACGTGGACATATAGTGGCACATCGGTTCTGTAGGACAGCCATAGCAAGAATGATAGAGAGAATGGGCTTAGAAAAGTGGGAGCAGCAGGCAGGGGTACTATGACTCCCTTAAGGTAGCCAAATGCCTCGTCACCATGTAAATTTTTTTTTGAAAACTCGAGGATATTTTCGTTAAGGTAGCTCAGACAACGTTAAGGTTTACATGTAGTGGCATATTGCTCCTGCAGGACTGACCACAGTAATAATTAAAGAGTGGAAAGAAAGAAAGTTGGTCGAGCAGCTGGCAGCAGCAACTATGACTCTCTTAAGGCAGCCAAATGCCTCGTCACTCGGCGAAATTTATTTGAAAACTCGAGGAAATCGTCGTTGAAGTAACTCAGACAACGGTAACATGGACAGGTGGTGGCGTATCGCTTCTGCAGGACTGACCACAGTACGATTTAAAGGGAGGAAAGATTCAAAGAAGGGGGAGCAGCTGCCTGCAGTAACTATGACGCTCTTAAGGTAGCCAAATGCCTCGTCACTCGGCGAAATTTATTTGAAAACGCGAGGAAATCGTCGTTGAAGTAAATCAGACAACGGTAACATGCACAGGTGGTGGCGTATCGCTCTGCAGGACTGACCACAGTACGATTTAAAGGGAGGAAAGATTCAAAGAAGGGGGAGCAGCTGGCTGCAGTAACTATGACTCTCTTAAGGTAGCCAAATGCCTCGTCACTCGGCGAGATTTATTTGAAAACTCGAGGATATCGTCGTTGTAGTAAATCAGACAACGGTAACATGCACAGGTTGTGGCGTATCGCTCTGCAGGACTGACCACAGTACGATTTAAAGGGAGGAAAGATTCAAAGAAGGGGGAGCAGCTGGCTGCAGTGACTATGACTCTCTTAAGGTAGCCAAATGCCTCGTCACTCGGCGAAATTTATTTGAAAACTCGAGGAAATCGTTGTTGTGGTAACTCAGACAACGGTAACATGGACAGGTGGTGGCGTATCGCTTCTGCAGGACTGACCACAGTACGATTTAAAGGGAGGAAAGATTCAAAGAAGGGGGAGCAGCTGCCTGCAGTAACTATGACGCTCTTAAGGTAGCCAAATGCCTCGTCACTCGGCGAAATTTATTTGAAAACTCGAGGAAATCGTCGTTGAAGTAACTCAGACAACGGTAACATGGACAGGTGGTGGCGTATCGCTTCTGCAGGACTGGCCACAGTACGATTTAAAGGGAGGAAAGATTCAAAGAAGGGGGAGCAGCTGCCTGCAGTAACTATGACGCTCTTAAGGTAGCCAAATGCCTCGTCACTCGGCGAAATTTATTTGGAAACGCGAGGAAATCGTCGTTGAAGTAAATCAGACAACGGTAACATGCACAGGTGGTGGCGTATCGCTCTGCAGGATTGACCACAGTACGATTTAAAGGGAGGATAGATTCAAAGAAGGGGGAGCAGCTGGCTGCAGTAACTATGACTCTCTTAAGGTAGCCAAATGCCTCGTCACTCGGCGAAATTTATTTTAAAACTCGAGGAAATCGTTGTTAAAGTAACTCAGACAACGGTAACATGGACAGGTGGTGGCGTATTGCTTCTGCAGGACTGACCACAGTACGATTTAAAGGGAGGAAGGATTCAATGAAGGGGGAGCAGCTGGCTGCAGTAACTATGACGCTTATAAGGTAGCCAAATGCCTCGTCATCCGGCGAGGTACATTTGCTAACTCGAGAGACTCGTAGTGGGAGTAACAGAGACGACGTTAACGTGGACATATAGTGGCACATCGGTTCTGTAGGACAGCCATAGCAAGAATGATAGAGAGAATGGGCTTAGAAAAGTGGGAGCAGCAGGCAGGGGTACTATGACTCCCTTAAGGTAGCCAAATGCCTCGTCACCATGTAAATTTTTTTTTGAAAACTCGAGGATATTTTCGTTAAGGTAGCTCAGACAACGTTAAGGTTTACATGTAGTGGCATATTGCTCCTGCAGGACTGACCACAGTAATAATTAAAGAGTGGAAAGAAAGAAAGTTGGTCGAGCAGCTGGCAGCAGCAACTATGACTCTCTTAAGGCAGCCAAATGCCTCGTCACTCGGCGAAATTTATTTGAAAACTCGAGGAAATCGTCGTTGAAGTAACTCAGACAACGGTAACATGGACAGGTGGTGGCGTATCGCTTCTGCAGGACTGACCACAGTACGATTTAAAGGGAGGAAAGATTCAAAGAAGGGGGAGCAGCTGCCTGCAGTAACTATGACGCTCTTAAGGTAGCCAAATGCCTCGTCACTCGGCGAAATTTATTTGAAAACGCGAGGAAATCGTCGTTGAAGTAAATCAGACAACGGTAACATGCACAGGTGGTGGCGTATCGCTCTGCAGGACTGACCACAGTACGATTTAAAGGGAGGAAAGATTCAAAGAAGGGGGAGCAGCTGGCTGCAGTAACTATGACTCTCTTAAGGTAGCCAAATGCCTCGTCACTCGGCGAGATTTATTTGAAAACTCGAGGATATCGTCGTTGAAGTAAATCAGACAACGGTAACATGCACAGGTTGTGGCGTATCGCTCTGCAGGACTGACCACAGTACGATTTAAAGGGAGGAAAGATTCAAAGAAGGGGGAGCAGCTGGCTGCAGTGACTATGACTCTCTTAAGGTAGCCAAATGCCTCGTCACTCGGCGAAATTTATTTGAAAACTCGAGGAAATCGTTGTTGTGGTAACTCAGACAACGGTAACATGGACAGGTGGTGGCGTATCGCTTCTGCAGGACTGACCACAGTACGATTTAAAGGGAGGAAAGATTCAAAGAAGGGGGAGCAGCTGCCTGCAGTAACTATGACGCTCTTAAGGTAGCCAAATGCCTCGTCACTCGGCGAAATTTATTTGAAAACTCGAGGAAATCGTCGTTGAAGTAACTCAGACAACGGTAACATGGACAGGTGGTGGCGTATCGCTTCTGCAGGACTGGCCACAGTACGATTTAAAGGGAGGAAAGATTCAAAGAAGGGGGAGCAGCTGCCTGCAGTAACTATGACGCTCTTAAGGTAGCCAAATGCCTCGTCACTCGGCGAAATTTATTTGGAAACGCGAGGAAATCGTCGTTGAAGTAAATCAGACAACGGTAACATGCACAGGTGGTGGCGTATCGCTCTGCAGGACTGACCACAGTACGATTTAAAGGGAGGATAGATTCAAAGAAGGGGGAGCAGCTGGCTGCAGTAACTATGACTCTCTTAAGGTAGCCAAATGCCTCGTCACTCGGCGAAATTTATTTTAAAACTCGAGGAAATCGTTGTTAAAGTAACTCAGACAACGGTAACATGGACAGGTGGTGGCGTATTGCTTCTGCAGGACTGACCACAGTACGATTTAAAGGGAGGAAGGATTCAATGAAGGGGGAGCAGCTGGCTGCAGTAACTATGACGCTTATAAGGTAGCCAAATGCCTCGTCATCCGGCGAGGTACATTTGCTAACTCGAGAGACTCGTAGTGGGAGTAACAGAGACGACGTTAACGTGGACATATAGTGGCACATCGGTTCTGTAGGACAGCCATAGCAAGAATGATAGAGAGAATGGGCTTAGAAAAGTGGGAGCAGCAGGCAGGGGTACTATGACTCCCTTAAGGTAGCCAAATGCCTCGTCACCATGTAAATTTTTTTTTGAAAACTCGAGGATATTTTCGTTAAGGTAGCTCAGACAACGTTAAGGTTTACATGTAGTGGCATATTGCTCCTGCAGGACTGACCACAGTAATAATTAAAGAGTGGAAAGAAAGAAAGTTGGTCGAGCAGCTGGCAGCAGCAACTATGACTCTCTTAAGGCAGCCAAATGCCTCGTCACTCGGCGAAATTTATTTGAAAACTCGAGGAAATCGTCGTTGAAGTAACTCAGACAACGGTAACATGGACAGGTGGTGGCGTATCGCTTCTGCAGGACTGACCACAGTACGATTTAAAGGGAGGAAAGATTCAAAGAAGGGGGAGCAGCTGCCTGCAGTAACTATGACGCTCTTAAGGTAGCCAAATGCCTCGTCACTCGGCGAAATTTATTTGAAAACGCGAGGAAATCGTCGTTGAAGTAAATCAGACAACGGTAACATGCACAGGTGGTGGCGTATCGCTCTGCAGGACTGACCACAGTACGATTTAAAGGGAGGAAAGATTCAAAGAAGGGGGAGCAGCTGGCTGCAGTAACTATGACTCTCTTAAGGTAGCCAAATGCCTCGTCACTCGGCGAGATTTATTTGAAAACTCGAGGATATCGTCGTTGAAGTAAATCAGACAACGGTAACATGCACAAGTTGTGGCGTATCGCTCTGCAGGACTGACCACAGTACGATTTAAAGGGAGGAAAGATTCAAAGAAGGGGGAGCAGCTGGCTGCAGTGACTATGACTCTCTTAAGGTAGCCAAATGCCTCGTCACTCGGCGAAATTTATTTGAAAACTCGAGGAAATCGTTGATGTGGTAACTCAGACAACGGTAACATGGACAGGTGGTGGCGTATCGCTTCTGCAGGACTGACCACAGTACGATTTAAAGGGAGGAAAGATTCAAAGAAGGGGGAGCAGCGGCCTGCAGTAACTATGACGCTCTTAAGGTAGCCAAATGCCTCGTCACTCGGCGAAATTTATTTGAAAACGCGAGGAAATCGTCGTTGAAGTAAATCAGACAACGGTAACATGCACAGGTGGTGGCGTATCGCTCTGCAGGACTGACCACAGTACGATTTAAATTGAGGAAAGATTCAAAGAAGGGGGAGCAGCTGGCTGCAGTAACTATGACTCTCTTAAGGTAGCCAAATGCCTCGTCACTCGGCGAGATTTATTTGAAAACTCGAGGAAATCGTCGTTGAAGTAAATCAGACAACGGTAACATGCACAGGTTGTGGCGTATCGCACTGCAGGACTGACCACAGTACGATTTAAAGGGAGGAAAGATTCAAAGAAGGGGGAGCAGCTGGCTGCAGTAACTATGACTCTCTTAAGGTAGCCAAATGCCTCGTCACTCGGCGAAATTTATTTTAAAACTCGAGGAAATCGTTGTTAAAGTAACTCAGACAACGGTAACATGGACAGGTGGTGGCGTATTGCTTCTGCAGGACTGACCACAGTACGATTTAAAGGGAGGAAGGATTCAATGAAGGGGGAGCAGCTGGCTGCAGTAACTATGACGCTTATAAGGTAGCCAAATGCCTCGTCATCCGGCGAGGTACATTTGCTAACTCGAGAGACTCGTAGTGGGAGTAACAGAGACGACGTTAACGTGGACATATAGTGGCACATCGGTTCTGTAGGACAGCCATAGCAAGAATGAAAGAGAGAATGGGCTTAGAAAAGTGGGAGCAGCAGGCAGGGGTACTATGACTCCCTTAAGGTAGCCAAATGCCTCGTCACCATGTAAATTTTTTTTTGAAAACTCGAGGATATTTTCGTTAAGGTAGCTCAGACAACGTTAAGGTTTACATGTAGTGGCATATTGCTCCTGCAGGACTGACCACAGTAATAATTAAAGAGTGGAAAGAAAGAAAGTTGGTCGAGCAGCTGGCAGCAGCAACTATGACTCTCTTAAGGCAGCCAAATGCCTCGTCACTCGGCGAAATTTATTTGAAAACTCGAGGAAATCGTCGTTGAAGTAACTCAGACAACGGTAACATGGACAGGTGGTGGCGTATCGCTTCTGCAGGACTGACCACAGTACGATTTAAAGGGAGGAAAGATTCAAAGAAGGGGGAGCAGCTGCCTGCAGTAACTATGACGCTCTTAAGGTAGCCAAATGCCTCGTCACTCGGCGAAATTTATTTGAAAACGCGAGGAAATCGTCGTTGAAGTAAATCAGACAACGGTAACATGCACAGGTGGTGGCGTATCGCTCTGCAGGACTGACCACAGTACGATTTAAAGGGAGGAAAGATTCAAAGAAGGGGGAGCAGCTGGCTGCAGTAACTATGACTCTCTTAAGGTAGCCAAATGCCTCGTCACTCGGCGAGATTTATTTGAAAACTCGAGGATATCGTCGTTGAAGTAAATCAGACAACGGTAACATGCACAAGTTGTGGCGTATCGCTCTGCAGGACTGACCACAGTACGATTTAAAGGGAGGAAAGATTCAAAGAAGGGGGAGCAGCTGGCTGCAGTGACTATGACTCTCTTAAGGTAGCCAAATGCCTCGTCACTCGGCGAAATTTATTTGAAAACTCGAGGAAATCGTTGTTGTGGTAACTCAGACAACGGTAACATGGACAGGTGGTGGCGTATCGCTTCTGCAGGACTGACCACAGTACGATTTAAAGGGAGGAAAGATTCAAAGAAGGGGGAGCAGCGGCCTGCAGTAACTATGACGCTCTTAAGGTAGCCAAATGCCTCGTCACTCGGCGAAATTTATTTGAAAACGCGAGGAAATCGTCGTTGAAGTAAATCAGACAACGGTAACATGCACAGGTGGTGGCGTATCGCTCTGCAGGACTGACCACAGTACGATTTAAATTGAGGAAAGATTCAAAGAAGGGGGAGCAGCTGGCTGCAGTAACTATGACTCTCTTAAGGTAGCCAAATGCCTCGTCACTCGGCGAGATTTATTTGAAAACTCGAGGAAATCGTCGTTGAAGTAAATCAGACAACGGTAACATGCACAGGTTGTGGCGTATCGCACTGCAGGACTGACCACAGTACGATTTAAAGGGAGGAAAGATTCAAAGAAGGGGGAGCAGCTGGCTGCAGTAACTATGACTCTCTTAAGGTAGCCAAATGCCTCGTCACTCGGCGAAATTTATTTTAAAACTCGAGGAAATCGTTGTTAAAGTAACTCAGACAACGGTAACATGGACAGGTGGTGGCGTATTGCTTCTGCAGGACTGACCACAGTACGATTTAAAGGGAGGAAGGATTCAATGAAGGGGGAGCAGCTGGCTGCAGTAACTATGACGCTTATAAGGTAGCCAAATGCCTCGTCATCCGGCGAGGTACATTTGCTAACTCGAGAGACTCGTAGTGGGAGTAACAGAGACGACGTTAACGTGGACATATAGTGGCACATCGGTTCTGTAGGACAGCCATAGCAAGAATGAAAGAGAGAATGGGCTTAGAAAAGTGGGAGCAGCAGGCAGGGGTACTATGACTCCCTTAAGGTAGCCAAATGCCTCGTCACCATGTAAATTTTTTTTTGAAAACTCGAGGATATTTTCGTTAAGGTAGCTCAGACAACGTTAAGGTTTACATGTAGTGGCATATTGCTCCTGCAGGACTGACCACAGTAATAATTAAAGAGTGGAAAGAAAGAAAGTTGGTCGAGCAGCTGGCAGCAGCAACTATGACTCTCTTAAGGCAGCCAAATGCCTCGTCACTCGGCGAAATTTATTTGAAAACTCGAGGAAATCGTCGTTGAAGTAACTCAGACAACGGTAACATGGACAGGTGGTGGCGTATCGCTTCTGCAGGACTGACCACAGTACGATTTAAAGGGAGGAAAGATTCAAAGAAGGGGGAGCAGCTGCCTGCAGTAACTATGACGCTCTTAAGGTAGCCAAATGCCTCGTCACTCGGCGAAATTTATTTGAAAACGCGAGGAAATCGTCGTTGAAGTAAATCAGACAACGGTAACATGCACAGGTGGTGGCGTATCGCTCTGCAGGACTGACCACAGTACGATTTAAAGGGAGGAAAGATTCAAAGAAGGGGGAGCAGCTGGCTGCAGTAACTATGACTCTCTTAAGGTAGCCAAATGCCTCGTCACTCGGCGAGATTTATCTGAAAACTCGAGGATATCGTCGTTGAAGTAAATCAGACAACGGTAACATGCACAGGTTGTGGCGTATCGCTCTGCAGGACTGACCACAGTACGATTTAAAGGGAGGAAAGATTCAAAGAAGGGGGAGCAGCTGGCTGCAGTGACTATGACTCTCTTAAGGTAGCCAAATGCCTCGTCACTCGGCGAAATTTATTTGAAAACTCGAGGAAATCGTTGTTGTGGTAACTCAGACAACGGTAACATGGACAGGTGGTGGCGTATCGCTTCTGCAGGACTGACCACAGTACGATTTAAAGGGAGGAAAGATTCAAAGAAGGGGGAGCAGCTGCCTGCAGTAACTATGACGCTCTTAAGGTAGCCAAATGCCTCGTCACTCGGCGAAATTTATTTGAAAACTCGAGGAAATCGTCGTTGAAGTAACTCAGACAACGGTAACATGGACAGGTGGTGGCGTATCGCTTCTACAGGACTGGCCACAGTACGATTTAAAGGGAGGAAAGATTCAAAGAAGGGGGAGCAGCTGCCTGCAGTAACTATGACGCTCTTAAGGTAGCCAAATGCCTCGTCACTGGGCGAAATTTATTTGGAAACGCGAGGAAATCGTCGTTGAAGTAAATCAGACAACGGTAACATGCACAGGTGGTGGCGTATCGCTCTGCAGGACTGACCACAGTACGATTTAAAGGGAGGATAGATTCAAAGAAGGGGGAGCAGCTGGCTGCAGTAACTATGACTCTCTTAAGGTAGCCAAATGCCTCGTCACTCGGCGAAATTTATTTTAAAACTCGAGGAAATCGTTGTTAAAGTAACTCAGACAACGGTAACATGGACAGGTGGTGGCGTATTGCTTCTGCAGGACTGACCACAGTACGATTTAAAGGGAGGAAGGATTCAATGAAGGGGGAGCAGCTGGCTGCAGTAACTATGACGCTTATAAGGTAGCCAAATGCCTCGTCATCCGGCGAGGTACATTTGCTAACTCGAGAGACTCGTAGTGGGAGTAACAGAGACGACGTTAACGTGGACATATAGTGGCACATCGGTTCTGTAGGACAGCCATAGCAAGAATGATAGAGAGAATGGGCTTAGAAAAGTGGGAGCAGCAGGCAGGGGTACTATGACTCCCTTAAGGTAGCCAAATGCCTCGTCACCATGTAAATTTTTTTTTGAAAACTCGAGGATATTTTCGTTAAGGTAGCTCAGACAACGTTAAGGTTTACATGTAGTGGCATATTGCTCCTGCAGGACTGACCACAGTAATAATTAAAGAGTGGAAAGAAAGAAAGTTGGTCGAGCAGCTGGCAGCAGCAACTATGACTCTCTTAAGGCAGCCAAATGCCTCGTCACTCGGCGAAATTTATTTGAAAACTCGAGGAAATCGTCGTTGAAGTAACTCAGACAACGGTAACATGGACAGGTGGTGGCGTATCGCTTCTGCAGGACTGACCACAGTACGATTTAAAGGGAGGAAAGATTCAAAGAAGGGGGAGCAGCTGCCTGCAGTAACTATGACGCTCTTAAGGTAGCCAAATGCCTCGTCACTCGGCGAAATTTATTTGAAAACGCGAGGAAATCGTCGTTGAAGTAAATCAGACAACGGTAACATGCACAGGTGGTGGCGTATCGCTCTGCAGGACTGACCACAGTACGATTTAAAGGGAGGAAAGATTCAAAGAAGGGGGAGCAGCTGGCTGCAGTAACTATGACTCTCTTAAGGTAGCCAAATGCCTCGTCACTCGGCGAAATTTATTTTAAAACTCGAGGAAATCGTTGTTAAAGTAACTCAGACAACGGTAACATGGACAGGTGGTGGCGTATTGCTTCTGCAGGACTGACCACAGTACGATTTAAAGGGAGGAAGGATTCAATGAAGGGGGAGCAGCTGGCTGCAGTAACTATGACGCTTATAAGGTAGCCAAATGCCTCGTCATCCGGCGAGGTACATTTGCTAACTCGAGAGACTCGTAGTGGGAGTAACAGAGACGACGTTAACGTGGACATATAGTGGCACATCGGTTCTGTAGGACAGCCATAGCAAGAATGATAGAGAGAATGGGCTTAGAAAAGCGGGAGCAGCAGGCAGGGGTACTATGACTCCCTTAAGGTAGCCAAATGCCTCGTCACCATGTAAATTTTTTTTTGAAAACTCGAGGATATTTTCGTTAAGGTAGCTCAGACAACGTTAAGGTTTACATGTAGTGGCATATTGCTCCTGCAGGACTGACCACAGTAATAATTAAAGAGTGGAAAGAAAGAAAGTTGGTCGAGCAGCTGGCAGCAGCAACTATGACTCTCTTAAGGCAGCCAAATGCCTCGTCACTCGGCGAAATTTATTTGAAAACTCGAGGAAATCGTTGTTGTGGTAACTCAGACAACGGTAACATGGACAGGTGGTGGCGTATCGCTTCTGCAGGACTGACCACAGTACGATTTAAAGGGAGGAAAGATTCAAAGAAGGGGGAGCAGCGGCCTGCAGTTACTATGACGCTCTTAAGGTAGCCAAATGCCTCGTCACTCGGCGAAATTTATTTGAAAACGCGAGGAAATCGTCGTTGAAGTAAATCAGACAACGGTAACATGCACAGGTGGTGGCGTATCGCTCTGCAGGACTGACCACAGTACGATTTAAATTGAGGAAAGATTCAAAGAAGGGGGAGCAGCTGGCTGCAGTAACTATGACTCTCTTAAGGTAGCCAAATGCCTCGTCACTCGGCGAGATTTATTTGAAAACTCGAGGAAATCGTCGTTGAAGTAAATCAGACAACGGTAACATGCACAGGTTGTGGCGTATCGCTCTGCAGGACTGACCACAGTACGATTTAAAGGGAGGAAAGATTCAAAGAAGGGGGAGCAGCTGGCTGCAGTAACTATGACTCTCTTAAGGTAGCCAAATGCCTCGTCACTCGGCGAAATTTATTTTAAAACTCGAGGAAATCGTTGTTAAAGTAACTCAGACAACGGTAACATGGACAGGTGGTGGCGTATTGCTTCTGCAGGACTGACCACAGTACGATTTAAAGGGAGGAAGGATTCAATGAAGGGGGAGCAGCTGGCTGCAGTAACTATGACGCTTATAAGGTAGCCAAATGCCTCGTCATCCGGCGAGGTACATTTGCTAACTCGAGAGACTCGTAGTGGGAGTAACAGAGACGACGTTAACGTGGACATATAGTGGCACATCGGTTCTGTAGGACAGCCATAGCAAGAATGATAGAGAGAATGGGCTTAGAAAAGCGGGAGCAGCAGGCAGGGGTACTATGACTCCCTTAAGGTAGCCAAATGCCTCGTCACCATGTAAATTTTTTTTTGAAAACTCGAGGATATTTCCGTTAAGGTAGCTCAGACAACGTTAAGGTTTACATGTAGTGGCATATTGCTCCTGCAGGACTGACCACAGTAATAATTAAAGAGTGGAAAGAAAGAAAGTTGGTCGAGCAGCTGGCAGCAGCAACTATGACTCTCTTAAGGCAGCCAAATGCCTCGTCACTCGGCGAAATTTATTTGAAAACTCGAGGAAATCGTCGTTGAAGTAACTCAGACAACGGTAACATGGACAGGTGGTGGCGTATCGCTTCTGCAGGACTGACCACAGTACGATTTAAGGGGAGGAAAGATTCAAAGAAGGGGGAGCAGCTGCCTGCAGTAACTATGACGCTGTTAAGGTAGCCAAATGCCTCGTCACTCGGCGAAATTTATTTGAAAACTCGAGGAAATCGTTGTTGTGGTAACTCAGACAACGGTAACATGGACAGGTGGTGGCGTATCGCTTCTGCAGGACTGACCACAGTACGATTTAAAGGTAGGAAAGATTCAAAGAAGGGGGAGCAGCTGGCTGCAGTAACTATGACTCTCTTAAGGTAGCCAAATGCCTCGTCACTCGGCGAAATTTATTTGAAAACGCGAGGAAATCGTCGTTGAAGTAAATCAGACAACGGTAACATGCACAGGTGGTGGCGTATCGCTCTGCAGGACTGACCACAGTACGATTTAAATTGAGGAAAGATTCAAAGAAGGGGGAGCAGCTGGCTGCAGTAACTATGACTCTCTTAAGGTAGCCAAATGCCTCGTCACTCGGCGAGATTTATTTGAAAACTCGAGGAAATCGTCGTTGAAGTAAATCAGACAACGGTAACATGCACAGGTTGTGGCGTATCGCTCTGCAGGACTGACCACAGTACGATTTAAAGGGAGGAAAGATTCAAAGAAGGGGGAGCAGCTGGCTGCAGTGACTATGACTCTCTTAAGGTAGCCAAATGCCTCGTCACTCGGCGAAATTTATTTGAAAACTCGAGGAAATCGTTGTTGTGGTAACTCAGACAACGGTAACATGGACAGGTGGTGGCGTATCGCTTCTGCAGGACTGACCACAGTACGATTTAAAGGGAGGAAAGATTCAAAGAAGGGGGAGCAGCTGCCTGCAGTAACTATGACGCTCTTAAGGTAGCCAAATGCCTCGTCACTCGGCGAAATTTATTTGAAAACTCGAGGAAATCGTTGTTGTGGTAACTCAGACAACGGTAACATGGACAGGTGGTGGCGTATCGCTTCTGCAGGACTGACCACAGTACGATTTAAAGGTAGGAAAGATTCAAAGAAGGGGGAGCAGCTGGCTGCAGTAACTATGACTCTCTTAAGGTAGCCAAATGCCTCGTCACTCGGCGAAATTTATTTGAAAACGCGAGGAAATCGTCGTTGAAGTAAATCAGACAACGGTAACATGCACAGGTGGTGGCGTATCGCTCTGCAGGACTGACCACAGTACGATTTAAATTGAGGAAAGATTCAAAGAAGGGGGAGCAGCTGGCTGCAGTAACTATGACTCTCTTAAGGTAGCCAAATGCCTCGTCACTCGGCGAGATTTATTTGAAAACTCGAGGAAATCGTCGTTGAAGTAAATCAGACAACGGTAACATGCACAGGTTGTGGCGTATCGCTCTGCAGGACTGACCACAGTACGATTTAAAGGGAGGAAAGATTCAAAGAAGGGGGAGCAGCTGGCTGCAGTGACTATGACTCTCTTAAGGTAGCCAAATGCCTCGTCACTCGGCGAAATTTATTTGAAAACTCGAGGAAATCGTTGTTGTGGTAACTCAGACAACGGTAACATGGACAGGTGGTGGCGTATCGCTTCTGCAGGACTGACCACAGTACGATTTAAAGGGAGGAAAGATTCAAAGAAGGGGGAGCAGCTGGCTGCAGTAACTATGACTCTCTTAAGGTAGCCAAATGCCTCGTCACTCGGCGAAATTTATTTGAAAACTCGAGGAAATCGTTATTGTGGTAACTCAGACAACGGTAACATGGACAGGTGGTGGCGTATCGCTTCTGCAGGACTGACCACAGTACGATTTAAAGGGAGGAAAGATTCAAAGAAGGGGGAGCAGCTGGCTGCAGTGACTATGACTCTCTTAAGGTAGCCAAATGCCTCGTCACTCGGCGAAATTTATTTGAAAACTCGAGGAAATCGTTGTTGTGGTAACTCAGACAACGGTAACATGGACAGGTGGTGGCGTATCGCTTCTGCAGGACTGACCACAGTACGATTTAAAGGGAGGAAAGATTCAAAGAAGGGGGAGCAGCTGCCTGCAGTAACTATGACGCTCTTAAGGTAGCCAAATGCCTCGTCACTCGGCGAAATTTATTTGAAAACGCGAGGAAATCGTCGTTGAAGTAAATCAGACAACGGTAACATGCACAGGTGGTGGCGTATCGCTCTGCAGGACTGACCACAGTACGATTTAAAGGGAGGAAAGATTCAAAGAAGGGGGAGCAGCTGGCTGCAGTAACTATGACTCTCTTAAGGTAGCCAAATGCCTCGTCACTCGGCGAGATTTATTTGAAAACTCGAGGATATCGTCGTTGAAGTAAATCAGACAACGGTAACATGCACAAGTTGTGGCGTATCGCTCTGCAGGACTGACCACAGTACGATTTAAAGGGAGGAAAGATTCAAAGAAGGGGGAGCAGCTGGCTGCAGTGACTATGACTCTCTTAAGGTAGCCAAATGCCTCGTCACTCGGCGAAATTTATTTGAAAACTCGAGGAAATCGTTGTTGTGGTAACTCAGACAACGGTAACATGGACAGGTGGTGGCGTATCGCTTCTGCAGGACTGACCACAGTACGATTTAAAGGGAGGAAAGATTCAAAGAAGGGGGAGCAGCGGCCTGCAGTAACTATGACGCTCTTAAGGTAGCCACATGCCTCGTCACTCGGCGAAATTTGTTTGAAAACGCGAGGAAATCGTCGTTGAAGTAAATCAGACAACGGTAACATGCACAGGTGGTGGCGTATCGCTCTGCAGGACTGACCACAGTACGATTTAAATTGAGGAAAGATTCAAAGAAGGGGGAGCAGCTGGCTGCAGTAACTATGACTCTCTTAAGGTAGCCAAATGCCTCGTCACTCGGCGAGATTTATTTGAAAACTCGAGGAAATCGTCGTTGAAGTAAATCAGACAACGGTAACATGCACAGGTTGTGGCGTATCGCACTGCAGGACTGACCACAGTACGATTTAAAGGGAGGAAAGATTCAAAGAAGGGGGAGCAGCTGGCTGCAGTAACTATGACTCTCTTAAGGTAGCCAAATGCCTCGTCACTCGGCGAAATTTATTTTAAAACTCGAGGAAATCGTTGTTGTGGTAACTCAGACAACGGTAACATGGACAGGTGGTGGCGTATCGCTTCTGCAGGACTGACCACAGTACGATTTAAAGGTAGGAAAGATTCAAAGAAGGGGGAGCAGCTGCCTGCAGTAACTATGACGCTCTTAAGGTAGCCAAATGCCTCGTCACTCGGCGAAATTTATTTGAAAACGCGAGGAAATCGTCGTTGAAGTAAATCAGACAACGGTAACATGCACAGGTGGTGGCGTATCGCTCTGCAGGACTGACCACAGTACGATTTAAATTGAGGAAAGATTCAAAGAAGGGGGAGCAGCTGGCTGCAGTAACTATGACTCTCTTAAGGTAGCCAAATGCCTCGTCACTCGGCGAGATTTATTTGAAAACTCGAGGAAATCGTCGTTGAAGTAAATCAGACAACGGTAACATGCACAGGTTGTGGCGTATCGCTCTGCAGGACTGACCACAGTACGATTTAAAGGGAGGAAAGATTCAAAGAAGGGGGAGCAGCTGGCTGCAGTGACTATGACTCTCTTAAGGTAGCCAAATGCCTCGTCACTCGGCGAAATTTATTTGAAAACTCGAGGAAATCGTTGTTGTGGTAACTCAGACAACGGTAACATGGACAGGTGGTGGCGTATCGCTTCTGCAGGACTGACCACAGTACGATTTAAAGGGAGGAAAGATTCAAAGAAGGGGGAGCAGCTGGCTGCAGTAACTATGACTCTCTTAAGGTAGCCAAATGCCTCGTCACTCGGCGAAATTTATTTGAAAACTCGAGGAAATCGTTATTGTGGTAACTCAGACAACGGTAACATGGACAGGTGGTGGCGTATCGCTTCTGCAGGACTGACCACAGTACGATTTAAAGGGAGGAAAGATTCAAAGAAGGGGGAGCAGCTGGCTGCAGTGACTATGACTCTCTTAAGGTAGCCAAATGCCTCGTCACTCGGCGAAATTTATTTGAAAACTCGAGGAAATCGTTGTTGTGGTAACTCAGACAACGGTAACATGGACAGGTGGTGGCGTATCGCTTCTGCAGGACTGACCACAGTACGATTTAAAGGGAGGAAAGATTCAAAGAAGGGGGAGCAGCTGCCTGCAGTAACTATGACGCTCTTAAGGTAGCCAAATGCCTCGTCACTCGGCGAAATTTATTTGAAAACGCGAGGAAATCGTCGTTGAAGTAAATCAGACAACGGTAACATGCACAGGTGGTGGCGTATCGCTCTGCAGGACTGACCACAGTACGATTTAAAGGGAGGAAAGTTTCAAAGAAGGGGGAGCAGCTGGCTGCAGTAACTATGACTCTCTTAAGGTAGCCAAATGCCTCGTCACTCGGCGAGATTTATTTGAAAACTCGAGGATATCGTCGTTGAAGTAAATCAGACAACGGTAACATGCACAAGTTGTGGCGTATCGCTCTGCAGGACTGACCACAGTACGATTTAAAGGGAGGAAAGATTCAAAGAAGGGGGAGCAGCTGGCTGCAGTGACTATGACTCTCTTAAGGTAGCCAAATGCCTCGTCACTCGGCGAAATTTATTTGAAAACTCGAGGAAATCGTTGTTGTGGTAACTCAGACAACGGTAACATGGACAGGTGGTGGCGTATCGCTTCTGCAGGACTGACCACAGTACGATTTAAAGGGAGGAAAGATTCAAAGAAGGGGGAGCAGCGGCCTGCAGTAACTATGACGCTCTTAAGGTAGCCAAATGCCTCGTCACTCGGCGAAATTTATTTGAAAACGCGAGGAAATCGTCGTTGAAGTAAATCAGACAACGGTAACATGCACAGGTGGTGGCGTATCGCTCTGCAGGACTGACCACAGTACGATTTAAATTGAGGAAAGATTCAAAGAAGGGGGAGCAGCTGGCTGCAGTAACTATGACTCTCTTAAGGTAGCCAAATGCCTCGTCACTCGGCGAGATTTATTTGAAAACTCGAGGAAATCGTCGTTGAAGTAAATCAGACAACGGTAACATGCACAGGTTGTGGCGTATCGCACTGCAGGACTGACCACAGTACGATTTAAAGGGAGGAAAGATTCAAAGAAGGGGGAGCAGCTGGCTGCAGTAACTATGACTCTCTTAAGGTAGCCAAATGCCTCGTCACTCGGCGAAATTTATTTTAAAACTCGAGGAAATCGTTGTTAAAGTAACTCAGACAACGGTAACATGGACAGGTGGTGGCGTATTGCTTCTGCAGGACTGACCACAGTACGATTTAAAGGGAGGAAGGATTCAATGAAGGGGGAGCAGCTGGCTGCAGTAACTATGACGCTTATAAGGTAGCCAAATGCCTCGTCATCCGGCGAGGTACATTTGCTAACTCGAGAGACTCGTAGTGGGAGTAACAGAGACGACGTTAACGTGGACATATAGTGGCACATCGGTTCTGTAGGACAGCCATAGCAAGAATGATAGAGAGAATGGGCTTAGAAAAGCGGGAGCAGCAGGCAGGGGTACTATGACTCCCTTAAGGTAGCCAAATGCCTCGTCACCATGTAAATTTTTTTTTGAAAACTCGAGGATATTTTCGTTAAGGTAGCTCAGACAACGTTAAGGTTTACATGTAGTGGCATATTGCTCCTGCAGGACTGACCACAGTAATAATTAAAGAGTGGAAAGAAAGAAAGTTGGTCGAGCAGCTGGCAGCAGCAACTATGACTCTCTTAAGGCAGCCAAATGCCTCGTCACTCGGCGAAATTTATTTGAAAACTCGAGGAAATCGTTGTTGTGGTAACTCAGACAACGGTAACATGGACAGGTGGTGGCGTATCGCTTCTGCAGGACTGACCACAGTACGATTTAAAGGGAGGAAAGATTCAAAGAAGGGGGAGCAGCGGCCTGCAGTAACTATGACGCTCTTAAGGTAGCCAAATGCCTCGTCACTCGGCGAAATTTATTTGAAAACGCGAGGAAATCGTCGTTGAAGTAAATCAGACAACGGTAACATGCACAGGTGGTGGCGTATCGCTCTGCAGGACTGACCACAGTACGATTTAAATTGAGGAAAGATTCAAAGAAGGGGGAGCAGCTGGCTGCAGTAACTATGACTCTCTTAAGGTAGCCAAATGCCTCGTCACTCGGCGAGATTTATTTGAAAACTCGAGGAAATCGTCGTTGAAGTAAATCAGACAACGGTAACATGCACAGGTTGTGGCGTATCGCTCTGCAGGACTGACCACAGTACGATTTAAAGGGAGGAAAGATTCAAAGAAGGGGGAGCAGCTGGCTGCAGTAACTATGACTCTCTTAAGGTAGCCAAATGCCTCGTCACTCGGCGAAATTTATTTGAAAACTCGAGGAAATCGTTATTGTGGTAACTCAGACAACGGTAACATGGACAGGTGGTGGCGTATCGCTTCTGCAGGACTGACCACAGTACGATTTAAAGGGAGGAAAGATTCAAAGAAGGGGGAGCAGCTGGCTGCAGTAACTATGACTCTCTTAAGGTAGCCAAATGCCTCGTCATCCGGCGAGGTACATTTGCTAACTCGAGAGACTCGTAGTGGGAGTAACAGAGACGACGTTAACGTGGACATATAGTGGCACATCGGTTCTGTAGGACAGCCATAGCAAGAATGATAGAGAGAATGTTCTCAGAAAAGTGGGAGCAGCAGGCAGGGGTACTATGACTCCCTTAAGGTAGCCAAATGCCTCGTCACCATGTAAATTTTTTTTTGAAAACTCGAGGATATTTTCGTTAAGGTAGCTCAGACAACGTTAAGGTTTACATGTAGTGGCATATTGCTCCTGCAGGACTGACCACAGTAATAATTAAAGAGTGGAAAGAAAGAAAGTTGGTCGAGCAGCTGGCAGCAGCAACTATGACTCTCTTAAGGCAGCCAAATGCCTCGTCACTCGGCGAAATTTATTTGAAAATTCGAGGAAATCGTCGTTGAAGTAACTCAGACAACGGTAACATGGACAGGTGGTGGCGTATCGCTTCTGCAGGACTGACCACAGTACGATTTAAGGGGAGGAAAGATTCAAAGAAGGGGGAGCAGCTGCCTGCAGTAACTATGACGCTCTTAAGGTAGCCAAATGCCTCGTCACTCGGCGAAATTTATTTGAAAACGCGAGGAAATCGTCGTTGAAGTAAATCAGACAACGGTAACATGCACAGGTTGTGGCGTATCGCACTGCAGGACTGACCACAGTACGATTTAAAGGGAGGAAAGATTCAAAGAAGGGGGAGCAGCTGCCTGCAGTAACTATGACGCTCTTAAGGTAGCCAAATGCCTCGTCACTCGGCGAAATTTATTTGAAAACGCGAGGAAATCGTCGTTGAAGTAAATCAGACAACGGTAACATGCACAGGTGGTGGCGTATCGCTCTGCAGGACTGACCACAGTACGATTTAAAGGGAGGAAAGATTCAAAGAAGGGGGAGCAGCTGGCTGCAGTAACTATGACTCTCTTAAGGTAGCCAAATGCCTCGTCACTCGGCGAGATTTATTTGAAAACTCGAGGATATCGTCGTTGAAGTAAATCAGACAACGGTAACATGCACAAGTTGTGGCGTATCGCTCTGCAGGACTGACCACAGTACGATTTAAAGGGAGGAAAGATTCAAAGAAGGGGGAGCAGCTGGCTGCAGTGACTATGACTCTCTTAAGGTAGCCAAATGCCTCGTCACTCGGCGAAATTTATTTGAAAACTCGAGGAAATCGTTGTTGTGGTAACTCAGACAACGGTAACATGGACAGGTGGTGGCGTATCGCTTCTGCAGGACTGACCACAGTACGATTTAAAGGGAGGAAAGATTCAAAGAAGGGGGAGCAGCGGCCTGCAGTAACTATGACGCTCTTAAGGTAGCCAAATGCCTCGTCACTCGGCGAAATTTATTTGAAAACGCGAGGAAATCGTCGTTGAAGTAAATCAGACAACGGTAACATGCACAGGTGGTGGCGTATCGCTCTGCAGGACTGACCACAGTACGATTTAAATTGAGGAAAGATTCAAAGAAGGGGGAGCAGCTGGCTGCAGTAACTATGACTCTCTTAAGGTAGCCAAATGCCTCGTCACTCGGCGAGATTTATTTGAAAACTCGAGGAAATCGTCGTTGAAGTAAATCAGACAACGGTAACATGCACAGGTTGTGGCGTATCGCACTGCAGGACTGACCACAGTACGATTTAAAGGGAGGAAAGATTCAAAGAAGGGGGAGCAGCTGGCTGCAGTAACTATGACTCTCTTAAGGTAGCCAAATGCCTCGTCACTCGGCGAAATTTATTTTAAAACTCGAGGAAATCGTTGTTAAAGTAACTCAGACAACGGTAACATGGACAGGTGGTGGCGTATTGCTTCTGCAGGACTGACCACAGTACGATTTAAAGGGAGGAAGGATTCAATGAAGGGGGAGCAGCTGGCTGCAGTAACTATGACGCTTATAAGGTAGCCAAATGCCTCGTCATCCGGCGAGGTACATTTGCTAACTCGAGAGACTCGTAGTGGGAGTAACAGAGACGACGTTAACGTGGACATATAGTGGCACATCGGTTCTGTAGGACAGCCATAGCAAGAATGATAGAGAGAATGGGCTTAGAAAAGCGGGAGCAGCAGGCAGGGGTACTATGACTCCCTTAAGGTAGCCAAATGCCTCGTCACCATGTAAATTTTTTTTTGAAAACTCGAGGATATTTTCGTTAAGGTAGCTCAGACAACGTTAAGGTTTACATGTAGTGGCATATTGCTCCTGCAGGACTGACCACAGTAATAATTAAAGAGTGGAAAGAAAGAAAGTTGGTCGAGCAGCTGGCAGCAGCAACTATGACTCTCTTAAGGCAGCCAAATGCCTCGTCACTCGGCGAAATTTATTTGAAAACTCGAGGAAATCGTTGTTGTGGTAACTCAGACAACGGTAACATGGACAGGTGGTGGCGTATCGCTTCTGCAGGACTGACCACAGTACGATTTAAAGGGAGGAAAGATTCAAAGAAGGGGGGGCAGCGGCCTGCAGTAACTATGACGCTCTTAAGGTAGCCAAATGCCTCGTCACTCGGCGAAATTTATTTGAAAACGCGAGGAAATCGTCGTTGAAGTAAATCAGACAACGGTAACATGCACAGGTGGTGGCGTATCGCTCTGCAGGACTGACCACAGTACGATTTAAATTGAGGAAAGATTCAAAGAAGGGGGAGCAGCTGGCTGCAGTAACTATGACTCTCTTAAGGTAGCCAAATGCCTCGTCACTCGGCGAGATTTATTTGAAAACTCGAGGAAATCGTCGTTGAAGTAAATCAGACAACGGTAACATGCACAGGTTGTGGCGTATCGCTCTGCAGGACTGACCACAGTACGATTTAAAGGGAGGAAAGATTCAAAGAAGGGGGAGCAGCTGGCTGCAGTAACTATGACTCTCTTAAGGTAGCCAAATGCCTCGTCACTCGGCGAAATTTATTTTAAAACTCGAGGAAATCGTTGTTAAAGTAACTCAGACAACGGTAACATGGACAGGTGGTGGCGTATTGCTTCTGCAGGACTGACCACAGTACGATTTAAAGGGAGGAAGGATTCAATGAAGGGGGAGCAGCTGGCTGCAGTAACTATGACGCTTATAAGGTAGCCAAATGCCTCGTCATCCGGCGAGGTACATTTGCTAACTCGAGAGACTCGTAGTGGGAGTAACAGAGACGACGTTAACGTGGACATATAGTGGCACATCGGTTCTGTAGGACAGCCATAGCAAGAATGATAGAGAGAATGGGCTTAGAAAAGCGGGAGCAGCAGGCAGGGGTACTATGACTCCCTTAAGGTAGCCAAATGCCTCGTCACCATGTAAATTTTTTTTTGAAAACTCGAGGATATTTCCGTTAAGGTAGCTCAGACAACGTTAAGGTTTACATGTAGTGGCATATTGCTCCTGCAGGACTGACCACAGTAATAATTAAAGAGTGGAAAGAAAGAAAGTTGGTCGAGCAGCTGGCAGCAGCAACTATGACTCTCTTAAGGCAGCCAAATGCCTCGTCACTCGGCGAAATTTATTTGAAAACTCGAGGAAATCGTCGTTGAAGTAACTCAGACAACGGTAACATGGACAGGTGGTGGCGTATCGCTTCTGCAGGACTGACCACAGTACGATTTAAGGGGAGGAAAGATTCAAAGAAGGGGGAGCAGCTGCCTGCAGTAACTATGACGCTCTTAAGGTAGCCAAATGCCTCGTCACTCGGCGAAATTTATTTGAAAACTCGAGGAAATCGTTGTTGTGGTAACTCAGACAACGGTAACATGGACAGGTGGTGGCGTATCGCTTCTGCAGGACTGACCACAGTACGATTTAAAGGTAGGAAAGATTCAAAGAAGGGGGAGCAGCTGCCTGCAGTAACTATGACGCTCTTAAGGTAGCCAAATGCCTCGTCACTCGGCGAAATTTATTTGAAAACGCGAGGAAATCGTCGTTGAAGTAAATCAGACAACGGTAACATGCACAGGTGGTGGCGTATCGCTCTGCAGGACTGACCACAGTACGATTTAAATTGAGGAAAGATTCAAAGAAGGGGGAGCAGCTGGCTGCAGTAACTATGACTCTCTTAAGGTAGCCAAATGCCTCGTCACTCGGCGAGATTTATTTGAAAACTCGAGGAAATCGTCGTTGAAGTAAATCAGACAACGGTAACATGCACAGGTTGTGGCGTATCGCTCTGCAGGACTGACCACAGTACGATTTAAAGGGAGGAAAGATTCAAAGAAGGGGGAGCAGCTGGCTGCAGTGACTATGACTCTCTTAAGGTAGCCAAATGCCTCGTCACTCGGCGAAATTTATTTGAAAACTCGAGGAAATCGTTGTTGTGGTAACTCAGACAACGGTAACATGGACAGGTGGTGGCGTATCGCTTCTGCAGGACTGACCACAGTACGATTTAAAGGGAGGAAAGATTCAAAGAAGGGGGAGCAGCTGGCTGCAGTAACTATGACTCTCTTAAGGTAGCCAAATGCCTCGTCACTCGGCGAAATTTATTTGAAAACTCGAGGAAATCGTTATTGTGGTAACTCAGACAACGGTAACATGGACAGGTGGTGGCGTATCGCTTCTGCAGGACTGACCACAGTACGATTTAAAGGGAGGAAAGATTCAAAGAAGGGGGAGCAGCTGGCTGCAGTAACTATGACTCTCTTAAGGTAGCCAAATGCCTCGTCATCCGGCGAGGTACATTTGCTAACTCGAGAGACTCGTAGTGGGAGTAACAGAGACGACGTTAACGTGGACATATAGTGGCACATCGGTTCTGTAGGACAGCCATAGCAAGAATGATAGAGAGAATGGGCTTAGAAAAGTGGGAGCAGCAGGCAGGGGTACTATGACTCCCTTAAGGTAGCCAAATGCCTCGTCACCATGTAAATTTTTTTTTGAAAACTCGAGGATATTTTCGTTAAGGTAGCTCAGACAACGTTAAGGTTTACATGTAGTGGCATATTGCTCCTGCAGGACTGACCACAGTAATAATTAAAGAGTGGAAAGAAAGAAAGTTGGTCGAGCAGCTGGCAGCAGCAACTATGACTCTCTTAAGGCAGCCAAATGCCTCGTCACTCGGCGAAATTTATTTGAAAATTCGAGGAAATCGTCGTTGAAGTAACTCAGACAACGGTAACATGGACAGGTGGTGGCGTATCGCTTCTGCAGGACTGACCACAGTACGATTTAAGGGGAGGAAAGATTCAAAGAAGGGGGAGCAGCTGCCTGCAGTAACTATGACGCTCTTAAGGTAGCCAAATGCCTCGTCACTCGGCGAAATTTATTTGAAAACGCGAGGAAATCGTCGTTGAAGTAAATCAGACAACGGTAACATGCACAGGTGGTGGCGTATCGCTCTGCAGGACTGACCACAGTACGATTTAAAGGGAGGAAAGATTCAAAGAAGGGGGAGCAGCTGGCTGCAGTAACTATGACTCTCTTAAGGTAGCCAAATGCCTCGTCACTCGGTGAGATTTATTTGAAAACTCGAGGATATCGTCGTTGAAGTAAATCAGACAACGGTAACATGCACAGGTTGTGGCGTATTGCTCTGCAGGACTGACCACAGTACGATTTAAAGGGAGGAAAGATTCAAAGAAGGGGGAGCAGCTGGCTGCAGTGACTATGACTCTCTTAAGGTAGCCAAATGCCTCGTCACTCGGCGAAATTTATTTGAAAACTCGAGGAAATCGTTGTTGTGGTAACTCAGACAACGGTAACATGGACAGGTGGTGGCGTATTGCTTCTGCAGGACTGACCACAGTACGATTTAAAGGGAGGAAGGATTCAATGAAGGGGGAGCAGCTGGCTGCAGTAACTATGACGCTTATAAGGTAGCCAAATGCCTCGTCATCCGGCGAGGTACATTTGCTAACTCGAGAGACTCGTAGTGGGAGTAACAGAGACGACGTTAACGTGGACATATAGTGGCACATCGGTTCTGTAGGACAGCCATAGCAAGAATGATAGAGAGAATGGGCTTAGAAAAGCGGGAGCAGCAGGCAGGGGTACTATGACTCCCTTAAGGTAGCCAAATGCCTCGTCACCATGTAAATTTTTTTTTGAAAACTCGAGGATATTTCCGTTAAGGTAGCTCAGACAACGTTAAGGTTTACATGTAGTGGCATATTGCTCCTGCAGGACTGACCACAGTAATAATTAAAGAGTGGAAAGAAAGAAAGTTGGTCGAGCAGCTGGCAGCAGCAACTATGACTCTCTTAAGGCAGCCAAATGCCTCGTCACTCGGCGAAATTTATTTGAAAACTCGAGGAAATCGTCGTTGAAGTAACTCAGACAACGGTAACATGGACAGGTGGTGGCGTATCGCTTCTGCAGGACTGACCACAGTACGATTTAAGGGGAGGAAAGATTCAAAGAAGGGGGAGCAGCTGCCTGCAGTAACTATGACGCTCTTAAGGTAGCCAAATGCCTCGTCACTCGGCGAAATTTATTTGAAAACTCGAGGAAATCGTTGTTGTGGTAACTCAGACAACGGTAACATGGACAGGTGGTGGCGTATCGCTTCTGCAGGACTGACCACAGTACGATTTAAAGGTAGGAAAGATTCAAAGAAGGGGGAGCAGCTGCCTGCAGTAACTATGACGCTCTTAAGGTAGCCAAATGCCTCGTCACTCGGCGAAATTTATTTGAAAACGCGAGGAAATCGTCGTTGAAGTAAATCAGACAACGGTAACATGCACAGGTGGTGGCGTATCGCTCTGCAGGACTGACCACAGTACGATTTAAATTGAGGAAAGATTCAAAGAAGGGGGAGCAGCTGGCTGCAGTAACTATGACTCTCTTAAGGTAGCCAAATGCCTCGTCACTCGGCGAGATTTATTTGAAAACTCGAGGAAATCGTCGTTGAAGTAAATCAGACAACGGTAACATGCACAGGTTGTGGCGTATCGCTCTGCAGGACTGACCACAGTACGATTTAAAGGGAGGAAAGATTCAAAGAAGGGGGAGCAGCTGGCTGCAGTGACTATGACTCTCTTAAGGTAGCCAAATGCCTCGTCACTCGGCGAAATTTATTTGAAAACTCGAGGAAATCGTTGTTGTGGTAACTCAGACAACGGTAACATGGACAGGTGGTGGCGTATCGCTTCTGCAGGACTGACCACAGTACGATTTAAAGGGAGGAAAGATTCAAAGAAGGGGGAGCAGCTGGCTGCAGTAACTATGACTCTCTTAAGGTAGCCAAATGCCTCGTCACTCGGCGAAATTTATTTGAAAACTCGAGGAAATCGTTATTGTGGTAACTCAGACAACGGTAACATGGACAGGTGGTGGCGTATCGCTTCTGCAGGACTGACCACAGTACGATTTAAAGGGAGGAAAGATTCAAAGAAGGGGGAGCAGCTGGCTGCAGTAACTATGACTCTCTTAAGGTAGCCAAATGCCTCGTCATCCGGCGAGGTACATTTGCTAACTCGAGAGACTCGTAGTGGGAGTAACAGAGACGACGTTAACGTGGACATATAGTGGCACATCGGTTCTGTAGGACAGCCATAGCAAGAATGATAGAGAGAATGGGCTTAGAAAAGTGGGAGCAGCAGGCAGGGGTACTATGACTCCCTTAAGGTAGCCAAATGCCTCGTCACCATGTAAATTTTTTTTTGAAAACTCGAGGATATTTTCGTTAAGGTAGCTCAGACAACGTTAAGGTTTACATGTAGTGGCATATTGCTCCTGCAGGACTGACCACAGTAATAATTAAAGAGTGGAAAGAAAGAAAGTTGGTCGAGCAGCTGGCAGCAGCAACTATGACTCTCTTAAGGCAGCCAAATGCCTCGTCACTCGGCGAAATTTATTTGAAAATTCGAGGAAATCGTCGTTGAAGTAACTCAGACAACGGTAACATGGACAGGTGGTGGCGTATCGCTTCTGCAGGACTGACCACAGTACGATTTAAGGGGAGGAAAGATTCAAAGAAGGGGGAGCAGCTGCCTGCAGTAACTATGACGCTCTTAAGGTAGCCAAATGCCTCGTCACTCGGCGAAATTTATTTGAAAACGCGAGGAAATCGTCGTTGAAGTAAATCAGACAACGGTAACATGCACAGGTGGTGGCGTATCGCTCTGCAGGACTGACCACAGTACGATTTAAAGGGAGGAAAGATTCAAAGAAGGGGGAGCAGCTGGCTGCAGTAACTATGACTCTCTTAAGGTAGCCAAATGCCTCGTCACTCGGTGAGATTTATTTGAAAACTCGAGGATATCGTCGTTGAAGTAAATCAGACAACGGTAACATGCACAGGTTGTGGCGTATTGCTCTGCAGGACTGACCACAGTACGATTTAAAGGGAGGAAAGATTCAAAGAAGGGGGAGCAGCTGGCTGCAGTGACTATGACTCTCTTAAGGTAGCCAAATGCCTCGTCACTCGGCGAAATTTATTTGAAAACTCGAGGAAATCGTTGTTGTGGTAACTCAGACAACGGTAACATGGACAGGTGGTGGCGTATTGCTTCTGCAGGACTGACCACAGTACGATTTAAAGGGAGGAAGGATTCAATGAAGGGGGAGCAGCTGGCTGCAGTAACTATGACGCTTATAAGGTAGCCAAATGCCTCGTCATCCGGCGAGGTACATTTGCTAACTCGAGAGACTCGTAGTGGGAGTAACAGAGACGACGTTAACGTGGACATATAGTGGCACATCGGTTCTGTAGGACAGCCATAGCAAGAATGATAGAGAGAATGGGCTTAGAAAAGCGGGAGCAGCAGGCAGGGGTACTATGACTCCCTTAAGGTAGCCAAATGCCTCGTCACCATGTAAATTTTTTTTTGAAAACTCGAGGATATTTTCGTTAAGGTAGCTCAGACAACGTTAAGGTTTACATGTAGTGGCATATTGCTCCTGCAGGACTGACCACAGTAATAATTAAAGAGTGGAAAGAAAGAAAGTTGGTCGAGCAGCTGGCAGCAGCAACTATGACTCTCTTAAGGCAGCCAAATGCCTCGTCACTCGGCGAAATTTATTTGAAAACTCGAGGAAATCGTTGTTGTGGTAACTCAGACAACGGTAACATGGACAGGTGGTGGCGTATCGCTTCTGCAGGACTGACCACAGTACGATTTAAAGGGAGGAAAGATTCAAAGAAGGGGGAGCAGCGGCCTGCAGTAACTATGACGCTCTTAAGGTAGCCAAATGCCTCGTCACTCGGCGAAATTTATTTGAAAACGCGAGGAAATCGTCGTTGAAGTAAATCAGACAACGGTAACATGCACAGGTGGTGGCGTATCGCTCTGCAGGACTGACCACAGTACGATTTAAATTGAGGAAAGATTCAAAGAAGGGGGAGCAGCTGGCTGCAGTAACTATGACTCTCTTAAGGTAGCCAAATGCCTCGTCACTCGGCGAGATTTATTTGAAAACTCGAGGAAATCGTCGTTGAAGTAAATCAGACAACGGTAACATGCACAGGTTGTGGCGTATCGCTCTGCAGGACTGACCACAGTACGATTTAAAGGGAGGAAAGATTCAAAGAAGGGGGAGCAGCTGGCTGCAGTAACTATGACTCTCTTAAGGTAGCCAAATGCCTCGTCACTCGGCGAAATTTATTTTAAAACTCGAGGAAATCGTTGTTAAAGTAACTCAGACAACGGTAACATGGACAGGTGGTGGCGTATTGCTTCTGCAGGACTGACCACAGTACGATTTAAAGGGAGGAAGGATTCAATGAAGGGGGAGCAGCTGGCTGCAGTAACTATGACGCTTATAAGGTAGCCAAATGCCTCGTCATCCGGCGAGGTACATTTGCTAACTCGAGAGACTCGTAGTGGGAGTAACAGAGACGACGTTAACGTGGACATATAGTGGCACATCGGTTCTGTAGGACAGCCATAGCAAGAATGATAGAGAGAATGGGCTTAGAAAAGCGGGAGCAGCAGGCAGGGGTACTATGACTCCCTTAAGGTAGCCAAATGCCTCGTCACCATGTAAATTTTTTTTTGAAAACTCGAGGATATTTCCGTTAAGGTAGCTCAGACAACGTTAAGGTTTACATGTAGTGGCATATTGCTCCTGCAGGACTGACCACAGTAATAATTAAAGAGTGGAAAGAAAGAAAGTTGGTCGAGCAGCTGGCAGCAGCAACTATGACTCTCTTAAGGCAGCCAAATGCCTCGTCACTCGGCGAAATTTATTTGAAAACTCGAGGAAATCGTCGTTGAAGTAACTCAGACAACGGTAACATGGACAGGTGGTGGCGTATCGCTTCTGCAGGACTGACCACAGTACGATTTAAGGGGAGGAAAGATTCAAAGAAGGGGGAGCAGCTGCCTGCAGTAACTATGACGCTCTTAAGGTAGCCAAATGCCTCGTCACTCGGCGAAATTTATTTGAAAACTCGAGGAAATCGTTGTTGTGGTAACTCAGACAACGGTAACATGGACAGGTGGTGGCGTATCGCTTCTGCAGGACTGACCACAGTACGATTTAAAGGTAGGAAAGATTCAAAGAAGGGGGAGCAGCTGCCTGCAGTAACTATGACGCTCTTAAGGTAGCCAAATGCCTCGTCACTCGGCGAAATTTATTTGAAAACGCGAGGAAATCGTCGTTGAAGTAAATCAGACAACGGTAACATGCACAGGTGGTGGCGTATCGATCTGCAGGACTGACCACAGTACGATTTAAATTGAGGAAAGATTCAAAGAAGGGGGAGCAGCTGGCTGCAGTAACTATGACTCTCTTAAGGTAGCCAAATGCCTCGTCACTCGGCGAGATTTATTTGAAAACTCGAGGAAATCGTCGTTGAAGTAAATCAGACAACGGTAACATGCACAGGTTGTGGCGTATCGCTCTGCAGGACTGACCACAGTACGATTTAAAGGGAGGAAAGATTCAAAGAAGGGGGAGCAGCTGGCTGCAGTGACTATGACTCTCTTAAGGTAGCCAAATGCCTCGTCACTCGGCGAAATTTATTTGAAAACTCGAGGAAATCGTTGTTGTGGTAACTCAGACAACGGTAACATGGACAGGTGGTGGCGTATCGCTTCTGCAGGACTGACCACAGTACGATTTAAAGGGAGGAAAGATTCAAAGAAGGGGGAGCAGCTGGCTGCAGTAACTATGACTCTCTTAAGGTAGCCAAATGCCTCGTCACTCGGCGAAATTTATTTGAAAACTCGAGGAAATCGTTATTGTGGTAACTCAGACAACGGTAACATGGACAGGTGGTGGCGTATCGCTTCTGCAGGACTGACCACAGTACGATTTAAAGGGAGGAAAGATTCAAAGAAGGGGGAGCAGCTGGCTGCAGTAACTATGACTCTCTTAAGGTAGCCAAATGCCTCGTCATCCGGCGAGGTACATTTGCTAACTCGAGAGACTCGTAGTGGGAGTAACAGAGACGACGTTAACGTGGACATATAGTGGCACATCGGTTCTGTAGGACAGCCATAGCAAGAATGATAGAGAGAATGTTCTCAGAAAAGTGGGAGCAGCAGGCAGGGGTACTATGACTCCCTTAAGGTAGCCAAATGCCTCGTCACCATGTAAATTTTTTTTTGAAAACTCGAGGATATTTTCGTTAAGGTAGCTCAGACAACGTTAAGGTTTACATGTAGTGGCATATTGCTCCTGCAGGACTGACCACAGTAATAATTAAAGAGTGGAAAGAAAGAAAGTTGGTCGAGCAGCTGGCAGCAGCAACTATGACTCTCTTAAGGCAGCCAAATGCCTCGTCACTCGGCGAAATTTATTTGAAAATTCGAGGAAATCGTCGTTGAAGTAACTCAGACAACGGTAACATGGACAGGTGGTGGCGTATCGCTTCTGCAGGACTGACCACAGTACGATTTAAGGGGAGGAAAGATTCAAAGAAGGGGGAGCAGCTGCCTGCAGTAACTATGACGCTCTTAAGGTAGCCAAATGCCTCGTCACTCGGCGAAATTTATTTGAAAACGCGAGGAAATCGTCGTTGAAGTAAATCAGACAACGGTAACATGCACAGGTTGTGGCGTATCGCACTGCAGGACTGACCACAGTACGATTTAAAGGGAGGAAAGATTCAAAGAAGGGGGAGCAGCTGCCTGCAGTAACTATGACGCTCTTAAGGTAGCCAAATGCCTCGTCACTCGGCGAAATTTATTTGAAAACGCGAGGAAATCGTCGTTGAAGTAAATCAGACAACGGTAACATGCACAGGTGGTGGCGTATCGCTCTGCAGGACTGACCACAGTACGATTTAAAGGGAGGAAAGATTCAAAGAAGGGGGAGCAGCTGGCTGCAGTAACTATGACTCTCTTAAGGTAGCCAAATGCCTCGTCACTCGGCGAGATTTATTTGAAAACTCGAGGATATCGTCGTTGAAGTAAATCAGACAACGGTAACATGCACAAGTTGTGGCGTATCGCTCTGCAGGACTGACCACAGTACGATTTAAAGGGAGGAAAGATTCAAAGAAGGGGGAGCAGCTGGCTGCAGTGACTATGACTCTCTTAAGGTAGCCAAATGCCTCGTCACTCGGCGAAATTTATTTGAAAACTCGAGGAAATCGTTGTTGTGGTAACTCAGACAACGGTAACATGGACAGGTGGTGGCGTATCGCTTCTGCAGGACTGACCACAGTACGATTTAAAGGGAGGAAAGATTCAAAGAAGGGGGAGCAGCGGCCTGCAGTAACTATGACGCTCTTAAGGTAGCCAAATGCCTCGTCACTCGGCGAAATTTATTTGAAAACGCGAGGAAATCGTCGTTGAAGTAAATCAGACAACGGTAACATGCACAGGTGGTGGCGTATCGCTCTGCAGGACTGACCACAGTACGATTTAAATTGAGGAAAGATTCAAAGAAGGGGGAGCAGCTGGCTGCAGTAACTATGACTCTCTTAAGGTAGCCAAATGCCTCGTCACTCGGCGAGATTTATTTGAAAACTCGAGGAAATCGTCGTTGAAGTAAATCAGACAACGGTAACATGCACAGGTTGTGGCGTATCGCACTGCAGGACTGACCACAGTACGATTTAAAGGGAGGAAAGATTCAAAGAAGGGGGAGCAGCTGGCTGCAGTAACTATGACTCTCTTAAGGTAGCCAAATGCCTCGTCACTCGGCGAAATTTATTTTAAAACTCGAGGAAATCGTTGTTAAAGTAACTCAGACAACGGTAACATGGACAGGTGGTGGCGTATTGCTTCTGCAGGACTGACCACAGTACGATTTAAAGGGAGGAAGGATTCAATGAAGGGGGAGCAGCTGGCTGCAGTAACTATGACGCTTATAAGGTAGCCAAATGCCTCGTCATCCGGCGAGGTACATTTGCTAACTCGAGAGACTCGTAGTGGGAGTAACAGAGACGACGTTAACGTGGACATATAGTGGCACATCGGTTCTGTAGGACAGCCATAGCAAGAATGATAGAGAGAATGGGCTTAGAAAAGCGGGAGCAGCAGGCAGGGGTACTATGACTCCCTTAAGGTAGCCAAATGCCTCGTCACCATGTAAATTTTTTTTTGAAAACTCGAGGATATTTTCGTTAAGGTAGCTCAGACAACGTTAAGGTTTACATGTAGTGGCATATTGCTCCTGCAGGACTGACCACAGTAATAATTAAAGAGTGGAAAGAAAGAAAGTTGGTCGAGCAGCTGGCAGCAGCAACTATGACTCTCTTAAGGCAGCCAAATGCCTCGTCACTCGGCGAAATTTATTTGAAAACTCGAGGAAATCGTTGTTGTGGTAACTCAGACAACGGTAACATGGACAGGTGGTGGCGTATCGCTTCTGCAGGACTGACCACAGTACGATTTAAAGGGAGGAAAGATTCAAAGAAGGGGGGGCAGCGGCCTGCAGTAACTATGACGCTCTTAAGGTAGCCAAATGCCTCGTCACTCGGCGAAATTTATTTGAAAACGCGAGGAAATCGTCGTTGAAGTAAATCAGACAACGGTAACATGCACAGGTGGTGGCGTATCGCTCTGCAGGACTGACCACAGTACGATTTAAATTGAGGAAAGATTCAAAGAAGGGGGAGCAGCTGGCTGCAGTAACTATGACTCTCTTAAGGTAGCCAAATGCCTCGTCACTCGGCGAGATTTATTTGAAAACTCGAGGAAATCGTCGTTGAAGTAAATCAGACAACGGTAACATGCACAGGTTGTGGCGTATCGCTCTGCAGGACTGACCACAGTACGATTTAAAGGGAGGAAAGATTCAAAGAAGGGGGAGCAGCTGGCTGCAGTAACTATGACTCTCTTAAGGTAGCCAAATGCCTCGTCACTCGGCGAAATTTATTTTAAAACTCGAGGAAATCGTTGTTAAAGTAACTCAGACAACGGTAACATGGACAGGTGGTGGCGTATTGCTTCTGCAGGACTGACCACAGTACGATTTAAAGGGAGGAAGGATTCAATGAAGGGGGAGCAGCTGGCTGCAGTAACTATGACGCTTATAAGGTAGCCAAATGCCTCGTCATCCGGCGAGGTACATTTGCTAACTCGAGAGACTCGTAGTGGGAGTAACAGAGACGACGTTAACGTGGACATATAGTGGCACATCGGTTCTGTAGGACAGCCATAGCAAGAATGATAGAGAGAATGGGCTTAGAAAAGCGGGAGCAGCAGGCAGGGGTACTATGACTCCCTTAAGGTAGCCAAATGCCTCGTCACCATGTAAATTTTTTTTTGAAAACTCGAGGATATTTTCGTTAAGGTAGCTCAGACAACGTTAAGGTTTACATGTAGTGGCATATTGCTCCTGCAGGACTGACCACAGTAATAATTAAAGAGTGGAAAGAAAGAAAGTTGGTCGAGCAGCTGGCAGCAGCAACTATGACTCTCTTAAGGCAGCCAAATGCCTCGTCACTCGGCGAAATTTATTTGAAAACTCGAGGAAATCGTTGTTGTGGTAACTCAGACAACGGTAACATGGACAGGTGGTGGCGTATCGCTTCTGCAGGACTGACCACAGTACGATTTAAAGGGAGGAAAGATTCAAAGAAGGGGGGGCAGCGGCCTGCAGTAACTATGACGCTCTTAAGGTAGCCAAATGCCTCGTCACTCGGCGAAATTTATTTGAAAACGCGAGGAAATCGTCGTTGAAGTAAATCAGACAACGGTAACATGCACAGGTGGTGGCGTATCGCTCTGCAGGACTGACCACAGTACGATTTAAATTGAGGAAAGATTCAAAGAAGGGGGAGCAGCTGGCTGCAGTAACTATGACTCTCTTAAGGTAGCCAAATGCCTCGTCACTCGGCGAGATTTATTTGAAAACTCGAGGAAATCGTCGTTGAAGTAAATCAGACAACGGTAACATGCACAGGTTGTGGCGTATCGCTCTGCAGGACTGACCACAGTACGATTTAAAGGGAGGAAAGATTCAAAGAAGGGGGAGCAGCTGGCTGCAGTAACTATGACTCTCTTAAGGTAGCCAAATGCCTCGTCACTCGGCGAAATTTATTTTAAAACTCGAGGAAATCGTTGTTAAAGTAACTCAGACAACGGTAACATGGACAGGTGGTGGCGTATTGCTTCTGCAGGACTGACCACAGTACGATTTAAAGGGAGGAAGGATTCAATGAAGGGGGAGCAGCTGGCTGCAGTAACTATGACGCTTATAAGGTAGCCAAATGCCTCGTCATCCGGCGAGGTACATTTGCTAACTCGAGAGACTCGTAGTGGGAGTAACAGAGACGACGTTAACGTGGACATATAGTGGCACATCGGTTCTGTAGGACAGCCATAGCAAGAATGATAGAGAGAATGGGCTTAGAAAAGCGGGAGCAGCAGGCAGGGGTACTATGACTCCCTTAAGGTAGCCAAATGCCTCGTCACCATGTAAATTTTTTTTTGAAAACTCGAGGATATTTCCGTTAAGGTAGCTCAGACAACGTTAAGGTTTACATGTAGTGGCATATTGCTCCTGCAGGACTGACCACAGTAATAATTAAAGAGTGGAAAGAAAGAAAGTTGGTCGAGCAGCTGGCAGCAGCAACTATGACTCTCTTAAGGCAGCCAAATGCCTCGTCACTCGGCGAAATTTATTTGAAAACTCGAGGAAATCGTCGTTGAAGTAACTCAGACAACGGTAACATGGACAGGTGGTGGCGTATCGCTTCTGCAGGACTGACCACAGTACGATTTAAGGGGAGGAAAGATTCAAAGAAGGGGGAGCAGCTGCCTGCAGTAACTATGACGCTCTTAAGGTAGCCAAATGCCTCGTCACTCGGCGAAATTTATTTGAAAACTCGAGGAAATCGTTGTTGTGGTAACTCAGACAACGGTAACATGGACAGGTGGTGGCGTATCGCTTCTGCAGGACTGACCACAGTACGATTTAAAGGTAGGAAAGATTCAAAGAAGGGGGAGCAGCTGCCTGCAGTAACTATGACGCTCTTAAGGTAGCCAAATGCCTCGTCACTCGGCGAAATTTATTTGAAAACGCGAGGAAATCGTCGTTGAAGTAAATCAGACAACGGTAACATGCACAGGTGGTGGCGTATCGCTCTGCAGGACTGACCACAGTACGATTTAAATTGAGGAAAGATTCAAAGAAGGGGGAGCAGCTGGCTGCAGTAACTATGACTCTCTTAAGGTAGCCAAATGCCTCGTCACTCGGCGAGATTTATTTGAAAACTCGAGGAAATCGTCGTTGAAGTAAATCAGACAACGGTAACATGCACAGGTTGTGGCGTATCGCTCTGCAGGACTGACCACAGTACGATTTAAAGGGAGGAAAGATTCAAAGAAGGGGGAGCAGCTGGCTGCAGTGACTATGACTCTCTTAAGGTAGCCAAATGCCTCGTCACTCGGCGAAATTTATTTGAAAACTCGAGGAAATCGTTGTTGTGGTAACTCAGACAACGGTAACATGGACAGGTGGTGGCGTATCGCTTCTGCAGGACTGACCACAGTACGATTTAAAGGGAGGAAAGATTCAAAGAAGGGGGAGCAGCTGGCTGCAGTAACTATGACTCTCTTAAGGTAGCCAAATGCCTCGTCACTCGGCGAAATTTATTTGAAAACTCGAGGAAATCGTTATTGTGGTAACTCAGACAACGGTAACATGGACAGGTGGTGGCGTATCGCTTCTGCAGGACTGACCACAGTACGATTTAAAGGGAGGAAAGATTCAAAGAAGGGGGAGCAGCTGGCTGCAGTAACTATGACTCTCTTAAGGTAGCCAAATGCCTCGTCATCCGGCGAGGTACATTTGCTAACTCGAGAGACTCGTAGTGGGAGTAACAGAGACGACGTTAACGTGGACATATAGTGGCACATCGGTTCTGTAGGACAGCCATAGCAAGAATGATAGAGAGAATGGGCTTAGAAAAGTGGGAGCAGCAGGCAGGGGTACTATGACTCCCTTAAGGTAGCCAAATGCCTCGTCACCATGTAAATTTTTTTTTGAAAACTCGAGGATATTTTCGTTAAGGTAGCTCAGACAACGTTAAGGTTTACATGTAGTGGCATATTGCTCCTGCAGGACTGACCACAGTAATAATTAAAGAGTGGAAAGAAAGAAAGTTGGTCGAGCAGCTGGCAGCAGCAACTATGACTCTCTTAAGGCAGCCAAATGCCTCGTCACTCGGCGAAATTTATTTGAAAATTCGAGGAAATCGTCGTTGAAGTAACTCAGACAACGGTAACATGGACAGGTGGTGGCGTATCGCTTCTGCAGGACTGACCACAGTACGATTTAAGGGGAGGAAAGATTCAAAGAAGGGGGAGCAGCTGCCTGCAGTAACTATGACGCTCTTAAGGTAGCCAAATGCCTCGTCACTCGGCGAAATTTATTTGAAAACGCGAGGAAATCGTCGTTGAAGTAAATCAGACAACGGTAACATGCACAGGTGGTGGCGTATCGCTCTGCAGGACTGACCACAGTACGATTTAAAGGGAGGAAAGATTCAAAGAAGGGGGAGCAGCTGGCTGCAGTAACTATGACTCTCTTAAGGTAGCCAAATGCCTCGTCACTCGGTGAGATTTATTTGAAAACTCGAGGATATCGTCGTTGAAGTAAATCAGACAACGGTAACATGCACAGGTTGTGGCGTATTGCTCTGCAGGACTGACCACAGTACGATTTAAAGGGAGGAAAGATTCAAAGAAGGGGGAGCAGCTGGCTGCAGTGACTATGACTCTCTTAAGGTAGCCAAATGCCTCGTCACTCGGCGAAATTTATTTGAAAACTCGAGGAAATCGTTGTTGTGGTAACTCAGACAACGGTAACATGGACAGGTGGTGGCGTATCGCTTCTGCAGGACTGACCACAGTACGATTTAAAGGGAGGAAAGATTCAAAGAAGGGGGAGCAGCTGCCTGCAGTAACTATGACGCTCTTAAGGTAGCCAAATGCCTCGTCACTCGGCGAAATTTATTTGAAAACGCGAGGAAATCGTCGTTGAAGTAAATCAGACAACGGTAACATGCACAGGTGGTGGCGTATCGCTCTGCAGGACTGACCACAGTACGATTTAAATTGAGGAAAGATTCAAAGAAGGGGGAGCAGCTGGCTGCAGTAACTATGACTCTCTTAAGGTAGCCAAATGCCTCGTCACTCGGCGAGATTTATTTGAAAACTCGAGGAAATCGTCGTTGAAGTAAATCAGACAACGGTAACATGCACAGGTTGTGGCGTATCTCTCTGCAGGACTGACCACAGTACGATTTAAAGGGAGGAAAGATTAAAAGAAGGGGGAGCAGCTGGCTGCAGTGACTATGACTCTCTTAAGGTAGCCAAATGCCTCGTCACTCGGCGAAATTTATTTGAAAACTCGAGGAAATCGTTGTTGTGGTAACTCAGACAACGGTAACATGGACAGGTGGTGGCGTATCGCTTCTGCAGGACTGACCACAGTACGATTTAAAGGGAGGAAAGATTCAAAGAAGGGGGAGCATCTGGCTGCAGTAACTATGACTCTCTTAAGGTAGCCAAATGCCTCGTCACTCGGCGAAATTTATTTGAAAACTCGAGGAAATCGTTGTTGTGGTAACTCAGACAACGGTAACATGGACAGGTGGTGGCGTATCGCTTCTGCAGGACTGACCACAGTACGATTTAAAGGGAGGAAAGATTCAAAGAAGGGGGAGCAGCTGGCTGCAGTAACTATGACTCTCTTAAGGTAGCCAAATGCCTCGTCATCCGGCGGGGTACATTTGCTAACTCGAGAGACTCGTAGTGGGAGTAACAGAGACGACGTTAACGTGGACATATAGTGGCACATCGGTTCTGTAGGACAGCCATAGCAAGAATGATAGAGAGAATGGGCTTAGAAAAGTGGGAGCAGCAGGCAGGCGTACTATGACTCCCTTAAGGTAGCCAAATGCCTCGTCACCATGTAAATTTTTTTTTGAAAACTCGAGGATATTTTCGTTAAGGTAGCTCAGACAACGTTAAGGTTTACATGTAGTGGCATATTGCTCCTGCAGGACTGACCACAGTAATAATTAAAGAGTGGAAAGAAAGAAAGTTGGTCGAGCAGCTGGCAGCAGCAACTATGACTCTCTTAAGGCAGCCAAATGCCTCGTCACTCGGCGAAATTTATTTGAAAACTCGAGGAAATCGTCGTTGAAGTAACTCAGACAACGGTAACATGGACAGGTGGTGGCGTATCGCTTCTGCAGGACTGGCCACAGTACGATTTAAAGGGAGGAAGGATTCAAAGAAGGGGGAGCAGCTGGCTGCAGTAACTATGACGCTTATAAGGTAGCCAAATGCCTCGTCATCCGGCGAGGTACATTTGCTAACTCGAGAGACTCGTAGTGGGAGTAACAGAGACGACGTTAACGTGGACATATAGTGGCACATCGGTTCTGTAGGACAGCCATTCCAAGAATGATAGAGAGAATGGGCTTAGAAAAGTGGGAGCAGCAGGCAGGGGTACTATGACTCCCTTAAGGTAGCCAAATGCCTCGTCACCATGTAAATTTTTTTTTGAAAACTCGAGGATATTTTCGTTAAGGTAGCTCAGACAACGTTAAGGTTTACATGTAGTGGCATATTGCTCCTGCAGGACTGACCACAGTAATAATTAAAGAGTGGAAAGAAAGAAAGTTGGTCGAGCAGCTGGCAGCAGCAACTATGACTCTCTTAAGGCAGCCAAATGCCTCGTCACTCGGCGAGATTTATTTGAAAACTCGAGGAAATCGGCGTTGAAGTAAATCAGACAACGGTAACAAGCACAGGTTGTGGCGTATCGCTCTGCAGGACTGACCACAGTACGATTTAAAGGGAGGAAAGATTCAAAGAAGGGGGAGCAGCTGGCTGCAGTGACTATGACTCTCTTAAGGTAGCCAAATGCCTCGTCACTCGGCGAAATTTATTTGAAAACTCGAGGAAATCGTTGTTGTGGTAACGCAGACAACGGTAACATGGACAGGTGGTGGCGTATCGCTTCTGCAGGACTGACCACAGTACGATTTAAAGGGAGGAAAGATTCAAAGAAGGGGGAGCAGCTGCCTGCAGTAACTATGACGCTCTTAAGGTAGCCAAATGCCTCGTCACTCGGCGAAATTTATTTGAAAACGTGAGGAAATCGTCGTTGAAGTAAATCAGACAACGGTAACATGCACAGGTGGTGGCGTATCGCTCTGCATGACTGACCACAGTACGATTTAAAGGGAGGAAAGATTCAAAGAAGGGGGAGCAGCTGGCTGCAGTAACTATGACTCTCTTAAGGTAGCCAAATGCCTCGTCACTCGGTGAGATTTATTTGAAAACTCGAGGATATCGTCGTTGAAGTAATTCAGACAACGGTAACATGCACAGGTTGTGGCGTATTGCTCTGCAGGACTGACCACAGTACGATTTAAAGGGAGGAAAGATTCAAAGAAGGGGGAGCAGCTGGCTGCAGTGACTATGACTCTCTTAAGGTAGCCAAATGCCTCGTCACTCGGCGAAATTTATTTGAAAACTCGAGGAAATCGTTGTTGTGGTAACTCAGACAACGGTAACATGGACAGGTGGTGGCGTATCGCTTCTGCAGGACTGACCACAGTACGATTTAAAGGGAGGAAAGATTCAAAGAAGGGGGAGCAGCTGCCTGCAGTAACTATGACGCTCTTAAGGTAGCCAAATGCCTCGTCACTCGGCGAAATTTATTTGAAAACGCGAGGAAATCGTCGTTGAAGTAAATCAGACAACGGTAACATGCACAGGTGGTGGCGTATCGCTCTGCAGGACTGACCACAGTACGATTTAAATTGAGGAAAGATTCAAAGAAGGGGGAGCAGCTGGCTGCAGTAACTATGACTCTCTTAAGGTAGCCAAATGCCTCGTCACTCGGCGAGATTTATTTGAAAACTCGAGGAAATCGTCGTTGAAGTAAATCAGACAACGGTAACATGCACAGGTTGTGGCGTATCGCTCTGCAGGACTGACCACAGTACGATTTAAAGGGAGGAAAGATTAAAAGAAGGGGGAGCAGCTGGCTGCAGTGACTATGACTCTCTTAAGGTAGCCAAATGCCTCGTCACTCGGCGAAATTTATTTGAAAACTCGAGGAAATCGTTGTTGTGGTAACTCAGACAACGGTAACATGGACAGGTGGTGGCGTATCGCTTCTGCAGGACTGACCACAGTACGATTTAAAGGGAGGAAAGATTCAAAGAAGGGGGAGCAGCTGGCTGCAGTAACTATGACTCTCTTAAGGTAGCCAAATGCCTCGTCACTCGGCGAAATTTATTTGAAAACTCGAGGAAATCGTTGTTGTGGTAACTCAGACAACGGTAACATGGACAGGTGGTGGCGTATCGCTTCTGCAGGACTGACCACAGTACGATTTAAAGGGAGGAAAGATTCAAAGAAGGGGGAGCAGCTGGCTGCAGTAACTATGACTCTCTTAAGGTAGCCAAATGCCTCGTCATCCGGCGAGGTACATTTGCTAACTCGAGAGACTCGTAGTGGGAGTAACAGAGACGACGTTAACGTGGACATATAGTGGCACATCGGTTCTGTAGGACAGCCATAGCAAGAATGATAGAGAGAATGGGCTTAGAAAAGTGGGAGCAGCAGGCAGGCGTACTATGACTCCCTTAAGGTAGCCAAATGCCTCGTCACCATGTAAATTTTTTTTTGAAAACTCGAGGATATTTTCGTTAAGGTAGCTCAGACAACGTTAAGGTTTACATGTAGTGGCATATTGCTCCTGCAGGACTGACCACAGTAATAATTAAAGAGTGGAAAGAAAGAAAGTTGGTCGAGCAGCTGGCAGCAGCAACTATGACTCTCTTAAGGCAGCCAAATGCCTCGTCACTCGGCGAAATTTATTTGAAAACTCGAGGAAATCGTCGTTGAAGTAACTCAGACAACGGTAACATGGACAGGTGGTGGCGTATCTCTTCTGCAGGACTGGCCACAGTACGATTTAAAGGGAGGAAGGATTCAAAGAAGGGGGAGCAGCTGGCTGCAGTAACTATGACGCTTATAAGGTAGCCAAATGCCTCGTCATCCGGCGAGGTACATTTGCTAACTCGAGAGACTCGTAGTGGGAGTAACAGAGACGACGTTAACGTGGACATATAGTGGCACATCGGTTCTGTAGGACAGCCATAGCAAGAATGATAGAGAGAATGGGCTTAGAAAAGTGGGAGCAGCAGGCAGGGGTACTATGACTCCCTTAAGGTAGCCAAATGCCTCGTCACCATGTAAATTTTTTTTTGAAAACTCGAGGATATTTTCGTTAAGGTAGCTCAGACAACGTTAAGGTTTACATGTAGTGGCATATTGCTCCTGCAGGACTGACCACAGTAATAATTAAAGAGTGGAAAGAAAGAAAGTTGGTCGAGCAGCTGGCAGCAGCAACTATGACTCTCTTAAGGCAGCCAAATGCCTCGTCACTCGGCGAGATTTATTTGAAAACTCGAGGAAATCGGCGTTGAAGTAAATCAGACAACGGTAACAAGCACAGGTTGTGGCGTATCGCTCTGCAGGACTGACCACAGTACGATTTAAAGGGAGGAAAGATTCAAAGAAGGGGGAGCAGCTGGCTGCAGTGACTATGACTCTCTTAAGGTAGCCAAATGCCTCGTCACTCGGCGAAATTTATTTGAAAACTCGAGGAAATCGTTGTTGTGGTAACTCAGACAACGGTAACATGGACAGGTGGTGGCGTATCGCTTCTGCAGGACTGACCACAGTACGATTTAAAGGGAGGAAAGATTCAAAGAAGGGGGAGCAGCTGCCTGCAGTAACTATGACGCTCTTAAGGTAGCCAAATGCCTCGTCACTCGGCGAAATTTATTTGAAAACGCGAGGAAATCGTCGTTGAAGTAAATCAGACAACGGTAACATGCACAGGTGGTGGCGTATCGCTCTGCATGACTGACCACAGTACGATTTAAAGGGAGGAAAGATTCAAAGAAGGGGGAGCAGCTGGCTGCAGTAACTATGACTCTCTTAAGGTAGCCAAATGCCTCGTCACTCGGCGAAATTTATTTGAAAACTCGAGGAAATCGTTGTTGTGGTAACTCAGACAACGGTAACATGGACAGGTGGTGGCGTATCGCTTCTGCAGGACTGACCACAGTACGATTTAAAGGGAGGAAAGATTCAAAGAAGGGGGAGCAGCTGGCTGCAGTAACTATGACTCTCTTAAGGTAGCCAAATGCCTCGTCATCCGGCGAGGTACATTTGCTAACTCGAGAGACTCGTAGTGGGAGTAACAGAGACGACGTTAACGTGGACATATAGTGGCACATCGGTTCTGTAGGACAGCCATAGCAAGAATGATAGAGAGAATGGGCTTAGAAAAGTGGGAGCAGCAGGCAGGCGTACTATGACTCCCTTAAGGTAGCCAAATGCCTCGTCACCATGTAAATTTTTTTTTGAAAACTCGAGGATATTTTCGTTAAGGTAGCTCAGACAACGTTAAGGTTTACATGTAGTGGCATATTGCTCCTGCAGGACTGACCACAGTAATAATTAAAGAGTGGAAAGAAAGAAAGTTGGTCGAGCAGCTGGCAGCAGCAACTATGACTCTCTTAAGGCAGCCAAATGCCTCGTCACTCGGCGAAATTTATTTGAAAACTCGAGGAAATCGTCGTTGAAGTAACTCAGACAACGGTAACATGGACAGGTGGTGGCGTATCGCTTCTGCAGGACTGGCCACAGTACGATTTAAAGGGAGGAAGGATTCAAAGAAGGGGGAGCAGCTGGCTGCAGTAACTATGACGCTTATAAGGTAGCCAAATGCCTCGTCATCCGGCGAGGTACATTTGCTAACTCGAGAGACTCGTAGTGGGAGTAACAGAGACGACGTTAACGTGGACATATAGTGGCACATCGGTTCTGTAGGACAGCCATAGCAAGAATGATAGAGAGAATGGGCTTAGAAAAGTGGGAGCAGCAGGCAGGGGTACTATGACTCCCTTAAGGTAGCCAAATGCCTCGTCACCATGTAAATTTTTTTTTGAAAACTCGAGGATATTTTCGTTAAGGTAGCTCAGACAACGTTAAGGTTTACATGTAGTGGCATATTGCTCCTGCAGGACTGACCACAGTAATAATTAAAGAGTGGAAAGAAAGAAAGTTGGTCGAGCAGCTGGCAGCAGCAACTATGTCTCTCTTAAGGCAGCCAAATGCCTCGTCACTCGGCGAAATTTATTTGAAAACTCGAGGAAATCGTCGTTGAAGTAACTCAGACAACGGTAACATGGACAGGTGGTGGCGTATCGCTTCTGCAGGACTAGCAACAGTACGATTTAAAGGGAGGAAAGATTCAAAGAAGGGGGAGCAGCTGCCTGCAGTAACTATGACGCTCTTAAGGTAGCCAAATGCCTCGTCACTCGGCGAAATTTATTTGAAAACGCGAGGAAATCGTCGTTGAAGTAAATCAGACAACGGTAACATGCACAGGTGGTGGCGTATCGCTCTGCAGGACTGACCACAGTACGATTTAAAGGGAGGAAAGATTCAAAGAAGGGGGAGCAGCTGGCTGCAGTAACTATGACTCTCTTAAGGTAGCCAAATGCCTCGTCACTCGGCGAAATTTATTTTAAAACTCGAGGAAATCGTTGTTAAAGTAACTCAGACAACGGTAACATGGACAGGTGGTGGCGTATTGCTTCTGCAGGACTGACCACAGTACGATTTAAAGGGAGGAAGGATTCAATGAAGGGGGAGCAGCTGGCTGCAGTAACTATGACGCTTATAAGGTAGCCAAATGCCTCGTCATCCGGCGAGGTACATTTGCTAACTCGAGAGACTCGTAGTGGGAGTAACAGAGACGACGTTAACGTGGACATATAGTGGCACATCGGTTCTGTAGGACAGCCATAGCAAGAATGATAGAGAGAATGGGCTTAGAAAAGTGGGAGCAGCAGGCAGGGGTACTATGACTCCCTTAAGGTAGCCAAATGCCTCGTCACCATGTAAATTTTTTTTTGAAAACTCGAGGATATTTTCGTTAAGGTAGCTCAGACAACGTTAGGTTTACATGTAGTGGCATATTGCTCCTGCAGGACTGACCACAGTAATAATTAAAGAGTGGAAAGAAAGAAAGTTGGTCGAGCAGCTGGCAGCAGCAACTATGACTCTCTTAAGGCAGCCAAATGCCTCGTCACTCGGCGAAATTTATTTGAAAACGCGAGGAAATCGTCGTTGAAGTAAATCAGACAACGGTAACATGCACAGGTGGTGGCATATCGCTCTGCAGGACTGACCACAGTACGATTTAAAGGGAGGAAAGATTCAAAGAAGGGGGAGCAGCTGGCTGCAGTAACTATGACTCTCTTAAGGTAGCCAAATGCCTCGTCACTCGGCGAGATTTATTTGAAAACTCGAGGATATCGTCGTTGAAGTAAATCAGACAACGGTAACATGCACAGGTTGTGGCGTATCGCTCTGCAGGACTGACCACAGTACGATTTAAAGGGAGGAAAGATTCAAAGAAGGGGGAGCAGCTGGCTGCAGTGACTATGACTCTCTTAAGGTAGCCAAATGCCTCGTCACTCGGCGAAATTTATTTGAAAACTCGAGGAAATCGTTGTTGTGGTAACTCAGACAACGGTAACATGGACAGGTGGTGGCGTATCGCTTCTGCAGGACTGACCACAGTACGATTTAAAGGGAGGAAAGATTCAAAGAAGGGGGAGCAGCTGCCTGCAGTAACTATGACGCTCTTAAGGTAGCCAAATGCCTCGTCACTCGGCGAAATTTATTTGAAAACGCGAGGAAATCGTCGTTGAAGTAAATCAGACAACGGTAACATGCACAGGTGGTGGCGTATCGCTCTGCAGGACTGACCACAGTACGATTTAAATTGAGGAAAGATTCAAAGAAGGGGGAGCAGCTGGCTGCAGTAACTATGACTCTCTTAAGGTAGCCAAATGCCTCGTCACTCGGCGAGATTTATTTGAAAACTCGAGGAAATCGTCGTTGAAGTAAATCAGACAACGGTAACATGCACAGGTTGTGGCGTATCGCTCTGCAGGACTGACCACAGTACGATTTAAAGGGAGGAAAGATTCAAAGAAGGGGGAGCAGCTGGCTGCAGTAACTATGACTCTCTTAAGGTAGCCAAATGCCTCGTCACTCGGCGAAATTTATTTTAAAACTCGAGGAAATCGTTGTTAAAGTAACTCAGACAACGGTAACATGGACAGGTGGTGGCGTATTGCTTCTGCAGGACTGACCACAGTACGATTTAAGGGGAGGAAGGATTCAATGAAGGGGGAGCAGCTGGCTGCAGTAACTATGACGCTTATAAGGTAGCCAAATGCCTCGTCATCCGGCGAGGTACATTTGCTAACTCGAGAGACTCGTAGTGGGAGTAACAGAGACGACGTTAACGTGGACATATAGTGGCACATCGGTTCTGTAGGACAGCCATAGCAAGAATGATAGAGAGAATGGGCTTAGAAAAGCGGGAGCAGCAGGCAGGGGTACTATGACTCCCTTAAGGTAGCCAAATGCCTCTTCACCATGTAAATTTTTTTTTGAAAACTCGAGGATATTTTCGTTAAGGTAGCTCAGACAACGTTAAGGTTTACATGTAGTGGCATATTGCTCCTGCAGGACTGACCACAGTAATAATTAAAGAGTGGAAAGAAAGAAAGTTGGTCGAGCAGCTGGCAGCAGCAACTATGACTCTCTTAAGGCAGCCAAATGCCTCGTCACTCGGCGAAATTTATTTGAAAACGCGAGGAAATCGTCGTTGAAGTAAATCAGACAACGGTAACATGCACAGGTGGTGGCATATCGCTCTGCAGGACTGACCACAGTACGATTTAAAGGGAGGAAAGATTCAAAGAAGGGGGAGCAGCTGGCTGCAGTAACTATGACTCTCTTAAGGTAGCCAAATGCCTCGTCACTCGGCGAGATTTATTTGAAAACTCGAGGATATCGTCGTTGAAGTAAATCAGACAACGGTAAGATGCACAGGTTGTGGCGTATCGCTCTGCAGGACTGACCACAGTACGATTTAAAGGGAGGAAAGATTCAAAGAAGGGGGAGCAGCTGGCTGCAGTGACTATGACTCTCTTAAGGTAGCCAAATGCCTCGTCACTCGGCGAAATTTATTTGAAAACTCGAGGAAATCGTTGTTGTGGTAACTCAGACAACGGTAACATGGACAGGTGGTGGCGTATCGCTTCTGCAGGACTGACCACAGTACGATTTAAAGGGAGGAAAGATTCAAAGAAGGGGGAGCAGCTGCCTGCAGTAACTATGACGCTCTTAAGGTAGCCAAATGCCTCGTCACTCGGCGAAATTTATTTGAAAACGCGAGGAAATCGTCGTTGAAGTAAATCAGACAACGGTAACATGCACAGGTGGTGGCGTATCGCTCTGCAGGACTGACCACAGTACGATTTAAATTGAGGAAAGATTCAAAGAAGGGGGAGCAGCTGGCTGCAGTAACTATGACTCTCTTAAGGTAGCCAAATGCCTCGTCACTCGGCGAGATTTATTTGAAAACTCGAGGAAATCGTCGTTGAAGTAAATCAGACAACGGTAACATGCACAGGTTGTGGCGTATCGCTCTGCAGGACTGACCACAGTACGATTTAAAGGGAGGAAAGATTCAAAGAAGGGGGAGCAGCTGGCTGCAGTAACTATGACTCTCTTAAGGTAGCCAAATGCCTCGTCACTCGGCGAAATTTATTTTAAAACTCGAGGAAATCGTTGTTAAAGTAACTCAGACAACGGTAACATGGACAGGTGGTGGCGTATTGCTTCTGCAGGACTGACCACAGTACGATTTAAAGGGAGGAAGGATTCAATGAAGGGGGAGCAGCTGGCTGCAGTAACTATGACGCTTATAAGGTAGCCAAATGCCTCGTCATCCGGCGAGGTACATTTGCTAACTCGAGAGACTCGTAGTGGGAGTAACAGAGACGACGTTAACGTGGACATATAGTGGCACATCGGTTCTGTAGGACAGCCATAGCAAGAATGATAGAGAGAATGGGCTTAGAAAAGCGGGAGCAGCAGGCAGGGGTACTATGACTCCCTTAAGGTAGCCAAATGCCTCGTCACCATGTAAATTTTTTTTTGAAAACTCGAGGATATTTTCGTTAAGGTAGCTCAGACAACGTTAAGGTTTACATGTAGTGGCATATTGCTCCTGCAGGACTGACCACAGTAATAATTAAAGAGTGGAAAGAAAGAAAGTTGGTCGAGCAGCTGGCAGCAGCAACTATGACTCTCTTAAGGCAGCCAAATGCCTCGTCACTCGGCGAAATTTATTTGAAAACTCGAGGAAATCGTCGTTGAAGTAACTCAGACAACGGTAACATGGACAGGTGGTGGCGTATCGCTCTGCAGGACTGACCACAGTACGATTTAAAGGGAGGAAAGATTCAAAGAAGGGGGAGCAGCTGGCTGCAGTAACTATGACTCTCTTAAGGTAGCCAAATGCCTCGTCACTCGGTGAGATTTATTTGAAAACTCGAGGATATCGTCGTTGAAGTAAATCAGACAACGGTAACATGCACAGGTTGTGGCGTATCGCTCTGCAGGACTGACCACAGTACGATTTAAAGGGAGGAAAGATTCAAAGAAGGGGGAGCAGCTGGCTGCAGTGACTATGACTCTCTTAAGGTAGCCAAATGCCTCGTCACTCGGCGAAATTTATTTGAAAACTCGAGGAAATCGTTGTTGTGGTAACTCAGACAACGGTAACATGGACAGGTGGTGGCGTATCGCTTCTGCAGGACTGACCACAGTACGATTTAAAGGGAGGAAAGATTCAAAGAAGGGGGAGCAGCTGCCTGCAGTAACTATGACGCTCTTAAGGTAGCCAAATGCCTCGTCACTCGGCGAAATTTATTTGAAAACGCGAGGAAATCGTCGTTGAAGTAAATCAGACAACGGTAACATGCACAGGTGGTGGCGTATCGCTCTGCAGGACTGACCACAGTACGATTTAAATTGAGGAAAGATTCAAAGAAGGGGGAGCAGCTGGCTGCAGTAACTATGACTCTCTTAAGGTAGCCAAATGCCTCGTCACTCGGCGAGATTTATTTGAAAACTCGAGGAAATCGTCGTTGAAGTAAATCAGACAACGGTAACATGCACAGGTTGTGGCGTATCGCTCTGCAGGACTGACCACAGTACGATTTAAAGGGAGGAAAGATTCAAAGAAGGGGGAGCAGCTGGCTGCAGTAACTATGACTCTCTTAAGGTAGCCAAATGCCTCGTCACTCGGCGAAATTTATTTTAAAACTCGAGGAAATCGTTGTTAAAGTAACTCAGACAACGGTAACATGGACAGGTGGTGGCGTATTGCTTCTGCAGGACTGACCACAGTACGATTTAAAGGGAGGAAGGATTCAATGAAGGGGGAGCAGCTGGCTGCAGTAACTATGACGCTTATAAGGTAGCCAAATGCCTCGTCATCCGGCGAGGTACATTTGCTAACTCGAGAGACTCGTAGTGGGAGTAACAGAGACGACGTTAACGTGGACATATAGTGGCACATCGGTTCTGTAGGACAGCCATAGCAAGAATGATAGAGAGAATGGGCTTAGAAAAGCGGGGGCAGCAGGCAGGGGTACTATGACTCCCTTAAGGTAGCCAAATGCCTCGTCACCATGTAAATTTTTTTTTGAAAACTCGAGGATATTTTCGTTAAGGTAGCTCAGACAACGTTAAGGTTTACATGTAGTGGCATATTGCTCCTGCAGGACTGACCACAGTAATAATTAAAGAGTGGAAAGAAAGAAAGTTGGTCGAGCAGCTGGCAGCAGCAACTATGACTCTCTTAAGGCAGCCAAATGCCTCGTCACTCGGCGAAATTTATTTGAAAACTCGAGGAAATCGTCGTTGAAGTAACTCAGACAACGGTAACATGGACAGGTGGTGGCGTATCGCTCTGCAGGACTGACCACAGTACCATTTAAAGGGAGGAAAGATTCAAAGAAGGGGGAGCAGCTGGCTGCAGTAACTATGACTCTCTTAAGGTAGCCAAATGCCTCGTCACTCGGTGAGATTTATTTGAAAACTCGAGGATATCGTTGTTGTGGTAACTCAGACAACGGTAACATGGACAGGTGGTGGCGTATCGCTTCTGCAGGACTGACCACAGTACGATTTAAAGGGAGGAAAGATTCAAAGAAGGGGGAGCAGCTGCCTGCAGTAACTATGACGCTCTTAAGGTAGCCAAATGCCTCGTCACTCGGCGAAATTTATTTGAAAACGCGAGGAAATCGTCGTTGAAGTAAATCAGACAACGGTAACATGCACAGGTGGTGGCGTATCGCTCTGCAGGACTGACCACAGTACGATTTAAATTGAGGAAAGATTCAAAGAAGGGGGAGCAGCTGGCTGCAGTAACTATGACTCTCTTAAGGTAGCCAAATGCCTCGTCACTCGGCGAGATTTATTTGAAAACTCGAGGAAATCGTCGTTGAAGTAAATCAGACAACGGTAACATGCACAGGTTGTGGCGTATCGCTCTGCAGGACTGACCACAGTACGATTTAAAGGGAGGAAAGATTCAAAGAAGGGGGAGCAGCTGGCTGCAGTGACTATGACTCTCTTAAGGTAGCCAAATGCCTCGTCACTCGGCGAAATTTATTTGAAAACTCGAGGAAATCGTTGTTGTGGTAACTCAGACAACGGTAACATGGACAGGTGGTGGCGTATCGCTTCTGCAGGACTGACCACAGTACGATTTAAAGGGAGGAAAGATTCAAAGAAGGGGGAGCAGCTGGCTGCAGTAACTATGACTCTCTTAAGGTAGCCAAATGCCTCGTCATCCGGCGAGGTACATTTGCTAACTCGAGAGACTCGTAGTGGGAGTAACAGAGACGACGTTAACGTGGACATATAGTGGCACATCGGTTCTGTAGGACAGCCATAGCAAGAATGATAGAGAGAATGGGCTTAGAAAAGTGGGAGCAGCAGGCAGGGGTACTATGACTCCCTTAAGGTAGCCAAATGCCTCGTCACCATGTAAATTTTTTTTTGAAAACTCGAGGATATTTTCGTTAAGGTAGCTCAGACAACGTTAAGGTTTACATGTAGTGGCATATTGCTCCTGCAGGACTGACCACAGTAATAATTAAAGAGTGGAAAGAAAGAAAGTTGGTCGAGCAGCTGGCAGCAGCAACTATGACTCTCTTAAGGCAGCCAAATGCCTCGTCACTCGGCGAAATTTATTTGAAAACTCGAGGAAATCGTCGTTGAAGTAACTCAGACAACGGTAACATGGACAGGTGGTGGCGTATCGCTTCTGCAGGACTGACCACAGTACGATTTAAGGGGAGGAAAGATTCAAAGAAGGGGGAGCAGCTGCCTGCAGTAACTATGACGCTCTTAAGGTAGCCAAATGCCTCGTCACTCGGCGAAATTTATTTGAAAACGCGAGGAAATCGTCGTTGAAGTAAATCAGACAACGGTAACATGCACAGGTGGTGGCGTATCGCTTTGCAGGACTGACCACAGTACGATTTAAAGGGAGGAAAGATTCAAAGAAGGGGGAGCAGCTGGCTGCAGTAACTATGACTCTCTTAAGGTAGCCAAATGCCTCGTCACTCGGTGAGATTTATTTGAAAACTCGAGGATATCGTCGTTGAAGTAAATCAGACAACGGTAACATGCACAGGTTGTGGCGTATCGCTCTGCAGGACTGACCACAGTACGATTTAAAGGGAGGAAAGATTCAAAGAAGGGGGAGCAGCTGGCTGCAGTGACTATGACTCTCTTAAGGTAGCCAAATGCCTCGTCACTCGGCGAAATTTATTTGAAAACTCGAGGAAATCGTTGTTGTGGTAACTCAGACAACGGTAACATGGACAGGTGGTGGCGTATCGCTTCTGCAGGACTGACCACAGTACGATTTAAAGGGAGGAAAGATTCAAAGAAGGGGGAGCAGCTGCCTGCAGTAACTATGACGCTCTTAAGGTAGCCAAATGCCTCGTCACTCGGCGAAATTTATTTGAAAACGCGAGGAAATCGTCGTTGAAGTAAATCAGACAACGGTAACATGCACAGGTTGTGGCGTATCGCTCTGCAGGACTGACCACAGTACGATTTAAAGGGAGGAAAGATTCAAAGAAGGGGGAGCAGCTGGCTGCAGTGACTATGACTCTCTTAAGGTAGCCAAATGCCTCGTCACTCGGCGAAATTTATTTGAAAACTCGAGGAAATCGTTGTTGTGGTAACTCAGACAACGGTAACATGGACAGGTGGTGGCGTATCGCTTCTGCAGGACTGACCACAGTACGATTTAAAGGGAGGAAAGATTCAAAGAAGGGGGAGCAGCTGCCTGCAGTAACTATGACGCTCTTAAGGTAGCCAAATGCCTCGTCACTCGGCGAAATTTATTTGAAAACGCGAGGAAATCGTCGTTGAAGTAAATCAGACAACGGTAACATGCACAGGTGGTGGCGTATCGCTCTGCAGGACTGACCACAGTACGATTTAAATTGAGGAAAGATTCAAAGAAGGGGGAGCAGCTGGCTGCAGTAACTATGACTCTCTTAAGGTAGCCAAATGCCTCGTCACTCGGCGAGATTTATTTGAAAACTCGAGGAAATCGTCGTTGAAGTAAATCAGACAACGGTAACATGCACAGGTTGTGGCGTATCGCTCTGCAGGACTGACCACAGTACGATTTAAAGGGAGGAAAGATTCAAAGAAGGGGGAGCAGCTGGCTGCAGTAACTATGACTCTCTTAAGGTAGCCAAATGCCTCGTCACTCGGCGAAATTTATTTTAAAACTCGAGGAAATCGTTGTTAAAGTAACTCAGACAACGGTAACATGGACAGGTGGTGGCGTATTGCTTCTGCAGGACTGACCACAGTACGATTTAAAGGGAGGAAGGATTCAATGAAGGGGGAGCAGCTGGCTGCAGTAACTATGACGCTTATAAGGTAGCCAAATGCCTCGTCATCCGGCGAGGTACATTTGCTAACTCGAGAGACTCGTAGTGGGAGTAACAGAGACGACGTTAACGTGGACATATAGTGGCACATCGGTTCTGTAGGACAGCCATAGCAAGAATGATAGAGAGAATGGGCTTAGAAAAGCGGGGGCAGCAGGCAGGGGTACTATGACTCCCTTAAGGTAGCCAAATGCCTCGTCACCATGTAAATTTTTTTTTGAAAACTCGAGGATATTTTCGTTAAGGTAGCTCAGACAACGTTAAGGTTTACATGTAGTGGCATATTGCTCCTGCAGGACTGACCACAGTAATAATTAAAGAGTGGAAAGAAAGAAAGTTGGTCGAGCAGCTGGCAGCAGCAACTATGACTCTCTTAAGGCAGCCAAATGCCTCGTCACTCGGCGAAATTTATTTGAAAACTCGAGGAAATCGTCGTTGAAGTAACTCAGACAACGGTAACATGGACAGGTGGTGGCGTATCGCTCTGCAGGACTGACCACAGTACGATTTAAAGGGAGGAAAGATTCAAAGAAGGGGGAGCAGCTGGCTGCAGTAACTATGACTCTCTTAAGGTAGCCAAATGCCTCGTCACTCGGTGAGATTTATTTGAAAACTCGAGGATATCGTCGTTGAAGTAAATCAGACAACGGTAACATGCACAGGTTGTGGCGTATCGCTCTGCAGGACTGACCACAGTACGATTTAAAGGGAGGAAAGATTCAAAGAAGGGGGAGCAGCTGGCTGCAGTGACTATGACTCTCTTAAGGTAGCCAAATGCCTCGTCACTCGGCGAAATTTATTTGAAAACTCGAGGAAATCGTTGTTGTGGTAACTCAGACAACGGTAACATGGACAGGTGGTGGCGTATCGCTTCTGCAGGACTGACCACAGTACGATTTAAAGGGAGGAAAGATTCAAAGAAGGGGGAGCAGCTGCCTGCAGTAACTATGACGCTCTTAAGGTAGCCAAATGCCTCGTCACTCGGCGAAATTTATTTGAAAACGCGAGGAAATCGTCGTTGAAGTAAATCAGACAACGGTAACATGCACAGGTGGTGGCGTATCGCTCTGCAGGACTGACCACAGTACGATTTAAATTGAGGAAAGATTCAAAGAAGGGGGAGCAGCTGGCTGCAGTAACTATGACTCTCTTAAGGTAGCCAAATGCCTCGTCACTCGGCGAGATTTATTTGAAAACTCGAGGAAATCGTCGTTGAAGTAAATCAGACAACGGTAACATGCACAGGTTGTGGCGTATCGCTCTGCAGGACTGACCACAGTACGATTTAAAGGGAGGAAAGATTCAAAGAAGGGGGAGCAGCTGGCTGCAGTGACTATGACTCTCTTAAGGTAGCCAAATGCCTCGTCACTCGGCGAAATTTATTTGAAAACTCGAGGAAATCGTTGTTGTGGTAACTCAGACAACGGTAACATGGACAGGTGGTGGCGTATCGCTTCTGCAGGACTGACCACAGTACGATTTAAAGGGAGGAAAGATTCAAAGAAGGGGGAGCAGCTGGCTGCAGTAACTATGACTCTCTTAAGGTAGCCAAATGCCTCGTCATCCGGCGAGGTACATTTGCTAACTCGAGAGACTCGTAGTGGGAGTAACAGAGACGACGTTAACGTGGACATATAGTGGCACATCGGTTCTGTAGGACAGCCATAGCAAGAATGATAGAGAGAATGGGCTTAGAAAAGTGGGAGCAGCAGGCAGGGGTACTATGACTCCCTTAAGGTAGCCAAATGCCTCGTCACCATGTAAATTTTTTTTTGAAAACTCGAGGATATTTTCGTTAAGGTAGCTCAGACAACGTTAAGGTTTACATGTAGTGGCATATTGCTCCTGCAGGACTGACCACAGTAATAATTAAAGAGTGGAAAGAAAGAAAGTTGGTCGAGCAGCTGGCAGCAGCAACTATGACTCTCTTAAGGCAGCCAAATGCCTCGTCACTCGGCGAAATTTATTTGAAAACTCGAGGAAATCGTCGTTGAAGTAACTCAGACAACGGTAACATGGACAGGTGGTGGCGTATCGCTTCTGCAGGACTGACCACAGTACGATTTAAGGGGAGGAAAGATTCAAAGAAGGGGGAGCAGCTGCCTGCAGTAACTATGACGCTCTTAAGGTAGCCAAATGCCTCGTCACTCGGCGAAATTTATTTGAAAACGCGAGGAAATCGTCGTTGAAGTAAATCAGACAACGGTAACATGCACAGGTGGTGGCGTATCGCTTTGCAGGACTGACCACAGTACGATTTAAGGGGAGGAAAGATTCAAAGAAGGGGGAGCAGCTGCCTGCAGTAACTATGACGCTCTTAAGGTAGCCAAATGCCTCGTCACTCGGCGAAATTTATTTGAAAACGCGAGGAAATCGTCGTTGAAGTAAATCAGACAACGGTAACATGCACAGGTGGTGGCGTATCGCTTTGCAGGACTGACCACAGTACGATTTAAAGGGAGGAAAGATTCAAAGAAGGGGGAGCAGCTGGCTGCAGTAACTATGACTCTCTTAAGGTAGCCAAATGCCTCGTCACTCGGTGAGATTTATTTGAAAACTCGAGGATATCGTCGTTGAAGTAAATCAGACAACGGTAACATGCACAGGTTGTGGCGTATCGCTCTGCAGGACTGACCACAGTACGATTTAAAGGGAGGAAAGATTCAAAGAAGGGGGAGCAGCTGGCTGCAGTGACTATGACTCTCTTAAGGTAGCCAAATGCCTCGTCACTCGGCGAAATTTATTTGAAAACTCGAGGAAATCGTTGTTGTGGTAACTCAGACAACGGTAACATGGACAGGTGGTGGCGTATCGCTTCTGCAGGACTGACCACAGTACGATTTAAAGGGAGGAAAGATTCAAAGAAGGGGGAGCAGCTGCCTGCAGTAACTATGACGCTCTTAAGGTAGCCAAATGCCTCGTCACTCGGCGAAATTTATTTGAAAACGCGAGGAAATCGTCGTTGAAGTAAATCAGACAACGGTAACATGCACAGGTTGTGGCGTATCGCTCTGCAGGACTGACCACAGTACGATTTAAAGGGAGGAAAGATTCAAAGAAGGGGGAGCAGCTGGCTGCAGTGACTATGACTCTCTTAAGGTAGCCAAATGCCTCGTCACTCGGCGAAATTTATTTGAAAACTCGAGGAAATCGTTGTTGTGGTAACTCAGACAACGGTAACATGGACAGGTGGTGGCGTATCGCTTCTGCAGGACTGACCACAGTACGATTTAAAGGGAGGAAAGATTCAAAGAAGGGGGAGCAGCTGCCTGCAGTAACTATGACGCTCTTAAGGTAGCCAAATGCCTCGTCACTCGGCGAAATTTATTTGAAAACGCGAGGAAATCGTCGTTGAAGTAAATCAGACAACGGTAACATGCACAGGTGGTGGCGTATCGCTCTGCAGGACTGACCACAGTACGATTTAAATTGAGGAAAGATTCAAAGAAGGGGGAGCAGCTGGCTGCAGTAACTATGACTCTCTTAAGGTAGCCAAATGCCTCGTCACTCGGCGAGATTTATTTGAAAACTCGAGGAAATCGTCGTTGAAGTAAATCAGACAACGGTAACATGCACAGGTTGTGGCGTATCGCTCTGCAGGACTGACCACAGTACGATTTAAAGGGAGGAAAGATTCAAAGAAGGGGGAGCAGCTGGCTGCAGTAACTATGACTCTCTTAAGGTAGCCAAATGCCTCGTCACTCGGCGAAATTTATTTTAAAACTCGAGGAAATCGTTGTTAAAGTAACTCAGACAACGGTAACATGGACAGGTGGTGGCGTATTGCTTCTGCAGGACTGACCACAGTACGATTTAAAGGGAGGAAGGATTCAATGAAGGGGGAGCAGCTGGCTGCAGTAACTATGACGCTTATAAGGTAGCCAAATGCCTCGTCATCCGGCGAGGTACATTTGCTAACTCGAGAGACTCGTAGTGGGAGTAACAGAGACGACGTTAACGTGGACATATAGTGGCACATCGGTTCTGTAGGACAGCCATAGCAAGAATGATAGAGAGAATGGGCTTAGAAAAGCGGGGGCAGCAGGCAGGGGTACTATGACTCCCTTAAGGTAGCCAAATGCCTCGTCACCATGTAAATTTTTTTTTGAAAACTCGAGGATATTTTCGTTAAGGTAGCTCAGACAACGTTAAGGTTTACATGTAGTGGCATATTGCTCCTGCAGGACTGACCACAGTAATAATTAAAGAGTGGAAAGAAAGAAAGTTGGTCGAGCAGCTGGCAGCAGCAACTATGACTCTCTTAAGGCAGCCAAATGCCTCGTCACTCGGCGAAATTTATTTGAAAACTCGAGGAAATCGTCGTTGAAGTAACTCAGACAACGGTAACATGGACAGGTGGTGGCGTATCGCTCTGCAGGACTGACCACAGTACGATTTAAAGGGAGGAAAGATTCAAAGAAGGGGGAGCAGCTGGCTGCAGTAACTATGACTCTCTTAAGGTAGCCAAATGCCTCGTCACTCGGTGAGATTTATTTGAAAACTCGAGGATATCGTCGTTGAAGTAAATCAGACAACGGTAACATGCACAGGTTGTGGCGTATCGCTCTGCAGGACTGACCACAGTACGATTTAAAGGGAGGAAAGATTCAAAGAAGGGGGAGCAGCTGGCTGCAGTGACTATGACTCTCTTAAGGTAGCCAAATGCCTCGTCACTCGGCGAAATTTATTTGAAAACTCGAGGAAATCGTTGTTGTGGTAACTCAGACAACGGTAACATGGACAGGTGGTGGCGTATCGCTTCTGCAGGACTGACCACAGTACGATTTAAAGGGAGGAAAGATTCAAAGAAGGGGGAGCAGCTGCCTGCAGTAACTATGACGCTCTTAAGGTAGCCAAATGCCTCGTCACTCGGCGAAATTTATTTGAAAACGCGAGGAAATCGTCGTTGAAGTAAATCAGACAACGGTAACATGCACAGGTGGTGGCGTATCGCTCTGCAGGACTGACCACAGTACGATTTAAATTGAGGAAAGATTCAAAGAAGGGGGAGCAGCTGGCTGCAGTAACTATGACTCTCTTAAGGTAGCCAAATGCCTCGTCACTCGGCGAGATTTATTTGAAAACTCGAGGAAATCGTCGTTGAAGTAAATCAGACAACGGTAACATGCACAGGTTGTGGCGTATCGCTCTGCAGGACTGACCACAGTACGATTTAAAGGGAGGAAAGATTCAAAGAAGGGGGAGCAGCTGGCTGCAGTGACTATGACTCTCTTAAGGTAGCCAAATGCCTCGTCACTCGGCGAAATTTATTTGAAAACTCGAGGAAATCGTTGTTGTGGTAACTCAGACAACGGTAACATGGACAGGTGGTGGCGTATCGCTTCTGCAGGACTGACCACAGTACGATTTGAAGGGAGGAAAGATTCAAAGAAGGGGGAGCAGCTGGCTGCAGTAACTATGACTCTCTTAAGGTAGCCAAATGCCTCGTCATCCGGCGAGGTACATTTGCTAACTCGAGAGACTCGTAGTGGGAGTAACAGAGACGACGTTAACGTGGACATATAGTGGCACATCGGTTCTGTAGGACAGCCATAGCAAGAATGATAGAGAGGATGGGCTTAGAAAAGTGGGAGCAGCAGGCAGGGGTACTATGACTCCCTTAAGGTAGCCAAATGCCTCGTCACCATGTAAATTTTTTTTTGAAAACTCGAGGATATTTTCGTTAAGGTAGCTCAGACAACGTTAAGGTTTACATGTAGTGGCATATTGCTCCTGCAGGACTGACCACAGTAATAATTAAAGAGTGGAAAGAAAGAAAGTTGGTCGAGCAGCTGGCAGCAGCAACTATGACTCTCTTAAGGCAGCCAAATGCCTCGTCACTCGGCGAAATTTATTTGAAAACTCGAGGAAATCGTCGTTGAAGTAACTCAGACAACGGTAACATGGACAGGTGGTGGCGTATCGCTTCTGCAGGACTGACCACAGTACGATTTAAGGGGAGGAAAGATTCAAAGAAGGGGGAGCAGCTGCCTGCAGTAACTATGACGCTCTTAAGGTAGCCAAATGCCTCGTCACTCGGCGAAATTTATTTGAAAACGCGAGGAAATCGTCGTTGAAGTAAATCAGACAACGGTAACATGCACAGGTGGTGGCGTATCGCTTTGCAGGACTGACCACAGTACGATTTAAAGGGAGGAAAGATTCAAAGAAGGGGGAGCAGCTGGCTGCAGTAACTATGACTCTCTTAAGGTAGCCAAATGCCTCGTCACTCGGTGAGATTTATTTGAAAACTCGAGGATATCGTCGTTGAAGTAAATCAGACAACGGTAACATGCACAGGTTGTGGCGTATCGCTCTGCAGGACTGACCACAGTACGATTTAAAGGGAGGAAAGATTCAAAGAAGGGGGAGCAGCTGGCTGCAGTGACTATGACTCTCTTAAGGTAGCCAAATGCCTCGTCACTCGGCGAAATTTATTTGAAAACTCGAGGAAATCGTTGTTGTGGTAACTCAGACAACGGTAACATGGACAGGTGGTGGCGTATCGCTTCTGCAGGACTGACCACAGTACGATTTAAAGGGAGGAAAGATTCAAAGAAGGGGGAGCAGCTGGCTGCAGTAACTATGACTCTCTTAAGGTAGCCAAATGCCTCGTCACTCGGCGAAATTTATTTGAAAACTCGAGGAAATCGTTGTTGTGGTAACTCAGACAACGGTAACATGGACAGGTGGTGGCGTATCGCTTCTGCAGGACTGACCACAGTACGATTTAAAGGGAGGAAAGATTCAAAGAAGGGGGAGCAGCTGGCTGCAGTAACTATGACTCTCTTAAGGTAGCCAAATGCCTCGTCATCTGGCGAGGTACATTTGCTAACTCGAGAGACTCGTAGTGGGAGTAACAGAGACGACGTTAACGTGGACATATAGTGGCACATCGGTTCTGTAGGACAGCCATAGCAAGAATGATAGAGAGAATGGGCTTAGAAAAGTGGGAGCAGCAGGCAGGGGTACTATGACTCCCTTAAGGTTGCCAAATGCCTCGTCACCATGTAAATTTTTTTTTGAAAACTCGAGGATATTTTCGTTAAGGTAGCTCAGACAACGTTAAGGTTTACATGTAGTGGCATATTGCTCCTGCAGGACTGACCACAGTAATAATTAAAGAGTGGAAAGAAAGAAAGTTGGTCGAGCAGCTGGCAGCAGCAACTATGACTCTCTGAAGGCAGCCAAATGCCTCGTCACTCGGCGAAATTTATTTGAAAACGCGAGGAAATCGTCGTTGAAGTAGATCAGACAACGGTAACATGCACAGGTGGTGGCGTATCGCTCTGCAGGACTGACCACAGTACGATTTAAAGGGAGGAAAGATTCAAAGAAGGGGGAGCAGCTGGCTGCAGTAACTATGACTCTCTTAAGGTAGCCAAATGCCTCGTCACTCGGCGAGATTTATTTGAAAACTCGAGGATATCGTCGTTGAAGTAAATCAGACAACGGTAACATGCACAGGTTGTGGCGTATCGCTCTGCAGGACTGACCACAGTACGATTTAAAGGGAGGAAAGATTCAAAGAAGGGGGAGCAGCTGGCTGCAGTGACTATGACTCTCTTAAGGTAGCCAAATGCCTCGTCACTCGGCGAAATTTATTTGAAAACTCGAGGAAATCGTTGTTGTGGTAACTCAGACAACGGTAACATGGACAGGTGGTGGCGTATCGCTTCTGCAGGACTGACCACAGTCCGATTTAAAGGGAGGAAAGATTCAAAGAAGGGGGAGCAGCTGCCTGCAGTAACTATGACGCTCTTAAGGTAGCCAAATGCCTCGTCACTCGGCGAAATTTATTTGAAAACGCGAGGAAATCGTCGTTGAAGTAAATCAGACAACGGTAACATGCACAGGTGGTGGCGTATCGCTCTGCAGGACTGACCACAGTACGATTTAAAGGGAGGAAAGATTCAAAGAAGGGGGAGCAGCTGGCTGCAGTAACTATGACTCTCTTAAGGTAGCCAAATGCCTCGTCACTCGGCGAAATTTATTTTAAAACTCGAGGAAATCGTTGTTAAAGTAACTCAGACAACGGTAACATGGACAGGTGGTGGCGTATTGCTTCTGCAGGACTGACCACAGTACGATTTAAAGGGAGGAAGGATTCAATGAAGGGGGAGCAGCTGGCTGCAGTAACTATGACGCTTATAAGGTAGCCAAATGCCTCGTCATCCGGCGAGGTACATTTGCTAACTCGAGAGACTCGTAGTGGGAGTAACAGAGACGACGTTAACGTGGACATATACTGGCACATCGGTTCTGTAGGACAGCCATAGCAAGAATGATAGAGAGAATGGGCTTAGAAAAGTGGGAGCAGCAGGCAGGGGTACTATGACTCCCTTAAGGTAGCCAAATGCCTCGTCACCATGTAAATTTTTTTTTGAAAACTCGAGGATATTTTCGTTAAGGTAGCTCAGACAACGTTAAGGTTTACATGTAGTGGCATATTGCTCCTGCAGGACTGACCACAGTAATAATTAAAGAGTGGAAAGAAAGAAAGTTGGTCGAGCAGCTGGCAGCAGCAACTATGACTCTCTTAAGGCAGCCAAATGCCTCGTCACTCGGCGAAATTTATTTGAAAACTCGAGGAAATCGTCGTTGAAGTAACTCAGACAACGGTAACATGGACAGGTGGTGGCGTATCGCTTCTGCAGGACTGGCCACAGTACGATTTAAAGGGAGGAAAGATTCAAAGAAGGGGGAGCAGCTGCCTGCAGTAACTATGACGCTCTTAAGGTAGCCAAATGCCTCGTCACTCGGCGAAATTTATTTGAAAACGCGAGGAAATCGTCGTTGAAGTAAATCAGACAACGGTAACATGCACAGGTGGTGGCGTATCGCTCTGCAGGACTGACCACAGTACGATTTAAAGGGAGGAAAGATTCAAAGAAGGGGCGCAGCTGGCTGCAGTAACTATGACTCTCTTAAGGTAGCCAAATGCCTCGTCACTCGGCGAAATTTATTTGAAAACTCGAGGAAATCGTTGTTGTGGTAACTCAGACAACGGTAACATGGACAGGTGGTGGCGTATCGCTTCTGCAGGACTGACCACAGTACGATTTAAAGGGAGGAAAGATTCAAAGAAGGGGGAGCAGCTGGCTGCAGTAACTATGACTCTCTTAAGGTAGCCAAATGCCTCGTCATCTGGCGAGGTACATTTGCTAACTCGAGAGACTCGTAGTGGGAGTAACAGAGACGACGTTAACGTGGACATATAGTGGCACATCGGTTCTGTAGGACAGCCATAGCAAGAATGATAGAGAGAATGGGCTTAGAAAAGTGGGAGCAGCAGGCAGGGGTACTATGACTCCCTTAAGGTTGCCAAATGCCTCGTCACCATGTAAATTTTTTTTTGAAAACTCGAGGATATTTTCGTTAAGGTAGCTCAGACAACGTTAAGGTTTACATGTAGTGGCATATTGCTCCTGCAGGACTGACCACAGTAATAATTAAAGAGTGGAAAGAAAGAAAGTTGGTCGAGCAGCTGGCAGCAGCAACTATGACTCTCTGAAGGCAGCCAAATGCCTCGTCACTCGGCGAAATTTATTTGAAAACGCGAGGAAATCGTCGTTGAAGTAGATCAGACAACGGTAACATGCACAGGTGGTGGCGTATCGCTCTGCAGGACTGACCACAGTACGATTTAAAGGGAGGAAAGATTCAAAGAAGGGGGAGCAGCTGGCTGCAGTAACTATGACTCTCTTAAGGTAGCCAAATGCCTCGTCACTCGGCGAGATTTATTTGAAAACTCGAGGATATCGTCGTTGAAGTAAATCAGACAACGGTAACATGCACAGGTTGTGGCGTATCGCTCTGCAGGACTGACCACAGTACGATTTAAAGGGAGGAAAGATTCAAAGAAGGGGGAGCAGCTGGCTGCAGTGACTATGACTCTCTTAAGGTAGCCAAATGCCTCGTCACTCGGCGAAATTTATTTGAAAACTCGAGGAAATCGTTGTTGTGGTAACTCAGACAACGGTAACATGGACAGGTGGTGGCGTATCGCTTCTGCAGGACTGACCACAGTACGATTTAAAGGGAGGAAAGATTCAAAGAAGGGGGAGCAGCTGCCTGCAGTAACTATGACGCTCTTAAGGTAGCCAAATGCCTCGTCACTCGGCGAAATTTATTTGAAAACGCGAGGAAATCGTCGTTGAAGTAAATCAGACAACGGTAACATGCACAGGTGGTGGCGTATCGCTCTGCAGGACTGACCACAGTACGATTTAAAGGGAGGAAAGATTCAAAGAAGGGGGAGCAGCTGGCTGCAGTAACTATGACTCTCTTAAGGTAGCCAAATGCCTCGTCACTCGGCGAAATTTATTTTAAAACTCGAGGAAATCGTTGTTAAAGTAACTCAGACAACGGTAACATGGACAGGTGGTGGCGTATTGCTTCTGCAGGACTGACCACAGTACGATTTAAAGGGAGGAAGGATTCAATGAAGGGGGAGCAGCTGGCTGCAGTAACTATGACGCTTATAAGGTAGCCAAATGCCTCGTCATCCGGCGAGGTACATTTGCTAACTCGAGAGACTCGTAGTGGGAGTAACAGAGACGACGTTAACGCGGACATATACTGGCACATCGGTTCTGTAGGACAGCCATAGCAAGAATGATAGAGAGAATGGGCTTAGAAAAGTGGGAGCAGCAGGCAGGGGTACTATGACTCCCTTAAGGTAGCCAAATGCCTCGTCACCATGTAAATTTTTTTTTGAAAACTCGAGGATATTTTCGTTAAGGTAGCTCAGACAACGTTAAGGTTTACATGTAGTGGCATATTGCTCCTGCAGGACTGACCACAGTAATAATTAAAGAGTGGAAAGAAAGAAAGTTGGTCGAGCAGCTGGCAGCAGCAACTATGACTCTCTTAAGGCAGCCAAATGCCTCGTCACTCGGCGAAATTTATTTGAAAACTCGAGGAAATCGTCGTTGAAGTAACTCAGACAACGGTAACATGGACAGGTGGTGGCGTATCGCTTCTGCAGGACTGGCCACAGTACGATTTAAAGGGAGGAAAGATTCAAAGAAGGGGGAGCAGCTGCCTGCAGTAACTATGACGCTCTTAAGGTAGCCAAATGCCTCGTCACTCGGCGAAATTTATTTGAAAACGCGAGGAAATCGTCGTTGAAGTAAATCAGACAACGGTAACATGCACAGGTGGTGGCGTATCGCTCTGCAGGACTGACCACAGTACGATTTAAAGGGAGGAAAGATTCAAAGAAGGGGCGCAGCTGCCTGCAGTAACTATGACGCTCTTAAGGTAGCCAAATGCCTCGTCACTCGGCGAAATTTATTTGAAAACGCGAGGAAATCGTCGTTGAAGTAAATCAGACAACGGTAACATGGACAGGTGGTGGCGTATCGCTTCTGCAGGACTGACCACAGTACGATTTAAAGGGAGGAAAGATTCAAAGAAGGGGGAGCAGCTGGCTGCAGTAACTATGACTCTCTTAAGGTAGCCAAATGCCTCGTCACTCGGCGAAATTTATTTTAAAACTCGAGGAAATCGTTGTTAAAGTAACTCAGACAACGGTAACATGGACAGGTGGTGGCGTATTGCTTCTGCAGGACTGACCACAGTACGATTTAAAGGGAGGAAGGATTCAATGAAGGGGGAGCAGCTGGCTGCAGTAACTATGACGCTTATAAGGTAGCCAAATGCCTCGTCATCCGGCGAGGTACATTTGCTAACTCGAGAGACTCGTAGTGGGAGTAACAGAGACGACGTTAACGTGGACATATAGTGGCACATCGGTTCTGTAGGACAGCCATAGCAAGAATGATAGAGAGAATGGGCTTAGAAAAGTGGGAGCAGCAGGCAGGGGTACTATGACTCCCTTAAGGTAGCCAAATGCCTCGTCACCATGTAAATTTTTTTTTGAAAACTCGAGGATATTTTCGTTAAGGTAGCTCAGACAACGTTAAGGTTTACATGTAGTGGCATATTGCTCCTGCAGGACTGACCACAGTAATAATTAAAGAGTGGAAAGAAAGAAAGTTGGTCGAGCAGCTGGCAGCAGCAACTATGACTCTCTTAAGGCAGCCAAATGCCTCGTCACTCGGCGAAATTTATTTGAAAACTCGAGGAAATCGTCGTTGAAGTAACTCAGACAACGGTAACATGGACAGGTGGTGGCGTATCGCTTCTGCAGGACTGGCCACAGTACGATTTAAAGGGAGGAAAGATTCAAAGAAGGGGGAGCAGCTGCCTGCAGTAACTATGACGCTCTTAAGGTAGCCAAATGCCTCGTCACTCGGCGAAATTTATTTGAAAACGCGAGGAAATCGTCGTTGAAGTAAATCAGACAACGGTAACATGCACAGGTGGTGGCGTATCGCTCTGCAGGACTGACCACAGTACGATTTAAAGGGAGGAAAGATTCAAAGAAGGGGGAGCAGCTGGCTGCAGTAACTATGACTCTCTTAAGGTAGCCAAATGCCTCGTCACTCGGCGAAATTTATTTTAAAACTCGAGGAAATCGTTGTTAAAGTAACTCAGACAACGGTAACATGGACAGGTGGTGGCGTATTGCTTCTGCAGGACTGACCACAGTACGATTTAAAGGGAGGAAGGATTCAATGAAGGGGGAGCAGCTGGCTGCAGTAACTATGACGCTTATAAGGTAGCCAAATGCCTCGTCATCCGGCGAGGTACATTTGCTAACTCGAGAGACTCGTAGTGGGAGTAACAGAGACGACGTTAACGTGGACATATAGTGGCACATCGGTTCTGTAGGACAGCCATAGCAAGAATGATAGAGAGAATGGGCTTAGAAAAGTGGGAGCAGCAGGCAGGGGTACTATGACTCCCTTAAGGTAGCCAAATGCCTCGTCACCATGTAAATTTTTTTTTGAAAACTCGAGGATATTTTCGTTAAGGTAGCTCAGACAACGTTAAGGTTTACATGTAGTGGCATATTGCTCCTGCAGGACTGACCACAGTAATAATTAAAGAGTGGAAAGAAAGAAAGTTGGTCGAGCAGCTGGCAGCAGCAACTATGACTCTCTTAAGGCAGCCAAATGCCTCGTCACTCGGCGAAATTTATTTGAAAACTCGAGGAAATCGTCGTTGAAGTAACTCAGACAACGGTAACATGGACAGGTGGTGGCGTATCGCTTCTGCAGGACTGACCACAGTACGATTTAAAGGGAGGAAAGATTCAAAGAAGGGGGAGCAGCTGCCTGCAGTAACTATGACGCTCTTAAGGTAGCCAAATGCCTCGTCACTCGGCGAAATTTATTTGAAAACGCGAGGAAATCGTCGTTGAAGTAAATCAGACAACGGTAACATGCACAGGTGGTGGCGTATCGCTCTGCAGGACTGACCACAGTACGATTTAAAGGGAGGAAAGATTCAAAGAAGGGGGAGCAGCTGGCTGCAGTAACTATGACTCTCTTAAGGTAGCCAAATGCCTCGTCACTCGGCGAGATTTATTTGAAAACTCGAGGATATCGTCGTTGAAGTAAATCAGACAACGGTAACATGCACAGGTTGTGGCGTATCGCTCTGCAGGACTGACCACAGTACGATTTAAAGGGAGGAAAGATTCAAAGAAGGGGGAGCAGCTGGCTGCAGTGACTATGACTCTCTTAAGGTAGCCAAATGCCTCGTCACTCGGCGAAATTTATTTGAAAACTCGAGGAAATCGTTGTTGTGGTAACTCAGACAACGGTAACATGGACAGGTGGTGGCGTATCGCTTCTGCAGGACTGACCACAGTACGATTTAAAGGGAGGAAAGATTCAAAGAAGGGGGAGCAGCTGCCTGCAGTAACTATGACGCTCTTAAGGTAGCCAAATGCCTCGTCACTCGGCGAAATTTATTTGAAAACGCGAGGAAATCGTCGTTGAAGTAAATCAGACAACGGTAACATGCACAGGTGGTGGCGTATCGCTCTGCAGGACTGACCACAGTACGATTTAAATTGAGGAAAGATTCAAAGAAGGGGGAGCAGCTGGCTGCAGTAACTATGACTCTCTTAAGGTAGCCAAATGCCTCGTCACTCGGCGAGATTTATTTGAAAACTCGAGGAAATCGTCGTTGAAGTAAATCAGACAACGGTAACATGCACAGGTTGTGGCGTATCGCTCTGCAGGACTGACCACAGTACGATTTAAAGGGAGGAAAGATTCAAAGAAGGGGGAGCAGCTGGCTGCAGTGACTATGACTCTCTTAAGGTAGCCAAATGCCTCGTCACTCGGCGAAATTTATTTGAAAACTCGAGGAAATCGTTGTTGTGGTAACTCAGACAACGGTAACATGGACAGGTGGTGGCGTATCGCTTCTGCAGGACTGACCACAGTACGATTTAAAGGGAGGAAAGATTCAAAGAAGGGGGAGCAGCTGGCTGCAGTAACTATGACTCTCTTAAGGTAGCCAAATGCCTCGTCATCCGGCGAGGTACATTTGCTAACTCGAGAGACTCGTAGTGGGAGTAACAGAGACGACGTTAACGTGGACATATAGTGGCACATCGGTTCTGTAGGACAGCCATAGCAAGAATGATAGAGGGAATGGGCTTAGAAAAGTGGGAGCAGCAGGCAGGGGTACTATGACTCCCTTAAGGTAGCCAAATGCCTCGTCACCATGTAAATTTTTTTTTGAAAACTCGAGGATATTTTCGTTAAGGTAGCTCAGACAACGTTAAGGTTTACATGTAGTGGCATATTGCTCCTGCAGGACTGACCACAGTAATAATTAAAGAGTGGAAAGAAAGAAAGTTGGTCGAGCAGCTGGCAGCAGCAACTATGACTCTCTTAAGGCAGCCAAATGCCTCGTCACTCGGCGAAATTTATTTGAAAACTCGAGGAAATCGTCGTTGAAGTAACTCAGACAACGGTAACATGGACAGGTGGTGGCGTATCGCTTCTGCAGGACTGACCACAGTACGATTTAAAGGGAGGAAAGATTCAAAGAAGGGGGAGCAGCTGCCTGCAGTAACTATGACGCTCTTAAGGTAGCCAAATGCCTCGTCACTCGGCGAAATTTATTTGAAAACGCGAGGAAATCGTCGTTGAAGTAGATCAGACAACGGTAACATGCACAGGTGGTGGCGTATCGCTCTGCAGGACTGACCACAGTACGATTTAAAGGGAGGAAAGATTCAAAGAAGGGGGAGCAGCTGGCTGCAGTAACTATGACTCTCTTAAGGTAGCCAAATGCCTCGTCACTCGGCGAGATTTATTTGAAAACTCGAGGATATCGTCGTTGAAGTAAATCAGACAACGGTAACATGCACAGGTTGTGGCGTATCGCTCTGCAGGACTGACCACAGTACGATTTAAAGGGAGGAAAGATTCAAAGAAGGGGGAGCAGCTGGCTGCAGTGACTATGACTCTCTTAAGGTAGCCAAATGCCTCGTCACTCGGCGAAATTTATTTGAAAACTCGAGGAAATCGTTGTTGTGGTAACTCAGACAACGGTAACATGGACAGGTGGTGGCGTATCGCTTCTGCAGGACTGACCACAGTACGATTTAAAGGGAGGAAAGATTCAAAGAAGGGGGAGCAGCTGCCTGCAGTAACTATGACGCTCTTAAGGTAGCCAAATGCCTCGTCACTCGGCGAAATTTATTTGAAAACGCGAGGAAATCGTCGTTGAAGTAAATCAGACAACGGTAACATGCACAGGTGGTGGCGTATCGCTCTGCAGGACTGACCACAGTACGATTTAAAGGGAGGAAAGATTCAAAGAAGGGGGAGCAGCTGGCTGCAGTAACTATGACTCTCTTAAGGTAGCCAAATGCCTCGTCACTCGGCGAGATTTATTTGAAAACTCGAGGAAATCGTCGTTGAAGTAAATCAGACAACGGTAACAAGCACAGGTTGTGGCGTATCGCTCTGCAGGACTGACCACAGTACGATTTAAAGGGAGGAAAGATTCAAAGAAGGGGGAGCAGCTGGCTGCAGTGACTATGACTCTCTTAAGGTAGCCAAATGCCTCGTCACTCGGCGAAATTTATTTGAAAACTCGAGGAAATCGTTGTTGTGGTAACTCAGACAACGGTAACATGGACAGGTGGTGGCGTATCGCTTCTGCAGGACTGACCACAGTACGATTTAAAGGGAGGAAAGATTCAAAGAAGGGGGAGCAGCTGCCTGCAGTAACTATGACGCTCTTAAGGTAGCCAAATGCCTCGTCACTCGGCGAAATTTATTTGAAAACGCGAGGAAATCGTCGTTGAAGTAAATCAGACAACGGTAACATGCAGAGGTGGTGGCGTATCGCTCTGCAGGACTGACCACAGTACGATTTAAAGGGAGGAAAGATTCAAAGAAGGGGGAGCAGCTGGCTGCAGTAACTATGACTCTCTTAAGGTAGCCAAATGCCTCGTCACTCGGCAAAATTTATTTTAAAACTCGAGGAAATCGTCGTTGAAGTAAATCAGACAACGGTAACATGCACAGGTGGTGGCGTATTGCTTCTGCAGGACTGACCACAGTACGATTTAAAGGGAGGAAGGATTCAAAGAAGGGGGAGCAGCTGGCTGCAGTAACTATGACGCTTATAAGGTAGCCAAATGCCTCGTCATCCGGCGAGGTACATTTGCTAACTCGAGAGACTCGTAGTGGGAGTAACAGAGACGACGTTAACGTGGACATATAGTGGCACATCGGTTCTGTAGGACAGCCATAGCAAGAATGATAGAGAGAATGGGCTTAGAAAAGTGGGAGCAGCAGGCAGGGGTACTATGACTCCCTTAAGGTAGCCAAATGCCTCGTCACCATGTAAATTTTTTTTTGAAAACTCGAGGATATTTTCGTTAAGGTAGCTCAGACAACGTTAAGGTTTACATGTAGTGGCATATTGCTCCTGCAGGACTGACCACAGTAATAATTAAAGAGTGGAAAGAAAGAAAGTTGGTCGAGCAGCTGGCAGCAGCAACTATGACTCTCTTAAGGCAGCCAAATGCCTCGTCACTCGGCGAAATTTATTTGAAAACTCGAGGAAATCGTCGTTGAAGTAACTCAGACAACGGTAACATGGACAGGTGGTGGCGTATCGCTTCTGCAGGACTGGCCACAGTACGATTTAAAGGGAGGAAAGATTCGAAGAAGGGGGAGCAGCTGCCTGCAGTAACTATGACGCTCTTAAGGTAGCCAAATGCCTCGTCACTCGGCGAAATTTATTTGAAAACGCGAGGAAATCGTCGTTGAAGTAAATCAGACAACGGTAACATGCACAGGTGGTGGCGTATCGCTCTGCAGGACTGACCACAGTACGATTTAAAGGGAGGAAAGATTCAAAGAAGGGGGAGCAGCTGGCTGCAGTAACTATGACTCTCTTAAGGTAGCCAAATGCCTCGTCACTCGGCGAAATTTATTTTAAAACTCGAGGAAATCGTTGTTAAAGTAACTCAGACAACGGTAACATGGACAGGTGGTGGCGTATTGCTTCTGCAGGACTGACCACAGTACGATTTAAAGGGAGGAAGGATTCAATGAAGGGGGAGCAGCTGGCTGCAGTAACTATGACGCTTATAAGGTAGCCAAATGCCTCGTCATCCGGCGAGGTACATTTGCTAACTCGAGAGACTCGTAGTGGGAGTAACAGAGACGACGTTAACGTGGACATATAGTGGCACATCGGTTCTGTAGGACAGCCATAGCAAGAATGATAGAGAGAATGGGCTTAGAAAAGTGGGAGCAGCAGGCAGGGGTACTATGACTCCCTTAAGGTAGCCAAATGCCTCGTCACCATGTAAATTTTTTTTTGAAAACTCGAGGATATTTTCGTTAAGGTAGCTCAGACAACGTTAAGGTTTACATGTAGTGGCATATTGCTCCTGCAGGACTGACCACAGTAATAATTAAAGAGTGGAAAGAAAGAAAGTTGGTCGAGCAGCTGGCAGCAGCAACTATGACTCTCTTAAGGCAGCCAAATGCCTCGTCACTCGGCGAGATTTATTTGAAAACTCGAGGAAATCGTCGTTGAAGTAAATCAGACAACGGTAACAAGCACAGGTTGTGGCGTATCGCTCTGCAGGACTGACCACAGTACGATTTAAAGGGAGGAAAGATTCAAAGAAGGGGGAGCAGCTGGCTGCAGTGACTATGACTCTCTTAAGGTAGCCAAATGCCTCGTCACTCGGCGAAATTTATTTGAAAACTCGAGGAAATCGTTGTTGTGGTAACTCAGACAACGGTAACATGGACAGGTGGTGGCGTATCGCTTCTGCAGGACTGACCACAGTACGATTTAAAGGGAGGAAAGATTCAAAGAAGGGGGAGCAGCTGCCTGCAGTAACTATGACGCTCTTAAGGTAGCCAAATGCCTCGTCACTCGGCGAAATTTATTTGAAAACGCGAGGAAATCGTCGTTGAAGTAAATCAGACAACGGTAACATGCAGAGGTGGTGGCGTATCGCTCTGCAGGACTGACCACAGTACGATTTAAAGGGAGGAAAGATTCAAAGAAGGGGGAGCAGCTGGCTGCAGTAACTATGACTCTCTTAAGGTAGCCAAATGCCTCGTCACTCGGCAAAATTTATTTTAAAACTCGAGGAAATCGTCGTTGAAGTAAATCAGACAACGGTAACATGCACAGGTGGTGGCGTATTGCTTCTGCAGGACTGACCACAGTACGATTTAAAGGGAGGAAGGATTCAAAGAAGGGGGAGCAGCTGGCTGCAGTAACTATGACGCTTATAAGGTAGCCAAATGCCTCGTCATCCGGCGAGGTACATTTGCTAACTCGAGAGACTCGTAGTGGGAGTAACAGAGACGACGTTAACGTGGACATATAGTGGCACATCGGTTCTGTAGGACAGCCATAGCAAGAATGATAGAGAGAATGGGCTTAGAAAAGTGGGAGCAGCAGGCAGGGGTACTATGACTCCCTTAAGGTAGCCAAATGCCTCGTCACCATGTAAATTTTTTTTTGAAAACTCGAGGATATTTTCGTTAAGGTAGCTCAGACAACGTTAAGGTTTACATGTAGTGGCATATTGCTCCTGCAGGACTGACCACAGTAATAATTAAAGAGTGGAAAGAAAGAAAGTTGGTCGAGCAGCTGGCAGCAGCAACTATGACTCTCTTAAGGCAGCCAAATGCCTCGTCACTCGGCGAAATTTATTTGAAAACTCGAGGAAATCGTCGTTGAAGTAACTCAGACAACGGTAACATGGACAGGTGGTGGCGTATCGCTTCTGCAGGACTGGCCACAGTACGATTTAAAGGGAGGAAAGATTCGAAGAAGGGGGAGCAGCTGCCTGCAGTAACTATGACGCTCTTAAGGTAGCCAAATGCCTCGTCACTCGGCGAAATTTATTTGAAAACGCGAGGAAATCGTCGTTGAAGTAAATCAGACAACGGTAACATGCACAGGTGGTGGCGTATCGCTCTGCAGGACTGACCACAGTACGATTTAAAGGGAGGAAAGATTCAAAGAAGGGGGAGCAGCTGGCTGCAGTAACTATGACTCTCTTAAGGTAGCCAAATGCCTCGTCACTCGGCGAAATTTATTTTAAAACTCGAGGAAATCGTTGTTAAAGTAACTCAGACAACGGTAACATGGACAGGTGGTGGCGTATTGCTTCTGCAGGACTGACCACAGTACGATTTAAAGGGAGGAAGGATTCAATGAAGGGGGAGCAGCTGGCTGCAGTAACTATGACGCTTATAAGGTAGCCAAATGCCTCGTCATCCGGCGAGGTACATTTGCTAACTCGAGAGACTCGTAGTGGGAGTAACAGAGACGACGTTAACGTGGACATATAGTGGCACATCGGTTCTGTAGGACAGCCATAGCAAGAATGATAGAGAGAATGGGCTTAGAAAAGTGGGAGCAGCAGGCAGGGGTACTATGACTCCCTTAAGGTAGCCAAATGCCTCGTCACCATGTAAATTTTTTTTTGAAAACTCGAGGATATTTTCGTTAAGGTAGCTCAGACAACGTTAAGGTTTACATGTAGTGGCATATTGCTCCTGCAGGACTGACCACAGTAATAATTAAAGAGTGGAAAGAAAGAAAGTTGGTCGAGCAGCTGGCAGCAGCAACTATGACTCTCTTAAGGCAGCCAAATGGCTCGTCACTCGGCGAAATTTATTTGAAAACTCGAGGAAATCGTCGTTGAAGTAACTCAGACAACGGTAACATGGACAGGTGGTGGCGTATCGCTTCTGCAGGACTGGCCACAGTACGATTTAAAGGGAGGAAAGATTCAAAGAAGGGGGAGCAGCTGCCTGCAGTAACTATGACGCTCTTAAGGTAGCCAAATGCCTCGTCACTCGGCGAAATTTATTTGAAAACGCGAGGAAATCGTCGTTGAAGTAAATCAGACAACGGTAACATGCACAGGTGGTGGCGTATCGCTCTGCAGGACTGACCACAGTACGATTTAAAGGGAGGAAAGATTCAAAGAAGGGGGAGCAGCTGGCTGCAGTAACTATGACTCTCTTAAGGTAGCCAAATGCCTCGTCACTCGGCGAAATTTATTTTAAAACTCGAGGAAATCGTTGTTAAAGTAACTCAGACAACGGTAACATGGACAGGTGGTGGCGTATTGCTTCTGCAGGACTGACCACAGTACGATTTAAAGGGAGGAAGGATTCAATGAAGGGGGAGCAGCTGGCTGCAGTAACTATGACGCTTATAAGGTAGCCAAATGCCTCGTCATCCGGCGAGGTACATTTGCTAACTCGAGAGACTCGTAGTGGGAGTAACAGAGACGACGTTAACGTGGACATATAGTGGCACATCGGTTCTGTAGGACAGCCATAGCAAGAATGATAGAGAGAATGGGCTTAGAAAAGTGGGAGCAGCAGGCAGGGGTACTATGACTCCCTTAAGGTAGCCAAATGCCTCGTCACCATGTAAATTTTTTTTTGAAAACTCGAGGATATTTTCGTTAAGGTAGCTCAGACAACGTTAAGGTTTACATGTAGTGGCATATTGCTCCTGCAGGACTGACCACAGTAATAATTAAAGAGTGGAAAGAAAGAAAGTTGGTCGAGCAGCTGGCAGCAGCAACTATGACTCTCTTAAGGCAGCCAAATGCCTCGTCACTCGGCGAAATTTATTTGAAAACTCGAGGAAATCGTCGTTGAAGTAACTCAGACAACGGTAACATGGACAGGTGGTGGCGTATCGCTTCTGCAGGACTGACCACAGTACGATTTAAAGGGAGGAAAGATTCAAAGAAGGGGGAGCAGCTGCCTGCAGTAACTATGACGCTCTTAAGGTAGCCAAATGCCTCGTCACTCGGCGAAATTTATTTGAAAACGCGAGGAAATCGTCGTTGAAGTAAATCAGACAACGGTAACATGCACAGGTGGTGGCGTATCGCTCTGCAGGACTGACCACAGTACGATTTAAAGGGAGGAAAGATTCAAAGAAGGGGGAGCAGCTGGCTGCAGTAACTATGACTCTCTTAAGGTAGCCAAATGCCTCGTCACTCGGCGAGATTTATTTGAAAACTCGAGGAAATCGTCGTTGAAGTAAATCAGACAACGGTAACAAGCACAGGTTGTGGCGTATCGCTCTGCAGGACTGACCACAGTACGATTTAAAGGGAGGAAAGATTCAAAGAAGGGGGAGCAGCTGGCTGCAGTGACTATGACTCTCTTAAGGTAGCCAAATGCCTCGTCACTCGGCGAAATTTATTTGAAAACTCGAGGAAATCGTTGTTGTGGTAACTCAGACAACGGTAACATGGACAGGTGGTGGCGTATCGCTTCTGCAGGACTGACCACAGTACGATTTAAAGGGAGGAAAGATTCAAAGAAGGGGGAGCAGCTGCCTGCAGTAACTATGACGCTCTTAAGGTAGCCAAATGCCTCGTCACTCGGCGAAATTTATTTGAAAACGCGAGGAAATCGTCGTTGAAGTAAATCAGACAACGGTAACATGCACAGGTGGTGGCGTATCGCTCTGCAGGACTGACCACAGTACGATTTAAAGGGAGGAAAGATTCAAAGAAGGGGGAGCAGCTGGCTGCAGTAACTATGACTCTCTTAAGGTAGCCAAATGCCTCGTCACTCGGCAAAATTTATTTTAAAACTCGAGGAAATCGTCGTTGAAGTAAATCAGACAACGGTAACATGCACAGGTGGTGGCGTATTGCTTCTGCAGGACTGACCACAGTACGATTTAAAGGGAGGAAGGATTCAAAGAAGGGGGAGCAGCTGGCTGCAGTAACTATGACGCTTATAAGGTAGCCAAATGCCTCGTCATCCGGCGAGGTACATTTGCTAACTCGAGAGACTCGTAGTGGGAGTAACAGAGACGACGTTAACGTGGACATATAGTGGCACATCGGTTCTGTAGGACAGCCATAGCAAGAATGATAGAGAGAATGGGCTTAGAAAAGTGGGAGCAGCAGGCAGGGGTACTATGACTCCCTTAAGGTAGCCAAATGCCTCGTCACCATGTAAATTTTTTTTTGAAAACTCGAGGATATTTTCGTTAAGGTAGCTCAGACAACGTTAAGGTTTACATGTAGTGGCATATTGCTCCTGCAGGACTGACCACAGTAATAATTAAAGAGTGGAAAGAAAGAAAGTTGGTCGAGCAGCTGGCAGCAGCAACTATGACTCTCTTAAGGCAGCCAAATGCCTCGTCACTCGGCGAAATTTATTTGAAAACTCGTGGAAATCGTCGTTGAAGTAACTCAGACAACGGTAACATGGACAGGTGGTGGCGTATCGCTTCTGCAGGACTGACCACAGTACGATTTAAAGGGAGGAAAGATTCAAAGAAGGGGGAGCAGCTGCCTGCAGTAACTATGACGCTCTTAAGGTAGCCAAATGCCTCGTCACTCGGCGAAATTTATTTGAAAACGCGAGGAAATCGTCGTTGAAGTAAATCAGACAACGGTAACATGCACAGGTGGTGGCGTATCGCTCTGCAGGACTGACCACAGTACGATTTAAAGGGAGGAAAGATTCAAAGAAGGGGGAGCAGCTGGCTGCAGTAATTATGACTCTCTTAAGGTAGCCAAATGCCTCGTCACTCGGCGAAATTTATTTTAAAACTCGAGGAAATCGTTGTTAAAGTAACTCAGACAACGGTAACATGGACAGGTGGTGGCGTATTGCTTCTGCAGGACTGACCACAGTACGATTTAAAGGGAGGAAGGATTCAATGAAGGGGGAGCAGCTGGCTGCAGTAACTATGACGCTTATAAGGTAGCCAAATGCCTCGTCATCCGGCGAGGTACATTTGCTAACTCGAGAGACTCGTAGTGGGAGTAACAGAGACGACGTTAACGTGGACATATAGTGGCACATCGGTTCTGTAGGACAGCCATAGCAAGAATGATAGAGAGAATGGGCTTAGAAAAGTGGGAGCAGCAGGCAGGGGTACTATGACTCCCTTAAGGTAGCCAAATGCCTCGTCACCATGTAAATTTTTTTTTGAAAACTCGAGGATATTTTCGTTAAGGTAGCTCAGACAACGTTAAGGTTTACATGTAGTGGCATATTGCTCCTGCAGGACTGACCACAGTAATAATTAAAGAGTGGAAAGAAAGAAAGTTGGTCGAGCAGCTGGCAGCAGCAACTATGACTCTCTTAAGGCAGCCAAATGGCTCGTCACTCGGCGAAATTTATTTGAAAACTCGAGGAAATCGTCGTTGAAGTAACTCAGACAACGGTAACATGGACAGGTGGTGGCGTATCGCTTCTGCAGGACTGACCACAGTACGATTTAAAGGGAGGAAAGATTCAAAGAAGGGGGAGCAGCTGGCTGCAGTGACTATGACTCTCTTAAGGTAGCCAAATGCCTCGTCACTCGGCGAAATTTATTTGAAAACTCGAGGAAATCGTTGTTGTGGTAACTCAGACAACGGTAACATGGACAGGTGGTGGCGTATCGCTTCTGCAGGACTGACCACAGTACGATTTAAAGGGAGGAAAGATTCAAAGAAGGGGGAGCAGCTGGCTGCAGTAACTATGACGCTCTTAAGGTAGCCAAATGCCTCGTCACTCGGCGAAATTTATTTGAAAACGCGAGGAAATCGTCGTTGAAGTAAATCAGACAACGGTAACATGCACAGGTGGTGGCGTATCGCTCTGCAGGACTGACCACAGTACGATTTAAAGGGAGGAAAGCTTCAAAGAAGGGGGAGCAGCTGGCTGCAGTAACTATGACTCTCTTAAGGTAGCCAAATGCCTCGTCACTCGGCAAAATTTATTTTAAAACTCGAGGAAATCGTCGTTGAAGTAAATCAGACAACGGTAACATGCACAGGTGGTGGCGCATTGCTTCTGCAGGACTGACCACAGTACGATTTAAAGGGAGGAAGGATTCAAAGAAGGGGGAGCAGCTGGCTGCAGTAACTATGACGCTTGTAAGGTAGCCAAATGCCTCGTCATCCGGCGAGGTACATTTGCTAACTCGAGAGACTCGTAGTGGGAGTAACAGAGACGACGTTAACGTGGACATATAGTGGCACATCGGTTCTGTAGGACAGCCATAGCAAGAATGATAGAGAGAATGGGCTTAGAAAAGTGGGAGCAGCAGGCAGGGGTACTATGACTCCCTTAAGGTAGCCAAATGCCTCGTCACCATGTAATTTTTTTTTTGAAAACTCGAGGATATTTTCGTTAAGGTAGCTCAGACAACGTTAAGGTTTACATGTAGTGGCATATTGCTCCTGCAGGACTGACCACAGTAATAATTAAAGAGTGGAAAGAAAGAAAGTTGGTCGAGCAGCTGGCAGCAGCAACTATGACTCTCTTAAGGCAGCCAAATGCCTCGTCACTCGGCGAAATTTATTTGAAAACTCGAGGAAATCGTCGTTGAAGTAAATCAGACAACGGTAACATGCACAGGTGGTGGCGTATCGCTCTGCAGGACTGACCACAGTACGATTTAAAGGGAGGAAAGATTCAAAGAAGGGGGAGCAGCTGGCTGCAGTAACTATGACTCTCTTAAGGTAGCCAAATGCCTCGTCACTCGGCGAAATTTATTTTAAAACTCGAGGAAATCGTTGTTAAAGTAACTCAGACAACGGTAACATGGACAGGTGGTGGCGTATTGCTTCTGCAGGACTGACCACAGTACGATTTAAAGGGAGGAAGGATTCAATGAAGGGGGAGCAGCTGGCTGCAGTAACTATGACGCTTATAAGGTAGCCAAATGCCTCGTCATCCGGCGAGGTACATTTGCTAACTCGAGAGACTCGTAGTGGGAGTAACAGAGACGACGTTAACGTGGACATATAGTGGCACATCGGTTCTGTAGGACAGCCATAGCAAGAATGATAGAGAGAATGGGCTTAGAAAAGTGGGAGCAGCAGGCAGGGGTACTATGACTCCCTTAAGGTAGCCAAATGCCTCGTCACCATGTAAATTTTTTTTTGAAAACTCGAGGATATTTTCGTTAAGGTAGCTCAGACAACGTTAAGGTTTACATGTAGTGGCATATTGCTCCTGCAGGACTGACCACAGTAATAATTAAAGAGTGGAAAGAAAGAAAGTTGGTCGAGCAGCTGGCAGCAGCAACTATGACTCTCTTAAGGCAGCCAAATGCCTCGTCACTCGGCGAAATTTATTTGAAAACTCGAGGAAATCGTCGTTGAAGTAACTCAGACAACGGTAACATGGACAGGTGGTGGCGTATCGCTTCTGCAGGACTGACCACAGTACGATTTAAAGGGAGGAAAGATTCAAAGAAGGGGGAGCAGCTGCCTGCAGTAACTATGACGCTCTTAAGGTAGCCAAATGCCTCGTCACTCGGCGAAATTTATTTGAAAACGCGAGGAAATCGTCGTTGAAGTAAATCAGACAACGGTAACATGCACAGGTGGTGGCGTATCGCCCTGCAGGACTGACCACAGTACGATTTAAAGGGAGGAAAGATTCAAAGAAGGGGGAGCAGCTGGCTGCAGTAACTATGACTCTCTTAAGGTAGCCAAATGCCTCGTCACTCGGCGAGATTTATTTGAAAACTCGAGGAAATCGTCGTTGAAGTAAATCAGACAACGGTAACAAGCACAGGTTGTGGCGTATCGCTCTGCAGGACTGACCACAGTACGATTTAAAGGGAGGAAAGCTTCAAAGAAGGGGGAGCAGCTGGCTGCAGTGACTATGACTCTCTTAAGGTAGCCAAATGCCTCGTCACTCGGCGAAATTTATTTGAAAACTCGAGGAAATCGTTGTTGTGGTAACTCAGACAACGGTAACATGGACAGGTGGTGGCGTATCGCTTCTGCAGGACTGACCACAGTACGATTTAAAGGGAGGAAAGATTCAAAGAAGGGGGAGCAGCTGCCTGCAGTAACTATGACGCTCTTAAGGTAGCCAAATGCCTCGTCACTCGGCGAAATTTATTTAAAAACGCGAGGAAATCGTCGTTGAAGTAAATCAGACAACGGTAACATGCACAGGTGGTGGCGTATCGCTCTGCAGGACTGACCACAGTACGATTTAAAGGGAGGAAAGATTCAAAGAAGGGGGAGCAGCTGGCTGCAGTAACTATGACTCTCTTAAGGTAGCCAAATGCCTCGTCACTCGGCAAAATTTATTTTAAAACTCGAGGAAATCGTTGTTAAAGTAACTCAGACAACGGTAACATGGACAGGTGGTGGCGTATTGCTTCTGCAGGACTGACCACAGTGCGATTTAAAGGGAGGAAGGATTCAAAGAAGGGGGAGCAGCTGGCTGCAGTAACTATGACGCTTATAAGGTAGCCAAATGCCTCGTCATCCGGCGAGGTACATTTGCTAACTCGAGAGACTCGTAGTGGGAGTAACAGAGACGACGTTAACGTGGACATATAGTGGCACATCGGTTCTGTAGGACTGCCATAGCAAGAATGATAGAGAGAATGGGCTTAGAAAAGTGGGAGCAGCAGGCAGGGGTACTATGACTCCCTTAAGGTAGCCAAATGCCTCGTCACCATGTAATTTTTTTTTGAAAACTCGAGGATATTTTCGTTAAGGTAGCTCAGACAACGTTAAGGTTTACATGTAGTGGCATATTGCTCCTGCAGGACTGACCACAGTAATAATTAAAGAGTGGAAAGAAAGAAAGTTGGTCGAGCAGCTGGCAGCAGCAACTATGACTCTCTTAAGGCAGCCAAATGCCTCGTCACTCGGCGAAATTTATTTGAAAACTCGAGGAAATCGTCGTTGAAGTAACTCAGACAACGGTAACATGGACAGGTGGTAGCGTATCGCTTCTGCAGGACTGGCCACAGTACGATTTAAAGGGAGGAAAGATTCAAAGAAGGGGGAGCAGCTGCCTGCAGTAACTATGACGCTCTTAAGGTAGCCAAATGCCTCGTCACTCGGCGAATTTTATTTGAAAACGCGAGGAAATCGTCGTTGAACTAAATCAGACAACGGTAACATGCACAGGTGGTGGCGTATCGCTTCTGCAGGACTGACCACAGTACGATTTAAAGGGAGGGAAGATTCAAAGAAGGGGGAGCAGCTGCCTGCAGTAACTATGACGCTCTTAAGGTAGCCAAATGCCTCGTCACTCGGCGAAATTTATTTGAAAACGCGAGGAAATCGTCGTTGAAGTAAATCAGACAACGGTAACATGCACAGGTGGTGGCGTATCGCTCTGCAGGACTGACCACAGTACGATTTAAAGGGAGGAAAGATTCAAAGAAGGGGGAGCAGCTGGCTGCAGTAACTATGACGCTCTTAAGGTAGCCAAATGCCTCGTCACTCGGCGAGATTTATTTGAAAACTCGAGGAAATCGTCGTTGAAGTAAATCAGACAACGGTAACAAGCACAGGTTGTGGCGTATCGCTCTGCAGGACTGACCACAGTACGATTTAAAGGGAGGAAAGATTCAAAGAAGGGGGAGCAGCTGGCTGCAGTGACTATGACTCTCTTAAGGTAGCCAAATGCCTCGTCACTCGGCGAAATTTATTTGAAAACTCGAGGTAATCGTTGTTAAAGTAACTCAGACAACGGTAACATGGACAGGTGGTGGCGTATTGCTTCTGCAGGACTGACCACAGTACGATTTAAAGGGAGGAAGGATTCAATGAAGGGGGAGCAGCTGGCTGCAGTAACTATGACGCTTATAAGGTAGCCAAATGCCTCGTCATCCGGCGAGGTACATTTGCTAACTCGAGAGACTCGTAGTGGGAGTAACAGAGACGACGTTAACGTGGACATATAGTGGCACATCGGTTCTGTAGGACAGCCATAGCAAGAATGATAGAGAGAATGGGCTTAGAAAAGTGGGAGCAGCAGGCAGGGGTACTATGACTCCCTTAAGGTAGCCAAATGCCTCGTCACCATGTAAATTTTTTTTTGAAAACTCGAGGATATTTTCGTTAAGGTAGCTCAGACAACGTTAAGGTTTACATGTAGTGGCATATTGCTCCTGCAGGACTGACCACAGTAATAATTAAAGAGTGGAAAGAAAGAAAGTTGGTCGAGCAGCTGGCAGCAGCAACTATGACTCTCTTAAGGCAGCCAAATGCCTCGTCACTCGGCGAAATTTATTTGAAAACTCGAGGAAATCGTCGTTGAAGTAACTCAGACAACGGTAACATGGACAGGTGGTGGCGTATCGCTTCTGCAGGACTGACCACAGTACGATTTAAAGGGAGGAAAGATTCAAAGAAGGGGGAGCAGCTGCCTGCAGTAACTATGACGCTCTTAAGGTAGCCAAATGCCTCGTCACTCGGCGAAATTTATTTGAAAACGCGAGGAAATCGTCGTTGAAGTAAATCAGACAACGGTAACATGCACAGGTGGTGGCGTATCGCTCTGCAGGACTGACCACAGTACGATTTAAAGGGAGGAAAGATTCAAAGAAGGGGGAGCAGCTGGCTGCAGTAACTATGACTCTCTTAAGGTAGCCAAATGCCTCGTCACTCGGCGAGATTTATTTGAAAACTCGAGGAAATCGTCGTTGAAGTAAATCAGACAACGGTAACAAGCACAGGTTGTGGCGTATCGCTCTGCAGGACTGACCACAGTACGATTTAAAGGGAGGAAAGATTCAAAGAAGGGGGAGCAGCTGGCTGCAGTGACTATGACTCTCTTAAGGTAGCCAAATGCCTCGTCACTCGGCGAAATTTATTTGAAAACTCGAGGAAATCGTTGTTGTGGTAACTCAGACAACGGTAACATGGACAGGTGGTGGCGTATCGCTTCTGCAGGACTGACCACAGTACGATTTAAAGGGAGGAAAGATTCAAAGAAGGGGGAGCAGCTGCCTGCAGTAACTATGACGCTCTTAAGGTAGCCAAATGCCTCGTCACTCGGCGAAATTTATTTGAAAACGCGAGGAAATCGTCGTTGAAGTAAATCAGACAACGGTAACATGCACAGGTGGTGGCGTATCGCTCTGCAGGACTGACCACAGTACGATTTAAAGGGAGGAATGATTCAAAGAAGGGGGAGCAGCTGGCTGCAGTAACTACGACTCTCTTAAGGTAGCCAAATGCCTCGTCACTCGGCAAAATTTATTTTAAAACTCGAGGAAATCGTCGTTGAAGTAAATCAGACAACGGTAACATGCACAGGTGGTGGCGTATTGCTTCTGCAGGACTGACCACAGTACGATTTAAAGGGAGGAAGGATTCAAAGAAGGGGGAGCAGCTGGCTGCAGTAACTATGACGCTTATAAGGTAGCCAAATGCCTCGTCATCCGGCGAGGTACATTTGCTAACTCGAGAGACTCGTAGTGGGAGTAACAGAGACGACGTTAACGTGGACATATAGTGGCACATCGGTTCTGTAGGACAGCCATAGCAAGAATGATAGAGAGAATGGGCTTAGAAAAGTGGGAGCAGCAGGCAGGGGTACTATGACTCCCTTAAGGTAGCCAAATGCCTCGTCACCATGTAAATTTTTTTTTGAAAACTCGAGGATATTTTCGTTAAGGTAGCTCAGACAACGTTAAGGTTTACATGTAGTGGCATATTGCTCCTGCAGGACTGACCACAGTAATAATTAAAGAGTGGAAAGAAAGAAAGTTGGTCGAGCAGCTGGCAGCAGCAACTATGACTCTCTTAAGGCAGCCAAATGCCTCGTCACTCGGCGAAATTTATTTGAAAACTCGAGGAAATCGTCGTTGAAGTAACTCAGACAACGGTAACATGGACAGGTGGCGGCGTATCGCTTCTGCAGGACTGGCCACAGTACGATTTAAAGGGAGGAAAGATTCAAAGAAGGGGGAGCAGCTGCCTGCAGTAACTATGACGCTCTTAAGGTAGCCAAATGCCTCGTCACTCGGCGAAATTTATTTGAAAACGCGAGGAAATCGTCGTTGAAGTAAATCAGACAACGGTAACATGCACAGGTGGTGGCGTATCGCTCTGCAGGACTGACCACAGTACGATTTAAAGGGAGGAAAGATTCAAAGAAGGGGGAGCAGCTGGCTGCAGTAACTATGACTCTCTTAAGGTAGCCAAATGCCTCGTCACTCGGCGAAATTTATTTTAAAACTCGAGGAAATCGTTGTTAAAGTAACTCAGACAACGGTAACATGGACAGGTGGTGGCGTATTGCTTCTGCAGGACTGACCACAGTACGATTTAAAGGGAGGAAGGATTCAATGAAGGGGGAGCAGCTGGCTGCAGTAACTATGACGCTTATAAGGTAGCCAAATGCCTCGTCATCCGGCGAGGTACATTTGCTAACTCGAGAGACTCGTAGTGGGAGTAACAGAGACGACGTTAACGTGGACATATAGTGGCACATCGGTTCTGTAGGACAGCCATAGCAAGAATGATAGAGAGAATGGGCTTAGAAAAGTGGGAGCAGCAGGCAGGGGTACTATGACTCCCTTAAGGTAGCCAAATGCCTCGTCACCATGTAAATTGTTTTTTGAAAACTCGAGGATATTTTCGTTAAGGTAGCTCAGACAACGTTAAGGTTTACATGTAGTGGCATATTGCTCCTGCAGGACTGACCACAGTAATAATTAAAGAGTGGAAAGAAAGAAAGTTGGTCGAGCAGCTGGCAGCAGCAACTATGACTCTCTTAAGGCAGCCAAATGCCTCGTCACTCGGCGAAATTTATTTGAAAACTCGAGGAAATCGTCGTTGAAGTAACTCAGACAACGGTAACATGGACAGGTGGTGGCGTATCGCTTCTGCAGGACTGACCACAGTACGATTTAAAGGGAGGAAAGATTCAAAGAAGGGGGAGCAGCTGCCTGCAGTAACTATGACGCTCTTAAGGTAGCCAAATGCCTCGTCACTCGGCGAAATTTATTTGAAAACGCGAGGAAATCGTCGTTGAAGTAAATCAGACAACGGTAACATGCACAGGTGGTGGCGTATCGCTCTGCAGGACTGACCACAGTACGATTTAAAGGGAGGAAAGATTCAAAGAAGGGGGAGCAGCTGGCTGCCGTAACTATGACTCTCTTAAGGTAGCCAAATGCCTCGTCACTCGGCGAGATTTATTTGAAAACTCGAGGAAATCGTCGTTGAAGTAAATCAGACAACGGTAACAAGCACAGGTTGTGGCGTATCGCTCTGCAGGACTGACCACAGTACGATTTAAAGGGAGGAAAGATTCAAAGAAGGGGGAGCAGCTGGCTGCAGTGACTATGACTCTCTTAAGGTAGCCAAATGCCTCGTCACTCGGCGAAATTTATTTGAAAACTCGAGGAAATCGTTGTTGTGGTAACTCAGACAACGGTAACATGGACAGGTGGTGGCGTATCGCTTCTGCAGGACTGACCACAGTACGATTTAAAGGGAGGAAAGATTCAAAGAAGGGGGAGCAGCTGGCTGCAGTAACTATGACGCTCTTAAGGTAGCCAAATGCCTCGTCACTCGGCGAAATTTATTTGAAAACGCGAGGAAATCGTCGTTGAAGTAAATCAGACAACGGTAACATGCACAGGTGGTGGCGTATCGCTCTGCAGGACTGACCACAATACGATTTAAAGGGAGGAAAGATTCAAAGAAGGGGGAGCAGCTGGCTGCAGTAACTATGACTCTCTTAAGGTAGCCAAATGCCTCGTCACTCGGCAAAATTTATTTTAAAACTCGAGGAAATCGTCGTTGAAGTAAATCAGACAACGGTAACATGCACAGGTGGTGGCGTATTGCTTCTGCAGGACTGACCACAGTACGATTTAAAGGGAGGAAGGATTCAAAGAAGGGGGAGCAGCTGGCTGCAGTAACTATGACGCTTATAAGGTAGCCAAATGCCTCGTCATCCGGCGAGGTACATTTGCTAACTCGAGAGACTCGTAGTGGGAGTAACAGAGACGACGTTAACGTGGACATATAGTGGCACATCGGTTCTGTAGGACAGCCATAGCAAGAATGATAGAGAGAATGGGCTTCGAAAAGTGGGAGCAGCAGGCAGGGGTACTATGACTCCCTTAAGGTAGCCAAATGCCTCGTCACCATGTAAATTTTTTTTTGAAAACTCGAGGATATTTTCGTTAAGGTAGCTCAGACAACGTTAAGGTTTACATGTAGTGGCATATTGCTCCTGCAGGACTGACCACAGTAATAATTAAAGAGTGGAAAGAAAGAAAGTTGGTCGAGCAGCTGGCAGCAGCAACTATGACTCTCTTAAGGCAGCCAAATGCCTCGTCACTCGGCGAAATTTATTTGAAAACTCGAGGAAATCGTCGTTGAAGTAACTCAGACAACGGTAACATGGACAGGTGGCGGCGTATCGCTTCTGCAGGACTGGCCACAGTACGATTTAAAGGGAGGAAAGATTCAAAGAAGGGGGAGCAGCTGCCTGCAGTAACTATGACGCTCTTAAGGTAGCCAAATGCCTCGTCACTCGGCGAAATTTATTTGAAAACGCGAGGAAATCGTCGTTGAAGTAAATCAGACAACGGTAACATGCACAGGTGGTGGCGTATCGCTCTGCAGGACTGACCACAGTACGATTTAAAGGGAGGAAAGATTCAAAGAAGGGGGAGCAGCTGGCTGCAGTAACTATGACTCTCTTAAGGTAGCCAAATGCCTCGTCACTCGGCGAAATTTATTTTAAAACTCGAGGAAATCGTTGTTAAAGTAACTCAGACAACGGTAACATGGACAGGTGGTGGCGTATTGCTTCTGCAGGACTGACCACAGTACGATTTAAAGGGAGGAAGGATTCAATGAAGGGGGAGCAGCTGGCTGCAGTAACTATGACGCTTATAAGGTAGCCAAATGCCTCGTCATCCGGCGAGGTACATTTGCTAACTCGAGAGACTCGTAGTGGGAGTAACAGAGACGACGTTAACGTGGACATATAGTGGCACATCGGTTCTGTAGGACAGCCATAGCAAGAATGATAGAGAGAATGGGCTTAGAAAAGTGGGAGCAGCAGGCAGGGGTACTATGACTCCCTTAAGGTAGCCAAATGCCTCGTCACCATGTAAATTGTTTTTTGAAAACTCGAGGATATTTTCGTTAAGGTAGCTCAGACAACGTTAAGGTTTACATGTAGTGGCATATTGCTCCTGCAGGACTGACCACAGTAATAATTAAAGAGTGGAAAGAAAGAAAGTTGGTCGAGCAGCTGGCAGCAGCAACTATGACTCTCTTAAGGCAGCCAAATGCCTCGTCACTCGGCGAAATTTATTTGAAAACTCGAGGAAATCGTCGTTGAAGTAACTCAGACAACGGTAACATGGACAGGTGGTGGCGTATCGCTTCTGCAGGACTGACCACAGTACGATTTAAAGGGAGGAAAGATTCAAAGAAGGGGGAGCAGCTGCCTGCAGTAACTATGACGCTCTTAAGGTAGCCAAATGCCTCGTCACTCGGCGAAATTTATTTGAAAACGCGAGGAAATCGTCGTTGAAGTAAATCAGACAACGGTAACATGCACAGGTGGTGGCGTATCGCTCTGCAGGACTGACCACAGTACGATTTAAAGGGAGGAAAGATTCAAAGAAGGGGGAGCAGCTGGCTGCAGTAACTATGACTCTCTTAAGGTAGCCAAATGCCTCGTCACTCGGCGAGATTTATTTGAAAACTCGAGGAAATCGTCGTTGAAGTAAATCAGACAACGGTAACAAGCACAGGTTGTGGCGTATCGCTCTGCAGGACTGACCACAGTACGATTTAAAGGGAGGAAAGATTCAAAGAAGGGGGAGCAGCTGGCTGCAGTGACTATGACTCTCTTAAGGTAGCCAAATGCCTCGTCACTCGGCGAAATTTATTTGAAAACTCGAGGAAATCGTTGTTGTGGTAACTCAGACAACGGTAACATGGACAGGTGGTGGCGTATCGCTTCTGCAGGACTGACCACAGTACGATTTAAAGGGAGGAAAGATTCAAAGAAGGGGGAGCAGCTGGCTGCAGTAACTATGACGCTCTTAAGGTAGCCAAATGCCTCGTCACTCGGCGAAATTTATTTGAAAACGCGAGGAAATCGTCGTTGAAGTAAATCAGACAACGGTAACATGCACAGGTGGTGGCGTATCGCTCTGCAGGACTGACCACAATACGATTTAAAGGGAGGAAAGATTCAAAGAAGGGGGAGCAGCTGGCTGCAGTAACTATGACTCTCTTAAGGTAGCCAAATGCCTCGTCACTCGGCAAAATTTATTTTAAAACTCGAGGAAATCGTCGTTGAAGTAAATCAGACAACGGTAACATGCACAGGTGGTGGCGTATTGCTTCTGCAGGACTGACCACAGTACGATTTAAAGGGAGGAAGGATTCAAAGAAGGGGGAGCAGCTGGCTGCAGTAACTATGACGCTTATAAGGTAGCCAAATGCCTCGTCATCCGGCGAGGTACATTTGCTAACTCGAGAGACTCGTAGTGGGAGTAACAGAGACGACGTTAACGTGGACATATAGTGGCACATCGGTTCTGTAGGACAGCCATAGCAAGAATGATAGAGAGAATGGGCTTCGAAAAGTGGGAGCAGCAGGCAGGGGTACTATGACTCCCTTAAGGTAGCCAAATGCCTCGTCACCATGTAAATTTTTTTTTGAAAACTCGAGGATATTTTCGTTAAGGTAGCTCAGACAACGTTAATATTTACATGTAGTGGCATATTGCTCCTGCAGGACTGACCACAGTAATAATTAAAGAGTGGAAAGAAAGAAAGTTGGTCGAGCAGCTGGCAGCAGCAACTATGACTCTCTTAAGGCAGCCAAATGCCTCGTCACTCGGCGAAATTTATTTGAAAACTCGAGGAAATCGTCGTTGAAGTAACTCAGACAACGGTAACATGGACAGGTGGTGGCGTATCGCTTCTGCAGGACTGGCCACAGTACGATTTAAAGGGAGGAAAGATTCAAAGAAGGGGGAGCAGCTGCCTGCAGTAACTATGGCGCTCTTAAGGTAGCCAAATGCCTCGTCACTCGGCGAAATTTAATTGAAAACGCGAGGAAATCGTCGTTGAAGTAAATCAGACAACGGTAACATGCACAGGTGGTGGCGTATCGCTCTGCAGGACTGACCACAGTACGATTTAAAGGGAGGAAAGATTCAAAGAAGGGGGAGCAGCTGGCTGCAGTAACTATGACTCTCTTAAGGTAGCTAAATGCCTCGTCACTCGGCGAAATTTATTTTAAAACTCGAGGAAATCGTTGTTGTAGTAACTCAGACAACGGTAACATGGACAGGTGGTGGCGTATTGCTTCTGCAGGACTGACCACAGTACGATTTAAAGGGAGGAAGGATTCAATGAAGGGGGAGCAGCTGGCTGCAGTAATTATGACGCTTATAAGGTAGCCAAATGCCTCGTCATCCGGCGAGGTACATTTGCTAACTCGAGAGACTCGTAGTGGGAGTAACAGAGACGACGTTAACGTGGACATATAGTGGCACATCGGTTCTGTAGGACAGCCATAGCAAGAATGATAGAGAGAATGGGCTTAGAAAAGTGGGAGCAGCAGGCAGGGGTACTATGACTCCCTTAAGGTAGCCAAATGCCTCGTCACCATGTAAATTGTTTTTTGAAAACTCGAGGATATTTTCGTTAAGGTAGCTCAGACAACGTTAAGGTTTACATGTAGTGGCATATTGCTCCTGCAGGACTGACCACAGTAATAATTAAAGAGTGGAAAGAAAGAAAGTTGGTCGAGCAGCTGGCAGCAGCAACTATGACTCTCTTAAGGCAGCCAAATGCCTCGTCACTCGGCGAAATTTATTTGAAAACTCGAGGAAATCGTCGTTGAAGTAACTCAGACAACGGTAACATGGACAGGTGGCGGCGTATCGCTTCTGCAGGACTGGCCACAGTACGATTTAAAGGGAGGAAAGATTCAAAGAAGGGGGAGCAGCTGCCTGCAGTAACTATGACGCTCTTAAGGTAGCCAAATGACTCGTCACTCGGCGAAATTTATTTGAAAACGCGAGGAAATCGTCGTTGAAGTAAATCAGACAACGGTAACATGCACAGGTGGTGGCGTATCGCTCTGCAGGACTGACCACAGTACGATTTAAAGGGAGGAAAGATTCAAAGAAGGGGGAGCAGCTGGCTGCAGTAACTATGACTCTCTTAAGGTAGCCAAATGCCTCGTCACTCGGCGAAATTTATTTTAAAACTCGAGGAAATCGTTGTTAAAGTAACTCAGACAACGGTAACATGGACAGGTGGTGGCGTATTGCTTCTGCAGGACTGACCACAGTACGATTTAAAGGGAGGAAGGATTCAATGAAGGGGGAGCAGCTGGCTGCAGTAACTATGACGCTTATAAGGTAGCCAAATGCCTCGTCATCCGGCGAGGTACATTTGCTAACTCGAGAGACTCGTAGTGGGAGTAACAGAGACGACGTTAACGTGGACATATAGTGGCACATCGGTTCTGTAGGACAGCCATAGCAAGAATGATAGAGAGAATGGGCTTAGAAAAGTGGGAGCAGCAGGCAGGGGTACTATGACTCCCTTAAGGTAGCCAAATGCCTCGTCACCATGTAAATTTTTTTTTGAAAACTCGAGGATATTTTCGTTAAGGTAGCTCAGACAACGTTAAGGATTACATGTAGTGGCATATTGCTCCTGCAGGACTGACCACAGTAATAATTAAAGAGTGGAAAGAAAGAAAGTTGGTCGAGCAGCTGGCAGCAGCAACTTTGACTCTCTTAAGGCAGCCAAATGCCTCGTCACTCGGCTAAATTTATTTGAAAACTCGAGGAAATCGTCGTTGAAGTAACTCAGACAACGGTAACATGGACAGGTGGTGGCGTATCGCTTCTGCAGGACTGACCACAGTACGATTTAAAGGGAGGAAAGATTCAAAGAAGGGGGAGCAGCTGGCTGCAGTAACTATGACTCTCTTAAGGTAGCCAAATGCCTCGTCACTCGGCGAGATTTATTTGAAAACTCGAGGAAATCGTCGTTGAAGTAAATCAGACAACGGTAACATGCACAGGTTGTGGCGTATCGCTCTGCAGGACTGACCACAGTACGATTTAAAGGGAGGAAAGATTCAAAGTAGGGGGAGCAGCTGCCTGCAGTAACTATGACGCTCTTAAGGTAGCCAAATGCCTCGTCACTCGGCGAAATTTATTTGAAAACACGAGGAAATCGTCGTTGAAGTAAATCAGACAACGGTAACATGCACAGGTGGTGGCGTATCGCTCTGCAGGGCTGACCACAGTACGATTTAAAGGGAGGAAAGATTCAAAGAAGGGGGAGCAGCTGGCTGCAGTAACTATGACTCTCTTAAGGTAGCCAAATGCCTCGTCACTCGGCGAGATTTATTTGAAAACTCGAGGAAATCGTCGTTGAAGTAAATCAGACAACGGTAACATGCACAGGTTGTGGCGTATCGCTCTGCAGGACTGACCACAGTACGATTTAAAGGGAGGAAAGATTCAAAGAAGGGGGAGCAGCTGGCTGCAGTGACTATGACTCTCTTAAGGTAGCCAAATGCCTCGTCACTCGGCGAAATTTATTTGAAAACTCGAGGAAATCGTTGTTGTGGTAACTCAGACAACGGTAACATGGACAGGTGGTGGCGTATCGCTTCTGCAGGACTGCACAGTACGATTTAAAGGGAGGAAAGATTCAAAGAAGGGGGAGCAGCTGCCTGCAGTAACTATGACGCTCTTAAGGTAGCCAAATGCCTCGTCACTCGGCGAAATTTATTTGAAAACGCGAGGAAATCGTCGTCGAAGTAAATCAGACAACGGTAACATGCACAGGTGGTGGCGTATCGCTCTGCAGGACTGACCACAGTACGATTTAAAGGGTGGAAAGATTCAAAGAAGGGGGAGCAGCTGGCTGCAGTAACTATGACTCTCTTAAGGTAGCCAAATGCCTCGTCACTCGGCAAAATTTATTTTAAAACTCGAGGAAATCGTTGTTAAAGTAACTCAGACAACGGTAACATGGACAGGTGGTGGCGTATTGCTTCTGCAGGACTGACCACAGTACGATTTAAAGGGAGGAAGGATTCAAAGAAGGGGGAGCAGCTGGCTGCAGTAACTATGACGCTTATAAGGTAGCCAAATGCCTCGTCATCCGGCGAGGTACATTTGCTAACTCGAGAGACTCGTAGTGGGAGTAACAGAGACGACGTTAACGTGGACATATAGTGGCACATCGGTTCTGTAGGACAGCCATAGCAAGAATGATAGAGAGAATGGGCTTAGAAAAGTGGGAGCAGCAGGCAGGGGTACTATGACTCCCTTAAGGTAGCCAAATGCCTTGTCAATATGTAAATTGTTTTTTGAAAACTCGAGGATATTTTCGTTAAGGTAGCTCAGACAACGTTAAGGTTTACATGTAGTGGCATATTGCTCCTGCAGGACTGACCACAGTAATAATTAAAGAGTGGAAAGAAAGAAAGTTGGTCGAGCAGCTGGCAGCAGCAACTATGACTCTCTTAAGGCAGCCAAATGCCTCGTCACTCGGCGAAATTTATTTGAAAACTCGAGGAAATCGTCGTTGAAGTAACTCAGACAACGGTAACATGGACAGGTGGTGGCGTATCGCTTCTGCAGGACTGGCCGCAGTACGATTTAAAGGGAGGAAAGATTCAAAGAAGGGGGAGCAGCTGCCTGCAGTAACTATGACGCTCTTAAGGTAGCCAAATGCCTCGTCACTCGGCGAAATTTATTTTAAAACTCGAGGAAATCGTTGTTAAAGTAACTCAGACAACGGTAACATGGACAGGTGGTGGCGTATTGCTTCTGCAGGACTGACCACAGTACGATTTAAAGGGAGGAAGGATTCAATGAAGGGGGAGCAGCTGGCTGCAGTAACTATGACGCTTATAAGGTAGCCAAATGCCTCGTCATCCGGCGAGGTACATTTGCTAACTCGAGAGACTCGTAGTGGGAGTAACAGAGACGACGTTAACGTGGACATATAGTGGCACATCGGTTCTGTAGGACAGCCATAGCAAGAATGATAGAGAGAATGGGCTTAGAAAAGTGGGAGCAGCAGGCAGGGGTACTATGACTCCCTTAAGGTAGCCAAATGCCTCGTCACCATGTAAATTGTTTTTTGAAAACTCGAGGATATTTTCGTTAAGGTAGCTCAGACAACGTTAAGGTTTACATGTAGTGGCATATTGCTCCTGCAGGACTGACCACAGTAATAATTAAAGAGTGGAAAGAAAGAAAGTTGGTCGAGCAGCTGGCAGCAGCAACTATGACTCTCTTAAGGCAGCCAAATGCCTCGTCACTCGGCGAAATTTATTTGAAAACTCGAGGAAATCGTCGTTGAAGTAACTCAGACAACGGTAACATGGACAGGTGGTGGCGTATCGCTTCTGCAGGACTGGCCACAGTACGATTTAAAGGGAGGAAAGATTCAAAGAAGGGGGAGCAGCTGCCTGCAGTAACTATGACGCTCTTAAGGTAGCCAAATGCCTCGTCACTCGGCGAAATTTATTTGAAAACGCGAGGAAATCGTCGTTGAAGTAAATCAGACAACGGTAACATGCACAGGTGGTGGCGTATCGCTCTGCAGGACTGACCACAGTACGATTTAAAGGGAGGAAAGATTCAAAGAAGGGGGAGCAGCTGGCTGCAGTAACTATGACTCTCTTAAGGTAGCCAAATGCCTCGTCACTCGGCGAAATTTATTTTAAAACTCGAGGAAATCGTTGTTAAAGTAACTCAGACAACGGTAACATGGACAGGTGGTGGCGTATTGCTTCTGCAGGACTGACCACAGTACGATTTAAAGGGAGGAAGGATTCAATGAAGGGGGAGCAGCTGGCTGCAGTAACTATGACGCTTATAAGGTAGCCAAATGCCTCGTCATCCGGCGAGGTACATTTGCTAACTCGAGAGACTCGTAGTGGGAGTAACAGAGACGACGTTAACGTGGACATATAGTGGCACATCGGTTCTGTAGGACAGCCATAGCAAGAATGATAGAGAGAATGGGCTTAGAAAAGTGGGAGCAGCAGGCAGGGGTACTATGACTCCCTTAAGGTAGCCAAATGCCTCGTCACCATGTAAATTTTTTTTTGAAAACTCGAGGATATTTTCGTTAAGGTAGCTCAGACAACGTTAAGGATTACATGTAGTGGCATATTGCTCCTGCAGGACTGACCACAGTAATAATTAAAGAGTGGAAAGAAAGAAAGTTGGTCGAGCAGCTGGCAGCAGCAACTATGACTCTCTTAAGGCAGCCAAATGCCTCGTCACTCGGCTAAATTTATTTAAAAACTCGAGGAAATCGTCGTTGAAGTAACTCAGACAACGGTAACATGGACAGGTGGTGGCGTATCGCTTCTGCAGGACTGACCACAGTACGATTTAAAGGGAGGAAAGATTCAAAGAAGGGGGAGCAGCTGGCTGCAGTAACTATGACTCTCTTAAGGTAGCCAAATGCCTCGTCACTCGGCGAGATTTATTTGAAAACTCGAGGAAATCGTCGTTGAAGTAAATCAGACAACGGTAACATGCACAGGTTGTGGCGTATCGCTCTGCAGGACTGACCACAGTACGATTTAAAGGGAGGAAAGATTCAAAGAAGGGGGAGCAGCTGCCTGCAGTAACTATGACGCTCTTAAGGTAGCCAAATGCCTCGTCACTCGGCGAAATTTATTTGAAAACGCGAGGAAATCGTCGTTGAAGTAAATCAGACAACGGTAACATGCACAGGTGGTGGCGTATCGCTCTGCAGGACTGACCACAGTACGATTTAAAGGGAGGAAAGATTCAAAGAAGGGGGAGCAGCTGGCTGCAGTAACTATGACTCTCTTAAGGTATCCAAATGCCTCGTCACTCGGCGAGATTTATTTGAAAACTCGAGGAAATCGTCGTTGAAGTAAATCAGACAACGGTAACATGCACAGGTTGTGGCATATCGCTCTGCAGGACTGACCACAGTACGATTTAAAGGGAGGAAAGATTCAAAGAAGGGGGAGCAGCTGGCTGCAGTGACTATGACTCTCTTAAGGTAGCCAAATGCCTCGTCACTCGGCGAAATTTATTTGAAAACTCGAGGAAATCGTTGTTGTGGTAACTCAGACAACGGTAACATGGACAGGTGGTGGCGTATCGCTTCTGCAGGACTGCACAGTACGATTTAAAGGGAGGAAAGATTCAAAGAAGGGGGAGCAGCTGGCTGCAGTAACTATGACGCTCTTAAGGTAGCCAAATGCCTCGTCACTCGGCGAAATTTATTTGAAAACGCGAGGAAATCGTCGTTGAAGTAAATCAGACAACGGTAACATGCACAGGTGGTGGCGTATCGCTCTGCAGGACTGACCACAGTACGATTTAAAGGGTGGAAAGATTCAAAGAAGGGGGAGCAGCTGGCTGCAGTAACTATGACTCTCTTAAGGTAGCCAAATGCCTCGTCACTCGGCAAAATTTATTTTAAAACTCGAGGAAATCGTTGTTAAAGTAACTCAGACAACGGTAACATGGACAGGTGGTGGCGTATTGCTTCTGCAGGACTGACCACAGTACGATTTAAAGGGAGGAAGGATTCAAAGAAGGGGGAGCAGCTGGCTGCAGTAACTATGACGCTTATAAGGTAGCCAAATGCCTCGTCATCCGGCGAGGTACATTTGCTAACTCGAGAGACTCGTAGTGGGAGTAACAGAGACGACGTTAACGTGGACATATAGTGGCACATCGGTTCTGTAGGACAGCCATAGCAAGAATGATAGAGAGAATGGGCTTAGAAAAGTGGGAGCAGCAGGCAGGGGTACTATGACTCCCTTAAGGTAGCCAAATGCCTTGTCACCATGTAAATTGTTTTTTGAAAACTCGAGGATATTTTCGTTAAGGTAGCTCAGACAACGTTAAGGTTTACATGTAGTGGCATATTGCTCCTGCAGGACTGACCACAGTAATAATTAAAGAGTGGAAAGAAAGAAAGTTGGTCGAGCAGCTGGCAGCAGCAACTATGACTCTCTTAAGGCAGCCAAATGCCTCGTCACTCGGCGAAATTTATTTGAAAACTCGAGGAAATCGTCGTTGAAGTAACTCAGACAACGGTAACATGGACAGGTGGTGGCGTATCGCTTCTGCAGGACTGGCCACAGTACGATTTAAAGGGAGGAAAGATTCAAAGAAGGGGGAGCAGCTGCCTGCAGTAACTATGACGCTCTTAAGGTAGCCAAATGCCTCGTCACTCGGCGAAATTTATTTTAAAACTCGAGGAAATCGTTGTTAAAGTAACTCAGACAACGGTAACATGGACAGGTGGTGGCGTATTGCTTCTGCAGGACTGACCACAGTACGATTTAAAGGGAGGAAGGATTCAATGAAGGGGGAGCAGCTGGCTGCAGTAACTATGACGCTTATAAGGTAGCCAAATGCCTCGTCATCCGGCGAGGTACATTTGCTAACTCGAGAGACTCGTAGTGGGAGTAACAGAGACGACGTTAACGTGGACATTTGTGGCACATCGGTTCTGTAGGACAGCCATAGCAAGAATGATAGAGAGAATGGGCTTAGAAAAGTGGGAGCAGCAGGCAGGGGTACTATGACTCCCTTAAGGTAGCCAAATGCCTCGTCACCATGTAAATTGTTTTTTGAAAACTCGAGGATATTTTCGTTAAGGTAGCTCAGACAACGTTAAGGTTTACATGTAGTGGCATATTGCTCCTGCAGGACTGACCACAGTAATAATTAAAGAGTGGAAAGAAAGAAAGTTGGTCGAGCAGCTGGCAGCAGCAACTATGACTCTCTTAAGGCAGCCAAATGCCTCGTCACTCGGCGAAATTTATTTGAAAACTCGAGGAAATCGTCGTTGAAGTAACTCAGACAACGGTAACATGGACAGGTGGTGGCGTATCGCTTCTGCAGGACTGGCCACAGTACGATTTAAAGGGAGGAAAGATTCAAAGAAGGGGGAGCAGCTGCCTGCAGTAACTATGACGCTCTTAAGGTAGCCAAATGCCTCGTCACTCGGCGAAATTTATTTGAAAACGCGAGGAAATCGTCGTTGAAGTAAATCAGACAACGGTAACATGCACAGGTGGTGGCGTATCGCTCTGCAGGACTGACCACAGTACGATTTAAAGGGAGGAAAGATTCAAAGAAGGGGGAGCAGCTGGCTGCAGTAACTATGACTCTCTTAAGGTAGCCAAATGCCTCGTCACTCGGCGAAATTTATTTTAAAACTCGAGGAAATCGTTGTTAAAGTAACTCAGACAACGGTAACATGGACAGGTGGTGGCGTATTGCTTCTGCAGGACTGACCACAGTACGATTTAAAGGGAGGAAGGATTCAATGAAGGGGGAGCAGCTGGCTGCAGTAACTATGACGCTTATAAGGTAGCCAAATGCCTCGTCATCCGGCGAGGTACATTTGCTAACTCGAGAGACTCGTAGTGGGAGTAACAGAGACGACGTTAACGTGGACATATAGTGGCACATCGGTTCTGTAGGACAGCCATAGCAAGAATGATAGAGAGAATGGGCTTAGAAAAGTGGGAGCAGCAGGCAGGGGTACTATGACTCCCTTAAGGTAGCCAAATGCCTCGTCACCATGTAAATTTTTTTTTGAAAACTCGAGGATATTTTCGTTAAGGTAGCTCAGACAACGTTAAGGATTACATGTAGTGGCATATTGCTCCTGCAGGACTGACCACAGTAATAATTAAAGAGTGGAAAGAAAGAAAGTTGGTCGAGCAGCTGGCAGCAGCAACTATGACTCTCTTAAGGCAGCCAAATGCCTCGTCACTCGGCTAAATTTATTTAAAAACTCGAGGAAATCGTCGTTGAAGTAACTCAGACAACGGTAACATGGACAGGTGGTGGCGTATCGCTTCTGCAGGACTGACCACAGTACGATTTAAAGGGAGGAAAGATTCAAAGAAGGGGGAGCAGCTGGCTGCAGTAACTATGACTCTCTTAAGGTAGCCAAATGCCTCGTCACTCGGCGAGATTTATTTGAAAACTCGAGGAAATCGTCGTTGAAGTAAATCAGACAACGGTAACATGCACAGGTTGTGGCGTATCGCTCTGCAGGACTGACCACAGTACGATTTAAAGGGAGGAAAGATTCAAAGAAGGGGGAGCAGCTGCCTGCAGTAACTATGACGCTCTTAAGGTAGCCAAATGCCTCGTCACTCGGCGAAATTTATTTGAAAACGCGAGGAAATCGTCGTTGAAGTAAATCAGACAACGGTAACATGCACAGGTGGTGGCGTATCGCTCTGCAGGACTGACCACAGTACGATTTAAAGGGAGGAAAGATTCAAAGAAGGGGGAGCAGCTGGCTGCAGTAACTATGACTCTCTTAAGGTATCCAAATGCCTCGTCACTCGGCGAGATTTATTTGAAAACTCGAGGAAATCGTCGTTGAAGTAAATCAGACAACGGTAACATGCACAGGTTGTGGCATATCGCTCTGCAGGACTGACCACAGTACGATTTAAAGGGAGGAAAGATTCAAAGAAGGGGGAGCAGCTGGCTGCAGTGACTATGACTCTCTTAAGGTAGCCAAATGCCTCGTCACTCGGCGAAATTTATTTGAAAACTCGAGGAAATCGTTGTTGTGGTAACTCAGACAACGGTAACATGGACAGGTGGTGGCGTATCGCTTCTGCAGGACTGCACAGTACGATTTAAAGGGAGGAAAGATTCAAAGAAGGGGGAGCAGCTGGCTGCAGTAACTATGACGCTCTTAAGGTAGCCAAATGCCTCGTCACTCGGCGAAATTTATTTGAAAACGCGAGGAAATCGTCGTTGAAGTAAATCAGACAACGGTAACATGCACAGGTGGTGGCGTATCGCTCTGCAGGACTGACCACAGTACGATTTAAAGGGTGGAAAGATTCAAAGAAGGGGGAGCAGCTGGCTGCAGTAACTATGACTCTCTTAAGGTAGCCAAATGCCTCGTCACTCGGCGAAATTTATTTTAAAACTCGAGGAAATCGTTGTTAAAGTAACTCAGACAACGGTAACATGGACAGGTGGTGGCGTATTGCTTCTGCAGGACTGACCACAGTACGATTTAAAGGGAGGAAGGATTCAATGAAGGGGGAGCAGCTGGCTGCAGTAACTATGACGCTTATAAGGTAGCCAAATGCCTCGTCATCCGGCGAGGTACATTTGCTAACTCGAGAGACTCGTAGTGGGAGTAACAGAGACGACGTTAACGTGGACATATAGTGGCACATCGGTTCTGTAGGACAGCCATAGCAAGAATGATAGAGAGAATGGGCTTAGAAAAGTGGGAGCAGCAGGCAGGGGTACTATGACTCCCTTAAGGTAGCCAAATGCCTCGTCACCATGTAAATTTTTTTTTGAAAACTCGAGGATATTTTCGTTAAGGTAGCTCAGACAACGTTAAGGATTACATGTAGTGGCATATTGCTCCTGCAGGACTGGCCACAGTAATAATTAAAGAGTGGAAAGAAAGATAGTTGGTCGAGCAGCTGGCAGCAGCAACTATGACTCTCTTAAGGCAGCCAAATGCCTCGTCACTCGGCGAAATTTATTTGAAAACTCGAGGAAATCGTCGTTGAAGTAACTCAGACAACGGTAACATGGACAGGTGGTGGCGTATCGCTTCTGCAGGACTGGCCACAGTACGATTTAAAGGGAGGAAAGATTCAAAGAAGGGGGAGCAGCTGCCTGCAGTAACTATGACGCTCTTAAGGTAGCCAAATGCCTCGTCACTCGGCGAAATTTATTTGAAAACGCGAGGAAATCGTCGTTGAAGTAAATCAGACAACGGTAACATGCACAGGTGGTGGCGTATCGCTCTGCAGGACTGACCACAGTACGATTTAAAGGGAGGAAAGATTCAAAGAAGGGGGAGCAGCTGGCTGCAGTAACTATGACTCTCTTAAGGTAGCCAAATGCCTCGTCACTCGGCGAAATTTATTTTAAAACTCGAGGAAATCGTTGTTAAAGTAACTCAGACAACGGTAACATGGACAGGTGGTGGCGTATTGCTTCTGCAGGACTGACCACAGTACGATTTAAAGGGAGAAAGGATTCAATGAAGGGGGAGCAGCTGGCTGCAGTAACTATGACGCTTATAAGGTAGCCAAATGCCTCGTCATCTGGCGAGGTACATTTGCTAACTCGAGAGACTCGTAGTGGGAGTAACAGAGACGACGTTAACGTGGACATATAGTGGCACATCGGTTCTGTAGGACAGCCATAGCAAGAATGATAGAGAGAATGGGCTTAGAAAAGTGGGAGCAGCAGGCAGGGGTACTATGACTCCCTTAAGGTAGCCAAATGCCTCGTCACCATGTAAATTTTTTTTTGAAAACTCGAGGATATTTTCGTTAAGGTAGCTCAGACAACGTTAAGGATTACATGTAGTGGCATATTGCTCCTGCAGGACTGACCACAGTAATAATTAAAGAGTGGAAAGAAAGAAAGTTGGTCGAGCAGCTGGCAGCAGCAACTATGACTCTCTTAAGGCAGCCAAATGCCTCGTCACTCGGCTAAATTTATTTGAAAACTCGAGGAAATCGTCGTTGAAGTAACTCAGACAACGGTAACATGGACAGGTGGTGGCGTATCGCTTCTGCAGGACTGACCACAGTACGATTTAAAGGGAGGAAAGATTCAAAGAAGGGGGAGCAGCTGGCTGCAGTAACTATGACTCTCTTAAGGTAGCCAAATGCCTCGTCACTCGGCGAGATTTATTTGAAAACTCGAGGAAATCGTCGTAGAAGTAAATCAGACAACGGTAACATGCACAGGTTGTGGCGTATCGCTCTGCAGGACTGACCACAGTACGATTTAAAGGGAGGAAAGATTCGAAGAAGGGGGAGCAGCTGCCTGCAGTAACTATTACGCTCTTAAGGTAGCCAAATGCCTCGTCACTCGGCGAAATTTATTTGAAAACGCGAGGAAATCGTCGTTGAAGTAAATCAGACAACGGTAACATGCACAGGTGGTGGCGTATCGCTCTGCAGGACTGACCACAGTACGATTTAAAGGGAGGAAAGATTCAAAGAAGGGGGAGCAGCTGGCTGCAGTAACTATGACTCTCTTAAGGTAGCCAAATGCCTCGTCACTCGGCGAGATTTATTTGAAAACTCGAGGAAATCGTCGTTGAAGTAAATCAGACAACGGTAACATGCACAGGTTGTGGCGTATCGCTCTGCAGGACTGACCACAGTACGATTTAAAGGGAGGAAAGATTCAAAGAAGGGGGAGCAGCTGGCTGCAGTGACTATGACTCTCTTAAGGTAGCCAAATGCCTCGTCACTCGGCGAAATTTATTTGAAAACTCGAGGAAATCGTTGTTGTGGTAACTCAGACAACGGTAACATGGACAGGTGGTGGCGTATCGCTTCTGCAGGACTGCACAGTACGATTTAAAGGGAGGAAAGATTCAAAGAAGGGGGAGCAGCTGCCTGCAGTAACTATGACGCTCTTAAGGTAGCCAAATGCCTCGTCACTCGGCGAAATTTATTTGAAAACGCGAGGAAATCGTCGTTGAAGTAAATCAGACAACGGTAACATGCACAGGTGGTGGCGTATCGCTCTGCAGGACTGACCACAGTACGATTTAAAGGGTGGAAAGATTCAAAGAAGGGGGAGCAGCTGGCTGCAGTAACTATGACTCTCTTAAGGTAGCCAAATGCCTCGTCACTCGGCAAAATTTATTTTAAAACTCGAGGAAATCGTTGTTAAAGTAACTCAGACAACGGTAACATGGACAGGTGGTGGCGTATTGCTTCTGCAGGACTGACCACAGTACGATTTAAAGGGAGGAAGGATTCAAAGAAGGGGGAGCAGCTGGCTGCAGTAACTATGACGCTTATAAGGTAGCCAAATGCCTCGTCATCCGGCGAGGTACATTTGCTAACTCGAGAGACTCGTAGTGGGAGTAACAGAGACGACGTTAACGTGGACATATAGTGGCACATCGGTTCTGTAGGACAGCCATAGCAAGAATGATAGAGAGAATGGGCTTAGAAAAGTGGGAGCAGCAGGCAGGGGTACTATGACTCCCTTAAGGTAGCCAAATGCCTCGTCACCATGTAAATTTTTTTTTGAAAACTCGAGGATATTTTCGTTAAGGTAGCTCAGACAACGTTAAGGTTTACATGTAGTGGCATATTGCTCCTGCAGGACTGACCACAGTAATAATTAAAGAGTGGAAAGAAAGAAAGTTGGTCGAGCAGCTGGCAGCAGCAACTATGACTCTCTTAAGGCAGCCAAATGCCTCGTCACTCGGCGAAATTTATTTGAAAACTCGAGGAAATCGTCGTTGAAGTAACTCAGACTACGGTAACATGGACAGGTGGTGGCGTATCGCTTCTGCAGGACTGACCACAGTACGATTTAAAGGAAGGAAAGATTCAAAGAAGGGGGAGCAGCTGCCTGCTGTAACTATGACTCTCTTAAGGTAGCCAAATGCCTCGTCACTCGGCGAAATTTATTTGAAAACGCGAGGAAATCGTCGTTGAAGTAAATCAGACAACGGTAACATGCACAGGTGGTGGCGTATCGCTCTGCAGGACTGACCACAGTACGATTTAAAGGGAGGAAAGATTCAAAGAAGGGGGAGCAGCTGGCTGCAGTAACTATGACTCTCTTAAGGTAGCCAAATGCCTCGTCACTCGGCGAGATTTATTTGAAAACTCGAGGAAATCGTCGTTGAAGTAAATCAGACAACGGTAACAAGCACAGGTTGTGGCGTATCGCTCTGCAGGACTGACCACAGTACGATTTAAAGGGAGGAAAGATTCAAAGAAGGGGGAGCAGCTGGCTGCAGTGACTATGACTCTCTTAAGGTAGCCAAATGCCTCGTCACTCGGCGAAATTTATTTGAAAACTCGAGGAAATCGTTGTTGTGGTAACTCAGACAACGGTAACATGGACAGGTGGTGGCGTATCGCTTCTGCAGGACTGACCACAGTACGATTTAAAGGGAGGAAAGATTCAAAGAAGGGGGAGCAGCTGCCTGCAGTAACTATGACGCTCTTAAGGTAGCCAAATGCCTCGTCACTCGGCGAAATTTATTTGAAAACGCGAGGAAATCGTCGTTGAAGTAAATCAGACAACGGTAACATGCACAGGTGGTGGCGTATCGCTCTGCAGGACTGACCACAGTACGATTTAAAGGGAGGAAAGATTCAAAGAAGGGGGAGCAGCTGGCTGCAGTAACTATGACTCTCTTAAGGTAGCCAAATGCCTCGTCACTCGGCGAAATTTATTTTAAAACTCGAGGAAATCGTTGTTAAAGTAACTCAGACAACGGTAACATGGACAGGTGGTGGCGTATTGCTTCTGCAGGACTGACCACAGTACGATTTAAAGGGAGGAAGGATTCAATGAAGGGGGAGCAGCTGGCTGCAGTAACTATGACGCTTATAAGGTAGCCAAATGCCTCGTCATCCGGCGAGGTACATTTGCTAACTCGAGAGACTCGTAGTGGGAGTAACAGAGACGACGTTAACGTGGACATATAGTGGCACATCGGTTCTGTAGGACAGCCATAGCAAGAATGATAGAGAGAATGGGCTTAGAAAAGTGGGAGCAGCAGGCAGGGGTACTATGACTCCCTTAAGGTAGCCAAATGCCTCGTCACCATGTAAATTTTTTTTTGAAAACTCGAGGATATTTTCGTTAAGGTAGCTCAGACAACGTTAAGGTTTACATGTAGTGGCATATTGCTCCTGCAGGACTGACCACAGTAATAATTAAAGAGTGGAAAGAAAGAAAGTTGGTCGAGCAGCTGGCAGCAGCAACTATGACTCTCTTAAGGCAGCCAAATGCCTCGTCACTCGGCGAAATTTATTTGAAAACTCGAGGAAATCGTCGTTGAAGTAACTCAGACAACGGTAACATGGACAGGTGGTGGCGTATCGCTTCTGCAGGACTGGCCACAGTACGATTTAAAGGGAGGAAAGATTCAAAGAAGGGGGAGCAGCTGCCTGCAGTAACTATGACGCTCTTAAGGTAGCCAAATGCCTCGTCACTCGGCGAAATTTATTTGAAAACGCGAGGAAATCGTCGTTGAAGTAAATCAGACAACGGTAACATGCACAGGTGGTGGCGTATCGCTCTGCAGGACTGACCACAGTACGATTTAAAGGGAGGAAAGATTCAAAGAAGGGGGAGCAGCTGGCTGCAGTAACTATGACTCTCTTAAGGTAGCCAAATGCCTCGTCACTCGGCGAAATTTATTTTAAAACTCGAGGAAATCGTTGTTAAAGTAACTCAGACAACGGTAACATGGACAGGTGGTGGCGTATTGCTTCTGCAGGACTGACCACAGTACGATTTAAAGGGAGGAAGGATTCAATGAAGGGGGAGCAGCTGGCTGCAGTAACTATGACGCTTATAAGGTAGCCAAATGCCTCGTCATCCGGCGAGGTACATTTGCTAACTCGAGAGACTCGTAGTGGGAGTAACAGAGACGACGTTAACGTGGACATATAGTGGCACATCGGTTCTGTAGGACAGCCATAGCAAGAATGATAGAGAGAATGGGCTTAGAAAAGTGGGAGCAGCAGGCAGGGGTACTATGTCTCCCTTAAGGTAGCCAAATGCCTCGTCACCATGTAAATTTTTTTTGAAAACTCGAGGATATTTTCGTTAAGGTAGCTCAGACAACGTTAAGGTTTACATGTAGTGGCATATGGCTCCTGCAGGACTGACCACAGTAATAATTAAAGAGTGGAAAGAAAGAAAGTTGGTCGAGCAGCTGGCAGCAGCATCTATGACTCTCTTAAGGCAGCCAAATGCCTCGTCACTCGGCGAAATTTATTTGAAAACTCGAGGAAATCGTCGTTGAAGTAACTCAGACTACGGTAACATGGACAGGTGGTGGCGTATCGCTTCTGCAGGACTGACCACAGTACGATTTAAAGGGAGGAAAGATTCAAAGAAGGGGGAGCAGCTGCCTGCAGTAACTATGACGCTCTTAAGGTAGCCAAATGCCTCGTCACTCGGCGAAATTTATTTGAAAACGCGAGGAAATCGTCGTTGAAGTAAATCAGACAACGGTAACATGCACAGGTGGTGGCGTATCGCTCTGCAGGACTGACCACAGTACGATTTAAAGGGAGGAAAGATTCAAAGAAGGGGGAGCAGCTGGCTGCAGTAACTATGACTCTCTTAAGGTAGCCAAATGCCTCGTCACTCGGCGAGATTTATTTGAAAACTCGAGGAAATCGTCGTTGAAGTAAATCAGACAACGGTAACAAGCACAGGTTGTGGCGTATCGCTCTGCAGGACTGACCACAGTACGATTTAAAGGGAGGAAAGATTCAAAGAAGGGGGAGCAGCTGGCTGCAGTGACTATGACTCTCTTAAGGTAGCCAAATGCCTCGTCACTCGGCGAAATTTATTTGAAAACTCGAGGAAATCGTTGTTGTGGTAACTCAGACAACGGTAACATGGACAGGTGGTGGCGTATCGCTTCTGCAGGACTGACCACAGTACGATTTAAAGGGAGGAAAGATTCAAAGAAGGGGGAGCAGCTGCCTGCAGTAACTATGACGCTCTTAAGGTAGCCAAATGCCTCGTCACTCGGCGAAATTTATTTGAAAACGCGAGGAAATCGTCGTTGAAGTAAATCAGACAACGGTAACATGCACAGGTGGTGGCGTATCGCTCTGCAGGACTGACCACAGTACGATTTAAAGGGAGGAAAGATTCAAAGAAGGGGGAGCAGCTGGCTGCAGTAACTATGACTCTCTTAAGGTAGCCAAATGCCTCGTCACTCGGCAAAATTTATTTTAAAACTCGAGGAAATCGTTGTTAAAGTAACTCAGACAACGGTAACATGGACAGGTGGTGGCGTATTGCTTCTGCAGGACTGACCACAGTACGATTTAAAGGGAGGAAGGATTCAAAGAAGGGGGAGCAGCTGGCTGCAGTAACTATGACGCTTATAAGGTAGCCAAATGCCTCGTCATCCGGCGAGGTACATTTGCTAACTCGAGAGACTCGTAGTGGGAGTAACAGAGACGACGTTAACGTGGACATATAGTGGCACATCGGTTCTGTAGGACAGCCATAGCAAGAATGATAGAGAGAATGGGCTTAGAAAAGTGGGAGCAGCAGGCAGGGGTACTATGACTCCCTTAAGGTAGCCAAATGCCTCGTCACCTTGTAAATTTTTTTTGAAAACTCGAGGATATTTTCGTTAAGGTAGCTCAGAAAACGTTAAGGTTTACATGTAGTGGCATATTGCTCCTGCAGGACTGACCACAGTAATAATTAAAGAGTGGAAAGAAAGAAAGTTGGTCGAGCAGCTGGCAGCAGCAACTATGACTCTCTTAAGGCAGCCAAATGCCTCGTCACTCGGCGAAATTTATTTGAAAACTCGAGGAAATCGTCGTTGAAGTAACTCAGACAACGGTAACATGGACAGGTGGTGGCGTATCGCTTCTGCAGGACTGGCCACAGTACGATTTAAAGGGAGGAAAGATTCAAAGAAGGGGGAGCAGCTGCCTGCAGTAACTATGACGCTCTTAAGGTAGCCAAATGCCTCGTCACTCGGCGAAATTTATTTGAAAACGCGAGGAAATCGTCGTTGAAGTAAATCAGACAACGGTAACATGCACAGGTGGTGGCGTATCGCTCTGCAGGACTGACCACAGTACGATTTAAAGGGAGGAAAGATTCAAAGAAGGGGGAGCAGCTGGCTGCAGTAACTATGACTCTCTTAAGGTAGCCAAATGCCTCGTCACTCGGCGAAATTTATTTTAAAACTCGAGGAAATCGTTGTTAAAGTAACTCAGACAACGGTAACATGGACAGGTGGTGGCGTATTGCTTCTGCAGGACTGACCACAGTACGATTTAAAGGGAGGAAGGATTCAATGAAGGGGGAGCAGCTGGCTGCAGTAACTATGACGCTTATAAGGTAGCCAAATGCCTCGTCATCCGGCGAGGTACATTTGCTAACTCGAGAGACTCGTAGTGGGAGTAACAGAGACGACGTTAACGTGGACATATAGTGGCACATCGGTTCTGTAGGACAGCCATAGCAAGAATGATAGAGAGAATGGGCTTAGAAAAGTGGGAGCAGCAGGCAGGGGTACTATGACTCCCTTAAGGTAGCCAAATGCCTTGTCACCATGTAAATTGTTTTTTGAAAACTCGAGGATATTTTCGTTAAGGTAGCTCAGACAACGTTAAGGTTTACATGTAGTGGCATATTGCTCCTGCAGGACTGACCACAGTAATAATTAAAGAGTGGAAAGAAAGAAAGTTGGTCGAGCAGCTGGCAGCAGCAACTATGACTCTCTTAAGGCAGCCAAATGCCTCGTCACTCGGCGAAATTTATTTGAAAACTCGAGGAAATCGTCGTTGAAGTAACTCAGACAACGGTAACATGGACAGGTGGTGGCGTATCGCTTCTGCAGGACTGGCCACAGTACGATTTAAAGGGAGGAAAGATTCAAAGAAGGGGGAGCAGCTGCCTGCAGTAACTATGACGCTCTTAAGGTAGCCAAATGCCTCGTCACTCGGCGAAATTTATTTGAAAACGCGAGGAAATCGTCGTTGAAGTAAATCAGACAACGGTAACATGCACAGGTGGTGGCGTATCGCTCTGCAGGACTGACCACAGTACGATTTAAAGGGAGGAAAGATTCAAAGAAGGGGGAGCAGCTGGCTGCAGTAACTATGACTCTCTTAAGGTAGCCAAATGCCTCGTCACTCGGCGAAATTTATTTTAAAACTCGAGGAAATCGTTGTTAAAGTAACTCAGACAACGGTAACATGGACAGGTGGTGGCGTATTGCTTCTGCAGGACTGACCACAGTACGATTTAAAGGGAGGAAGGATTCAATGAAGGGGGAGCAGCTGGCTGCAGTAACTATGACGCTTATAAGGTAGCCAAATGCCTCGTCATCCGGCGAGGTACATTTGCTAACTCGAGAGACTCGTAGTGGGAGTAACAGAGACGACGTTAACGTGGACATATAGTGGCACATCGGTTCTGTAGGACAGCCATAGCAAGAATGATAGAGAGAATGGGCTTAGAAAAGTGGGAGCAGCAGGCAGGGGTACTATGACTCCCTTAAGGTAGCCAAATGCCTCGTCACCATGTAAATTGTTTTTTGAAAACTCGAGGATATTTTCGTTAAGGTAGCTCAGACAACGTTAAGGTTTACATGTAGTGGCATATTGCTCCTGCAGGACTGACCACAGTAATAATTAAAGAGTGGAAAGAAAGAAAGTTGGTCGAGCAGCTGGCAGCAGCAACTATGACTCTCTTAAGGCAGCCAAATGCCTCGTCACTCGGCGAAATTTATTTGAAAACTCGAGGAAATCGTCGTTGAAGTAACTCAGACAACGGTAACATGGACAGGTGGTGGCGTGTCGCTTCTGCAGGACTGGCCACAGTACGATTTAAAGGGAGGAAAGATTCAAAGAAGGGGGAGCAGCTGCCTGCAGTAACTATGACGCTCTTAAGGTAGCCAAATGCCTCGTCACTCGGCGAAATTTATTTGAAAACGCGAGGAAATCGTCGTTGAAGTAAATCAGACAACGGTAACATGCACAGGTGGTGGCGTATCGCTCTGCAGGACTGACCACAGTACGATTTAAAGGGAGGAAAGATTCAAAGAAGGGGGAGCAGCTGGCTGCAGTAACTATGACTCTCTTAAGGTAGCCAAATGCCTCGTCACTCGGCGAAATTTATTTTAAAACTCGAGGAAATCGTTGTTAAAGTAACTCAGACAACGGTAACATGGACAGGTGGTGGCGTATTGCTTCTGCAGGACTGACCACAGTACGATTTAAAGGGAGGAAGGATTCAATGAAGGGGGAGCAGCTGGCTGCAGTAACTATGACGCTTATAAGGTAGCCAAATGCCTCGTCATCCGGCGAGGTACATTTGCTAACTCGAGAGACTCGTAGTGGGAGTAACAGAGACGACGTTAACGTGGACATATAGTGGCACATCGGTTCTGTAGGACAGCCATAGCAAGAATGATAGAGAGAATGGGCTTAGAAAAGTGGGAGCAGCAGGCAGGGGTACTATGACTCCCTTAAGGTAGCCAAATGCCTCGTCACCATGTAAATTTTTTTTTGAAAACTCGAGGATATTTTCGTTAAGGTAGCTCAGACAACGTTAAGGATTACATGTAGTGGCATATTGCTCCTGCAGGACTGACCACAGTAATAATTAAAGAGTGGAAAGAAAGAAAGTTGGTCGAGCAGCTGGCAGCAGCAACTATGACTCTCTTAAGGCAGCCAAATGCCTCGTCACTCGGCTAAATTTATTTGAAAACTCGAGGAAATCGTCGTTGAAGTAACTCAGACAACGGTAACATGGACAGGTGGTGGCGTATCGCTTCTGCAGGACTGACCACAGTACGATTTAAAGGGAGGAAAGATTCAAAGAAGGGGGAGCAGCTGGCTGCAGTAACTATGACTCTCTTAAGGTAGCCAAATGCCTCGTCACTCGGCGAGATTTATTTGAAAACTCGAGGAAATCGTCGTTGAAGTAAATCAGACAACGGTAACATGCACAGGTTGTGGCGTATCGCTCTGCAGGACTGACCACAGTACGATTTAAAGGGAGGAAAGATTCAAAGAAGGGGGAGCAGCTGCCTGCAGTAACTATGACGCTCTTAAGGTAGCCAAATGCCTCGTCACTCGACGAAATTTATTTGAAAACGCGAGGAAATCGTCGTTGAAGTAAATCAGACAACGGTAACATGCACAGGTGGTGGCGTATCGCTCTGCAGGACTGACCACAGTACGATTTAAAGGGAGGAAAGATTCAAAGAAGGGGGAGCAGCTGGCTGCAGTAACTATGACTCTCTTAAGGTATCCAAATGCCTCGTCACTCGGCGAGATTTATTTGAAAACTCGAGGAAATCGTCGTTGAAGTAAATCAGACAACGGTAACATGCACAGGTTGTGGCATATCGCTCTGCAGGACTGACCACAGTACGATTTAAAGGGAGGAAAGATTCAAAGAAGGGGGAGCAGCTGGCTGCAGTGACTATGACTCTCTTAAGGTAGCCAAATGCCTCGTCACTCGGCGAAATTTATTTGAAAACTCGAGGAAATCGTTGTTGTGGTAACTCAGACAACGGTAACATGGACAGGTGGTGGCGTATCGCTTCTGCAGGACTGCACAGTACGATTTAAAGGGAGGAAAGATTCAAAGAAGGGGGAGCAGCTGGCTGCAGTAACTATGACGCTCTTAAGGTAGCCAAATGCCTCGTCACTCGGCGAAATTTATTTGAAAACGCGAGGAAATCGTCGTTGAAGTAAATCAGACAACGGTAACATGCACAGGTGGTGGCGTATCGCTCTGCAGGACTGACCACAGTACGATTTAAAGGGTGGAAAGATTCAAAGAAGGGGGAGCAGCTGGCTGCAGTAACTATGACTCTCTTAAGGTAGCCAAATGCCTCGTCACTCGGCGAAATTTATTTTAAAACTCGAGGAAATCGTTGTTAAAGTAACTCAGACAACGGTAACATGGACAGGTGGTGGCGTATTGCTTCTGCAGGACTGACCACAGTACGATTTAAAGGGAGGAAGGATTCAATGAAGGGGGAGCAGCTGGCTGCAGTAACTATGACGCTTATAAGGTAGCCAAATGCCTCGTCATCCGGCGAGGTACATTTGCTAACTCGAGAGACTCGTAGTGGGAGTAACAGAGACGACGTTAACGTGGACATATAGTGGCACATCGGTTCTGTAGGACAGCCATAGCAAGAATGATAGAGAGAATGGGCTTAGAAAAGTGGGAGCAGCAGGCAGGGGTACTATGACTCCCTTAAGGTAGCCAAATGCCTCGTCACCATGTAAATTTTTTTTTGAAAACTCGAGGATATTTTCGTTAAGGTAGCTCAGACAACGTTAAGGATTACATGTAGTGGCATATTGCTCCTGCAGGACTGACCACAGTAATAATTAAAGAGTGGAAAGAAAGATAGTTGGTCGAGCAGCTGGCAGCAGCAACTATGACTCTCTTAAGGCAGCCAAATGCCTCGTCACTCGGCGAAATTTATTTGAAAACTCGAGGAAATCGTCGTTGAAGTAACTCAGACAACGGTAACATGGACAGGTGGTGGCGTATCGCTTCTGCAGGACTGGCCACAGTACGATTTAAAGGGAGGAAAGATTCAAAGAAGGGGGAGCAGCTGCCTGCAGTAACTATGACGCTCTTAAGGTAGCCAAATGCCTCGTCACTCGGCGAAATTTATTTGAAAACGCGAGGAAATCGTCGTTGAAGTAAATCAGACAACGGTAACATGCACAGGTGGTGGCGTATCGCTCTGCAGGACTGACCACAGTACGATTTAAAGGGAGGAAAGATTCAAAGAAGGGGGAGCAGCTGGCTGCAGTAACTATGACTCTCTTAAGGTAGCCAAATGCCTCGTCACTCGGCGAAATTTATTTTAAAACTCGAGGAAATCGTTGTTAAAGTAACTCAGACAACGGTAACATGGACAGGTGGTGGCGTATTGCTTCTGCAGGACTGACCACAGTACGATTTAAAGGGAGAAAGGATTCAATGAAGGGGGAGCAGCTGGCTGCAGTAACTATGACGCTTATAAGGTAGCCAAATGCCTCGTCATCCGGCGAGGTACATTTGCTAACTCGAGAGACTCGTAGTGGGAGTAACAGAGACGACGTTAACGTGGACATATAGTGGCACATCGGTTCTGTAGGACAGCCATAGCAAGAATGATAGAGAGAATGGGCTTAGAAAAGTGGGAGCAGCAGGCAGGGGTACTATGACTCCCTTAAGGTAGCCAAATGCCTCGTCACCATGTAAATTTTTTTTTGAAAACTCGAGGATATTTTCGTTAAGGTAGCTCAGACAACGTTAAGGATTACATGTAGTGGCATATTGCTCCTGCAGGACTGACCACAGTAATAATTAAAGAGTGGAAAGAAAGAAAGTTGGTCGAGCAGCTGGCAGCAGCAACTATGACTCTCTTAAGGCAGCCAAATGCCTCGTCACTCGGCTAAATTTATTTGAAAACTCGAGGAAATCGTCGTTGAAGTAACTCAGACAACGGTAACATGGACAGGTGGTGGCGTATCGCTTCTGCAGGACTGACCACAGTACGATTTAAAGGGAGGAAAGATTCAAAGAAGGGGGAGCAGCTGGCTGCAGTAACTATGACTCTCTTAAGGTAGCCAAATGCCTCGTCACTCGGCGAGATTTATTTGAAAACTCGAGGAAATCGTCGTTGAAGTAAATCAGACAACGGTAACATGCACAGGTTGTGGCGTATCGCTCTGCAGGACTGACCACAGTACGATTTAAAGGGAGGAAAGATTCGAAGAAGGGGGAGCAGCTGCCTGCAGTAACTATTACGCTCTTAAGGTAGCCAAATGCCTCGTCACTCGGCGAAATTTATTTGAAAACGCGAGGAAATCGTCGTTGAAGTAAATCAGACAACGGTAACATGCACAGGTGGTGGCGTATCGCTCTGCAGGACTGACCACAGTACGATTTAAAGGGAGGAAAGATTCAAAGAAGGGGGAGCAGCTGGCTGCAGTAACTATGACTCTCTTAAGGTAGCCAAATGCCTCGTCACTCGGCGAGATTTATTTGAAAACTCGAGGAAATCGTCGTTGAAGTAAATCAGACAACGGTAACATGCACAGGTTGTGGCGTATCGCTCTGCAGGACTGACCACAGTACGATTTAAAGGGAGGAAAGATTCAAAGAAGGGGGAGCAGCTGGCTGCAGTGACTATGACTCTCTTAAGGTAGCCAAATGCCTCGTCACTCGGCGAAATTTATTTGAAAACTCGAGGAAATCGTTGTTGTGGTAACTCAGACAACGGTAACATGGACAGGTGGTGGCGTATCGCTTCTGCAGGACTGCACAGTACGATTTAAAGGGAGGAAAGATTCAAAGAAGGGGGAGCAGCTGCCTGCAGTAACTATGACGCTCTTAAGGTAGCCAAATGCCTCGTCACTCGGCGAAATTTATTTGAAAACGCGAGGAAATCGTCGTTGAAGTAAATCAGACAACGGTAACATGCACAGGTGGTGGCGTATCGCTCTGCAGGACTGACCACAGTACGATTTAAAGGGTGGAAAGATTCAAAGAAGGGGGAGCAGCTGGCTGCAGTAACTATGACTCTCTTAAGGTAGCCAAATGCCTCGTCACTCGGCAAAATTTATTTTAAAACTCGAGGAAATCGTTGTTAAAGTAACTCAGACAACGGTAACATGGACAGGTGGTGGCGTATTGCTTCTGCAGGACTGACCACAGTACGATTTAAAGGGAGGAAGGATTCAAAGAAGGGGGAGCAGCTGGCTGCAGTAACTATGACGCTTATAAGGTAGCCAAATGCCTCGTCATCCGGCGAGGTACATTTGCTAACTCGAGAGACTCGTAGTGGGAGTAACAGAGACGACGTTAACGTGGACATATAGTGGCACATCGGTTCTGTAGGACAGCCATAGCAAGAATGATAGAGAGAATGGGCTTAGAAAAGTGGGAGCAGCAGGCAGGGGTACTATGACTCCCTTAAGGTAGCCAAATGCCTCGTCACCATGTAAATTTTTTTTTGAAAACTCGAGGATATTTTCGTTAAGGTAGCTCAGACAACGTTAAGGATTACATGTAGTGGCATATTGCTCCTGCAGGACTGACCACAGTAATAATTAAAGAGTGGAAAGAAAGAAAGTTGGTCGAGCAGCTGGCAGCAGCAACTATGACTCTCTTAAGGCAGCCAAATGCCTCGTCACTCGGCTAAATTTATTTGAAAACTCGAGGAAATCGTCGTTGAAGTAACTCAGACAACGGTAACATGGACAGGTGGTGGCGTATCGCTTCTGCAGGACTGACCACAGTACGATTTAAAGGGAGGAAAGATTCAAAGAAGGGGGAGCAGCTGGCTGCAGTAACTATGACTCTCTTAAGGTAGCCAAATGCCTCGTCACTCGGCGAGATTTATTTGAAAACTCGAGGAAATCGTCGTTGAAGTAAATCAGACAACGGTAACATGCACAGGTTGTGGCGTATCGCTCTGCAGGACTGACCACAGTACGATTTAAAGGGAGGAAAGATTCGAAGAAGGGGGAGCAGCTGCCTGCAGTAACTATTACGCTCTTAAGGTAGCCAAATGCCTCGTCACTCGGCGAAATTTATTTGAAAACGCGAGGAAATCGTCGTTGAAGTAAATCAGACAACGGTAACATGCACAGGTGGTGGCGTATCGCTCTGCAGGACTGACCACAGTACGATTTAAAGGGAGGAAAGATTCAAAGAAGGGGGAGCAGCTGGCTGCAGTAACTATGACTCTCTTAAGGTAGCCAAATGCCTCGTCACTCGGCGAGATTTATTTGAAAACTCGAGGAAATCGTCGTTGAAGTAAATCAGACAACGGTAACATGCACAGGTTGTGGCGTATCGCTCTGCAGGACTGACCACAGTACGATTTAAAGGGAGGAAAGATTCGAAGAAGGGGGAGCAGCTGCCTGCAGTAACTATTACGCTCTTAAGGTAGCCAAATGCCTCGTCACTCGGCGAAATTTATTTGAAAACGCGAGGAAATCGTCGTTGAAGTAAATCAGACAACGGTAACATGCACAGGTGGTGGCGTATCGCTCTGCAGGACTGACCACAGTACGATTTAAAGGGAGGAAAGATTCAAAGAAGGGGGAGCAGCTGGCTGCAGTAACTATGACTCTCTTAAGGTAGCCAAATGCCTCGTCACTCGGCGAGATTTATTTGAAAACTCGAGGAAATCGTCGTTGAAGTAAATCAGACAACGGTAACATGCACAGGTTGTGGCGTATCGCTCTGCAGGACTGACCACAGTACGATTTAAAGGGAGGAAAGATTCAAAGAAGGGGGAGCAGCTGGCTGCAGTGACTATGACTCTCTTAAGGTAGCCAAATGCCTCGTCACTCGGCGAAATTTATTTGAAAACTCGAGGAAATCGTTGTTGTGGTAACTCAGACAACGGTAACATGGACAGGTGGTGGCGTATCGCTTCTGCAGGACTGCACAGTACGATTTAAAGGGAGGAAAGATTCAAAGAAGGGGGAGCAGCTGCCTGCAGTAACTATGACGCTCTTAAGGTAGCCAAATGCCTCGTCACTCGGCGAAATTTATTTGAAAACGCGAGGAAATCGTCGTTGAAGTAAATCAGACAACGGTAACATGCACAGGTGGTGGCGTATCGCTCTGCAGGACTGACCACAGTACGATTTAAAGGGTGGAAAGATTCAAAGAAGGGGGAGCAGCTGGCTGCAGTAACTATGACTCTCTTAAGGTAGCCAAATGCCTCGTCACTCGGCAAAATTTATTTTAAAACTCGAGGAAATCGTTGTTAAAGTAACTCAGACAACGGTAACATGGACAGGTGGTGGCGTATTGCTTCTGCAGGACTGACCACAGTACGATTTAAAGGGAGGAAGGATTCAAAGAAGGGGGAGCAGCTGGCTGCAGTAACTATGACGCTTATAAGGTAGCCAAATGCCTCGTCATCCGGCGAGGTACATTTGCTAACTCGAGAGACTCGTAGTGGGAGTAACAGAGACGACGTTAACGTGGACATATAGTGGCACATCGGTTCTGTAGGACAGCCATAGCAAGAATGATAGAGAGAATGGGCTTAGAAAAGTGGGAGCAGCAGGCAGGGGTACTATGACTCCCTTAAGGTAGCCAAATGCCTCGTCACCATGTAAATTTTTTTTTGAAAACTCGAGGATATTTTCGTTAAGGTAGCTCAGACAACGTTAAGGATTACATGTAGTGGCATATTGCTCCTGCAGGACTGACCACAGTAATAATTAAAGAGTGGAAAGAAAGAAAGTTGGTCGAGCAGCTGGCAGCAGCAACTATGACTCTCTTAAGGCAGCCAAATGCCTCGTCACTCGGCTAAATTTATTTGAAAACTCGAGGAAATCGTCGTTGAAGTAACTCAGACAACGGTAACATGGACAGGTGGTGGCGTATCGCTTCTGCAGGACTGACCACAGTACGATTTAAAGGGAGGAAAGATTCAAAGAAGGGGGAGCAGCTGGCTGCAGTAACTATGACTCTCTTAAGGTAGCCAAATGCCTCGTCACTCGGCGAGATTTATTTGAAAACTCGAGGAAATCGTCGTTGAAGTAAATCAGACAACGGTAACATGCACAGGTTGTGGCGTATCGCTCTGCAGGACTGACCACAGTACGATTTAAAGGGAGGAAAGATTCGAAGAAGGGGGAGCAGCTGCCTGCAGTAACTATTACGCTCTTAAGGTAGCCAAATGCCTCGTCACTCGGCGAAATTTATTTGAAAACGCGAGGAAATCGTCGTTGAAGTAAATCAGACAACGGTAACATGCACAGGTGGTGGCGTATCGCTCTGCAGGACTGACCACAGTACGATTTAAAGGGAGGAAAGATTCAAAGAAGGGGGAGCAGCTGGCTGCAGTAACTATGACTCTCTTAAGGTAGCCAAATGCCTCGTCACTCGGCGAGATTTATTTGAAAACTCGAGGAAATCGTCGTTGAAGTAAATCAGACAACGGTAACATGCACAGGTTGTGGCGTATCGCTCTGCAGGACTGACCACAGTACGATTTAAAGGGAGGAAAGATTCGAAGAAGGGGGAGCAGCTGCCTGCAGTAACTATTACGCTCTTAAGGTAGCCAAATGCCTCGTCACTCGGCGAAATTTATTTGAAAACGCGAGGAAATCGTCGTTGAAGTAAATCAGACAACGGTAACATGCACAGGTGGTGGCGTATCGCTCTGCAGGACTGACCACAGTACGATTTAAAGGGAGGAAAGATTCAAAGAAGGGGGAGCAGCTGGCTGCAGTAACTATGACTCTCTTAAGGTAGCCAAATGCCTCGTCACTCGGCGAGATTTATTTGAAAACTCGAGGAAATCGTCGTTGAAGTAAATCAGACAACGGTAACATGCACAGGTTGTGGCGTATCGCTCTGCAGGACTGACCACAGTACGATTTAAAGGGAGGAAAGATTCAAAGAAGGGGGAGCAGCTGGCTGCAGTGACTATGACTCTCTTAAGGTAGCCAAATGCCTCGTCACTCGGCGAAATTTATTTGAAAACTCGAGGAAATCGTTGTTGTGGTAACTCAGACAACGGTAACATGGACAGGTGGTGGCGTATCGCTTCTGCAGGACTGCACAGTACGATTTAAAGGGAGGAAAGATTCAAAGAAGGGGGAGCAGCTGCCTGCAGTAACTATGACGCTCTTAAGGTAGCCAAATGCCTCGTCACTCGGCGAAATTTATTTGAAAACGCGAGGAAATCGTCGTTGAAGTAAATCAGACAACGGTAACATGCACAGGTGGTGGCGTATCGCTCTGCAGGACTGACCACAGTACGATTTAAAGGGTGGAAAGATTCAAAGAAGGGGGAGCAGCTGGCTGCAGTAACTATGACTCTCTTAAGGTAGCCAAATGCCTCGTCACTCGGCAAAATTTATTTTAAAACTCGAGGAAATCGTTGTTAAAGTAACTCAGACAACGGTAACATGGACAGGTGGTGGCGTATTGCTCCTGCAGGACTGACCACAGTACGATTTAAAGGGAGGAAGGATTCAAAGAAGGGGGAGCAGCTGGCTGCAGTAACTATGACGCTTATAAGGTAGCCAAATGCCTCGTCATCCGGCGAGGTACATTTGCTAACTCGAGAGACTCGTAGTGGGAGTAACAGAGACGACGTTAACGTGGACATATAGTGGCACATCGGTTCTGTAGGACAGCCATAGCAAGAATGATAGAGAGAATGGGCTTAGAAAAGTGGGAGCAGCAGGCAGGGGTACTATGACTCCCTTAAGGTAGCCAAATGCCTCGTCACCATGTAAATTTTTTTTTGAAAACTCGAGGATATTTTCGTTAAGGTAGCTCAGACAACGTTAAGGATTACATGTAGTGGCATATTGCTCCTGCAGGACTGACCACAGTAATAATTAAAGAGTGGAAAGAAAGAAAGTTGGTCGAGCAGCTGGCAGCAGCAACTATGACTCTCTTAAGGCAGCCAAATGCCTCGTCACTCGGCTAAATTTATTTGAAAACTCGAGGAAATCGTCGTTGAAGTAACTCAGACAACGGTAACATGGACAGGTGGTGGCGTATCGCTTCTGCAGGACTGACCACAGTACGATTTAAAGGGAGGAAAGATTCAAAGAAGGGGGAGCAGCTGGCTGCAGTAACTATGACTCTCTTAAGGTAGCCAAATGCCTCGTCACTCGGCGAGATTTATTTGAAAACTCGAGGAAATCGTCGTTGAAGTAAATCAGACAACGGTAACATGCACAGGTTGTGGCGTATCGCTCTGCAGGACTGACCACAGTACGATTTAAAGGGAGGAAAGATTCGAAGAAGGGGGAGCAGCTGCCTGCAGTAACTATTACGCTCTTAAGGTAGCCAAATGCCTCGTCACTCGGCGAAATTTATTTGAAAACGCGAGGAAATCGTCGTTGAAGTAAATCAGACAACGGTAACATGCACAGGTGGTGGCGTATCGCTCTGCAGGACTGACCACAGTACGATTTAAAGGGAGGAAAGATTCAAAGAAGGGGGAGCAGCTGGCTGCAGTAACTATGACTCTCTTAAGGTAGCCAAATGCCTCGTCACTCGGCGAGATTTATTTGAAAACTCGAGGAAATCGTCGTTGAAGTAAATCAGACAACGGTAACATGCACAGGTTGTGGCGTATCGCTCTGCAGGACTGACCACAGTACGATTTAAAGGGAGGAAAGATTCAAAGAAATGGGAGCAGCTGGCTGCAGTGACTATGACTCTCTTAAGGTAGCCAAATGCCTCGTCACTCGGCGAAATTTATTTGAAAACTCGAGGAAATCGTTGTTGTGGTAACTCAGACAACGGTAACATGGACAGGTGGTGGCGTATCGCTTCTGCAGGACTGCACAGTACGATTTAAAGGGAGGAAAGATTCAAAGAAGGGGGAGCAGCTGCCTGCAGTAACTATGACGCTCTTAAGGTAGCCAAATGCCTCGTCACTCGGCGAAATTTATTTGAAAACGCGAGGAAATCGTCGTTGAAGTAAATCAGACAACGGTAACATGCACAGGTGGTGGCGTATCGCTCTGCAGGACTGACCACAGTACGACTTAAAGGGTGGAAAGATTCAAAGAAGGGGGAGCAGCTGGCTGCAGTAACTATGACTCTCTTAAGGTAGCCAAATGCCTCGTCACTCGGCAAAATTTATTTTAAAACTCGAGGAAATCGTTGTTAAAGTAACTCAGACAACGGTAACATGGACAGGTGGTGGCGTATTGCTTCTGCAGGACTGACCACAGTACGATTTAAAGGGAGGAAGGATTCAAAGAAGGGGGAGCAGCTGGCTGCAGTAACTATGACGCTTATAAGGTAGCCAAATGCCTCGTCATCCGGCGAGGTACATTTGCTAACTCGAGAGACTCGTAGTGGGAGTAACAGAGACGACGTTAACGTGGACATATAGTGGCACATCGGTTCTGTAGGACAGCCATAGCAAGAATGATAGAGAGAATGGGCTTAGAAAAGTGGGAGCAGCAGGCAGGGGTACTATGACTCCCTTAAGGTAGCCAAATGCCTCGTCACCATGTAAATGTTTTTTTGAAAACTCGAGGATATTTTCGTTAAGGTAGCTCAGACAACGTTAAGGTTTACATGTAGTGGCATATTGCTCCTGCAGGACTGACCACAGTAATAATTAAAGAGTGGAAAGAAAGAAAGTTGGTCGAGCAGCTGGCAGCAGCAACTATGACTCTCTTAAGGCAGCCAAATGCCTCGTCACTCGGCGAAATTTATTTGAAAACTCGAGGAAATCGTCGTTGAAGTAACTCAGACTACGGTAACATGGACAGGTGGTGGCGTATCGCTTCTGCAGGACTGACCACAGTACGATTTAAAGGGAGGAAAGATTCAAAGAAGGGGGAGCAGCTGCCTGCTGTAACTATGACGCTCTTAAGGTAGCCAAATGCCTCGTCACTCGGCGAAATTTATTTGAAAACGCGAGGAAATCGTCGTTGAAGTAAATCAGACAATGGTAACATGCACAGGTGGTGGCGTATCGCTCTGCAGGACTGACCACAGTACGATTTAAAGGGAGGAAAGATTCAAAGAAGGGGGAGCAGCTGGCTGCAGTAACTATGACTCTCTTAAGGTAGTCAAATGCCTCGTCACTCGGCGAGATTTATTTGAAAACTCGAGGAAATCGTCGTTGAAGTAAATCAGACAACGGTAACAAGCACAGGTTGTGGCGTATCGCTCTGCAGGACTGACCACAGTACGATTTAAAGGGAGGAAAGATTCAAAGAAGGGGGAGCAGCTGGCTGCAGTGACTATGACTCTCTTAAGGTAGCCAAATGCCTCGTCACTCGGCGAAATTTATTTGAAAACTCGAGGAAATCGTTGTTGTGGTAACTCAGACAACGGTAACATGGACAGGTGGTGGCGTATCGCTTCTGCAGGACTGACCACAGTACGATTTAAAGGGAGGAAAGATTCAAAGAAGGGGGAGCAGCTGCCTGCAGTAACTATGACGCTCTTAAGGTAGCCAAATGCCTCGTCACTCGGCGAAATTTATTTGAAAACGCGAGGAAATCGTCGTTGAAGTAAATCAGACAACGGTAACATGCACAGGTGGTGGCGTATCGCTCTGCAGGACTGACCACAGTACGATTTAAAGGGAGGAAAGATTCAAAGAAGGGGGAGCAGCTGGCTGCAGTAACTATGACTCTCTTAAGGTAGCCAAATGCCTCGTCACTCGGCGAAATTTATTTTAAAACTCGAGGAAATCGTTGTTAAAGTAACTCAGACAACGGTAACATGGACAGGTGGTGGCGTATTGCTTCTGCAGGACTGACCACAGTACGATTTAAAGGGAGGAAGGATTCAATGAAGGGGGAGCAGCTGGCTGCAGTAACTATGACGCTTATAAGGTAGCCAAATGCCTCGTCATCCGGCGAGGTACATTTGCTAACTCGAGAGACTCGTAGTGGGAGTAACAGAGACGACGTAAACGTGGACATATAGTGGCACATCGGTTCTGTAGGACAGCCATAGCAAGAATGATAGAGAGAATGGGCTTAGAAAAGTGGGAGCAGCAGGCAGGGGTACTATGACTCCCTTAAGGTAGCCAAATGCCTCGTCACCATGTAAATTTTTTTTTGAAAACTCGAGGATATTTTCGTTAAGGTAGCTCAGACAACGTTAAGGTTTACATGTAGTGGCATATTGCTCCTGCAGGACTGACCACAGTAATAATTAAAGAGTGGAAAGAAAGAAAGTTGGTCGAGCAGCTGGCAGCAGCAACTATGACTCTCTTAAGGCAGCCAAATGCCTCGTCACTCGGCGAAATTTATTTGAAAACTCGAGGAAATCGTCGTTGAAGTAACTCAGACAACGGTAACATGGACAGGTGGTGGCGTATCGCTTCTGCAGGACTGGCCACAGTACGATTTAAAGGGAGGAAAGATTCAAAGAAGGGGGAGCAGCTGCCTGCAGTAACTATGACGCTCTTAAGGTAGCCAAATGCCTCGTCACTCGGCGAAATTTATTTGAAAACGCGAGGAAATCGTCGTTGAAGTAAATCAGACAACGGTAACATGCACAGGTGGTGGCGTATCGCTCTGCAGGACTGACCACAGTACGATTTAAAGGGAGGAAAGATTCAAAGAAGGGGGAGCAGCTGGCTGCAGTAACTATGACTCTCTTAAGGTAGCCAAATGCCTCGTCACTCGGCGAAATTTATTTTAAAACTCGAGGAAATCGTTGTTAAAGTAACTCAGACAACGGTAACATGGACAGGTGGTGGCGTATTGCTTCTGCAGGACTGACCACAGTACGATTTAAAGGGAGGAAGGATTCAATGAAGGGGGAGCAGCTGGCTGCAGTAACTATGACGCTTATAAGGTAGCCAAATGCCTCGTCATCCGGCGAGGTACATTTGCTAACTCGAGAGACTCGTAGTGGGAGTAACAGAGACGACGTTAACGTGGACATATAGTGGCACATCGGTTCTGTAGGACAGCCATAGCAAGAATGATAGAGAGAATGGGCTTAGAAAAGTGGGAGCAGCAGGCAGGGGTACTATGTCTCCCTTAAGGTAGCCAAATGCCTCGTCACCATGTAAATTTTTTTTTGAAAACTCGAGGATATTTTCGTTAAGGTAGCTCAGACAACGTTAAGGTTTACATGTAGTGGCATATGGCTCCTGCAGGACTGACCACAGTAATAATTAAAGAGTGGAAAGAAAGAAAGTTGGTCGAGCAGCTGGCAGCAGCATCTATGACTCTCTTAAGGCAGCCAAATGCCTCGTCACTCGGCGAAATTTATTTGAAAACTCGAGGAAATCGTCGTTGAAGTAACTCAGACTACGGTAACATGGACAGGTGGTGGCGTATCGCTTCTGCAGGACTGACCACAGTACGATTTAAAGGGAGGAAAGATTCAAAGAAGGGGGAGCAGCTGCCTGCAGTAACTATGACGCTCTTAAGGTAGCCAAATGCCTCGTCACTCGGCGAAATTTATTTGAAAACGCGAGGAAATCGTCGTTGAAGTAAATCAGACAACGGTAACATGCACAGGTGGTGGCGTATCGCTCTGCAGGACTGACCACAGTACGATTTAAAGGGAGGAAAGATTCAAAGAAGGGGGAGCAGCTGGCTGCAGTAACTATGACTCTCTTAAGGTAGCCAAATGCCTCGTCACTCGGCGAGATTTATTTGAAAACTCGAGGAAATCGTCGTTGAAGTAAATCAGACAACGGTAACATGCACAGGTTGTGGCGTATCGCTCTGCAGGACTGACCACAGTACGATTTAAAGGGAGGAAAGATTCGAAGAAGGGGGAGCAGCTGCCTGCAGTAACTATTACGCTCTTAAGGTAGCCAAATGCCTCGTCACTCGGCGAAATTTATTTGAAAACGCGAGGAAATCGTCGTTGAAGTAAATCAGACAACGGTAACATGCACAGGTGGTGGCGTATCGCTCTGCAGGACTGACCACAGTACGATTTAAAGGGAGGAAAGATTCAAAGAAGGGGGAGCAGCTGGCTGCAGTAACTATGACTCTCTTAAGGTAGCCAAATGCCTCGTCACTCGGCGAGATTTATTTGAAAACTCGAGGAAATCGTCGTTGAAGTAAATCAGACAACGGTAACATGCACAGGTTGTGGCGTATCGCTCTGCAGGACTGACCACAGTACGATTTAAAGGGAGGAAAGATTCAAAGAAGGGGGAGCAGCTGGCTGCAGTGACTATGACTCTCTTAAGGTAGCCAAATGCCTCGTCACTCGGCGAAATTTATTTGAAAACTCGAGGAAATCGTTGTTGTGGTAACTCAGACAACGGTAACATGGACAGGTGGTGGCGTATCGCTTCTGCAGGACTGCACAGTACGATTTAAAGGGAGGAAAGATTCAAAGAAGGGGGAGCAGCTGCCTGCAGTAACTATGACGCTCTTAAGGTAGCCAAATGCCTCGTCACTCGGCGAAATTTATTTGAAAACGCGAGGAAATCGTCGTTGAAGTAAATCAGACAACGGTAACATGCACAGGTGGTGGCGTATCGCTCTGCAGGACTGACCACAGTACGATTTAAAGGGTGGAAAGATTCAAAGAAGGGGGAGCAGCTGGCTGCAGTAACTATGACTCTCTTAAGGTAGCCAAATGCCTCGTCACTCGGCAAAATTTATTTTAAAACTCGAGGAAATCGTTGTTAAAGTAACTCAGACAACGGTAACATGGACAGGTGGTGGCGTATTGCTTCTGCAGGACTGACCACAGTACGATTTAAAGGGAGGAAGGATTCAAAGAAGGGGGAGCAGCTGGCTGCAGTAACTATGACGCTTATAAGGTAGCCAAATGCCTCGTCATCCGGCGAGGTACATTTGCTAACTCGAGAGACTCGTAGTGGGAGTAACAGAGACGACGTTAACGTGGACATATAGTGGCACATCGGTTCTGTAGGACAGCCATAGCAAGAATGATAGAGAGAATGGGCTTAGAAAAGTGGGAGCAGCAGGCAGGGGTACTATGACTCCCTTAAGGTAGCCAAATGCCTCGTCACCATGTAAATTTTTTTTTGAAAACTCGAGGATATTTTCGTTAAGGTAGCTCAGACAACGTTAAGGTTTACATGTAGTGGCATATTGCTCCTGCAGGACTGACCACAGTAATAATTAAAGAGTGGAAAGAAAGAAAGTTGGTCGAGCAGCTGGCAGCAGCAACTATGACTCTCTTAAGGCAGCCAAATGCCTCGTCACTCGGCGAAATTTATTTGAAAACTCGAGGAAATCGTCGTTGAAGTAACTCAGACTACGGTAACATGGACAGGTGGTGGCGTATCGCTTCTGCAGGACTGACCACAGTACGATTTAAAGGGAGGAAAGATTCAAAGAAGGGGGAGCAGCTGCCTGCTGTAACTATGACGCTCTTAAGGTAGCCAAATGCCTCGTCACTCGGCGAAATTTATTTGAAAACGCGAGGAAATCGTCGTTGAAGTAAATCAGACAACGGTAACATGCACAGGTGGTGGCGTATCGCTCTGCAGGACTGACCACAGTACGATTTAAAGGGAGGAAAGATTCAAAGAAGGGGGAGCAGCTGGCTGCAGTAACTATGACTCTCTTAAGGTAGCCAAATGCCTCGTCACTCGGCGAGATTTATTTGAAAACTCGAGGAAATCGTCGTTGAAGTAAATCAGACAACGGTAACAAGCACAGGTTGTGGCGTATCGCTCTGCAGGACTGACCACAGTACGATTTAAAGGGAGGAAAGATTCAAAGAAGGGGGAGCAGCTGGCTGCAGTGACTATGACTCTCTTAAGGTAGCCAAATGCCTCGTCACTCGGCGAAATTTATTTGAAAACTCGAGGAAATCGTTGTTGTGGTAACTCAGACAACGGTAACATGGACAGGTGGTGGCGTATCGCTTCTGCAGGACTGACCACAGTACGATTTAAAGGGAGGAAAGATTCAAAGAAGGGGGAGCAGCTGCCTGCAGTAACTATGACGCTCTTAAGGTAGCCAAATGCCTCGTCACTCGGCGAAATTTATTTGAAAACGCGAGGAAATCGTCGTTGAAGTAAATCAGACAACGGTAACATGCACAGGTGGTGGCGTATCGCTCTGCAGGACTGACCACAGTACGATTTAAAGGGAGGAAAGATTCAAAGAAGGGGGAGCAGCTGGCTGCAGTAACTATGACTCTCTTAAGGTAGCCAAATGCCTCGTCACTCGGCGAAATTTATTTTAAAACTCGAGGAAATCGTTGTTAAAGTAACTCAGACAACGGTAACATGGACAGGTGGTGGCGTATTGCTTCTGCAGGACTGACCACAGTACGATTTAAAGGGAGGAAGGATTCAATGAAGGGGGAGCAGCTGGCTGCAGTAACTATGACGCTTATAAGGTAGCCAAATGCCTCGTCATCCGGCGAGGTACATTTGCTAACTCGAGAGACTCGTAGTGGGAGTAACAGAGACGACGTAAACGTGGACATATAGTGGCACATCGGTTCTGTAGGACAGCCATAGCAAGAATGATAGAGAGAATGGGCTTAGAAAAGTGGGAGCAGCAGGCAGGGGTACTATGACTCCCTTAAGGTAGCCAAATGCCTCGTCACCATGTAAATTTTTTTTTGAAAACTCGAGGATATTTTCGTTAAGGTAGCTCAGACAACGTTAAGGTTTACATGTAGTGGCATATTGCTCCTGCAGGACTGACCACAGTAATAATTAAAGAGTGGAAAGAAAGAAAGTTGGTCGAGCAGCTGGCAGCAGCAACTATGACTCTCTTAAGGCAGCCAAATGCCTCGTCACTCGGCGAAATTTATTTGAAAACTCGAGGAAATCGTCGTTGAAGTAACTCAGACAACGGTAACATGGACAGGTGGTGGCGTATCGCTTCTGCAGGACTGGCCACAGTACGATTTAAAGGGAGGAAAGATTCAAAGAAGGGGGAGCAGCTGCCTGCAGTAACTATGACGCTCTTAAGGTAGCCAAATGCCTCGTCACTCGGCGAAATTTATTTGAAAACGCGAGGAAATCGTCGTTGAAGTAAATCAGACAACGGTAACATGCACAGGTGGTGGCGTATCGCTCTGCAGGACTGACCACAGTACGATTTAAAGGGAGGAAAGATTCAAAGAAGGGGGAGCAGCTGGCTGCAGTAACTATGACTCTCTTAAGGTAGCCAAATGCCTCGTCACTCGGCGAAATTTATTTTAAAACTCGAGGAAATCGTTGTTAAAGTAACTCAGACAACGGTAACATGGACAGGTGGTGGCGTATTGCTTCTGCAGGACTGACCACAGTACGATTTAAAGGGAGGAAGGATTCAATGAAGGGGGAGCAGCTGGCTGCAGTAACTATGACGCTTATAAGGTAGCCAAATGCCTCGTCATCCGGCGAGGTACATTTGCTAACTCGAGAGACTCGTAGTGGGAGTAACAGAGACGACGTTAACGTGGACATATAGTGGCACATCGGTTCTGTAGGACAGCCATAGCAAGAATGATAGAGAGAATGGGCTTAGAAAAGTGGGAGCAGCAGGCAGGGGTACTATGTCTCCCTTAAGGTAGCCAAATGCCTCGTCACCATGTAAATTTTTTTTTGAAAACTCGAGGATATTTTCGTTAAGGTAGCTCAGACAACGTTAAGGTTTACATGTAGTGGCATATGGCTCCTGCAGGACTGACCACAGTAATAATTAAAGAGTGGAAAGAAAGAAAGTTGGTCGAGCAGCTGGCAGCAGCATCTATGACTCTCTTAAGGCAGCCAAATGCCTCGTCACTCGGCGAAATTTATTTGAAAACTCGAGGAAATCGTCGTTGAAGTAACTCAGACTACGGTAACATGGACAGGTGGTGGCGTATCGCTTCTGCAGGACTGACCACAGTACGATTTAAAGGGAGGAAAGATTCAAAGAAGGGGGAGCAGCTGCCTGCAGTAACTATGACGCTCTTAAGGTAGCCAAATGCCTCGTCACTCGGCGAAATTTATTTGAAAACGCGAGGAAATCGTCGTTGAAGTAAATCAGACAACGGTAACATGCACAGGTGGTGGCGTATCGCTCTGCAGGACTGACCACAGTACGATTTAAAGGGAGGAAAGATTCAAAGAAGGGGGAGCAGCTGGCTGCAGTAACTATGACTCTCTTAAGGTAGCCAAATGCCTCGTCACTCGGCGAGATTTATTTGAAAACTCGAGGAAATCGTCGTTGAAGTAAATCAGACAACGGTAACAAGCACAGGTTGTGGCGTATCGCTCTGCAGGACTGACCACAGTACGATTTAAAGGGAGGAAAGATTCAAAGAAGGGGGAGCAGCTGGCTGCAGTGACTATGACTCTCTTAAGGTAGCCAAATGCCTCGTCACTCGGCGAAATTTATTTGAAAACTCGAGGAAATCGTTGTTGTGGTAACTCAGACAACGGTAACATGGACAGGTGGTGGCGTATCGCTTCTGCAGGACTGACCACAGTACGATTTAAAGGGAGGAAAGATTCAAAGAAGGGGGAGCAGCTGCCTGCAGTAACTATGACGCTCTTAAGGTAGCCAAATGCCTCGTCACTCGGCGAAATTTATTTGAAAACGCGAGGAAATCGTCGTTGAAGTAAATCAGACAACGGTAACATGCACAGGTGGTGGCGTATCGCTCTGCAGGACTGACCACAGTACGATTTAAAGGGAGGAAAGATTCAAAGAAGGGGGAGCAGCTGGCTGCAGTAACTATGACTCTCTTAAGGTAGCCAAATGCCTCGTCACTCGGCAAAATTTATTTTAAAACTCGAGGAAATCGTTGTTAAAGTAACTCAGACAACGGTAACATGGACAGGTGGTGGCGTATTGCTTCTGCAGGACTGACCACAGTACGATTTAAAGGGAGGAAGGATTCAAAGAAGGGGGAGCAGCTGGCTGCAGTAACTATGACGCTTATAAGGTAGCCAAATGCCTCGTCATCCGGCGAGGTACATTTGCTAACTCGAGAGACTCGTAGTGGGAGTAACAGAGACGACGTTAACGTGGACATATAGTGGCACATCGGTTCTGTAGGACAGCCATAGCAAGAATGATAGAGAGAATGGGCTTAGAAAAGTGGGAGCAGCAGGCAGGGGTACTATGACTCCCTTAAGGTAGCCAAATGCCTCGTCACCTTGTAAATTTTTTTTTGAAAACTCGAGGATATTTTCGTTAAGGTAGCTCAGACAACGTTAAGGTTTACATGTAGTGGCATATTGCTCCTGCAGGACTGACCACAGTAATAATTAAAGAGTGGAAAGAAAGAAAGTTGGTCGAGCAGCTGGCAGCAGCAACTATGACTCTCTTAAGGCAGCCAAATGCCTCGTCACTCGGCGAAATTTATTTGAAAACTCGAGGAAATCGTCGTTGAAGTAACTCAGACAACGGTAACATGGACAGGTGGTGGCGTATCGCTTCTGCAGGACTGGCCACAGTACGATTTAAAGGGAGGAAAGATTCAAAGAAGGGGGAGCAGCTGCCTGCAGTAACTATGACGCTCTTAAGGTAGCCAAATGCCTCGTCACTCGGCGAAATTTATTTGAAAACGCGAGGAAATCGTCGTTGAAGTAAATCAGACAACGGTAACATGCACAGGTGGTGGCGTATCGCTCTGCAGGACTGACCACAGTACGATTTAAAGGGAGGAAAGATTCAAAGAAGGGGGAGCAGCTGGCTGCAGTAACTATGACTCTCTTAAGGTAGCCAAATGCCTCGTCACTCGGCGAAATTTATTTTAAAACTCGAGGAAATCGTTGTTAAAGTAACTCAGACAACGGTAACATGGACAGGTGGTGGCGTATTGCTTCTGCAGGACTGACCACAGTACGATTTAAAGGGAGGAAGGATTCAATGAAGGGGGAGCAGCTGGCTGCAGTAACTATGACGCTTATAAGGTAGCCAAATGCCTCGTCATCCGGCGAGGTACATTTGCTAACTCGAGAGACTCGTAGTGGGAGTAACAGAGACGACGTTAACGTGGACATATAGTGGCACATCGGTTCTGTAGGACAGCCATAGCAAGAATGATAGAGAGAATGGGCTTAGAAAAGTGGGAGCAGCAGGCAGGGGTACTATGACTCCTGTAAAGGATGAGCCAGACAATAGGAGATTTTACTTTATTATATGAGCCTCCAACTAGTAACTTCATTACTCCATTACGGCCAAGCCACGGCCGGCAGTGTTAGCTGCCTGTAAATTCTTTCGTCCCACGGTCTAGTAACAGGAAGTCAGCACCGAGAAAGGGCACCTTGTTCACGCGCCTCTCTCGTGTGCTGACGAGGTAACGCCGTCCCAGGCGTCGCTTAGCAGGCAACGCTCTGGAAAGTTCCATGCCGCCCGCACGGTTTGCTCGGTCCTGACCAATCAGGGTGGAGGAAGCCGCGTGGTGCGTCGAAGATACCCGGCCGCTCGTCGCCGGGCCCGCTCTCTTGTATTCTTGCTCACCCGCGAGTCGGATGCGCGCCCTGTAGCATTGAACATCTCCCGCTTCTCCCGGTGCTGCGGCACTGTGGACTTAGTTTTGGCAGACAACCACTTTCGGTAGCTTCGCGAACAATGTTCGCCAAATTGCAAGCTCTGGCTCACCCTCACCTCCCTAGGCCTATGTAGCCCCTTTCATCATGCTTTAGCCAATAAATGGCCTTTCTCTAAAAATTACTCTATTATTCCATAACGCCCACCGCCTGCCCATACCCGCCATCCTGTACAATTGGTGTCAGAAGTGTGGATACGTTCCCGTAGTGACTTTGTCACTACACAAAATTTTTCCCGGCGAGACGCCGTGAACTTCGCGCATGGAATGCGCCAACCGGTTGCCACGTTTGCTCCACGTGGGCCGTGGCTGCTCCACTAAACACGCACAGGGCGCGTGCTGCAGCGAGGCAGCCCACGCTAGTCAGCCACGTGAGCCGGACGCCGCCGCGCTGACCGCTGCTTGAGTTCGAGGGGCCTGCGCTGCGCTGCCCGACCGGCCGGGCCGCCGTCATCCGCCGCCGCCCGAGGGTCCGGACGCCGCCGCCGCCGCCGCCGCCGCCGCAGCAGCCACTGCACCACGCCGTCGCCGCCACCAATGCGTCGCACCATCGCCATCACCATGTAAGTCGCCGCGATGCTTACAACTATATCTTCGACGATCTTCCGCCGCTGGATTGAGAATCTTTGTGGCCGTCCTTTTTTTGTAACAATCATTACTTTTTTCTGGTCACTAGCGTCCCATAAAATTGTAAACATGCCGATAGGGACACGAGCGACGGAACGGGATACCCCCGTAGAGGCATCTGTCTCGCAAGACCCGCTCGAGGCCATAAATGCACAAATGCGCCAGTTATTCGCACAAAATCAGGAGCTACTTGAGCAAAACCGCGTCTTGAAACAGACGCTGGAAGCTAGTGCGCGAACTTCCATACCTGTGGCTAGCTCCACCCCTGTAACAAATGCTCAAACAGAGGCAACTAACACTAATTCTGTCTCTAATACAAACGCCACAATTTCTGCTAACATGGCGACTGTAAGCAATTTTCCTGCGGCTGATTTCATTCCCACCTTTTCTGGGAAGTCCCACGAAAATGTAGCTATGTTCTTACAAAATATTCGTGATGTGGGTCGCACGTGTGCCTGGCCGGACGATCTATTGGTCAATGTAGCCAGACTGAAGTTGACGGGGGAAGCCCGAATGTTCATAGAAACGGTGGATGAATTGCGTGACACGCACGAATTTGAAGTATTGGCCCGCGGATTGACTACGCGTTATTCCGATACCAGAGGTACCGCATATTACAGAGATCAATTATCAACCCTTAGGCAGAAGCCTAATGAGGATTTTGATGCCTTTGCAGATCGCATTCGAACAGTATCTTGTCGTACCTATAAGATAGGCGAAAATGCCAGTGAAAACAGAATTTTGCGCTCAGAAGCCGAAGCGCGTGCAATTGATGCTTTTGTCCGCGGTATTGACCCCCGCATCGGAGGAGAAGTCAAAGCAGCCTCCCCCACTTCTCTGTTTGAAGCTGTTCGTTTGGCAATGCTTCGCGAAGAGGTGTTGCGTTTTTGCGCTGCCGCCCCGCGCCCATCGGACCCAGTACCGGTCCCAGCAAAAGAAGTATTTTGTCAGCGTTGTGGGAAGCCCAACCATACGGCAATGCGCTGTCGCGCGCCGTATTGCACTATTTGCCAGACAGTAGGCCATGCTAATAATGTTTGCCCCACAAAGTCTCCATTTTCTAATCAGATGCGCGGCCACCGCCGCAACGCGGGGTCGAATCAGGGAAACGCTTGGGGGGCAGGTTCCGCCACCCACCCGCGCCCCCGACAAAAATAATACACCCGGTTAGGGCCGAAAAATGTAAAGAGGTGGAACACGTTAGTCTATTTGGCGTACTCGGGAACAAATCAGTTAGAATTTTAGTTGATACTGGTGCTCAAGTTAGTGTATTGTTTGTGGAGAAAAATGATCGAAGGGTGTTACAGCCACCCCGGTACAATATCAGTGGCCTTGGAGAGGAAGTAATTGTCCCTGCAGGTTCGTGTGTAGTGAATCTGCAAATAGACGGTGGTAAATACAGTCAGAGGATGGAGGTAGTAAGGCTAAAGAAGGGTGAATTTGACATCATACTAGGGAATGACTTCCTGCACCGTTATCAGGGGACAGTGGATTATCGAACGCGAACTGTGCAGTTCGGCGAAGCAATTCACCGATTTGGCAGTGCGCACCCCCGTCAGACGCGAGGGAGCTGCGAAAGGCGCCGTTCACAGTCTCCCATAAAACCGCAGATGTGGGCGATAAAAACCACTGACCCTGTGAGGATAAAAGGCGGAAGTGGAAAGATTCTCTGGATAGATGTCAAAAATCAAGAACAGCCTAATACAGACATTCTAGTTGACCCGCTCACCCACAATGATGTTTTAGATCGTCAGTCAGTACATGTAAAGAGAAGTATCTGCCGACCGGAAAGGAGACAGAAGGGTTTTGCGATACCAGTAAGTATAGATAATTTTGGTGTAGAAGATGTTGTGATACCGAAGGGTACTATTGTTGCCAGTGGTCAGGAAATTTTTGAGGAAATAAGAGGAGCTGAGAAGCAGCGAAATAAAGATAAGAAAGGAAGGAAAGGAAAGAAATGTTCAGTTAGAGAAGTGCGATATGTCGCGTCGACGATAAGGAGTCAGTTAGCAGAGAAGTTAGGTCATTTAAATAGTGAGGAGAAAAGGATGTTGCAGCCAGTATTAGAGGAATTTTCGTGGTTGTTTGAAGAGAGGCAATTTCTACCGGCTACGGATTTGGTTCAGCACGAAATTCCGACCGGAGAAGCTCGGCCTATTGCGCCAGTAATTCCACCCAAAAAAAGCAAGAAAGAAGGTAACACAACCGCCCAGACAGCAACGTAGATATGCTCTAAGGTCAAACCCCTATGATTTGCGTTCCTGAAAGTAGGTCTGGAATGGTATGTAAACAGTTGGAAAAGTCCTGCATGCAGCAAGAGAATTAATTGAGGGAAAACACCGTAGTTACTATACATTTAATTAAATTGTGCATGTTAGTTATAAGTAGACATAAGAATTGGCAACTGTTGGTAACTGGTAATAGAATTTATGACTCACATGTTAATGGAAGTGATTGAAGTTATGTAATCATTTGTCATTTAACGTCTCCAGTAATGTTATCGTAGCAGTCGAGAATTAAAAACACATTCTTTAATCATGGAATTAAGGGGAAAGTTGTCCTTTTCAACAGAACACTTAAAGAAAGAATCAGTTAATCTAGAATATACCAAAGGGATTCACATTTCACCTGTTAATTTAGTGAATAGTGCACGAACACAGATATTAAAGCTTTACCATAAAAACATGATACTAATACGCCTTCGTAATTGCCAGTAGATCAGTGACTACATGCAGCCGTCTACCTGTACTTTGAAAGACGCCCTATTACATGTATGTTTTGCTAAATGATCACACAACGATAATAACAAGAATAAATACGTCCAAGTTAAACAACAAATAGGCTACTCTAAAGTAAAAGGAGTCTTCCTGAAGTGCTATTTTATTGTTTTCATGATGCGATGTTGAACAGATAACGAGGTAAGTTTTTTGGTACCACGTATTTCTGTATATTAAATGCCACGGAAGGAGTGCGTAAATACCTCCACTGTGGTCTACAGCCGTTCACATGCGCCGAGTCCCGCCCCTCCCTGTCAGCTGGCGACGCGGCCCCCTCCCCTCCCCATCCACCGGCCTGCCGAGAGAGCGGCCATTGCAGTTCCCCCTTCCCCACCCACCGCCTCTGTCCTTGGTGCGTGCAGCATCTGCACCTCTCCCCTCGCCGCTCCTCACCACCCAACCATCGCCCTGCAGGCCACGTGCCTCAGCCAAGCTACACATTCGTATATTCGTACGTTGCAGTTTAAACAGCAAACCTAAAGGGATGGTTATAAAAATAAAATCACCAGCTTAATATTGCCCTACAGATTTTATTAGTCTTATCTAAAGACGGGAATCTATGTGTATTGTCTATTTGAATTTTCAGTATGGAACAAAAATCGTGAGAGAGAACGTTTCCTGGTACGCATTGCCTAAACTATCAGGATTAGAAAACATTGGAATTTCAGATCGATCTCCGGCTATGTTGTATTACCACCACGGTTAATAAACGGATCTATATGGTGTCAAGGAAGCCGGCACTTGCCGCTGTATCCGTCCTGTAAACGACCGCTGTGTGGGGAACGCGTTAGCCAAGGAGTTGGGTTTGGAATGCCATTGCAAAATATAGTTTATATAGAAGTCTAACACCTGCCATTTACCTAAATTTTGAAGAACAGAGTGTTTAAGTAAAATAGTTGTAACCCGATAGTTTTGTGACCTCTAACGATTGAAGTTATTAGAGTCCCTTAGAAAAGAACATCCTCCATGCATAACTGTCGTGAACAACATAAGATAACTCTGGAAGGAAATTTTGTGACTGTACCGAGAGACAAACTCCATGCGTAGTAAGAGGACGGACCCAGCGTGAACGCCAGTTATGCAGCCGAGCCAGTGAAACCGGACGCAGCCGTACTGCCAGCTGTGCTGTCAGCAACTTACAATCTCACGAGCGCGACGCGTGTCGCACCTTAGCACCTCAAGCTGCACTGAATCTCAACACAGAAATTCTTAACCATTATATAACGAACCCTATGAATAACTTTATGCACATTTTCAATAGTCAGGAACTTACTTTGCTCCCTACACACTCTTTATATGACAAATGAACTCTAATTTTATAAAAAACCAAAGCACCGACAGGTAAGTCATATCGACGTCTTCCGAGATGCAACTAGCTTCGTCGAGCCGCCAATATTGGTTATATGGAAGCAGGTAAGTGAGAGAATGAACAAAAAAGAACAACAAATACACACCGGAACGATTGACTGGGTGACTGATAATCACAAATATTTGCAAAAACAAATCAACACAGGAAACGGTTTATCACACGTTTAATAATTATTGGTCTGTCCATTGAAGGAGACATAAAATCATTTTTCATCAGAATCTTGCTAAAGGAAGTATTAACGTGACATTACACTATTCCACAGCATTACACATAACATTGCCATGACTTAACGACAGTTTTCTTCTAGGTAGAAGTACCAAAGATCGGTTGGAATGAAAATACAAACGAGAGCTTAAAGGAATACCAGGGGATGCTTACATTCATTTTGCTACGAAATGTAACTGGAGGATAAGGAAGTTTTGTTTGAAGGAAATAATATTTTAAACTTTTGCTTTTGTTACGGTTTTGCCACCGCTTATATCACTATGACGAGTTGCCAATTACTATGTCTAATTACTTGTGTCCTATTACTTAAGTCCATGTATTATCTTATTATTGTTCATTTTGACTGTTTTATTACTACCTATTTAGAGAATTTTGCTAAAGTTTTGCCAGCACCAGTAATTGAGTATTTGTATCAACCTAGTGTTTCCATGTGTCGCTGTGTTACTATACTGATGAAGATAATAATTTTGTAGGATTTCAAGCACGCTAGAGTAAGTCCCCGAGTACTGCCAATTATTTGTTTAATAATAATGATGTCTTAGGTGATAGATTGTTTTGGAAGAGTAGTTTAGGATGTAACCATGCTTTATTTTGATTTGTATTTGAATGTTTATCTGGAGGGACATACCACATGCACCACCCGCAGGGGCACGTACCTTACGTGACGCGGTTGGCGCCCGCGCGAACCCGTAGCTGACTGTGTCGTTCCTTCACTTTTCCGTTTCGCGACATAGTCCGTTCTAACCACTTTCATCTTTCCTGTCTCAACAGAACAACACATGAAAAGTCATACACCACCCGCAAGGGCACGTACCTTACGTGACGCGGTTGGCACCCGCGCGAACCCTTAGCTGTCTGTGTCGTTTCTTCACTTTTCGGTTTCGCGACATAGTCCGTTCTACCCACTTTGATCTGTCAACTTTCAACACACAAAACTATTCAGCCCAGACTTTGATCTTCCATGTCGAAGAAGAGTTCACGAGAACAGTGTTCCGTGCTCTCTGACGACAGCTGATCAGGCAACGTCAGACGCGAACCGCGTCTAGCCCGCAGCTAAACGCCAGTAAGCGGAAATCTCTGTTCAAAACCTTGAGCCTTCTTTGTTTTCCCGTTGTATTTTCCGAAGGAATACCGACTATTGAAGAAGTAGCATTTAACTGTATGACGTGTCCCAGGACACTGCGAGATAACCAATGATAGACGGAGTTTTAAGCAACCAGCTGGGCCCGAGGAGGCCAGCACTACGGAGTTATAGAGACGGCGAGTTTAGTCGCAAAATGTTGAGAGGAAAAAGACGGCGAATTTGGTCGCAAAGTAAAGTTAGTCGCAAGATGTTGAGAGGATGAAGACGGTGAATTTTGTCGCGCAGTTAAGTTTTGTTTTAGGTGAGAGAAGTCGAGTTTGAAGAAGAAGAAGTATGAAGCAGCTATCTTGGAGTCGCAGAATTGTCATTTACACAGTTAAGAAGGCGATAACGTCGTGTCAACGATGCGCCGCGCACTATACCTTCATAAAGGGAAAGTCCTTCAGAAATTACGCTCAACCTAGTCTTTTCTAATCCAATTCCTTATACTCTCTGTGTCCACTATGGACATCGTCGAGTTTTGTTTCTCTCCTCTCGTTAGCTACAACGTTGACATCCTACGACACAATCTACGCCCCACCTGCACCAATCTGGTGTCACTTTTCTTTGTCAGTCTCACTTAATGGTGTTCAGCAAATATATTGAGTGACGAGAAAATTCTTCTCAAAATGTGAATGTTGTTACACGTAGAGGGTCAGCCCAAAGAGGCACTTAACTTTCTTTGTTTACCGATGTGGAATATGCAGTAAATTTAATATGATATATGTGTACTTCACTTTTACATTTTCATGTTATGAACCAATTTACTGATGCATAATGTAATTTTAAACAGAACCGACTGTAACAGCTCATCTAGCTTTATGTCACGCGTAATCCCACTTCTATTTTGTTGCATTTGACAGTCGGCATTTGACAGTCGTAGACCCCTCAGCTGCCGCGTGCAGCCTCGACGCCGCGCTGGCCTTGGAAATTATCTGCCGCGCGCCTTTCTGACGTAGCCTCCGCGCAGGTCTTTAGCAAACGGTTCCTGTTGGAACACCACTAATAACCTTTCATGCCACTACGGCTTACTTAGTATTCACACCCATTTAATTATGCTTTTATACCTGAAAGCTCATTCATGATTCCCTTGTCAGCTAACGTTCCAGTTTTGTCTAAAAAATCAAATAATCACATCCTAACGTCAATTGATGATTTGCTAAAACATGAAAAAGGACAAATTTCTTACGTTCGCCTGTTGGCACTTAAATGAATGGTAAACAGCCACAAACTAAACTCAACAATAAAGAGAAAACAAGAACCTATCAGGCATGTGCCCTCCCTTAGCTTTAAGAGTGAAACTGAGATGTCAACTAATGTGGAAAAACTAGTGTAGTGTAGTGAAGTGTCCCCTTAGTAATAACTCCCTTTTCAACTGTGTTTTGAAACGTGTGAATCTCCCCTCATACTCCCCCTGCGCTGAGTTCCAGTGCACGGACCTGGCCACGGCCACGCCCCCTTCCCGCCGGCAGCCTGCGCGCTGCCCGCTGAGGACAACACACCACACCGCCTCGCGCCAGGCGCCCCCGCCGTGACTCATCAGTGGTGATGTGTTTAAATTTTCAACTTATTCAAACAAAAGCAAAAAAAAAAAAAAAGACATTTTTACCTCATCTTAGCAACAAGAACACTTGACATGTTTATCTAATTCACACTGCTAGGTTTTGTTCTAATTTTGTTTTGATGTTTTATGATGTTCTGATGTTTCACAATGTTTTGATGTTTTATGATGATTCTGGTATACACACAATATTATTGATGTAAGTCCCCTTGGGACCCTTAGGAGGTCTTTAGAGTCTCTATACCCTCCCATAGATTAAGACCCCTGCCGTCTTCCGTGAGAGCCAATGTTCACTTTCTTTTGCAAGATAAATTTAAATTTATTTACATTCAAATAATAATTACATTGAGCGAATTCACGTACGTTCTCCGCTCCCACGGAAGGGGGAGGAATGTAAAGGATGAGCCAGACAATAGGAGATTTTACTTTATTATATGAGCCTCCAACTAGTAACTTCATTACTCCATTACGGCCAAGCCACGGCCGGCAGTGTTAGCTGCCTGTAAATTCTTTCGTCCCACGGTCTAGTAACAGGAAGTCAGCACCGAGAAAGGGCACCTTGTTCACGCGCCTCTCTCGTGTGCTGACGAGGTAACGCCGTCCCAGGCGTCGCTTAGCAGGCAACGCTCTGGAAAGTTCCATGCCGCCCGCACGGTTTGCTCGGTCCTGACCAATCAGGGTGGAGGAAGCCGCGTGGTGCGTCGAAGATACCCGGCCGCTCGTCGCCGGGCCCGCTCTCTTGTATTCTTGCTCACCCGCGAGTCGGATGCGCGCCCTGTAGCATTGAACATCTCCCGCTTCTCCCGGTGCTGCGGCACTGTGGACTTAGTTTTGGCAGAAAACCACTTTCGGTAGCTTCGCGAACAATGTTCGCCAAATTGCAAGCTCTGGCTCACCCTCACCTCCCTAGGCCTATGTAGCCCCTTTCATCATGCTTTAGCCAATAAATGGCCTTTCTCTAAAAATTACTCTATTATTCCATAACGCCCACCGCCTGCCCATACCCGCCATCCTGTACACTCCCTTAAGGTAGCCAAATGCCTCGTCACCATGTAAATTTTTTTTTGAAAACTCGAGGATATTTTCGTTAAGGTAGCTCAGACAACGTTAAGGTTTACATGTAGTGGCATATTGCTCCTGCAGGACTGACCACAGTAATAATTAAAGAGTGGAAAGAAAGAAAGTTGGTCGAGCAGCTGGCAGCAGCAACTATGACTCTCTTAAGGCAGCCAAATGCCTCGTCACTCCTCGAAATTTATTTGAAAACTCGAGGAAATCGTCGTTGAAGTAACTCAGACAACGGTAACATGGACAGGTGGTGGCGTATCGCTTCTGCAGGACTGGCCACAGTACGATTTAAAGGGAGGAAAGATTCAAAGAAGGGGGAGCAGCTGCCTGCAGTAACTATGACGCTCTTAAGGTAGCCAAATGCCTCGTCACTCGGCGAAATTTATTTGAAAACGCGAGGAAATCGTCGTTGAAGTAAATCAGACAACGGTAACATGCACAGGTGGTGGCGTATCGCTCTGCAGGACTGACCACAGTACGATTTAAAGGGAGGAAAGATTCAAAGAAGGGGGAGCAGCTGGCTGCAGTAACTATGACTCTCTTAAGGTAGCCAAATGCCTCGTCACTCGGCGAAATTTATTTTAAAACTCGAGGAAATCGTTGTTAAAGTAACTCAGACAACGGTAACATGGACAGGTGGTGGCGTATTGCTTCTGCAGGACTGACCACAGTACGATTTAAAGGGAGGAAGGATTCAATGAAGGGGGAGCAGCTGGCTGCAGTAACTATGACGCTTATAAGGTAGCCAAATGCCTCGTCATCCGGCGAGGTACATTTGCTAACTCGAGAGACTCGTAGTGGGAGTAACAGAGACGACGTTAACGTGGACATATAGTGGCACATCGGTTCTGTAGGACAGCCATAGCAAGAATGATAGAGAGAATGGGCTTAGAAAAGTGGGAGCAGCAGGCAGGGGTACTATGACTCCCTTAAGGTAGCCAAATGCCTCGTCACCATGTAAATTTTTTTTTGAAAACTCGAGGATATTTTCGTTAAGGTAGCTCAGACAACGTTAAGGTTTACATGTAGTGGCATATTGCTCCTGCAGGACTGACCACAGTAATAATTAAAGAGTGGAAAGAAAGAAAGTTGGTCGAGCAGCTGGCAGCAGCAACTATGACTCTCTTAAGGCAGCCAAATGCCTCGTCACTCGGCGAAATTTATTTGAAAACTCGAGGAAATCGTCGTTGAAGTAACTCAGACAACGGTAACATGGACAGGTGGTGGCGTATCGCTTCTGCAGGACTGGCCACAGTACGATTTAAAGGGAGGAAAGATTCAAAGAAGGGGGAGCAGCTGCCTGCAGTAACTATGACGCTCTTAAGGTAGCCAAATGCCTCGTCACTCGGCGAAATTTATTTGAAAACGCGAGGAAATCGTCGTTGAAGTAAATCAGACAACGGTAACATGCACAGGTGGTGGCGTATCGCTCTGCAGGACTGACCACAGTACGATTTAAAGGGAGGAAAGATTCAAAGAAGGGGGAGCAGCTGGCTGCAGTAACTATGACTCTCTTAAGGTAGCCAAATGCCTCGTCACTCGGCGAAATTTATTTTAAAACTCGAGGAAATCGTTGTTAAAGTAACTCAGACAACGGTAACATGGACAGGTGGTGGCGTATTGCTTCTGCAGGACTGACCACAGTACGATTTAAAGGGAGGAAGGATTCAATGAAGGGGGAGCAGCTGGCTGCAGTAACTATGACGCTTATAAGGTAGCCAAATGCCTCGTCATCCGGCGAGGTACATTTGCTAACTCGAGAGACTCGTAGTGGGAGTAACAGAGACGACGTTAACGTGGACATATAGTGGCACATCGGTTCTGTAGGACAGCCATAGCAAGAATGATAGAGAGAATGGGCTTAGAAAAGTGGGAGCAGCAGGCAGGGGTACTATGACTCCCTTAAGGTAGCCAAATGCCTCGTCACCATGTAAATTTTTTTTTGAAAACTCGAGGATATTTTCGTTAAGGTAGCTCAGACAACGTTAAGGTTTACATGTAGTGGCATATTGCTCCTGCAGGACTGACCACAGTAATAATTAAAGAGTGGAAAGAAAGAAAGTTGGTCGAGCAGCTGGCAGCAGCAACTATGACTCTCTTAAGGCAGCCAAATGCCTCGTCACTCGGCGAAATTTATTTGAAAACTCGAGGAAATCGTCGTTGAAGTAACTCAGACAACGGTAACATGGACAGGTGGTGGCGTATCGCTTTTGCAGGACTGGCCACAGTACGATTTAAAGGGAGGAAAGATTCAAAGAAGGGGGAGCAGCTGCCTGCAGTAACTATGACGCTCTTAAGGTAGCCAAATGCCTCGTCACTCGGCGAAATTTATTTGAAAACGCGAGGAAATCGTCGTTGAAGTAAATCAGACAACGGTAACATGCACAGGTGGTGGCGTATCGCTCTGCAGGACTGACCGCAGTACGATTTAAAGGGAGGAAAGATTCAAAGAAGGGGGAGCAGCTGGCTGCAGTAACTATGACTCTCTTAAGGTAGCCAAATGCCTCGTCACTCGGCGAAATTTATTTTAAAACTCGAGGAAATCGTTGTTAAAGTAACTCAGACAACGGTAACATGGACAGGTGGTGGCATATTGCTTCTGCAGGACTGACCACAGTACGATTTAAAGGGAGGAAGGATTCAATGAAGGGGGAGCAGCTGGCTGCAGTAACTATGACGCTTATAAGGTAGCCAAATGCCTCGTCATCCGGCGAGGTACATTTGCTAACTCGAGAGACTCGTAGTGGGAGTAACAGAGACGACGTTAACGTGGACATATAGTGGCACATCGGTTCTGTAGGACAGCCATAGCAAGAATGATAGAGAGAATGGGCTTAGAAAAGTGGGAGCAGCAGGCAGGGGTACTATGACTCCCTTAAGGTAGCCAAATGCCTCGTCACCATGTAAATTTTTTTTTGAAAACTCGAGGATATTTTCGTTAAGGTAGCTCAGACAACGTTAAGGTTTACATGTAGTGGCATATTGCTTCTGCAGGACTGACCACAGTAATAATTAAAGAGTGGAAAGAAAGAAAGTTGGTCGAGCAGCTGGCAGCAGCATCTATGACTCTCTTAAGGCAGCCAAATGCCTCGTCACTCGGCGAAATTTATTTGAAAACTCGAGGAAATCGTCGTTGAAGTAACTCAGACTACGGTAACATGGACAGGTGGTGGCGTATCGCTTCTGCAGGACTGACCACAGTACGATTTAAAGGGAGGAAAGATTCAAAGAAGGGGGAGCAGCTGCCTGCAGTAACTATGACGCTCTTAAGGTAGCCAAATGCCTCGTCACTCGGCGAAATTTATTTGAAAACGCGAGGAAATCGTCGTTGAAGTAAATCAGACAACGGTAACATGCACAGGTGGTGGCGTATCGCTCTGCAGGACTGACCACAGTACGATATAAAGGGAGGAAAGATTCAAAGAAGGGGGAGCAGCTGGCTGCAGTAACTATGACTCTCTTAAGGTAGCCAAATGCCTCGTCACTCGGAGAGATTTATTTGAAAACTCGAGGAAATCGTCCTTGAAGTAAATCAGACAACGGTAACAAGCACAGGTTGTGGCGTATTGCTCTGCAGGACTGACCACAGTACGATTTAAAGGGAGGAAAGATTCAAAGAAGGGGGAGCAGCTGGCTGCAGTGACTATGACTCTCTTAAGGTAGCCAAATGCCTCGTCACTCGGCGAAATTTATTTGAAAACTCGAGGAAATCGTTGTTGTGGTAACTCAGACAACGGTAACATGGACAGGTGGTGGCGTATCGCTTCTGCAGGACTGACCACAGTACGATTTAAAGGGAGGAAAGATTCAAAGAAGGGGGAGCAGCTGCCTGCAGTAACTATGACACTCTTAAGGTAGCCAAATGCCTCGTCACTCGGCGAAATTTATTTGAAAACGCGAGGAAATCGTCGTTGAAGTAAATCAGACAACGGTAACATGCACAGGTGGTGGCGTATCGCTCTGCAGGACTGACCACAGTACGATTTAAAGGGAGGAAAGATTCAAAGAAGGGGGAGCAGCTGGCTGCAGTAACTATGACTCTCTTAAGGTAGCCAAATGCCTCGTCACTCGGCAAAATTTATTTTAAAACTCGAGGAAATCGTTGTTAAAGTAACTCAGACAACGGTAACATGGACAGGTGGTGGCGTATTGCTTCTGCAGGACTGACCACAGTACGATTTAAAGGGAGGAAGGATTCAAAGAAGGGGGAGCAGCTGGCTGCAGTAACTATGACGCTTATAAGGTAGCCAAATGCCTCGTCATCCGGCGAGGTACATTTGCTAACTCGAGAGACTCGTAGTGGGAGTAACAGAGACGACGTTAACGTGGACATATAGTGGCACATCGGTTCTGTAGGACAGCCATAGCAAGAATGATAGAGAGAATGGGCTTAGAAAAGTGGGAGCAGCAGGCAGGGGTACTATGACTCCCTTAAGGTAGCCAAATGCCTCGTCACCTTGTAAATTTTTTTTTGAAAACTCGAGGATATTTTCGTTAAGGTAGCTCAGACAACGTTAAGGTTTACATGTAGTGGCATATTGCTCCTGCAGGACTGACCACAGTAATAATTAAAGAGTGGAAAGAAAGAAAGTTGGTCGAGCAGCTGGCAGCAGCAACTATGACTCTCTTAAGGCAGCCAAATGCCTCGTCACTCCTCGAAATTTATTTGAAAACTCGAGGAAATCGTCGTTGAAGTAACTCAGACAACGGTAACATGGACAGGTGGTGGCGTATCGCTTCTGCAGGACTGGCCACAGTACGATTTAAAGGGAGGAAAGATTCAAAGAAGGGGGAGCAGCTGCCTGCAGTAACTATGACGCTCTTAAGGTAGCCAAATGCCTCGTCACTCGGCGAAATTTATTTGAAAACGCGAGGAAATCGTCGTTGAAGTAAATCAGACAACGGTAACATCCACAGGTGGTGGCGTATCGCTCTGCAGGACTGACCACAGTACGATTTAAAGGGAGGAAAGATTCAAAGAAGGGGGAGCAGCTGGCTGCAGTAACTATGACTCTCTTAAGGTAGCCAAATGCCTCGTCACTCGGCGAAATTTATTTTAAAACTCGAGGAAATCGTTGTCAAAGTAACTCAGACAACGGTAACATGGACAGGTGGTGGCGTATTGCTTCTGCAGGACTGACCACAGTACGATTTAAAGGGAGGAAGGATTCAATGAAGGGGGAGCAGCTGGCTGCAGTAACTATGACGCTTATAAGGTAGCCAAATGCCTCGTCATCCGGCGAGGTACATTTGCTAACTCGAGAGACTCGTAGTGGGAGTAACAGAGACGACGTTAACGTGGACATATAGTGGCACATCGGTTCTGTAGGACAGCCATAGCAAGAATGATAGAGAGAATGGGCTTAGAAAAGTGGGAGCAGCAGGCAGGGGTACTATGACTCCCTTAAGGTAGCCAAATGCCTCGTCACCATGTAAATTTTTTTTTGAAAACTCGAGGATATTTTCGTTAAGGTAGCTCAGACAACGTTAAGGTTTACATGTAGTGGCATATTGCTCCTGCAGGACTGACCACAGTAATAATTAAAGAGTGGAAAGAAAGAAAGTTGGTCGAGCAGCTGGCAGCAGCAACTATGACTCTCTTAAGGCAGCCAAATGCCTCGTCACTCGGCGAAATTTATTTGAAAACTCGAGGAAATCGTCGTTGAAGTAACTCAGACAACGGTAACATGGACAGGTGGTGGCGTATCGCTTCTGCAGGACTGGCCACAGTACGATTTAAAGGGAGGAAAGATTCAAAGAAGGGGGAGCAGCTGCCTGCAGTAACTATGACGCTCTTAAGGTAGCCAAATGCCTCGTCACTCGGCGAAATTTATTTGAAAACGCGAGGAAATCGTCGTTGAAGTAAATCAGACAACGGTAACATGCACAGGTGGTGGCGTATCGCTCTGCAGGACTGACCACAGTACGATTTAAAGGGAGGAAAGATTCAAAGAAGGGGGAGCAGCTGGCTGCAGTAACTATGACTCTCTTAAGGTAGCCAAATGCCTCGTCACTCGGCGAAATTTATTTTAAAACTCGAGGAAATCGTTGTTAAAGTAACTCAGACAACGGTAACATGGACAGGTGGTGGCGTATTGCTTCTGCAGGACTGACCACAGTACGATTTAAAGGGAGGAAGGATTCAATGAAGGGGGAGCAGCTGGCTGCAGTAACTATGACGCTTATAAGGTAGCCAAATGCCTCGTCATCCGGCGAGGTACATTTGCTAACTCGAGAGACTCGTAGTGGGAGTAACAGAGACGACGTTAACGTGGACATATAGTGGCACATCGGTTCTGTAGGACAGCCATAGCAAGAATGATAGAGAGAATGGGCTTAGAAAAGTGGGAGCAGCAGGCAGGGGTACTATGACTCCCTTAAGGTAGCCAAATGCCTCGTCACCATGTAAATTTTTTTTTGAAAACTCGAGGATATTTTCGTTAAGGTAGCTCAGACAACGTTAAGGTTTACATGTAGTGGCATATTGCTCCTGCAGGACTGACCACAGTAATAATTAAAGAGTGGAAAGAAAGAAAGTTGGTCGAGCAGCTGGCAGCAGCATCTATGACTCTCTTAAGGCAGCCAAATGCCTCGTCACTCGGCGAAATTTATTTGAAAACTCGAGGAAATCGTCGTTGAAGTAACTCAGACTACGGTAACATGGACAGGTGGTGGCGTATCGCTTCTGCAGGACTGACCACAGTACGATTTAAAGGGAGGAAAGATTCAAAGAAGGGGGAGCAGCTGCCTGCAGTAACTATGACGCTCTTAAGGTAGCCAAATGCCTCGTCACTCGGCGAAATTTATTTGAAAACGCGAGGAAATCGTCGTTGAAGTAAATCAGACAACGGTAACATGCACAGGTGGTGGCGTATCGCTCTGCAGGACTGACCACAGTACGATATAAAGGGAGGAAAGATTCAAAGAAGGGGGAGCAGCTGGCTGCAGTAACTATGACTCTCTTAAGGTAGCCAAATGCCTCGTCACTCGGAGAGATTTATTTGAAAACTCGAGGAAATCGTCGTTGAAGTAAATCAGACAACGGTAACAAGCACAGGTTGTGGCGTATCGCTCTGCAGGACTGACCACAGTACGATTTAAAGGGAGGAAAGATTCAAAGAAGGGGGAGCAGCTGGCTGCAGTGACTATGACTCTCTTAAGGTAGCCAAATGCCTCGTAACTCGGCGAAATTTATTTGAAAACTCGAGGAAATCGTTGTTGTGGTAACTCAGACAACGGTAACATGGACAGGTGGTGGCGTATCGCTTCTGCAGGACTGACCACAGTACGATTTAAAGGGAGGAAAGATTCAAAGAAGGGGGAGCAGCTGCCTGCAGTAACTATGACTCTCTTAAGGTAGCCAAATGCCTCGTCACTCGGCGAAATTTATTTTAAAACTCGAGGAAATCGTTGTTAAAGTAACTCAGACAACGGTAACATGGACAGGTGGTGGCGTATTGCTTCTGCAGGACTGACCACAGTACGATTTAAAGGGAGGAAGGATTCAAAGAAGGGGGAGCAGCTGGCTGCAGTAACTATGACGCTTATAAGGTAGCCAAATGCCTCGTCATCCGGCGAGGTACATTTGCTAACTCGAGAGACTCGTAGTGGGAGTAACAGAGACGACGTTAACGTGGACATATAGTGGCACATCGGTTCTGTAGGACAGCCATAGCAAGAATGATAGAGAGAATGGGCTTAGAAAAGTGGGAGCAGCAGGCAGGGGTACTATGACTCCCTTAAGGTAGCCAAATGCCTCGTCACCATGTAAATTTTTTTTTGAAAACTCGAGGATATTTTCGTTAAGGTAGCTCAGACAACGTTAAGGTTTACATGTAGTGGCATATTGCTCCTGCAGGACTGACCACAGTAATAATTAAAGAGTGGAAAGAAAGAAAGTTGGTCGAGCAGCTGGCAGCAGCATCTATGACTCTCTTAAGGCAGCCAAATGCCTCGTCACTCCTCGAAATTTATTTGAAAACTCGAGGAAATCGTCGTTGAAGTAACTCAGACTACGGTAACATGGACAGGTGGTGGCGTATCGCTTCTGCAGGACTGACCACAGTACGATTTAAAGGGAGGAAAGATTCAAAGAAGGGGGAGCAGCTGCCTGCAGTAACTATGACGCTCTTAAGGTAGCCAAATGCCTCGTCACTCGGCGAAATTTATTTGAAAACGCGAGGAAATCGTCGTTGAAGTAAATCAGACAACGGTAACATGCACAGGTGGTGGCGTATCGCTCTGCAGGACTGACCACAGTACGATTTAAAGGGAGGAAAGATTCAAAGAAGGGGGAGCAGCTGGCTGCAGTAACTATGACTCTCTTAAGGTAGCCAAATGCCTCGTCACTCGGCGAAATTTATTTTAAAACTCGAGGAAATCGTTGTTAAAGTAACTCAGACAACGGTAACATGGACAGGTGGTGGCGTATTGCTTCTGCAGGACTGACCACAGTACGATTTAAAGGGAGGAAGGATTCAATGAAGGGGGAGCAGCTGGCTGCAGTAACTATGACGCTTATAAGGTAGCCAAATGCCTCGTCATCCGGCGAGGTACATTTGCTAACTCGAGAGACTCGTAGTGGGAGTAACAGAGACGACGTTAACGTGGACATATAGTGGCACATCGGTTCTGTAGGACAGCCATAGCAAGAATGATAGAGAGAATGGGCTTAGAAAAGTGGGAGCAGCAGGCAGGGGTACTATGACTCCCTTAAGGTAGCCAAATGCCTCGTCACCATGTAAATTTATTTTTGAAAACTCGAGGATATTTTCGTTAAGGTAGCTCAGACAACGTTAAGGTTTACATGTAGTGGCATATTGCTCCTGCAGGACTGACCACAGTAATAATTAAAGAGTGGAAAGAAAGAAAGTTGGTCGAGCAGCTGGCAGCAGCAACTATGACTCTCTTAAGGCAGCCAAATGCCTCGTCACTCGGCGAAATTTATTTGAAAACTCGAGGAAATCGTCGTTGAAGTAACTCAGACAACGGTAACATGGACAGGTGGTGGCGTATCGCTTCTGCAGGACTGGCCACAGTACGATTTAAAGGGAGGAAAGATTCAAAGAAGGGGGAGCAGCTGCCTGCAGTAACTATGACGCTCTTAAGGTAGCCAAATGCCTCGTCACTCGGCGAAATTTATTTGAAAACGCGAGGAAATCGTCGTTGAAGTAAATCAGACAAAGGTAACATGCACAGGTGGTGGCGTATCGCTCTGCAGGACTGACCACAGTACGATTTAAAGGGAGGAAAGATTCAAAGAAGGGGGAGCAGCTGGCTGCAGTAACTATGACTCTCTTAAGGTAGCCAAATGCCTCGTCACTCGGCGAAATTTATTTTAAAACTCGAGGAAATCGTTGTTAAAGTAACTCAGACAACGGTAACATGGACAGGTGGTGGCGTATTGCTTCTGCAGGACTGACCACAGTACGATTTAAAGGGAGGAAGGATTCAATGAAGGGGGAGCAGCTGGCTGCAGTAACTATGACGCTTATAAGGTAGCCAAATGCCTCGTCATCCGGCGAGGTACATTTGCTAACTCGAGAGACTCGTAGTGGGAGTAACAGAGACGACGTTAACGTGGACATATAGTGGCACATCGGTTCTGTAGGACAGCCATAGCAAGAATGATAGAGAGAATGGGCTTAGAAAAGTGGGAGCAGCAGGCAGGGGTACTATGACTCCCTTAAGGTAGCCAAATGCCTCGTCACCATGTAAATTTTTTTTTGAAAACTCGAGGATATTTTCGTTAAGGTAGTTCAGACAACGTTAAGGTTTACATGTAGTGGCATATTGCTCCTGCAGGACTGACCACAGTAATAATTAAAGAGTGGAAAGAAAGAAAGTTGGTCGAGCAGCTGGCAGCAGCATCTATGACTCTCTTAAGGCAGCCAAATGCCTCGTCACTCGGCGAAATTTATTTGAAAACTCGAGGAAATCGTCGTTGAAGTAACTCAGACTACGGTAACATGGACAGGTGGTGGCGTATCGCTTCTGCAGGACTGACCACAGTACGATTTAAAGGGAGGAAAGATTCAAAGAAGGGGGAGCAGCTGCCTGCAGTAACTATGACGCTCTTAAGGTAGCCAAATGCCTCGTCACTCGGCGAAATTTATTTGAAAACGCGAGGAAATCGTCGTTGAAGTAAATCAGACAACGGTAACATGCACAGGTGGTGGCGTATCGCTCTGCAGGACTGACCACAGTACGATATAAAGGGAGGAAAGATTCAAAGAAGGGGGAGCAGCTGGCTGCAGTAACTATGACTCTCTTAAGGTAGCCAAATGCCTCGTCACTCGGAGAGATTTATTTGAAAACTCGAGGAAATCGTCGTTGAAGTAAATCAGATAACGGTAACAAGCACAGGTTGTGGCGTATCGCTCTGCAGGACTGACCACAGTACGATTTAAAGGGAGGAAAGATTCAAAGAAGGGGGAGCAGCTGGCTGCAGTGACTATGACTCTCTTAAGGTAGCCAAATGCCTCGTCACTCGGCGAAATTTATTTGAAAACTCGAGGAAATCGTTGTTGTGGTAACTCAGACAACGGTAACATGGACAGGTGGTGGCGTATCGCTTCTGCAGGACTGACCACAGTACGATTTAAAGGGAGGAAAGATTCAAAGAAGGGGGAGCAGCTGCCTGCAGTAACTATGACGCTCTTAAGGTAGCCAAATGCCTCGTCACTCGGCGAAATTTATTTGAAAACGCGAGGAAATCGTCGTTGAAGTAAATCAGACAACGGTAACATGCACAGGTGGTGGCGTATCGCTCTGCAGGACTGACCACAGTACGATTTAAAGGGAGGAAAGATTCAAAGAAGGGGGAGCAGCTGGCTGCAGTAACTATGTCTCTCTTAAGGTAGCCAAATGCCTCGTCACTCGGCAAAATTTATTTTAAAACTCGAGGAAATCGTTGTTAAAGTAACTCAGACAACGGTAACATGGACAGGTGGTGGCGTATTGCTTCTGCAGGACTGACCACAGTACGATTTAAAGGGAGGAAGGATTCAAAGAAGGGGGAGCAGCTGGCTGCAGTAACTATGACGCTTATAAGGTAGCCAAATGCCTCGTCATCCGGCGAGGTACATTTGCTAACTCGAGAGACTCGTAGTGGGAGTAACAGAGACGACGTTAACGTGGACATATAGTGGCACATCGGTCCTGTAGGACAGCCATAGCAAGAATGATAGAGAGAATGGGCTTAGAAAAGTGGGAGCAGCAGGCAGGGGTACTATGACTCCCTTAAGGTAGCCAAATGCCTCGTCACCATGTAAATTTTTTTTTGAAAACTCGAGGATATTTTCGTTAAGGTAGCTCAGACAACGTTAAGGTTTACATGTAGTGGCATATTGCTCCTGCAGGACTGACCACAGTAATAATTAAAGAGTGGAAAGAAAGAAAGTTGGTCGAGCAGCTGGCAGCAGCATCTATGACTCTCTTAAGGCAGCCAAATGCCTCGTCACTCCTCGAAATTTATTTGAAAACTCGAGGAAATCGTCGTTGAAGTAACTCAGACTACGGTAACATGGACAGGTGGTGGCGTATCGCTTCTGCAGGACTGACCACAGTACGATTTAAAGGGAGGAAAGATTCAAAGAAGGGGGAGCAGCTGCCTGCAGTAACTATGACGCTCTTAAGGTAGCCAAATGCCTCGTCACTCGGCGAAATTTATTTGAAAACGCGAGGAAATCGTCGTTGAAGTAAATCAGACAACGGTAACATGCACAGGTGGTGGCGTATCGCTCTGCAGGACTGACCACAGTACGATTTAAAGGGAGGAAAGATTCAAAGAAGGGGGAGCAGCTGGCTGCAGTAACTATGACTCTCTTAAGGTAGCCAAATGCCTCGTCACTCGGCGAAATTTATTTTAAAACTCGAGGAAATCGTTGTTAAAGTAACTCAGACAACGGTAACATGGACAGGTGGTGGCGTATTGCTTCTGCAGGACTGACCACAGTACGATTTAAAGGGAGGAAGGATTCAATGAAGGGGGAGCAGCTGGCTGCAGTAACTATGACGCTTATAAGGTAGCCAAATGCCTCGTCATCCGGCGAGGTACATTTGCTAACTCGAGAGACTCGTAGTGGGAGTAACAGAGACGACGTTAACGTGGACATATAGTGGCACATCGGTTCTGTAGGACAGCCATAGCAAGAATGATAGAGAGAATGGGCTTAGAAAAGTGGGAGCAGCAGGCAGGGGTACTATGACTCCCTTAAGGTAGCCAAATGCCTCGTCACCATGTAAATTTTTTTTTGAAAACTCGAGGATATTTTCGTTAAGGTAGCTCAGACAACGTTAAGGTTTACATGTAGTGGCATATTGCTCCTGCAGGACTGACCACAGTAATAATTAAAGAGTGGAAAGAAAGAAAGTTGGTCGAGCAGCTGGCAGCAGCATCTATGACTCTCTTAAGGCAGCCAAATGCCTCGTCACTCGGCGAAATTTATTTGAAAACTCGAGGAAATCGTCGTTGAAGTAACTCAGACTACGGTAACATGGACAGGTGGTGGCGTATCGCTTCTGCAGGACTGACCACAGTACGATTTAAAGGGAGGAAAGATTCAAAGAAGGGGGAGCAGCTGCCTGCAGTAACTATGACGCTCTTAAGGTAGCCAAATGCCTCGTCACTCGGCGAAATTTATTTGAAAACGCGAGGAAATCGTCGTTGAAGTAAATCAGACAACGGTAACATGCACAGGTGGTGGCGTATCGCTCTGCAGGACTGACCACAGTACGATATAAAGGGAGGAAAGATTCAAAGAAGGGGGAGCAGCTGGCTGCAGTAACTATGACTCTCTTAAGGTAGCCAAATGCCTCGTCACTCGGAGAGATTTATTTGAAAACTCGAGGAAATCGTCGTTGAAGTAAATCAGACAACGGTAACAAGCACAGGTTGTGGCGTATCGCTCTGCAGGACTGACCACAGTACGATTTAAAGGGAGGAAAGATTCAAAGAAGGGGGAGCAGCTGGCTGCAGTGACTATGACTCTCTTAAGGTAGCCAAATGCCTCGTCACTCGGCGAAATTTATTTGAAAACTCGAGGAAATCGTTGTTGTGGTAACTCAGACAACGGTAACATGGACAGGTGGTGGCGTATCGCTTCTGCAGGACTGACCACAGTACGATTTAAAGGGAGGAAAGATTCAAAGAAGGGGGAGCAGCTGCCTGCAGTAACTATGACGCTCTTAAGGTAGCCAAATGCCTCGTCACTCGGCGAAATTTATTTGAAAACGCGAGGAAATCGTCGTTGAAGTAAATCAGACAACGGTAACATGCACAGGTGGTGGCGTATCGCTCTGCAGGACTGACCACAGTACGATTTAAAGGGAGGAAAGATTCAAAGAAGGGGGAGCAGCTGGCTGCAGTAACTATGACTCTCTTAAGGTAGCCAAATGCCTCGTCACTCGGCAAAATTTATTTTAAAACTCGAGGAAATCGTTGTTAAAGTAACTCAGACAACGGTAACATGGACAGGTGGTGGCGTATTGCTTCTGCAGGACTGACCACAGTACGATTTAAAGGGAGGAAGGATTCAAAGAAGGGGGAGCAGCTGGCTGCAGTAACTATGACGCTTATAAGGTAGCCAAATGCCTCGTCATCCGGCGAGGTACATTTGCTAACTCGAGAGACTCGTAGTGGGAGTAACAGAGACGACGTTAACGTGGACATATAGTGGCACATCGGTTCTGTAGGACAGCCATAGCAAGAATGATAGAGAGAATGGGCTTAGAAAAGTGGGAGCAGCAGGCAGGGGTACTATGACTCCCTTAAGGTAGCCAAATGCCTCGTCACCATGTAAATTTTTTTTTGAAAACTCGAGGATATTTTCGTTAAGGTAGCTCAGACAACGTTAAGGTTTACATGTAGTGGCATATTGCTCCTGCAGGACTGACCACAGTAATAATTAAAGAGTGGAAAGAAAGAAAGTTGGTCGAGCAGCTGGCAGCAGCAACTATGACTCTCTTAAGGCAGCCAAATGCCTCGACACTCGGCGAAATTTATTTGAAAACTCGAGGAAATCGTCGTTGAAGTAACTCAGACAACGGTAACATGGACAGGTGGTGGCGTATCGCTTCTGCAGGACTGGCCACAGTACGATTTAAAGGGAGGAAAGATTCAAAGAAGGGGGAGCAGCTGCCTGCAGTAACTATGACGCTCTTAAGGTAGCCAAATGCCTCGTCACTCGGCGAAATTTATTTGAAAACGCGAGGAAATCGTCGTTGAAGTAAATCAGACAACGGTAACATGCACAGGTGGTGGCGTATCGCTCTGCAGGACTGACCACAGTACGATTTAAATTGAGGAAAGATTCAAAGAAGGGGGAGCAGCTGGCTGCAGTAACTATGACTCTCTTAAGGTAGCCAAATGCCTCGTCACTCGGCGAAATTTATTTGAAAACTCGAGGAAATCGTTGTTGTGGTAACTCAGACAACGGTAACATGGACAGGTGGTGGCGTATCGCTTCTGCAGGACTGACCACAGTACGATTTAAAGGGAGGAAAGATTCAAAGAAGGGGGAGCAGCTGCCTGCAGTAACTATGACGCTCTTAAGGTAGCCAAATGCCTCGTCACTTGGCGAAATTTATTTGAAAACGCGAGGAAATCGTCGTTGAAGTAAATCAGACAACGGTAACATGCACAGGTGGTGGCGTATCGCTCTGCAGGACTGACCACAGTACGATTTAAAGGGAGGAAAGATTCAAAGAAGGGGGAGCAGCTGGCTGCAGTAACTATGACTCTCTTAAGGTAGCCAAATGCCTCGTCACTCGGCAAAATTTATTTTAAAACTCGAGGAAATCGTTGTTAAAGTAACTCAGACAACGGTAACATGGACAGGTGGTGGCGTATTGCTTCTGCAGGACTGACCACAGTACGATTTAAAGGGAGGAAGGATTCAAAGAAGGGGGAGCAGCTGGCTGCAGTAACTATGACGCTTATAAGGTAGCCAAATGCCTCGTCATCCGGCGAGGTACATTTGCTAACTCGAGAGACTCGTAGTGGGAGTAACAGAGACGACGTTAACGTGGACATATAGTGGCACATCGGTTCTGTAGGACAGCCATAGCAAGAATGATAGAGAGAATGGGCTTAGAAAAGTGGGAGCAGCAGGCAGGGGTACTATGACTCCCTTAAGGTAGCCAAATGCCTCGTCACCATGTAAATTTTTTTTTGAAAACTCGAGGATATTTTCGTTAAGGTAGCTCAGACAACGTTAAGGTTTACATGTAGTGGCATATTGCTCCTGCAGGACTGACCACAGTAATAATTAAAGAGTGGAAAGAAAGAAAGTTGGTCGAGCAGCTGGCAGCAGCAACTATGACTCTCTTAAGGCAGCCAAATGCCTCGTCACTCGGCGAAATTTATTTGAAAACTCGAGGAAATCGTCGTTGAAGTAACTCAGACAACGGTAACATGGACAGGTGGTGGCGTATCGCTTCTGCAGGACTGGCCACAGTACGATTTAAAGGGAGGAAAGATTCAAAGAAGGGGGAGCAGCTGCCTGCAGTAACTATGACGCTCTTAAGGTAGCCAAATGCCTCGTCACTCGGCGAAATTTATTTGAAAACGCGAGGAAATCGTCGTTGAAGTAAATCAGACAACGGTAACATGCACAGGTGGTGGCGTATCGCTCTGCAGGACTGACCACAGTACGATTTAAAGGGAGGAAAGATTCAAAGAAGGGGGAGCAGCTGGCTGCAGTAACTATGACTCTCTTAAGGTAGCCAAATGCCTCGTCACTCGGCGAAATTTATTTTAAAACTCGAGGAAATCGTTGTTAAAGTAACTCAGACAACGGTAACATGGACAGGTGGTGGCGTATTGCTTCTGCAGGACTGACCACAGTACGATTTAAAGGGAGGAAGGATTCAATGAAGGGGGAGCAGCTGGCTGCAGTAACTATGACGCTTATAAGGTAGCCAAATGCCTCGTCATCCGGCGAGGTACATTTGCTAACTCGAGAGACTCGTAGTGGGAGTAACAGAGACGACGTTAACGTGGACATATAGTGGCGCATCGGTTCTGTAGGACAGCCATAGCAAGAATGATAGAGAGAATGGGCTTAGAAAAGTGGGAGCAGCAGGCAGGGGTACTATGACTCCCTTAAGGTAGCCAAATGCCTCGTCACCATGTAAATTTTTTTTTGAAAACTCGAGGATATTTTCGTTAAGGTAGCTCAGACAACGTTAAGGTTTACATGTAGTGGCATATTGCTCCTGCAGGACTGACCACAGTAATAATTAAAGAGTGGAAAGAAAGAAAGTTGGTCGAGCAGCTGGCAGCAGCAACTATGACTCTCTTAAGGCAGCCAAATGCCTCGTCACTCGGCGAAATTTATTTGAAAACTCGAGGAAATCGTCGTTGAAGTAACTCAGACAACGGTAACATGGACAGGTGGTGGCGTATCGCTTCTGCAGGACTGGCCACAGTACGATTTGAAGGGAGGAAAGATTCAAAGAAGGGGGAGCAGCTGCCTGCAGTAACTATGACGCTCTTAAGGTAGCCAAATGCCTCGTCACTCGGCGAAATTTATTTGAAAACGCGAGGAAATCGTCGTTGAAGTAAATCAGACAACGGTAACATGCACAGGTGGTGGCGTATCGCTCTGCAGGACTGACCACAGTACGATTTAAAGGGAGGAAAGATTCAAAGAAGGGGGAGCAGCTGGCTGCAGTAACTATGACTCTCTTAAGGTAGCCAAATGCCTCGTCACTCGGCGAAATTTATTTTAAAACTCGAGGAAATCGTTGTTAAAGTAACTCAGACAACGGTAACATGGACAGGTGGTGGCGTATTGCTTCTGCAGGACTGACCACAGTACGATTTAAAGGGAGGAAGGATTCAATGAAGGGGGAGCAGCTGGCTGCAGTAACTATGACGCTTATAAGGTAGCCAAATGCCTCGTCATCCGGCGAGGTACATTTGCTAACTCGAGAGACTCGTAGTGGGAGTAACAGAGACGACGTTAACGTGGGCATATAGTGGCACATCGGTTCTGTAGGACAGCCATAGCAAGAATGATAGAGAGAATGGGCTTAGAAAAGTGGGAGCAGCAGGCAGGGGTACTATGACTCCCTTAAGGTAGCCAAATGCCTCGTCACCATGTAAATTTTTTTTTGAAAACTCGAGGATATTTTCGTTAAGGTAGCTCAGACAACGTTAAGCTTTACGTGTAGTGGCATATTGCTCCTGCAGGACTGACCACAGTAATAATTAAAGAGTGGAAAGAAAGAAAGTTGGTCGAGCAGCTGGCAGCAGCAACTATGACTCTCTTAAGGCAGCCAAATGCCTCGTCACTCGGCGAAATTTATTTGAAAACTCGAGGAAATCGTCGTTGAAGTAACTCAGACAACGGTAACATGGACAGGTGGTGGCGTATCGCTTCTGCAGGACTGACCACAGTACGATTTAAAGGGAGGAAAGATTCAAAGAAGGGGGAGCAGCTGCCTGCAGTAACTATGACGCTCTTAAGGTAGCCAAATGCCTCGTCACTCGGCGAAATTTATTTGAAAACGCGAGGAAATCGTCGTTGAAGTAAATCAGACAACGGTAACATGCACAGGTGGTGGCGTATCGCTCATCAGGACTGACCACAGTACGATTTAAAGGGAGGAAAGATTCAAAGAAGGGGGAGCAGCTGCCTGCAGTAACTATGACGCTCTTAAGGTAGCCAAATGCCCCGTCACTCGGCGAGATTTATCTGAAAACGCGAGGAAATCGTCGTTGAAGTAAATCAGACAACGGTAACATGCACAGGTGGTGGCGTATCGCTCTGCAGGACTGACCACAGTACGATTTAAAGGGAGGAAAGATTCAAAGAAGGGGGAGCAGCTGGCTGCAGTAACTATGACTCTCTTAAGGTAGCCAAATGCCTCGTCACTCGGCGAAATTTATTTTAAAACTCGAGGAAATCGTTGTTAAAGTAACTCAGACAACGGTAACATGGACAGGTGGTGGCGTATTGCTTCTGCAGGACTGACCACAGTACGATTTAAAGGGAGGAAGGATTCAATGAAGGGGGAGCAGCTGGCTGCAGTAACTATGACGCTTATAAGGTAGCCAAATGCCTCGTCATCCGGCGAGGTACATTTGCTAACTCGAGAGACTCGTAGTGGGAGTAACAGAGACCACGTTAACGTGGACATATAGTGGCACATCGGTTCTGTAGGACAGCCATAGCAAGAATGATAGAGAGAATGGGCTTAGAAAAGTGGGAGCAGCAGGCAGGGGTACTATGACTCCCTTAAGGTAGCCAAATGCCTCATCACCATGTAAATTTTTTTTTGAAAACTGGAGGATATTTTCGTTAAGGTAGCTCAGACAACGTTAAGGTTTACATGTAGTGGCATATTGCTCCTGCAGGACTGACCACAGTAATAATTAAAGAGTGGAAAGAAAGAAAGTTGGTCGAGCAGCTGGCAGCAGCAACTATGACTCTCTTAAGGCAGCCAAATGCCTCGTCACTCGGCGAAATTTATTTGAAAACTCGAGGAAATCGTCGTTGAAGTAACTCAGACAACGGTAACATGGACAGGTGGTGGCGTATCGCTTCTGCAGGACTGACCACAGTACGATTTAAAGGGAGGAAAGATTCAAAGAAGGGGGAGCAGCTGCCTGCAGTAACTATGACGCTCTTAAGGTAGCCAAGTGCCTCGTCACTCGGCGAAATTTATCTGAAAACGCGAGGAAATCGTCGTTGAAGTAAATCAGACAACGGTAACATGGACAGGTGGTGGCGTATCGCTTCTGCAGGACTGACCACAGTACGATTTAAAGGGAGGAAAGATTCAAAGAAGGGGGAGCAGCTGCCTGCAGTAACTATGACGCTCATAAGGTAGCCAAATGCCTCGTCACTCGGCGAAATTTATTTGAAAACGCGAGGAAATCGTCGTTGAAGTAAATCAGACAACGGTAACATGCACAGGTGGTGGCGTATCGCTCTGCAGGACTGACCACAGTACGATTTAAAGGGAGGAAAGATTCAAAGAAGGGGGAGCAGCTGGCTGCAGTAACTATGACTCTCTTAAGGTAGCCAAATGCCTCGTCACTCGGCGAAATTTATTTTAAAACTCGAGGAAATCGTTGTTAAAGTAACTCAGACAACGGTAACATGGACAGGTGGTGGCGTATTGCTTCTGCAGGACTGACCACAGTACGATTTAAAGGGAGGAAGGATTCAATGAAGGGGGAGCAGCTGGCTGCAGTAACTATGACGCTTATAAGGTAGCCAAATGCCTCGTCATCCGGCGAGGTACATTTGCTAACTCGAGAGACTCGTAGTGGGAGTAACAGAGACGACGTTAACGTGGACATATAGTGGCACATCGGTTCTGTAGGACAGCCATAGCAAGAATGATAGAGAGAATGGGCTTAGAAAAGTGGGAGCAGCAGGCAGGGGTACTATGACTCCCTTAAGGTAGCCAAATGCCTCGTCACCATGTAAATTTTTTTTTGAAAACTCGAGGATATTTTCGTTAAGGTAGCTCAGACAACGTTAAGGTTTACGTGTAGTGGCATATTGCTCCTGCAGGACTGACCACAGTAATAATTAAAGAGTGGAAAGAAAGAAAGTTGGTCGAGCAGCTGGCAGCAGCAACTATGACTCTCTTAAGGCAGCCAAATGCCTCGTCACTCGGCGAAATTTATTTGAAAACTCGAGGAAATCGTCGTTGAAGTAACTCAGACAACGGTAACATGGACAGGTGGTGGCGTATCGCTTCTGCAGGACTGACCACAGTACGATTTAAAGGGAGGAAAGATTCAAAGAAGGGGGAGCAGCTGCCTGCAGTAACTATGACGCTCTTAAGGTAGCCAAATGCCTCGTCACTCGGCGAAATTTATTTGAAAACGCGAGGAAATCGTCGTTGAAGTAAATCAGACAACGGTAACATGCACAGGTGGTGGCGTATCGCTCTGCAGGACTGACCACAGTACGATTTAAAGGGAGGAAAGATTCAAAGAAGGGGGAGCAGCTGCCTGCAGTAACTATGACGCTCTTAAGGTAGCCAAATGCCTCGTCACTCGGCGAAATTTATTTGAAAACGCGAGGAAATCGTCGTTGAAGTAAATCAGACAATGGTAACATGCACAGGTGGTGGCGTATCGCTCTGCAGGACTGACCACAGTACGATTTAAAGGGAGGAAAGATTCAAAGAAGGGGGAGCAGCTGGCTGCAGTAACTATGACTCTCTTAAGGTAGCCAAATGCCTCGTCACTCGGCAAAATTTATTTTAAAACTCGAGGAAATCGTTGTTAAAGTAACTCAGACAACGGTAACATGGACAGGTGGTGGCGTATTGCTTCTGCAGGACTGACCACAGTACGATTTAAAGGGAGGAAGGATTCAAAGAAGGGGGAGCAGCTGGCTGCAGTAACTATGACGCTTATAAGGTAGCCAAATGCCTCGTCATCCGGCGAGGTACATTTGCTAACTCGAGAGACTCGTAGTGGGAGTAACAGAGACGACGTTAACGTGGACATATAGTGGCACATCGGTTCTGTAGGACAGCCATAGCAAGAATGATAGAGAGAATGGGCTTAGAAAAGTGGGAGCAGCAGGCAGGGGTACTATGACTCCCTTAAGGTAGCCAAATGCCTCGTCACCATGTAAATTTTTTTTTGAAAACTCGAGGATATTTTCGTTAAGGTAGCTCAGACAACGTTAAGGTTTACATGTAGTGGCATATTGCTCCTGCGGGACTGACCACAGTAATAATTAAAGAGTGGAAAGAAAGAAAGTTGGTCGAGCAGCTGGCAGCAGCAACTATGACTCTCTTAAGGCAGCCAAATGCCTCGTCACTCGGCGAAATTTATTTGAAAACTCGAGGAAATCGTCGTTGAAGTAACTCAGACAACGGTAACATGGACAGGTGGTGGCGTATCGCTTCTGCAGGACTGGCCACAGTACGATTTAAAGGGAGGAAAGATTCAAAGAAGGGGGAGCAGCTGCCTGCAGTAACTATGACGCTCTTAAGGTAGCCAAATGTCTCGTCACTCGGCGAAATTTATTTGAAAACGCGAGGAAATCGTCGTTGAAGTAAATCAGACAACGGTAACATGCACAGGTGGTGGCGTATCGCTCTGCAGGACTGACCACAGTACGATTTAAAGGGAGGAAAGATTCAAAGAAGGGGGAGCAGCTGCCTGCAGTAACTATGACGCTCTTAAGGTAGCCAAATGCCTCGTCACTCGGCGAAATTTATTTGAAAACGCGAAGAAATCGTCGTTGAAGTAAATCAGACAACGGTAACATGCACAGGTGGTGGCGTATCGCTCTGCAGGACTGACCACAGTACGATTTAAAGGGAGGAAAGATTCAAAGAAGGGGGAGCAGCTGGCTGCAGTAACTATGACTCTCTTAAGGTAGCCAAATGCCTCGTCACTCGGCAAAATTTATTTTAAAACTCGAGGAAATCGTTGTTAAAGTAACTCAGACAACGGTAACATGGACAGGTGGTGGCGTATTGCTTCTGCAGGACTGACCACAGTACGATTTAAAGGGAGGAAGGATTCAAAGAAGGGGGAGCAGCTGGCTGCAGTAACTATGACGCTTATAAGGTAGCCAAATGCCTCGTCATCCGGCGAGGTACATTTGCTAACTCAAGAGACTCGTAGTGGGAGTAACAGAGACGAAGTTAACGTGGACATATAGTGGCACATCGGTTCTGTAGGACAGCCATAGCAAGAATGATAGAGAGAATGGGCTTAGAAAAGTGGGAGCAGCAGGCAGGGGTACTATGACTCCCTTAAGGTAGCCAAATGCCTCGTCACCATGTAAATTTTTTTTTGAAAACTCGAGGATATTTTCGTTAAGGTAGCTCAGACAACGTTAAGGTTTACATGTAGTGGCATATTGCTCCTGCAGGACTGACCACAGTAATAATTAAAGAGTGGAAAGAAAGAAAGTTGGTCGAGCAGCTGGCAGCAGCAACTATGACTCTCTTAAGGCAGCCAAATGCCTCGTCACTCGGCGAAATTTATTTGAAAACTCGAGGAAATCGTCGTTGAAGTAACTCAGACAACGGTAACATGGACAGGTGGTGGCGTATCGCTTCTGCAGGACTGACCACAGTACGATTTAAAGGGAGGAAAGATTCAAAGAAGGGGGAGCAGCTGCCTGCAGTAACTATGACGCTCTTAAGGTAGCCAAATGCCTCGTCACTCGGCGAAATTTATTTGAAAACGCGAGGAAATCGTCGTTGAAGTAAATCAGACAACGGTAACATGCACAGGTGGTGGCGTATCGCTCTGCAGGACTGACCACAGTACGATTTAAAGGGAGGAAAGATTCAAAGAAGGGGGAGCAGCTGGCTGCAGTAACTATGACTCTCTTAAGGTAGCCAAATGCCTCGTCACTCGGCGAGATTTATTTGAAAACTCGAGGAAATCGTCGTTGAAGTAAATCAGCAAACGGTAACATGCACAGGTTGTGGCGTATCGCTCTGCAGGACTGACCACAGTACGATTTAAAGGGAGGAAAGATTCAAAGAAGGGGGAGCAGCTGGCTGCAGTGACTATGACCCTCTTAAGGTAGCCAAATGCCTCGTCACTCGGCGAAATTTATTTGAAAACTCGAGGAAATCGTTGTTGTGGTAACTCAGACAACGGTAACACGGACAGGTGGTGGCGTATCGCTTCTGCAGGACTGACCACAGTACGATTTAAAGGGAGGAAAGATTCAAAGAAGGGGGAGCAGCTGCCTGCAGTAACTATGACGCTCTTAAGGTAGCCAAATGCCTCGTCACTCGGCGAAATTTATTTGAAAACGCGAGGAAATCGTCGTTGAAGTAAATCAGACAACGGTAACATGCACAGGTGGTGGCGTATCGCTCTGCAGGACTGACCACAGTACGATTTAAAGGGAGGAAAGATTCAAAGAAGGGGGAGCAGCTGGCTGCAGTAACTATGACTCTCTTAAGGTAGCCAAATGCCCCGTCACTCGGCGAAATTTATTTGAAAACGCGAGGAAATCGTCGTTGAAGTAAATCAGACAACGGTAACATGGACAGGTGGTGGCGTATCGCTCTGCAGGACTGACCACAGTACGATTTAAAGGGAGGAAAGATTCAAAGAAGGGGGAGCAGCTGGCTGCAGTAACTATGACGCTTATAAGGTAGCCAAATGCCTCGTCATCCGGCGAGGTACATTTGCTAACTCGAGAGACTCGTAGTGGGAGTAACAGAGACGACGTTAACGTGGACATATAGTGGCACATCGGTTCTGTAGGACAGCCATAGCAAGAATGATAGAGAGAATGGGCTTAGAAAAGTGGGAGCAGCAGGCAGGGGTACTATGACTCCCTTAAGGTAGCCAAATGCCTCGTCACCATGTAAATTTTTTTTTGAAAACTCGAGGATATTTTCGTTAAGGTAGCTCAGACAACGTTAAGGTTTACATGTAGTGGCATATTGCTCCTGCAGGACTGACCACAGTAATAATTAAAGAGTGGAAAGAAAGAAAGTTGGTCGAGCAGCTGGCAGCAGCAACTATGACTCTCTTAAGGCAGCCAAATGCCTCGTCACTCGGCGAGATTTATTTGAAAACTCGAGGAAATCGGCGTTGAAGTAAATCAGACAACGGTAACGAGCACAGGTTGTGGCGTATCGCTCTGCAGGACTGACCACAGTACGATTTAAAGGGAGGAAAGATTCAAAGAAGGGGGAGCAGCTGGCTGCAGTGACTATGACTCTCTTAAGGTAGCCAAATGCCTCGTCACTCGGCGAAATTTATTTGAAAACGCGAGGAAATCGTCGTTGAAGTAAATCAGACAACGGTAACATGCACAGGTGGTGGCGTATCGCTCTGCAGGACTGACCACAGTACGATTTAAAGGGAGGAAAGATTCAAAGAAGGGGGAGCAGCTGGCTGCAGTAACTATGACTCTCTTAAGGTAGCCAAATGCCTCGTCACTCGGCGAAATTTATTTTAAAACTCGAGGAAATCGTTGTTAAAGTAACTCAGACAACGGTAACATGGACAGGTGGTGGCGTATTGCTTCTGCAGGACTGACCACAGTACGATTTAAAGGGAGGAAGGATTCAATGAAGGGGGAGCAGCTGGCTGCAGTAACTATGACGCTTATAAGGTAGCCAAATGCCTCGTCATCCGGCGAGGTACATTTGCTAACTCGAGAGACTCGTAGTGGGAGTAACAGAGACGACGTTAACGTGGACATATAGTGGCACATCGGTTCTGTAGGACAGCCATAGCAAGAATGATAGAGAGAATGGGCTTAGAAAAGTGGGAGCAGCAGGCAGGGGTACTATGACTCCCTTAAGGTAGCCAAATGCCTCGTCACCATGTAAATTTTTTTTTGAAAACTCGAGGATATTTTCGTTAAGGTAGCTCAGACAACGTTAAGGTTTACATGTAGTGGCATATTGCTCCTGCAGGACTGACCACAGTAATAATTAAAGAGTGGAATGAAAGAAAGTTGGTCGAGCAGCTGGCAGCAGCAACTATGACTCTCTTAAGGCAGCCAAATGCCTCGTCACTCGGCGAAATTTATTTGAAAACTCGAGGAAATCGTCGTTGAAGTAACTCAGACAACGGTAACATGGACAGGTGGTGGCGTATCGCTTCTGCAGGACTGGCCACAGTACGATTTAAAGGGAGGAAAGATTCAAAGAAGGGGGAGCAGCTGCCTGCAGTAACTATGACGCTCTTAAGGTAGCCAAATGCCTCGTCACTCGGCGAAATTTATTGGAAAACGCGAGGAAATCGTCGTTGAAGTAAATCAGACAACGGTAACATGCACAGGTGGTGGCGTATCGCTCTGCAGGACTGACCACAGTACGATTTAAAGGGAGGAAAGATTCAAAGAAGGGGGAGCAGCTGGCTGCAGTAACTATGACTCTCTTAAGGTAGCCAAATGCCTCGTCACTCTTCGAGATTTATTTGAAAACTCGAGGAAATCGGCGTTGAAGTAAATCAGACAACGGTAACAAGCACAGGTTGTGGCGTATCGCTCTGCAGGACTGACCACAGTACGATTTAAAGGGAGGAAAGATTCAAAGAAGGGGGAGCAGCTGGCTGCAGTGACTATGACTCTCTTAAGGTAGCCAAATGACTCGTCACTCGGCGAAATTTATTTGAAAACTCGAGGAAATCGTTGTTGTGGTAACTCAGACAACGGTAACATGGACAGGTGGTGGCGTATCGCTTCTGCAGGACTGACCACAGTACGATTTAAAGGGAGGAAAGATTCAAAGAAGGGGGAGCAGCTGCCTGCAGTAACTATGACGCTCTTAAGGTAGCCAAATGCCTCGTCACTCGGCGAAATTTATTTGAAAACGCGAGGAAATCGTCGTTGAAGTAAATCAGACAACGGTAACATGCACAGGTGGTGGCGTATCGCTCTGCATGACTGACCACAGTACGATTTAAAGGGAGGAAAGATTCAAAGAAGGGGGAGCAGCTGGCTGCAGTAACTATGACTCTCTTAAGGTAGCCAAATGCCTCGTCACTCGGCGAAATTTATTTGAAAACTCGAGGAAATCGTTGTTAAAGTAACTCAGACAACGGTAACATGGACAGGTGGTGGCGTATCGCTTCTGCAGGACTGGCCACAGTACGATTTAAAGGGAGGAAAGATTCAAAGAAGGGGGAGCAGCTGCCTGCAGTAACTATGACGCTCTTAAGGTAGCCAAATGCCTCGTCACTCGGCGAAATTTATTTGAAAACGCGAGGAAATCGTCGTTGAAGTAAATCAGACAACGGTAACATGCACAGGTGGTGGCGTATCGCTCTGCAGGACTGACCACAGTACGATTTAAAGGGAGGAAAGATTCAAAGAAGGGGGAGCAGCTGGCTGCAGTAACTATGACTCTCTTAAGGTAGCCAAATGCCTCGTCACTCGGCGAGATTTATTTGAAAACTCGAGGAAATCGTCGTTGAAGTAAATCAGACAACGGTAACATGCACAGGTTGTGGCGTATCGCTCTGCAGGACTGACCACAGTACGATTTAAGGGGAGGAATGATTCAAAGAAGGGGGAGCAGCTGGCTGCAGTGACTATGACCCTCTTAAGGTAGCCAAATGCCTCGTCACTCGGCGAAATTTATTTGAAAACTCGAGGAAATCGTTGTTGTGGTAACTCAGACAACGGTAACATGGATAGGTGGTGGCGTATCGCTTCTGCAGGACTGACCACAGTACGATTTAAAGGGAGGAAAGATTCAAAGAAGGGGGAGCAGCTGCCTGCAGTAACTATGACGCTCTTAAGGTAGCCAAATGCCTCGTCACTCGGCGAAATTTATTTGAAAACGCGAGGAAATCGTCGTTGAAGTAAATCAGACAACGGTAACATGCACAGGTGGTGGCGTATCGCTCTGCAGGACTGACCACAGTACGATTTAAAGGGAGGAAAGATTCAAAGAAGGGGGAGCAGCTGGCTGCAGTAACTATGACTCTCTTAAGGTAGCCAAATGCCCCGTCACTCGGCGAAATTTATTTGAAAACGCGAGGAAATCGTCGTTGAAGTAAATCAGACAACGGTAACATGCACAGGTGGTGGCGTATCGCTCTGCAGGACTGACCACAGTACGATTTAAAGGGAGGAAAGATTCAAAGAAGGGGGAGCAGCTGGCTGCAGTAACTATGACGCTTATAAGGTAGCCAAATGCCTCGTCATCCGGCGAGGTACATTTGCTAACTCGAGAGACTCGTAGTGGGAGTAACAGAGACGACGTTAACGTGGACATATAGTGGCACATCGGTTCTGTAGGACAGCCATAGCAAGAATGATAGAGAGAATGGGCTTAGAAAAGTGGGAGCAGCAGGCAGGGGTACTATGACTCCCTTAAGGTAGCCAAATGCCTCGTCACCATGTAAATTTTTTTTTGAAAACTCGAGGATATTTTCGTTAAGGTAGCTCAGACAACGTTAAGGTTTACATGTAGTGGCATATTGCTCCTGCAGGACTGACCACAGTAATAATTAAAGAGTGGAAAGAAAGAAAGTTGGTCGAGCAGCTGGCAGCAGCAACTATGACTCTCTTAAGGCAGCCAAATGCCTCGTCACTCGGCGAGATTTATGTGAAAACTCGAGGAAATCGGCGTTGAAGTAAATCAGACAACGGTAACAAGCACAGGTTGTGGCGTATCGCTCTGCAGGACTGACCACAGTACGATTTAAAGGGAGGAAAGATTCAAAGAAGGGGGAGCAGCTGGCTGCAGTGACTATGACTCTCTTAAGGTAGCCAAATGCCTCGTCACTCGGCGAAATTTATTTGAAAACTCGAGGAAATCGTTGTTGTGGTAACTCAGACAACGGTAACATGGACAGGTGGTGGCGTATCGCTTCTGCAGGACTGACCACAGTACGATTTAAAGGGAGGAAAGATTCAAAGAAGGGGGAGCAGCTGCCTGCAGTAACTATGACGCTCTTAAGGTAGCCAAATGCCTCGTCACTCGGCGAAATTAATTTGAAAACGCGAGGAAATCGTCGTTGAAGTAAATCAGACAACGGTAACATGCACAGGTGGTGGCGTATCGCTCTGCAGGACTGACCACAGTACGATTTAAAGGGAGGAAAGATTCAAAGAAGGGGGAGCAGCTGGCTGCAGTAACTATGACTCTCTTAAGGTAGCCAAATGCCTCGTCACTCGGCGAGATTTATTTGAAAACTCGAGGAAATCGTCGTTGAAGTAAATCAGACAACGGTAACATGCACAGGTTGTGGCGTATCGCTCTGCAGGACTGACCACAGTACGATTTAAAAGGAGGAAAGATTCAAAGAAGGGGGAGCAGCTGGCTGCAGTGACTATGACCCTCTTAAGGTAGCCAAATGCCTCGTCACTCGGCGAAATTTATTTGAAAACTCGAGGAAATCGTTGTTGTGGTAACTCAGACAACGGTAACATGGACAGGTGGTGGCGTATCGCTTCTGCAGGACTGACCACAGTACGATTTAAAGGGAGGAAAGATTCAAAGAAGGGGGAGCAGCTGCCTGCAGTAACTATGACGCTCTTAAGGTAGCCAAATGCCTCGTCACTCGGCGAAATTTATTTGAAAACGCAAGGAAATCGTCGTTGAAGTAAATCAGACAACGGTAACATGCACAGGTGGTGGCGTATCGCTCTGCAGGACTGACCACAGTACGATTTAAAGGGAGGAAAGATTCAAAGAAGGGGGAGCAGCTGGCTGCAGTAACTATGACTCTCTTAAGGTAGCCAAATGCCCCGTCACTCGGCGAAATTTATTTGAAAACGCGAGGAAATCGTCGTTGAAGTAAATCAGACAACGGTAACATGCACAGGTGGTGGCGTATCGCTCTGCAGGACTGACCACAGTACGATTTAAAGGGAGGAAAGATTCAAAGAAGGGGGAGCAGCTGGCTGCAGTAACTATGACGCTTATAAGGTAGCCAAATGCCTCGTCATCCGGCGAGGTACATTTGCTAACTCGAGAGACTCGTAGTGGGAGTAACAGAGACGACGTTAACGTGGACATATAGTGGCACATCGGTTCTGTAGGACAGCCATAGCAAGAATGATAGAGAGAATGGGCTTAGAAAAGTGGGAGCAGCAGGCAGGGGTACTATGACTCCCTTAAGGTAGCCAAATGCCTCGTCACCATGTAAATTTTTTTTTGAAAACTCGAGGATATTTTCGTTAAGGTAGCTCAGACAACGTTAAGGTTTACATGTAGTGGCATATTGCTCCTGCAGGACTGACCACAGTAATAATTAAAGAGTGGAAAGAAAGAAAGTTGGTCGAGCAGCTGGCAGCAGCAACTATGACTCTCTTAAGGCAGCCAAATGCCTCGTCACTCGGCGAAATTTATTTGAAAACTCGAGGAAATCGTCGTTGAAGTAACTCAGACAACGGTAACATGGACAGGTGGTGGCGTATCGCTTCTGCAGGACTGACCACAGTACGATTTAAAGGGAGGAAAGATTCAAAGAAGGGGGAGCAGCTGGCTGCAGTAACTATGACTCTCTTAAGGTAGCCAAATGCCTCGTCACTCGGCGAGATTTATTTGAAAACTCGAGGAAATCGTCGTTGAAGTAAATCAGACAACGGTAACATGCACAGGTTGTGGCGTATCGCTCTGCAGGACTGACCACAGTACGATTTAAAGGGAGGAAAGATTCAAAGAAGGGGGAGCAGCTGGCTGCAGTGACTATGACTCTCTTAAGGTAGCCAAATGCCTCGTCACTCGGCGAAATTTATTTGAAAACTCGAGGAAATCGTTGTTGTGGTAACTCAGACAACGGTAACATGGACAGGTGGTGGCGTATCACTTCTGCAGGACTGACCACAGTACGATTTAAAGGGAGGAAATATTCAAAGAAGGGGGAGCAGCTGCCTGCAGTAACTATGACGCTCTTAAGGTAGCCAAATGCCTCGTCACTCGGCGAAATTTATTTGAAAACGCGAGGAAATCGTCGTTGAAGTAAATCAGACAACGGTAACATGCACAGGTGGTGGCGTATCGCTCTGCAGGACTGACCACAGTACGATTTAAAGGGAGGAAAGATTCAAAGAAGGGGGAGCAGCTGGCTGCAGTAACTATGACTCTCTTAAGGTAGCCAAATGCCTCGTCACTCGGCGAGATTTATTTGAAAACTCGAGGAAATTGTCGTTGAAGTAAATCAGACAACGGTAACATGCACAGGTTGTGGCGTATCGCCCTGCAGGACTGACCACAGTACGATTTAAAGGGAGGAAAGATTCCAAGAAGGGGGAGCAGCTGGCTGCAGTGACTATGACTCTCTTAAGGTAGCCAAATGCCTCGTCACTCGGCGAAATTTATTTGAAAACTCGAGGAAATCGTTGTTGTGGTAACTCAGACAACGGTAACATGGACAGGTGGTGGCGTATCGCTTCTGCAGGACTGACCACAGTACGATTTAAAGGGAGGAAAGATTCAAAGAAGGGGGAGCAGCTGCCTGCAGTAACTATGACGCTCTTAAGGTAATCAAATGCCTCGTCACTCGGCGAAATTTATTTGAAAACGCGAGGAAATCGTCGTTAAAGTAAATCAGACAACGGTAACATGCACAGGTGGTGGCGTATCGCTCTGCAGGACTGACCACAGTACGATTTAAAGGGAGGAAAGATTCAAAGAAGGGGGAGCAGCTGGCTGCAGTAACTATGACTCTCTTAAGGTAGCCAAATGCCCCGTCACTCGGCGAAATTTATTTGAAAACTCGAGGAAATCGTCGTTGAAGTAAATCAGACAACGGTAACATGCACAGGTGGTGGCGTATCGCTCTGCAGGACTGACCACAGTACGATTTAAAGGGAGGAAAGATTCAAAGAAGGGGGAGCAGCTGGCTGCAGTAACTATGACGCTTATAAGGTAGCCAAATGCCTCGTCATCCGGCGAGGTACATTTGCTAACTCGAGAGACTCGTAGTGGGAGTAACAGAGACGACGTTAACGTGGACATATAGTGGCACATCGGTTCTGTAGGACAGCCATAGCAAGAATGATAGAGAGAATGGGCTTAGAAAAGTGGGAGCAGCAGGCAGGGGTACTATGACTCCCTTAAGGTAGCCAAATGCCACGTCACCATGTAAATTTTTTTTTTGAAAACTCGAGGATATTTTCGTTAAGGTAGCTCAGACAACGTTAAGGTTTACATGTAGTGGCATATTGCTCCTGCAGGACTGACCACAGTAATAATTAAAGAGTGGAAAGAAAGAAAGTTGGTCGAGCAGCTGGCAGCAGCAACTATGACTCTCTTAAGGCAGCCAAATGCCTCGTCACTCGGCGAAATTTATTTGAAAACTCGAGGAAATCGTCGTTGAAGTAACTCAGACAACGGTAACATGGACAGGTGGTGGCGTATCGCTTCTGCAGGACTGACCACAGTACGATTTAAAGGGAGGAAGGATTCAAAGAAGGGGGAGCAGCTGGCTGCAGTAACTATGACGCTTATAAGGTAGCCAAATGCCTCGTCATCCGGCGAGGTACATTTGCTAACTCAAGAGACTCGTAGTGGGAGTAACAGAGACGACGTTAACGTGGACATATAGTGGCACATCGGTTCTGTAGGACAGCCATAGCAAGAATGATAGAGAGAATGGGCTTAGAAAAGTGGGAGCAGCAGGCAGGGGTACTATGACTCCCTTAAGGTAGCCAAATGCCTCGTCACCATGTAAATTTTTTTTTGAAAACTCGAGGATATTTTCGTTAAGGTAGCTCAGACAACGTTAAGGTTTACATGTAGTGGCATATTGCTCCTGCAGGACTGACCACAGTAATAATTAAAGAGTGGAAAGAAAGAAGGTAGGTCGAGCAGCTGGCAACAGTGACTATGACTCTCTTAAGGTAGCCAAATGCCTCGTCACTCGGAGAAATTTATTTGAAAACTCGAGGAAATCTTTGTTGAAGTAACTCAGACAACGGTAACATGGACAGGTGGTGGCGTATCGCTTCTGCAGGACTGGCCACAGTACGATTTAAAGGGAGGAAAGATTCAAAGAAGGGGGAGCAGCTGCCTGCAGTAACTATGACGCTCTTAAGGTAGCCAAATGCCTCGTCACTCGGCGAAATTTATTTGAAAACGCGAGGAAATCGTCGTTGAAGTAAATCAGACAACGGTAACATGCACAGGTGGTGGCGTATCGCTCTGCAGGACTGACCACAGTACGATTTAAAGGGAGGAAAGATTCAAAGAAGGGGGAGCAGCTGCCTGCAGTAACTATAACGCTCTTAAGGTAGCCAAATGCCTCGTCACTCGGCGAAATTTGTTTGAAAACGCGAGGAAATCGTCGTTGAAGTAAATCAGACAACGGTAACATGCACAGGTGGTGGCGTATCGCTCTGCAGGACTGACCACAGTACGATTTAAAGGGAGGAAAGATTCAAAGAAGGGGGAGCAGCTGGCTGCAGTAACTATGACTCTCTTAAGGTAGCCAAATGCCTCGTCACTCGGCAAAATTTATTTTAAAACTCGAGGAAATCGTTGTTAAAGTAACTCAGACAACGGTAACATGGACAGGTGGTGGCGTATTGCTTCTGCAGGACTGACCACAGTACGATTTAAAGGGAGGAAGGATTCAAAGAAGGGGGAGCAGCTGGCTGCAGTAACTATGACGCTTATAAGGTAGCCAAATGCCTCGTCATCCGGCGAGGTACATTTGCTAACTCAAGAGACTCGTAGTGGGAGTAACAGAGACGACGTTAACGTGGACATATAGTGGCACATCGGTTCTGTAGGACAGCCATAGCAAGAATGATAGAGAGAATGGGCTTAGAAAAGTGGGAGCAGCAGGCAGGGGTACTATGACTCCCTTAAGGTAGCCAAATGCCACGTCACCATGTAAATTTTTTTTTTGAAAACTCGAGGATATTTTCGTTAAGGTAGCTCAGACAACGTTAAGGTTTACATGTAGTGGCATATTGCTCCTGCAGGACTGACCACAGTAATAATTAAAGAGTGGAAAGAAAGAAAGTTGGTCGAGCAGCTGGCAGCAGCAACTATGACTCTCTTAAGGCAGCCAAATGCCTCGTCACTCGGCGAAATTTATTTGAAAACTCGAGGAAATCGTCGTTGAAGTAACTCAGACAACGGTAACATGGACAGGTGGTGGCGTATCGCTTCTGCAGGACTGACCACAGTACGATTTAAAGGGAGGAAGGATTCAAAGAAGGGGGAGCAGCTGGCTGCAGTAACTATGACGCTTATAAGGTAGCCAAATGCCTCGTCATCCGGCGAGGTACATTTGCTAACTCAAGAGACTCGTAGTGGGAGTAACAGAGACGACGTTAACGTGGACATATAGTGGCACATCGGTTCTGTAGGACAGCCATAGCAAGAATGATAGAGAGAATGGGCTTAGAAAAGTGGGAGCAGCAGGCAGGGGTACTATGACTCCCTTAAGGTAGCCAAATGCCTCGTCACCATGTAAATTTTTTTTTGAAAACTCGAGGATATTTTCGTTAAGGTAGCTCAGACAACGTTAAGGTTTACATGTAGTGGCATATTGCTCCTGCAGGACTGACCACAGTAATAATTAAAGAGTGGAAAGAAAGAAGGTAGGTCGAGCAGCTGGCAACAGTGACTATGACTCTCTTAAGGTAGCCAAATGCCTCGTCACTCGGAGAAATTTATTTGAAAACTCGAGGAAATCTTTGTTGAAGTAACTCAGACAACGGTAACATGGACAGGTGGTGGCGTATCGCTTCTGCAGGACTGGCCACAGTACGATTTAAAGGGAGGAAAGATTCAAAGAAGGGGGAGCAGCTGCCTGCAGTAACTATGACGCTCTTAAGGTAGCCAAATGCCTCGTCACTCGGCGAAATTTATTTGAAAACGCGAGGAAATCGTCGTTGAAGTAAATCAGACAACGGTAACATGCACAGGTGGTGGCGTATCGCTCTGCAGGACTGACCACAGTACGATTTAAAGGGAGGAAAGATTCAAAGAAGGGGGAGCAGCTGCCTGCAGTAACTATAACGCTCTTAAGGTAGCCAAATGCCTCGTCACTCGGCGAAATTTATTTGAAAACGCGAGGAAATCGTCGTTGAAGTAAATCAGACAACGGTAACATGCACAGGTGGTGGCGTATCGCTCTGCAGGACTGACCACAGTACGATTTAAAGGGAGGAAAGATTCAAAGAAGGGGGAGCAGCTGGCTGCAGTAACTATGACTCTCTTAAGGTAGCCAAATGCCTCGTCACTCGGCAAAATTTATTTTAAAACTCGAGGAAATCGTTGTTAAAGTAACTCAGACAACGGTAACATGGACAGGTGGTGGCGTATTGCTTCTGCAGGACTGACCACAGTACGATTTAAAGGGAGGAAGGATTCAAAGAAGGGGGAGCAGCTGGCTGCAGTAACTATGACGCTTATAAGGTAGCCAAATGCCTCGTCATCCGGCGAGGTACATTTGCTAACTCAAGAGACTCGTAGTGGGAGTAACAGAGACGACGTTAACGTGGACATATAGTGGCACATCGGTTCTGTAGGACAGCCATAGCAAGAATGATAGAGAGAATGGGCTTAGAAAAGTGGGAGCAGCAGGCAGGGGTACTATGACTCCCTTAAGGTAGCCAAATACCTCGTCACCATGTAAATTTTTTTTTGAAAACTCGAGGATATTTTCGTTAAGGTAGCTCAGACAACGTTAAGGTTTACATGTAGTGGCATATTGCTCCTGCAGGACTGACCACAGTAATAATTAAAGAGTGGAAAGAAAGAAAGTTGGTCGAGCAGCTGGCAGCAGCAACTATGACTCTCTTAAGGCAGCCAAATGCCTCGTCACTCGGCGAAATTTATTTGAAAACTCGAGGAAATCTTTGTTGAAGTAACTCAGACAACGGTAACATGGACAGGTGGTGGCGTATCGCTTCTGCAGGACTGGCCACAGTACGATTTAAAGGGAGGAAAGATTCAAAGAAGGGGGAGCAGCTGCCTGCAGTAACTATGACGCTCTTAAGGTAGCCAAATGCCTCGTCACTCGGCGAAATTTATTTGAAAACGCGAGGAAATCGTCGTTGAAGTAAATCAGACAACGGTAACATGCACAGGTGGTGGCGTATCGCTCTGCAGGACTGACCACAGTACGATTTAAAGGGAGGAAAGATTCAAAGAAGGGGGAGCAGCTGCCTGCAGTAACTATAACGCTCTTAAGGTAGCCAATTGCCTCGTCACTCGGCGAAATTTATTTGAAAACGCGAGGAAATCGTCGTTGAAGTAAATCAGACAACGGTAACATGCACAGGTGGTGGCGTATCGCTCTGCAGGACTGACCAGAGTACGATTTAAAGGGAGGAAAGATTCAAAGAAGGGGGAGCAGCTGGCTGCAGTAACTATGACTCTCTTAAGGTAGCCAAATGCCTCGTCACTCGGCAAAATTTATTTTAAAACTCGAGGAAATCGTTGTTAAAGTAACTCAGACAACGGTAACATGGACAGGTGGTGGCGTATTGCTTCTGCAGGACTGACCACAGTACGATTTAAAGGGAGGAAGGATTCAAAGAAGGGGGAGCAGCTGGCTGCAGTAACTATGACGCTTATAAGGTAGCCAAATGCCTCGTCATCCGGCGAGGTACATTTGCTAACTCAAGAGACTCGTAGTGGGAGTAACAGAGACGACGTTAACGTGGACATATAGTGGCACATCGGTTCTGTAGGACAGCCATAGCAAGAATGATAGAGAGAATGGGCTTAGAAAAGTGGGAGCAGCAGGCAGGGGTACTATGACTCCCTTAAGGTAGCCAAATACCTCGTCACCATGTAAATTTTTTTTTGAAAACTCGAGGATATTTTCGTTAAGGTAGCTCAGACAACGTTAAGGTTTACATGTAGTGGCATATTGCTCCTGCAGGACTGACCACAGTAATAATTAAAGAGTGGAAAGAAAGAAAGTTGGTCGAGCAGCTGGCAGCAGCAACTATGACTCTCTTAAGGCAGCCAAATGCCTCGTCACTCGGCGAAATTTATTTGAAAACTCGAGGAAATCGTCGTTGAAGTAACTCAGACAACGGTAACATGGACAGGTGGTGGCGTATCGCTTCTGCAGGACTGACCACAGTACGATTTAAAGGGAGGAAAGATTCAAAGAAGGGGGAGCAGCTGGCTGCAGTGACTATGACTCTCTTAAGGTAGCCAAATGCCTCGTCACTCGGCGAGATTTATTTGAAAACTCGAGGAAATCGGCGTTGAAGTAAATCAGACAACGGTAACAAGCACAGGTTGTGGCGTATCGCTCTGCAGGACTGACCACAGTACGATTTAAAGGGAGGAAAGATTCAAAGAAGGGGGAGCAGCTGGCTGCAGTGACTATGACTCTCTTAAGGTAGCCAAATGCCTCGTCACTCGGCGAAATTTATTTGAAAACTCGAGGAAATCGTTGTTGTGGTAACTCAGACAACGGTAACATGGACAGGTGGTGGCGTATCGCTTCTGCAGGACTGACCACAGTACGATTTAAAGGGAGGAAAGATTCAAAGAAGGGGGAGCAGCTGCCTGCAGTAACTATGACGCTCTTAAGGTAGCCAAATGCCTCGTCACTCGGCGAAATTTATTTGAAAACGCGAGGAAATCGTCGTTGAAGTAAATCAGACAACGGTAACATGCACAGGTGGTGGAGTATCGCTTTGCATGACTGACCACAGTACGATTTAAAGGGAGGAAAGATTCAAAGAAGGGGGAGCAGCTGGCTGCAGTAACTATGACTCTCTTAAGGTAGCCAAATGCCTCGTCACTCGGCGAAATTTATTTGAAAACTCGAGGAAATCGTTGTTAAAGTAACTCAGACAACGGTAACATGGACAGGTGGTGGCGTATCGCTTCTGCAGGACTGGCCACAGTACGATTTAAAGGGAGGAAAGATTCAAAGAAGGGGGAGCAGCTGCCTGCAGTAACTATGACGCTCTTAAGGTAGCCAAATGCCTCGTCACTCGGCGAAATTTATTTGAAAACGCGAGGAAATCGTCGTTGAAGTAAATCAGACAACGGTAACATGCACAGGTGGTGGCGTATCGCTCTGCAGGACTGACCACAGTACGATTTAAAGGGAGGAAAGATTCAAAGAAGGGGGAGCAGCTGGCTGCAGTAACTATGACTCTCTTAAGGTAGCCAAATGCATCGTCCCTCGGCGAAATTTATTTTAAAACTCGAGGAAATCGTTGTTAAAGTAACTCAGACAACGGTAACATGGACAGGTGGTGGCGTATTGCTTCTGCAGGACTGACCACAGTACGATTTAAAGGGAGGAAGGATTCAATGAAGGGGGAGCAGCTGGCTGCAGTAACTATGACGCTTATAAGGTAGCCAAATGCCTCGTCATCCGGCGAGGTACATTTGCTAACTCGAGAGACTCGTAGTGGGAGTAACAGAGACGACGTTAACGTGGACATATAGTGGCACATCGGTTCTGTAGGACAGCCATAGCAAGAATGATAGAGAGAATGGGCTTAGAAAAGTGGGAGCAGCAGGCAGGGGTACTATGACTCCCTTAAGGTAGCCAAATGCCTCGTCACCATGTAAATTTTTTTTTGAAAACTCGAGGATATTTTCGTTAAGGTAGCTCAGACAACGTTAAGGTTTACATGTAGTGGCATATTGCTCCTGCAGGACTGACCACAGTGATAATTAAAGAGTGGAAAGAAAGAAAGTTGGTCGAGCAGCTGGCAGCAGCAACTATGACTCTCTTAAGGCAGCCAAATGCCTCGTCACTCGGCGAAATTTATTTGAAAACTCGAGGAAATCGTCGTTGAAGTAACTCAGACAACGGTAACATGGACAGGTGGTGGCGTATCGCTTCTGCAGGACTGACCACAGTACGATTTAAAGGGAGGAAAGATTCAAAGAAGGGGGAGCAGCTGGCTGCAGTAACTATGACTCTCTTAAGGTAGCCAAATGCCTCGTCACTCGGCGAGATTTATTTGAAAACTCGAGGAAATCGGCGTTGAAGTAAATCAGACAACGGTAACAAGCACAGGTTGTGGCGTATCGCTCTGCAGGACTGACCACAGTACGATTTAAAGGGAGGAAAGATTCAAAGAAAGGGGAGCAGCTGGCTGCAGTGACTATGACTCTCTTAAGGTAGGCAAATGCCTCGTCACTCGGCGAAATTTATTTGAAAACTCGAGGAAATCGTTGTTGTGGTAACTCAGACAACGGTAACATGGACAGGTGGTGGCGTATCGCTTCTGCAGGACTGACCACAGTACGATTTAAAGGGAGGAAAGATTCAAAGAAGGGGGAGCAGCTGCCTGCAGTAACTATGACGCTCTTAAGGTAGCCAAATGCCTCGTCACTCGGCGAAATTTATTTGAAAACGCGAGGAAATCGTCGTTGAAGTAAATCAGACAACGGTAACATGCACAGGTGGTGGCGTATCGCTCTGCATGACTGACCACAGTACGATTTAAAGGGAGGAAAGATTCAAAGAAGGGGGAGCAGCTGGCTGCAGTAACTATGACTCTCTTAAGGTAGCCAAATGCCTCGTCACTCGGCGAAATTTATTTGAAAACTCGAGGAAATCGTTGTTAAAGTAACTCAGACAACGGTAACATGGACAGGTGGTGGCGTATCGCTTCTGCAGGACTGGCCACAGTACGATTTAAAGGGAGGAAAGATTCAAAGAAGGGGGAGCAGCTGCCTGCAGTAACTATGACGCTCTTAATGTAGCCAAATGCCTCGTCACTCGGCGAAATTTATTTGAAAACGCGAGGAAATCGTCGTTGAGGTAAATCAGACAACGGTAACATGCACAGGTGGTGGCGTATCGCTCTGCAGGACTGACCACAGTACGATTTAAAGGGAGGAAAGATTCAAAGAAGGGGGAGCAGCTGGCTGCAGTAACTATGACTCTCTTAAGGTAGCCAAATGCCTCGTCACTCGGCGAGATTTATTTGAAAACTCGAGGAAATCGTCGTTGAAGTAAATCAGACAACGGTAACATGCACAGGTGGTGGCGTATCGCTCTGCAGGACTGACCACAGTACGATTTAAAGGGAGGAAAGATTCAAAGAAGGGGGAGCAGCTGGCTGCAGTAACTATGACGCTTATAAGGTAGCCAAATGCCTCGTCATCCGGCGAGGTACATTTGCTAACTCGAGAGACTCGTAGTGGGAGTAACAGAGACGACGTTAACGTGGACATATAGTGGCACATCGGTTCTGTAGGACAGCCATAGCAAGAATGATAGAGAGAATGGGCTTAGAAAAGTGGGAGCAGCAGGCAGGGGTACTATGACTCCCTTAAGGTAGCCAAATGCCTCGTCACCATGTAAATTTTTTTTTGAAAACTCGAGGATATTTTCGTTAAGGTAGCTCAGACATCGTTAAGGTTTACATGTAGTGGCATATTGCTCCTGCAGGACTGACCACAGTAATAATTAAAGAGTGGAAAGAAAGAAAGTTGGTCGAGCAGCTGGCAGCAGCAACTATGACTCTCTTAAGGCAGCCAAATGCCTCGTCACTCGGCGAGATTTATTTGAAAACTCGAGGAAATCGGCGTTGAAGTAAATCAGACAACGGTAACAAGCACAGGTTGTGGCGTATCGCTCTGCAGGACTGACCACAGTACGATTTAAAGGGAGGAAAGATTCAAAGAAGGGGGAGCAGCTGGCTGCAGTGACTATGACTCTCTTAAGGTAGCCAAATGCCTCGTCACTCGGCGAAATTTATTTGAAAACTCGAGGAAATCGTTGTTGTGGTAACTCAGACAACGGTAACATGGACAGGTGGTGGCGTATCGCTTCTGCAGGACTGACCACAGTACGATTTAAAGGGAGGAAAGATTCAAAGAAGGGGGAGCAGCTGCCTGCAGTAAGTATGACGCTCTTAAGGTAGGCAAATGCCTCGTCACTCGGCGAAATTTATTTGAAAACGCGAGGAAATCGTCGTTGAAGTAAATCAGACAACGGTAACATGCACAGGTGGTGGCGTATCGCTCTGCATGACTGACCACAGTACGATTTAAAGGGAGGAAAGATTCAAAGAAGGGGGAGCAGCTGGCTGCAGTAACTATGACTCTCTTAAGGTAGCCAAATGCCTCGTCACTCGGCGAAATTTATTTGAAAACTCGAGGAAATCGTTGTTAAAGTAACTCAGACAACGGTAACATGGACAGGTGGTGGCGTATCGCTTCTGCAGGACTGGCCACAGTACGATTTAAAGGGAGGAAAGATTCAAAGAAGGGGGAGCAGCTGCCTGCAGTAACTATGACGCTCTTAAGGTAGCCAAATGCCTCGTCACTCGGCGAAATTTATTTGAAAACGCGAGGAAATCGTCGTTGAAGTAAATCAGACAACGGTAACATGCACAGGTGGTGGCGTATCGCTCTGCAGGACTGACCACAGTACGATTTAAAGGGAGGAAAGATTCAAAGAAGGGGGAGCAGCTGGCTGCAGTAACTATGACTCTCTTAAGGTAGCCAAATGCCTCGTCACTCGGCGAGATTTATTTGAAAACTCGAGGAAATCGTCGTTAAAGTAAATCAGACAACGGTAACATGCACAGGTTGTGGCGTATCGCTCTGCAGGACTGACCACAGTACGATTTAAAGGGAGGAAAGATTCAAAGAAGGGGGAGCAGCTGGCTGCAGTGACTATGACCCTCTTAAGGTAGCCAAATGCCTCGTCACTCGGCGAAATTTATTTGAAAACTCGAGGAAATCGTTGTTGTGGTAACTCAGACAACGGTAACATGGACAGGTGGTGGCGTATCGCTTCTGCAGGACTGGCCACAGTACGATTTAAAGGGAGGAAAGATTCAAAGAAGGGGGAGCAGCTGGCTGCAGTAACTATGACTCTCTTAAGGTAGCCAAATGCCTCGTCACTCGGCGAAATTTATTTGAAAACTCGAGGAAATCGTTGTTGAAGTAACTCAGACAACGGTAACATGGACAGGTGGTGGCGTATCGCTTCTGCAGGACTGTACACAGTACGATTTAAAGGGAGGAAGGATTCAAAGAAGGGGGAGCAGCTGGCTGCTGTAACTATGACGCTTATAAGGTAGCCAAATGCCTCGTCATCCGGCGAGGTACATTTGCTAACTCGAGAGACTCGTAGTGGGAGTAACAGAGACGACGTTAACGTGGACATATAGTGGCACATCGGTTCTGTAGGACAGCCATAGCAAGAATGATAGAGAGAATGGGCTTAGAAAAGTGGGAGCAGCAGGCAGGGGTACTATGACTCCCTTAAGGTAGCCAAATGCCTCGTCACCATGTAAATTTTTTTTTGAAAACTCGAGGATATTTTCGTTAAGGTAGCTCAGACAACGTTAAGATTTACATGTAGTGGCATATTGCTCCTGCAGGACTGACCACAGTAATAATTAAAGAGTGGAAAGAAAGAAAGTTGGTCGAGCAGCTGGCAGCAGCAACTATGACTCTCTTAAGGTAGCCAAATGCCTCGTCACTCGGCGAAATTTATTTGAAAACTCGAGGAAATCGTCGTTGAAGTAACTCAGACAACGGTAACATGGACAGGTGGTGGCGTATCGCTTCTGCAGGACTGGCCACAGTACGATTTAAAGGGAGGAAAGATTCAAAGAAGGGGGAGCAGCTGCCTGCAGTAACTATGACGCTCTTAAGGTAGCCAAATGCCTCGTCACTCGGCGAAATTTATTTGAAAACGCGAGGAAATCGTCGTTGAAGTAAATCAGACAACGGTAACATGCACAGGTGGTGGCGTATCGCTCTGCAGGACTGACCACAGTACGATTTAAAGGGAGGAAAGATTCAAAGAAGGGGGAGCAGCTGGCTGCAGTAACTATGACTCTCTTAAGGTAGCCAAATGCCTCGTCACTCGGCGAAATTTATTTTAAAACTCGAGGAAATCGTTGTTAAAGTAACTCAGACAACGGTAACATGGACAGGTGGTGGCGTATTGCTTCTGCAGGACTGACCACAGTACGATTTAAAGGGAGGAAGGATTCAAAGAAGGGGGAGCAGCTGGCTGCAGTAACTATGACGCTTATAAGGTAGCCAAATGCCTCGTCATCCGGCGAGGTACATATGCTAACTCGAGAGACTCGTAGTGGGAGTAACAGTGACGACGTTAACGTGGACATACAGTGGCACATCGGTTCCATAGGACAGGCCATACCAAGAATGATAGAGAGAATGGGCTTAGAAAAGTGGGAGCAGCAGGCAGGAGTACTATGACTCTCTTAAGGTAGCCAAATGAATCGTCACCATGTGAAATTTTTTGTTGAAAACTCGAGGATATCTTCGATAAGGTAGCTCATACATCGTTAAGGTTTACATGTAGTGGCATATTGCTCCTGCAGGACTGACCACAGTAATAATTAAAGAGTGGAAAGAAAGAAAGTTGGTCGTGCAGCTGGCAGCAGCAACTATGACTCTCTTAAGGTAGCCAAATGCCTCGTCACTCGGCGAAATTTATTTGAAAACTCGAGGAAATCGTCGTTGAAGTAACTCAGACAACGGTAACATGGACAGGTGGTGGCGTATCGCTTCTGCAGGACTGGCCACAGTACGATTTAAAGGGAGGAAAGATTCAAAGAAGGGGGAGCAGCTGCCTGCAGTAACTATGACGCTCTTAAGGTAGCCAAATGCCTCGTCACTCGGCGAAATTTATTTGAAAACGCGAGGAAATCGTCGTTGAAGTAAATCAGACAACGGTAACATGCACAGGTGGTGGCGTATCGCTCTGCAGGACTGACCACAGTACGATTTAAAGGGAGGAAAGATTCAAAGAAGGGGGAGCAGCTGGCTGCAGTAACTATGACTCTCTTAAGGTAGCCAAATGCCTCGTCACTCGGCGAAATTTATTTTAAAACTCGAGGAAATCGTTGTTAAAGTAACTCAGACAACGGTAACATGGACAGGTGGTGGCGTATTGCTTCTGCAGGACTGACCACAGTACGATTTAAAGGGAGGAAGGATTCAAAGAAGGGGGAGCAGCTGGCTGCAGTAACTATGACGCTTATAAGGTAGCCAAATGCCTCGTCATCCGGCGAGGTACATATGCTAACTCGAGAGACTCGTAGTGGGAGTAACAGTGACGACGTTAACGTGGACATACAGTGGCACATCGGTTCCATAGGACAGGCCATACCAAGAATGATAGAGAGAATGGGCTTAGAAAAGTGGGAGCAGCAGGCAGGAGTACTATGACTCTCTTAAGGTAGCCAAATGAATCGTCACCATGTGAAATTTTTTGTTGAAAACTCGAGGATATCTTCGATAAGGTAGCTCATACAACGTTAAGGTTTACATGTAGTGGCATATTGCTCCTGCAGGACTGACCACAGTAATAATTAAAGAGTGGAAAGAAAGAAAGTTGGTCGTGCAGCTGGCAGCAGCAACTATGACTCTCTTAAGGTAGCCAAATGCCTCGTCACTCGGCGAAATTTATTTGAAAACTCGAGGAAATCGTCGTTGAAGTAACTCAGACAACGGTAACATGGACAGGTGGTGGCGTATCGCTTCTGCAGGACTGGCCACAGTACGATTTAAAGGGAGGAAAGATTCAAAGAAGGGGGAGCAGCTGCCTGCAGTAACTATGACGCTCTTAAGGTAGCCAAATGCCTCGTCACTCGGCGAAATTTATTTGAAAACGCGAGGAAATCGTCGTTGAAGTAAATCAGACAACGGTAACATGCACAGGTGGTGGCGTATCGCTCTGCAGGACTGACCACAGTACGATTTAAAGGGAGGAAAGATTCAAAGAAGGGGGAGCAGCTGGCTGCAGTAACTATGACTCTCTTAAGGTAGCCAAATGCCTCGTCACTCGGCGAAATTTATTTTAAAACTCGAGGAAATCGTTGTTAAAGTAACTCAGACAACGGTAACATGGACAGGTGGTGGCGTATTGCTTCTGCAGGACTGACCACAGTACGATTTAAAGGGAGGAAGGATTCAAAGAAGGGGGAGCAGCTGGCTGCAGTAACTATGACGCTTATAAGGTAGCCAAATGCCTCGTCATCCGGCGAGGTACATATGCTAACTCGAGAGACTCGTAGTGGGAGTAACAGTGACGACGTTAACGTGGACATACAGTGGCACATCGGTTCCATAGGACAGGCCATACCAAGAATGATAGAGAGAATGGGCTTAGAAAAGTGGGAGCAGCAGGCAGGAGTACTATGACTCTCTTAAGGTAGCCAAATGAATCGTCACCATGTGAAATTTTTTGTTGAAAACTCGAGGATATCTTCGATAAGGTAGCTCATACAACGTTAAGGTTTTCATGTAGTGGCATATTGCTCCTGCAGGACTGACCACAGTAATAATTAAAGAGTGGAAAGAAAGAAAGTTGGTCGTGCAGCTGGCAGCAGCAACTATGACTCTCTTAAGGTAGCCAAATGCCTCGTCACTCGGCGAAATTTATTTGAAAACTCGAGGAAATCGTCGTTGAAGTAACTCAGACAACGGTAACATGGACAGGTGGTGGCGTATCGCTTCTGCAGGACTGGCCACAGTACGATTTAAAGGGAGGAAAGATTCAAAGAAGGGGGAGCAGCTGCCTGCAGTAACTATGACGCTCTTAAGGTAGCCAAATGCCTCGTCACTCGGCGAAATTTATTTGAAAACGCGAGGAAATCGTCGTTGAAGTAAATCAGACAACGGTAACATGCACAGGTGGTGGCGTATCGCTCTGCAGGACTGACCACAGTACGATTTAAAGGGAGGAAAGATTCAAAGAAGGGGGAGCAGCTGGCTGCAGTAACTATGACTCTCTTAAGGTAGCCAAATGCCTCGTCACTCGGCGAAATTTATTTTAAAACTCGAGGAAATCGTTGTTAAAGTAACTCAGACAACGGTAACATGGACAGGTGGTGGCGTATTGCTTCTGCAGGACTGACCACAGTACGATTTAAAGGGAGGAAGGATTCAAAGAAGGGGGAGCAGCTGGCTGCAGTAACTATGACGCTTATAAGGTAGCCAAATGCCTCGTCATCCGGCGAGGTACATATGCTAACTCGAGAGACTCGTAGTGGGAGTAACAGTGACGACGTTAACGTGGACATACAGTGGCACATCGGTTCCATAGGACAGGCCATACCAAGAATGATAGAGAGAATGGGCTTAGAAAAGTGGGAGCAGCAGGCAGGAGTACTATGACTCTCTTAAGGTAGCCAAATGAATCGTCACCATGTGAAATTTTTTGTTGAAAACTCGAGGATATCTTCGATAAGGTAGCTCATACAACGTTAAGGTTTACATGTAGTGGCATATTGCTCCTGCAGGACTGACCACAGTAATAATTAAAGAGTGGAAAGAAAGAAAGTTGGTCGTGCAGCTGGCAGCAGCAACTATGACTCTCTTAAGGTAGCCAAATGCCTCGTCACTCGGCGAAATTTATTTGAAAACTCGAGGAAATCGTCGTTGAAGTAACTCAGACAACGGTAACATGGACAGGTGGTGGCGTATCGCTTCTGCAGGACTGGCCACAGTACGATTTAAAGGGAGGAAAGATTCAAAGAAGGGGGAGCAGCTGCCTGCAGTAACTATGACGCTCTTAAGGTAGCCAAATGCCTCGTCACTCGGCGAAATTTATTTGAAAACGCGAGGAAATCGTCGTTGAAGTAAATCAGACAACGGTAACATGCACAGGTGGTGGCGTATCGCTCTGCAGGACTGACCACAGTACGATTTAAAGGGAGGAAAGATTCAAAGAAGGGGGAGCAGCTGGCTGCAGTAACTATGACTCTCTTAAGGTAGCCAAATGCCTCGTCACTCGGCGAAATTTATTTTAAAACTCGAGGAAATCGTTGTTAAAGTAACTCAGACAACGGTAACATGGACAGGTGGTGGCGTATTGCTTCTGCAGGACTGACCACAGTACGATTTAAAGGGAGGAAGGATTCAAAGAAGGGGGAGCAGCTGGCTGCAGTAACTATGACGCTTATAAGGTAGCCAAATGCCTCGTCATCCGGCGAGGTACATATGCTAACTCGAGAGACTCGTAGTGGGAGTAACAGTGACGACGTTAACGTGGACATACAGTGGCACATCGGTTCCATAGGACAGGCCATACCAAGAATGATAGAGAGAATGGGCTTAGAAAAGTGGGAGCAGCAGGCAGGAGTACTATGACTCTCTTAAGGTAGCCAAATGAATCGTCACCATGTGAAATTTTTTGTTGAAAACTCGAGGATATCTTCGATAAGGTAGCTCATACAACGTTAAGGTTTACATGTAGTGGCATATTGCTCCTGCAGGACTGACCACAGTAATAATTAAAGAGTGGAAAGAAAGAAAGTTGGTCGTGCAGCTGGCAGCAGCAACTATGACTCTCTTAAGGTAGCCAAATGCCTCGTCACTCGGCGAAATTTATTTGAAAACGCGAGGAAATCGTCGTTGAAGTAAATCAGACAACGGTAACATGCACAGGTGGTGGCGTATCGCTCTGCAGGACTGACCACAGTACGATTTAAAGGGAGGAAAGATTCAAAGAAGGGGGAGCAGCTGGCTGCAGTAACTATGACTCTCTTAAGGTAGCCAAATGCCTCGTCACTCGGCGAAATTTATTTTAAAACTCGAGGAAATCGTTGTTAAAGTAACTCAGACAACGGTAACATGGACAGGTGGTGGCGTATTGCTTCTGCAGGACTGACCACAGTACGATTTAAAGGGAGGAAGGATTCAAAGAAGGGGGAGCAGCTGGCTGCAGTAACTATGACGCTTATAAGATAGCCAAATGCCTCGTCATCCGGCGAGGTACATATGCTAACTCGAGAGACTCGTAGTGGGAGTAACAGTGACGACGTTAACGTGGACATACAGTGGCACATCGGTTCCATAGGACAGGCCATACCAAGAATGATAGAGAGAATGGGCTTAGAAAAGTGGGAGCAGCAGGCAGGAGTACTATGACTCTCTTAAGGTAGCCAAATGAATCGTCACCATGTGAAATTTTTTGTTGAAAACTCGAGGATATCTTCGATAAGGTAGCTCACACAACGTTAAGGTTTACATGTAGTGGCATATTGCTCCTGCAGGACTGACCACAGTAATAATTAAAGAGTGGAAAGAAAGAAAGTTGGTCGTGCAGCTGGCAGCAGCAACTATGACTCTCTTAAGGTAGCCAAATGCCTCGTCACTCGGCGAAATTTATTTGAAAACTCGAGGAAATCGTCGTTGAAGTAACTCAGACAACGGTAACATGGACAGGTGGTGGCGTATCGCTTCTGCAGGACTGGCCACAGTACGATTTAAAGGGAGGAAAGATTCAAAGAAGGGGGAGCAGCTGCCTGCAGTAACTATGACGCTCTTAAGGTAGCCAAATGCCTCGTCACTCGGCGAAATTTATTTGAAAACGCGAGGAAATCGTCGTTGAAGTAAATCAGACAACGGTAACATGCACAGGTGGTGGCGTATCGCTCTGCAGGACTGACCACAGTACGATTTAAAGGGAGGAAAGATTCAAAGAAGGGGGAGCAGCTGGCTGCAGTAACTATGACTCTCTTAAGGTAGCCAAATGCCTCGTCACTCGGCGAAATTTATTTTAAAACTCGAGGAAATCGTTGTTAAAGTAACTCAGACAACGGTAACATGGACAGGTGGTGGCGTATTGCTTCTGCAGGACTGACCACAGTACGATTTAAAGGGAGGAAGGATTCAAAGAAGGGGGAGCAGCTGGCTGCAGTAACTATGACGCTTATAAGGTAGCCAAATGCCTCGTCATCCGGCGAGGTACATATGCTAACTCGAGAGACTCGTAGTGGGAGTAACAGTGACGACGTTAACGTGGACATACAGTGGCACATCGGTTCCATAGGACAGGCCATACCAAGAATGATAGAGAGAATGGGCTTAGAAAAGTGGGAGCAGCAGGCAGGAGTACTATGACTCTCTTAAGGTAGCCAAATGAATCGTCACCATGTGAAATTTTTTGTTGAAAACTCGAGGATATCTTCGATAAGGTAGCTCATACAACGTTAAGGTTTACATGTAGTGGCATATTGCTCCTGCAGGACTGACCACAGTAATAATTAAAGAGTGGAAAGAAAGAAAGTTGGTCGTGCAGCTGGCAGCAGCAACTATGACTCTCTTAAGGTAGCCAAATGCCTCGTCACTCGGCGAAATTTATTTGAAAACTCGAGGAAATCGTCGTTGAAGTAACTCAGACAACGGTAATATGGACAGGTGGTGGCGTATCGCTTCTGCAGGACTGGCCACAGTACGATTTAAAGGGAGGAAAGATTCAAAGAAGGGGGAGCAGCTGCCTGCAGTAACTATGACGCTCTTAAGGTAGCCAAATGCCTCGTCACTCGGCGAAATTTATTTGAAAACGCGAGGAAATCGTCGTTGAAGTAAATCAGACAACGGTAACATGCACAGGTGGTGGCGTATCGCTCTGCAGGACTGACCACAGTACGATTTAAAGGGAGGAAAGATTCAAAGAAGGGGGAGCAGCTGGCTGCAGTAACTATGACTCTCTTAAGGTAGCCAAATGCCTCGTCACTCGGCGAAATTTATTTTAAAACTCGAGGAAATCGTTGTTAAAGTAACTCAGACAACGGTAACATGGACAGGTGGTGGCGTATTGCTTCTGCAGGACTGACCACAGTACGATTTAAAGGGAGGAAGGATTCAAAGAAGGGGGAGCAGCTGGCTGCAGTAACTATGACGCTTATAAGGTAGCCAAATGCCTCGTCATCCGGCGAGGTACATATGCTAACTCGAGAGACTCGTAGTGGGAGTAACAGTGACGACGTTAACGTGGACATACAGTGGCACATCGGTTCCATAGGACAGGCCATACCAAGAATGATAGAGAGAATGGGCTTAGAAAAGTGGGAGCAGCAGGCAGGAGTACTATGACTCTCTTAAGGTAGCCAAATGAATCGTCACCATGTGAAATTTTTTGTTGAAAACTCGAGGATATCTTCGATAAGGTAGCTCATACAACGTTAAGGTTTACATGTAGTGGCATATTGCTCCTGCAGGACTGACCACAGTAATAATTAAAGAGTGGAAAGAAAGAAAGTTGGTCGTGCAGCTGGCAGCAGCAACTATGACTCTCTTAAGGTAGCCAAATGCCTCGTCACTCGGCGAAATTTATTTGAAAACGCGAGGAAATCGTCGTTGAAGTAAATCAGACAACGGTAACATGCACAGGTGGTGGCGTATCGCTCTGCAGGACTGACCACAGTACGATTTAAAGGGAGGAAAGATTCAAAGAAGGGGGAGCAGCTGGCTGCAGTAACTATGACTCTCTTAAGGTAGCCAAATGCCTCGTCACTCGGCGAAATTTATTTTAAAACTCGAGGAAATCGTTGTTAAAGTAACTCAGACAACGGTAACATGGACAGGTGGTGGCGTATTGCTTCTGCAGGACTGACCACAGTACGATTTAAAGGGAGGAAGGATTCAAAGAAGGGGGAGCAGCTGGCTGCAGTAACTATGACGCTTATAAGATAGCCAAATGCCTCGTCATCCGGCGAGGTACATATGCTAACTCGAGAGACTCGTAGTGGGAGTAACAGTGACGACGTTAACGTGGACATACAGTGGCACATCGGTTCCATAGGACAGGCCATACCAAGAATGATAGAGAGAATGGGCTTAGAAAAGTGGGAGCAGCAGGCAGGAGTACTATGACTCTCTTAAGGTAGCCAAATGAATCGTCACCATGTGAAATTTTTTGTTGAAAACTCGAGGATATCTTCGATAAGGTAGCTCACACAACGTTAAGGTTTACATGTAGTGGCATATTGCTCCTGCAGGACTGACCACAGTAATAATTAAAGAGTGGAAAGAAAGAAAGTTGGTCGTGCAGCTGGCAGCAGCAACTATGACTCTCTTAAGGTAGCCAAATGCCTCGTCACTCGGCGAAATTTATTTGAAAACTCGAGGAAATCGTCGTTGAAGTAACTCAGACAACGGTAACATGGACAGGTGGTGGCGTATCGCTTCTGCAGGACTGGCCACAGTACGATTTAAAGGGAGGAAAGATTCAAAGAAGGGGGAGCAGCTGCCTGCAGTAACTATGACGCTCTTAAGGTAGCCAAATGCCTCGTCACTCGGCGAAATTTATTTGAAAACGCGAGGAAATCGTCGTTGAAGTAAATCAGACAACGGTAACATGCACAGGTGGTGGCGTATCGCTCTGCAGGACTGACCACAGTACGATTTAAAGGGAGGAAAGATTCAAAGAAGGGGGAGCAGCTGGCTGCAGTAACTATGACTCTCTTAAGGTAGCCAAATGCCTCGTCACTCGGCGAAATTTATTTTAAAACTCGAGGAAATCGTTGTTAAAGTAACTCAGACAACGGTAAAATGGACAGGTGGTGGCGTATTGCTTCTGCAGGACTGACCACAGTACGATTTAAAGGGAGGAAGGATTCAAAGAAGGGGGAGCAGCTGGCTGCAGTAACTATGACGCTTATAAGGTAGCCAAATGCCTCGTCATCCGGCGAGGTACATTTGCTAACTCGAGAGACTCGTAGTGGGAGTAACAGAGACGACGTTAACGTGGACATATAGTGGCACATCGGTTCTGTAGGACAGCCATAGCAAGAATGATAGAGAGAATGGGCTTAGAAAAGTGGGAGCAGCAGGCAGGGGTACTATGACTCCCTTAAGGTAGCCAAATGCCTTGTCACCATGTAAATTTTTTTTTGAAAACTCGAGGATATTTTCGTTAAGGTAGCTCAGACAACGTTAAGGTTTACATGTAGTGGCATATTGCTCCTGCAGGACTGACCACAGTAATAATTAAAGAGTGGAAAGAAAGAAAGTTGGTCGAGCAGCTGGCAGCAGCAACTATGACTCTCTTAAGGTAGCCAAATGCCTCGTCACTCGGCGAAATTTATTTGAAAACTCGAGGAAATCGTCGTTGAAGTAACTCAGACAACGGTAACATGGACAGGTGGTGGCGTATCGCTTCTGCAGGACTGGCCACAGTACGATTTAAAGGGAGGAAAGATTCAAAGAAGGGGGAGCAGCTGCCTGCAGTAACTATGACGCTCTTAAGGTAGCCAAATGCCTCGTCACTCGGCGAAATTTATTTGAAAACGCAAGGAAATCGTCGTTGAAGTAAATCAGACAACGGTAACATGCACAGGTGGTGGCGTATCGCTCTGCAGGACTGACCACAGTACGATTTAAAGGGAGGAAAGATTCAAAGAAGGGGGAGCAGCTGGCTGCAGTAACTATGACTCTCTTAAGGTAGCCAAATGCCTCGTCACTCGGCGAAATTTATTTTAAAACTCGAGGAAATCGTTGTTAAAGTAACTCAGACAACGGTAACATGGACAGGTGGTGGCGTATTGCTTCTGCAGGACTGACCACAGTACGATTTAAAGGGAGGAAGGATTCAAAGAAGGGGGAGCAGCTGGCTGCAGTAACTATGACGCTTATAAGGTAGCCAAATGCCTCGTCATCCGGCGAGGTACATATGCTAACTCGAGAGACTCGTAGTGGGAGTAACAGTGACGACGTTAACGTGGACATACAGTGGCACATCGGTTCCATAGGACAGGCCATACCAAGAATGATAGAGAGAATGGGCTTAGAAAAGTGGGAGCAGCAGGCAGGAGTACTATGACTCTCTTAAGGTAGCCAAATGAATCGTCACCATGTGAAATTTTTTGTTGAAAACTCGAGGATATTTTCGTTAAGGTAGCTCAGACAACGTTAAGGTTTACATGTAGTGGCATATTGCTCCTGCAGGACTGACCACAGTAATAATTAAAGAGTGGAAAGAAAGAAAGTTGGTCGAGCAGCTGGCAGCAGCAACTATGACTCTCTTAAGGCAGCCAAATGCCTCGTCACTCGGCGAAATTTATTTGAAAACTCGAGGAAATCGTCGTTGAAGTAAATCAGACAACGGTAACATGCACAGGTGGTGGCGTATCGCTCTGCAGGACTGACCACAGTACGATTTAAAGGGAGGAAAGATTCAAAGAAGCGGGAGCAGCTGGCTGCAGTAACTATGACTCTCTTAAGGTAGCCAAATGCCTCGTCACTCGGCGAGATTTATTTGAAAACTCGAGGAAATCGTCGTTGAAGTAAATCAGACAACGGTAACATGCACAGGTTGTGGCGTATCGCTCTGCAGGACTGACCACAGTACGATTTAAAGGGAGGAAAGATTCAAAGAAGGGGGAGCAGCTGGCTGCAGTGACTATGACTCTCTTAAGGTAGCCAAATGCCTCGTCACTCGGCGAAATTTATTTGAAAACTCGAGGAAATCGTTGTTGTGGTAACTCAGTCAACGGTAAAATGGACAGGTGGTGGCGTATCGCTTCTGCAGGACTGACCACAGTACGATTTAAAGGGAGGAAAGATTCAAAGAAGGGGGAGCAGCTGCCTGCAGTAACTATGACGCTCTTAAGGTAGCCAAATGCCTCGTCACTCGGCGAAATTTATTTGAAAACGCGAGGAAATCGTCGTTGAAGTAAATCAGACAACGGTAACATGCACAGGTGGTGGCGTATCGCTCTACAGGACTGACCACAGTACGATTTAAAGGGAGGAAAGATTCAAAGAAGGGGGAGCAGCTGGCTGCAGTAACTATGACTCTCTTAAGGTAGCCAAATGCCTCGTCACTCGGCGAAATTTATTTTAAAACTCGAGGAAATCGTTGTTAAAGTAACTCAGACAACGGTAACATGGGCAGGTGGTGGCGTATTGCTTCTGCAGGACTGACCACAGTACGATTTAAAGGGAGGAAGGATTCAAAGAAGGGGGAGCAGCTGGCTGCAGTAACTATGACGCTTATAAGGTAGCCAAATGCCTCGTCATCCGGCGAGGTACATTTGCTAACTCGAGAGACTCGTAGTGGGAGTAACAGAGACGACGTTAACGTGGACATATAGTGGCACATCGGTTCTGTAGGACAGCCATAGCAAGAGTGATAGAGAGAATGGGCTTAGAAAAGTGGGAGCAGCAGGCAGGGGTACTATGACTCAATTAAGGTAGCCAAATGCCTCGTCACCATGTAAATTTTTTTTTGAAAACTCGAGGATATTTTCGTTAAGGTAGCTCAGACAACGTTAAGGTTTACATGTAGTGGCATATTGGTCCTGCAGGACTGACCACAGTAATAATTAAAGAGTGGAAAGAAAGAAAGTTGGTCGAGCAGCTGGCAGCAGCAACTATGACTCTCTTAAGGCAGCCAAATGCCTCGTCACTCGGCGAAATTTATTTGAAAACTCGAGGAAATCGTCGTTGAAGTAAATCAGACAACGGTAACATGCACAGGTGGTGGCGTATCGCTCTGCAGGACTGACCACAGTACGATTTAAAGGGAGGAAAGATTCAAAGAAGGGGCGCAGCTGCCTGCAGTAACTATGACGCTCTTAAGGTAGCCAAATGCCTCGTCACTCGGCGAAATTTATTTGAAAACGCGAGGAAATCGTCGTTGAAGTAAATCAGACAACGGTAACATGCACAGGTGGTGGCGTATCGCTCTGCAGGACTGACCACAGTACGATTTAAAGGGAGGAAAGATTCAAAGAAGGGGGAGCAGCTGGCTGCAGTAACTATGACTCTCTTAAGGTAGCCAAATGCCTCGTCACTCGGCGAAATTTATTTTAAAACTCGAGGAAATCGTTGTTAAAGTAACTCAGACAACGGTAACATGGACAGGTGGTGGCGTATTGCTTCTGCAGGACTGACCACAGTACGATTTAAAGGGAGGAAGGATTCAAAGATGGGGGAGCAGCTGGCTGCAGTAACTATGACGCTTATAAGGTAGCCAAATGCCTCGTCATCCGGCGAGGTACATTTGCTAACTCGAGAGACTCGTAGTGGGAGTAACAGAGACGACGTTAACGTGGACATATAGTGGCACATCGGTTCTGTAGGACAGCCATAGCAAGAGTGATAGAGAGAATGGGCTTAGAAAAGTGGGAGCAGCAGGCAGGGGTACTATGACTCCCTTAAGGTAGCCAAATGCCTCGTCACCATGTAAATTTTTTTTTGAAAACTCGAGGATATTTTCGTTAAGGTAGCTCAGACAACGTTAAGGTTTACATGTAGTGGCATATTGCTCCTGCAGGACTGACCACAGTAATAATTAAAGAGTGGAAAGAAAGAAAGTTGGTCGAGCAGCTGGCAGCAGCAACTATGACTCTCTTAAGGCAGCCAAATGCCTCGTCACTCGGCGAAATTTATTTGAAAACTCGAGGAAATCGTCGTTGAAGTAAATCAGACAACGGTAACATGCACAGGTGGTGGCGTATCGCTCTGCAGGACTGACCACAGTACGATTTAAAGGGAGGAAAGATTCAAAGAAGGGGGAGCAGCTGCCTGCAGTAACTATGACGCTCTTAAGGTAGCCAAATGCCTCGTCACTCGGCGAAATTTATTTGAAAACGCGAGGAAATCGTCGTTGAAGTAAATCAGACAACGGTAACATGAACAGGTGGTGGCGTATCGCTCTGCAGGACTTTACCACAGTACGATTTAAAGGGAGGAAAGATTCAAAGAAGGGGGAGCAGCTGGCTGCAGTAACTATGACTCTCTTAAGGTAGCCAAATGCCTCGTCACTCGGCAAAATTTATTTTAAAACTCGAGGAAATCGTTGTTGAAGTAACTCAGACAACGGTAACATGGACAGGTGGTGGCGTATTGCTTCTGCAGGACTGACCACAGTACGATTTAAAGGGAGGAAGGATTCAAAGAAGGGGGAGCAGCTGGCTGCAGTAACTATGACGCTTATAAGGTAGCCAAATGCCTCGTCATCCGGCGAGGTACATATGCTAACTCGAGAGACTCGTAGTGGGAGTAACAGTGACGACGTTAACGTGGACATACAGTGGCACATCGGTTCCATAGGACAGGCCATACCAAGAATGATAGAGAGAATGGGCTTAGAAAAGTGGGAGCAGCAGGCAGGAGTACTATGACTCTCTTAAGGTAGCCAAATGAATCGTCACCATGTGAAATTTTTTGTTGAAAACTCGAGGATATCTTCGATAAGGTAGCTCATACAACGTTAAGGTTTACATGTAGTGGCATATTGCTCCTGCAGGACTGACCACAGTAATAATTAAAGAGTGGAAAGAAAGAAGGTAGGTCGAGCAGCTGGCAACAGTAACTATGACTCTCTTAAGGTAGCCAAATGCCTCGTCACTCGGAGAAATTTATTTGAAAACTCGAGGAAATCTTTGTTGAAGTAACTCAGACAACGGTAACATGGACAGGTGGTGGCGTATCGCTTCTGCAGGACTGGCCACAGTACGATTTAAAGGGAGGAAAGATTCAAAGAAGGGGGAGCAGCTGCCTGCAGTAACTATGACGCTCTTAAGGTAGCCAAATGCCTCGTCACTCGGCGAAATTTATTTGAAAACGCGAGGAAATCGTCGTTGAAGTAAATCAGACAACGGTAACATGCACAGGTGGTGGCGTATCGCTCTGCAGGACTGACCACAGTACGATTTAAAGGGAGGAAAGATTCAAAGAAGGGGGAGCAGCTGGCTGCAGTAACTATGACTCTCTTAAGGTAGCCAAATGCCTCGTCACTCGGCGAAATTTATTTTAAAACTCGAGGAAATCGTTGTTGAAGTAACTCAGACAACGGTAACATGGACAGGTGGTGGCGTATTGCTTCTGCCGGACTGACCACAGTACGATTTAAAGGGAGGAAGGATTCAAAGAAGGGGGAGCAGCTGGCTGCAGTAACTATGACGCTTATAAGGTAGCCAAATGCCTCGTCATCCGGCGAGGTACATTTGCTAACTCGAGAGACTCGTAGTGGGAGTAACAGAGACGACGTTAACGTGGACATATAGTGGCACATCGGTTCTGTAGGACAGCCATAGCAAGAATGATAGAGAGAATGGGCTTAGAAAAGTGGGAGCAGCAGGCAGGGGTACTATGACTCCCTTAAGGTAGCCAAATGCCTCGTCACCATGTAAATTTTTTTTTGAAAACTCGAGGATATTTTCGTTAAGGTAGCTCAGACAACGTTAAGGTTTACATGTAGTGGCATATTGCTCCTGCAGGACTGACCACAGTAATAATTAAAGAGTGGAAAGAAAGAAAGTTGGTCAAGCAGCTGGCAGCAGCAACTATGACTCTCTTAAGGTAGCCAAATGCCTCGTCACTCGGAGAAATTTATTTGAAAACTCGAGGAAATCTTTGTTGAAGTAACTCAGACAACGGTAACATGGACAGGTGGTGGCGTATCGCTTCTGCAGGACTGGCCACAGTACGATTTAAAGGGAGGAAAGATTCAAAGAAGGGGGAGCAGCTGCCTGCAGTAACTATGACGCTCTTAAGGTAGCCAAATGCCTCGTCACTCGGCGAAATTTATTTGAAAACGCGAGGAAATCGTCGTTGAAGTAAATCAGACAACGGTAACATGCACAGGTGGTGGCGTATCGCTCTGCAGGACTGACCACAGTACGATTTAAAGGGAGGAAAGATTCAAAGAAGGCGGAGCAGCTGGCTGCAGTAACTATGACTCTCTTAAGGTAGCCAAATGCCTCGTCACTCGGCGAAATTTATTTTAAAACTCGAGGAAATCGTTGTTGAAGTAACTCAGACAACGGTAACATGGACAGGTGGTGGCGTATTGCTTCTGCAGGACTGACCACAGTACGATTTAAAGGGAGGAAGGATTCAAAGAAGGGGGAGCAGCTGGCTGCAGTAACTATGACGCTTATAAGGTAGCCAAATGCCTCGTCATCCGGCGAGTTACATTTGCTAACTCGAGAGACTCGTAGTGGGAGTAACAGAGACGACGTTAACGTGGACATATAGTGGCACATCGGTTCTGTAGGACAGCCATAGCAAGAATGATAGAGAGAATGGGCTTAGAAAAGTGGGAGCAGCAGGCAGGGGTACTATGACTCCCTTAAGGTAGCCAAATGCCTCGTCACCATGTAAATTTTTTTTTGAAAACTCGAGGATATTTTCGTTAAGGTAGCTCAGACAACGTTAAGGTTTACATGTAGTGGCATATTGCTCCTGCAGGACTGACCACAGTAATAATTAAAGAGTGGAAAGAAAGAAAGTTGGTCGAGCAGCTGGCAGCAGCAACTATGACTCTCTTAAGGTAGCCAAATGCCTCGTCACTCGGAGAAATTTATTTGAAAACTCGAGGAAATCTTTGTTGAAGTAACTCAGACAACGGTAACATGGACAGGTGGTGGCGTATCGCTTCTGCAGGACTGGCCACAGTACGATTTAAAGGGAGGAAAGATTCAAAGAAGGGGGAGCAGCTGCCTGCAGTAACTATGACGCTCTTAAGGTAGCCAAATGCCTCGTCACTCGGCGAAATTTATTTGAAAACGCGAGGAAATCGTCGTTGAAGTAAATCAGACAACGGTAACATGCACAGGTGGTGGCGTATCGCTCTGCAGGACTGACCACAGTACGATTTAAAGGGAGGAAAGATTCAAAGAAGGGGGAGCAGCTGGCTGCAGTAACTATGACTCTCTTAAGGTAGCCAAATGCCTCGTCACTCGGCGAAATTTATTTTAAAACTCGAGGAAATCGTTGTTGAAGTAACTCAGACAACGGTAACATGGACAGGTGGTGGCGTATTGCTTCTGCAGGACTGACCACAGTACGATTTAAAGGGAGGAAGGATTCAAAGAAGGGGGAGCAGCTGGCTGCAGTAACTATGACGCTTATAAGGTAGCCAAATGCCTCGTCATCCGGCGAGTTACATTTGCTAACTCGAGAGACTCGTAGTGGGAGTAACAGAGACGACGTTAACGTGGACATATAGTGGCACATCGGTTCTGTAGGACAGCCATAGCAAGAATGATAGAGAGAATGGGCTTAGAAAAGTGGGAGCAGCAGGCAGGGGTACTATGACTCCCTTAAGGTAGCCAAATGCCTCGTCACCATGTAAATTTTTTTTTGAAAACTCGAGGATATTTTCGTTAAGGTAGCTCAGACAACGTTAAGGTTTACATGTAGTGGCATATTGCTCCTGCAGGACTGACCACAGTAATAATTAAAGAGTGGAAAGAAAGAAAGTTGGTCGAGCAGCTGGCAGCAGCAACTATGACTCTCTTAAGGTAGCCAAATGCCTCGTCACTCGGAGAAATTTATTTGAAAACTCGAGGAAATCTTTGTTGAAGTAACTCAGACAACGGTAACATGGACAGGTGGTGGCGTATCGCTTCTGCAGGACTGGCCACAGTACGATTTAAAGGGAGGAAAGATTCAAAGAAGGGGGAGCAGCTGCCTGCAGTAACTATGACGCTCTTAAGGTAGCCAAATGCCTCGTCACTCGGCGAAATTTATTTGAAAACGCGAGGAAATCGTCGTTGAAGTAAATCAGACAACGGTAACATGCACAGGTGGTGGCGTATCGCTCTGCAGGACTGACCACAGTACGATTTAAAGGGAGGAAAGATTCAAAGAAGGGGGAGCAGCTGGCTGCAGTAACTATGACTCTCTTAAGGTAGCCAAATGCCTCGTCACTCGGCGAAATTTATTTTAAAACTCGAGGAAATCGTTGTTGAAGTAACTCAGACAACGGTAACATGGACAGGTGGTGGCGTATTGCTTCTGCCGGACTGACCACAGTACGATTTAAAGGGAGGAAGGATTCAAAGAAGGGGGAGCAGCTGGCTGCAGTAACTATGACGCTTATAAGGTAGCCAAATGCCTCGTCATCCGGCGAGGTACATTTGCTAACTCGAGAGACTCGTAGTGGGAGTAACAGAGACGACGTTAACGTGGACATATAGTGGCACATCGGTTCTGTAGGACAGCCATAGCAAGAATGATAGAGAGAATGGGCTTAGAAAAGTGGGAGCAGCAGGCAGGGGTACTATGACTCCCTTAAGGTAGCCAAATGCCTCGTCACCATGTAAATTTTTTTTTGAAAACTCGAGGATATTTTCGTTAAGGTAGCTCAGACAACGTTAAGGTTTACATGTAGTGGCATATTGCTCCTGCAGGACTGACCACAGTAATAATTAAAGAGTGGAAAGAAAGAAAGTTGGTCAAGCAGCTGGCAGCAGCAACTATGACTCTCTTAAGGTAGCCAAATGCCTCGTCACTCGGAGAAATTTATTTGAAAACTCGAGGAAATCTTTGTTGAAGTAACTCAGACAACGGTAACATGGACAGGTGGTGGCGTATCGCTTCTGCAGGACTGGCCACAGTACGATTTAAAGGGAGGAAAGATTCAAAGAAGGGGGAGCAGCTGCCTGCAGTAACTATGACGCTCTTAAGGTAGCCAAATGCCTCGTCACTCGGCGAAATTTATTTGAAAACGCGAGGAAATCGTCGTTGAAGTAAATCAGACAACGGTAACATGCACAGGTGGTGGCGTATCGCTCTGCAGGACTGACCACAGTACGATTTAAAGGGAGGAAAGATTCAAAGAAGGGGGAGCAGCTGGCTGCAGTAACTATGACTCTCTTAAGGTAGCCAAATGCCTCGTCACTCGGCGAAATTTATTTTAAAACTCGAGGAAATCGTTGTTGAAGTAACTCAGACAACGGTAACATGGACAGGTGGTGGCGTATTGCTTCTGCCGGACTGACCACAGTACGATTTAAAGGGAGGAAGGATTCAAAGAAGGGGGAGCAGCTGGCTGCAGTAACTATGACGCTTATAAGGTAGCCAAATGCCTCGTCATCCGGCGAGGTACATTTGCTAACTCGAGAGACTCGTAGTGGGAGTAACAGAGACGACGTTAACGTGGACATATAGTGGCACATCGGTTCTGTAGGACAGCCATAGCAAGAATGATAGAGAGAATGGGCTTAGAAAAGTGGGAGCAGCAGGCAGGGGTACTATGACTCCCTTAAGGTAGCCAAATGCCTCGTCACCATGTAAATTTTTTTTTGAAAACTCGAGGATATTTTCGTTAAGGTAGCTCAGACAACGTTAAGGTTTACATGTAGTGGCATATTGCTCCTGCAGGACTGACCACAGTAATAATTAAAGAGTGGAAAGAAAGAAAGTTGGTCAAGCAGCTGGCAGCAGCAACTATGACTCTCTTAAGGTAGCCAAATGCCTCGTCACTCGGAGAAATTTATTTGAAAACTCGAGGAAATCTTTGTTGAAGTAACTCAGACAACGGTAACATGGACAGGTGGTGGCGTATCGCTTCTGCAGGACTGGCCACAGTACGATTTAAAGGGAGGAAAGATTCAAAGAAGGGGGAGCAGCTGCCTGCAGTAACTATGACGCTCTTAAGGTAGCCAAATGCCTCGTCACTCGGCGAAATTTATTTGAAAACGCGAGGAAATCGTCGTTGAAGTAAATCAGACAACGGTAACATGCACAGGTGGTGGCGTATCGCTCTGCAGGACTGACCACAGTACGATTTAAAGGGAGGAAAGATTCAAAGAAGGGGGAGCAGCTGGCTGCAGTAACTATGACTCTCTTAAGGTAGCCAAATGCCTCGTCACTCGGCGAAATTTATTTTAAAACTCGAGGAAATCGTTGTTGAAGTAACTCAGACAACGGTAACATGGACAGGTGGTGGCGTATTGCTTCTGCAGGACTGACCACAGTACGATTTAAAGGGAGGAAGGATTCAAAGAAGGGGGAGCAGCTGGCTGCAGTAACTATGACGCTTATAAGGTAGCCAAATGCCTCGTCATCCGGCGAGTTACATTTGCTAACTCGAGAGACTCGTAGTGGGAGTAACAGAGACGACGTTAACGTGGACATATAGTGGCACATCGGTTCTGTAGGACAGCCATAGCAAGAATGATAGAGAGAATGGGCTTAGAAAAGTGGGAGCAGCAGGCAGGGGTACTATGACTCCCTTAAGGTAGCCAAATGCCTCGTCACCATGTAAATTTTTTTTTGAAAACTCGAGGATATTTTCGTTAAGGTAGCTCAGACAACGTTAAGGTTTACATGTAGTGGCATATTGCTCCTGCAGGACTGACCACAGTAATAATTAAAGAGTGGAAAGAAAGAAAGTTGGTCGAGCAGCTGGCAGCAGCAACTATGACTCTCTTAAGGTAGCCAAATGCCTCGTCACTCGGAGAAATTTATTTGAAAACTCGAGGAAATCTTTGTTGAAGTAACTCAGACAACGGTAACATGGACAGGTGGTGGCGTATCGCTTCTGCAGGACTGGCCACAGTACGATTTAAAGGGAGGAAAGATTCAAAGAAGGGGGAGCAGCTGCCTGCAGTAACTATGACGCTCTTAAGGTAGCCAAATGCCTCGTCACTCGGCGAAATTTATTTGAAAACGCGAGGAAATCGTCGTTGAAGTAAATCAGACAACGGTAACATGCACAGGTGGTGGCGTATCGCTCTGCAGGACTGACCACAGTACGATTTAAAGGGAGGAAAGATTCAAAGAAGGGGGAGCAGCTGGCTGCAGTAACTATGACTCTCTTAAGGTAGCCAAATGCCTCGTCACTCGGCGAAATTTATTTTAAAACTCGAGGAAATCGTTGTTGAAGTAACTCAGACAACGGTAACATGGACAGGTGGTGGCGTATTGCTTCTGCAGGACTGACCACAGTACGATTTAAAGGGAGGAAGGATTCAAAGAAGGGGGAGCAGCTGGCTGCAGTAACTATGACGCTTATAAGGTAGCCAAATGCCTCGTCATCCGGCGAGTTACATTTGCTAACTCGAGAGACTCGTAGTGGGAGTAACAGAGACGACGTTAACGTGGACATATAGTGGCACATCGGTTCTGTAGGACAGCCATAGCAAGAATGATAGAGAGAATGGGCTTAGAAAAGTGGGAGCAGCAGGCAGGGGTACTATGACTCCCTTAAGGTAGCCAAATGCCTCGTCACCATGTAAATTTTTTTTTGAAAACTCGAGGATATTTTCGTTAAGGTAGCTCAGACAACGTTAAGGTTTACATGTAGTGGCATATTGCTCCTGCAGGACTGACCACAGTAATAATTAAAGAGTGGAAAGAAAGAAAGTTGGTCGAGCAGCTGGCAGCAGCAACTATGACTCTCTTAAGGTAGCCAAATGCCTCGTCACTCGGAGAAATTTATTTGAAAACTCGAGGAAATCTTTGTTGAAGTAACTCAGACAACGGTAACATGGACAGGTGGTGGCGTATCGCTTCTGCAGGACTGGCCACAGTACGATTTAAAGGGAGGAAAGATTCAAAGAAGGGGGAGCAGCTGCCTGCAGTAACTATGACGCTCTTAAGGTAGCCAAATGCCTCGTCACTCGGCGAAATTTATTTGAAAACGCGAGGAAATCGTCGTTGAAGTAAATCAGACAACGGTAACATGCACAGGTGGTGGCGTATCGCTCTGCAGGACTGACCACAGTACGATTTAAAGGGAGGAAAGATTCAAAGAAGGGGGAGCAGCTGGCTGCAGTAACTATGACTCTCTTAAGGTAGCCAAATGCCTCGTCACTCGGCGAAATTTATTTTAAAACTCGAGGAAATCGTTGTTGAAGTAACTCAGACAACGGTAACATGGACAGGTGGTGGCGTATTGCTTCTGCAGGACTGACCACAGTACGATTTAAAGGGAGGAAGGATTCAAAGAAGGGGGAGCAGCTGGCTGCAGTAACTATGACGCTTATAAGGTAGCCAAATGCCTCGTCATCCGGCGAGTTACATTTGCTAACTCGAGAGACTCGTAGTGGGAGTAACAGAGACGACGTTAACGTGGACATATAGTGGCACATCGGTTCTGTAGGACAGCCATAGCAAGAATGATAGAGAGAATGGGCTTAGAAAAGTGGGAGCAGCAGGCAGGGGTACTATGACTCCCTTAAGGTAGCCAAATGCCTCGTCACCATGTAAATTTTTTTTTGAAAACTCGAGGATATTTTCGTTAAGGTAGCTCAGACAACGTTAAGGTTTACATGTAGTGGCATATTGCTCCTGCAGGACTGACCACAGTAATAATTAAAGAGTGGAAAGAAAGAAAGTTGGTCGAGCAGCTGGCAGCAGCAACTATGACTCTCTTAAGGTAGCCAAATGCCTCGTCACTCGGAGAAATTTATTTGAAAACTCGAGGAAATCTTTGTTGAAGTAACTCAGACAACGGTAACATGGACAGGTGGTGGCGTATCGCTTCTGCAGGACTGGCCACAGTACGATTTAAAGGGAGGAAAGATTCAAAGAAGGGGGAGCAGCTGCCTGCAGTAACTATGACGCTCTTAAGGTAGCCAAATGCCTCGTCACTCGGCGAAATTTATTTGAAAACGCGAGGAAATCGTCGTTGAAGTAAATCAGACAACGGTAACATGAACAGGTGGTGGCGTATCGCTCTGCAGGACTTTACCACAGTACGATTTAAAGGGAGGAAAGATTCAAAGAAGGGGGAGCAGCTGGCTGCAGTAACTATGACTCTCTTAAGGTAGCCAAATGCCTCGTCACTCGGCAAAATTTATTTTAAAACTCGAGGAAATCGTTGTTGAAGTAACTCAGACAACGGTAACATGGACAGGTGGTGGCGTATTGCTTCTGCAGGACTGACCACAGTACGATTTAAAGGGAGGAAGGATTCAAAGAAGGGGGAGCAGCTGGCTGCAGTAACTATGACGCTTATAAGGTAGCCAAATGCCTCGTCATCCGGCGAGGTACATATGCTAACTCGAGAGACTCGTAGTGGGAGTAACAGTGACGACGTTAACGTGGACATACAGTGGCACATCGGTTCCATAGGACAGGCCATACCAAGAATGATAGAGAGAATGGGCTTAGAAAAGTGGGAGCAGCAGGCAGGAGTACTATGACTCTCTTAAGGTAGCCAAATGAATCGTCACCATGTGAAATTTTTTGTTGAAAACTCGAGGATATCTTCGATAAGGTAGCTCATACAACGTTAAGGTTTACATGTAGTGGCATATTGCTCCTGCAGGACTGACCACAGTAATAATTAAAGAGTGGAAAGAAAGAAGGTAGGTCGAGCAGCTGGCAACAGTAACTATGACTCTCTTAAGGTAGCCAAATGCCTCGTCACTCGGAGAAATTTATTTGAAAACTCGAGGAAATCTTTGTTGAAGTAACTCAGACAACGGTAACATGGACAGGTGGTGGCGTATCGCTTCTGCAGGACTGGCCACAGTACGATTTAAAGGGAGGAAAGATTCAAAGAAGGGGGAGCAGCTGCCTGCAGTAACTATGACGCTCTTAAGGTAGCCAAATGCCTCGTCACTCGGCGAAATTTATTTGAAAACGCGAGGAAATCGTCGTTGAAGTAAATCAGACAACGGTAACATGCACAGGTGGTGGCGTATCGCTCTGCAGGACTGACCACAGTACGATTTAAAGGGAGGAAAGATTCAAAGAAGGGGGAGCAGCTGGCTGCAGTAACTATGACTCTCTTAAGGTAGCCAAATGCCTCGTCACTCGGCGAAATTTATTTTAAAACTCGAGGAAATCGTTGTTGAAGTAACTCAGACAACGGTAACATGGACAGGTGGTGGCGTATTGCTTCTGCCGGACTGACCACAGTACGATTTAAAGGGAGGAAGGATTCAAAGAAGGGGGAGCAGCTGGCTGCAGTAACTATGACGCTTATAAGGTAGCCAAATGCCTCGTCATCCGGCGAGGTACATTTGCTAACTCGAGAGACTCGTAGTGGGAGTAACAGAGACGACGTTAACGTGGACATATAGTGGCACATCGGTTCTGTAGGACAGCCATAGCAAGAATGATAGAGAGAATGGGCTTAGAAAAGTGGGAGCAGCAGGCAGGGGTACTATGACTCCCTTAAGGTAGCCAAATGCCTCGTCACCATGTAAATTTTTTTTTGAAAACTCGAGGATATTTTCGTTAAGGTAGCTCAGACAACGTTAAGGTTTACATGTAGTGGCATATTGCTCCTGCAGGACTGACCACAGTAATAATTAAAGAGTGGAAAGAAAGAAAGTTGGTCAAGCAGCTGGCAGCAGCAACTATGACTCTCTTAAGGTAGCCAAATGCCTCGTCACTCGGAGAAATTTATTTGAAAACTCGAGGAAATCTTTGTTGAAGTAACTCAGACAACGGTAACATGGACAGGTGGTGGCGTATCGCTTCTGCAGGACTGGCCACAGTACGATTTAAAGGGAGGAAAGATTCAAAGAAGGGGGAGCAGCTGCCTGCAGTAACTATGACGCTCTTAAGGTAGCCAAATGCCTCGTCACTCGGCGAAATTTATTTGAAAACGCGAGGAAATCGTCGTTGAAGTAAATCAGACAACGGTAACATGCACAGGTGGTGGCGTATCGCTCTGCAGGACTGACCACAGTACGATTTAAAGGGAGGAAAGATTCAAAGAAGGGGGAGCAGCTGGCTGCAGTAACTATGACTCTCTTAAGGTAGCCAAATGCCTCGTCACTCGGCGAAATTTATTTTAAAACTCGAGGAAATCGTTGTTGAAGTAACTCAGACAACGGTAACATGGACAGGTGGTGGCGTATTGCTTCTGCAGGACTGACCACAGTACGATTTAAAGGGAGGAAGGATTCAAAGAAGGGGGAGCAGCTGGCTGCAGTAACTATGACGCTTATAAGGTAGCCAAATGCCTCGTCATCCGGCGAGGTACATTTGCTAACTCGAGAGACTCGTAGTGGGAGTAACAGAGACGACGTTAACGTGGACATATAGTGGCACATCGGTTCTGTAGGACAGCCATAGCAAGAATGATAGAGAGAATGGGCTTAGAAAAGTGGGAGCAGCAGGCAGGGGTACTATGACTCCCTTAAGGTAGCCAAATGCCTCGTCACCATGTAAATTTTTTTTTGAAAACTCGAGGATATTTTCGTTAAGGTAGCTCAGACAACGTTAAGGTTTACATGTAGTGGCATATTGCTCCTGCAGGACTGACCACAGTAATAATTAAAGAGTGGAAAGAAAGAAAGTTGGTCGAGCAGCTGGCAGCAGCAACTATGACTCTATTAAGGTAGCCAAATGCCTCGTCACTCGGCGAAATTTATTTGAAAACTCGAGGAAATCGTCGTTGAAGTAACTCAGACAACGGTAACATGGACAGGTGGTGGCGTATCGCTTCTGCAGGACTGGCCACAGTACGATTTAAAGGGAGGAAAGATTCAAAGAAGGGGGAGCAGCTGCCTGCAGTAACTATAACGCTCTTAAGGTAGCCAAATGCCTCGTCACTCGGCGAAATTTATTTGAAAACGCGAGGAAATCGTCGTTGAAGTAAATCAGACAACGGTAACATGCACAGGTGGTGGCGTATCGCTCTGCAGGACTGACCACAGTACGATTTAAAGGGAGGAAAGATTCAAAGAAGGGGGAGCAGCTGCCTGCAGTAACTATGACGCTCTTAAGGTAGCCAAATGCCTCGTCACTCGGCGAAATTTATTTGAAAACGCGAGGAAATCGTCGTTGAAGTAAATCAGACAACGGTAACATGCACAGGTGGTGGCGTATCGCTCTGCAGGACTGACCACAGTACGATTTAAAGGGAGGAAAGATTCAAAGAAGGGGGAGCAGCTGGCTGCAGTAACTATGACTCTCTTAAGGTAGCCAAATGCCTCGTCACTCGGCGAAATTTATTTTAAAACTCGAGGAAATCGTTGTTGAAGTAACTCAGACAACGGTAACATGGACAGGTGGTGGCGTATTGCTTCTGCAGGACTGACCACAGTACGATTTAAAGGGAGGAAGGATTCAAAGAAGGGGGAGCAGCTGGCTGCAGTAACTATGACGCTTATAAGGTAGCCAAATGCCTCGTCATCCGGCGAGGTACATTTGCTAACTCGAGAGACTCGTAGTGGGAGTAACAGAGACGACGTTAACGTGGACATATAGTGGCACATCGGTTCTGTAGGACAGCCATAGCAAGAATGATAGAGAGAATGGGCTTAGAAAAGTGGGAGCAGCAGGCAGGGGTACTATGACTCCCTTAAGGTAGCCAAATGCCTCGGCACCATGTAAATTTTTTTTTGAAAACTCGAGGATATTTTCGTTAAGGTAGCTCAGACAACGTTAAGGTTTACATGTAGTGGCATATTGCTCCTGCAGGACTGACCACAGTAATAATTAAAGAGTGGAAAGAAAGAAAGTTGGTCGAGCAGCTGGCAGCAGCAACTATGACTCTATTAAGGTAGCCAAATGCCTCGTCACTCGGCGAAATTTATTTGAAAACTCGAGGAAATCGTCGTTGAAGTAACTCAGACAACGGTACCATGGACAGGTGGTGGCGTATCGCTTCTGCAGGACTGGCCACAGTACGATTTAAAGGGAGGAAAGATTCAAAGAAGGGGGAGCAGCTGCCTGCAGTAACTATGACGCTCTTAAGGTAGCCAAATGCCTCGTCACTCGGCGAAATTTATTTGAAAACGCGAGGAAATCGTCGTTGAAGTAAATCAGACAACGGTAACATGCACAGGTGGTGGCGTATCGCTCTGCAGGACTGACCACAGTACGATTTAAAGGGAGGAAAGATTCAAAGAAGGGGGAGCAGCTGGCTGCAGTAACTATGACTCTCTTAAGGTAGCCAAATGCCTCGTCACTCGGCGAAATTTATTTTAAAACTCGAGGAAATCGTTGTTGAAGTAACTCAGACAACGGTAACATGGACAGGTGGTGGCGTATTGCTTCTGCAGGACTGACCACAGTACGATTTAAAGGAAGGAAGGATTCAAAGAAGGGGGAGCAGCTGGCTGCAGTAACTATGACGCTTATAAGGTAGCCAAATGCCTCGTCATCCGGCGAGGTACATTTGCTAACTCGAGAGACTCGTAGTGGGAGTAACAGAGACGACGTTAACGTGGACATATAGTGGCACATCGGTTCTGTAGGACAGCCATAGCAAGAATGATAGAGAGAATGGGCTTAGAAAAGTGGGAGCAGCAGGCAGGGGTACTATGACTCCCTTAAGGTAGCCAAATGCCTCGTCACCATGTAAATTTTTTTTTGAAAACTCGAGGATATTTTCGTTAAGGTAGCTCAGACAACGTTAAGGTTTACATGTAGTGGCATATTGCTCCTGCAGGACTGACCACAGTAATAATTAAAGAGTGGAAAGAAAGAAAGTTGGTCGAGCAGCTGGCAGCAGCAACTATGACTCTCTTAAGGTAGCCAAATGCCTCGTCACTCGGAGAAATTTATTTGAAAACTCGAGGAAATCTTTGTTGAAGTAACTCAGACAACGGTAACATGGACAGGTGGTGGCGTATCGCTTCTGCAGGACTGGCCACAGTACGATTTAAAGGGAGGAAAGATTCAAAGAAGGGGGAGCAGCTGCCTGCAGTAACTATGACGCTCTTAAGGTAGCCAAATGCCTCGTCACTCGGCGAAATTTATTTGAAAACGCGAGGAAATCGTCGTTGAAGTAAATCAGACAACGGTAACATGCACAGGTGGTGGCGTATCGCTCTGCAGGACTGACCACAGTACGATTTAAAGGGAGGAAAGATTCAAAGAAGGGGGAGCAGCTGGCTGCAGTAACTATGACTCTCTTAAGGTAGCCAAATGCCTCGTCACTCGGCGAAATTTATTTTAAAACTCGAGGAAATCGTTGTTGAAGTAACTCAGACAACGGTAACATGGACAGGTGGTGGCGTATTGCTTCTGCAGGACTGACCACAGTACGATTTAAAGGAAGGAAGGATTCAAAGAAGGGGGAGCAGCTGGCTGCAGTAACTATGACGCTTATAAGGTAGCCAAATGCCTCGTCATCCGGCGAGGTACATTTGCTAACTCGAGAGACTCGTAGTGGGAGTAACAGAGACGACGTTAACGTGGACATATAGTGGCACATCGGTTCTGTAGGACAGCCATAGCAAGAATGATAGAGAGAATGGGCTTAGAAAAGTGGGAGCAGCAGGCAGGGGTACTATGACTCCCTTAAGGTAGCCAAATGCCTCGTCACCATGTAAATTTTTTTTTGAAAACTCGAGGATATTTTCGTTAAGGTAGCTCAGACAACGTTAAGGTTTACATGTAGTGGCATATTGCTCCTGCAGGACTGACCACAGTAATAATTAAAGAGTGGAAAGAAAGAAAGTTGGTCGAGCAGCTGGCAGCAGCAACTATGACTCTATTAAGGTAGCCAAATGCCTCGTCACTCGGCGAAATTTATTTGAAAACTCGAGGAAATCGTCGTTGAAGTAACTCAGACAACGGTAACATGGACAGGTGGTGGCGTATCGCTTCTGCAGGACTGGCCACAGTACGATTTAAAGGGAGGAAAGATTCAAAGAAGGGGGAGCAGCTGCCTGCAGTAACTATAACGCTCTTAAGGTAGCCAAATGCCTCGTCACTCGGCGAAATTTATTTGAAAACGCGAGGAAATCGTCGTTGAAGTAAATCAGACAACGGTAACATGCACAGGTGGTGGCGTATCGCTCTGCAGGACTGACCACAGTACGATTTAAAGGGAGGAAAGATTCAAAGAAGGGGGAGCAGCTGCCTGCAGTAACTATGACGCTCTTAAGGTAGCCAAATGCCTCGTCACTCGGCGAAATTTATTTGAAAACGCGAGGAAATCGTCGTTGAAGTAAATCAGACAACGGTAACATGCACAGGTGGTGGCGTATCGCTCTGCAGGACTGACCACAGTACGATTTAAAGGGAGGAAAGATTCAAAGAAGGGGGAGCAGCTGGCTGCAGTAACTATGACTCTCTTAAGGTAGCCAAATGCCTCGTCACTCGGCGAAATTTATTTTAAAACTCGAGGAAATCGTTGTTGAAGTAACTCAGACAACGGTAACATGGACAGGTGGTGGCGTATTGCTTCTGCAGGACTGACCACAGTACGATTTAAAGGGAGGAAGGATTCAAAGAAGGGGGAGCAGCTGGCTGCAGTAACTATGACGCTTATAAGGTAGCCAAATGCCTCGTCATCCGGCGAGGTACATTTGCTAACTCGAGAGACTCGTAGTGGGAGTAACAGAGACGACGTTAACGTGGACATATAGTGGCACATCGGTTCTGTAGGACAGCCATAGCAAGAATGATAGAGAGAATGGGCTTAGAAAAGTGGGAGCAGCAGGCAGGGGTACTATGACTCCCTTAAGGTAGCCAAATGCCTCGGCACCATGTAAATTTTTTTTTGAAAACTCGAGGATATTTTCGTTAAGGTAGCTCAGACAACGTTAAGGTTTACATGTAGTGGCATATTGCTCCTGCAGGACTGACCACAGTAATATTTAAAGAGTGGAAAGAAAGAAAGTTGGTCGAGCAGCTGGCAGCAGCAACTATGACTCTATTAAGGTAGCCAAATGCCTCGTCACTCGGCGAAATTTATTTGAAAACTCGAGGAAATCGTCGTTGAAGTAACTCAGACAACGGTACCATGGACAGGTGGTGGCGTATCGCTTCTGCAGGACTGGCCACAGTACGATTTAAAGGGAGGAAAGATTCAAAGAAGGGGGAGCAGCTGCCTGCAGTAACTATGACGCTCTTAAGGTAGCCAAATGCCTCGTCACTCGGCGAAATTTATTTGAAAACGCGAGGAAATCGTCGTTGAAGTAAATCAGACAACGGTAACATGCACAGGTGGTGGCGTATCGCTCTGCAGGACTGACCACAGTACGATTTAAAGGGAGGAAAGATTCAAAGAAGGGGGAGCAGCTGGCTGCAGTAACTATGACTCTCTTAAGGTAGCCAAATGCCTCGTCACTCGGCGAAATTTATTTTAAAACTCGAGGAAATCGTTGTTGAAGTAACTCAGACAACGGTAACATGGACAGGTGGTGGCGTATTGCTTCTGCAGGACTGACCACAGTACGATTTAAAGGGAGGAAGGATTCAAAGAAGGGGGAGCAGCTGGCTGCAGTAACTATGACGCTTATAAGGTAGCCAAATGCCTCGTCATCCGGCGAGTTACATTTGCTAACTCGAGAGACTCGTAGTGGGAGTAACAGAGACGACGTTAACGTGGACATATAGTGGCACATCGGTTCTGTAGGACAGCCATAGCAAGAATGATAGAGAGAATGGGCTTAGAAAAGTGGGAGCAGCAGGCAGGGGTACTATGACTCCCTTAAGGTAGCCAAATGCCTCGTCACCATGTAAATTTTTTTTTGAAAACTCGAGGATATTTTCGTTAAGGTAGCTCAGACAACGTTAAGGTTTACATGTAGTGGCATATTGCTCCTGCAGGACTGACCACAGTAATAATTAAAGAGTGGAAAGAAAGAAAGTTGGTCGAGCAGCTGGCAGCAGCAACTATGACTCTCTTAAGGTAGCCAAATGCCTCGTCACTCGGAGAAATTTATTTGAAAACTCGAGGAAATCTTTGTTGAAGTAACTCAGACAACGGTAACATGGACAGGTGGTGGCGTATCGCTTCTGCAGGACTGGCCACAGTACGATTTAAAGGGAGGAAAGATTCAAAGAAGGGGGAGCAGCTGCCTGCAGTAACTATGAGGCTCTTAAGGTAGCCAAATGCCTCGTCACTCGGCGAAATTTATTTGAAAACGCGAGGAAATCGTCGTTGAAGTAAATCAGACAACGGTAACATGCACAGGTGGTGGCGTATCGCTCTGCAGGACTGACCACAGTACGATTTAAAGGGAGGAAAGATTCAAAGAAGGGGGAGCAGCTGGCTGCAGTAACTATGACTCTCTTAAGGTAGCCAAATGCCTCGTCACTCTACGAAATTTATTTTAAAACTCGAGGAAATCGTTGTTGAAGTAACTCAGACAACGGTAACATGGACAGGTGGTGGCGTATTGCTTCTGCAGGACTGACCACAGTACGATTTAAAGGAAGGAAGGATTCAAAGAAGGGGGAGCAGCTGGCTGCAGTAACTATGACGCTTATAAGGTAGCCAAATGCCTCGTCATCCGGCGAGGTACATTTGCTAACTCGAGAGACTCGTAGTGGGAGTAACAGAGACGACGTTAACGTGGACATATAGTGGCACATCGGTTCTGTAGGACAGCCATAGCAAGAATGATAGAGAGAATGGGCTTAGAAAAGTGGGAGCAGCAGGCAGGGGTACTATGACTCCCTTAAGGTAGCCAAATGCCTCGTCACCATGTAAATTTTTTTTTGAAAACTCGAGGATATTTTCGTTAAGGTAGCTCAGACAACGTTAAGGTTTACATGTAGTGGCATATTGCTCCTGCAGGACTGACCACAGTAATAATTAAAGAGTGGAAAGAAAGAAAGTTGGTCGAGCAGCTGGCAGCAGCAACTATGACTCTATTAAGGTAGCCAAATGCCTCGTCACTCGGCGAAATTTATTTGAAAACTCGAGGAAATCGTCGTTGAAGTAACTCAGACAACGGTAACATGGACAGGTGGTGGCGTATCGCTTCTGCAGGACTGGCCACAGTACGATTTAAAGGGAGGAAAGATTCAAAGAAGGGGGAGCAGCTGCCTGCAGTAACTATAACGCTCTTAAGGTAGCCAAATGCCTCGTCACTCGGCGAAATTTATTTGAAAACGCGAAGAAATCGTCGTTGAAGTAAATCAGACAACGGTAACATGCACAGGTGGTGGCGTATCGCTCTGCAGGACTGACCACAGTACGATTTAAAGGGAGGAAAGATTCAAAGAAGGGGGAGCAGCTGCCTGCAGTAACTATGACGCTCTTAAGGTAGCCAAATGCCTCGTCACTCGGCGAAATTTATTTGGAAACGCGAGGAAATCGTCGTTGAAGTAAATCAGACAACGGTAACATGCACAGGTGGTGGCGTATCGCTCTGCAGGACTGACCACAGTACGATTTAAAGGGAGGAAAGATTCAAAGAAGGGGGAGCAGCTGGCTGCAGTAACTATGACTCTCTTAAGGTAGCCAAATGCCTCGTCACTCGGCGAAATTTATTTTAAAACTCGAGGAAATCGTTGTTGAAGTAACTCAGACAACGGTAACATGGACAGGTGGTGGCGTATTGCTTCTGCAGGACTGACCACAGTACGATTTAAAGGGAGGAAGGATTCAAAGAAGGGGGAGCAGCTGGCTGCAGTAACTATGACGCTTATTAGGTAGCCAAATGCCTCGTCATCCGGCGAGGTACATTTGCTAACTCGAGAGACTCGTAGTGGGAGTAACAGAGACGACGTTAACGTGGACATATAGTGGCACATCGGTTCTGTAGGACAGCCATAGCAAGAATGATAGAGAGAATGGGCTTAGAAAAGTGGGAGCAGCAGGCAGGGGTACTATGACTCCCTTAAGGTAGCCAAATGCCTCGTCACCATGTAAATTTTTTTTTGAAAACTCGAGGATATTTTCGTTAAGGTAGCTCAGACAACGTTAAGGTTTACATGTAGTGGCATATTGCTCCTGCAGGACTGACCACAGTAATAATTAAAGAGTGGAAAGAAAGAAAGTTGGTCGAGCAGCTGGCAGCAGCAACTATGACTCTATTAAGGTAGCCAAATGCCTCGTCACTCGGCGAAATTTATTTGAAAACTCGAGGAAATCGTCGTTGAAGTAACTCAGACAACGGTAACATGGACAGGTGGTGGCGTATCGCTTCTGCAGGACTGGCCACAGTACGATTTAAAGGGAGGAAAGATTCAAAGAAGGGGGAGCAGCTGCCTGCAGTAACTATAACGCTCTTAAGGTAGCCAAATGCCTCGTCACTCGGCGAAATTTATTTGAAAACGCGAGGAAATCGTCGTTGAAGTAAATCAGACAACGGTAACATGCACAGGTGGTGGCGTATCGCTCTGCAGGACTGACCACAGTACGATTTAAAGGGAGGAAAGATTCAAAGAAGGGGGAGCAGCTGGCTGCAGTAACTATGACTCTCTTAAGGTAGCCAAATGCCTCGTCACTCGGCGAAATTTATTTTAAAACTCGAGGAAATCGTTGTTAAAGTAACTCAGACAACGGTAACATGGACAGGTGGTGGCGTATTGCTTCTGCAGGACTGACCACAGTACGATTTAAAGGGAGGAAGGATTCAAAGAAGGGGGAGCAGCTGGCTGCAGTAACTATGACGCTTATAAGGTAGCCAAATGCCTCGTCATCCGGCGAGGTACATTTGCTAACTCGAGAGACTCGTAGTGGGAGTAACAGAGACGACGTTAACGTGGACATATAGTGGCACATCGGTTCTGTAGGACAGCCATAGCAAGAATGATAGAGAGAATGGGCTTAGAAAAGTGGGAGCAGCAGGCAGGGGTACTATGACTCCCTTAAGGTAGCCAAATGCCTCGTCACCATGTAAATTTTTGTTTGAAAACTCGAGGATATTTTCGTTAAGGTAGCTCAGACAACGTTAAGGTTTACATGTAGTGGCATATTGCTCCTGCAGGACTGACCACAGTAATAATTAAAGAGTGGAAAGAAAGAAAGTTGGTCGAGCAGCTGGCAGCAGCAACTATGACTCTCTTAAGGCAGCCAAATGCCTCGTCACTCGGCGAAATTTATTTGAAAACTCGAGGAAATCGTCGTTGAAGTAACTCAGACAACGGTAACATGGACAGGTGGTGGCGTATCGCTTCTGCAGGACTGGCCACAGTACGATTTAAAGGGAGGAAAGATTCAAAGAAGGGGGAGCAGCTGCCTGCAGTAACTATGACGCTCTTAAGGTAGCCAAATGCCTCGTCACTCGGCGAAATTTATTTGAAAACGCGAGGAAATCGTCGTTGAAGTAAATCAGACAACGGTAACATGCTCAGGTGGTGGCGTATCGCTCTGCAGGACTGACCACAGTACGATTTAAAGGGAGGAAAGATTCAAAGAAGGGGGAGCAGCTGGCTGCAGTAACTATGACTCTCTTAAGGTAGCCAAATGCCTCGTCACTCGGCGAAATTTATTTTAAAACTCGAGGAAATCGTTGTTGAAGTAACTCAGACAACGGTAACATGGACAGGTGGTGGCGTATTGCTTCTGCAGGACTGACCACAGTACGATTTAAAGGGAGGAAGGATTCAAAGAAGGGGGAGGAGCTGGCTGCAGTAACTATGACGCTTATAAGGTAGCCAAATGCCTCGTCATCCGGCGAGGTACATTTGCTAACTCGAGAGACTCGTAGTGGGAGTAACAGAGACGACGTTAACGTGGACATATAGTGGCACATCGGTTCTGTAGGACAGCCATAGCAAGAATGATAGAGAGAATGGGCTTAGAAAAGTGGGAGCAGCAGGCAGGGGTACTATGACTCCCTTAAGGTAGCCAAATGCCTCGGCACCATGTAAATTTTTTTTTGAAAACTCGAGGATATTTTCGTTAAGGTAGCTCAGACAACGTTAAGGTTTACATGTAGTGGCATATTGCTCCTGCAGGACTGACCACAGTAATAATTAAAGAGTGGAAAGAAAGAAAGTTGGTCGAGCAGCTGGCAGCAGCAACTATGACTCTATTAAGGTAGCCAAATGCCTCGTCACTCGGCGAAATTTATTTGAAAACTCGAGGAAATCGTCGTTGAAGTAACTCAGACAACGGTAACATGGACAGGTGGTGGCGTATCGCTTCTTCAGGACTGGCCACAGTACGATTTAAAGGGAGGAAAGATTCAAAGAAGGGGGAGCAGCTGCCTGCAGTAACTATAACGCTCTTAAGGTAGCCAAATGCCTCGTCACTCGGCGAAATTTATTTGAAAACGCGAGGAAATCGTCGTTGAAGTAAATCAGACAACGGTAACATGCACAGGTGGTGGCGTATCGCTCTGCAGGACTGACCACAGTACGATTTAAAGGGAGGAAAGATTCAAAGAAGGGGGAGCAGCTGGCTGCAGTAACTATGACTCTCTTAAGGTAGCCAAATGCCTCGTCACTCGGCGAAATTTATTTTAAAACTCGAGGAAATCGTTGTTAAAGTAACTCAGACAACGGTAACATGGACAGGTGGTGGCGTATTGCTTCTGCAGGACTGACCACAGTACGATTTAAAGGGAGGAAGGATTCAAAGAAGGGGGAGCAGCTGGCTGCAGTAACTATGACGCTTATAAGGTAGCCAAATGCCTCGTCATCCGGCGAGGTACATTTGCTAACTCGAGAGACTCGTAGTGGGAGTAACAGAGACGACGTTAACGTGGACATATAGTGGCACATCGGTTCTGTAGGACAGCCATAGCAAGAATGATAGAGAGAATGGGCTTAGAAAAGTGGGAGCAGCAGGCAGGGGTACTATGACTCCCTTAAGGTAGCCAAATGCCTCGTCACCATGTAAATTTTTTTTTGAAAACTCGAGGATATTTTCGTTAAGGTAGCTCAGACAACGTTAAGGTTTACATGTAGTGGCATATTGCTCCTGCAGGACTGACCACAGTAATAATTAAAGAGTGGAAAGAAAGAAAGTTGGTCGAGCAGCTGGCAGCAGCAACTATGACTCTATTAAGGTAGCCAAATGCCTCGTCACTCGGCGAAATTTATTTGAAAACTCGAGGAAATCGTCGTTGAAGTAACTCAGACAACGGTAACATGGACAGGTGGTGGCGTATCGCTTCTGCAGGACTGGCCACAGTACGATTTAAAGGGAGGAAAGATTCAAAGAAGGGGGAGCAGCTGCCTGCAGTAACTATAACGCTCTTAAGGTAGCCAAATGCCTCGTCACTCGGCGAAATTTATTTGAAAACGCGAGGAAATCGTCGTTGAAGTAAATCAGACAACGGTAACATGCACAGGTGGTGGCGTATCGCTCTGCAGGACTGACCACAGTACGATTTAAAGGGAGGAAAGATTCAAAGAAGGGGGAGCAGCTGCCTGCAGTAACTATGACGCTCTTAAGGTAGCCAAATGCCTCGTCACTCGGCGAAATTTATTTGAAAACGCGAGGAAATCGTCGATGAAGTAAATCAGACAACGGTAACATGCACAGGTGGTGGCGTATCGCTCTGCAGGACTGACCACAGTACGATTTAAAGGGAGGAAAGATTCAAAGAAGGGGGAGCAGCTGGCTGCAGTAACTATGACTCTCTTAAGGTAGCCAAATGCCTCGTCACTCGGCGAAATTTATTTTAAAACTCGAGGAAATCGTTGTTGAAGTAACTCAGACAACGGTAACATGGACAGGTGGTGGCGTATTGCTTCTGCAGGACTGACCACAGTACGATTTAAAGGGAGGAAGGATTCAAAGAAGGGGGAGCAGCTGGCTGCAGTAACTATGACGCTTATAAGGTAGCCAAATGCCTCGTCATCCGGCGAGGTACATTTGCTAACTCGAGAGACTCGTAGTGGGAGTAACAGAGACGACGTTAACGTGGACATATAGTGGCACATCGGTTCTGTAGGACAGCCATAGCAAGAATGATAGAGAGAATGGGCTTAGAAAAGTGGGAGCAGCAGGCAGGGGTACTATGACTCCCTTAAGGTAGCCAAATGCCTCGGCACCATGTAAATTTTTTTTTGAAAACTCGAGGATATTTTCGTTAAGGTAGCTCAGACAACGTTAAGGTTTACATGTAGTGGCATATTGCTCCTGCAGGACTGACCACAGTAATAATTAAAGAGTGGAAAGAAAGAAAGTTGGTCGAGCAGCTGGCAGCAGCAACTATGACTCTATTAAGGTAGCCAAATGCCTCGTCACTCGGCGAAATTTATTTGAAAACTCGAGGAAATCGTCGTTGAAGTAACTCAGACAACGGTACCATGGACAGGTGGTGGCGTATCGCTTCTGCAGGACTGGCCACAGTACGATTTAAAGGGAGGAAAGATTCAAAGAAGGGGGAGCAGCTGCCTGCAGTAACTATGACGCTCTTAAGGTAGCCAAATGCCTCGTCACTCGGCGAAATTTATTTGAAAACGCGAGGAAATCGTCGTTGAAGTAAATCAGACAACGGTAACATGCACAGGTGGTGGCGTATCGCTCTGCAGGACTGACCACAGTACGATTTAAAGGGAGGAAAGATTCAAAGAAGGGGGAGCAGCTGGCTGCAGTAACTATGACTCTCTTAAGGTAGCCAAATGCCTCGTCACTCGGCGAAATTTATTTTAAAACTCGAGGAAATCGTTGTTGAAGTAACTCAGACAACGGTAACATGGACAGGTGGTGGCGTATTGCTTCTGCAGGACTGACCACAGTACGATTTAAAGGAAGGAAGGATTCAAAGAAGGGGGAGCAGCTGGCTGCAGTAACTATGACGCTTATAAGGTAGCCAAATGCCTCGTCATCCGGCGAGGTACATTTGCTAACTCGAGAGACTCGTAGTGGGAGTAACAGAGACGACGTTAACGTGGACATATAGTGGCACATCGGTTCTGTAGGACAGCCATAGCAAGAATGATAGAGAGAATGGGCTTAGAAAAGTGGGAGCAGCAGGCAGGGGTACTATGACTCCCTTAAGGTAGCCAAATGCCTCGTCACCATGTAAATTTTTTTTTGAAAACTCGAGGATATTTTCGTTAAGGTAGCTCAGACAACGTTAAGGTTTACATGTAGTGGCATATTGCTCCTGCAGGACTGACCACAGTAATAATTAAAGAGTGGAAAGAAAGAAAGTTGGTCGAGCAGCTGGCAGCAGCAACTATGACTCTCTTAAGGTAGCCAAATGCCTCGTCACTCGGAGAAATTTATTTGAAAACTCGAGGAAATCTTTGTTGAAGTAACTCAGACAACGGTAACATGGACAGGTGGTGGCGTATCGCTTCTGCAGGACTGGCCACAGTACGATTTAAAGGGAGGAAAGGTTCAAAGAAGGGGGAGCAGCTGCCTGCAGTAACTATGACGCTCTTAAGGTAGCCAAATGCCTCGTCACTCGGCGAAATTTATTTGAAAACGCGAGGAAATCGTCGTTGAAGTAAATCAGACAACGGTAACATGCACAGGTGGTGGCGTATCGCTCTGCAGGACTGACCACAGTACGATTTAAAGGGAGGAAAGATTCAAAGAAGGGGGAGCAGCTGGCTGCAGTAACTATGACTCTCTTAAGGTAGCCAAATGCCTCGTCACTCGGCGAAATTTATTTTAAAACTCGAGGAAATCGTTGTTGAAGTAACTCAGACAACGGTAACATGGACAGGTGGTGGCGTATTGCTTCTGCAGGACTGACCACAGTACGATTTAAAGGAAGGAAGGATTCAAAGAAGGGGGAGCAGCTGGCTGCAGTAACTATGACGCTTATAAGGTAGCCAAATGCCTCGTCATCCGGCGAGGTACATTTGCTAACTCGAGAGACTCGTAGTGGGAGTAACAGAGACGACGTTAACGTGGACATATAGTGGCACATCGGTTCTGTAGGACAGCCATAGCAAGAATGATAGAGAGAATGGGCTTAGAAAAGTGGGAGCAGCAGGCAGGGGTACTATGACTCCCTTAAGGTAGCCAAATGCCTCGTCACCATGTAAATTTTTTTTTGAAAACTCGAGGATATTTTCGTTAAGGTAGCTCAGACAACGTTAAGGTTTACATGTAGTGGCATATTGCTCCTGCAGGACTGACCACAGTAATAATTAAAGAGTGGAAAGAAAGAAAGTTGGTCGAGCAGCTGGCAGCAGCAACTATGACTCTATTAAGGTAGCCAAATGCCTCGTCACTCGGCGAAATTTATTTGAAAACTCGAGGAAATCGTCGTTGAAGTAACTCAGACAACGGTAACATGGACAGGTGGTGGCGTATCGCTTCTGCAGGACTGGCCACAGTACGATTTAAAGGGAGGAAAGATTCAAAGAAGGGGGAGCAGCTGCCTGCAGTAACTATAACGCTCTTAAGGTAGCCAAATGCCTCGTCACTCGGCGAAATTTATTTGAAAACGCGAGGAAATCGTCGTTGAAGTAAATCAGACAACGGTAACATGCACAGGTGGTGGCGTATCGCTCTGCAGGACTGACCACAGTACGATTTAAAGGGAGGAAAGATTCAAAGAAGGGGGAGCAGCTGCCTGCAGTAACTATGACGCTCTTAAGGTAGCCAAATGCCTCGTCACTCGGCGAAATTTATTTGAAAACGCGAGGAAATCGTCGTTGAAGTAAATCAGACAACGGTAACATGCACAGGTGGTGGCGTATCGCTCTGCAGGACTGACCACAGTACGATTTAAAGGGAGGAAAGATTCAAAGAAGGGGGAGCAGCTGGCTGCAGTAACTATGACTCTCTTAAGGTAGCCAAATGCCTCGTCACTCGGCGAAATTTATTTTAAAACTCGAGGAAATCGTTGTTGAAGTAACTCAGACAACGGTAACATGGACAGGTGGTGGCGTATTGCTTCTGCAGGACTGACCACAGTACGATTTAAAGGGAGGAAGGATTCAAAGAAGGGGGAGCAGCTGGCTGCAGTAACTATGACGCTTATAAGGTAGCCAAATGCCTCGTCATCCGGCGAGGTACATTTGCTAACTCGAGAGACTCGTAGTGGGAGTAACAGAGACGACGTTAACGTGGACATATAGTGGCACATCGGTTCTGTAGGACAGCCATAGCAAGAATGATAGAGAGAATGGGCTTAGAAAAGTGGGAGCAGCAGGCAGGGGTACTATGACTCCCTTAAGGTAGCCAAATGCCTCGGCACCATGTAAATTTTTTTTTGAAAACTCGAGGATATTTTCGTTAAGGTAGCTCAGACAACGTTAAGGTTTACATGTAGTGGCATATTGCTCCTGCAGGACTGACCACAGTAATATTTAAAGAGTGGAAAGAAAGAAAGTTGGTCGAGCAGCTGGCAGCAGCAACTATGACTCTATTAAGGTAGCCAAATGCCTCGTCACTCGGCGAAATTTATTTGAAAACTCGAGGAAATCGTCGTTGAAGTAACTCAGACAACGGTACCATGGACAGGTGGTGGCGTATCGCTTCTGCAGGACTGGCCACAGTACGATTTAAAGGGAGGAAAGATTCAAAGAAGGGGGAGCAGCTGCCTGCAGTAACTATGACGCTCTTAAGGTAGCCAAATGCCTCGTCACTCGGCGAAATTTATTTGAAAACGCGAGGAAATCGTCGTTGAAGTAAATCAGACAACGGTAACATGCACAGGTGGTGGCGTATCGCTCTGCAGGACTGACCACAGTACGATTTAAAGGGAGGAAAGATTCAAAGAAGGGGGAGCAGCTGGCTGCAGTAACTATGACTCTCTTAAGGTAGCCAAATGCCTCGTCACTCGGCGAAATTTATTTTAAAACTCGAGGAAATCGTTGTTGAAGTAACTCAGACAACGGTAACATGGACAGGTGGTGGCGTATTGCTTCTGCAGGACTGACCACAGTACGATTTAAAGGGAGGAAGGATTCAAAGAAGGGGGAGCAGCTGGCTGCAGTAACTATGACGCTTATAAGGTAGCCAAATGCCTCGTCATCCGGCGAGTTACATTTGCTAACTCGAGAGACTCGTAGTGGGAGTAACAGAGACGACGTTAACGTGGACATATAGTGGCACATCGGTTCTGTAGGACAGCCATAGCAAGAATGATAGAGAGAATGGGCTTAGAAAAGTGGGAGCAGCAGGCAGGGGTACTATGACTCCCTTAAGGTAGCCAAATGCCTCGTCACCATGTAAATTTTTTTTGAAAACTCGAGGATATTTTCGTTAAGGTAGCTCAGACAACGTTAAGGTTTACATGTAGTGGCATATTGCTCCTGCAGGACTGACCACAGTAATAATTAAAGAGTGGAAAGAAAGAAAGTTGGTCGAGCAGCTGGCAGCAGCAACTATGACTCTCTTAAGGTAGCCAAATGCCTCGTCACTCGGAGAAATTTATTTGAAAACTCGAGGAAATCTTTGTTGAAGTAACTCAGACAACGGTAACATGGACAGGTGGTGGCGTATCGCTTCTGCAGGACTGGCCACAGTACGATTTAAAGGGAGGAAAGATTCAAAGAAGGGGGAGCAGCTGCCTGCAGTAACTATGACGCTCTTAAGGTAGCCAAATGCCTCGTCACTCGGCGAAATTTATTTGAAAACGCGAGGAAATCGTCGTTGAAGTAAATCAGACAACGGTAACATGCACAGGTGGTGGCGTATCGCTCTGCAGGACTGACCACAGTACGATTTAAAGGGAGGAAAGATTCAAAGAAGGGGGAGCAGCTGGCTGCAGTAACTATGACTCTCTTAAGGTAGCCAAATGCCTCGTCACTCGGCGAAATTTATTTTAAAACTCGAGGAAATCGTTGTTGAAGTAACTCAGACAACGGTAACATGGACAGGTGGTGGCGTATTGCTTCTGCAGGACTGACCACAGTACGATTTAAAGGAAGGAAGGATTCAAAGAAGGGGGAGCAGCTGGCTGCAGTAACTATGACGCTTATAAGGTAGCCAAATGCCTCGTCATCCGGCGAGGTACATTTGCTAACTCGAGAGACTCGTAGTGGGAGTAACAGAGACGACGTTAACGTGGACATATAGTGGCACATCGGTTCTGTAGGACAGCCATAGCAAGAATGATAGAGAGAATGGGCTTAGAAAAGTGGGAGCAGCAGGCAGGGGTACTATGACTCCCTTAAGGTAGCCAAATGCCTCGTCACCATGTAAATTTTTTTTTGAAAACTCGAGGATATTTTCGTTAAGGTAGCTCAGACAACGTTAAGGTTTACATGTAGTGGCATATTGCTCCTGCAGGACTGACCACAGTAATAATTAAAGAGTGGAAAGAAAGAAAGTTGGTCGAGCAGCTGGCAGCAGCAACTATGACTCTATTAAGGTAGCCAAATGCCTCGTCACTCGGCGAAATTTATTTGAAAACTCGAGGAAATCGTCGTTGAAGTAACTCAGACAACGGTAACATGGACAGGTGGTGGCGTATCGCTTCTGCAGGACTGGCCACAGTACGATTTAAAGGGAGGAAAGATTCAAAGAAGGGGGAGCAGCTGCCTGCAGTAACTATAACGCTCTTAAGGTAGCCAAATGCCTCGTCACTCGGCGAAATTTATTTGAAAACGCGAAGAAATCGTCGTTGAAGTAAATCAGACAACGGTAACATGCACAGGTGGTGGCGTATCGCTCTGCAGGACTGACCACAGTACGATTTAAAGGGAGGAAAGATTCAAAGAAGGGGGAGCAGCTGCCTGCAGTAACTATGACGCTCTTAAGGTAGCCAAATGCCTCGTCACTCGGCGAAATTTATTTGGAAACGCGAGGAAATCGTCGTTGAAGTAAATCAGACAACGGTAACATGCACAGGTGGTGGCGTATCGCTCTGCAGGACTGACCACAGTACGATTTAAAGGGAGGAAAGATTCAAAGAAGGGGGAGCAGCTGGCTGCAGTAACTATGACTCTCTTAAGGTAGCCAAATGCCTCGTCACTCGGCGAAATTTATTTTAAAACTCGAGGAAATCGTTGTTGAAGTAACTCAGACAACGGTAACATGGACAGGTGGTGGCGTATTGCTTCTGCAGGACTGACCACAGTACGATTTAAAGGGAGGAAGGATTCAAAGAAGGGGGAGCAGCTGGCTGCAGTAACTATGACGCTTATTAGGTAGCCAAATGCCTCGTCATCCGGCGAGGTACATTTGCTAACTCGAGAGACTCGTAGTGGGAGTAACAGAGACGACGTTAACGTGGACATATAGTGGCACATCGGTTCTGTAGGACAGCCATAGCAAGAATGATAGAGAGAATGGGCTTAGAAAAGTGGGAGCAGCAGGCAGGGGTACTATGACTCCCTTAAGGTAGCCAAATGCCTCGTCACCATGTAAATTTTTTTTTGAAAACTCGAGGATATTTTCGTTAAGGTAGCTCAGACAACGTTAAGGTTTACATGTAGTGGCATATTGCACCTGCAGGACTGACCACAGTAATAATTAAAGAGTGGAAAGAAAGAAAGTTGGTCGAGCAGCTGGCAGCAGCAACTATGACTCTATTAAGGTAGCCAAATGCCTCGTCACTCGGCGAAATTTATTTGAAAACTCGAGGAAATCGTCGTTGAAGTAACTCAGACAACGGTAACATGGACAGGTGGTGGCGTATCGCTTCTGCAGGACTGGCCACAGTACGATTTAAAGGGAGGAAAGATTCAAAGAAGGGGGAGCAGCTGCCTGCAGTAACTATAACGCTCTTAAGGTAGCCAAATGCCTCGTCACTCGGCGAAATTTATTTGAAAACGCGAGGAAATCGTCGTTGAAGTAAATCAGACAACGGTAACATGCACAGGTGGTGGCGTATCGCTCTGCAGGACTGACCACAGTACGATTTAAAGGGAGGAAAGATTCAAAGAAGGGGGAGCAGCTGGCTGCAGTAACTATGACTCTCTTAAGGTAGCCAAATGCCTCGTCACTCGGCGAAATTTATTTTAAAACTCGAGGAAATCGTTGTTAAAGTAACTCAGACAACGGTAACATGGACAGGTGGTGGCGTATTGCTTCTGCAGGACTGACCACAGTACGATTTAAAGGGAGGAAGGATTCAAAGAAGGGGGAGCAGCTGGCTGCAGTAACTATGACGCTTATAAGGTAGCCAAATGCCTCGTCATCCGGCGAGGTACATTTGCTAACTCGAGAGACTCGTAGTGGGAGTAACAGAGACGACGTTAACGTGGACATATAGTGGCACATCGGTTCTGTAGGACAGCCATAGCAAGAATGATAGAGAGAATGGGCTTAGAAAAGTGGGAGCAGCAGGCAGGGGTACTATGACTCCCTTAAGGTAGCCAAATGCCTCGTCACCATGTAAATTTTTTTTTGAAAACTCGAGGATATTTTCGTTAAGGTAGCTCAGACAACGTTAAGGTTTACATGTAGTGGCATATTGCTCCTGCAGGACTGACCACAGTAATAATTAAAGAGTGGAAAGAAAGAAAGTTGGTCGAGCAGCTGGCAGCAGCAACTATGACTCTCTTAAGGCAGCCAAATGCCTCGTCACTCGGCGAAATTTATTTGAAAACTCGAGGAAATCGTCGTTGAAGTAACTCAGACAACGGTAACATGGACAGGTGGTGGCGTATCGCTTCTGCAGGACTGGCCACAGTACGATTTAAAGGGAGGAAAGATTCAAAGAAGGGGGAGCAGCTGCCTGCAGTAACTATGACGCTCTTAAGGTAGCCAAATGCCTCGTCACTCGGCGAAATTTATTTGAAAACGCGAGGAAATCGTCGTTGAAGTAAATCAGACAACGGTAACATGCTCAGGTGGTGGCGTATCGCTCTGCAGGACTGACCACAGTACGATTTAAAGGGAGGAAAGATTCAAAGAAGGGGGAGCAGCTGGCTGCAGTAACTATGACTCTCTTAAGGTAGCCAAATGCCTCGTCACTCGGCGAAATTTATTTTAAAACTCGAGGAAATCGTTGTTGAAGTAACTCAGACAACGGTAACATGGACAGGTGGTGGCGTATTGCTTCTGCAGGACTGACCACAGTACGATTTAAAGGGAGGAAGGATTCAAAGAAGGGGGAGGAGCTGGCTGCAGTAACTATGACGCTTATAAGGTAGCCAAATGCCTCGTCATCCGGCGAGGTACATTTGCTAACTCGAGAGACTCGTAGTGGGAGTAACAGAGACGACGTTAACGTGGACATATAGTGGCACATCGGTTCTGTAGGACAGCCATAGCAAGAATGATAGAGAGAATGGGCTTAGAAAAGTGGGAGCAGCAGGCAGGGGTACTATGACTCCCTTAAGGTAGCCAAATGCCTCGGCACCATGTAAATTTTTTTTTGAAAACTCGAGGATATTTTCGTTAAGGTAGCTCAGACAACGTTAAGGTTTACATGTAGTGGCATATTGCTCCTGCAGGACTGACCACAGTAATAATTAAAGAGTGGAAAGAAAGAAAGTTGGTCGAGCAGCTGGCAGCAGCAACTATGACTCTATTAAGGTAGCCAAATGCCTCGTCACTCGGCGAAATTTATTTGAAAACTCGAGGAAATCGTCGTTGAAGTAACTCAGACAACGGTAACATGGACAGGTGGTGGCGTATCGCTTCTTCAGGACTGGCCACAGTACGATTTAAAGGGAGGAAAGATTCAAAGAAGGGGGAGCAGCTGCCTGCAGTAACTATAACGCTCTTAAGGTAGCCAAATGCCTCGTCACTCGGCGAAATTTATTTGAAAACGCGAGGAAATCGTCGTTGAAGTAAATCAGACAACGGTAACATGCACAGGTGGTGGCGTATCGCTCTGCAGGACTGACCACAGTACGATTTAAAGGGAGGAAAGATTCAAAGAAGGGGGAGCAGCTGGCTGCAGTAACTATGACTCTCTTAAGGTAGCCAAATGCCTCGTCACTCGGCGAAATTTATTTTAAAACTCGAGGAAATCGTTGTTAAAGTAACTCAGACAACGGTAACATGGACAGGTGGTGGCGTATTGCTTCTGCAGGACTGACCACAGTACGATTTAAAGGGAGGAAGGATTCAAAGAAGGGGGAGCAGCTGGCTGCAGTAACTATGACGCTTATAAGGTAGCCAAATGCCTCGTCATCCGGCGAGGTACATTTGCTAACTCGAGAGACTCGTAGTGGGAGTAACAGAGACGACGTTAACGTGGACATATAGTGGCACATCGGTTCTGTAGGACAGCCATAGCAAGAATGATAGAGAGAATGGGCTTAGAAAAGTGGGAGCAGCAGGCAGGGGTACTATGACTCCCTTAAGGTAGCCAAATGCCTCGTCACCATGTAAATTTTTTTTTGAAAACTCGAGGATATTTTCGTTAAGGTAGCTCAGACAACGTTAAGGTTTACATGTAGTGGCATATTGCTCCTGCAGGACTGACCACAGTAATAATTAAAGAGTGGAAAGAAAGAAAGTTGGTCGAGCAGCTGGCAGCAGCAACTATGACTCTCTTAAGGCAGCCAAATGCCTCGTCACTCGGCGAAATTTATTTGAAAACTCGAGGAAATCGTCGTTGAAGTAACTCAGACAACGGTAACATGGACTGGTGGTGGCGTATCGCTTCTGCAGGACTGACCACAGTACGATTTAAAGGGAGGAAAGATTCAAAGAAGGGGGAGCAGCTGCCTGCAGTAACTATGACGCTCTTAAGGTAGCCAAATGCCTCGTCACTCGGCGAAATTTATTTGAAAACGCGAGGAAATCGTCGTTGAAGTAAATCAGACAACGGTAACATGGACAGGTGGTGGCGTATCGCTTCTGCAGGACTGGCCACAGTACGATTTAAAGGGAGGAAAGATTCAAAGAAGGGGGAGCAGCTGGCTGCAGTAACTATGACGCTCTTAAGGTAGCCAAATGCCTCGTCACTCGGCGAAATTTATTTGAAAACTCGAGGAAATCGTTGTTGTGGTAACTCAGACAACGGTAACATGGACAGGTGGTGGCGTATCGCTTCTGCAGGACTGACCACAGTACGATTTAAAGGGAGGAAAGATTCAAAGAAGGGGGAGCAGCTGCCTGCAGTAACTATGACGCTCTTAAGGTAGCCAAATGCCTCGTCACTCGGCGAAATTTATTTGAAAACGCGAGGAAATCGTCGTTGAAGTAAATCAGACAACGGTAACATGCACAGGTGGTGGCGTATCGCTCTGCAGGACTGACCACAGTACGATTTAAAGGGAGGAAAGATTCAAAGAAGGGGGAGCAGCTGGCTGCAGTAACTATGACTCTCTTAAGGTAGCCAAATGCCTCGTCACTCGGCGAAATTTATTTTAAAACTCGAGGAAATCGTTGTTAAAGTAACTCAGACAACGGTAACATGGACAGGTGGTGGCGTATTGCTTCTGCAGGACTGACCACAGTACGATTTAAAGGGAGGAAGGATTCAAAGAAGGGGGAGCAGCTGGCTGCAGTAACTATGACGCTTATAAGGTAGCCAAATGCCTCGTCATCCGGCGAGGTACATTTGCTAACTCGAGAGACTCGTAGTGGGAGTAACAGAGACGACGTTAACGTGGACATATAGTGGCACATCGGTTCTGTAGGACAGCCATAGCAAGAATGATAGAGAGAATGGGCTTAGAAAAGTGGGAGCAGCAGGCAGGGGTACTATGACTCCCTTAAGGTAGCCAAATGCCTCGTCACCATGTAAATTTTTTTTTGAAAACTCGAGGATATTTTCGTTAAGGTAGCTCAGACAACGTTAAGGTTTACATGTAGTGGCATATTGCTCCTGCAGGACTGACCACAGTAATAATTAAAGAGTGGAAAGAAAGAAAGTTGGTCGAGCAGCTGGCAGCAGCAACTATGACTCTATTAAGGTAGCCAAATGCCTCGTCACTCGGCGAAATTTATTTGAAAACTCGAGGAAATCGTCGTTGAAGTAACTCAGACAACGGTAACATGGACAGGTGGTGGCGTATCGCTTCTGCAGGACTGGCCACAGTACGATTTAAAGGGAGGAAAGATTCAAAGAAGGGGGAGCAGCTGCCTGCAGTAACTATAACGCTCTTAAGGTAGCCAAATGCCTCGTCACTCGGCGAAATTTATTTGAAAACGCGAAGAAATCGTCGTTGAAGTAAATCAGACAACGGTAACATGCACAGGTGGTGGCGTATCGCTCTGCAGGACTGACCACAGTACGATTTAAAGGGAGGAAAGATTCAAAGAAGGGGGAGCAGCTGCCTGCAGTAACTATGACGCTCTTAAGGTAGCCAAATGCCTCGTCACTCGGCGAAATTTATTTGGAAACGCGAGGAAATCGTCGTTGAAGTAAATCAGACAACGGTAACATGCACAGGTGGTGGCGTATCGCTCTGCAGGACTGACCACAGTACGATTTAAAGGGAGGAAAGATTCAAAGAAGGGGGAGCAGCTGGCTGCAGTAACTATGACTCTCTTAAGGTAGCCAAATGCCTCGTCACTCGGCGAAATTTATTTTAAAACTCGAGGAAATCGTTGTTGAAGTAACTCAGACAACGGTAACATGGACAGGTGGTGGCGTATTGCTTCTGCAGGACTGACCACAGTACGATTTAAAGGGAGGAAGGATTCAAAGAAGGGGGAGCAGCTGGCTGCAGTAACTATGACGCTTATTAGGTAGCCAAATGCCTCGTCATCCGGCGAGGTACATTTGCTAACTCGAGAGACTCGTAGTGGGAGTAACAGAGACGACGTTAACGTGGACATATAGTGGCACATCGGTTCTGTAGGACAGCCATAGCAAGAATGATAGAGAGAATGGGCTTAGAAAAGTGGGAGCAGCAGGCAGGGGTACTATGACTCCCTTAAGGTAGCCAAATGCCTCGTCACCATGTAAATTTTTTTTTGAAAACTCGAGGATATTTTCGTTAAGGTAGCTCAGACAACGTTAAGGTTTACATGTAGTGGCATATTGCACCTGCAGGACTGACCACAGTAATAATTAAAGAGTGGAAAGAAAGAAAGTTGGTCGAGCAGCTGGCAGCAGCAACTATGACTCTATTAAGGTAGCCAAATGCCTCGTCACTCGGCGAAATTTATTTGAAAACTCGAGGAAATCGTCGTTGAAGTAACTCAGACAACGGTAACATGGACAGGTGGTGGCGTATCGCTTCTGCAGGACTGGCCACAGTACGATTTAAAGGGAGGAAAGATTCAAAGAAGGGGGAGCAGCTGCCTGCAGTAACTATAACGCTCTTAAGGTAGCCAAATGCCTCGTCACTCGGCGAAATTTATTTGAAAACGCGAGGAAATCGTCGTTGAAGTAAATCAGACAACGGTAACATGCACAGGTGGTGGCGTATCGCTCTGCAGGACTGACCACAGTACGATTTAAAGGGAGGAAAGATTCAAAGAAGGGGGAGCAGCTGGCTGCAGTAACTATGACTCTCTTAAGGTAGCCAAATGCCTCGTCACTCGGCGAAATTTATTTTAAAACTCGAGGAAATCGTTGTTAAAGTAACTCAGACAACGGTAACATGGACAGGTGGTGGCGTATTGCTTCTGCAGGACTGACCACAGTACGATTTAAAGGGAGGAAGGATTCAAAGAAGGGGGAGCAGCTGGCTGCAGTAACTATGACGCTTATAAGGTAGCCAAATGCCTCGTCATCCGGCGAGGTACATTTGCTAACTCGAGAGACTCGTAGTGGGAGTAACAGAGACGACGTTAACGTGGACATATAGTGGCACATCGGTTCTGTAGGACAGCCATAGCAAGAATGATAGAGAGAATGGGCTTAGAAAAGTGGGAGCAGCAGGCAGGGGTACTATGACTCCCTTAAGGTAGCCAAATGCCTCGTCACCATGTAAATTTTTTTTTGAAAACTCGAGGATATTTTCGTTAAGGTAGCTCAGACAACGTTAAGGTTTACATGTAGTGGCATATTGCTCCTGCAGGACTGACCACAGTAATAATTAAAGAGTGGAAAGAAAGAAAGTTGGTCGAGCAGCTGGCAGCAGCAACTATGACTCTCTTAAGGCAGCCAAATGCCTCGTCACTCGGCGAAATTTATTTGAAAACTCGAGGAAATCGTCGTTGAAGTAACTCAGACAACGGTAACATGGACAGGTGGTGGCGTATCGCTTCTGCAGGACTGGCCACAGTACGATTTAAAGGGAGGAAAGATTCAAAGAAGGGGGAGCAGCTGCCTGCAGTAACTATGACGCTCTTAAGGTAGCCAAATGCCTCGTCACTCGGCGAAATTTATTTGAAAACGCGAGGAAATCGTCGTTGAAGTAAATCAGACAACGGTAACATGCTCAGGTGGTGGCGTATCGCTCTGCAGGACTGACCACAGTACGATTTAAAGGGAGGAAAGATTCAAAGAAGGGGGAGCAGCTGGCTGCAGTAACTATGACTCTCTTAAGGTAGCCAAATGCCTCGTCACTCGGCGAAATTTATTTTAAAACTCGAGGAAATCGTTGTTGAAGTAACTCAGACAACGGTAACATGGACAGGTGGTGGCGTATTGCTTCTGCAGGACTGACCACAGTACGATTTAAAGGGAGGAAGGATTCAAAGAAGGGGGAGGAGCTGGCTGCAGTAACTATGACGCTTATAAGGTAGCCAAATGCCTCGTCATCCGGCGAGGTACATTTGCTAACTCGAGAGACTCGTAGTGGGAGTAACAGAGACGACGTTAACGTGGACATATAGTGGCACATCGGTTCTGTAGGACAGCCATAGCAAGAATGATAGAGAGAATGGGCTTAGAAAAGTGGGAGCAGCAGGCAGGGGTACTATGACTCCCTTAAGGTAGCCAAATGCCTCGGCACCATGTAAATTTTTTTTTGAAAACTCGAGGATATTTTCGTTAAGGTAGCTCAGACAACGTTAAGGTTTACATGTAGTGGCATATTGCTCCTGCAGGACTGACCACAGTAATAATTAAAGAGTGGAAAGAAAGAAAGTTGGTCGAGCAGCTGGCAGCAGCAACTATGACTCTATTAAGGTAGCCAAATGCCTCGTCACTCGGCGAAATTTATTTGAAAACTCGAGGAAATCGTCGTTGAAGTAACTCAGACAACGGTAACATGGACAGGTGGTGGCGTATCGCTTCTTCAGGACTGGCCACAGTACGATTTAAAGGGAGGAAAGATTCAAAGAAGGGGGAGCAGCTGCCTGCAGTAACTATAACGCTCTTAAGGTAGCCAAATGCCTCGTCACTCGGCGAAATTTATTTGAAAACGCGAGGAAATCGTCGTTGAAGTAAATCAGACAACGGTAACATGCTCAGGTGGTGGCGTATCGCTCTGCAGGACTGACCACAGTACGATTTAAAGGGAGGAAAGATTCAAAGAAGGGGGAGCAGCTGGCTGCAGTAACTATGACTCTCTTAAGGTAGCCAAATGCCTCGTCACTCGGCGAAATTTATTTTAAAACTCGAGGAAATCGTTGTTGAAGTAACTCAGACAACGGTAACATGGACAGGTGGTGGCGTATTGCTTCTGCAGGACTGACCACAGTACGATTTAAAGGGAGGAAGGATTCAAAGAAGGGGGAGCAGCTGGCTGCAGTAACTATGACGCTTATAAGGTAGCCAAATGCCTCGTCATCCGGCGAGGTACATTTGCTAACTCGAGAGACTCGTAGTGGGAGTAACAGAGACGACGTTAACGTGGACATATAGTGGCACATCGGTTCTGTAGGACAGCCATAGCAAGAATGATAGAGAGAATGGGCTTAGAAAAGTGGGAGCAGCAGGCAGGGGTACTATGACTCCCTTAAGGTAGCCAAATGCCTCGTCACCATGTAAATTTTTTTTTGAAAACTCGAGGATATTTTCGTTAAGGTAGCTCAGACAACGTTAAGGTTTACATGTAGTGGCATATTGCTCCTGCAGGACTGACCACAGTAATAATTAAAGAGTGGAAAGAAAGAAAGTTGGTCGAGCAGCTGGCAGCAGCAACTATGACTCTCTTAAGGCAGCCAAATGCCTCGTCACTCGGCGAAATTTATTTGAAAACTCGAGGAAATCGTCGTTGAAGTAACTCAGACAACGGTAACATGGACAGGTGGTGGCGTATCGCTTCTGCAGGACTGGCCACAGTACGATTTAAAGGGAGGAAAGATTCAAAGAAGGGGGAGCAGCTGCCTGCAGTAACTATGACGCTCTTAAGGTAGCCAAATGCCTCGTCACTCGGCGAAATTTATTTGAAAACGCGAGGAAATCGTCGTTGAAGTAAATCAGACAACGGTAACATGCTCAGGTGGTGGCGTATCGCTCTGCAGGACTGACCACAGTACGATTTAAAGGGAGGAAAGATTCAAAGAAGGGGGAGCAGCTGGCTGCAGTAACTATGACTCTCTTAAGGTAGCCAAATGCCTCGTCACTCGGCGAAATTTATTTTAAAACTCGAGGAAATCGTTGTTGAAGTAACTCAGACAACGGTAACATGGACAGGTGGTGGCGTATTGCTTCTGCAGGACTGACCACAGTACGATTTAAAGGGAGGAAGGATTCAAAGAAGGGGGAGGAGCTGGCTGCAGTAACTATGACGCTTATAAGGTAGCCAAATGCCTCGTCATCCGGCGAGGTACATTTGCTAACTCGAGAGACTCGTAGTGGGAGTAACAGAGACGACGTTAACGTGGACATATAGTGGCACATCGGTTCTGTAGGACAGCCATAGCAAGAATGATAGAGAGAATGGGCTTAGAAAAGTGGGAGCAGCAGGCAGGGGTACTATGACTCCCTTAAGGTAGCCAAATGCCTCGGCACCATGTAAATTTTTTTTTGAAAACTCGAGGATATTTTCGTTAAGGTAGCTCAGACAACGTTAAGGTTTACATGTAGTGGCATATTGCTCCTGCAGGACTGACCACAGTAATAATTAAAGAGTGGAAAGAAAGAAAGTTGGTCGAGCAGCTGGCAGCAGCAACTATGACTCTATTAAGGTAGCCAAATGCCTCGTCACTCGGCGAAATTTATTTGAAAACTCGAGGAAATCGTCGTTGAAGTAACTCAGACAACGGTAACATGGACAGGTGGTGGCGTATCGCTTCTTCAGGACTGGCCACAGTACGATTTAAAGGGAGGAAAGATTCAAAGAAGGGGGAGCAGCTGCCTGCAGTAACTATAACGCTCTTAAGGTAGCCAAATGCCTCGTCACTCGGCGAAATTTATTTGAAAACGCGAGGAAATCGTCGTTGAAGTAAATCAGACAACGGTAACATGCACAGGTGGTGGCGTATCGCTCTGCAGGACTGACCACAGTACGATTTAAAGGGAGGAAAGATTCAAAGAAGGGGGAGCAGCTGGCTGCAGTAACTATGACTCTCTTAAGGTAGCCAAATGCCTCGTCACTCGGCGAAATTTATTTTAAAACTCGAGGAAATCGTTGTTAAAGTAACTCAGACAACGGTAACATGGACAGGTGGTGGCGTATTGCTTCTGCAGGACTGACCACAGTACGATTTAAAGGGAGGAAGGATTCAAAGAAGGGGGAGCAGCTGGCTGCAGTAACTATGACGCTTATAAGGTAGCCAAATGCCTCGTCATCCGGCGAGGTACATTTGCTAACTCGAGAGACTCGTAGTGGGAGTAACAGAGACGACGTTAACGTGGACATATAGTGGCACATCGGTTCTGTAGGACAGCCATAGCAAGAATGATAGAGAGAATGGGCTTAGAAAAGTGGGAGCAGCAGGCAGGGGTACTATGACTCCCTTAAGGTAGCCAAATGCCTCGTCACCATGTAAATTTTTTTTTGAAAACTCGAGGATATTTTCGTTAAGGTAGCTCAGACAACGTTAAGGTTTACATGTAGTGGCATATTGCTCCTGCAGGACTGACCACAGTAATAATTAAAGAGTGGAAAGAAAGAAAGTTGGTCGAGCAGCTGGCAGCAGCAACTATGACTCTCTTAAGGCAGCCAAATGCCTCGTCACTCGGCGAAATTTATTTGAAAACTCGAGGAAATCGTCGTTGAAGTAACTCAGACAACGGTAACATGGACTGGTGGTGGCGTATCGCTTCTGCAGGACTGACCACAGTACGATTTAAAGGGAGGAAAGATTCAAAGAAGGGGGAGCAGCTGCCTGCAGTAACTATGACGCTCTTAAGGTAGCCAAATGCCTCGTCACTCGGCGAAATTTATTTGAAAACGCGAGGAAATCGTCGTTGAAGTAAATCAGACAACGGTAACATGGACAGGTGGTGGCGTATCGCTTCTGCAGGACTGGCCACAGTACGATTTAAAGGGAGGAAAGATTCAAAGAAGGGGGAGCAGCTGGCTGCAGTAACTATGACGCTCTTAAGGTAGCCAAATGCCTCGTCACTCGGCGAAATTTATTTGAAAACTCGAGGAAATCGTTGTTGTGGTAACTCAGACAACGGTAACATGGACAGGTGGTGGCGTATCGCTTCTGCAGGACTGACCACAGTACGATTTAAAGGGAGGAAAGATTCAAAGAAGGGGGAGCAGCTGCCTGCAGTAACTATGACGCTCTTAAGGTAGCCAAATGCCTCGTCACTCGGCGAAATTTATTTGAAAACGCGAGGAAATCGTCGTTGAAGTAAATCAGACAACGGTAACATGCACAGGTGGTGGCGTATCGCTCTGCAGGACTGACCACAGTACGATTTAAAGGGAGGAAAGATTCAAAGAAGGGGGAGCAGCTGGCTGCAGTAACTATGACTCTCTTAAGGTAGCCAAATGCCTCGTCACTCGGCGAAATTTATTTTAAAACTCGAGGAAATCGTTGTTAAAGTAACTCAGACAACGGTAACATGGACAGGTGGTGGCGTATTGCTTCTGCAGGACTGACCACAGTACGATTTAAAGGGAGGAAGGATTCAAAGAAGGGGGAGCAGCTGGCTGCAGTAACTATGACGCTTATAAGGTAGCCAAATGCCTCGTCATCCGGCGAGGTACATTTGCTAACTCGAGAGACTCGTAGTGGGAGTAACAGAGACGACGTTAACGTGGACATATAGTGGCACATCGGTTCTGTAGGACAGCCATAGCAAGAATGATAGAGAGAATGGGCTTAGAAAAGTGGGAGCAGCAGGCAGGGGTACTATGACTCCCTTAAGGTAGCCAAATGCCTCGTCACCATGTAAATTTTTTTTTGAAAACTCGAGGATATTTTCGTTAAGGTAGCTCAGACAACGTTAAGGTTTACATGTAGTGGCATATTGCTCCTGCAGGACTGACCACAGTAATAATTAAAGAGTGGAAAGAAAGAAAGTTGGTCGAGCAGCTGGCAGCAGCAACTATGACTCTCTTAAGGCAGCCAAATGCCTCGTCACTCGGCGAAATTTATTTGAAAACTCATGGAAATCGTCGTTGAAGTAACTCAGACAACGGTAACATGGACAGGTGGTGGCGTATCGCTTCTGCAGGACTGACCACAGTACGATTTAAAGGGAGGAAAGATTCAAAGAAGGGGGAGCAGCTGCCTGCAGTAACTATGACGCTCTTAAGGTAGCCAAATGCCTCGTCACTCGGCGAAATTTATTTGAAAACGCGAGGAAATCGTCGTTGAAGTAAATCAGACAACGGTAACATGCACAGGTGGTGGCGTATCGCTCTGCAGGACTGACCACAGTACGATTTAAAGGGAGGAAAGATTCAAAGAAGGGGGAGCAGCTGGCTGCAGTAACTATGACTCTCTTAAGGTAGCCAAATGCCTCGTCACTCGGCGAAATTTATTTTAAAACTCGAGGAAATCGTTGTTAAAGTAACTCAGACAACGGTAACATGGACAGGTGGTGGCGTATTGCTTCTGCAGGACTGACCACAGTACGATTTAAAGGGAGGAAGGATTCAAAGAAGGGGGAGCAGCTGGCTGCAGTAACTATGACGCTTATAAGGTAGCCAAATGCCTCGTCATCCGGCGAGGTACATTTGCTAACTCGAGAGACTCGTAGTGGGAGTAACAGAGACGACGTTAACGTGGACATATAGTGGCACATCGGTTCTGTAGGACAGCCATAGCAAGAATGATAGAGAGAATGGGCTTAGAAAAGTGGGAGCAGCAGGCAGGGGTACTATGACTCCCTTAAGGTAGCCAAATGCCTCGTCACCATGTAAATTTTTTTTTGAAAACTCGAGGATATTTTCGTTAAGGTAGCTCAGACAACGTTAAGGTTTACATGTAGTGGCATATTGCTCCTGCAGGACTGACCACAGTAATAATTAATGAGTGGAAAGAAAGAAAGTTGGTCGAGCAGCTGGCAGCAGCAACTATGACTCTCTTAAGGCAGCCAAATGCCTCGTCACTCGGCGAAATTTATTTGAAAACTCGAGGAAATCGTCGTTGAAGTAACTCAGACAACGGTAACATGGACTGGTGGTGGCGTATCGCTTCTGCAGGACTGACCACAGTACGATTTAAAGGGAGGAAAGATTCAAAGAAGGGGGAGCAGCTGCCTGCAGTAACTATGACGCTCTTAAGGTAGCCAAATGCCTCGTCACTCGGCGAAATTTATTTGAAAACGCGAGGAAATCGTCGTTGAAGTAAATCAGACAACGGTAACATGGACAGGTGGTGGCGTATCGCTTCTGCAGGACTGGCCACAGTACGATTTAAAGGGAGGAAAGATTCAAAGAAGGGGGAGCAGCTGGCTGCAGTAACTATGACGCTCTTAAGGTAGCCAAATGGCTCGTCACTCGGCGAAATTTATTTGAAAACTCGAGGAAATCGTTGTTGTGGTAACTCAGACAACGGTAACATGGACAGGTGGTGGCGTATCGCTTCTGCAGGACTGACCACAGTACGATTTAAAGCTAGGAAAGATTCAAAGAAGGGGGAGCAGCTGCCTGCAGTAACTATGACGCTCTTAAGGTAGCCAAATGCCTCGTCACTCGGCGAAATTTATTTGAAAACGCGAGGAAATCGTCGTTGAAGTAAATCAGACAACGGTAACATGCACAGGTGGTGGCGTATCGCTCTGCAGGACTGACCACAGTACGATTTAAAGGGAGGAAAGATTCAAAGAAGGGGGAGCAGCTGGCTGCAGTAACTATGACTCTCTTAAGGTAGCCAAATGCCTCGTCACTCGGCGAAATTTATTTTAAAACTCGAGGAAATCGTTGTTAAAGTAACTCAGACAACGGTAACATGGACAGGTGGTGGCGTATTGCTTCTGCAGGACTGACCACAGTACGATTTAAAGGGAGGAAGGATTCAAAGAAGGGGGAGCAGCTGGCTGCAGTAACTATGACGCTTATAAGGTAGCCAAATGCCTCGTCATCCGGCGAGGTACATTTGCTAACTCGAGAGACTCGTAGTGGGAGTAACAGAGACGACGTTAACGTGGACATATAGTGGCACATCGGTTCTGTAGGACAGCCATAGCAAGAATGATAGAGAGAATGGGCTTAGAAAAGTGGGAGCAGCAGGCAGGGGTACTATGACTCCCTTAAGGTAGCCAAATGCCTCGTCACCATGTAAATTTTTTTTTGAAAACTCGAGGATATTTTCGTTAAGGTAGCTCAGACAACGTTAAGGTTTACATGTAGTGGCATATTGCTCCTGCAGGACTGACCACAGTAATAATTAAAGAGTGGAAAGAAAGAAAGTTGGTCGAGCAGCTGGCAGCAGCAACTATGACTCTCTTAGGGCAGCCAAATGCCTCGTCACTCGGCGAAATTTATTTGAAAACTCATGGAAATCGTCGTTGAAGTAACTCAGACAACGGTAACATGGACAGGTGGTGGCGTATCGCTTCTGCAGGACTGACCACAGTACGATTTAAAGGGAGGAAAGATTCAAAGAAGGGGGAGCAGCTGCCTGCAGTAACTATGACGCTCTTAAGGTAGCCAAATGCCTCGTCACTCGGCGAAATTTATTTGAAAACGCGAGGAAATCGTCGTTGAAGTAAATCAGACAACGGTAACATGCACAGGTGGTGGCGTATCGCTCTGCAGGACTGACCACAGTACGATTTAAAGGGAGGAAAGATTCAAAGAAGGGGGAGCAGCTGGCTGCAGTAACTATGACGCTCTTAAGGTAGCCAAATGCCTCGTCACTCGGCGAAATTTATTTGAAAACTCGAGGAAATCGTTGTTGTGGTAACTCAGACAACGGTAACATGGACAGGTGGTGGCGTATCGCTTCTGCAGGACTGACCACAGTACGATTTAAAGGGAGGAAAGATTCAAAGAAGGGGGAGCAGCTGCCTGCAGTAACTATGACGCTCTTAAGGTAGCCAAATGCCTCGTCACTCGGCGAAATTTATTTGAAAACGCCAGGAAATCGTCGTTGAAGTAAATCAGACAACGGTAACATGCACAGGTGGTGGCGTATCGCTCTGCAGGACTGACCACAGTACGATTTAAAGGGAGGAAAGATTCAAAGAAGGGGGAGCAGCTGGCTGCAGTAACTATGACTCTCTTAAGGTAGCCAAATGCCTCGTCACTCGGCAAAATTTATTTTAAAACTCGAGGAAATCGTTGTTGAAGTAACTCAGACAACGGTAACATGGACAGGTGGTGGCGTATTGCTTCTGCAGTACTGACCACAGTACGATTTAAAGGGAGGAAGGATTCAAAGAAGGGGGAGCAGCTGGCTGCAGTAACTATGACGCTTATAAGGTAGCCAAATGCCTCGTCATCCGGCGAGGTACATATGCTAACTCGAGAGACTCGTAGTGGGAGTAACAGTGACGACGTTAACGTGGACATACAGTGGCACATCGGTTCCATAGGACAGGCCATACCAAGAATGATAGAGAGAATGGGCTTAGAAAAGTGGGAGCAGCAGGCAGGAGTACTATGACTCTCTTAAGGTAGCCAAATGAATCGTCACCATGTGAAATTTTTTGTTGAAAACTCGAGGATATCTTCGATAAGGTAGCTCATACAACGTTAAGGTTTACATGTAGTGGCATATTGCTCCTGCAGGACTGACCACAGTAATAATTAAAGAGTGGAAAGAAAGAAGGTAGGTCGAGCAGCTGGCAACAGTAACTATGACTCTCTTAAGGTAGCCAAATGCCTCGTCACTCGGAGAAATTTATTTGAAAACTCGAGGAAATCTTTGTTGAAGTAACTCAGACAACGGTAACATGGACAGGTGGTGGCGTATCGCTTCTGCAGGACTGGCCACAGTACGATTTAAAGGGAGGAAAGATTCAAAGAAGGGGGAGCAGCTGCCTGCAGTAACTATGACGCTCTTAAGGTAGCCAAATGCCTCGTCACTCGGCGAAATTTATTTGAAAACGCGAGGAAATCGTCGTTGAAGTAAATCAGACAACGGTAACATGCACAGGTGGTGGCGTATCGCTCTGCAGGACTGACCACAGTACGATTTAAAGGGAGGAAAGATTCAAAGAAGGGGGAGCAGCTGGCTGCAGTAACTATGACTCTCTTAAGGTAGCCAAATGCCTCGTCACTCGGCGAAATTTATTTTAAAACTCGAGGAAATCGTTGTTGAAGTAACTCAGACAACGGTAACATGGACAGGTGGTGGCGTATTGCTTCTGCAGGACTGACCACAGTACGATTTAAAGGGAGGAAGGATTCAAAGAAGGGGGAGCAGCTGCCTGCAGTAACTATGACGCTTATAAGGTAGCCAAATGCCGCGTCATCCGGCGAGGTACATTTGCTAACTCGAGAGACTCGTAGTGGGAGTAACAGAGACGACGTTAACGTGGACATATAGTGGCACATCGGTTCTGTAGGACAGCCATAGCAAGAATGATAGAGAGAATGGGCTTAGAAAAGTGGGAGCAGCAGGCAGGGGTACTATGACTCCCTTAAGGTAGCCAAATGCCTCGGCACCATGTAAATTTTTTTTTGAAAACTCGAGGATATTTTCGTTAAGGTAGCTCAGACAACGTTAAGGTTTACATGTAGTGGCATATTGCTCCTGCAGGACTGACCACAGTAATAATTAAAGAGTGGAAAGAAAGAAAGTTGGTCGAGCAGCTGGCAGCAGCAACTATGACTCTCATAAGGTAGCCAAATGCCTCGTCACTCGGAGAAATTTATTTGAAAACTCGAGGAAATCTTTGTTGAAGTAACTCAGACAACGGTAACATGGACAGGTGGTGGCGTATCGCTTCTGCAGGACTGGCCACAGTACGATTTAAAGGGAGGAAAGATTCAAAGAAGGGGGAGCAGCTGCCTGCAGTAACTATGACGCTCTTAAGGTAGCCAAATGCCTCGTCACTCGGCGAAATTTATTTGAAAACGCGAGGAAATCGTCGTTGAAGTAAATCAGACAACGGTAACATGCACAGGTGGTGGCGTATCGCTCTGCAGGACTGACCACAGTACGATTTAAAGGGAGGAAAGATTCAAAGAAGGGGGAGCAGCTGGCTGCAGTAACTATGACTCTCTTAAGGTAGCCAAATGCCTCGTCACTCGGCGAAATTTATTTTAAAACTCGAGGAAATCGTTGTTGAAGTAACTCAGACAACGGTAACATGGACAGGTGGTGGCGTATTGCTTCTGCAGGACTGACCACTGTACGATTTAAAGGGAGGAAGGATTCAAAGAAGGGGGAGCAGCTGGCTGCAGTAACTATGACGCTTATAAGGTAGCCAAATGCCTCGTCATCCGGCGAGGTACATTTGCTAACTCGAGAGACTCGTAGTGGGAGTAACAGAGACGACGTTAACGTGGACATATAGTGGCACATCGGTTCTGTAGGACAGCCATAGCAAGAATGATAGAGAGAATGGGCTTAGAAAAGTGGGAGCAGCAGGCAGGGGTACTATGACTCCCTTAAGGTAGCCAAATGCCTCGTCACCATGTAAATTTTTTTTTGAAAACTCGAGGATATTTTCGTTAAGGTAGCTCAGACAACGTTAAGGTTTACATGTAGTGGCATATTGCTCCTGCAGGACTGACCACAGTAATAATTAAAGAGTGGAAAGAAAGAAAGTTGGTCGAGCAGCTGGCAGCAGCAACTATGACTCTCTTAAGGTAGCCAAATGCCTCGTCACTCGGCGAAATTTATTTGAAAACTCGAGGAAATCGTCGTTGAAGTAACTCAGACAACGGTAACATGGACAGGTGGTGGCGTATCGCTTCTGCAGGACTGGCCACAGTACGATTTAAAGGGAGGAAAGATTCAAAGAAGGGGGAGCAGCTGCCTGCAGTAACTATAACGCTCTTAAGGTAGCCAAATGCCTCGTCACTCGGCGAAATTTATTTGAAAACGCGAGGAAATCGTCGTTGAAGTAAATCAGACAACGGTAACATGCACAGGTGGTGGCGTATCGCTCTGCAGGACTGACCACAGTACGATTTAAAGGGAGGAAAGATTCAAAGAAGGGGGAGCAGCTGGCTGCAGTAACTATGACTCTCTTAAGGTAGCCAAATGCCTCGTCACTCGGCGAGATTTATTTGAAAACTCGAGGAAATCGTCGTTGAAGTAAATCAGACAACGGTAACATGCACAGGTTGTGGCGTATCGCTCTGCAGGACTGACCACAGTACGATTTAAAGGGAGGAAAGATTCAAAGAAGGGGGAGCAGCTGGCTGCAGTAACTATGACGCTCTTAAGGTAGCCAAATGCCTCGTCACTCGGCGAAATTTATTTGAAAACGCGAGGAAATCGTCGTTGAAGTAAATCAGACAACGGTAACATGCACAGGTGGTGGCGTATCGCTCTGCAGGACTGACCACAGTACGATTTAAAGGGAGGAAAGATTCAAAGAAGGGGGAGCAGCTGGCTGCAGTAACTATGACTCTCTTAAGGTAGCCAAATGCCTCGTCACTCGGCGAAATTTATTTTAAAACTCGAGGAAATCGTTGTTGAAGTAACTCAGACAACGGTAACATGGACAGGTGGTGGCGTATTGCTTCTGCAGGACTGACCACAGTACGATTTAAAGGGAGGAAGGATTCAAAGAAGGGGGAGCAGCTGGCTGCAGTAACTATGACGCTTATAAGGTAGCCAAATGCCTCGTCATCCGGCGAGGTACATTTGCTAACTCGAGAGACTCGTAGTGGGAGTAACAGAGACGACGTTAACGTGGACATATAGTGGCACATCGGTTCTGTAGGACAGCCATAGCAAGAATGATAGAGAGAATGGGCTTAGAAAAGTGGGAGCAGCAGGCAGGGGTACTATGACTCCCTTAAGGTAGCCAAATGCCTCGTCACCATGTAAATTTTTTTTTGAAAACTCGAGGATATTTTCGTTAAGGTAGCTCAGACAACGTTAAGGTTTACATGTAGTGGCATATTGCTCCTGCAGGACTGACCACAGTAATAATTAAAGAGTGGAAAGAAAGAAAGTTGGTCGAGCAGCTGGCAGCAGCAACTATGACTCTCTTAAGGTAGCCAAATGCCTCGTCACTCGGCGAAATTTATTTGAAAACTCGAGGAAATCGTCGTTGAAGTAACTCAGACAACGGTAACATGGACAGGTGGTGGCGTATCGCTTCTGCAGGACTGGCCACAGTACGATTTAAAGGGAGGAAAGATTCAAAGAAGGGGGAGCAGCTGGCTGCAGTAACTATGACGCTCTTAAGGTAGCCAAATGCCTCGTCACTCGGCGAAATTTATTTGAAAACGCGAGGAAATCGTCGTTGAAGTAAATCAGACAACGGTAACATGCACAGGTGGTGGCGTATCGCTCTGCAGGACTGACCACAGTACGATTTAAAGGGAGGAAAGATTCAAAGAAGGGGGAGCAGCTGGCTGCAGTAACTATGACTCTCTTAAGGTAGCCAAATGCCTCGTCACTCGGCGAAATTTATTTTAAAACTCGAGGAAATCGTTGTTAAAGTAACTCAGACAACGGTAACATGGACAGGTGGTGGCGTATTGCTTCTGCAGGACTGACCACAGTACGATTTAAAGGGAGGAAGGATTCAAAGAAGGGGGAGCAGCTGGCTGCAGTAACTATGACGCTTATAAGGTAGCCAAATGCCTCGTCATCCGGCGAGGTACATTTGCTAACTCGAGAGACTCGTAGTGGGAGTAACAGAGACGACGTTAACGTGGACATATAGTGGCACATCGGTTCTGTAGGACAGCCATAGCAAGAATGATAGAGAGAATGGGCTTAGAAAAGTGGAAGCAGCAGGCAGGGGTACTATGACTCCCTTAAGGTAGCCAAATGCCTCGTCACCATGTAAATTTTTTTTTGAAAACTCGAGGATATTTTCGTTAAGGTAGCTCAGACAACGTTAAGGTTTACATGTAGTGGCATATTGCTCCTGCAGGACTGACCACAGTAATAATTAAAGAGTGGAAAGAAAGAAAGTTGGTCGAGCAGCTGGCAGCAGCAACTATGACTCTCTTAAGGCAGCCAAATGCCTCGTCACTCGGCGAAATTTATTTGAAAACTCGAGGAAATCGTCGTTGAAGTAACTCAGACAACGGTAACATGGACAGGTGGTGGCGTATCGCTTCTGCAGGACTGACCACAGTACGATTTAAAGGGAGGAAAGATTCAAAGAAGGGGGAGCAGCTGCCTGCAGTAACTATGACGCTCTTAAGGTAGCCAAATGCCTCGTCACTCGGCGAAATTTATTTGAAAACGCGAGGAAATCGTCGTTGAAGTAAATCAGACAACGGTAACATGCACAGGTGGTGGCGTATCGCTCTGCAGGACTGACCACAGTACGATTTAAAGGGAGGAAAGATTCAAAGAAGGGGGAGCAGCTGGCTGCAGTAACTATGACTCTCTTAAGGTAGCCAAATGCCTCGTCACTCGGCGAGATTTATTTGAAAACTCGAGGAAATCGTCGTTGAAGTAAATCAGACAACGGTAACATGCACAGGTTGTGGCGTATCGCTCTGCAGGACTGACCACAGTACGATTTAAAGGGAGGAAAGATTCAAAGAAGGGGGAGCAGCTGGCTGCAGTGACTATGACTCTCTTAAGGTAGCCAAATGCCTCGTCACTTGGCGAAATTTATTTGAAAACTCGAGGAAATCGTCGTTGTGGTAACTCAGACAACGGTAACATGGACAGGTGGTGGCGTATCGCTTCTGCAGGACTAACCACAGTACGATTTAAAGGGAGGAAAGATTCAAAGAAGCGGGAGCAGCTGCCTGCAGTAACTATGACGCTCTTAAGGTAGCCAAATGCCTCGTCACTCGGCGAAATTTATTTGAAAACGCGAGGAAATCGTCGTTGAAGTAAATCAGACAACGGTAACATGCACAGGTGGTGGCGTATCGCTCTGCAGGACTGACCACAGTACGATTTAAAGGGAGGAAAGATTCAAAGAAGGGGGAGCAGCTGGCTGCAGTAACTATGACTCTCTTAAGGTAGCCAAATGCCTCGTCACTCGGCAAAATTTATTTTAAAACTCGAGGAAATCGTTGTTGAAGTAACTCAGACAACGGTAACATGGACAGGTGGTGGCGTATTGCTTCTGCAGGACTGACCACAGTACGATTTAAAGGGAGGAAGGATTCAAAGAAGGGGGAGCAGCTGGCTGCAGTAACTATGACGCTTATAAGGTAGCCAAATGCCTCGTCATCCGGCGAGGTACATATGCTAACTCGAGAGACTCGTAGTGGGAGTAACAGTGACGACGTTAACGTGGACATACAGTGGCACATCGGTTCCATAGGACAGGCCATACCAAGAATGATAGAGAGAATGGGCTTAGAAAAGTGGGAGCAGCAGGCAGGAGTACTATGACTCTCTTAAGGTAGCCAAATGAATCGTCACCATGTGAAATTTTTTGTTGAAAACTCGAGGATATCTTCGATAAGGTAGCTCATACAACGTTAAGGTTTACATGTAGTGGCATATTGCTCCTGCAGGACAGACCACAGTAATAATTAAAGAGTGGAAAGAAAGAAGGTAGGTCGAGCAGCTGGCAACAGTAACTATGACTCTCTTAAGGTAGCCAAATGCCTCGTCACTCGGAGAAATTTATTTGAAAACTCGAGGAAATCTTTGTTAAAGTAACTCAGACAACGGTAACATGGACAGGTGGTGGCGTATCGCTTCTGCAGGACTGGCCACAGTACGATTTAAAGGGAGGAAAGATTCAAAGAAGGGGGAGCAGCTGCCTGCAGTAACTATGACGCTCTTAAGGTAGCCAAATGCCTCGTCACTCGGCGAAATTTATTTGAAAACGCGAGGAAATCGTCGTTGAAGTAAATCAGACAACGGTAACATGCACAGGTGGTGGCGTATCGCTCTGCAGGACTGACCACAGTACGATTTAAAGGGAGGAAAGATTCAAAGAAGGGGGAGCAGCTGGCTGCAGTAACTATGACTCTCTTAAGGTAGCCAAATGCCTCGTCACTCGGCGAAATTTATTTTAAAACTCGAGGAAATCGTTGTTAAAGTAACTCAGACAACGGTAACATGGACAGGTGGTGGCGTATTGCTTCTGCAGGACTGACCACAGTACGATTTAAAGGGAGGAAGGATTCAAAGAAGGGGGAGCAGCTGGCTGCAGTAACTATGACGCTTATAAGGTAGCCAAATGCCTCGTCATCCGGCGAGGTACATTTGCTAACTCGAGAGACTCGTAGTGGGAGTAACAGAGACGACGTTAACGTGGACATATAGTGGCACATCGGTTCTGTAGGACAGCCATAGCAAGAATGATAGAGAGAATGGGCTTAGAAAAGTGGGAGCAGCAGGCAGGGGTACTATGACTCCCTTAAGGTAGCCAAATGCCTCGTCACCATGTAAATTTTTTTTTGAAAACTCGAGGATATTTTCGTTAAGGTAGCTCAGACAACGTTAAGGTTTACATGTAGTGGCATATTGCTCCTGCAGGACTGACCACAGTAATAATTAAAGAGTGGAAAGAAAGAAAGTTGGTCGAGCAGCTGGCAGCAGCAACTATGACTCTCTTAAGGCAGCCAAATGCCTCGTCACTCGGCGAAATTTATTTGAAAACTCGAGGAAATCGTCGTTGAAGTAACTCAGACAACGGTAACATGGACAGGTGGTGGCGTATCGCTTCTGCAGGACTGACCACAGTACGATTTAAAGGGAGGAAAGATTCAAAGAAGGGGGAGCAGCTGCCTGCAGTAACTATGACGCTCTTAAGGTAGCCAAATGCCTCGTCACTCGGCGATATTTATTTGAAAACGCGAGGAAATCGTCGTTGAAGTAAATCAGACAACGGTAACATGCACAGGTGGTGGCGTATCGCTCTGCAGGACTGACCACAGTACGATTTAAAGGGAGGAAAGATTCAAAGAAGGGGGAGCAGCTGGCTGCAGTAACTATGACTCTCTTAAGGTAGCCAAATGCCTCGTCACTCGGCGAGATTTATTTGAAAACTCGAGGAAATCGTCGTTGAAGTAAATCAGACAACGGTAACATGCACAGGTTGTGGCGTATCGCTCTGCAGGACTGACCACAGTACGATTTAAAGGGAGGAAAGATTCAAAGAAGGGGGAGCAGCTGGCTGCAGTGACTATGACTCTCTTAAGGTAGCCAAATGCCTCGTCACTCGGCGAGATTTATTTGAAAACTCGAGGAAATCGTCGTTGAAGTAAATCAGACAACGGTAACATGCACAGGTTGTGGCGTATCGCTCTGCAGGACTGACCACAGTACGATTTAAAGGGAGGAAAGATTCAAAGAAGGGGGAGCAGCTGGCTGCAGTAACTATGACGCTCTTAAGGTAGCCAAATGCCTCGTCACTCGGCGAAATTTATTTGAAAACGCGAGGAAATCGTCGTTGAAGTAAATCAGACAACGGTAACATGCACAGGTGGTGGCGTATCGCTCTGCAGGACTGACCACAGTACGATTTAAAGGGAGGAAAGATTCAAAGAAGGGGGAGCAGCTGGCTGCAGTAACTATGACTCTCTTAAGGTAGCCAAATGCCTCGTCACTCGGCGAAATTTATTTTAAAACTCGAGGAAATCGTTGTTGAAGTAACTCAGACAACGGTAACATGGACAGGTGGTGGCGTATTGCTTCTGCAGGACTGACCACAGTACGATTTAAAGGGAGGAAGGATTCAAAGAAGGGGGAGCAGCTGGCTGCAGTAACTATGACGCTTATAAGGTAGCCAAATGCCTCGTCATCCGGCGAGGTACATTTGCTAACTCGAGAGACTCGTAGTGGGAGTAACAGAGACGACGTTAACGTGGACATATAGTGGCACATCGGTTCTGTAGGACAGCCATAGCAAGAATGATAGAGAGAATGGGCTTAGAAAAGTGGGAGCAGCAGGCAGGGGTACTATGACTCCCTTAAGGTAGCCAAATGCCTCGTCACCATGTAAATTTTTTTTTGAAAACTCGAGGATATTTTCGTTAAGGTAGCTCAGACAACGTTAAGGTTTACATGTAGTGGCATATTGCTCCTGCAGGACTGACCACAGTAATAATTAAAGAGTGGAAAGAAAGAAAGTTGGTCGAGCAGCTGGCAGCAGCAACTATGACTCTCTTAAGGTAGCCAAATGCCTCGTCACTCGGCGAAATTTATTTGAAAACTCGAGGAAATCGTCGTTGAAGTAACTCAGACAACGGTAACATGGACAGGTGGTGGCGTATCGCTTCTGCAGGACTGGCCACAGTACGATTTAAAGGGAGGAAAGATTCAAAGAAGGGGGAGCAGCTGCCTGCAGTAACTATGACGCTCTTAAGGTAGCCAAATGCCTCGTCACTCGGCGAAATTTATTTGAAAACGCGAGGAAATCGTCGTTGAAGTAAATCAGACAACGGTAACATGCACAGGTGGTGGCGTATCGCTCTGCAGGACTGACCACAGTACGATTTAAAGGGAGGAAAGATTCAAAGAAGGGGGAGCATCTGGCTGCAGTAACTATGACTCTCTTAAGGTAGCCAAATGCCTCGTCACTCGGCGAAATTTATTTTAAAACTCGAGGAAATCGTTGTTAAAGTAACTCAGACAACGGTAACATGGACAGGTGGTGGCGTATTGCTTCTGCAGGACTGACCACAGTACGATTTAAAGGGAGGAAGGATTCAAAGAAGGGGGAGCAGCTGGCTGCAGTAACTATGACGCTTATAAGGTAGCCAAATGCCTCGTCATCCGGCGAGGTACATTTGCTAACTCGAGAGACTCGTAGTGGGAGTAACAGAGACGACGTTAACGTGGACATATAGTGGCACATCGGTTCTGTAGGACAGCCATAGCAAGAATGATAGAGAGAATGGGCTTAGAAAAGTGGGAGCAGCAGGCAGGGGTACTATGACTCCCTTAAGGTAGCCAAATGCCTCGTCACCATGTAAATTTTTTTTTGAAAACTCGAGGATATTTTCGTTAAGGTAGCTCAGACAACGTTAAGGTTTACATGTAGTGGCATATTGCTCCTGCAGGACTGACCACAGTAATAATTAAAGAGTGGAAAGAAAGAAAGTTGGTCGAGCAGCTGGCAACAGCAACTATGACTCTCTTAAGGCAGCCAAATGCCTCGTCACTCGGCGAAATTTATTTGAAAACTCGAGGAAATCGTCGTTGAAGTAACTCAGACAACGGTAACATGGACAGGTGGTGGCGTATCGCTTCTGCAGGACTGACCACAGTACGATTTAAAGGGAGGAAAGATTCAAAGAAGGGGGAGCAGCAGCCTGCAGTAACTATGACGCTCTTAAGGTAGCCAAATGCCTCGTCACTCGGCGAAATTTATTTGAAAACGCGAGGAAATCGTCGTTGAAGTAAATCAGACAACGGTAACATGCACAGGTGGTGGCGTATCGCTCTGCAGGACTGACCACAGTACGATTTAAAGGGAGGAAAGATTCAAAGAAGGGGGAGCAGCTGGCTGCAGTGACTATGACTCTCTTAAGGTAGCCAAATGCCTCGTCACTCGGCGAGATTTATTTGAAAACTCGAGGAAATCGACGTTGAAGTAAATCAGACAACGGTAACATGCACAGGTTGTGGCGTATCGCTCTGCAGGACTGACCACAGTACGATTTAAAGGGAGGAAAGATTCAAAGAAGGGGGAGCAGCTGGCTGCAGTAACTATGACGCTCTTAAGGTAGCCAAATGCCTCGTCACTCGGCGAAATTTATTTGAAAACGCGAGGAAATCGTCGTTGAAGTAAATCAGACAACGGTAACATGCACAGGTGGTGGCGTATCGCTCTGCAGGACTGACCACAGTACGATTTAAAGGGAGGAAAGATTCAAAGAAGGGGGAGCAGCTGGCTGCAGTAACTATGACTCTCTTAAGGTAGCCAAATGCCTCGTCACTCGGCGAAATTTATTTTAAAACTCGAGGAAATCGTTGTTGAAGTAACTCAGACAACGGTAACATGGACAGGTGGTGGCGTATTGCTTCTGCAGGACTGACCACAGTACGATTTAAAGGGAGGAAGGATTCAAAGAAGGGGGAGCAGCTGGCTGCAGTAACTATGACGCTTATAAGGTAGCCAAATGCCTCGTCATCCGGCGAGGTACATTTGCTAACTCGAGAGACTCGTAGTGGGAGTAACAGAGACGACGTTAACGTGGACATATAGTGGCACATCGGTTCTGTAGGACAGCCATAGCAAGAATGATAGAGAGAATGGGCTTAGAAAAGTGGGAGCAGCAGGCAGGGGTACTATGACTCCCTTAAGGTAGCCAAATGCCTCGTCACCATGTAAATTTTTTTTTGAAAACTCGAGGATATTTTCGTTAAGGTAGCTCAGACAACGTTAAGGTTTACATGTAGTGGCATATTGCTCCTGCAGGACTGACCACAGTAATAATTAAAGAGTGGAAAGAAAGAAAGTTGGTCGAGCAGCTGGCAGCAGCAACTATGACTCTCTTAAGGTAGCCAAATGCCTCGTCACTCGGCGAAATTTATTTGAAAACTCGAGGAAATCGTCGTTGAAGTAACTCAGACAACGGTAACATGGACAGGTGGTGGCGTATCGCTTCTGCAGGACTGGCCACAGTACGATTTAAAGGGAGGAAAGATTCAAAGAAGGGGGAGCAGCTGCCTGCAGTAACTATGACGCTCTTAAGGTAGCCAAATGCCTCGTCACTCGGCGAAATTTATTTGAAAACGCGAGGAAATCGTCGTTGAAGTAAATCAGACAACGGTAACATGCACAGGTGGTGGCGTATCGCTCTGCAGGACTGACCACAGTACGATTTAAAGGGAGGAAAGATTCAAAGAAGGGGGAGCAGCTGGCTGCAGTAACTATGACTCTCTTAAGGTAGCCAAATGCCTCGTCACTCGGCGAAATTTATTTTAAAACTCGAGGAAATCGTTGTTAAAGTAACTCAGACAACGGTAACATGGACAGGTGGTGGCGTATTGCTTCTGCAGGACTGACCACAGTACGATTTAAAGGGAGGAAGGATTCAAAGAAGGGGGAGCAGCTGGCTGCAGTAACTATGACGCTTATAAGGTAGCCAAATGCCTCGTCATCCGGCGAGGTACATTTGCTAACTCGAGAGACTCGTAGTGGGAGTAACAGAGACGACGTTAACGTGGACATATAGTGGCACATCGGTTCTGTAGGACAGCCATAGCAAGAATGATAGAGAGAATGGGCTTAGAAAAGTGGGAGCAGCAGGCAGGGGTACTATGACTCCCTTAAGGTAGCCAAATGCCTCGTCACCATGTAAATTTTTTTTTGAAAACTCGAGGATATTTTCGTTAAGGTAGCTCAGACAACGTTAAGGTTTACATGTAGTGGCATATTGCTCCTGCAGGACTGACCACAGTAATAATTAAAGAGTGGAAAGAAAGAAAGTTGGTCGAGCAGCTGGCAACAGCAACTATGACTCTCTTAAGGCAGCCAAATGCCTCGTCACTCGGCGAAATTTATTTGAAAACTCGAGGAAATCGTCGTTGAAGTAACTCAGACAACGGTAACATGGACAGGTGGTGGCGTATCGCTTCTGCAGGACTGACCACAGTACGATTTAAAGGGAGGAAAGATTCAAAGAAGGGGGAGCAGCTGCCTGCAGTAACTATGACGCTCTTAAGGTAGCCAAATGCCTCGTCACTCGGCGAAATTTATTTGAAAACGCGAGGAAATCGTCGTTGAAGTAAATCAGACAACGGTAACATGCACAGGTGGTGGCGTATCGCTCTGCAGGACTGACCACAGTACGATTTAAAGGGAGGAAAGATTCAAAGAAGGGGGAGCAGCTGGCTGCAGTAACTATGACTCTCTTAAGGTAGCCAAATGCCTCGTCACTCGGCGAGATTTATTTGAAAACTCGAGGAAATCGTCGTTGAAGTAAATCAGACAACGGTAACATGCACAGGTTGTGGCGTATCGCTCTGCAGGACTGACCACAGTACGATTTAAAGGGAGGAAAGATTCAAAGAAGGGGAAGCAGCTGGCTGCAGTGACTATGACTCTCTTAAGGTAGCCAAATGCCTCGTCACTCGGCGAAATTTATTTGAAAACTCGAGGAAATCGTTGTTGTGGTAACTCAGACAACGGTAACATGGACAGGTGGTGGCGTATCGCTTCTGCAGGACTAACCACAGTACGATTTAAAGGGAGGAAAGATTCAAAGAAGGGGGAGCAGCTGCCTGCAGTAACTATGACGCTCTTAAGGTAGCCAAATGCCTCGTCACTCGGCGAAATTTATTTGAAAACGCGAGGAAATCGTCGTTGAAGTAAATCAGACAACGGTAACATGCACAGGTGGTGGCGTATCGCTCTGCAGGACTGACCACAGTACGATTTAAAGGGAGGAAAGATTCAAAGAAGGGGGAGCAGCTGGCTGCAGTAACTATGACTCTCTTAAGGTAGCCAAATGCCTCGTCACTCGGCAAAATTTATTTTAAAACTCGAGGAAATCGTTGTTGAAGTAACTCAGACAACGGTAACATGGACAGGTGGTGGCGTGTTGCTTCTGCAGGACTGACCACAGTACGATTTAATGGGAGGAAGGATTCAAAGAAGGGGGAGCAGCTGGCTGCAGTAACTATGACGCTTATAAGGTAGCCAAATGCCTCGTCATCCGGCGAGGTACATATGCTAACTCGAGAGACTCGTAGTGGGAGTAACAGTGACGACGTTAACGTGGACATACAGTGGCACATCGGTTCCATAGGACAGGCCATACCAAGAATGATAGAGAGAATGGGCTTAGAAAAGTGGGAGCAGCAGGCAGGAGTACTATGACTCTCTTAAGGTAGCCAAATGAATCGTCACCATGTGAAATTTTTTGTTGAAAACTCGAGGATATCTTCGATAAGGTAGCTCATACAACGTTAAGGTTTACATGTAGTGGCATATTGCTCCTGCAGGACTGACCACAGTAATAATTAAAGAGTGGAAAGAAAGAAGGTAGGTCGAGCAGCTGGCTGCAGTAACTATGACTCTCTTAAGGTAGCCAAATGCCTCGTCACTCGGCGAAATTTATTTTAAAACTCGAGGAAATCGTTGTTAAAGTAACTCAGACAACGGTAACATGGACAGGTGGTGGCGTATCGCTTCTGCAGGACTAACCACAGTACGATTTAAAGGGAGGAAAGATTCAAAGAAGGGGGAGCAGCTGCCTGCAGTAACTATGACGCTCTTAAGGTAGCCAAATGCCTCGTCACTCGGCGAAATTTATTTGAAAACGCGAGGAAATCGTCGTTGAAGTAAATCAGACAACGGTAACATGCACAGGTGGTGGCGTATCGCTCTGCAGGACTGACCACAGTACGATTTAAAGGGAGGAAAGATTCAAAGAAGGGGGAGCAGCTGGCTGCAGTAACTATGACTCTCTTAAGGTAGCCAAATGCCTCGTCACTCGGCAAAATTTATTTTAAAACTCGAGGAAATCGTTGTTGAAGTAACTCAGACAACGGTAACATGGACAGGTGGTGGCGTATTGCTTCTGCAGGACTGACCACAGTACGATTTAATGGGAGGAAGGATTCAAAGAAGGGGGAGCAGCTGGCTGCAGTAACTATGACGCTTATAAGGTAGCCAAATGCCTCGACATCCGGCGAGGTACATATGCTAACTCGAGAGACTCGTAGTGGGAGTAACAGTGACGACGTTAACGTGGACATACAGTGGCACATCGGTTCCATAGGACAGGCCATACCAAGAATGATAGAGAGAATGGGCTTAGAAAAGTGGGAGCAGCAGGCAGGAGTACTATGACTCTCTTAAGGTAGCCAAATGAATCGTCACCATGTGAAATTTTTTGTTGAAAACTCGAGGATATCTTCGATAAGGTAGCTCATACAACGTTAAGGTTTACATGTAGTGGCATATTGCTCCTGCAGGACTGACCACAGTAATAATTAAAGAGTGGAAAGAAAGAAGGTAGGTCGAGCAGCTGGCTGCAGTAACTATGACTCTCTTAAGGTAGCCAAATGCCTCGTCACTCGGCGAAATTTATTTTAAAACTCGAGGAAATCGTTGTTAAAGTAACTCAGACAACGGTAACATGGACAGGTGGTGGCGTATTGCTTCTGCAGGACTGACCACAGTACGATTTAAAGGGAGGAAGGATTCAAAGAAGGGGGAGCAGCTGGCTGCAGTAACTATGACGCTTATAAGGTAGCCAAATGCCTCGTCATCCGGCGAGGTACATTTGCTAACTCGAGAGACTCGTAGTGGGAGTAACAGAGACGACGTTAACGTGGACATATAGTGGCACATCGGTTCTGTAGGACAGCCATAGCAAGAATGATAGAGAGAATGGGCTTAGAAAAGTGGGAGCAGCAGGCAGGGGTACTATGACTCCCTTAAGGTAGCCAAATGCCTCGTCACCATGTAAATTTTTTTTTGAAAACTCGAGGATATTTTCGTTAAGGTAGCTCAGACAACGTTAAGGTTTACATGTAGTGGCATATTGCTCCTGCAGGACTGACCACAGTAATAATTAAAGAGTGGAAAGAAAGAAAGTTGGTCGAGCAGCTGGCAACAGCAACTATGACTCTCTTAAGGCAGCCAAATGCCTCGTCACTCGGCGAAATTTATTTGAAAACTCGAGGAAATCGTCGTTGAAGTAACTCAGACAACGGTAACATGGACAGGTGGTGGCGTATCGCTTCTGCAGGACTGACCACAGTACGATTTAAAGGGAGGAAAGATTCAAAGAAGGGGGAGCAGCTGCCTGCAGTAACTATGACGCTCTTAAGGTAGCCAAATGCCTCGTCACTCGGCGAAATTTATTTGAAAACGCGAGGAAATCGTCGTTGAAGTAAATCAGACAACGGTAACATGCACAGGTGGTGGCGTATCGCTCTGCAGGACTGACCACAGTACGATTTAAAGGGAGGAAAGATTCAAAGAAGGGGGAGCAGCTGGCTGCAGTAACTATGACTCTCTTAAGGTAGCCAAATGCCTCGTCACTCGGCGAGATTTATTTGAAAACTCGAGGAAATCGTCGTTGAAGTAAATCAGACAACGGTAACATGCACAGGTTGTGGCGTATCGCTCTGCAGGACTGACCACAGTACGATTTAAAGGGAGGAAAGATTCAAAGAAGGGGAAGCAGCTGGCTGCAGTGACTATGACTCTCTTAAGGTAGCCAAATGCCTCGTCACTCGGCGAAATTTATTTGAAAACTCGAGGAAATCGTTGTTGTGGTAACTCAGACAACGGTAACATGGACAGGTGGTGGCGTATCGCTTCTGCAGGACTAACCACAGTACGATTTAAAGGGAGGAAAGATTCAAAGAAGGGGGAGCAGCTGCCTGCAGTAACTATGACGCTCTTAAGGTAGCCAAATGCCTCGTCACTCGGCGAAATTTATTTGAAAACGCGAGGAAATCGTCGTTGAAGTAAATCAGACAACGGTAACATGCACAGGTGGTGGCGTATCGCTCTGCAGGACTGACCACAGTTCGATTTAAAGGGAGGAAAGATTCAAAGAAGGGGGAGCAGCTGGCTGCAGTAACTATGACTCTCTTAAGGTAGCCAAATGCCTCGTCACTCGGCAAAATTTATTTTAAAACTCGAGGAAATCGTTGTTGAAGTAACTCAGACAACGGTAACATGGACAGGTGGTGGCGTATTGCTTCTGCAGGACTGACCACAGTACGATTTAATGGGAGGAAGGATTCAAAGAAGGGGGAGCAGCTGGCTGCAGTAACTATGACGCTTATAAGGTAGCCAAATGCCTCGTCATCCGGCGAGGTACATATGCTAACTCGAGAGACTCGTAGTGGGAGTAACAGTGACGACGTTAACGTGGACATACAGTGGCACATCGGTTCCATAGGACAGGCCATACCAAGAATGATAGAGAGAATGGGCTTAGAAAAGTGGGAGCAGCAGGCAGGAGTACTATGACTCTCTTAAGGTAGCCAAATGAATCGTCACCATGTGAAATTTTTTGTTGAAAACTCGAGGATATCTTCGATAAGGTAGCTCATACAACGTTAAGGTTTACATGTAGTGGCATATTGCTCCTGCAGGACTGACCACAGTAATAATTAAAGAGTGGAAAGAAAGAAGGTAGGTCGAGCAGCTGGCTGCAGTAACTATGACTCTCTTAAGGTAGCCAAATGCCTCGTCACTCGGCGAAATTTATTTTAAAACTCGAGGAAATCGTTGTTAAAGTAACTCAGACAACGGTAACATGGACAGGTGGTGGCGTATTGCTTCTGCAGGACTGACCACAGTACGATTTAAAGGGAGGAAGGATTCAAAGAAGGGGGAGCAGCTGGCTGCAGTAACTATGACGCTTATAAGGTAGCCAAATGCCTCGTCATCCGGCGAGGTACATTTGCTAACTCGAGAGACTCGTAGTGGGAGTAACAGAGACGACGTTAACGTGGACATATAGTGGCACATCGGTTCTGTAGGACAGCCATAGCAAGAATGATAGAGAGAATGGGCTTAGAAAAGTCGGAGCAGCAGGCAGGGGTACTATGACTCCCTTAAGGTAGCCAAATGCCTCGTCACCATGTAAATTTTTTTTTGAAAACTCGAGGATATTTTCGTTAAGGTAGCTCAGACAACGTTAAGGTTTACATGTAGTGGCATATTGCTCCTGCAGGACTGACCACAGTAATAATTAAAGAGTGGAAAGAAAGAAAGTTGGTCGAGCAGCTGGCAGCAGCAACTATGACTCTCTTAAGGCAGCCAAATGCCTCGTCACTCGGCGAAATTTATTTGAAAACTCGAGGAAATCGTCGTTGAAGTAACTCAGACAACGGTAACATGGACAGGTGGTGGCGTATCGCTTCTGCAGGACTGGCCACAGTACGATTTAAAGGGAGGAAAGATTCAAAGAAGGGGGAGCAGCTGCCTGCAGTAACTATGACGCTCTTAAGGTAGCCAAATGCCTCGTCACTCGGCGAAATTTATTTGAAAACGCGAGGAAATCGTCGTTGAAGTAAATCAGACAACGGTAACATGCACAGGTGGTGGCGTATCGCTCTGCAGGACTGACCACAGTACGATTTAAAGGGAGGAAAGATTCAAAGAAGGGGGAGCAGCTGGCTGCAGTAACTATGACTCTCTTAAGGTAGCCAAATGCCTCGTCACTCGGCGAAATTTATTTTAAAACTCGAGGAAATCGTTGTTAAAGTAACTCAGACAACGGTAACATGGACAGGTGGTGGCGTATTGCTTCTGCAGGACTGACCACAGTACGATTTAAAGGGAGGAAGGATTCAAAGAAGGGGGAGCAGCTGGCTGCAGTAACTATGACGCTTATAAGGTAGCCAAATGCCTCGTCATCCGGCGAGGTACATTTGCTAACTCGAGAGACTCGTAGTGGGAGTAACAGAGACGACGTTAACGTGGACATATAGTGGCACATCGGTTCTGTAGGACAGCCATAGCAAGAATGATAGAGAGAATGGGCTTAGAAAAGTGGGAGCAGCAGGCAGGGGTACTATGACTCCCTTAAGGTAGCCAAATGCCTCGTCACCATGTAAATTTTTTTTTGAAAACTCGAGGATATTTTCGTTAAGGTAGCTCAGACAACGTTAAGGTTTACATGTAGTGGCATATTGCTCCTGCAGGACTGACCACAGTAATAATTAAAGAGTGGAAAGAAAGAAAGTTGGTCGAGCAGCTGGCAGCAGCAACTATGACTCTCTTAAGGCAGCCAAATGCCTCGTCACTCGGCGAAATTTATTTGAAAACTCGAGGAAATCGACGTTGAAGTAACTCAGACAACGGTAACATGGACAGGTGGTGGCGTATCGCTTCTGCAGGACTGACCACAGTACGATTTAAAGGGAGGAAAGATTCAAAGAAGGGGGAGCAGCTGCCTGCAGTAACTATGACGCTCTTAAGGTAGCCAAATGCCTCGTCACTCGGCGAAATTTATTTGAAAACGCGAGGAAATCGTCGTTGAAGTAAATCAGACAACGGTAACATGCACAGGTGGTGGCGTATCGCTCTGCAGGACTGACCACAGTACGATTTAAAGGGAGGAAAGATTCAAAGAAGGGGGAGCAGCTGGCTGCAGTAACTATGACTCTCTTAAGGTAGCCAAATGCCTCGTCACTCGGCGAGATTTATTTGAAAACTCGAGGAAATCGTCGTTGAAGTAAATCAGACAACGGTAACATGCACAGGTTGTGGCGTATCGCTCTGCAGGACTGACCACAGTACGATTTAAAGGGAGGAAAGATTCAAAGAAGGGGGAGCAGCTGGCTGCAGTGACTATGACTCTCTTAAGGTAGCCAAATGCCTCGTCACTCGGCGAAATTTATTTGAAAACTCGAGGAAATCGTTGTTGTGGTAACTCAGACAACGGTAACATGGACAGGTGGTGGCGTATCGCTTCTGCAGGACTAACCACAGTACGATTTAAAGGGAGGAAAGATTCAAAGAAGGGGGAGCAGCTGCCTGCAGTAACTATGACGCTCTTAAGGTAGCCAAATGCCTCGTCACTCGGCGAAATTTATTTGAAAACGCGAGGAAATCGTCGTTGAAGTAAATCAGACAACGGTAACATGCACAGGTGGTGGCGTATCGCTCTGCAGGACTGACCACAGTACGATTTAAAGGGAGGAAAGATTCAAAGAAGGGGGAGCAGCTGGCTGCAGTAACTATGACTCTCTTAAGGTAGCCAAATGCCTCGTCACTCGGCAAAATTTATTTTAAAACTCGAGGAAATCGTTGTTGAAGTAACTCAGACAACGGTAACATGGACAGGTGGTGGCGTATTGCTTCTGCAGGACTGACCACAGTACGATTTAAAGGGAGGAAGGATTCAAAGAAGGGGGAGCAGCTGGCTGCAGTAACTATGACGCTTATAAGGTAGCCAAATGCCTCGTCATCCGGCGAGGTACATATGCTAACTCGAGAGAATCGTAGTGGGAGTAACAGTGACGACGTTAACGTGGACATACAGTGGCACATCGGTTCCATAGGACAGGCCATACCAAGAATGATAGAGAGAATGGGCTTAGAAAAGTGGGAGCAGCAGGCAGGAGTACTATGACTCTCTTAAGGTAGCCAAATGAATCGTCACCATGTGAAATTTTTTGTTGAAAACTCGAGGATATCTTCGATAAGGTAGCTCATACAACGTTAAGGTTTACATGTAGTGGCATATTGCTCCTGCAGGACTGACCACAGTAATAATTAAAGAGTGGAAAGAAAGAAGGTAGGTCGAGCAGCTGGCTGCAGTAACTATGACTCTCTTAAGGTAGCCAAATGCCTCGTCACTCGGCGAAATTTATTTTAAAACTCGAGGAAATCGTTGTTAAAGTAACTCAGACAACGGTAACATGGACAGGTGGTGGCGTATTGCTTCTGCAGGACTGACCACAGTACGATTTAAAGGGAGGAAGGATTCAAAGAAGGGGGAGCAGCTGGCTGCAGTAACTATGACGCTTATAAGGTAGCCAAATGCCTCGTCATCCGGCGAGGTACATTTGCTAACTCGAGAGACTCGTAGTGGGAGTAACAGAGACGACGTTAACGTGGACATATAGTGGCACATCGGTTCTGTAGGACAGCCATAGCAAGAATGATAGAGAGAATGGGCTTAGAAAAGTGGGAGCAGCAGGCAGGGGTACTATGACTCCCTTAAGGTAGCCAAATGCCTCGTCACCATGTAAATTTTTTTTTGAAAACTCGAGGATATTTTCGTTAAGGTAGCTCAGACAACGTTAAGGTTTACATGTAGTGGCATATTGCTCCTGCAGGACTGACCACAGTAATAATTAAAGAGTGGAAAGAAAGAAAGTTGGTCGAGCAGCTGGCAGCAGCAACTATGACTCTCTTAAGGCAGCCAAATGCCTCGTCACTCGGCGAAATTTATTTGAAAACTCGAGGAAATCGTCGTTGAAGTAACTCAGACAACGGTAACATGGACAGGTGGTGGCGTATCGCTTCTGCAGGACTGACCACAGTACGATTTAAAGGGAGGAAAGATTCAAAGAAGGGGGAGCAGCTGGCTGCAGTAACTATGACTCTCTTAAGGTAGCCAAATGCCTCGTCACTCGGCGAGATTTATTTGAAAACTCGAGGAAATCGTCGTTGAAGTAAATCAGACAACGGTAACATGCACAGGTTGTGGCGTATCGCTCTGCAGGACTGACCGCAGTACGATTTAAAGGGAGGAAAGATTCAAAGAAGGGGGAGCAGCTGCCTGCAGTAACTATGACGCTCTTAAGGTAGCCAAATGACTCGTCACTCGGCGAAATTTATTTGAAAACGCGAGGAAATCGTCGTTGAAGTAAATCAGACAACGGTAACATGCACAGGTGGTGGCGTATCGCTCTGCAGGACTGACCACAGTACGATTTAAAGGGAGGAAAGATTCAAAGAAGGGGGAGCAGCTGGCTGCAGTAACTATGACTCTCTTAAGGTAGCCAAATGCCTCGTCACTCGGCAAAATTTATTTTAAAACTCGAGGAAATCGTTGTTGAAGTAACTCAGACAACGGTAACATGGACAGGTGGTGGCGTATTGCTTCTGCAGGACTGACCACAGTACGATTTAAAGGGAGGAAGGATTCAAAGAAGGGGGAGCAGCTGGCTGCAGTAACTATGACGCTTATAAGGTAGCCAAATGCCTCGTCATCCGGCGAGGTACATTTGCTAACTCGAGAGACTCGTAGTGGGAGTAACAGAGACGACGTTAACGTGGACATATAGTGGCACATCGGTTCTGTAGGACAGCCATAGCAAGAATGATAGAGAGAATGGGCTTAGAAAAGTGGGAGCAGCAGGCAGGGGTACTATGACTCCCTTAAGGTAGCCAAATGCCTCGTCACCATGTAAATTTTTTTTTGAAAACTCGAGGATATTTTCGTTAAGGTAGCTCAGACAACGTTAAGGTTTACATGTAGTGGCATATTGCTCCTGCAGGACTGACCACAGTAATAATTAAAGAGTGGAAAGAAAGAAAGTTGGTCGAGCAGCTGGCAGCAGCAACTATGACTCTCTTAAGGCAGCCAAATGCCTTGTCACTCGGCGAAATTTATTTGAAAACTCGAGGAAATCGTCGTTGAAGTAACTCAGACAACGGTAACATGGACAGGTGGTGGCGTATCGCTTCTGCAGGACTGACCACAGTACGATTTAAAGGGAGGAAAGATTCAAAGAAGGGGGAGCAGCTGGCTGCAGTAACTATGACTCTCTTAAGGTAGCCAAATGCCTCGTCACTCGGCGAGATTTATTTGAAAACTCGAGGAAATCGTCGTTGAAGTAAATCAGACAACGGTAACATGCACAGGTTGTGGCGTATCGCTCTGCAGGACTGACCACAGTACGATTTAAAGGGAGGAAAGATTCAAAGAAGGGGGAGCAGCTGGCTGCAGTGACTATGACTCTCTTAAGGTAGCCAAATGCCTCGTCACTCGGCGAAATTTATTTGAAAACTCGAGGAAATCGTTGTTGTGGTAACTCAGACAACGGTAACATGGACAGGTGGTGGCGTATCGCTTCTGCAGGACTAACCACAGTACGATTTAAAGGGAGGAAAGATTCAAAGAAGGGGGAGCAGCTGCCTGCAGTAACTATGACGCTCTTAAGGTAGCCAAATGCCTCGTTACTCGGCGAAATTTATTTGAAAACGCGAGGAAATCGTCGTTGAAGTAAATCAGACAACGGTAACATGCACAGGTGGTGGCGTATCGCTCTGCAGGACTGACCACAGTACGATTTAAAGGGAGGAAAGATTTAAAGAAGGGGGAGCAGCTGGCTGCAGTAACTATGACTCTCTTAAGGTAGCCAAATGCCTCGTCACTCGGCAAAATTTATTTTAAAACTCGAGGAAATCGTTGTTGAAGTAACTCAGACAACGGTAACATGGACAGGTGGTGGCGTATTGCTTCTGCAGGACTGACCACAGTACGATTTAAAGGGAGGAAGGATTCAAAGAAGGGGGAGCAGCTGGCTGCAGTAACTATGACGCTTATAAGGTAGCCAAATGCCTCGTCATCCGGCGAGGTACATTTGCTAACTCGAGAGACTCGTAGTGGGAGTAACAGAGACGACGTTAACGTGGACATATAGTGGCACATCGGTTCTGTAGGACAGCCATAGCAAGAATGATAGAGAGAATGGGCTTAGAAAAGTGGGAGCAGCAGGCAGGGGTACTATGACTCCCTTAAGGTAGCCAAATGCCTCGTCACCATGTAAATTTTTTTTTGAAAACTCGAGGATATTTTCGTTAAGGTAGCTCAGACAACGTTAAGGTTTACATGTAGTGGCATATTGCTCCTGCAGGACTGACCACAGTAATAATTAAAGAGTGGAAAGAAAGAAAGTTGGTCGAGCAGCTGGCAGCAGCAACTATGACTCTCTTAAGGCAGCCAAATGCCTTGTCACTCGGCGAAATTTATTTGAAAACTCGAGGAAATCGTCGTTGAAGTAACTCAGACAACGGTAACATGGACAGGTGGTGGCGTATCGCTTCTGCAGGACTGACCACAGTACGATTTAAAGGGAGGAAAGATTCAAAGAAGGGGGAGCAGCTGGCTGCAGTAACTATGACTCTCTTAAGGTAGCCAAATGCCTCGTCACTCGGCGAGATTTATTTGAAAACTCGAGGAAATCGTCGTTGAAGTAAATCAGACAACGGTAACATGCACAGGTTGTGGCGTATCGCTCTGCAGGACTGACCACAGTACGATTTAAAGGGAGGAAAGATTCAAAGAAGGGGGAGCAGCTGGCTGCAGTGACTATGACTCTCTTAAGGTAGCCAAATGCCTCGTCACTCGGTGAAATTTATTTGAAAACTCGAGGAAATCGTTGTTGTGGTAACTCAGACAACGGTAACATGGACAGGTGGTGGCGTATCGCTTCTGCAGGACTAACCACAGTACGATTTAAAGGGAGGAAAGATTCAAAGAAGGGGGAGCAGCTGCCTGCAGTAACTATGACGCTCTTAAGGTAGCCAAATGCCTCGTTACTCGGCGAAATTTATTTGAAAACGCGAGGAAATCGTCGTTGAAGTAAATCAGACAACGGTAACATGCACAGGTGGTGGCGTATCGCTCTGCAGGACTGACCACAGTACGATTTAAAGGGAGGAAAGATTTAAAGAAGGGGGAGCAGCTGGCTGCAGTAACTATGACTCTCTTAAGGTAGCCAAATGCCTCGTCACTCGGCAAAATTTATTTTAAAACTCGAGGAAATCGTTGTTGAAGTAACTCAGACAACGGTAACATGGACAGGTGGTGGCGTATTGCTTCTGCAGGACTGACCACAGTACGATTTAAAGGGAGGAAGGATTCAAAGAAGGGGGAGCAGCTGGCTGCAGTAACTATGACGCTTATAAGGTAGCCAAATGCCTCGTCATCCGGCGAGGTACATATGCTAACTCGAGAGACTCGTAGTGGGAGTAACAGTGACGACGTTAACGTGGACATACAGTGGCACATCGGTTCCATAGGACAGGCCATACCAAGAATGATAGAGAGAATGGGCTTAGAAAAGTGGGAGCAGCAGGCAGGAGTACTATGACTCTCTTAAGGTAGCCAAATGAATCGTCACCATGTGAAATTTTTTGTTGAAAACTCGAGGATATCTTCGATAAGGTAGCTCATACAACGTTAAGGTTTACATGTAGTGGCATATTGCTCCTGCAGGACTGACCACAGTAATAATTAAAGAGTGGAAAGAAAGAAGGTAGGTCGAGCAGCTGGCAACAGTAACTATGACTCTCTTAAGGTAGCCAAATGCCTCGTCACTCGGAGAAATTTATTTTAAAACTCGAGGAAATCTTTGTTAAAGTAACTCAGACAACGGTAACATGGACAGGTGGTGGCGTATCGCTTCTGCAGGACTGGCCACAGTACGATTTAAAGGGAGGAAAGATTCAAAGAAGGGGGAGCAGCTGCCTGCAGTAACTATGACGCTCTTAAGGTAGCCAAATGCCTCGTCACTCGGCGAAATTTATTTGAAAACGCGAGGAAATCGTCGTTGAAGTAAATCAGACAACGGTAACATGCACAGGTGGTGGCGTATCGCTCTGCAGGACTGACCACAGTACGATTTAAAGGGAGGAAAGATTCAAAGAAGGGGGAGCAGCTGGCTGCAGTAACTATGACTCTCTTAAGGTAGCCAAATGCCTCGTCACTCGGCGAAATTTATTTTAAAACTCGAGGAAATCGTTGTTAAAGTAACTCAGACAACGGTAACATGGACAGGTGGTGGCGTATTGCTTCTGCAGGACTGACCACAGTACGATTTAAAGGGAGGAAGGATTCAAAGAAGGGGGAGCAGCTGGCTGCAGTAACTATGACGCTTATAAGGTAGCCAAATGCCTCGTCATCCGGCGAGGTACATTTGCTAACTCGAGAGACTCGTAGTGGGAGTAACAGAGACGACGTTAACGTGGACATATAGTGGCACATCGGTTCTGTAGGACAGCCATAGCAAGAATGATAGAGAGAATGGGCTTAGAAAAGTGGGAGCAGCAGGCAGGGGTACTATGACTCCCTTAAGGTAGCCAAATGGCTCGTCACCATGTAAATTTTTTTTTGAAAACTCGAGGATATTTTCGTTAAGGTAGCTCAGACAACGTTAAGGTTTACATGTAGTGGCATATTGCTCCTGCAGGACTGACCACAGTAATAATTAAAGAGTGGAAAGAAAGAAAGTTGGTCGAGCAGCTGGCAGCAGCAACTATGACTCTCTTAAGGCAGCCAAATGCCTCGTCACTCGGCGAAATTTATTTGAAAACTCGAGGAAATCGTCGTTGAAGTAACTCAGACAACGGTAACATGGACAGGTGGTGGCGTATCGCTTCTGCAGGACTGGCCACAGTACGATTTAAAGGGAGGAAAGATTCAAAGAAGGGGGAGCAGCTGCCTGCAGTAACTATGACGCTCTTAAGGTAGCCAAATGCCTCGTCACTCGGCGAAATTTATTTGAAAACGCGAGGAAATCGTCGTTGAAGTAAATCAGACAACGGTAACATGCACAGGTGGTGGCGTATCGCTCTGCAGGACTGACCACAGTACGATTTAAAGGGAGGAAAGATTCAAAGAAGGGGGAGCAGCTGGCTGCAGTAACTATGACTCTCTTAAGGTAGCCAAATGCCTCGTCACTCGGCGAAATTTATTTTAAAACTCGAGGAAATCGTTGTTAAAGTAACTCAGACAACGGTAACATGGACAGGTGGTGGCGTATTGCTTCTGCAGGACTGACCACAGTACGATTTAAAGGGAGGAAGGATTCAAAGAAGGGGGAGCAGCTGGCTGCAGTAACTATGACGCTTATAAGGTAGCCAAATGCCTCGTCATCCGGCGAGGTACATTTGCTAACTCGAGAGACTCGTAGTGGGAGTAACAGAGACGACGTTAACGTGGACATATAGTGGCACATCGGTTCTGTAGGACAGCCATAGCAAGAATGATAGAGAGAATGGGCTTAGAAAAGTGGGAGCAGCAGGCAGGGGTACTATGACTCCCTTAAGGTAGCCAAATGCCTCGTCACCATGTAAATTTTTTTTTGAAAACTCGAGGATATTTTCGTTAAGGTAGCTCAGACAACGTTAAGGTTTACATGTAGTGGCATATTGCTCCTGCAGGACTGACCACAGTAATAATTAAAGAGTGGAAAGAAAGAAAGTTGGTCGAGCAGCTGGCAGCAGCAACTATGACTCTCTTAAGGCAGCCAAATGCCTCGTCACTCGGCGAAATTTATTTGAAAACTCGAGGAAATCGTCGTTGAAGTAACTCAGACAACGGTAACATGGACAGGTGGTGGCGTATCGCTTCTGCAGGACTGACCACAGTACGATTTAAAGGGAGGAAAGATTCAAAGAAGGGGGAGCAGCTGCCTGCAGTAACTATGACGCTCTTAAGGTAGCCAAATGCCTCGTCACTCGGCGAAATTTATTTGAAAACGCGAGGAAATCGTCGTTGAAGTAAATCAGACAACGGTAACATGCACAGGTGGTGGCGTATCGCTCTGCAGGACTGACCACAGTACGATTTAAAGGGAGGAAAGATTCAAAGAAGGGGGAGCAGCTGGCTGCAGTAACTATGACTCTCTTAAGGTAGCCAAATGCCTCGTCACTCGGCGAGATTTATTTGAAAACTCGAGGAAATCGTCGTTGAAGTAAATCAGACAACGGTAACATGCACAGGTTGTGGCGTATCGCTCTGCAGGACTGACCACAGTACGATTTAAAGGGAGGAAAGATTCAAAGAAGGGGGAGCAGCTGGCTGCAGTGACTATGACTCTCTTAAGGTAGCCAAATGCCTCGTCACTCGGCGAAATTTATTTGAAAACTCGAGGAAATCGTTGTTGTGGTAACTCAGACAACGGTAACATGGACAGGTGGTGGCGTATCGCTTCTGCAGGACTAACCACAGTACGATTTAAAGGGAGGAAAGATTCAAAGAAGGGGGTGCAGCTGCCTGCAGTAACTATGACGCTCTTAAGGTAGCCAAATGCCTCGTCACTCGGCGAAATTTATTTGAAAACGCGAGGAAATCGTCGTTGAAGTAAATCAGACAACGGTAACATGCACAGGTGGTGGCGTATCGCTCTGCAGGACTGACCACAGTACGATTTAAAGGGAGGAAAGATTCAAAGAAGGGGGAGCAGCTGGCTGCAGTAACTATGACTCTCTTAAGGTAGCCAAATGCCTCGTCACTCGGCAAAATTTATTTTAAAACTCGAGGAAATCGTTGTTGAAGTAACTCAGACAACGGTAACATGGACAGGTGGTGGCGTATTGCTTCTGCAGGACTGACCACAGTACGATTTAAAGGGAGGAAGGATTCAAAGAAGGGGGAGCAGCTGGCTGCAGTAACTATGACGCTTATAAGGTAGCCAAATGCCTCGTCATCCGGCGAGGTACATATGCTAACTCGAGAGACTCGTAGTGGGAGTAACAGTGACGACGTTAACGTGGACATACAGTGGCACATCGGTTCCATAGGACAGGCCATACCAAGAATGATAGAGAGAATGGGCTTAGAAAAGTGGGAGCAGCAAGCAGGAGTACTATGACTCTCTTAAGGTAGCCAAATGAATCGTCACCATGTGAAATTTTTTGTTGAAAACTCGAGGGTATCTTCGATAAGGTAGCTCATACAACGTTAAGGTTTACATGTAGTGGCATATTGCTCCTGCAGGACTGACCACAGTAATAATTAAAGAGTGGAAAGAAAGAAGGTAGGTCGAGCAGCTGGCTGCAGTAACTATGACTCTCTTAAGGTAGCCAAATGCCTCGTCACTCGGCGAAATTTATTTTAAAACTCGAGGAAATCGTTGTTAAAGTAACTCAGACAACGGTAACATGGACAGGTGGTGGCGTATTGCTTCTGCAGGACTGACCACAGTACGATTTAAAGGGAGGAAGGATTCAAAGAAGGGGGAGCAGCTGGCTGCAGTAACTATGACGCTTATAAGGTAGCCAAATGCCTCGTCATCCGGCGAGGTACATTTGCTAACTCGAGAGACTCGTAGTGGGAGTAACAGAGACGACGTTAACGTGGACATATAGTGGCACATCGGTTCTGTAGGACAGCCATAGCAAGAATGATAGAGAGAATGGGCTTAGAAAAGTGGGAGCAGCAGGCAGGGGTACTATGACTCCCTTAAGGTAGCCAAATGGCTCGTCACCATGTAAATTTTTTTTTGAAAACTCGAGGATATTTTCGTTAAGGTAGCTCAGACAACGTTAAGGTTTACATGTAGTGGCATATTGCTCCTGCAGGACTGACCACAGTAATAATTAAAGAGTGGAAAGAAAGAAAGTTGGTCGAGCAGCTGGCAGCGGCAACTATGACTCTCTTAAGGCAGCCAAATGCCTCGTCACTCGGCGAAATTTATTTGAAAACTCGAGGAAATCGTCGTTGAAGTAACTCAGACAACGGTAACATGGACAGGTGGTGGCGTATCGCTTCTGCAGGACTGACCACAGTACGATTTAAAGGGAGGAAAGATTCGAAGAAGGGGGAGCAGCTGGCTGCAGTAACTATGACTCTCTTAAGGTAGCCAAATGCCTCGTCACTCGGCGAGATTTATTTGAAAACTCGAGGAAATCGTCGTTGAAGTAAATCAGACAACGGTAACATGCACAGGTTGTGGCGTATCGCTCTGCAGGACTGACCACAGTACGATTTAAAGGGAGGAAAGATTCAAAGAAGGGGGAGCAGCTGCCTGCAGTAACTATGACGCTCTTAAGGTAGCCAAATGCCTCGTCACTCGGCGAAATTTATTTGAAAACGCGAGGAAATCGTCGTTGAAGTAAATCAGACAACGGTAACATGCACAGGTGGTGGCGTATCGCTCTGCAGGACTGACCACAGTACGATTTAAAGGGAGGAAAGATTCAAAGAAGGGGGAGCAGCTGGCTGCAGTAACTATGACTCTCTTAAGGTAGCCAAATGCCTCGTCACTCGGCAAAATTTATTTTAAAACTCGAGGAAATCGTTGTTGAAGTAACTCAGACAACGGTAACATGGACAGGTGGTGGCGTATTGCTTCTGCAGGACTGACCACAGTACGATTTAAAGGGAGGAAGGATTCAAAGAAGGGGGAGCAGCTGGCTGCAGTAACTATGACGCTTATAAGGTAGCCAAATGCCTCGTCATCCGGCGAGGTACATATGCTAACTCGAGAGACTCGTAGTGGGAGTAACAGTGACGACGTTAACGTGGACATACAGTGGCACATCGGTTCCATAGGACAGGCCATACCAAGAATGATAGAGAGAATGGGCTTAGAAAAGTGGGAGCAGCAGGCAGGAGTACTATGACTCTCTTAAGGTAGCCAAATGAATCGTCACCATGTGAAATTTTTTGTTGAAAACTCGAGGATATCTTCGATAAGGTAGCTCATACAACGTTAAGGTTTACATGTAGTGGCATATTGCTCCTGCAGGACTGACCACAGTAATAATTAAAGAGTGGAAAGAAAGAAGGTAGGTCGAGCAGCTGGCAACAGTAACTATGACTCTCTTAAGGTAGCCAAATGCCTCGTCACTCGGAGAAATTTATTTGAAAACTCGAGGAAATCTTTGTTAAAGTAACTCAGACAACGGTAACATGGACAGGTGGTGGCGTATCGCTTCTGCAGGACTGGCCACAGTACGATTTAAAGGGAGGAAAGATTCAAAGAAGGGGGAGCAGCTGCCTGCAGTAACTATGACGCTCTTAAGGTAGCCAAATGCCTCGTCACTCGGCGAAATTTATTTGAAAACGCGAGGAAATCGTCGTTGAAGTAAATCAGACAACGGTAACATGCACAGGTGGTGGCGTATCGCTCTGCAGGACTGACCACAGTACGATTTAAAGGGAGGAAAGATTCAAAGAAGGGGGAGCAGCTGGCTGCAGTAACTATGACTCTCTTAAGGTAGCCAAATGCCTCGTCACTCGGCGAAATTTATTTTAAAACTCGAGGAAATCGTTGTTAAAGTAACTCAGACAACGGTAACATGGACAGGTGGTGGCGTATTGCTTCTGCAGGACTGACCACAGTACGATTTAAAGGGAGGAAGGATTCAAAGAAGGGGGAGCAGCTGGCTGCAGTAACTATGACGCTTATAAGGTAGCCAAATGCCTCGTCATCCGGCGAGGTACATTTGCTAACTCGAGAGACTCGTAGTGGGAGTAACAGAGACGACGTTAACGTGGACATATAGTGGCACATCGGTTCTGTAGGACAGCCATAGCAAGAATGATAGAGAGAATGGGCTTAGAAAAGTGGGAGCAGCAGGCAGGGGTACTATGACTCCCTTAAGGTAGCCAAATGCCTCGTCACCATGTAAATTTTTTTTTGAAAACTCGAGGATATTTTCGTTAAGGTAGCTCAGACAACGTTAAGGTTTACATGTAGTGGCATATTGCTCCTGCAGGACTGACCACAGTAATAATTAAAGAGTGGAAAGAAAGAAAGTTGGTCGAGCAGCTGGCAGCAGCAACTATGACTCTCTTAAGGCAGCCAAATGCCTCGTCACTCGGCGAAATTTATTTGAAAACTCGAGGAAATCGTCGTTGAAGTAACTCAGACAACGGTAACATGGACAGGTGGTGGCGTATCGCTTCTGCAGGACTGACCACAGTACGATTTAAAGGGAGGAAAGATTCAAAGAAGGGGGAGCAGCTGGCTGCAGTAACTATGACACTCTTAAGGTAGCCAAATGCCTCGTCACTCGGCGAGATTTATTTGAAAACTCGAGGAAATCGTCGTTGAAGTAAATCAGACAACGGTAACATGCACAGGTCGTGGCGTATCGCTCTGCAGGACTGACCACAGTACGATTTAAAGGGAGGAAAGATTCAAAGAAGGGGGAGCAGCTGGCTGCAGTGACTATGACTCTCTTAAGGTAGCCAAATGCCTCGTCACTCGGCGAAATTTATTTGAAAACTCGAGGAAATCGTTGTTGTGGTAACTCAGACAACGGTAACATGGACAGGTGGTGGCGTATCGCTTCTGCAGGACTAACCACAGTACGATTTAAAGGGAGGAAAGATTCAAAGAAGGGGGAGCAGCTGCCTGCAGTAACTATGACGCTCTTAAGGTAGCCAAATGCCTCGTTACTCGGCGAAATTTATTTGAAAACGCGAGGAAATCGTCGTTGAAGTAAATCAGACAACGGTAACATGCACAGGTGGTGGCGTATCGCTCTGCAGGACTGACCACAGTACGATTTAAAGGGAGGAAAGATTCAAAGAAGGGGGAGCAGCTGGCTGCAGTAACTATGACTCTCTTAAGGTAGCCAAATGCCTCGTCACTCGGCAAAATTTATTTTAAAACTCGAGGAAATCGTTGTTGAAGTAACTCAGACAACGGTAACATGGACAGGTGGTGGCGTATTGCTTCTGCAGGACTGACCACAGTACGATTTAAAGGGAGGAAGGATTCAAAGAAGGGGGAGCAGCTGGCTGCAGTAACTATGACGCTTATAAGGTAGCCAAATGCCTCGTCATCCGGCGAGGTACATATGCTAACTCGAGAGACTCGTAGTGGGAGTAACAGTGACGACGTTAACGTGGACATACAGTGGCACATCGGTTCCATAGGACAGGCCATACCAAGAATGATAGAGAGAATGGGCTTAGAAAAGTGGGAGCAGCAGGCAGGAGTACTATGACTCTCTTAAGGTAGCCAAATGAATCGTCACCATGTGAAATTTTTTGTTGAAAACTCGAGGATATCTTCGATAAGGTAGCTCATACAACGTTAAGGTTTACATGTAGTGGCATATTGCTCCTGCAGGACTGACCACAGTAATAATTAAAGAGTGGAAAGAAAGAAGGTAGGTCGAGCAGCTGGCAACAGTAACTATGACTCTCTTAAGGTAGCCAAATGCCTCGTCACTCGGAGAAATTTATTTGAAAACTCGAGGAAATCTTTGTTAAAGTAACTCAGACAACGGTAACATGGACAGGTGGTGGCGTATCGCTTCTGCAGGACTGGCCACAGTACGATTTAAAGGGAGGAAAGATTCAAAGAAGGGGGAGCAGCTGCCTGCAGTAACTATGACGCTCTTAAGGTAGCCAAATGCCTCGTCACTCGGCGAAATTTATTTGAAAACGCGAGGAAATCGTCGTTGAAGTAAATCAGACAACGGTAACATGCACAGGTGGTGGCGTATCGCTCTGCAGGACTGACCACAGTACGATTTAAAGGGAGGAAAGATTCAAAGAAGGGGGAGCAGCTGGCTGCAGTAACTATGACTCTCTTAAGGTAGCCAAATGCCTCGTCACTCGGCGAAATTTATTTTAAAACTCGAGGAAATCGTTGTTAAAGTAACTCAGACAACGGTAACATGGACAGGTGGTGGCGTATTGCTTCTGCAGGACTGACCACAGTACGATTTAAAGGGAGGAAGGATTCAAAGAAGGGGGAGCAGCTGGCTGCAGTAACTATGACGCTTATAAGGTAGCCAAATGCCTCGTCATCCGGCGAGGTACATTTGCTAACTCGAGAGACTCGTAGTGGGAGTAACAGAGACGACGTTAACGTGGACATATAGTGGCACATCGGTTCTGTAGGACAGCCATAGCAAGAATGATAGAGAGAATGGGCTTAGAAAAGTGGGAGCAGCAGGCAGGGGTACTATGACTCCCTTAAGGTAGCCAAATGCCTCGTCACCATGTAAATTTTTTTTTGAAAACTCGAGGATATTTTCGTTAAGGTAGCTCAGACAACGTTAAGGTTTACATGTAGTGGCATATTGCTCCTGCAGGACTGACCACAGTAGTAATTAAAGAGTGGAAAGAAAGAAAGTTGGTCGAGCAGCTGGCAGCAGCAACTATGACTCTCTTAAGGCAGCCAAATGCCTCGTCACTCGGCGAAATTTATTTGAAAACTCGAGGAAATCGTCGTTGAAGTAACTCAGACAACGGTAACATGGACAGGTGGTGGCGTATCGCTTCTGCAGGACTGGCCACAGTACGATTTAAAGGGAGGAAAGATTCAAAGAAGGGGGAGCAGCTGCCTGCAGTAACTATGACGCTCTTAAGGTAGCCAAATGCCTCGTCACTCGGCGAAATTTATTTGAAAACGCGAGGAAATCGTCGTTGAAGTAAATCAGACAACGGTAACATGCACAGGTGGTGGCGTATCGCTTCTGCAGGACTGACCACAGTACGATTTAAAGGGAGGAAAGATTCAAAGAAGGGGGAGCAGCTGGCTGCAGTAACTATGACACTCTTAAGGTAGCCAAATGCCTCGTCACTCGGCGAGATTTATTTGAAAACTCGAGGAAATCGTCGTTGAAGTAAATCAGACAACGGTAACATGCACAGGTCGTGGCGTATCGCTCTGCAGGACTGACCACAGTACGATTTAAAGGGAGGAAAGATTCAAAGAAGGGGGAGCAGCTGGCTGCAGTGACTATGACTCTCTTAAGGTAGCCAAATGCCTCGTCACTCGGCGAAATTTATTTGAAAACTCGAGGAAATCGTTGTTGTGGTAACTCAGACAACGGTAACATGGACAGGTGGTGGCGTATCGCTTCTGCAGGACTAACCACAGTACGATTTAAAGGGAGGAAAGATTCAAAGAAGGGGGAGCAGCTGCCTGCAGTAACTATGACGCTCTTAAGGTAGCCAAATGCCTCGTTACTCGGCGAAATTTATTTGAAAACGCGAGGAAATCGTCGTTGAAGTAAATCAGACAACGGTAACATGCACAGGTGGTGGCGTATCGCTCTGCAGGACTGACCACAGTACGATTTAAAGGGAGGAAAGATTCAAAGAAGGGGGAGCAGCTGGCTGCAGTAACTATGACTCTCTTAAGGTAGCCAAATGCCTCGTCACTCGGCAAAATTTATTTTAAAACTCGAGGAAATCGTTGTTGAAGTAACTCAGACAACGGTAACATGGACAGGTGGTGGCGTATTGCTTCTGCAGGACTGACCACAGTACGATTTAAAGGGAGGAAGGATTCAAAGAAGGGGGAGCAGCTGGCTGCAGTAACTATGACGCTTATAAGGTAGCCAAATGCCTCGTCATCCGGCGAGGTACATATGCTAACTCGAGAGACTCGTAGTGGGAGTAACAGTGACGACGTTAACGTGGACATACAGTGGCACATCGGTTCCATAGGACAGGCCATACCAAGAATGATAGAGAGAATGGGCTTAGAAAAGTGGGAGCAGCAGGCAGGAGTACTATGACTCTCTTAAGGTAGCCAAATGAATCGTCACCATGTGAAATTTTTTGTTGAAAACTCGAGGATATCTTCGATAAGGTAGCTCATACAACGTTAAGGTTTACATGTAGTGGCATATTGCTCCTGCAGGACTGACCACAGTAATAATTAAAGAGTGGAAAGAAAGAAGGTAGGTCGAGCAGCTGGCAACAGTAACTATGACTCTCTTAAGGTAGCCAAATGCCTCGTCACTCGGAGAAATTTATTTGAAAACTCGAGGAAATCTTTGTTAAAGTAACTCAGACAACGGTAACATGGACAGGTGGTGGCGTATCGCTTCTGCAGGACTGGCCACAGTACGATTTAAAGGGAGGAAAGATTCAAAGAAGGGGGAGCAGCTGCCTGCAGTAACTATGACGCTCTTAAGGTAGCCAAATGCCTCGTCACTCGGCGAAATTTATTTGAAAACGCGAGGAAATCGTCGTTGAAGTAAATCAGACAACGGTAACATGCACAGGTGGTGGCGTATCGCTCTGCAGGACTGACCACAGTACGATTTAAAGGGAGGAAAGATTCAAAGAAGGGGGAGCAGCTGGCTGCAGTAACTATGACTCTCTTAAGGTAGCCAAATGCCTCGTCACTCGGCGAAATTTATTTTAAAACTCGAGGAAATCGTTGTTAAAGTAACTCAGACAACGGTAACATGGACAGGTGGTGGCGTATTGCTTCTGCAGGACTGACCACAGTACGATTTAAAGGGAGGAAGGATTCAAAGAAGGGGGAGCAGCTGGCTGCAGTAACTATGACGCTTATAAGGTAGCCAAATGCCTCGTCATCCGGCGAGGTACATTTGCTAACTCGAGAGACTCGTAGTGGGAGTAACAGAGACGACGTTAACGTGGACATATAGTGGCACATCGGTTCTGTAGGACAGCCATAGCAAGAATGATAGAGAGAATGGGCTTAGAAAAGTGGGAGCAGCAGGCAGGGGTACTATGACTCCCTTAAGGTAGCCAAATGCCTCGTCACCATGTAAATTTTTTTTTGAAAACTCGAGGATATTTTCGTTAAGGTAGCTCAGACAACGTTAAGGTTTACATGTAGTGGCATATTGCTCCTGCAGGACTGACCACAGTAGTAATTAAAGAGTGGAAAGAAAGAAAGTTGGTCGAGCAGCTGGCAGCAGCAACTATGACTCTCTTAAGGCAGCCAAATGCCTCGTCACTCGGCGAAATTTATTTGAAAACTCGAGGAAATCGTCGTTGAAGTAACTCAGACAACGGTAACATGGACAGGTGGTGGCGTATCGCTTCTGCAGGACTGGCCACAGTACGATTTAAAGGGAGGAAAGATTCAAAGAAGGGGGAGCAGCTGCCTGCAGTAACTATGACGCTCTTAAGGTAGCCAAATGCCTCGTCACTCGGCGAAATTTATTTGAAAACGCGAGGAAATCGTCGTTGAAGTAAATCAGACAACGGTAACATGCACAGGTGGTGGCGTATCGCTCTGCAGGACTGACCACAGTACGATTTAAAGGGAGGAAAGATTCAAAGAAGGGGGAGCAGCTGGCTGCAGTAACTATGACTCTCTTAAGGTAGCCAAATGCCTCGTCACTCGGCGAGATTTATTTGAAAACTCGAGGAAATCGTCGTTGAAGTAAATCAGACAACGGTAACATGCACAGGTTGTGGCGTATCGCTCTGCAGGACTGACCACAGTACGATTTAAAGGGAGGAAAGATTCAAAGAAGGGGGAGCAGCTGGCTGCAGTGACTATGACTCTCTTAAGGTAGCCAAATGCCTCGTCACTCGGCGAAATTTATTTGAAAACTCGAGAAAATCGTTGTTGTGGTAACTCAGACAACGGTAACATGGACAGGTGGTGGCGTATCGCTTCTGCAGGACTGACCACAGTACGATTTAAAGGGAGGAAAGTTTCAAAGAAGGGGGAGCAGCTGCCTGCAGTAACTATGACGCTCTTAAGGTAGCCAAATGCCTCGTCACTCGGCGAAATTTATTTTAAAACGCGAGGAAATCGTCGTTGAAGTAAATCAGACAACGGTAACATGCACAGGTGGTGGCGTATCGCTCTGCAGGACTGACCACAGTACGATTTAAAGGGAGGAAAGATTCAAAGAAGGGGGAGCAGCTGGCTGCAGTAACTATGACTCTCTTAAGGTAGCCAAATGCCTCGTCACTCGGCAAAATTTATTTTAAAACTCGAGGAAATCGTTGTTGAAGTAACTCAGACAACGGTAACATGGACAGGTGGTGGCGTATTGCTTCTGCAGGACTGACCACAGTACGATTTAAAGGGAGGAAGGATTCAAAGAAGGGGGAGCAGCTGGCTGCAGTAACTATGACGCTTATAAGGTAGCCAAATGCCTCGTCATCCGGCGAGGTACATATGCTAACTCGAGAGACTCGTAGTGGGAGTAACAGTGACGACGTTAACGTGGACATACAGTGGCACATCGGTTCCATAGGACAGGCCATACCAAGAATGATAGAGAGAATGGGCTTAGAAAAGTGGGAGCAGCAGGCAGGAGTACTATGACTCTCTTAAGGTAGCCAAATGAATCGTCACCATGTGAAATTTTTTGTTGAAAACTCGAGGATATCTTCGATAAGGTAGCTCATACAACGTTAAGGTTTACATGTAGTGGCATATTGCTCCTGCAGGACTGACCACAGTAATAATTAAAGAGTGGAAAGAAAGAAGGTAGGTCGAGCAGCTGGCAACAGTAACTATGACTCTCTTAAGGTAGCCAAATGCCTCGTCACTCGGAGAAATTTATTTGAAAACTCGAGGAAATCTTTGTTAAAGTAACTCAGACAACGGTAACATGGACAGGTGGTGGCGTATCGCTTCTGCAGGACTGGCCACAGTACGATTTAAAGGGAGGAAAGATTCAAAGAAGGGGGAGCAGCTGCCTGCAGTAACTATGACGCTCTTAAGGTAGCCAAATGCCTCGACACTCGGCGAAATTTATTTGAAAACGCGAGGAAATCGTCGTTGAAGTAAATCAGACAACGGTAACATGCACAGGTGGTGGCGTATCGCTCTGCAGGACTGACCACAGTACGATTTAAAGGGAGGAAAGATTCAAAGAAGGGGGAGCAGCTGGCTGCAGTAACTATGACTCTCTTAAGGTAGCCAAATGCCTCGTCACTCGGCGAAATTTATTTTAAAACTCGAGGAAATCGTTGTTGAAGTAACTCAGACAACGGTAACATGGACAGGTGGTGGCGTATCGCTTCTGCAGGACTGTACACAGTACGATTTAAAGGGAGGAAGGATTCAAAGAAGGGGGAGCAGCTGGCTGCTGTAACTATGACGCTTATGAGGTAGCCAAATGCCTCGTCATCCGGCGAGGTACATTTGCTAACTCGAGAGACTCGTAGTGGGAGTAACAGAGACGACGTTAACGTGGACATATAGTGGCACATCGGTTCTGTAGGACAGCCATAGCAAGAATGATAGAGAGAATGGGCTTAGAAAAGTGGGAGCAGCAGGCAGGGGTACTATGACTCCCTTAAGGTAGCCAAATGCCTCGTCACCATGTAAATTTTTTTTTGAAAACTCGAGGATATTTTCGTTAAGGTAGCTCAGACAACGTTAAGGTTTACATGTAGTGGCATATTGCTCCTGCAGGACTGACCACAGTAATAATTAAAGAGTGGAAAGAAAGAAAGTTGGTCGAGCAGCTGGCAGCAGCAACTGTGACTCTCTTAAGGCAGCCAAATGCCTCGTCACTCGGCGAAATTTATTTGAAAACTCGAGGAAATCGTCGTTGAAGTAACTCAGACAACGGTAACATGGACAGGTGGTGGCGTATCGCTTCTGCAGGACTGACCACAGTACGATTTAAAGGGAGGAAAGATTCAAAGAAGGGGGAGCAGCTGCCTGCAGTAACTATGACGCTCTTAAGGTAGCCAAATGCCTCGTCACTCGGCGAAATTTATTTGAAAACGCGAGGAAATCGTCGTTGAAGTAAATCAGACAACGGTAACATGCACAGGTGGTGGCGTATCGCTCTGCAGGACTGACCACAGTACGATTTAAAGGGAGGAAAGATTCAAAGAAGGGGGAGCAGCTGGCTGCAGTAACTATGACTCTCTTAAGGTAGCCAAATGCCTCGTCACTCGGCGAGATTTATTTGAAAACTCGAGGAAATCGTCGTTGAAGTAAATCAGACAACGGTAACATGCACAGGTTGTGGCGTATCGCTCTGCAGGACTGACCACAGTACGATTTAAAGGGAGGAAAGATTCAAAGAAGGGGGAGCAGCTGGCTGCAGTGACTATGACTCTCTTAAGGTAGCCAAATGCCTCGTCACTCGGCGAAATTTATTTGAAAACTCGAGGAAATCGTTGTTGTGGTAACTCAGACAACGGTAACATGGACAGGTGGTGGCGTATCGCTTCTGCAGGACTGACCACAGTACGATTTAAAGGGAGGAAAGATTCAAAGAAGGGGGAGCAGCTGCCTGCAGTAACTATGACGCTCTTAAGGTAGCCAAATGCCTCGTCACTCGGCGAAATTTATTTTAAAACGCGAGGAAATCGTCGTTGAAGTAAATCAGACAACGGTAACATGCACAGGTGGTGGCGTATCGCTCTGCAGGACTGACCACAGTACGATTTAAAGGGAGGAAAGATTCAAAGAAGGGGGAGCAGCTGGCTGCAGTAACTATGACTCTCTTAAGGTAGCCAAATGCCTCGTCACTCGGCAAAATTTATTTTAAAACTCGAGGAAATCGTTGTTGAAGTAACTCAGACAACGGTAACATGGACAGGTGGTGGCGTATTGCTTCTGCAGGACTGACCACAGTACGATTTAAAGGGAGGAAGGATTCAAAGAAGGGGGAGCAGCTGGCTGCAGTAACTATGACGCTTATAAGGTAGCCAAATGCCTCGTCATCCGGCGAGGTACATATGCTAACTCGAGAGACTCGTAGTGGGAGTAACAGTGACGACGTTAACGTGGACATACAGTGGCACATCGGTTCCATAGGACAGGCCATACCAAGAATGATAGAGAGAATGGGCTTAGAAAAGTGGGAGCAGCAGGCAGGAGTACTATGACTCTCTTAAGGTAGCCAAATGAATCGTCACCATCTGAAATTTTTTGTTGAAAACTCGAGGATATCTTCGATAATATAGCTCATACAACGTTAAGGTTTACATGTAGTGGCATATTGCGCCTGCAGGACTGACCACAGTAATAATTAAAGAGTGGAAAGAAAGAAGGTAGGTCGAGCAGCTGGCAACAGTAACTATGACTCTCTTAAGGTAGCCAAATGCCTCGTCACTCGGAGAAATTTATTTGAAAACTCGAGGAAATCTTTGTTAAAGTAACTCAGACAACGGTAACATGGACAGGTGGTGGCGTATCGCTTCTGCAGGACTGGCCACAGTACGATTTAAAGGGAGGAAAGATTCAAAGAAGGGGGAGCAGCTGCCTGCAGTAACTATGACGCTCTTAAGGTAGCCAAATGCCTCGTCACTCGGCGAAATTTATTTGAAAACGCGAGGAAATCGTCGTTGAAGTAAATCAGACAACGGTAACATGCACAGGTGGTGGCGTATCGCTCTGCAGGACTGACCACAGTACGATTTAAAGGGAGGAAAGATTCAAAGAAGGGGGAGCAGCTGGCTGCAGTAACTATGACTCTCTTAAGGTAGCCAAATGCCTCGTCACTCGGCGAAATTTATTTTAAAACTCGAGGAAATCGTTGTTGAAGTAACTCAGACAACGGTAACATGGACAGGTGGTGGCGTATCGCTTCTGCAGGACTGTACACAGTACGATTTAAAGGGAGGAAGGATTCAAAGAAGGGGGAGCAGCTGGCTGCTGTAACTATGACGCTTATGAGGTAGCCAAATGCCTCGTCATCCGGCGAGGTACATTTGCTAACTCGAGAGACTCGTAGTGGGAGTAACAGAGACGACGTTAACGTGGACATATAGTGGCACATCGGTTCTGTAGGACAGCCATAGCAAGAATGATAGAGAGAATGGGCTTAGAAAAGTGGGAGCAGCAGGCAGGGGTACTATGACTCCCTTAAGGTAGCCAAATGCCTCGTCACCATGTAAATTTTTTTTTGAAAACTCGAGGATATTTTCGTTAAGGTAGCTCAGACAACGTTAAGGTTTACATGTAGTGGCATATTGCTCCTGCAGGACTGACCACAGTAATAATTAAAGAGTGGAAAGAAAGAAAGTTGGTCGAGCAGCTGGCAGCAGCAACTATGACTCTCTTAAGGCAGCCAAATGCCTCGTCACTCGGCGAAATTTATTTGAAAACTCGAGGAAATCGTCGTTGAAGTAACTCAGACAACGGTAACATGGACAGGTGGTGGCGTATCGCTTCTGCAGGACTGACCACAGTACGATTTAAAGGGAGGAAAGATTCAAAGAAGGGGGAGCAGCTGGCTGCAGTAACTATGACTCTCTTAAGGTAGCCAAATGCCTCGTCACTCGGCGAGATTTATTTGAAAACTCGAGGAAATCGTCGTTGAAGTAAATCAGACAACGGTAACATGCACAGGTTGTGGCGTATCGCTCTGCAGGACTGACCACAGTACGATTTAAAGGGAGGAAAGATTCAAAGAAGGGGGAGCAGCTGGCTGCAGTAACTATGACTCTCTTAAGGTAGCCAAATGCCTCGTCACTCGGCGAAATTTATTTGAAAACTCGAGGAAATCGTTGTTGTGGTAACTCAGACAACGGTAACATGGACAGGTGGTGGCGTATCGCTTCTGCAGGACTGACCACAGTACGATTTAAAGGGAGGAAAGATTCAAAGAAGGGGGAGCAGCTGCCTGCAGTAACTATGACGCTCTTAAGGTAGCCAAATGCCTCGTCACTCGGCGAAATTTATTTTAAAACGCGAGGAAATCGTCGTTGAAGTAAATCAGACAACGGTAACATGCACAGGTGGTGGCGTATCGCTCTGCAGGACTGACCACAGTACGATTTAAAGGGAGGAAAGATTCAAAGAAGGGGGAGCAGCTGGCTGCAGTAACTATGACTCTCTTAAGGTAGCCAAATGCCTCGTCACTCGGCAAAATTTATTTTAAAACTCGAGGAAATCGTTGTTGAAGTAACTCAGACAACGGTAACATGGACAGGTGGTGGCGTATTGCTTCTGCAGGACTGACCACAGTACGATTTAAAGGGAGGAAGGATTCAAAGAAGGGGGAGCAGCTGGCTGCAGTAACTATGACGCTTATAAGGTAGCCAAATGCCTCGTCATCCGGCGAGGTACATATGCTAACTCGAGAGACTCGTAGTGGGAGTAACAGTGACGACGTTAACGTGGACATACAGTGGCACATCGGTTCCATAGGACAGGCCATACCAAGAATGATAGAGAGAATGGGCTTAGAAAAGTGGGAGCAGCAGGCAGGAGTACTATGACTCTCTTAAGGTAGCCAAATGAATCGTCACCATGTGAAATTTTTTGTTGAAAACTCGAGGATATCTTCGATAAGGTAGCTCATACAACGTTAAGGTTTACATGTAGTGGCATATTGCTCCTGCAGGACTGACCACAGTAATAATTAAAGAGTGGAAAGAAAGAAGGTAGGTCGAGCAGCTGGCAACAGTAACTATGACTCTCTTAAGGTAGCCAAATGCCTCGTCACTCGGAGAAATTTATTTGAAAACTCGAGGAAATCTTTGTTAAAGTAACTCAGACAACGGTAACATGGACAGGTGGTGGCGTATCGCTTCTGCAGGACTGGCCACAGTACGATTTAAAGGGAGGAAAGATTCAAAGAAGGGGGAGCAGCTGCCTGCAGTAACTATGACGCTCTTAAGGTAGCCAAATGCCTCGACACTCGGCGAAATTTATTTGAAAACGCGAGGAAATCGTCGTTGAAGTAAATCAGACAACGGTAACATGCACAGGTGGTGGCGTATCGCTCTGCAGGACTGACCACAGTACGATTTAAAGGGAGGAAAGATTCAAAGAAGGGGGAGCAGCTGGCTGCAGTAACTATGACTCTCTTAAGGTAGCCAAATGCCTCGTCACTCGGCGAGATTTATTTGAAAACTCGAGGAAATCGTCGTTGAAGTAAATCAGACAACGGTAACATGCACAGGTTGTGGCGTATCGCTCTGCAGGACTGACCACAGTACGATTTAAAGGGAGGAAAGATTCAAAGAAGGGGGAGCAGCTGGCTGCAGTGACTATGACTCTCTTAAGGTAGCCAAATGCCTCGTCACTCGGCGAAATTTATTTGAAAACTCGAGGAAATCGTTGTTGTGGTAACTCAGACAACGGTAACATGGACAGGTGGTGGCGTATCGCTTCTGCAGGACTGACCACAGTACGATTTAAAGGGAGGAAAGATTCAAAGAAGGGGGAGCAGCTGCCTGCAGTAACTATGACGCTCTTAAGGTAGCCAAATGCCTCGTCACTCGGCGAAATTTATTTTAAAACGCGAGGAAATCGTCGTTGAAGTAAATCAGACAACGGTAACATGCACAGGTGGTGGCGTATCGCTCTGCAGGACTGACCACAGTACGATTTAAAGGGAGGAAAGATTCAAAGAAGGGGGAGCAGCTGGCTGCAGTAACTATGACTCTCTTAAGGTAGCCAAATGCCTCGTCACTCGGCAAAATTTATTTTAAAACTCGAGGAAATCGTTGTTGAAGTAACTCAGACAACGGTAACATGGACAGGTGGTGGCGTATTGCTTCTGCAGGACTGACCACAGTACGATTTAAAGGGAGGAAGGATTCAAAGAAGGGGGAGCAGCTGGCTGCAGTAACTATGACGCTTATAAGGTAGCCAAATGCCTCGTCATCCGGCGAGGTACATATGCTAACTCGAGAGACTCGTAGTGGGAGTAACAGTGACGACGTTAACGTGGACATACAGTGGCACATCGGTTCCATAGGACAGGCCATACCAAGAATGATAGAGAGAATGGGCTTAGAAAAGTGGGAGCAGCAGGCAGGAGTACTATGACTCTCTTAAGGTAGCCAAATGAATCGTCACCATGTGAAATTTTTTGTTGAAAACTCGAGGATATCTTCGATAAGGTAGCTCATACAACGTTAAGGTTTACATGTAGTGGCATATTGCTCCTGCAGGACTGACCACAGTAATAATTAAAGAGTGGAAAGAAAGAAGGTAGGTCGAGCAGCTGGCAACAGTAACTATGACTCTCTTAAGGTAGCCAAATGCCTCGTCACTCGGAGAAATTTATTTGAAAACTCGAGGAAATCTTTGTTAAAGTAACTCAGACAACGGTAACATGGACAGGTGGTGGCGTATCGCTTCTGCAGGACTGGCCACAGTACGATTTAAAGGGAGGAAAGATTCAAAGAAGGGGGAGCAGCTGCCTGCAGTAACTATGACGCTCTTAAGGTAGCCAAATGCCTCGTCACTCGGCGAAATTTATTTGAAAACGCGAGGAAATCGTCGTTGAAGTAAATCAGACAACGGTAACATGCACAGGTGGTGGCGTATCGCTCTGCAGGACTGACCACAGTACGATTTAAAGGGAGGAAAGATTCAAAGAAGGGGGAGCAGCTGGCTGCAGTAACTATGACTCTCTTAAGGTAGCCAAATGCCTCGTCACTCGGCGAAATTTATTTTAAAACTCGAGGAAATCGTTGTTGAAGTAACTCAGACAACGGTAACATGGACAGGTGGTGGCGTATCGCTTCTGCAGGACTGTACACAGTACGATTTAAAGGGAGGAAGGATTCAAAGAAGGGGGAGCAGCTGGCTGCTGTAACTATGACGCTTATGAGGTAGCCAAATGCCTCGTCATCCGGCGAGGTACATTTGCTAACTCGAGAGACTCGTAGTGGGAGTAACAGAGACGACGTTAACGTGGACATATAGTGGCACATCGGTTCTGTAGGACAGCCATAGCAAGAATGATAGAGAGAATGGGCTTAGAAAAGTGGGAGCAGCAGGCAGGGGTACTATGACTCCCTTAAGGTAGCCAAATGCCTCGTCACCATGTAAATTTTTTTTTGAAAACTCGAGGATATTTTCGTTAAGGTAGCTCAGACAACGTTAAGGTTTACATGTAGTGGCATATTGCTCCTGCAGGACTGACCACAGTAATAATTAAAGAGTGGAAAGAACGAAAGTTGGTCGAGCAGCTGGCAGCAGCAACTATGACTCTCTTAAGGCAGCCAAATGCCTCGTCACTCGGCGAAATTTATTTGAAAACTCGAGGAAATCGTCGTTGAAGTAACTCAGACAACGGTAACATGGACAGGTGGTGGCGTATCGCTTCTGCAGGACTGACCACAGTACGATTTAAAGGGAGGAAAGATTCAAAGAAGGGGGAGCAGCTGCCTGCAGTAACTATGACACTCTTAAGGTAGCCAAATGCCTCGTCACTCGGCGAAATTTATTTGAAAACGCGAGGAAATCGTCGTTGAAGTAAATCAGACAACGGTAACATGCACAGGTGGTGGCGTATCGCTCTGCAGGACTGACCACAGTACGATTTAAAGGGAGGAAAGATTCAAAGAAGGGGGAGCAGCTGGCTGCAGTAACTATGACTCTCTTAAGGTAGCCAAATGCCTCGTCACTCGGCGAGATTTATTTGAAAACTCGAGGAAATCGTCGTTGAAGTAAATCAGACAACGGTAACATGCACAGGTTGTGGCGTATCGCTCTGCAGGACTGACCACAGTACGATTTAAAGGGAGGAAAGATTCAAAGAAGGGGGAGCAGCTGGCTGCAGTGACTATGACTCTCTTAAGGTAGCCAAATGCCTCGTCACTCGGCGAAATTTATTTGAAAACTCGAGGAAATCGTTGTTGTGGTAACTCAGACAACGGTAACATGGACAGGTGGTGGCGTATCGCTTCTGCAGGACTGACCACAGTACGATTTAAAGGGAGGAAAGATTCAAAGAAGGGGGAGCAGCTGCCTGCAGTAACTATGACGCTCTTAAGGTAGCCAAATGCCTCGTCACTCGGCGAAATTTATTTTAAAACGCGAGGAAATCGTCGTTGAAGTAAATCAGACAACGGTAACATGCACAGGTGGTGGCGTATCGCTCTGCAGGACTGACCACAGTACGATTTAAAGGGAGGAAAGATTCAAAGAAGGGGGAGCAGCTGGCTGCAGTAACTATGACTCTCTTAAGGTAGCCAAATGCCTCGTCACTCGGCAAAATTTATTTTAAAACTCGAGGAAATCGTTGTTGAAGTAACTCAGACAACGGTAACATGGACAGGTGGTGGCGTATTGCTTCTGCAGGACTGACCACAGTACGATTTAAAGGGAGGAAGGATTCAAAGAAGGGGGAGCAGCTGGCTGCAGTAACTATGACGCTTATAAGGTAGCCAAATGCCTCGTCATCCGGCGAGGTACATATGCTAACTCGAGAGACTCGTAGTGGGAGTAACAGTGACGACGTTAACGTGGACATACAGTGGCACATCGGTTCCATAGGACAGGCCATACCAAGAATGATAGAGAGAATGGGCTTAGAAAAGTGGGAGCAGCAGGCAGGAGTACTATGACTCTCTTAAGGTAGCCAAATGAATCGTCACCATGTGAAATTTTTTGTTGAAAACTCGAGGATATCTTCGATAAGGTAGCTCATACAACGTTAAGGTTTACATGTAGTGGCATATTGCTCCTGCAGGACTGACCACAGTAATAATTAAAGAGTGGAAAGAAAGAAGGTAGGTCGAGCAGCTGGCAACAGTAACTATGACTCTCTTAAGGTAGCCAAATGCCTCGTCACTCGGAGAAATTTATTTGAAAACTCGAGGAAATCTTTGTTAAAGTAACTCAGACAACGGTAACATGGACAGGTGGTGGCGTATCGCTTCTGCAGGACTGACCACAGTACGATTTAAAGGGAGGAAAGATTCAAAGAAGGGGGAGCAGCTGCCTGCAGTAACTATGACACTCTTAAGGTAGCCAAATGCCTCGTCACTCGGCGAAATTTATTTGAAAACGCGAGGAAATCGTCGTTGAAGTAAATCAGACAACGGTAACATGCACAGGTGGTGGCGTATCGCTCTGCAGGACTGACCACAGTACGATTTAAAGGGAGGAAAGATTCAAAGAAGGGGGAGCAGCTGGCTGCAGTAACTATGACTCTCTTAAGGTAGCCAAATGCCTCGTCACTCGGCGAGATTTATTTGAAAACTCGAGGAAATCGTCGTTGAAGTAAATCAGACAACGGTAACATGCACAGGTTGTGGCGTATCGCTCTGCAGGACTGACCACAGTACGATTTAAAGGGAGGAAAGATTCAAAGAAGGGGGAGCAGCTGGCTGCAGTGACTATGACTCTCTTAAGGTAGCCAAATGCCTCGTCACTCGGCGAAATTTATTTGAAAACTCGAGGAAATCGTTGTTGTGGTAACTCAGACAACGGTAACATGGACAGGTGGTGGCGTATCGCTTCTGCAGGACTGACCACAGTACGATTTAAAGGGAGGAAAGATTCAAAGAAGGGGGAGCAGCTGCCTGCAGTAACTATGACGCTCTTAAGGTAGCCAAATGCCTCGTCACTCGGCGAAATTTATTTTAAAACGCGAGGAAATCGTCGTTGAAGTAAATCAGACAACGGTAACATGCACAGGTGGTGGCGTATCGCTCTGCAGGACTGACCACAGTACGATTTAAAGGGAGGAAAGATTCAAAGAAGGGGGAGCAGCTGGCTGCAGTAACTATGACTCTCTTAAGGTAGCCAAATGCCTCGTCACTCGGCAAAATTTATTTTAAAACTCGAGGAAATCGTTGTTGAAGTAACTCAGACAACGGTAACATGGACAGGTGGTGGCGTATTGCTTCTGCAGGACTGACCACAGTACGATTTAAAGGGAGGAAGGATTCAAAGAAGGGGGAGCAGCTGGCTGCAGTAACTATGACGCTTATAAGGTAGCCAAATGCCTCGACATCCGGCGAGGTACATATGCTAACTCGAGAGACTCGTAGTGGGAGTAACAGTGACGACGTTAACGTGGACATACAGTGGCACATCGGTTCCATAGGACAGGCCATACCAAGAATGATAGAGAGAATGGGCTTAGAAAAGTGGGAGCAGCAGGCAGGAGTACTATGACTCTCTTAAGGTAGCCAAATGAATCGTCACCATGTGAAATTTTTTGTTGAAAACTCGAGGATATCTTCGATAAGGTAGCTCATACAACGTTAAGGTTTATATGTAGTGGCATATTGCTCCTGCAGGACTGACCACAGTAATAATTAAAGAGTGGAAAGAAAGAAGGTAGGTCGAGCAGCTGGCAACAGTAACTATGACTCTCTTAAGGTAGCCAAATGCCTCGTCACTCGGAGAAATTTATTTGAAAACTCGAGGAAATCTTTGTTAAAGTAACTCAGACAACGGTAACATGGACAGGTGGTGGCGTATCGCTTCTGCAGGACTGGCCACAGTACGATTTAAAGGGAGGAAAGATTCAAAGAAGGGGGAGCAGCTGCCTGCAGTAACTATGACGCTCTTAAGGTAGCCAAATGCCTCGTCACTCGGCGAAATTTATTTGAAAACGCGAGGAAATCGTCGTTGAAGTAAATCAGACAACGGTAACATGCACAGGTGGTGGCGTATCGCTCTGCAGGACTGACCACAGTACGATTTAAAGGGAGGAAAGATTCAAAGAAGGGGGAGCAGCTGGCTGCAGTAACTATGACTCTCTTAAGGTAGCCAAATGCCTCGTCACTCGGCGAAATTTATTTTAAAACTCGAGGAAATCGTTGTTGAAGTAACTCAGACAACGGTAACATGGACAGGTGGTGGCGTATCGCTTCTGCAGGACTGTACACAGTACGATTTAAAGGGAGGAAGGATTCAAAGAAGGGGGAGCAGCTGGCTGCTGTAACTATGACGCTTATGAGGTAGCCAAATGCCTCGTCATCCGGCGAGGTACATTTGCTAACTCGAGAGACTCGTAGTGGGAGTAACAGAGACGACGTTAACGTGGACATATAGTGGCACATCGGTTCTGTAGGACAGCCATAGCAAGAATGATAGAGAGAATGGGCTTAGAAAAGTGGGAGCAGCAGGCAGGGGTACTATGACTCCCTTAAGGTAGCCAAATGCCTCGTCACCATGTAAATTTTTTTTTGAAAACTCGAGGATATTTTCGTTAAGGTACCTCAGACAACGTTAAGGTTTACATGTAGTGGCATATTGCTCCTGCAGGACTGACCACAGTAATAATTAAAGAGTGGAAAGAAAGAAAGTTGGTCGAGCAGCTGGCAGCAGCAACTATGACTCTCTTAAGGCAGCCAAATGCCTCGTCACTCGGCGAAATTTATTTGAAAACTCGAGGAAATCGTCGTTGAAGTAACTCAGACAACGGTAACATGGACAGGTGGTGGCGTATCGCTTCTGCAGGACTGACCACAGTACGATTTAAAGGGAGGAAAGATTCAAAGAAGGGGGAGCAGCTGCCTGCAGTAACTATGACGCTCTTAAGGTAGCCAAATGCCTCGTCACTCGGCGAAATTTATTTGAAAACGCGAGGAAATCGTCGTTGAAGTAAATCAGACAACGGTAACATGCACAGGTGGTGGCGTATCGCTCTGCAGGACTGACCACAGTACGATTTAAAGGGAGGAAAGATTCAAAGAAGGGGGAGCAGCTGGCTGCAGTAACTATGACTCTCTTAAGGTAGCCAAATGCCTCGTCACTCGGCGAGATTTATTTGAAAACTCGAGGAAATCGTCGTTGAAGTAAATCAGACAACGGTAACATGCACAGGTTGTGGCGTATCGCTCTGCAGGACTGACCACAGTACGATTTAAAGGGAGGAAAGATTCAAAGAAGGGGGAGCAGCTGGCTGCAGTGACTATGACTCTCTTAAGGTAGCCAAATGCCTCGTCACTCGGCGAAATTTATTTGAAAACTCGAGGAAATCGTTGTTGTGGTAACTCAGACAACGGTAACATGGACAGGTGGTGGCGTATCGCTTCTGCAGGACTGACCACAGTACGATTTAAAGGGAGGAAAGATTCAAAGAAGGGGGAGCAGCTGCCTGCAGTAACTATGACGCTCTTAAGGTAGCCAAATGCCTCGTCACTCGGCGAAATTTATTTTAAAACGCGAGGAAATCGTCGTTGAAGTAAATCAGACAACGGTAACATGCACAGGTGGTGGCGTATCGCTCTGCAGGACTGACCACAGTACGATTTAAAGGGAGGAAAGATTCAAAGAAGGGGGAGCAGCTGGCTGCAGTAACTATGACTCTCTTAAGGTAGCCAAATGCCTCGTCACTCGGCAAAATTTATTTTAAAACTCGAGGAAATCGTTGTTGAAGTAACTCAGACAACGGTAACATGGACAGGTGGTGGCGTATTGCTTCTGCAGGACTGACCACAGTACGATTTAAAGGGAGGAAGGATTCAAAGAAGGGGGAGCAGCTGGCTGCAGTAACTATGACGCTTATAAGGTAGCCAAATGCCTCGTCATCCGGCGAGGTACATATGCTAACTCGAGAGACTCGTAGTGGGAGTAACAGTGACGACGTTAACGTGGACATACAGTGGCACATCGGTTCCATAGGACAGGCCATACCAAGAATGATAGAGAGAATGGGCTTAGAAAAGTGGGAGCAGCAGGCAGGAGTACTATGACTCTCTTAAGGTAGCCAAATGAATCGTCACCATGTGAAATTTTTTGTTGAAAACTCGAGGATATCTTCGATAAGGTAGCTCTTACAACGTTAAGGTTTACATGTAGTGGCATATTGCTCCTGCAGGACTGACCACAGTAATAATTAAAGAGTGGAAAGAAAGAAGGTATGTCGAGCAGCTGGCAACAGTAACTATGACTCTCTTAAGGTAGCCAAATGCCTCGTCACTCGGAGAAATTTATTTGAAAACTCGAGGAAATCTTTGTTAAAGTAACTCAGACAACGGTAACATGGACAGGTGGTGGCGTATCGCTTCTGCAGGACTGGCCACAGTACGATTTAAAGGGAGGAAAGATTCAAAGAAGGGGGAGCAGCTGCCTGCAGTAACTATGACGCTCTTAAGGTAGCCAAATGCCTCGTCACTCGGCGAAATTTATTTGAAAACGCGAGGAAATCGTCGTTGAAGTAAATCAGACAACGGTAACATGCACAGGTGGTGGCGTATCGCTCTGCAGGACTGACCACAGTACGATTTAAAGGGAGGAAAGATTCAAAGAAGGGGGAGCAGCTGGCTGCAGTAACTATGACTCTCTTAAGGTAGCCAAATGCCTCGTCACTCGGCGAAATTTATTTTAAAACTCGAGGAAATCGTTGTTGAAGTAACTCAGACAACGGTAACATGGACAGGTGGTGGCGTATCGCTTCTGCAGGACTGTACACAGTACGATTTAAAGGGAGGAAGGATTCAAAGAAGGGGGAGCAGCTGGCTGCTGTAACTATGACGCATATGAGGTAGCCAAATGCCTCGTCATCCGGCGAGGTACATTTGCTAACTCGAGAGACTCGTAGTGGGAGTAACAGAGACGACGTTAACGTGGACATATAGTGGCACATCGGTTCTGTAGGACAGCCATAGCAAGAATGATAGAGAGAATGGGCTTAGAAAAGTGGGAGCAGCAGGCAGGGGTACTATGACTCCCTTAAGGTAGCCAAATGCCTCGTCACCATATAAATTTTTTTTTGAAAACTCGAGGATATTTTCGTTAAGGTAGCTCAGACAACGTTAAGGTTTACATGTAGTGGCATATTGCTCCTGCAGGACTGACCACAGTAATAATTAAAGAGTGGAAAGAAAGAAAGTTGGACGAGCAGCTGGCAGCAGCAACTATGACTCTCTTAAGGTAGCCAAATGCCTCGTCACTCGGCGAAATTTATTTGAAAACGCGAGGAAATCGTCGTTGAAGTAAATCAGACAACGGTAACATGCACAGGTGGTGGCGTATCGCTCTGCAGGACTGACCACAGTACGATTTAAAGGGAGGAAAGATTCAAAGAAGGGGGAGCAGCTGGCTGCAGTAACTATGACTCTCTTAAGGTAGCCAAATGCCTCGTCACTCGGCGAAATTTATTTCAAAACTCGAGGAAATCGTTGTTAAAGTAACTCAGACAACGGTAACATGGACAGGTGGTGGCGTATTGCTTCTGCAGGACTGACCACAGTACGATTTAAAGGGAGGAAGGATTCAAAGAAGGGGGAGCAGCTGGCTGCAGTAACTATGACGCTTATAAGGTAGCCAAATGCCTCGTCATCCGGCGAGGTACATATGCTAACTCGAGAGACTCGTAGTGGGAGTAACAGTGACGACGTTAACGTGGACATACAGTGGCACATCGGTTCCATAGGACAGGCCATACCAAGAATGATAGAGAGAATGGGCTTAGAAAAGTGGGAGCTGCAGGCAGGAGTACTATGACTCTCTTAAGGTAGCCAAATGAATCGTCACCATGTGAAATTTTTTGTTGAAAACTCGAGGATATCTTCGATAAGGTAGCTCATACAACGTTAAGGTTTACATGTAGTGGCATATTGCTCCTGCAGGACTGACCACAGTAATAATTAAAGAGTGGAAAGAAAGAAGGTAGGTCGAGCAGCTGGCAACAGTAACTATGACTCTCTTAAGGTAGCCAAATGCCTCGTCACTCGGAGAAATTTATTTGAAAACTCGAGGAAATCTTTGTTGAAGTAACTCAGACAACGGTAACATGGACAGGTGGTGGCGTATCGCTTCTGCAGGACTGACCACAGTACGATTTAAAGGGAGGAAAGATTCAAAGAAGGGGGAGCAGCTGCCTGCAGTAACTATGACGCTCTTAAGGTAGCCAAATGCCTCGTCACTCGGCGAAATTTATTTGAAAACGCGAGGAAATCGTCGTTGAAGTAAATCAAACAACGGTAACATGCACAGGTGGTGGCGTATCGCTCTGCAGGACTGACCACAGTACGATTTAAAGGGAGGAAAGATTCAAAGAAGGGGGAGCAGCTGGCTGCAGTAACTATGACTCTCTTAAGGTAGCCAAATGCCTCGTCACTCGGCGAAATTTATTTTAAAACTCGAGGAAATCGTTGTTGAAGTAACTCAGACAACGGTAACATGGACAGGTGGTGGCGTATCGCTTCTGCAGGACTGTACACAGTACGATTTAAAGGGAGGAAGGATTCAAAGAAGGGGGAGCAGCTGGCTGCTGTAACTATGACGCTTATAAGGTAGCCAAATGCCTCGTCATCCGGCGAGGTACATTTGCTAACTCGAGAGACTCGTAGTGGGAGTAACAGTGACGACGTTAACGTGGACATACAGTGGCACATCGGTTCCATAGGACAGGCCATACCAAGAATGATAGAGAGAATGGGCTTAGAAAAGTGGGAGCTGCAGGCAGGAGTACTATGACTCTCTTAAGGTAGCCAAATGAATCGTCACCATGTGAAATTTTTTGTTGAAAACTCGAGGATATCTTCGATAAGGTAGCTCATACAACGTTAAGGTTTACATGTAGTGGCATATTGCTCCTGCAGGACTGACCACAGTAATAATTAAAGAGTGGAAAGAAAGAAGGTAGGTCGAGCAGCTGGCAACAGTAACTATGACTCTCTTAAGGTAGCCAAATGCCTCGTCACTCGGAGAAATTTATTTGAAAACTCGAGGAAATCTTTGTTGAAGTAACTCAGACAACGGTAACATGGACAGGTGGTGGCGTATCGCTTCTGCAGGACTGACCACAGTACGATTTAAAGGGAGGAAGGATTCAAAGAAGGGGGAGCAGCTGGCTGCAGTAACTATGACTCTCTTAAGGTAGCCAAATGCCTCGTCACTCGGCGAGATTTATTTGAAAACTCGAGGAAATCGTCGTTGAAGTAAATCAGACAACGGTAACATGGACAGGTGGTGGCGTATCGCTTCTGCAGGACTGACCACAGTACGATTTAAAGGGAGGAAAGATTCAAAGAAGGGGGAGCAGCTGCCTGCAGTAACTATGACGCTCTTAAGGTAGCCAAATGCCTCGTCACTCGGCGAAATTTATTTTAAAACGCGAGGAAATCGTCGTTGAAGTAAATCAGACAACGGTAACATGCACAGGTGGTGGCGTATCGCTCTGCAGGACTGACCACAGTACGATTTAAAGGGAGGAAAGATTCAAAGAAGGGGGAGCAGCTGGCTGCAGTAACTATGACTCTCTTAAGGTAGCCAAATGCCTCGTCACTCGGCAAAATTTATTTTAAAACTCGAGGAAATCGTTGTTGAAGTAACTCAGACAACGGTAACATGGACAGGTGGTGGCGTATTGCTTCTGCAGGACTGACCACAGTACGATTTAAAGGGAGGAAGGATTCAAAGAAGGGGGAGCAGCTGGCTGCAGTAACTATGACGCTTATAAGGTAGCCAAATGCCTCGTCATCCGGCGAGGTACATATGCTAACTCGAGAGACTCGTAGTGGGAGTAACAGTGACGACGTTAACGTGGACATACAGTGGCACATCGGTTCCATAGGACAGGCCATACCAAGAATGATAGAGAGAATGGGCTTAGAAAAGTGGGAGCAGCAGGCAGGAGTACTATGACTCTCTTAAGGTAGCCAAATGAATCGTCACCATGTGAAATTTTTTGTTGAAAACTCGAGGATATCTTCGATAAGGTAGCTCATACAACGTTAAGGTTTACATGTAGTGGCATATTGCTCCTGCAGGACTGACCACAGTAATAATTAAAGAGTGGAAAGAAAGAAGGTAGGTCGAGCAGCTGGCAACAGTAACTATGACTCTCTTAAGGTAGCCAAATGCCTCGTCACTCGGAGAAATTTATTTGAAAACTCGAGGAAATCTTTGTTAAAGTAACTCAGACAACGGTAACATGGACAGGTGGTGGCGTATCGCTTCTGCAGGACTGGCCACAGTACGATTTAAAGGGAGGAAAGATTCAAAGAAGGGGGAGCAGCTGCCTGCAGTAACTATGACGCTCTTAAGGTAGCCAAATGCCTCGTCACTCGGCGAAATTTATTTGAAAACGCGAGGAAATCGTCGTTGAAGTAAATCAGACAACGGTAACATGCACAGGTGGTGGCGTATCGCTCTGCAGGACTGACCACAGTACGATTTAAAGGGAGGAAAGATTCAAAGAAGGGGGAGCAGCTGGCTGCAGTAACTATGACTCTCTTAAGGTAGCCAAATGCCTCGTCACTCGGCGAAATTTATTTTAAAACTCGAGGAAATCGTTGTTGAAGTAACTCAGACAACGGTAACATGGACAGGTGGTGGCGTATCGCTTCTGCAGGACTGTACACAGTACGATTTAAAGGGAGGAAGGATTCAAAGAAGGGGGAGCAGCTGGCTGCTGTAACTATGACGCTTATGAGGTAGCCAAATGCCTCGTCATCCGGCGAGGTACATTTGCTAACTCGAGAGACTCGTAGTGGGAGTAACAGAGACGACGTTAACGTGGACATATAGTGGCACATCGGTTCTGTAGGACAGCCATAGCAAGAATGATAGAGAGAATGGGCTTAGAAAAGTGGGAGCAGCAGGCAGGGGTACTATGACTCCCTTAAGGTAGCCAAATGCCTCGTCACCATGTAAATTTTTTTTTGAAAACTCGAGGATATTTTCGTTAAGGTACCTCAGACAACGTTAAGGTTTACATGTAGTGGCATATTGCTCCTGCAGGACTGACCACAGTAATAATTAAAGAGTGGAAAGAAAGAAAGTTGGTCGAGCAGCTGGCAGCAGCAACTATGACTCTCTTAAGGCAGCCAAATGCCTCGTCACTCGGCGAAATTTATTTGAAAACTCGAGGAAATCGTCGTTGAAGTAACTCAGACAACGGTAACATGGACAGGTGGTGGCGTATCGCTTCTGCAGGACTGACCACAGTACGATTTAAAGGGAGGAAAGATTCAAAGAAGGGGGAGCAGCTGCCTGCAGTAACTATGACGCTCTTAAGGTAGCCAAATGCCTCGTCACTCGGCGAAATTTATTTGAAAACGCGAGGAAATCGTCGTTGAAGTAAATCAGACAACGGTAACATGCACAGGTGGTGGCGTATCGCTCTGCAGGACTGACCACAGTACGATTTAAAGGGAGGAAAGATTCAAAGAAGGGGGAGCAGCTGGCTGCAGTAACTATGACTCTCTTAAGGTAGCCAAATGCCTCGTCACTCGGCGAGATTTATTTGAAAACTCGAGGAAATCGTCGTTGAAGTAAATCAGACAACGGTAACATGCACAGGTTGTGGCGTATCGCTCTGCAGGACTGACCACAGTACGATTTAAAGGGAGGAAAGATTCAAAGAAGGGGGAGCAGCTGGCTGCAGTGACTATGACTCTCTTAAGGTAGCCAAATGCCTCGTCACTCGGCGAAATTTATTTGAAAACTCGAGGAAATCGTTGTTGTGGTAACTCAGACAACGGTAACATGGACAGGTGGTGGCGTATCGCTTCTGCAGGACTGACCACAGTACGATTTAAAGGGAGGAAAGATTCAAAGAAGGGGGAGCAGCTGCCTGCAGTAACTATGACGCTCTTAAGGTAGCCAAATGCCTCGTCACTCGGCGAAATTTATTTTAAAACGCGAGGAAATCGTCGTTGAAGTAAATCAGACAACGGTAACATGCACAGGTGGTGGCGTATCGCTCTGCAGGACTGACCACAGTACGATTTAAAGGGAGGAAAGATTCAAAGAAGGGGGAGCAGCTGGCTGCAGTAACTATGACTCTCTTAAGGTAGCCAAATGCCTCGTCACTCGGCAAAATTTATTTTAAAACTCGAGGAAATCGTTGTTGAAGTAACTCAGACAACGGTAACATGGACAGGTGGTGGCGTATTGCTTCTGCAGGACTGACCACAGTACGATTTAAAGGGAGGAAGGATTCAAAGAAGGGGGAGCAGCTGGCTGCAGTAACTATGACGCTTATAAGGTAGCCAAATGCCTCGTCATCCGGCGAGGTACATATGCTAACTCGAGAGACTCGTAGTGGGAGTAACAGTGACGACGTTAACGTGGACATACAGTGGCACATCGGTTCCATAGGACAGGCCATACCAAGAATGATAGAGAGAATGGGCTTAGAAAAGTGGGAGCAGCAGGCAGGAGTACTATGACTCTCTTAAGGTAGCCAAATGAATCGTCACCATGTGAAATTTTTTGTTGAAAACTCGAGGATATCTTCGATAAGGTAGCTCTTACAACGTTAAGGTTTACATGTAGTGGCATATTGCTCCTGCAGGACTGACCACAGTAATAATTAAAGAGTGGAAAGAAAGAAGGTAGGTCGAGCAGCTGGCAACAGTAACTATGACTCTCTTAAGGTAGCCAAATGCCTCGTCACTCGGAGAAATTTATTTGAAAACTCGAGGAAATCTTTGTTAAAGTAACTCAGACAACGGTAACATGGACAGGTGGTGGCGTATCGCTTCTGCAGGACTGGCCACAGTACGATTTAAAGGGAGGAAAGATTCAAAGAAGGGGGAGCAGCTGCCTGCAGTAACTATGACGCTCTTAAGGTAGCCAAATGCCTCGTCACTCGGCGAAATTTATTTGAAAACGCGAGGAAATCGTCGTTGAAGTAAATCAGACAACGGTAACATGCACAGGTGGTGGCGTATCGCTCTGCAGGACTGACCACAGTACGATTTAAAGGGAGGAAAGATTCAAAGAAGGGGGAGCAGCTGGCTGCAGTAACTATGACTCTCTTAAGGTAGCCAAATGCCTCGTCACTCGGCGAAATTTATTTTAAAACTCGAGGAAATCGTTGTTGAAGTAACTCAGACAACGGTAACATGGACAGGTGGTGGCGTATCGCTTCTGCAGGACTGTACACAGTACGATTTAAAGGGAGGAAGGATTCAAAGAAGGGGGAGCAGCTGGCTGCTGTAACTATGACGCATATGAGGTAGCCAAATGCCTCGCCATCCGGCGAGGTACATTTGCTAACTCGAGAGACTCGTAGTGGGAGTAACAGAGACGACGTTAACGTGGACATATAGTGGCACATCGGTTCTGTAGGACAGCCATAGCAAGAATGATAGAGAGAATGGGCTTAGAAAAGTGGGAGCAGCAGGCAGGGGTACTATGACTCCCTTAAGGTAGCCAAATGCCTCGTCACCATATAAATTTTTTTTTGAAAACTCGAGGATATTTTCGTTAAGGTAGCTCAGACAACGTTAAGGTTTACATGTAGTGGCATATAGCTCCTGCAGGACTGACCACAGTAATAATTAAAGAGTGGAAAGAAAGAAAGTTGGTCGAGCAGCTGGCAGCAGCAACTATGACTCTCTTAAGGTAGCCAAATGCCTCGTCACTCGGCGAAATTTATTTGAAAACGCGAGGAAATCGTCGTTGAAGTAAATCAGACAACGGTAACATGCACAGGTGGTGGCGTATCGCTCTGCAGGACTGACCACAGTACGATTTAAAGGGAGGAAAGATTCAAAGAAGGGGGAGCAGCTGGCTGCAGTAACTATGACTCTCTTAAGGTAGCCAAATGCCTCGTCACTCGGCGAAATTTATTTCAAAACTCGAGGAAATCGTTGTTAAAGTAACTCAGACAACGGTAACATGGACAGGTGGTGGCGTATTGCTTCTGCAGGACTGACCACAGTACGATTTAAAGGGAGGAAGGATTCAAAGAAGGGGGAGCAGCTGGCTGCAGTAACTATGACGCTTATAAGGTAGCCAAATGCCTCGTCATCCGGCGAGGTACATATGCTAACTCGAGAGACTCGTAGTGGGAGTAACAGTGACGACGTTAACGTGGACATACAGTGGCACATCGGTTCCATAGGACAGGCCATACCAAGAATGATAGAGAGAATGGGCTTAGAAAAGTGGGAGCTGCAGGCAGGAGTACTATGACTCTCTTAAGGTAGCCAAATGAATCGTCACCATGTGAAATTTTTTGTTGAAAACTCGAGGATATCTTCGATAAGGTAGCTCATACAACGTTAAGGTTTACATGTAGTGGCATATTGCTCCTGCAGGACTGACCACAGTAATAATTAAAGAGTGGAAAGAAAGAAGGTAGGTCGAGCAGCTGGCAACAGTAACTATGACTCTCTTAAGGTAGCCAAATGCCTCGTCACTCGGAGAAGTTTATTTGAAAACTCGAGGAAATCTTTGTTGAAGTAACTCAGACAACGGTAACATGGACAGGTGGTGGCGTATCGCTTCTGCAGGACTGACCACAGTACGATTTAAAGGGAGGAAAGATTCAAAGAAGGGGGAGCAGCTGCCTGCAGTAACTATGACGCTCTTAAGGTAGCCAAATGCCTCGTCACTCGGCGAAATTTATTTGAAAACGCGAGGAAATCGTCGTTGAAGTAAATCAAACAACGGTAACATGCACAGGTGGTGGCGTATCGCTCTGCAGGACTGACCACAGTACGATTTAAAGGGAGGAAAGATTCAAAGAAGGGGGAGCAGCTGGCTGCAGTAACTATGACTCTCTTAAGGTAGCCAAATGCCTCGTCACTCGGCGAAATTTATTTTAAAACTCGAGGAAATCGTTGTTGAAGTAACTCAGACAACGGTAACATGGACAGGTGGTGGCGTATCGCTTCTGCAGGACTGTACACAGTACGATTTAAAGGGAGGAAGGATTCAAAGAAGGGGGAGCAGCTGGCTGCTGTAACTATGACGCTTATAAGGTAGCCAAATGCCTCGTCATCCGGCGAGGTACATTTGCTAACTCGAGAGACTCGTAGTGGGAGTAACAGTGACGACGTTAACGTGGACATACAGTGGCACATCGGTTCCATAGGACAGGCCATACCAAGAATGATAGAGAGAATGGGCTTAGAAAAGTGGGAGCTGCAGGCAGGAGTACTATGACTCTCTTAAGGTAGCCAAATGAATCGTCACCATGTGAAATTTTTTGTTGAAAACTCGAGGATATCTTCGATAAGGTAGCTCATACAACGTTAAGGTTTACATGTAGTGGCATATTGCTCCTGCAGGACTGACCACAGTAATAATTAAAGAGTGGAAAGAAAGAAGGTAGGTCGAGCAGCTGGCAACAGTAACTATGACTCTCTTAAGGTAGCCAAATGCCTCGTCACTCGGAGAAATTTATTTGAAAACTCGAGGAAATCTTTGTTGAAGTAACTCAGACAACGGTAACATGGACAGGTGGTGGCGTATCGCTTCTGCAGGACTGACCACAGTACGATTTAAAGGGAGGAAAGATTCAAAGAAGGGGGAGCAGCTGCCTGCAGTAACTATGACGCTCTTAAGGTAGCCAAATGCCTCGTCACTCGGCGAAATTTATTTTAAAACTCGAGGAAATCGTTGTTGAAGTAACTCAGACAACGGTAACATGGACAGGTGGTGGCGTATCGCTTCTGCAGGACTGTACACAGTACGATTTAAAGGGAGGAAGGATTCAAAGAAGGGGGAGCAGCTGGCTGCTGTAACTATGACGCTTATAAGGTAGCCAAATGCCTCGTCATCCGGCGAGGTACATTTGCTAACTCGAGAGACTCGTAGTGGGAGTAACAGAGACGACGTTAACGTGGACATATAGTGGCACATCGGTTCTGTAGGACAGCCATAGCAAGAATGATAGAGAGAATGGGCTTAGAAAAGTGGGAGCAGCAGGCAGGGGTACTATGACTCCCTTAAGGTAGCCAAATGCCTCGTCACCATGTTAATTTTTTTTTGAAAACTCGAGGATATTTTCGTTAAGGTAGCTCAGACAACGTTAAGGTTTACATGTAGTGGCATATTGCTCCTGCAGGACTGACCACAGTAATAATTAAAGAGTGGAAAGAAAGAAAGTTGGTCGAGCAGCTGCCTGCAGTAACTATGACGCTCTTAAGGTAGCCAAATGCCTCGTCACTCGGCGAAATTTATTTGAAAACGCGAGGAAATCGTCGTTGAAGTAGATCAGACAACGGTAACATGCACAGGTGGTGGCGTATCGCTCTGCAGGACTGACCACAGTACGATTTAAAGGGAGGAAAGATTCAAAGAAGGGGGAGCAGCTGGCTGCAGTAACTATGACTCTCTTAAGGTAGCCAAATGCCTCGTCACTCGGCGAGATTTATTTGAAAACTCGAGGAAATCGTCGTTGAAGTAAATCAGACAACGGTAACATGCACAGGTTGTGGCGTATCGCTCTGCAGGACTGACCACAGTACGATTTAAAGGGAGGAAAGATTCAAAGAAGGGGGAGCAGCTGGCTGCAGTGACTATGACTCTCTTAAGGTAGCCAAATGCCTCGTCACTCGGCGAAATTTATTTGAAAACTCGAGGAAATCGTTGTTGTGGTAACTCAGACAACGGTAACATGGACAGGTGGTGGCGTATCGCTTCTGCAGGACTGACCACAGTACGATTTAAAGGGAGGAAAGATTCAAAGAAGGGGGAGCAGCTGCCTGCAGTAACTATGACGCTCTTAAGGTAGCCAAATGCCTCGTCAGTCGGCGAAATTTATTTTAAAACGCGAGGAAATCGTCGTTGAAGTAAATCAGACAACGGTAACATGCACAGGTGGTGGCGTATCGCTCTGCAGGACTGACCACAGTACGATTTAAAGGGAGGAAAGATTCAAAGAAGGGGGAGCAGCTGGCTGCAGTAACTATGACTCTCTTAAGGTAGCCAAATGCCTCGTCACTCGGCGAAATTTATTTCAAAACTCGAGGAAATCGTTGTTAAAGTAACTCAGACAACGGTAACATGGACAGGTGGTGGCGTATTGCTTCTGCAGGACTGACCACAGTACGATTTAAAGGGAGGAAGGATTCAAAGAAGGGGGAGCAGCTGGCTGCAGTAACTATGACGCTTATAAGGTAGCCAAATGCCTCGTCATCCGGCGAGGTACATATGCTAACTCGAGAGACTCGTAGTGGGAGTAACAGTGACGACGTTAACGTGGACATACAGTGGCACATCGGTTCCATAGGACAGGCCATACCAAGAATGATAGAGAGAATGGGCTTAGAAAAGTGGGAGCTGCAGGCAGGAGTACTATGACTCTCTTAAGGTAGCCAAATGAATCGTCACCATGTGAAATTTTTTGTTGAAAACTCGAGGATATCTTCGATAAGGTAGCTCATACAACGTTAAGGTTTACATGTAGTGGCATATTGCTCCTGCAGGACTGACCACAGTAATAATTAAAGAGTGGAAAGAAAGAAGGTAGGTCGAGCAGCTGGCAACAGTAACTATGACTCTCTTAAGGTAGCCAAATGCCTCGTCACTCGGAGAAATTTATTTGAAAACTCGAGGAAATCTTTGTTGAAGTAACTCAGACAACGGTAACATGGACAGGTGGTGGCGTATCGCTTCTGCAGGACTGACCACAGTACGATTTAAAGGGAGGAAAGATTCAAAGAAGGGGGAGCAGCTGCCTGCAGTAACTATGACGCTCTTAAGGTAGCCAAATGCCTCGTCACTCGGCGAAATTTATTTGAAAACGCGAGGAAATCGTCGTTGAAGTAAATCAAACAACGGTAACATGCACAGGTGGTGGCGTATCGCTCTGCAGGACTGACCACAGTACGATTTAAAGGGAGGAAAGATTCAAAGAAGGGGGAGCAGCTGGCTGCAGTAACTATGACTCTCTTAAGGTAGCCAAATGCCTCGTCACTCGGCGAAATTTATTTTAAAACTCGAGGAAATCGTTGTTGAAGTAACTCAGACAACGGTAACATGGACAGGTGGTGGCGTATCGCTTCTGCAGGACTGTACACAGTACGATTTAAAGGGAGGAAGGATTCAAAGAAGGGGGAGCAGCTGGCTGCTGTAACTATGACGCTTATAAGGTAGCCAAATGCCTCGTCATCCGGCGAGGTACATTTGCTAACTCGAGAGACTCGTAGTGGGAGTAACAGTGACGACGTTAACGTGGACATACAGTGGCACATCGGTTCCATAGGACAGGCCATACCAAGAATGATAGAGAGAATGGGCTTAGAAAAGTGGGAGCTGCAGGCAGGAGTACTATGACTCTCTTAAGGTAGCCAAATGAATCGTCACCATGTGAAATTTTTTGTTGAAAACTCGAGGATATCTTCGATAAGGTAGCTCATACAACGTTAAGGTTTACATGTAGTGGCATATTGCTCCTGCAGGACTGACCACAGTAATAATTAAAGAGTGGAAAGAAAGAAGGTAGGTCGAGCAGCTGGCAACAGTAACTATGACTCTCTTAAGGTAGCCAAATGCCTCGTCACTCGGAGAAATTTATTTGAAAACTCGAGGAAATCTTTGTTGAAGTAACTCAGACAACGGTAACATGGACAGGTGGTGGCGTATCGCTTCTGCAGGACTGACCACAGTACGATTTAAAGGGAGGAAAGATTCAAAGAAGGGGGAGCAGCTGCCTGCAGTAACTATGACGCTCTTAAGGTAGCCAAATGCCTCGTCACTCGGCGAAATTTATTTTAAAACTCGAGGAAATCGTTGTTGAAGTAACTCAGACAACGGTAACATGGACAGGTGGTGGCGTATCGCTTCTGCAGGACTGTACACAGTACGATTTAAAGGGAGGAAGGATTCAAAGAAGGGGGAGCAGCTGGCTGCTGTAACTATGACGCTTATAAGGTAGCCAAATGCCTCGTCATCCGGCGAGGTACATTTGCTAACTCGAGAGACTCGTAGTGGGAGTAACAGAGACGACGTTAACGTGGACATATAGTGGCACATCGGTTCTGTAGGACAGCCATAGCAAGAATGATAGAGAGAATGGGCTTAGAAAAGTGGGAGCAGCAGGCAGGGGTACTATGACTCCCTTAAGGTAGCCAAATGCCTCGTCACCATGTTAATTTTTTTTTGAAAACTCGAGGATATTTTCGTTAAGGTAGCTCAGACAACGTTAAGGTTTACATGTAGTGGCATATTGCTCCTGCAGGACTGACCACAGTAATAATTAAAGAGTGGAAAGAAAGAAAGTTGGTCGAGCAGCTGGCAGCAGCAACTATGACTCTCTTAAGGTAGCCAAATGCCTCGTCACTCGGCGAAATTTATTTGAAAACTCGAGGAAATCGTCGTTGAAGTAACTCAGACAACGGTAACATGGACAGGTGGTGGCGTATCGCTTCTGCAGGACTGGCCACAGTACGATTTAAAGGGAGGAAAGATTCAAAGAAGGGGGAGCAGCTGCCTGCAGTAACTATGACGCTCTTAAGGTAGCCAAATGCCTCGTCACTCGGCGAAATTTATTTGAAAACGCGAGGAAATCGTCGTTGAAGTAAATCAGACAACGGTAACATGCACAGGTGGTGGCGTATCGCTCTGCAGGACTGACCACAGTACGATTTAAAGGGAGGAAAGATTCAAAGAAGGGGGAGCAGCTGGCTGCAGTAACTATGACTCTCTTAAGGTAGCCAAATGCCTCGTCACTCGGCGAAATTTATTTCAAAACTCGAGGAAATCGTTGTTAAAGTAACTCAGACAACGGTAACATGGACAGGTGGTGGCGTATTGCTTCTGCAGGACTGACCACAGTACGATTTAAAGGGAGGAAGGATTCAAAGAAGGGGGAGCAGCTGGCTGCAGTAACTATGACGCTTATAAGGTAGCCAAATGCCTCGTCATCCGGCGAGGTACATATGCTAACTCGAGAGACTCGTAGTGGGAGTAACAGTGACGACGATAACGTGGACATACAGTGCCACATCGGTTCCATAGGACAGGCCATACCAAGAATGATAGAGAGAATGGGCTTAGAAAAGTGGGAGCTGCAGGCAGGAGTACTATGACTCTCTTAAGGTAGCCAAATGAATCGTCACCATGTGAAATTTTTTGTTGAAAACTCGAGGATATCTTCGATAAGGTAGCTCATACAACGTTAAGGTTTACATGTAGTGGCATATTGCTCCTGCGGGACTGACCACAGTAATAATTAAAGAGTGGAAAGAAAGAAGGTAGGTCGAGCAGCTGGCAACAGTAACTATGACTCTCTTAAGGTAGCCAAATGCCTCGTCACTCGGAGAAATTTATTTGAAAACTCGAGGAAATCTTTGTTGAAGTAACTCAGACAACGGTAACATGGACAGGTGGTGGCGTATCGCTTCTGCAGGACTGACCACAGTACGATTTAAAGGGAGGAAAGATTCAAAGAAGGGGGAGCAGCTGTCTGCAGTAACTATGACGCTCTTAAGGTAGCCAAATGCCTCGTCACTCGGCGAAATTTATTTGAAAACGCGAGGAAATCGTCGTTGAAGTAAATCAGACAACGGTAACATGCACAGGTGGTGGCGTATCGCTCTGCAGGACTGACCACAGTACGATTTAAAGGGAGGAAAGATTCAAAGAAGGGGGAGCAGCTGGCTGCAGTAACTATGACTCTCTTAAGGTAGCCAAATGCCTCGTCACTCGGCGAAATTTATTTTAAAACTCGAGGAAATCGTTGTTGAAGTAACTCAGACAACGGTAACATGGACAGGTGGTGGCGTATCGCTTCTGCAGGACTGTACACAGTACGATTTAAAGGGAGGAAGGATTCAAAGAAGGGGGAGCAGCTGGCTGCTGTAACTATGACGCTTATAAGGTAGCCAAATGCCTCGTCATCCGGCGAGGTACATTTGCTAACTCGAGAGACTCGTAGTGGGAGTAACAGTGACGACGTTAACGTGGACATACAGTGGCACATCGGTTCCATAGGACAGGCCATACCAAGAATGATAGAGAGAATGGGCTTAGAAAAGTGGGAGCTGCAGGCAGGAGTACTATGACTCTCTTAAGGTAGCCAAATGAATCGTCACCATGTGAAATTTTTTGTTGAAAACTCGAGGATATCTTCGATAAGGTAGCTCATACAACGTTAAGGTTTACATGTAGTGGCATATTGCTCCTGCAGGACTGACCACAGTAATAATTAAAGAGTGGAAAGAAAGAAGGTAGGTCGAGCAGCTGGCAACAGTAACTATGACTCTCTTAAGGTAGCCAAATGCCTCGTCACTCGGAGAAATTTATTTGAAAACTCGAGGAAATCTTTGTTGAAGTAACTCAGACAACGGTAACATGGACAGGTGGTGGCGTATCGCTTCTGCAGGACTGACCACAGTACGATTTAAAGGGAGGAAAGATTCAAAGAAGGGGGAGCAGCTGCCTGCAGTAACTATGACACTCTTAAGGTAGCCAAATGCCTCGTCACTCGGCGAAATTTATTTGAAAACTCGAGGAAATCGTTGTTGAAGTAACTCAGACAACGGTAACATGGACAGGTGGTGGCGTATCGCTTCTGCAGGACTGTACACAGTACGATTTAAAGGGAGGAAGGATTCAAAGAAGGGGGAGCAGCTGGCTGCTGTAACTATGACGCTTATAAGGTAGCCAAATGCCTCGTCATCCGGCGAGGTACATTTGCTAACTCGAGAGACTCGTAGTGGGAGTAACAGAGACGACGTTAACGTGGACATATAGGGGCACATCAATTCTGTAGGACAGCCATAGCAAGAATGATAGAGAGAATGGGCTTAGAAAAGTGGGAGCAGCAGGCAGGGGTACTATGACTCCCTTAAGGTAGCCAAATGCCTCGTCACCATGTAATTTTTTTTTTGAAAACTCGAGGATATTTTCGTTAAGGTAGCTCAGACAACGTTAAGGTTTACATGTAGTGGCATATTGCTCCTGCAGGACTGACCACAGTAATAATTAAAGAGTGGAAAGAAAGAAAGTTGGTCGAGCAGCTGGCAGCAGCAACTATGACTCTCTTAAGGTAGCCAAGTGCCTCGTCACTCGGCGAAATTTATTTGAAAACTCGAGGAAATCGTCGTTGAAGTAACTCAGACAACGGTAACATGGACAGGTGGTGGCGTATCGCTTCTGCAGGACTGGCCACAGTACGATTTAAAGGGAGGAAAGATTCAAAGAAGGGGGAGCAGCTGCCTGCAGTAACTATGACGCTCTTAAGGTAGCCAAATGCCTCGTCACTCGGCGAAATTTATTTGAAAACGCGAGGAAATCGTCGTTGAAGTAAATCAGACAACGGTAACATGCACAGGTGGTGGCGTATCGCTCTGCAGGACTGACCACAGTACGATTTAAAGGGAGGAAAGATTCAAAGAAGGGGGAGCAGCTGGCTGCAGTAACTATGACTCTCTTAAGGTAGCCAAATGCCTCGTCACTCGGCGAAATTTATTTTAAAACTCGAGGAAATCGTTGTTAAAGTAACTCAGACAACGGTAACATGGACAGGTGGTGGCGTATTGCTTCTGCAGGACTGACCACAGTACGATTTAAAGGGAGGAAGGATTCAAAGAAGGGGGAGCAGCTGGCTGCAGTAACTATGACGCTTATAAGGTAGCCAAATGCCTCGTCATCCGGCGAGGTACATATGCTAACTCGAGAGACTCGTAGTGGGAGTAACAGTGACGACGTTAACGTGGACATACAGTGGCACATCGGTTCCATAGGACAGGCCATACCAAGAATGATAGAGAGAATGGGCTTAGAAAAGTGGGAGCTGCAGGCAGGAGTACTATGACTCTCTTAAGGTAGCCAAATGAATCGTCACCATGTGAAATTTTTTGTTGAAAACTCGAGGATATCTTCGATAAGGTAGCTCATACAACGTTAAGGTTTACATGTAGTGGCATATTGCTCCTGCAGGACTGACCACAGTAATAATTAAAGAGTGGAAAGAAAGAAGGTAGGTCGAGCAGCTGGCAACAGTAACTATGACTCTCTTAAGGTAGCCAAATGCCTCGTCACTCGGATAAATTTATTTGAAAACTCGAGGAAATCTTTGTTGAAGTAACTCAGACAACGGTAACATGGACAGGTGGTGGCGTATCGCTTCTGCAGGACTGTACACAGTACGATTTAAAGGGAGGAAGGATTCAAAGAAGGGGGAGCAGCTGGCTGCTGTAACTATGACGCTTATAAGGTAGCCAAATGCCTCGTCATCCGGCGAGGTACATTTGCTAACTCGAGAGACTCGTAGTGGGAGTAACAGAGACGACGTTAACGTGGACATATAGGGGCACATCAATTCTGTAGGACAGCCATAGCAAGAATGATAGAGAGAATGGGCTTAGAAAAGTGGGAGCAGCAGGCAGGGGTACTATGACTCCCTTAAGGTAGCCAAATGCCTCGTCACCATGTAATTTTTTTTTTGAAAACTCGAGGATATTTTCGTTAAGGTAGCTCAGACAACGTTAAGGTTTACATGTAGTGGCATATTGCTCCTGCAGGACTGACCACAGTAATAATTAAAGAGTGGAAAGAAAGAAAGTTGGTCGAGCAGCTGGCAGCAGCAACTATGACTCTCTTAAGGTAGCCAAGTGCCTCGTCACTCGGCGAAATTTATTTGAAAACTCGAGGAAATCGTCGTTGAAGTAACTCAGACAACGGTAACATGGACAGGTGGTGGCGTATCGCTTCTGCAGGACTGGCCACAGTACGATTTAAAGGGAGGAAAGATTCAAAGAAGGGGGAGCAGCTGCCTGCAGTAACTATGACGCTCTTAAGGTAGCCAAATGCCTCGTCACTCGGCGAAATTTATTTGAAAACGCGAGGAAATCGTCGTTGAAGTAAATCAGACAACGGTAACATGCACAGGTGGTGGCGTATCGCTCTGCAGGACTGACCACAGTACGATTTAAAGGGAGGAAAGATTCAAAGAAGGGGGAGCAGCTGGCTGCAGTAACTATGACTCTCTTAAGGTAGCCAAATGCCTCGTCACTCGGCGAAATTTATTTTAAAACTCGAGGAAATCGTTGTTAAAGTAACTCAGACAACGGTAACATGGACAGGTGGTGGCGTATTGCTTCTGCAGGACTGACCACAGTACGATTTAAAGGGAGGAAGGATTCAAAGAAGGGGGAGCAGCTGGCTGCAGTAACTATGACGCTTATAAGGCAGCCAAATGCCTCGTCATCCGGCGAGGTACATATGCTAACTCGAGAGACTCGTAGTGGGAGTAACAGTGACGACGTTAACGTGGACATACAGTGGCACATCGGTTCCATAGGACAGGCCATACCAAGAATGATAGAGAGAATGGGCTTAGAAAAGTGGGAGCTGCAGGCAGGAGTACTATGACTCTCTTAAGGTAGCCAAATGAATCGTCACCATGTGAAATTTTTTGTTGAAAACTCGAGGATATCTTCGATAAGGTAGCTCATACAACGTTAAGGTTTACATGTAGTGGCATATTGCTCCTGCAGGACTGACCACAGTAATAATTAAAGAGTGGAAAGAAAGAAGGTAGGTCGAGCAGCTGGCAACAGTAACTATGACTCTCTTAAGGTAGCCAAATGCCTCGTCACTCGGATAAATTTATTTGAAAACTCGAGGAAATCTTTGTTGAAGTAACTCAGACAACGGTAACATGGACAGGTGGTGGCGTATCGCTTCTGCAGGACTGACCACAGTACGATTTAAAGGGAGGAAAGATTCAAAGAAGGGGGAGCAGCTGCCTGCAGTAACTATGACGCTCTTAAGGTAGCCAAATGCCTCGTCACTCGGCGAAATTTATTTGAAAACGCGAGGAAATCGTCGTTGAAGTAAATCAGACAACGGTAACATGCACAGGTGGTGGCGTATCGCTCTGCAGGACTGACCACAGTACGATTTAAAGGGAGGAAAGATTCAAAGAAGGGGGAGCAGCTGGCTGCAGTAACTATGACTCTCTTAAGGTATCCAAATGCCTCGTCACTCGGCGAAATTTATTTTAAAACTCGAGGAAATCGTTGTTGAAGTAACTCAGACAACGGTAACATGGACAGGTGGTGGCGTATCGCTTCTGCAGGACTGTACACAGTACGATTTAAAGGGAGGAAGGATTCAAAGAAGGGGGAGCAGCTGGCTGCTGTAACTATGACGCTTATAAGGTAGCCAAATGCCTCGTCATCCGGCGAGGTACATTTGCTAACTCGAGAGACTCGTAGTGAGAGTAACAGAGACGACGTTAACGTGGACATATAGGGGCACATCAATTCTGTAGGACAGCCATAGCAAGAATGATAGAGAGAATGGGCTTAGAAAAGTGGGAGCAGCAGGCAGGGGTACTATGACTCCCTTAAGGTAGCCAAATGCCTCGTCACCATGTAATTTTTTTTTTGAAAACTCGAGGATATTTTCGTTAAGGTGGCTCAGACAACGTTAAGGTTTACATGTAGTGGCATATTGCTCCTGCAGGACTGACCACAGTAATAATTAAAGAGTGGAAAGAAAGAAAGTTGGTCGAGCAGCTGGCAGCAGCAACTATGACTCTCTTAAGGTAGCCAAGTGCCTCGTCACTCGGCGAAATTTATTTGAAAACTCGAGGAAATCGTCGTTGAAGTAACTCAGACAACGGTAACATGGACAGGTGGTGGCGTATCGCTTCTGTAGGACTGGCCACAGTACGATTTAAAGGGAGGAAAGATTCAAAGAAGGGGGAGCAGCTGCCTGCAGTAACTATGACGCTCTTAAGGTAGCCAAATGCCTCGTCACTCGGCGAAATTTATTTGAAAACGCGAGGAAATCGTCGTTGAAGTAAATCAGACAACGGTAACATGCACAGGTGGTGGCGTATCGCTCTGCAGGACTGACCACAGTACGATTTAAAGGGAGGAAAGATTCAAAGAAGGGGGAGCAGCTGGCTGCAGTAACTATGACTCTCTTAAGGTAACCAAATGCCTCGTCACTCGGCGAAATTTATTTTAAAACTCGAGGAAATCGTTGTTAAAGTAACTCAGACAACGGTAACATGGACAGGTGGTGGCGTATTGCTTCTGCAGGACTGACCACAGTACGATTTAAAGGGAGGAAGGATACAAAGAAGGGGGAGCAGCTGGCTGCAGTAACTATGACGCTTATAAGGTAGCCAAATGCCTCGTCATCCGGCGAGGTACATATGCTAACTCGAGAGACTCGTAGTGGGAGTAACAGTGACGACGTTAACGTGGACATACAGTGGCACATCGGTTCCATAGGACAGGCCATACCAAGAATGATAGAGAGAATGGGCTTAGAAAAGTGGGAGCTGCAGGCAGGAGTACTATGACTCTCTTAAGGTAGCCAAATGAATCGTCACCATGTGAAATTTTTTGTTGAAAACTCGAGGATATCTTCGATAAGGTAGCTCATACAACGTTAAGGTTTACATGTAGTGGCATATTGCTCCTGCAGGACTGACCACAGTAATAATTAAAGAGTGGAAAGAAAGAAGGTAGGTCGAGCAGCTGGCAACAGTAACTATGACTCTCTTAAGGTAGCCAAATGCCTCGTCACTCGGATAAATTTATTTGAAAACTCGAGGAAATCTTTGTTGAAGTAACTCAGACAACGGTAACATGGACAGGTGGTGGCGTATCGCTTCTGCAGGACTGACCACAGTACGATTTAAAGGGAGGAAAGATTCAAAGAAGGGGGAGCAGCTGCCTGCAGTAACTATGACGCTCTTAAGGTAGCCAAATGCCTCGTCACTCGGCGAAATTTATTTGAAAACGCGAGGAAATCGTCGTTGAAGTAAATCAGACAACGGTAACATGCACAGGTGGTGGCGTATCGCTCTGCAGGACTGACCACAGTACGATTTAAAGGGAGGAAAGATTCAAAGAAGGGGGAGCAGCTGGCTGCAGTAACTATGACTCTCTTAAGGTAGCCAAATGCCTCGTCACTCGGCGAAATTTATTTTAAAACTCGAGGAAATCGTTGTTGAAGTAACTCAGACAACGGTAACATGGACAGGTGGTGGCGTATCGCTTCTGCAGGACTGTACACAGTACGATTTAAAGGGAGGAAGGATTCAAAGAAGGGGGAGCAGCTGGCTGCTGTAACTATGACGCTTATAAGGTAGCCAAATGCCTCGTCATCCGGCGAGGTACATTTGCTAACTCGAGAGACTCGTAGTGGGAGTAACAGAGACGACGTTAACGTGGACATATAGGGCACATCAATTCTGTAGGACAGCCATAGCAAGAATGATAGAGAGAATGGGCTTAGAAAAGTGGGAGCAGCAGGCAGGGGTACTATGACTCCCTTAAGGTAGCCAAATGCCTCGTCACCATGTAATTTTTTTTTTGAAAACTCGAGGATATTTTCGTTAAGGTAGCTCAGACAACGTTAAGGTTTACATGTAGTGGCATATTGCTCCTGCAGGACTGACCACAGTAATAATTAAAGAGTGGAAAGAAAGAAAGTTGGTCGAGCAGCTGGCAGCAGCAACTATGACTCTCTTAAGGTAGCCAAGTGCCTCGTCACTCGGCGAAATTTATTTGAAAACTCGAGGAAATCGTCGTTGAAGTAACTCAGACAACGGTAACATGGACAGGTGGTGGCGTATCGCTTCTGCAGGACTGGCCACAGTACGATTTAAAGGGAGGAAAGATTCAAAGAAGGGGGAGCAGCTGCCTGCAGTAACTATGACGCTCTTATGGTAGCCAAATGCCTCGTCACTCGGCGAAATTTATTTTAAAACTCGAGGAAATCGTTGTTAAAGTAACTCAGACAACGGTAACATGGACAGGTGGTGGCGTATTGCTTCTGCAGGACTGACCACAGTACGATTTAAAGGGAGGAAGGATTCAAAGAAGGGGGAGCAGCTGGCTGCAGTAACTATGACGCTTATAAGGTAGCCAAATGCCTCGTCATCCGGCGAGGTACATATGCTAACTCGAGAGACTCGTAGTGGGAGTAACAGTGACGACGTTAACGTGGACATACAGTGGCACATCGGTTCCATAGGACAGGCCATACCAAGAATGATAGAGAGAATGGGCTTAGAAAAGTGGGAGCTGCAGGCAGGAGTACTATGACTCTCTTAAGGTAGCCAAATGAATCGTCACCATGTGAAATTTTTTGTTGAAAACTCGAGGATATCTTCGATAAGGTAGCTCATACAACGTTAAGGTTTACATGTAGTGGCATATTGCTCCTGCAGGACTGACCACAGTAATAATTAAAGAATGGAAAGAAAGAAGGTAGGTCGAGCAGCTGGCAACAGTAACTATGACTCTCTTAAGGTAGCCAAATGCCTCGTCACTCGGTGAAATTTATTTGAAAACTCGAGGAAATCGTCGTTGAAGTAACTCAGACAACGGTAACATGGACAGGTGGTGGCGTATCGCTTCTGCAGGACTGACCACAGTACGATTTAAAGGGAGGAAAGATTCAAAGAAGGGGGAGCAGCTGCCTGCAGTAACTATGACGCTCTTAAGGTAGCCAAATGCCTCGTCACTCGGCGAAATTTATTTGAAAACGCGAGGAAATCGTCGTTGAAGTAAATCAGACAACGGTAACATGCACAGGTGGTGGCGTATCGCTGTGCAGGACTGACCACAGTACGATTTAAAGGGAGGAAAGATTCAAAGAAGGGGGAGCAGCTGGCTGCAGTAACTATGACTCTCTTAAGGTAGCCAAATGCCTCGTCACTCGGCGAAATTTATTTTAAAACTCGAGGAAATCGTTGTTGAAGTCACTCAGACAACGGTAACATGGACAGGTGGTGGCGTATCGCTTCTGCAGGACTGTACACAGTACGATTTAAAGGGAGGAAGGAATCAAAGAAGGGGGAGCAGCTGGCTGCTGTAACTATGACGCTTATAAGGTAGCCAAATGCCTCGTCATCCGGCGAGGTACATTTGCTAACTCGAGAGACTCGTAGTGGGAGTAACAGAGACGACGTTAACGTGGACATATAGTGGCACATCGGTTCTGTAGGACAGCCATAGCAAGAATGATAGAGAGAATGGGCTTAGAAAAGTGGGAGCAGCAGGCAGGGGTACTATGACTCCCTTAAGGTAGCCAAATGCCTCGTCACCATGTAAATTTTTTTTTGAAAACTCGAGGATATTTTCGTTAAGGTAGCTCAGACAACGTTAATGTTTACATGTAGTGGCATATTGCTCCTGCAGGACTGACCACAGTAATAATTAAAGAGTGGAAAGAAAGAAAGTTGGTCGAGCAGCTGGCAGCAGCAACTATGACTCTCTTAAGGTAGCCAAATGCCACGTCACTCGGCGAAATTTATTTGAAAACTCGAGGAAATCGTCGTTGAAGTAACTCAGACAACGGTAACATGGACAGGTGGTGGCGTATCGCTTCTGCAGGACTGACCACAGTACGATTTAAAGGGAGGAAAGATTCAAAGAAGGGGGAGCAGCTGCCTGCAGTAACTATGACGCTCTTAAGGTAGCCAAATGCCTCGTCACTCGGCGAAATTTATTTGAAAACGCGAGGAAATCGTCGTTGAAGTAAATCAGACAACGGTAACATGCACAGGTGGTGGCGTATCGCTCTGCAGGACTGACCACAGTACGATTTAAAGGGAGGAAAGATTCAAAGAAGGGGGAGCAGCTGGCTGCAGTAACTATGACTCTCTTAAGGTAGCCAAATGCCTCGTCACTCGGCGAAATTTATTTTAAAACTCGAGGAAATCGTTGTTGAAGTAACTCAGACAACGGTAACATGGACAGGTGGTGGCGTATCGCTTCTGCAGGACTGTACACAGTACGATTTAAAGGGAGGAAGGATTCAAAGAAGGGGGAGCAGCTGGCTGCTGTAACTATGACGCTTATAAGGTAGCCAAATGCCTCGTCATCCGGCGAGGTACATTTGCTAACTCGAGAGACTCGTAGTGGGAGTAACAGAGACGACGTTAACGTGGACATATAGGGCACATCAATTCTGTAGGACAGCCATAGCAAGAATGATAGAGAGAATGGGCTTAGAAAAGTGGGAGCAGCAGGCAGGGGTACTATGACTCCCTTAAGGTAGCCAAATGCCTCGTCACCATGTAATTTTTTTTTTGAAAACTCGTGGATATTTTCGTTAAGGTAGCTCAGACAACGTTAAGGTTTACATGTAGTGGCATATTGCTCCTGCAGGACTGACCACAGTAATAATTAAAGAGTGGAAAGAAAGAAAGTTGGTCGAGCAGCTGGCAGCAGCAACTATGACTCTCTTAAGGTAGCCAAGTGCCTCGTCACTCGGCAAAATTTATTTGAAAACTCGAGGAAATCGTCGTTGAAGTAACTCAGACAACGGTAACATGGACAGGTGGTGGCGTATCGCTTCTGCAGGACTGGCCACAGTACGATTTAAAGGGAGGAAAGATTCAAAGAAGGGGGAGCAGCTGCCTGCAGTAACTATGACGCTCTTATGGTAGCCAAATGCCTCGTCACTCGGCGAAATTTATTTGAAAACGCGAGGAAATCGTCGTTGAAGTAAATCAGACAACGGTAACATGCACAGGTGGTGGCGTATCGCTCTGCAGGACTGACCACAGTACGATTTAAAGGGAGGAAAGATTCAAAGAAGGGGGAGCAGCTGGCTGCAGTAACTATGACTCTCTTAAGGTAGCCAAATGCCTCGTCACTCGGCGAAATTTATTTTAAAACTCGAGGAAATCGTTGTTAAAGTAACTCAGACAACGGTAACATGGACAGGTGGTGGCGTATTGCTTCTGCAGGACTGACCACAGTACGATTTAAAGTTAGGAAGGATTCAAAGAAGGGGGAGCAGCTGGCTGCAGTAACTATGACGCTTATAAGGTAGCCAAATGCCTCGTCATCCGGCGAGGTACATATGCTAACTCGAGAGACTCGTAGTGGGAGTAACAGTGACGACGTTAACGTGGACATACAGTGGCACATCGGTTCCATAGGACAGGCCATACCAAGAATGATAGAGAGAATGGGCTTAGAAAAGTGGGAGCTGCAGGCAGGAGTACTATGACTCTCTTAAGGTAGCCAAATGAATCGTCACCATGTGAAATTTTTTGTTGAAAACTCGAGGATATCTTCGATAAGGTAGCTCATACAACGTTAAGGTTTACATGTAGTGGCATATTGCTCCTGCAGGACTGACCACAGTAATAATTAAAGAATGGAAAGAAAGAAGGTAGGTCGAGCAGCTGGCAACAGTAACTATGACTCTCTTAAGGTAGCCAAATGCCTCGTCACTCGGTGAAATTTATTTGAAAACTCGAGGAAATCGTCGTTGAAGTAACTCAGACAACGGTAACATGGACAGGTGGTGGCGTATCGCTTCTGCAGGACTGACCACAGTACGATTTAAAGGGAGGAAAGATTCAAAGAAGGGGGAGCAGCTGCCTGCAGTAACTATGACGCTCTTAAGGTAGCCAAATGCCTCGTCACTCGGCGAAATTTATTTGAAAACGCGAGGAAATCGTCGTTGAAGTAAATCAGACAACGGTAACATGCACAGGTGGTGGCGTATCGCTGTGCAGGACTGACCACAGTACGATTTAAAGGGAGGAAAGATTCAAAGAAGGGGGAGCAGCTGGCTGCAGTAACTATGACTCTCTTAAGGTAGCCAAATGCCTCGTCACTCGGCGAAATTTATTTTAAAACTCGAGGAAATCGTTGTTGAAGTAACTCAGACAACGGTAACATGGACAGGTGGTGGCGTATCGCTTCTGCAGGACTGTACACAGTACGATTTAAAGGGAGGAAGGAATCAAAGAAGGGGGAGCAGCTGGCTGCTGTAACTATGACGCTTATAAGGTAGCCAAATGCCTCGTCATCCGGCGAGGTACATTTGCTAACTCGAGAGACTCGTAGTGGGAGTAACAGAGACGACGTTAACGTGGACATATAGTGGCACATCGGTTCTGTAGGACAGCCATAGCAAGAATGATAGAGAGAATGGGCTTAGAAAAGTGGGAGCAGCAGGCAGGGGTACTATGACTCCCTTAAGGTAGCCAAATGCCTCGTCACCATGTAAATTTTTTTTTGAAAACTCGAGGATATTTTCGTTAAGGTAGCTCAGACAACGTTAATGTTTACATGTAGTGGCATATTGCTCCTGCAGGACTGACCACAGTAATAATTAAAGAGTGGAAAGAAAGAAAGTTGGTCGAGCAGCTGGCAGCAGCAACTATGACTCTCTTAAGGTAGCCAAATGCCACGTCACTCGGCGAAATTTATTTGAAAACTCGAGGAAATCGTCGTTGAAGTAACTCAGACAACGGTAACATGGACAGGTGGTGGCGTATCGCTTCTGCAGGACTGGCCACAGTACGATTTAAAGGGAGGAGATTCAAAGAAGGGGGAGCAGCTGCCTGCAGTAACTATGACGCTCTTAAGGTAGCCAAATGCCTCGTCACTCGGCGAAATTTATTTGAAAACGCGAGGAAATCGTCGTTGAAGTAAATCAGACAACGGTAACATGCACAGGTGGTGGCGTATCGCTCTGCAGGACTGACCACAGTACGATTTAAAGGGAGGAAAGATTCAAAGAAGGGGGAGCAGCTGGCTGCAGTAACTATGACTCTCTTAAGGTAGCCAAATGCCTCGTCACTCGGCGAAATTTATTTTAAAACTCGAGGAAATCGTTGTTAAAGTAACTCAGACAACGGTAACATGGACAGGTGGTGGCGTATTGCTTCCGCAGGACTGACCACAGTACGATTTAAAGGGAGGAAGGATTCAAAGAAGGGGGAGCAGCTGGCTGCAGTAACTATGACGCTTATAAGGTAACCAAATGCCTCGTCATCCGGCGAGGTACATATGCTAACTCGAGAGACTCGTAGTGGGAGTAACAGTGACGACGTTAACGTGGACATACAGTGGCACATCGATTCCATAGGTCAGGCCATACCAAGAATGATAGAGAGAATGGGCTTAGAAAAGTGGGAGCTGCAGGCAGGAGTACTATGACCCTCTTAAGGTAGCCAAATGAATCGTCACCATGTGAAATTTTTTGTTGAAAACTCGAGGATATCTTCGATAAGGTAGCTCATACAACGTTAAGGTTTACATGTAGTGGCATATTGCTCCTGCAGGACTGACCACAGTAATAATTAAAGAGTGGAAAGAAAGAAAGTTGGTCGAGCAGCTGGCAGCAGCAACTATGACTCTCTTAAGGTAGCCAAATGCCTCGTCACTCGGCGAAATTTATTTGAAAACTCGAGGAAATCGTCGTTGAAGTAACTCAGACAACGGTAACATGGACAGGTGGTGGCGTATCGCTTCTGCAGGACTGGCCACAGTACGATTTAAAGGGAGGAAAGATTCAAAGAAGGGGGAGCAGCTGCCTGCAGTAACTATGACGCTCTTAAGGTAGCCAAATGCCTCGTCACTCGGCGAAATTTATTTGAAAACGCGAGGAAATCGTCGTTGAAGTAAATCAGACAACGGTAACATGCACAGGTGGTGGCGTATCGCTCTGCAGGACTGACCACAGTACGATTTAAAGGGAGGAAAGATTCAAAGAAGGGGGAGCAGCTGGCTGCAGTAACTATGACTCTCTTAAGGTAGCCAAATGCCTCGTCACTCGGCGAAATTTATTTTAAAACTCGAGGAAATCGTTGTTGAAGTAACTCAGACAACGGTAACATGGACAGGTGGTGGCGTATCGCTTCTGCAGGACTGTACACAGTACGATTTAAAGGGAGGAAGGATTCAAAGAAGGGGGAGCAGCTGGCTGCTGTAACTATGACGCTTATAAGGTAGCCAAATGCCTCGTCATCCGGCGTGGTACATTTGCTAACTCGAGAGACTCGTAGTGGGAGTAACAGAGACGACGTTAACGTGGACATATAGGGGCACATCAATTCTGTAGGACAGGCCATACCAAGAATGATAGAGAGAATGGGCTTAGAAAAGTGGGAGCTGCAGGCAGGAGTACTATGACCCTCTTAAGGTAGCCAAATGAATCGTCACCATGTGAAATTTTTTGTTGAAAACTCGAGGATATCTTCGATAAGGTAGCTCATACAACGTTAAGGTTTACATGTAGTGGCATATTGCTCCTGCAGGACTGACCACAGTAATAATTAAAGAGTGGAAAGAAAGAAAGTTGGTCGAGCAGCTGGCAGCAGCAACTATGACTCTCTTAAGGTAGCCAAATGCCTCGTCACTCGGCGAAATTTGTTTGAAAACTCGAGGAAATCGTCGTTGAAGTAACTCAGACAACGGTAACATGGACAGGTGGTGGCGTATCGCTTCTGCAGGACTGGCCACAGTACGATTTAAAGGGAGGAAAGATTCAAAGAAGGGGGAGCAGCTGCCTGCAGTAACTATGACGCTCTTAAGGTAGCCAAATGCCTCGTCACTCGGCGAAATTTATTTGAAAACGCGAGGAAATCGTCGTTGAAGTAAATCAGACAACGGTAACATGCACAGGTGGTGGCGTATCGCTGTGCAGGACTGACCACAGTACGATTTAAAGGGAGGAGATTCAAAGAAGGGGGAGCAGCTGCCTGCAGTAACTATGACGCTCTTAAGGTAGCCAAATGCCTCGTCACTCGGCGAAATTTATTTGAAAACGCGAGGAAATCGTCGTTGAAGTAAATCAGACAACGGTAACATGCACAGGTGGTGGCGTATCGCTCTGCAGGACTGACCACAGTACGATTTAAAGGGAGGAAAGATTCAAAGAAGGGGGAGCAGCTGGCTGCAGTAACTATGACTCTCTTAAGGTAGCCAAATGCCTCGTCACTCGGCGAAATTTATTTTAAAACTCGAGGAAATCGTTGTTAAAGTAACTCAGACAACGGTAACATGGACAGGTGGTGGCGTATTGCTTCCGCAGGACTGACCACAGTACGATTTAAAGGGAGGAAGGATTCAAAGAAGGGGGAGCAGCTGGCTGCAGTAACTATGACGCTTATAAGGTAACCAAATGCCTCGTCATCCGGCGAGGTACATATGCTAACTCGAGAGACTCGTAGTGGGAGTAACAGTGACGACGTTAACGTGGACATACAGTGGCACATCGATTCCATAGGACAGGCCATACCAAGAATGATAGAGAGAATGGGCTTAGAAAAGTGGGAGCTGCAGGCAGGAGTACTATGACCCTCTTAAGGTAGCCAAATGAATCGTCACCATGTGAAATTTTTTGTTGAAAACTCGAGGATATCTTCGATAAGGTAGCTCATACAACGTTAAGGTTTACATGTAGTGGCATATTGCTCCTGCAGGACTGACCACAGTAATAATTAAAGAGTGGAAAGAAAGAAAGTTGGTCGAGCAGCTGGCAGCAGCAACTATGACTCTCTTAAGGTAGCCAAATGCCTCGTCACTCGGCGAAATTTATTTGAAAACTCGAGGAAATCGTCGTTGAAGTAACTCAGACAACGGTAACATGGACAGGTGGTGGCGTATCGCTTCTGCAGGACTGGCCACAGTACGATTTAAAGGGAGGAAAGATTCAAAGAAGGGGGAGCAGCTGCCTGCAGTAACTATGACGCTCTTAAGGTAGCCAAATGCCTCGTCACTCGGCGAAATTTATTTGAAAACGCGAGGAAATCGTCGTTGAAGTAAATCAGACAACGGTAACATGCACAGGTGGTGGCGTATCGCTCTGCAGGACTGACCACAGTACGATTTAAAGGGAGGAAAGATTCAAAGAAGGGGGAGCAGCTGGCTGCAGTAACTATGACTCTCTTAAGGTAGCCAAATGCCTCGTCACTCGGCGAAATTTATTTTAAAACTCGAGGAAATCGTTGTTGAAGTAACTCAGACAACGGTAACATGGACAGGTGGTGGCGTATCGCTTCTGCAGGACTGTACACAGTACGATTTAAAGGGAGGAAGGATTCAAAGAAGGGGGAGCAGCTGGCTGCTGTAACTATGACGCTTATAAGGTAGCCAAATGCCTCGTCATCCGGCGAGGTACATTTGCTAACTCGAGAGACTCGTAGTGGGAGTAACAGAGACGACGTTAACGTGGACATATAGGGGCACATCAATTCTGTAGGACAGGCCATACCAAGAATGATAGAGAGAATGGGCTTAGAAAAGTGGGAGCTGCAGGCAGGAGTACTATGACCCTCTTAAGGTAGCCAAATGAATCGTCACCATGTGAAATTTTTTGTTGAAAACTCGAGGATATCTTCGATAAGGTAGCTCATACAACGTTAAGGTTTACATGTAGTGGCATATTGCTCCTGCAGGACTGACCACAGTAATAATTAAAGAGTGGAAAGAAAGAAAGTTGGTCGAGCAGCTGGCAGCAGCAACTATGACTCTCTTAAGGTAGCCAAATGCCTCGTCACTCGGCGAAATTTGTTTGAAAACTCGAGGAAATCGTCGTTGAAGTAACTCAGACAACGGTAACATGGACAGGTGGTGGCGTATCGCTTCTGCAGGACTGGCCACAGTACGATTTAAAGGGAGGAAAGATTCAAAGAAGGGGGAGCAGCTGCCTGCAGTAACTATGACGCTCTTAAGGTAGCCAAATGCCTCGTCACTCGGCGAAATTTATTTGAAAACGCGAGGAAATCGTCGTTGAAGTAAATCAGACAACGGTAACATGCACAGGTGGTGGCGTATCGCTGTGCAGGACTGACCACAGTACGATTTAAAGGGAGGAAAGATTCAAAGAAGGGGGAGCAGCTGGCTGCAGTAACTATGACTCTCTTAAGGTAGCCAAATGCCTCGTCACTCGGCGAAATTTATTTTAAAACTCGAGGAAATCGTTGTTGAAGTAACTCAGACAACGGTAACATGGACAGGTGGTGGCGTATCGCTTCTGCAGGACTGTACACAGTACGATTTAAAGGGAGGAAGGAATCAAAGAAGGGGGAGCAGCTGGCTGCTGTAACTATGACGCTTATAAGGTAGCCAAATGCCTCGTCATCCGGCGAGGTACATTTGCTAACTCGAGAGACTCGTAGTGGGAGTAACAGAGACGACGTTAACGTGGACATATAGTGGCACATCGGTTCTGTAGGACAGCCATAGCAAGAATGATAGAGAGAATGGGCTTAGAAAAGTGGGAGCAGCAGGCAGGGGTACTATGACTCCCTTAAGGTAGCCAAATGCCTCGTCACCATGTAAATTTTTTTTTGAAAACTCGAGGATATTTTCGTTAAGGTAGCTCAGACAACGTTAATGTTTACATGTAGTGGCATATTGCTCCTGCAGGACTGACCACAGTAATAATTAAAGAGTGGAAAGAAAGAAAGTTGGTCGAGCAGCTGGCAGCAGCAACTATGACTCTCTTAAGGTAGCCAAATGCCACGTCACTCGGCGAAATTTATTTGAAAACTCGAGGAAATCGTCGTTGAAGTAACTCGGACAACGGTAACATGGACAGGTGGTGGCGTATCGCTTCTGCAGGACTGGCCACAGTACGATTTAAAGGGAGGAAAGATTCAAAGAAGGGGGAGCAGCTGCCTGCAGTAACTATGACGCTCTTAAGGTAGCCAAATGCCTCGTCACTCGGCGAAATTTATTTGAAAACGCGAGGAAATCGTCGTTGAAGTAAATCAGACAACGGTAACATGCACAGGTGGTGGCGTATCGCTCTGCAGGACTGACCACAGTACGATTTAAAGGGAGGAAAGATTCAAAGAAGGGGGAGCAGCTGGCTGCAGTAACTATGACTCTCTTAAGGTAGCCAAATGCCTCGTCACTCGGCGAAATTTATTTTAAAACTCGAGGAAATCGTTGTTAAAGTAACTCAGACAACGGTAACATGGACAGGTGGTGGCGTATTGCTTCTGCAGGACTGACCACAGTACGATTTAAAGGGAGGAAGGATTCAAAGAAGGGGGAGCAGCTGGCTGCAGTAACTATGACGCTTATAAGGTAACCAAATGCCTCGTCATCCGGCGAGGTACATATGCTAACTCGAGAGACTCGTAGTGGGAGTAACAGTGACGACGTTAACGTGGACATACAGTGGCACATCGATTCCATAGGACAGGCCATACCAAGAATGATAGAGAGAATGGGCTTAGAAAAGTGGGAGCTGCAGGCAGGAGTACTATGACCCTCTTAAGGTAGCCAAATGAATCGTCACCATGTGAAATTTTTTGTTGAAAACTCGAGGATATCTTCGATAAGGTAGCTCATACAACGTTAAGGTTTACATGTAGTGGCATATTGCTCCTGCAGGACTGACCACAGTAATAATTAAAGAGTGGAAAGAAAGAAAGTTGGTCGAGCAGCTGGCAGCAGCAACTATGACTCTCTTAAGGTAGCCAAATGCCTCGTCACTCGGCGAAATTTATTTGAAAACTCGAGGAAATCGTCGTTGAAGTAACTCAGACAACGGTAACATGGACAGGTGGTGGCGTATCGCTTCTGCAGGACTGGCCACAGTACGATTTAAAGGGAGGAAAGATTCAAAGAAGGGGGAGCAGCTGCCTGCAGTAACTATGACGCTCTTAAGGTAGCCAAATGCCTCGTCACTCGGCGAAATTTATTTGAAAACGCGAGGAAATCGTCGTTGAAGTAAATCAGACAACGGTAACATGCACAGGTGGTGGCGTATCGCTCTGCAGGACTGACCACAGTACGATTTAAAGGGAGGAAAGATTCAAAGAAGGGGGAGCAGCTGGCTGCAGTAACTATGACTCTCTTAAGGTAGCCAAATGCCTCGTCACTCGGCGAAATTTATTTTAAAACTCGAGGAAATCGTTGTTGAAGTAACTCAGACAACGGTAACATGGACAGGTGGTGGCGTATCGCTTCTGCAGGACTGTACACAGTACGATTTAAAGGGAGGAAGGATTCAAAGAAGGGGGAGCAGCTGGCTGCTGTAACTATGACGCTTATAAGGTAGCCAAATGCCTCGTCATCCGGCGAGGTACATTTGCTAACTCGAGAGACTCGTAGTGGGAGTAACAGAGACGACGTTAACGTGGACATATAGGGGCACATCAATTCTGTAGGACAGGCCATACCAAGAATGATAGAGAGAATGGGCTTAGAAAAGTGGGAGCTGCAGGCAGGAGTACTATGACCCTCTTAAGGTAGCCAAATGAATCGTCACCATGTGAAATTTTTTGTTAAAAACTCGAGGATATCTTCGATAAGGTAGCTCATACAACGTTAAGGTTTACATGTAGTGGCATATTGCTCCTGCAGGACTGACCACAGTAATAATTAAAGAGTGGAAAGAAAGAAAGTTGGTCGAGCAGCTGGCAGCAGCAACTATGACTCTCTTAAGGTAGCCAAATGCCTCGTCACTCGGCGAAATTTATTTGAAAACTCGAGGAAATCGTCGTTGAAGTAACTCAGACAACGGTAACATGGACAGGTGGTGGCGTATCGCTTCTGCAGGACTGGCCACAGTACGATTTAAAGGGAGGAAAGATTCAAAGAAGGGGGAGCAGCTGCCTGCAGTAACTATGACGCTCTTAAGGTAGCCAAATGCCTCGTCACTCGGCGAAATTTATTTGAAAACGCGAGGAAATCGTCGTTGAAGTAAATCAGACAACGGTAACATGCACAGGTGGTGGCGTATCGCTCTGCAGGACTGACCACAGTACGATTTAAAGGGAGGAAAGATTCAAAGAAGGGGGAGCAGCTGGCTGCAGTAACTATGACTCTCTTAAGGTAGCCAAATGCCTCGTCACTCGGCGAAATTTATTTTAAAACTCGAGGAAATCGTTGTTAAAGTAACTCAGACAACGGTAACATGGACAGGTGGTGGCGTATTGCTTCTGCAGGACTGACCACAGTACGATTTAAAGGGAGGAAGGATTCAAAGAAGGGGGAGCAGCTGGCTGCAGTAACTATGACGCTTATAAGGTAGCCAAATGCCTCGTCATCCGGCGAGGTACATATGCTAACTCGAGAGACTCGTAGTGGGAGTAACAGTGACGACGTTAACGTGGACATACAGTGGCACATCGGTTCCATAGGACAGGCCATACCAAGAATGATAGAGAGAATGGGCTTAGAAAAGTGGGAGCTGCAGGCAGGAGTACTATGACTCTCTTAAGGTAGCCAAATGAATCGTCACCATGTGAAATTTTTTGTTGAAAACTCGAGGATATCTTCGATAAGGTAGCTCATACAACGTTAAGGTTTACATGTAGTGGCATATTGCTCCTGCAGGACTGACCACAGTAATAATTAAAGAGTGGAAAGAAAGAAGGTAGGTCGAGCAGCTGGCAACAGTAACTACGACTCTCTTAAGGTAGCCAAATGCCTCGTCACTCGGAGAAATTTATTTGAAAACTCGAGGAAATCTTTGTTGAAGTAACTCAGACAACGGTAACATGGACAGGTGGTGGCGTATCGCTTCTGCAGGACTGACCACAGTACGATTTAAAGGGAGGAAAGATTCAAAGAAGGGGGAGCAGCTGCCTGCAGTAACTATGACGCTCTTAAGGTAGCCAAATGCCTCGTCACTCGGCGAAATTTATTTGAAAACGCGAGGAAATCGTCGTTGAAGTAAATCAGACAACGGTAACATGCACAGGTGGTGGCGTATCGCTCTGCAGGACTGACCACAGTACGATTTAAAGGGAGGAAAGATTCAAAGAAGGGGGAGCAGCTGGCTGCAGTAACTATGACTCTCTTAAGGTAGCCAAATGCCTCGTCACTCGGCGAAATTTATTTTAAAACTCGAGGAAATCGTTGTTGAAGTAACTCAGACAACGGTAACATGGACAGGTGGTGGCGTATCGCTTCTGCAGGACTGTACACAGTACGATTTAAAGGGAGGAAGGATTCAAAGAAGGGGGAGCAGCTGGCTGCTGTAACTATGACGCTTATAAGGTAGCCAAATGCCTCGTCATCCGGCGAGGTACATTTGCTAACTCGAGAGACTCGTAGTGGGAGTAACAGAGACGACGTTAACGTGGACATATAGGGGCACATGAATTCTGTAGGACAGCCATAGCAAGAATGATAGAGAGAATGGGCTTAGAAAAGTGGGAGCAGCAGGCAGGGGTACTATGACTCCCTTAAGGTAGCCAAATGCCTCGTCACCATGTAATTTTTTTTTTGAAAACTCGAGGATATTTTCGTTAAGGTAGCTCAGACAACGTTAAGGTTTACATGTAGTGGCATATTGCTCCTGCAGGACTGACCACAGTAATAATTAAAGAGTGGAAAGAAAGAAAGTTGGTCGAGCAGCTGGCAGCAGCAACTATGACTCTCTTAAGGTAGCCAAGTGCCTCGTCACTCGGCGAAATTTATTTGAAAACTCGAGGAAATCGTCGTTGAAGTAACTCAGACAACGGTAACATGGACAGGTGGTGGCGTATCGCTTCTGCAGGACTGGCCACAGTACGATTTAAAGGGAGGAAAGATTCAAAGAAGGGGGAGCAGCTGCCTGCAGTAACTATGACGCTCTTATGGTAGCCAAATGCCTCGTCACTCGGCGAAATTTATTTGAAAACGCGAGGAAATCGTCGTTGAAGTAAATCAGACAACGGTAACATGCACAGGTGGTGGCGTATCGCTCTGCAGGACTGACCACAGTACGATTTAAAGGGAGGAAAGATTCAAAGAAGGGGGAGCAGCTGGCTGCAGTAACTATGACTCTCTTAAGGTAGCCAAATGCCTCGTCACTCGGCGAAATTTATTTTAAAACTCGAGGAAATCATTGTTAAAGTAACTCAGACAACGGTAACATGGACAGGTGGTGGCGTATTGCTTCTGCAGGACTGACCACAGTACGATTTAAAGGGAGGAAGGATTCAAAGAAGGGGGAGCAGCTGGCTGCAGTAACTATGACGCTTATAAGGTAGCCAAATGCCTCGTCATCCGGCGAGGTACATATGCTAACTCGAGAGACTCGTAGTGGGAGTAACAGTGACGACGTTAACGTGGACATACAGTGGCACATCGGTTCCATAGGACAGGCCATACCAAGAATGATAGAGAGAATGGGCTTAGAAAAGTGGGAGCTGCAGGCAGGAGTACTATGACTCTCTTAAGGTAGCCAAATGAATCGTCACCATGTGAAATTTTTTGTTGAAAACTCGAGGATATCTTCGATAAGGTAGCTCATACAACGTTAAGGTTTACATGTAGTGGCATATTGCTCCTGCAGGACTGACCACAGTAATAATTAAAGAATGGAAAGAAAGAAGGTAGGTCGAGCAGCTGGCAACAGTAACTATGACTCTCTTAAGGTAGCCAAATGCCTCGTCACTCGGAGAAATTTATTTGAAAACTCGAGGAAATCTTTGTTGAAGTAACTCAGACAACGGTAACATGGACAGGTGGTGGCGTATCGCTTCTGCAGGACTGACCACAGTACGATTTAAAGGGAGGAAAGATTCAAAGAAGGGGGAGCAGCTGCCTGCAGTAACTATGACGCTCTTAAGGTAGCCAAATGCCTCGTCACTCGGCGAAATTTATTTGAAAACGCGAGGAAATCGTCGTTGAAGTAAATCAGACAACGGTAACATGCACAGGTGGTGGCGTATCGCTGTGCAGGACTGACCACAGTACGATTTAAAGGGAGGAAAGATTCAAAGAAGGGGGAGCAGCTGGCTGCAGTAACTATGACTCTCTTAAGGAAGCCAAATGCCTCGTCACTCGGCGAAATTTATTTTAAAACTCGAGGAAATCGTTGTTGAAGTAACTCAGACAACGGTAACATGGACAGGTGGTGGCGTATCGCTTCTGCAGGACTGTACACAGTACGATTTAAAGGGAGGAAGGAATCAAAGAAGGGGGAGCAGCTGGCTGCTGTAACTATGACGCTTATAAGGTAGCCAAATGCCTCGTCATCCGGCGAGGTACATTTGCTAACTCGAGAGACTCGTAGTGGGAGTAACAGAGACGACGTTAACGTGGACATATAGTGGCACATCGGTTCTGTAGGACAGCCATAGCAAGAATGATAGAGAGAATGGGCTTAGAAAAGTGGGAGCAGCAGGCAGGGGTACTATGACTCCCTTAAGGTAGCCAAATGCCTCGTCACCATGTAAATTTTTTTTTGAAAACTCGAGGATATTTTCGTTAAGGTAGCTCAGACAACGTTCATGTTTACATGTAGTGGCATATTGCTCCTGCAGGACTGACCACAGTAATAATTAAAGAGTGGAAAGAAAGAAAGTTGGTCGAGCAGCTGGCAGCAGCAACTATGACTCTCTTAAGGTAGCCAAATGCCACGTCACTCGGCGAAATTTATTTGAAAACTCGAGGAAATCGTCGTTGAAGTAACTCAGACAACGGTAACATGGACAGGTGGTGGCGTATCGCTTCTGCAGGACTGGCCACAGTACGATTTAAAGGGAGGAAAGATTCAAAGAAGGGGGAGCAGCTGCCTGCAGTAACTATGACGCTCTTAAGGTAGCCAAATGCCTCGTCACTCGGCGAAATTTATTTGAAAACGCGAGGAAATCGTCGTTGAAGTAAATCAGACAACGGTAACATGCACAGGTGGTGGCGTATCGCTCTGCAGGACTGACCACAGTACGATTTAAAGGGAGGAAAGATTCAAAGAAGGGGGAGCAGCTGGCTGCAGTAACTATGACTCTCTTAAGGTAGCCAAATGCCTCGTCACTCGGCGAAATTTATTTTAAAACTCGAGGAAATCGTTGTTAAAGTAACTCAGACAACGGTAACATGCACAGGTGGTGGCGTATCGCTCTGCAGGACTGACCACAGTACGATTTAAAGGGAGGAAAGATTCAAAGAAGGGGGAGCAGCTGGCTGCAGTAACTATGACTCTCTTAAGGTAGCCAAATGCCTCGTCACTCGGCGAAATTTATTTTAAAACTCGAGGAAATCGTTGTTGAAGTAACTCAGACAACGGTAACATGGACAGGTGGTGGCGTATCGCTTCTGCAGGACTGTACACAGTACGATTTAAAGGGAGGAAGGAATCAAAGAAGGGGGAGCAGCTGGCTGCTGTAACTATGACGCTTATAAGTTAGCCAAATGCCTCGTCATCCGGCGAGGTACATTTGCTAACTCGAGAGACTCGTAGTGGGAGTAACAGAGACGACGTTAACGTGGACATATAGTGGCACATCGGTTCTGTAGGACAGCCATACCAAGAATGATAGAGAGAATGGGCTTAGAAAAGTGGGAGCTGCAGGCAGGAGTACTATGACCCTCTTAAGGTAGCCAAATGAATCGTCACCATGTGAAATTTTTTGTTGAAAACTCGAGGATATCTTCGATAAGGTAGCTCATACAACGTTAAGGTTTACATGTAGTGGCATATTGCTCCTGCAGGACTGACCACAGTAATAATTAAAGAGTGGAAAGAAAGAAAGTTGGTCGAGCAGCTGGCAGCAGCAACTATGACTCTCTTAAGGTAGCCAAATGCCTCGTCACTCGGCGAAATTTATTTGAAAACTCGAGGAAATCGTCGTTGAAGTAACTCAGACAACGGTAACATGGACAGGTGGTGGCGTATCGCTTCTGCAGGACTGACCACAGTACGATTTAAAGGGAGGAAAGATTCAAAGAAGGGGGAGCAGCTGCCTGCAGTAACTATGACGCTCTTAAGGTAGCCAAATGCCTCGTCACTCGGCGAAATTTATTTGAAAACGCGAGGAAATCGTCGTTGAAGTAAATCAGACAACGGTAACATGCACAGGTGGTGGCGTATCGCTGTGCAGGACTGACCACAGTACGATTTAAAGGGAGGAAAGATTCAAAGAAGGGGGAGCAGCTGGCTGCAGTAACTATGACTCTCTTAAGGTAGCCAAATGCCTCGTCACTCGGCGAAATTTATTTTAAAACTCGAGGAAATCGTTGTTGAAGTAACTCAGACAACGGTAACATGGACAGGTGGTGGCGTATCGCCTCTGCAGGACTGTACACAGTACTATTTAAAGGGAGGAAGGAATCAAAGAAGGGGGAGCAGCTGGCTGCTGTAACTATGACGCTTATAAGGTAGCCAAATGCCTCGTCATCCGGCGAGGTACATTTGCTAACTCGAGAGACTCGTAGTGGGAGTAACAGAGACGACGTTAACGTGGACATATAGTGGCACATCGGTTCTGTAGGACAGCCATACCAAGAATGATAGAGAGAATGGGCTTAGAAAAGTGGGAGCTGCAGGCAGGAGTACTATGACCCTCTTAAGGTAGCCAAATGAATCGTCACCATGTGAAATTTTTTGTTGAAAACTCGAGGATATCTTCGATAAGGTAGCTCATACAACGTTAAGGTTTACATGTAGTGGCATATTGCTCCTGCAGGACTGACCACAGTAATAATTAAAGAGTGGAAAGAAAGAAAGTTGGTCGAGCAGCTGGCAGCAGCAACTATGACTCTCTTAAGGTAGCCAAATGCCTCGTCACTCGGCGAAATTTATTTGAAAACTCGAGGAAATCGTCGTTGAAGTAACTCAGACAACGGTAACATGGACAGGTGGTGGCGTATCGCTTCTGCAGGACTGGCCACAGTACGATTTAAAGGGAGGAAAGATTCAAAGAAGGGGGAGCAGCTGCCTGCAGTAACTATGACGCTCTTAAGATAGCCAAATGCCTCGTCACTCGGCGAAATTTATTTGAAAACGCGAGGAAATCGTCGTTGAAGTAAATCAGACAACGGTAACATGCACAGGTGGTGGCGTATCGCTCTGCAGGACTGACCACAGTACGATTTAAAGGGAGGAAAGATTCAAAGAAGGGGGAGCAGCTGGCTGCAGTAACTATGACTCTCTTAAGGTAGCCAAATGCCTCGTCACTCGGCGAAATTTATTTTAAAACTCGAGGAAATCGTTGTTAAAGTAACTCAGACAACGGTAACATGGACAGGTGGTGGCGTATTGCTTCTGCAGGACTGACCACAGTACGATTTAAAGGGAGGAAGGATTCAAAGAAGGGGGAGCAGCTGGCTGCAGTAACTATGACGCTTATAAGGTAGCCAAATGCCTCGTCATCCGGCGAGGTACATATGCTAACTCGAGAGACTCGTAGTGGGAGTAACAGTGACGACGTTAACGTGGACATACAGTGGCACATCGGTTCCATAGGACAGGCCATACCAAGAATGATAGAGAGAATGGGCTTAGAAAAGTGGGAGCTGCAGGCAGGAGTACTATGACTCTCTTAAGGTAGCCAAATGAATCGTCACCATGTGAAATTTTTTGTTGAAAACTCGAGGATATCTTCGATAAGGTAGCTCATACAACGTTAAGGTTTACATGTAGTGGCATATTGCTCCTGCAGGACTGACCACAGTAATAATTAAAGAGTGGAAAGAAAGAAGGTAGGTCGAGCAGCTGGCAACAGTAACTATGACTCTCTTAAGGTAGCCAAATGCCTCGTCACTCGGAGAAATTTATTTGAAAACTCGAGGAAATCTTTGTTGAAGTAACTCAGACAACGGTAACATGGACAGGTGGTGGCGTATCGCTTCTGCAGGACTGACCACAGTACGATTTAAAGGGAGGAAAGATTCAAAGAAGGGGGAGCAGCTGCCTGCAGTAACTATGACGCTCTTAAGGTAGCCAAATGCCTCGTCACTCGGCGAAATTTATTTGAAAACGCGAGGAAATCGTCGTTGAAGTAAATCAGACAACGGTAACATGCACAGGTGGTGGCGTATCGCTCTGCAGGACTGACCACAGTACGATTTAAAGGGAGGAAAGATTCAAAGAAGGGGGAGCAGCTGGCTGCAGTAACTATGACTCTCTTAAGGTAGCCAAATGCCTCGTCACTCGGCGAAATTTATTTTAAAACTCGAGGAAATCGTTGTTGAAGTAACTCAGACAACGGTAACATGGACAGGTGGTGGCGTATCGCTTCTGCAGGATTGTACACAGTACGATTTAAAGGGAGGAAGGATTCAAAGAAGGGGGAGCAGCTGGCTGCTGTAACTATGGCGCTTATAAGGTAGCCAAATGCCTCGTCATCCGGCGAGGTACATTTGCTAACTCGAGAGACTCGTAGTGGAAGTAACAGAGACGACGTTAACGTGGACATATAGTGGCACATCGGTTCTGTAGGACAGCCATAGCAAGAATGATAGAGAGAATGGGCTTAGAAAAGTGGGAGCAGCAGGCAGGGGTACTATGACTCCCTTAAGGTAGCCAAATGCCTCGTCACCATGTAAATTTTTTTTTGAAAACTCGAGGATATTTTCGTTAAGGTAGCTCAGACAACGTTAAGGTTTACATGTATTGGCATATTGCTCCTGCAGGACTGACCACAGTAATAATTAAAGAGTGGAAAGAAAGAAAGTTGGTCGAGCAGCTGGCAGCAGCAACTATGACTCTCTTAAGGTAGCCAAATGCCTCGTCACTCGGCGAAATTTATTTGAAAACTCGAGGAAATCGTCGTTGAAGTAACTCAGACAACGGTAACATGGACAGGTGGTGGCGTATCGCTTCTGCAGGACTGGCCACAGTACGATTTAAAGGGAGGAAAGATTCAAAGAAGGGGGAGCAGCTGCCTGCAGTAACTATGACGCTCTTAAGATAGCCAAATGCCTTGTCACTCGGCGAAATTTATTTGAAAACGCGAGGAAATCGTCGTTGAAGTAAATCAGACAACGGTAACATGCACAGGTGGTGGCGTATCGCTCTGCAGGACTGACCACAGTACGATTTAAAGGGAGGAAAGATTCAAAGAAGGGGGAGCAGCTGGCTGCAGTAACTATGACTCTCTTAAGGTAGCCAAATGCCTCGTCACTCGGCGAAATTTATTTTAAAACTCGAGGAAATCGTTGTTAAAGTAACTCAGACAACGGTAACATGGACAGGTGGTGGCGTATTGCTTCTGCAGGACTGACCACAGTACGATTTAAAGGGAGGAAGGATTCAAAGAAGGGGGAGCAGCTGGCTGCAGTAACTATGACGCTTATAAGGTAGCCAAATGCCTCGTCATCCGGCGAGGTACATATGCTAACTCGAGAGACTCGTAGTGGGAGTAACAGTGACGACGTTAACGTGGACATACAGTGGCACATCGGTTCCATAGGACAGGCCATACCAAGAATGATAGAGAGAATGGGCTTAGAAAAGTGGGAGCTGCAGGCAGGAGTACTATGACTCTCTTAAGGTAGCCAAATGAATCGTCACCATGTGAAATTTTTTGTTGAAAACTCGAGGATATCTTCGATAAGGTAGCTCATACAACGTTAAGGTTTACATGTAGTGGCATATTGCTCCTGCAGGACTGACCACAGTAATAATTAAAGAGTGGAAAGAAAGAAGGTAGGTCGAGCAGCTGGCAACAGTAACTATGACTCTCTTAAGGTAGCCAAATGCCTCGTCACTCGGAGAAATTTATCTGAAAACTCGAGGAAATCTTTGTTGAAGTAACTCAGACAACGGTAACATGGACAGGTGGTGGCGTATCGCTTCTGCAGGACTGACCACAGTACGATTTAAAGGGAGGAAAGATTCAAAGAAGGGGGAGCAGCTGTCTGCAGTAACTATGACTCTCTTAAGGTAGCCAAATGCCTCGTCACTCGGCGAAATTTATTTTAAAACTCGAGGAAATCGTTGTTGAAGTAACTCAGACAACGGTAACATGGACAGGTGGTGGCGTATCGCTTCTGCAGGATTGTACACAGTACGATTTAAAGGGAGGAAGGATTCAAAGAAGGGGGAGCAGCTGGCTGCTGTAACTATGGCGCTTATAAGGTAGCCAAATGCCTCGTCATCCGGCGAGGTACATTTGCTAACTCGAGAGACTCGTAGTGGGAGTAACAGAGACGACGTTAACGTGGACATATAGTGGCACATCGGTTCTGTAGGACAGCCATAGCAAGAATGATAGAGAGAATGGGCTTAGAAAAGTGGGAGCAGCAGGCAGGGGTACTATGACTCCCTTAAGGTAGCCAAATGCCTCGTCACCATGTAAATTTTTTTTTGAAAACTCGAGGATATTTTCGTTAAGGTAGCTCAGACAACGTTAAGGTTTACATGTAGTGGCATATTGCTCCTGCAGGACTGACCACAGTAATAATTAAAGAGTGGAAAGAAAGAAAGTTGGTCGAGCAGCTGGCAGCAGCAACTATGACTCTCTTAAGGCAGACAAATGCCTCGTCACTCGGCGAAATTTATTTGAAAACTCGAGGAAATCGTCGTTGAAGTAACTCAGACAACGGTAACATGGACAGGTGGTGGCGTATCGCTTCTGCAGGACTGACCACAGTACGATTTAAAGGGAGGAAAGATTCAAAGAAGGGGGAGCAGCTGCCTGCAGTAACTATGACGCTCTTAAGGTAGCCAAATGCCTCGTCACTCGGCGAAATTTATTTGAAAACGCGAGGAAATCGTCGTTGATGTAAATCAGACAACGGTAACATGCACAGGTGGTGGCGTATCGCTCTGCAGGACTGACCACAGTACGATTTAAAGGGAGGAAAGATTCAAAGAAGGGGGAGCAGCTGGCTGCAGTAACTATGACTCTCTTAAGGTAGCCAAATGCCTCGTCACTCGGCGAAATTTATTTTAAAACTCGAGGAAATCGTTGTTGAAGTAACTCAGACAACGGTAACATGGACAGGTGGTGGCGTATTGCTTCTGCAGGACTGACCACAGTACGATTTAAAGGGAGGAAGGACTCAAAGAAGGGGGAGCAGCTGGCTGCAGTAACTATGACGCTTATAAGGTAGCCAAATGCCTCGTCATCCGGCGAGGTACATATGCTAACTCGAGAGACTCGTAGTGGGAGTAACAGTGACGACGTTAACGTGGACATACAGTGGCACATCGGTTCCATAGGACAGGCCATACCAAAAATGATAGAGAGAAAGGGCTTAGAAAAGTGGGAGAAGCAGGCAGGAGTACTATGACTCTCTTAAGGTAGCCAAATGAATCGTCACCATGTGAAATTTTTTGTTGAAAACTCGAGGATATCTTCGATAAGGTAGCTCATACAACGTTAAGGTTTACATGTAGTGGCATATTGCTCCTGCAGGACTGACCACAGTAATTATTAAAGAGTGGAAAGAAAGAAGGTAGGTCGAGCAGCTGGCAACAGTAACTATGACTCTCTTAAGGTAGCCAAATGCCTCGTCACTCGGAGAAATTTATTTGAAAACTCGAGGAAATCTTTGTTGAAGTAACTCAGACAACGGTAACATGGACAGGTGGTGGCGTATCGCTTCTGCAGGACTGGCCACAGTACGATTTAAAGGGAGGAAAGATTCAAAGAAGGGGGAGCAGCTGCCTGCAGTAACTATGACGCTCTTAAGGTAGCCAAATGCCTCGTCACTCGGCGAAATTTATTTGAAAACGCGAGGAAATCGTCGTTGAAGTAAATCAGACAACGGTAACATGCACAGGTGGTGGCGTATCGCTCTGCAGGACTGACCACAGTACGATTTAAAGGGAGGAAAGATTCAAAGAAGGGGGAGCAGCTGGCTGCAGTAACTATGACTCTCTTAAGGTAGCCAAATGCCTCGTCACTCGGCGAAATTTATTTTAAAACTCGAGGAAATCGTTGTTGAAGTAACTCAGACAACGGTAACATGGACAGGTGGTGGCGTATCGCTTCTGCAGGACTGTACACAGTACAATTTAAAGGGAGGAAGGATTCAAAGAAGGGGGAGCAGCTGGCTGCTGTAACTATGACGCTTATAAGGTAGCCAAATGCCTCGTCATCCGGCGAGGTACATTTGCTAACTCGAGAGACTCGTAGTGGGAGTAACAGAGACGACGTTAACGTGGACATATAGTGGCACATCGGTTCTGTAGGACAGCCATAGCGAGAATGATAGAGAGAATGGGCTTAGAAAAGTGGGAGCAGCAGGCAGGGGTACTATGACTCCCTTAAGGTAGCCAAATGCCTCGTCACCATGTAAATTTTTTTTTGAAAACTCGAGGATATTTTCGTTAAGGTAGCTCAGACAACGTTAAGGTTTACATGTAGTGGCATATTGCTCCTGCAGGACTGACCAGAGTAATAATTAAAGAGTGGAAAGAAAGAAAGTTGGTCGAGCAGCTGGCAGCAGCTACTATGACTCTCTTAAGGTAGCCAAATGCCTCGTCACTCGGCGAAATTTATTTGAAAACTCGAGGAAATCGTCGTTGAAGTAACTCAGACAACGGTAACATGGACAGGTGGTGGCGTATCGCTTCTGCAGGACATAAAGATACGAATTAAAGAGAGGAAAGATTCAAAGACGGGGGAGCAGCTGGCTGCAGTAACTATGACTCTCTTAAGGTAGTCAAATGGCTCGTCATCCGGCGAGGTACATTTGCTAACTCGAGAGACTCGTAGTGGGAATAACAGTGACGACGTTAACGTGGACATATAGTGGCACTTCGGTTCCGTAGGACAGGCCATAGCAAGAATGATAGAGAGAATGGGCTTAGAAAAGTGGGAGCAGCAGGCAGGAGTACTATGACTCTCTTAAGGTAGTTAAATGTTTCGTCAACATGTGACATTTTTTTTTGAAAACTCGAGGATATCTTCGGTAAGGTAGCTCAGACAACGTTAAGGTTTACATGTAGTGGCATATTGCTCCTGCAGGACTGACCACAGTAATAATTAAAGAGTGGAAAGAAAGAAAGTTGGTCGAGCAGCTGGCAGCAGCAACTATGACTCTCTTAAGGTAGCCAAATGCCTCGTCACTCGGCGAAATTAATTTGAAAACTCGAGGAAATCGTCGTTGAAGTAACTCAGACAACGGTAACATGGACAGGTGGTGGCGTATCGCTTCTGCAGGACATAAAGATACGAATTAAAGAGAGGAAAGATTCAAAGACGGGGGAGCAGCTGGCTGCAGTAACTATGACTCTCTTAAGGTAGTCAAATGGCTCGTCATCCGGCGAGGTACATTTGCTAACTCGAGAGACTCGTAGTGGGAATAACAGTGACGACGTTAAAGTGGACATATAGTGGCACTTCGGTTCCGTAGGACAGGCCATAGCAAGAATGATAGAGAGAATGGGCTTAGAAAAGTGGGAGCAGCAGGCAGGAGTACTATGACTCTCTTAAGGTAGTTAAATGTTTCGTCAACATGTGACATTTTTTTTTGAAAACTCGAGGATATCTTCGGTAAGGTAGCTCAGACAACGTTAAGGTTTACATGTAGTGGCATATTGCTCCTGCAGGACTGACCACAGTAATAATTAAAGAGTGGAAAGAAAGAAAGTAGGTCGAGCAGCTGGCAACAGTAACTATGACTCTCTTAAGGTAGCCAAATGACTCGTCGCTCGGCCAAATTTATTTGAAAACTCGAGGAAATCGTTGTTGAGGTTACTCAGACAACGGTAACATGGACAGGTGGTGGCATATCGCTTCTGCAGGACTGCCCACAGTACGCATTAAAGACAGGAAACATTCAAAGAAGGGGGAGCAGCTGGCTGCAGTAACTATGACGCTCTTAAGGTAGCCAAATGCCCCGTCATCCGGCGAGGTACATTTGCTAACTCGAGAGACTCGTAGTGGGAGTAACAGAGACGACGTTAACGTGGACATATAGAGGCACATCGGTTCTGTAGGACAGCCATAGCAAGAATGATAGAGAGAAAGGGCTTAGAAAAGTGGGAGCAGCAGGCAGGGGTACTATGACTCCCTTAAGGTAGCCAAATGCCTCGTCACCAGGTAAAATTTTTTTTGAAAACTCGAGGATATTTTCGTTAAGGTAGCTCAGACAACGTTAAGGTTTACATGTAGTGGCATATTGCTCCTGCAGGACTGACCACAGTAATAATTAAAGAGTGGAAAGAAAGAAAGTAGGTCGAACAGCTGGCAGCAGTAACTATGACTCTCTTAAGGTAGCCAAATGCCTCGTCACTCGGCGAAATTTATTTAAAAACTCGAGGAAATCGTCGTTGAAGTAACTCAGACAACTGTAACATGGACAGGTGGTGGCGTATCGCTTCTGCAGGACATCAAGATACGAATTAAAGAGAGGAAAGATTCAAATAAGGGGGAACAGCTGGCTGCAGTAACTATGACTCTCTTAAGGTAGCCAAATGCCTCGTCATCCGGCGAGGTACATTTGCTAACTCGATAGACTCGTAGTGGGAGTAACAGTGACGACGTTAACTTGGACATATAGTGGCACATCGGTTCCGTAGGACAGGCCATAGCAAGAATGATAGAGAGAATGGGCTTAGAAAAGTGGGAGCAGCAGGCAGGAGTACTATGACTCTCTTAAGGTAGCCAAATGAATTGTCACCATGTAAAATTTTTGTTGAAAACTCGAGGATATCTTCGATAAGGTAGCTCAGACAACGTTAAGGTTTACATGTAGTGGCATATTGCTCCTGCAGGACTGATCACAGTAATAATTAAAGAGTGGAAAGAAAGAAGGTAGGTCGAGCAGCTGGCAACAGTAACTATGACTCTCTTAAGGTAGTCAAATGCCTCGTCACTCGGCGAAATTTTTTTGAAAACTCGAGGAAATCGTCGTTGAAGTAACTCAGACAACGGTAACATGGATAGGTGGTGGCGTATCGCTTCTGCAGGACACCACAGTACGAATTAAAGAGAGGAAAGATTCAAAGACGGGGGAGCAGCTGGCTGCAGTAACTATGACTCTCTTAAGGTAGTCAAATGGCTCGTCATCCGGCGAGGTACATTTGCTAACTCGAGAGACTCGTAGTGGGAATAACAGTGACGACGTTAACGTGGACATATAGTGGCACATCGGTTCCGTAGGACAGGCCATAGCAAGAATGATAGAGAGAATGGGCTTAGAAAAGTGGGAGCAGCAGGCAGGAGTACTATGACTCTCTTAAGGTAGTTAAATGTTTCGTCAACATGTGACATTTTTTTTTGAAATCTCGAGGATATCTTCGGTAAGGTAGCTCAGACAACGTTAAGGTTTACATGTAGTGGCATATTGCTCCTGCAGGACTGACCACAGTAATAATTAAAGAGTGGAAAGAAAGAAAGTAGGTCGAGCAGCTGGCAACAGTAACTATGACTCTCTTAAGGTAGCCAAATGACTCGTCGCTCGGCGAAATTTATTTGAAAACTCGAGGAAATCGTTGTTGAGGTTACTCAGACAACGGTAACATGGACAGGTGGTGGCATATCGCTTCTGCAGGACTGCCCACAGTACGCATTAAAGACAGGAAACATTCAAAGAAGGGGGAGCAGCTGGCTGCAGTAACTATGACGCTCTTAAGGTAGCCAAATGCCCCGTCATCCGGCGAGGTACATTTGCTAACTGGAGAGACTCGTAGTGGGAGTAACAGAGACGACGTTAACGTGGACATATAGTGGCACATCGGTTCTGTAGGACAGCCATAGCAAGAATGATAGAGAGAAAGGGCTTAGAAAAGTGGGAGCAGCAGGCAGGGGTACTATGACTCCCTTAAGGTAGCCAAATGCCTCGTCACCATGTAAAATTTTTTTTGAAAACTCGAGGATATTTTCGTTAAGGTAGCTCAGACAACGTTAAGGTTTACATGTAGTGGCATATTGCTCCTGCAGGACTGACCACAGTAATAATTAAAGAGTGGAAAGAAAGAAAGTAGGTCGAACAGCTGGCAGCAGTAACTATGACTCTCTTAAGGTAGCCAAATGCCTCGTCACTCGGCGAAATTTATTTAAAAACTCGAGGAAATCGTCGTTGAAGTAACTCAGACAACTGTAACATGGACAGGTGGTGGCGTATCGCTTCTGCAGGACATCAAGATACGAATTAAAGAGAGGAAAGATTCAAATAAGGGGGAGCAGCTGGCTGCAGTAACTATGACTCTCTTAAGGTAGCCAAATGCCTCGTCATCCGGCGAGGTACATTTGCTAACTCGATAGACTCGTAGTGGGAGTAACAGTGACGACGTTAACTTGGACATATAGTGGCACATCGGTTCCGTAGGACAGGCCATAGCAAGAATGATAGAGAGAATGGGCTTAGAAAAGTGGGAGCAGCAGGCAGGAGTACTATGACTCTCTTAAGGTAGCCAAATGAATTGTCACCATGTAAAATTTTTGTTGAAAACTCGAGGATATCTTCGATAAGGTAGCTCAGACAACGTTAAGGTTTACATGTAGTGGCATATTGCTCCTGCAGGACTGATCACAGTAATAATTAAAGAGTGGAAAGAAAGAAGGTAGGTCGAGCAGCTGGCAAAAGTAACTATGACTCTCTTAAGGTAGTCAAATGCCTCGTCACTCGGCGAAATTTATTTGAAAACTCGAGGAAATCGTCGTTGAAGTAACTCAGACAACGGTAACATGGATAGGTGGTGGCGTATCGCTTCTGCAGGCCTGTACACAGTACGAATTAAAGAGAGGAAAGATTCAAAGACGGGGGAGCAGCTAGCTGCAGTAACTATGACTCTCTTAAGGTAGTCAAATGGCTCGTCATCCGGCGAGGTACATTTGCTAACTCGAGAGACTCGTAGTGGGAATAACAGTGACGACGTTAACGTGGACATATAGTGGCACATCGGTTCCGTAGGACAGGCCATAGCAAGAATGATAGAGAGAATGGGCTTAGAAAAGTGGGAGCAGCAGGCAGGAGTACTATGACTCTCTTAAGGTAGTTAAATGTTTCGTCAACATGTGACATTTTTTTTTGAAATCTCGAGGATATCTTCGGTAAGGTAGCTCAGACAACGTTAAGGTTTACATGTAGTGGCATATTGCTCCTGCAGGACTGACCAGAATAATAATTAAAGAGTGGAAAGAAAGAAAGTAGGTCGAGCAGCTGGCAACAGTAACTATGACTCTCTTAAGGTAGCCAAATGCCTCGTCACTCGGCGAAATTTATTTGAAAACTCGAGGAAATCGTTGTTGAGGTTACTCAGACAGCGGTAACATGGACAGGTGGTGGCATATCGCTTCTGCAGGACTGCCCACAGTACGCATTAAAGACAGGAAACATTCAAAGAAGGGGGAGCAGCTGGCTGCAGTAACTATGACGCTCTTAAGGTAGCCAAATGCCCCGTCAGCCGGCGAGATACATTTGCTAACTCGAGAGACTCGTAGTGAGAGTAACAGAGACGACGTTAACGTGGACATATAGTGGCACATCGGTTCTGTAGGACAGCCATAGCAAGAATGATAGAGAGAATGGGCTTAGAAAAGTGGGAGCAGCAGGCAGGGGTACTATGACTCCCTTAAGGTAGCCAAATGCCTCATCACCATGTAAATTTTTTTTTGAAAACTCGAGGATATTTTCGTTGAGGTAGCTCAGACAACGTTAAGGTTTACATGTAGTAGCATATTGCTCCTGCAGGACTGACCACAGTAATAATTAAAGAGTGGAAAGAAAGAAAGTTGGTCGAGCAGCTGGCAGCAGCAACTATGACTCTCTTAAGGTTGCCAAATGCCTCGTCACTCGGCGAAATTTATTTGAAAACTCGAGGAAATCGTCGTTGAAGTAACTCAGACAACGGTAACTTGGACAGGTGGTGGCGTATCGCTTCTGCAGGACTGGCCACAGTACGATTTAAAGGGAGGAAAGATTCAAAGAAGGGGGAGCAGCTGCCTGCAGTAACTATGACGCTCTTAAGGTAGCCAAATGCCTCGTCACTCGGCGAAATTTATTTGAAAACGCGAGGAAATCGTCGTTGAAGTAAATCAGACAACGGTAACATGCACAGGTGGTGGCGTATCGCTCTGCAGGACTGACCACAGTACGATTTAAAGGGAGGAAAGATTCAAAGAAGGGGGAGCAGCTGGCTGCAGTAACTATGACTCTCTTAAGGTAGCCAAATGCCTCGTCACTCGGCGAAATTTATTTTAAAACTCGAGGAAATCGTTGTTAAAGTAACTCAGACAACGGTAACATGGACAGGTGGTGGCGTATTGCTTCTGCAGGACTGACCACAGTACGATTTAAAGGGAGGAAGGATTCAAAGAAGGGGGAGCAGCTGGCTGCAGTAACTATGACGCTTATAAGGTAGCCAAATGCCTCGTCATCCGGCGAGGTACATTTGCTAACTCGAGAGACTCGTAGTGGGAGTAACAGAGACGACGTTAACGTGGACATATAGTGGCACATCGGTTCTGTAGGACAGCCATAGCAAGAATGATAGAGAGAATGGGCTTAGAAAAGTGGGAGCAGCAGGCAGGGGTACTATGACTCCCTTAAGGTAGCCAAATGCCTCGTCAACATGTAAATTTTTTTTTGAAAACTCGAGGATATTTTCGTTAAGGTAGCTCAGACAACGTTAAGGTTTACATGTAGTGGCATATTGCTCCTGCAGGACTGACCACAGTAATAATTAAAGAGTGGAAAGAAAGAAAGTTGGTCGAGCAGCTGGCAGCAGCAACTATGACTCTCTTAAGGCAGCCAAATGCCTCGTCACTCGGCGAAATTTATTTGAAAACGCGAGGAAATCGTCGTTGAAGTAAATCAGACAACGGTAACATGCACAGGTGGTGGCGTATCGCTCTGCAGGACTGACCACAGTACGATTTAAAGGGAGGAAAGATTCAAAGAAGGGGGAGCAGCTGGCTGCAGTAACTATGACTCTCTTAAGGTAGCCAAATGCCTCGTCACTCGGCGAAATTTATTTGAAAACGCGAGGAAATCGTCGTTGAAGTAAATCAGACAACGGTAACATGCACAGGTGGAGGCGTATCGCTCTGCAGGACTGACCACAGTACGATTTAAAGGGAGGAAAGATTCAAAGAAGGGGGAGCAGCTGGCTGCAGTAACTATGACTCTCTTAAGGTAGCCAAATGCTCGTCACTCGGCGAGATTTATTTGAAAACTCGAGGAAATCGTCGTTGAAGTAAATCAGACAACGGTAACATGCACAGGTTGTGGCGTATCGCTCTGCAGGACTGACCACAGTACGATTTAAAGGGAGGAAAGATTCAAAGAAGGGGGAGCAGCTGGCTGCAGTGACTATGACTCTCTTAAGGTAGCCAAATGCTTCGTACTCGGCGAAATTTATTTGAAAACTCGAGGAAATCGTTGTTGTGGTAACTCAGACAACGGTAACATGGACAGGTGGTGGCGTATCGCTTCTGCAGGACTGACCACAGTACGATTTAAAGGGAGGAAAGATTCAAAGAAGGGGGAGCAGCTGCCTGCAGTAACTATGACGCTCTTAAGGTAGCCAAATGCCTCGTCACTCGGCGAAATTTATTTGAAAACGCGAGGAAATCGTCGTTGAAGTAAATCAGACAACGGTAACATGCACAGGTGGTGGCGTATCGCTCTGCAGGACTGACCACAGTACGATTTAAAGGGAGGAAAGATTCAAAGAAGGGGGAGCAGCTGGCTGCAGTAACTATGACTCTCTTAAGGTAGCCAAATGCCTCGTCACTCGGCAAAATTTATTTTAAAACTCGAGGAAATCGTTGTTGAAGTAACTCAGACAACGGTAACATGGACAGGTGGTGGCGTATTGCTTCTGCAGGACTGACCACAGTACGATTTAAAGGGAGGAAGGATTCAAAGAAGGGGGAGCAGCTGCTGCAGTAACTATGACGCTTATAAGGTAGCCAAATGCCTCGTCATCCGGCGAGGTACATATGCTAACTCGAGAGACTCGTAGTGGGAGTAACAGTGACGACGTTAACGTGGACATACAGTGGCACATCGGTTCCATAGGACAGGCCATACCAAGAATGATAGAGAGAATGGGCTTAGAAAAGTGGGAGCAGCAGGCAGGAGTACTATGACTCTCTTAAGGTAGTTAAATGTTTCGTCAACATGTGACATTTTTTTTTGAAAACTCGAGGATATCTTCGGTAAGGTAGCTCAGACAACGTTAAGGTTTACATGTAGTGGCATATTGCTTCTGCAGGACTGACCACAGTAATAATTAAAGAGTGGAAAGAAAGAAAGTAGGTCGAGCAGCTGGCAACAGTAACTATGACTCTCTTAAGGTAGCCAAATGACTCGTCGCTCGGCGAAATTTATTTGAAAACTCGAGGAAATCGTTGTTGAGGTTACTCAGACAACGGTAACATGGACAGGTGGTGGCATATCGCTTCTGCAGGACTGCCCACAGTACGCATTAAAGACAGGAAACATTCAAAGAAGGGGGAGCAGCTGGCTGCAGTAACTATGACGCTCTTAAGGTAGCCAAATGCCCCGTCATCCGGCGAGGTACATTTGCTAACTCGAGAGACTCGTAGTGGGAGTAACAGAGACGACGTTAACGTGGACATATAGTGGCACATCGGTTCTGTAGGACAGCCATAGCAAGAATGATAGAGAGAATGGGCTTAGAAAAGTGGGAGCAGCAGGCAGGGGTACTATGACTCCCTTAAGGTAGCCAAATGCCTCGTCAACATGTAAATTTTTTTTTGAAAACTCGAGGATATTTTCGTTAAGGTAGCTCAGACAACGTTAAGGTTTACATGTAGTGGCATATTGCTCCTGCAGGACTGACCACAGTAATAATTAAAGAGTGGAAAGAAAGAAAGTAGGTCGAACAGCTGGCAGCAGTAACTATGACTCTCTTAAGGTAGCCAAATGCCTCGTCACTCGGCGAAATTTATTTAAAAACTCGAGGAAATCGTCGTTGAAGTAACTCAGACAACGGTAACATGGACAGGTGGTGGCATATCGCTTCTGCAGGACTGCCCACAGTACGCATTAAAGACAGGAAACATTCAAAGAAGGGGGAGCAGCTGGCTGCAGTAACTATGACGCTCTTAAGGTAGCCAAATGCCCCGTCAGCCGGCGAGATACATTTGCTAACTCGAGAGACTCGTAGTGGGAGTAACAGAGACGACGTTAACGTGGACATATAGTGGCACATCGGTTCTGTAGGACAGCCATAGCAAGAATGATAGAGAGAATGGGCTTAGAAAAGTGGGAGCAGCAGGCAGGGGTACTATGACTCCCTTAAGGTAGCCAAATGCCTCGTCACCATGTAAATTTTTTTTTGAAAACTCGAGGATATTTTCGTTAAGGTAGCTCAGACAACGTTAAGGTTTACGTGTAGTAGCATATTGCTCCTGCAGGACTGACCACAGTAATAATTAAAGAGTGGAAAGAAAGAAAGTTGGTCGAGCAGCTGGCAGCAGCAACTATGACTCTCTTAAGGTAGCCAAATGCCTCGTCACTCGGCGAAATTTATTTGAAAACTCGAGGAAATCGTCGTTGAAGTAACTCAGACAACGGTAACATGGACAGGTGGTGGCGTATCGCTTCTGCAGGACTGGCCACAGTACGATTTAAAGGGAGGAAAGATTCAAAGAAGGGGGAGCAGCTGCCTGCAGTAACTATGACGCTCTTAAGGTAGCCAAATGCCTCGTCACTCGGCGAAATTTATTTGAAAACGCGAGGAAATCGTCGTTGAAGTAAATCAGACAACGGTAACATGCACAGGTGGTGGCGTATCGCTCTGCAGGACTGACCACAGTACGATTTAAAGGGAGGAAAGATTCAAAGAAGGGGGAGCAGCTGGCTGCAGTAACTATGACTCTCTTAAGGTAGCCAAATGCCTCGTCACTCGGCGAAATTTATTTTAAAACTCGAGGAAATCGTTGTTAAAGTAACTCAGACAACGGTAACATGGACAGGTGGTGGCGTATTGCTTCTGCAGGACTGACCACAGTACGATTTAAAGGGAGGAAGGATTCAAAGAAGGGGGAGCAGCTGGCTGCAGTAACTATGACGCTTATAAGGTAGCCAAATGCCTCGTCATCCGGCGAGGTACATTTGCTAACTCGAGAGACTCGTAGTGGGAGTAACAGAGACGACGTTAACGTGGACATATAGTGGCACATCGGTTCTGTAGGACAGCCATAGCAAGAATGATAGAGAGAATGGGCTTAGAAAAGTGGGAGCAGCAGGCAGGGGTACTATGACTCCCTTAAGGTAGCCCAATGCCTCGTCACCATGTAAATTTTTTTTTGAAAACTCGAGGATATTTTCGTTAAGGTAGCTCAGACAACGTTAAGGTTTACATGTAGTGGCATATTGCTCCTGCAGGACTGACCACAGTAATAATTAAAGAGTGGAAAGAAAGAAAGTTGGTCGAGCAGCTGGCAGCAGCAACTATGACTCTCTTAAGGCAGCCAAATGCCTCGTCACTCGGCGAAATTTATTTGAAAACGCGAGGAAATCGTCGTTGAAGTAAATCAGACAACGGTAACATGCACAGGTGGTGGCGTATCGCTCTGCAGGACTGACCACAGTACGATTTAAAGGGAGGAAAGATTCAAAGAAGGGGGAGCAGCTGGCTGCAGTAACTATGACTCTCTTAAGGTAGCCAAATGCCTCGTCACTCGGCGAAATTTATTTGAAAACGCGAGGAAATCGTCGTTGAAGTAAATCAGACAACGGTAACATGCACAGGTGGTGGCGTATCGCTCTGCAGGACTGACCACAGTACGATTTAAAGGGAGGAAAGATTCAAAGAAGGGGGAGCAGCTGGCTGCAGTAACTATGACTCTCTTAAGGTAGCCAAATGCCTCGTCACTCGGCGAGATTTATTTGAAAACTCGAGGAAATCGTCGTTGAAGTAAATCAGACAACGGTAACATGCACAGGTTGTGGCGTATCGCTCTGCAGGACTGACCACAGTACGATTGAAAGGGAGGAAAGATTCAAAGAAGGGGGAGCAGCTGCCTGCAGTAACTATGACGCTCTTAAGGTAGCCAAATGCCTCGTCACTCGGCGAAATTTATTTGAAAACGCGAGGAAATCGTCGTTGAAGTAAATCAGACAACGGTAACATGCACAGGTGGTGGCGTATCGCTCTGCACGACTGACCACAGTACGATTTAAAGGGAGGAAAGATTCAAAGAAGGGGGAGCAGCTGGCTGCAGTAACTATGACTCTCTTAAGGTAGCCAAATGCCTCGTCACTCGGCAAAATTTATTTTAAAACTCGAGGAAATCGTTGTTGAAGTAACTCAGACAACGGTAACATGGACAGGTGGTGGCGTATTGCTTCTGCAGGACTGACCACAGTACGATTTAAAGGGAGGAAGGATTCAAAGAAGGGGGAGCAGCTGGCTGCAGTAACTATGACGCTTATAAGGTAGCCAAATGCCTCGTCATCCGGCGAGGTACATATGCTAACTCGAGAGACTCGTAGTGGGAGTAACAGTGACGACGTTAACGTTGACATACAGTGGCACATCGGTTCCATAGGACAGGCCATACCAAGAATGATAGAGAGAATGGGCTTAGAAAAGTGGGAGCAGCAGGCAGGAGTACTATGACTCTCTTAAGGTAGCCAAATGAATCGTCACCATGTGAAATTTTTTGTTGAAAACTCGAGGATATCTTCGATAAGGTAGCTCATACAACGTTAAGGTTTACATGTAGTGGCATATTGCTCCTGCAGGACTGACCACAGTAATAATTAAAGAGTGGAAAGAAAGAAGGTAGGTCGAGCAGCTGGCAACAGTAACTATGACTCTCTTAAGGTAGCCAAATGCCTCGTCACTCGGCGAAATTTATTTGAAAACTCGAGGAAATCGTCGTTGAAGTAACTCAGACAACGGTAACATGGACAGGTGGTGGCGTATCGCTTCTGCAGGACTGGCCACAGTACGATTTAAAGGGAGGAAAGATTCAAAGAAGGGGGAGCAGCTGCCTGAAGTAACTATGACGCTCTTAAGGTAGCCAAATGCCTCGTCACTCGGCGAAATTTATTTGAAAACGCGAGGAAATCGTCGTTGAAGTAAATCAGACAACGGTAACATGCACAGGTGGTGGCGTATCGCTCTGCAGGACTGACCACAGTACGATTTAAAGGGAGGAAAGATTCAAAGAAGGGGGAGCAGCTGGCTGCAGTAACTATGACTCTCTTAAGGTAGCCAAATGCCTCGTCACTCGGCGAAATTTATTTTAAAACTCGAGGAAATCGTTGTTAAAGTAACTCAGACAACGGTAACATGGACAGGTGGTGGCGTATTGCTTCTGCAGGACTGACCACAGTACGATTTAAAGGGAGGAAGGATTCAATGAAGGGGGAGCAGCTGGCTGCAGTAACTATGACGCTTATAAGGTAGCCAAATGCCTCGTCATCCGGCGAGGTACATTTGCTAACTCGAGAGACTCGTAGTGGGAGTAACAGAGACGACGTTAACGTGGACATATAGTGGCACATCGGTTCTGTAGGACAGCCATAGCAAGAATGATAGAGAGAATGGGCTTAGAAAAGTGGGAGCAGCAGGCAGGGGTACTATGACTCCCTTAAGGTAGCCAAATGCCTCATCACCATGTAAATTTTTTTTTGAAAACTGGAGGATATTTTCGTTAAGGTAGCTCAGACAACGTTAAGGTTTACATGTAGTGGCATATTGCTCCTGCAGGACTGACCACAGTAATAATTAAAGAGTGGAAAGAAAGAAAGTTGGTCGAGCAGCTGGCAGCAGCAACTATGACTCTCTTAAGGCAGCCAAATGCCTCGTCACTCGGCGAAATTTATTTGAAAACTCGAGGAAATCGTCGTTGAAGTAACTCAGACAACGGTAACATGGACAGGTGGTGGCGTATCGCTTCTGCAGGACTGACCACAGTACGATTTAAAGGGAGGAAAGATTCAAAGAAGGGGGAGCAGCTGCCTGCAGTAACTATGACGCTCTTAAGGTAGCCAAATGCCTCGTCACTCGGCGAAATTTATTTGAAAACGCGAGGAAATCGTCGTTGAAGTAAATCAGACAACGGTAACATGCACAGGTTGTGGCGTATCGCTCTGCAGGACTGACCACAGTACGATTGAAAGGGAGGAAAGATTCAAAGAAGGGGGAGCAGCTGCCTGCAGTAACTATGACGCTCTTAAGGTAGCCAAATGCCTCGTCACTCGGCGAAATTTATTTGAAAACGCGAGGAAATCGTCGTTGAAGTAAATCAGACAACGGTAACATGCACAGGTGGTGGCGTATCGCTCTGCAGGACTGACCACAGTACGATTTAAAGGGAGGAAAGATTCAAAGAAGGGGGAGCAGCTGGCTGCAGTAACTATGACTCTCTTAAGGTAGCCAAATGCCTCGTCACTCGGCAAAATTTATTTTAAAACTCGAGGAAATCGTTGTTGAAGTAACTCAGACAACGGTAACATGGACAGGTGGTGGCGTATTGCTTCTGCAGGACTGACCACAGTACGATTTAAAGGGAGGAAGGATTCAAAGAAGGGGGAGCAGCTGGCTGCAGTAACTATGACGCTTATAAGGTAGCCAAATGCCTCGTCATCCGGCGAGGTACATATGCTAACTCGAGAGACTCGTAGTGGGAGTAACAGTGACGACGTTAACGTTGACATACAGTGGCACATCGGTTCCATAGGACAGGCCATACCAAGAATGATAGAGAGAATGGGCTTAGAAAAGTGGGAGCAGCAGGCAGGAGTACTATGACTCTCTTAAGGTAGCCAAATGAATCGTCACCATGTGAAATTTTTTGTTGAAAACTCGAGGATATCTTCGATAAGGTAGCTCATACAACGTTAAGGTTTACATGTAGTGGCATATTGCTCCTGCAGGACTGACCACAGTAATAATTAAAGAGTGGAAAGAAAGAAGGTAGGTCGAGCAGCTGGCAACAGTAACTATGACTCTCTTAAGGTAGCCAAATGCCTCGTCACTCGGCGAAATTTATTTGAAAACTCGAGGAAATCGTCGTTGAAGTAACTCAGACAACGGTAACATGGACAGGTGGTGGCGTATCGCTTCTGCAGGACTGGCCACAGTACGATTTAAAGGGAGGAAAGATTCAAAGAAGGGGGAGCAGCTGCCTGAAGTAACTATGACGCTCTTAAGGTAGCCAAATGCCTCGTCACTCGGCGAAATTTATTTGAAAACGCGAGGAAATCGTCGTTGAAGTAAATCAGACAACGGTAACATGCACAGGTGGTGGCGTATCGCTCTGCAGGACTGACCACAGTACGATTTAAAGGGAGGAAAGATTCAAAGAAGGGGGAGCAGCTGGCTGCAGTAACTATGACTCTCTTAAGGTAGCCAAATGCCTCGTCACTCGGCGAAATTTATTTTAAAACTCGAGGAAATCGTTGTTAAAGTAACTCAGACAACGGTAACATGGACAGGTGGTGGCGTATTGCTTCTGCAGGACTGACCACAGTACGATTTAAAGGGAGGAAGGATTCAATGAAGGGGGAGCAGCTGGCTGCAGTAACTATGACGCTTATAAGGTAGCCAAATGCCTCGTCATCCGGCGAGGTACATTTGCTAACTCGAGAGACTCGTAGTGGGAGTAACAGAGACGACGTTAACGTGGACATATAGTGGCACATCGGTTCTGTAGGACAGCCATAGCAAGAATGATAGAGAGAATGGGCTTAGAAAAGTGGGAGCAGCAGGCAGGGGTACTATGACTCCCTTAAGGTAGCCAAATGCCTCATCACCATGTAAATTTTTTTTTGAAAACTGGAGGATATTTTCGTTAAGGTAGCTCAGACAACGTTAAGGTTTACATGTAGTGGCATATTGCTCCTGCAGGACTGACCACAGTAATAATTAAAGAGTGGAAAGAAAGAAAGTTGGTCGAGCAGCTGGCAGCAGCAACTATGACTCTCTTAAGGCAGCCAAATGCCTCGTCACTCGGCGAAATTTATTTGAAAACTCGAGGAAATCGTCGTTGAAGTAACTCAGACAACGGTAACATGGACAGGTGGTGGCGTATCGCTTCTGCAGGACTGACCACAGTACGATTTAAAGGGAGGAAAGATTCAAAGAAGGGGGAGCAGCTGCCTGCAGTAACTATGACGCTCTTAAGGTAGCCAAATGCCTCGTCACTCGGCGAAATTTATTTGAAAACGCGAGGAAATCGTCGTTGAAGTAAATCAGACAACGGTAACATGCACAGGTTGTGGCGTATCGCTCTGCAGGACTGACCACAGTACGATTTAAAGGGAGGAAAGATTCAAAGAAGGGGGAGCAGCTGCCTGCAGTAACTATGACGCTCTTAAGGTAGCCAAATGCCTCGTCACTCGGCGAAATTTATTTGAAAACGCGAGGAAATCGTCGTTGAAGTAAATCAGACAACGGTAACATGCACAGGTGGTGGCGTATCGCTCTGCAGGACTGACCACAGTACGATTTAAAGGGAGGAAAGATTCAAAGAAGGGGGAGCAGCTGGCTGAAGTAACTATGACTCTCTTAAGGTAGCCAAATGCCTCGTCACTCGGCAAAATTTATTTTAAAACTCGAGGAAATCGTTGTTGAAGTAACTCAGACAACGGTAACATGGACAGGTGGTGGCGTATTGCTTCTGCAGGACTGACCACAGTACGATTTAAAGGGAGGAAGGATTCAAAGAAGGGGGAGCAGCTGGCTGCAGTAACTATGACGCTTATAAGGTAGCCAAATGCCTCGTCATCCGGCGAGGTACATATGCTAACTCGAGAGACTCGTAGTGGGAGTAACAGTGACGACGTTAACGTGGACATACAGTGGCACATCGGTTCCATAGGACAGGCCATACCAAGAATGATAGAGAGAATGGGCTTAGAAAAGTGGGAGCAGCAGGCAGGAGTACTATGACTCTCTTAAGGTAGCCAAATGAATCGTCACCATGTGAAATTTTTTGTTGAAAACTCGAGGATATCTTCGATAAGGTAGCTCATACAACGTTAAGGTTTACATGTAGTGGCATATTGCTCCTGCAGGACTGACCACAGTAATAATTAAAGAGTGGAAAGAAAGAAGGTAGGTCGAGCAGCTGGCAACAGTAACTATGACTCTCTTAAGGTAGCCAAATGCCTCGTCACTCGGCGAAATTTATTTGAAAACTCGAGGAAATCGTCGTTGAAGTAACTCAGACAATGGTAACATGGACAGGTGGTGGCGTATCGCTTCTGCAGGACTGGCCACAGTACGATTTAAAGGGAGGAAAGATTCAAAGAAGGGGGAGCAGCTGCCTGCAGTAACTATGACGCTCTTAAGGTAGCCAAATGCCTCGTCACTCGGCGAAATTTATTTGAAAACGCGAGGAAATCGTCGTTGAAGTAAATCAGACAACGGTAACATGCACAGGTGGTGGCGTATCGCTCTGCAGGACTGACCACAGTACGATTTAAAGGGAGGAAAGATTCAAAGAAGGGGGAGCAGCTGGCTGCAGTAACTATGACTCTCTTAAGGTAGCCAAATGCCTCGTCACTCGGCGAAATTTATTTTAAAACTCGAGGAAATCGTTGTTAAAGTAACTCAGACAACGGTAACATGGACAGGTGGTGGCGTATTGCTTCTGCAGGACTGACCACCGTACGATTTAAAGGGAGGAAGGATTCAATGAAGGGGGAGCAGCTGGCTGCAGTAACTATGACGCTTATAAGGTAGCCAAATGCCTCGTCATCCGGCGAGGTACATTTGCTAACTCGAGAGACTCGTAGTGGGAGTAACAGAGACGACGTTAACGTGGACATATAGTGGCACATCGGTTCTGTAGGACAGCCATAGCAAGAATGATAGAGAGAATGGGCTTAGAAAAGTGGGAGCAGCAGGCAGGGGTACTATGACTCCCTTAAGGTAGCCAAATGCCTCATCACCATGTAAATTTTTTTTTTGAAAACTGGAGGATATTTTCGTTAAGGTAGCTCAGACAACGTTAAGGTTTACATGTAGTGGCATATTGCTCCTGCAGGACTGACCACAGTAATAATTAAAGAGTGGAAAGAAAGAAAGTTGGTCGAGCAGCTGGCAGCAGCAACTATGACTCTCTTAAGGCAGCCAAATGCCTCGTCACTCGGCGAAATTTATTTGAAAACTCGAGGAAATCGTCGTTGAAGTAACTCAGACAACGGTAACATGGACAGGTGGTGGCGTATCGCTTCTGCAGGACTGACCACAGTACGATTTAAAGGGAGGAAAGATTCAAAGAAGGGGGAGCAGCTGCCTGCAGTAACTATGACGCTCTTAAGGTAGCCAAATGCCTCGTCACTCGGCGAAATTTATTTGAAAACGCGAGGAAATCGTCGTTGAAGTAAATCAGACAACGGTAACATGCACAGGTTGTGGCGTATCGCTCTGCAGGACTGACCACAGTACGATTTAAAGGGAGGAAAGATTCAAAGAAGGGGGAGCAGCTGCCTGCAGTAACTATGACGCTCTTAAGGTAGCCAAATGCCTCGTCACTCGGCGAAATTTATTTGAAAACGCGAGGAAATCGTCGTTGAAGTAAATCAGACAACGGTAACATGCACAGGTGGTGGCGTATCGCTCTGCAGGACTGACCACAGTACGATTTAAAGGGAGGAAAGATTCAAAGAAGGGGGAGCAGCTGGCTGCAGTAACTATGACTCTCTTAAGGTAGCCAAATGCCTCGTCACTCGGCAAAATTTATTTTAAAACTCGAGGAAATCGTTGTTGAAGTAACTCAGACAACGGTAACATGGACAGGTGGTGGCGTATTGCTTCTGCAGGACTGACCACAGTACGATTTAAAGGGAGGAAGGATTCAAAGAAGGGGGAGCAGCTGGCTGCAGTAACTATGGCGCTTATAAGGTAGCCAAATGCCTCGTCATCCGGCGAGGTACATATGCTAACTCGAGAGACTCGTAGTGGGAGTAACAGTGACGACGTTAACGTGGACATACAGTGGCACATCGGTTCCATAGGACAGGCCATACCAAGAATGATAGAGAGAATGGGCTTAGAAAAGTGGGAGCAGCAGGCAGGAGTACTATGACTCTCTTAAGGTAGCCAAATGAATCGTCACCATGTGAAATTTTTTGTTGAAAACTCGAGGATATCTTCGATAAGGTAGCTCATACAACGTTAAGGTTTACATGTAGTGGCATATTGCTCCTGCAGGACTGACCACAGTAATAATTAAAGAGTGGAAAGAAAGAAGGTAGGTCGAGCAGCTGGCAACAGTAACTATGACTCTCTTAAGGTAGCCAAATGCCTCGTCACTCGGCGAAATTTATTTGAAAACTCGAGGAAATCGTCGTTGAAGTAACTCAGACAACGGTAACATGGACAGGTGGTGGCGTATCGCTTCTGCAGGACTGGCCACAGTACGATTTAAAGGGAGGAAAGATTCAAAGAAGGGGGAGCAGCTGCCTGCAGTAACTATGACGCTCTTAAGGTAGCCAAATGCCTCGTCACTCGGCGAAATTTATTTGAAAACGCGAGGAAATCGTCGTTGAAGTAAATCAGACAACGGTAACATGCACAGGTGGTGGCGTATCGCTCTGCAGGACTGACCACAGTACGATTTAAAGGGAGGAAAGATTCAAAGAAGGGGGAGCAGCTGGCTGCAGTAACTATGACTCTCTTAAGGTAGCCAAATGCCTCGTCACTCGGCGAAATTTATTTTAAAACTCGAGGAAATCGTTGTTAAAGTAACTCAGACAACGGTAACATGGACAGGTGGTGGCGTATTGCTTCTGCAGGACTGACCACAGTACGATTTAAAGGGAGGAAGGATTCAATGAAGGGGGAGCAGCTGGCTGCAGTAACTATGACGCTTATAAGGTAGCCAAATGCCTCGTCATCCGGCGAGGTACATTTGCTAACTCGAGAGACTCGTAGTGGGAGTAACAGAGACGACGTTAACGTGGACATATAGTGGCACATCGGTTCTGTAGGACAGCCATAGCAAGAATGATAGAGAGAATGGGCTTAGAAAAGTGGGAGCAGCAGGCAGGGGTACTATGACTCCCTTAAGGTAGCCAAATGCCTCATCACCATGTAAATTTTTTTTTGAAAACTGGAGGATATTTTCGTTAAGGTAGCTCAGACAACGTTAAGGTTTACATGTAGTGGCATATTGCTCCTGCAGGACTGACCACAGTAATAATTAAAGAGTGGAAAGAAAGAAGGTAGGTCGAGCAGCTGGCAACAGTAACTATGACTCTCTTAAGGTAGCCAAATGCCTCGTCACTCGGCGAAATTTATTTGAAAACTCGAGGAAATCGTCGTTGAAGTAACTCAGACAACGGTAACATGGACAGGTGGTGGCGTATCGCTTCTGCAGGACTGGCCACAGTACGATTTAAAGGGAGGAAAGATTCAAAGAAGGGGGAGCAGCTGCCTGCAGTAACTATGACGCTCTTAAGGTAGCCAAATGCCTCGTCACTCGGCGAAATTTATTTGAAAACGCGAGGAAATCGTCGTTGAAGTAAATCAGACAACGGTAACATGCACAGGTGGTGGCGTATCGCTCTGCAGGACTGACCACAGTACGATTTAAAGGGAGGAAAGATTCAAAGAAGGGGGAGCAGCTGGCTGCAGTAACTATGACTCTCTTAAGGTAGCCAAATGCCTCGTCACTCGGCGAAATTTATTTTAAAACTCGAGGAAATCGTTGTTAAAGTAACTCAGACAACGGTAACATGGACAGGTGGTGGCGTATTGCTTCTGCAGGACTGACCACAGTACGATTTAAAGGGAGGAAGGATTCAATGAAGGGGGAGCAGCTGGCTGCAGTAACTATGACGCTTATAAGGTAGCCAAATGCCTCGTCATCCGGCGAGGTACATTTGCTAACTCGAGAGACTCGTAGTGGGAGTAACAGAGACGACGTTAACGTGGACATATAGTGGCACATCGGTTCTGTAGGACAGCCATAGCAAGAATGATAGAGAGAATGGGCTTAGAAAAGTGGGAGCAGCAGGCAGGGGTACTATGACTCCCTTAAGGTAGCCAAATGCCTCATCACCATGTAAATTTTTTTTTGAAAACTGGAGGATATTTTCGTTAAGGTAGCTCAGACAACGTTAAGGTTTACATGTAGTGGCATATTGCTCCTGCAGGACTGACCACAGTAATAATTAAAGAGTGGAAAGAAAGAAAGTTGGTCGAGCAGCTGGCAGCAGCAACTATGACTCTCTTAAGGCAGCCAAATGCCTCGTCACTCGGCGAAATTTATTTGAAAACTCGAGGAAATCGTCGTTGAAGTAACTCAGACAACGGTAACATGGACAGGTGGTGGCGTATCGCTTCTGCAGGACTGACCACAGTACGATTTAAAGGGAGGAAAGATTCAAAGAAGGGGGAGCAGCTGCCTGCAGTAACTATGACGCTCTTAAGGTAGCCAAATGCCTCGTCACTCGGCGAAATTTATTTGAAAACGCGAGGAAATCGTCGTTGAAGTAAATCAGACAACGGTAACATGCACAGGTTGTGGCGTATCGCTCTGCAGGACTGACCACAGTACGATTTAAAGGGAGGAAAGATTCAAAGAAGGGGGAGCAGCTGCCTGCAGTAACTATGACGCTCTTAAGGTAGCCAAATGCCTCGTCACTCGGCGAAATTTATTTGAAAACGCGAGGAAATCGTCGTTGAAGTAAATCAGACAACGGTAACATGCACAGGTGGTGGCGTATCGCTCTGCAGGACTGACCACAGTACGATTTAAAGGGAGGAAAGATTCAAAGAAGGGGGAGCAGCTGGCTGAAGTAACTATGACTCTCTTAAGGTAGCCAAATGCCTCGTCACTCGGCAAAATTTATTTTAAAACTCGAGGAAATCGTTGTTGAAGTAACTCAGACAACGGTAACATGGACAGGTGGTGGCGTATTGCTTCTGCAGGACTGACCACAGTACGATTTAAAGGGAGGAAGGATTCAAAGAAGGGGGAGCAGCTGGCTGCAGTAACTATGACGCTTATAAGGTAGCCAAATGCCTCGTCATCCGGCGAGGTACATATGCTAACTCGAGAGACTCGTAGTGGGAGTAACAGTGACGACGTTAACGTGGACATACAGTGGCACATCGGTTCCATAGGACAGGCCATACCAAGAATGATAGAGAGAATGGGCTTAGAAAAGTGGGAGCAGCAGGCAGGAGTACTATGACTCTCTTAAGGTAGCCAAATGAATCGTCACCATGTGAAATTTTTTGTTGAAAACTCGAGGATATCTTCGATAAGGTAGCTCATACAACGTTAAGGTTTACATGTAGTGGCATATTGCTCCTGCAGGACTGACCACAGTAATAATTAAAGAGTGGAAAGAAAGAAGGTAGGTCGAGCAGCTGGCAACAGTAACTATGACTCTCTTAAGGTAGCCAAATGCCTCGTCACTCGGCGAAATTTATTTGAAAACTCGAGGAAATCGTCGTTGAAGTAACTCAGACAACGGTAACATGGACAGGTGGTGGCGTATCGCTTCTGCAGGACTGGCCACAGTACGATTTAAAGGGAGGAAAGATTCAAAGAAGGGGGAGCAGCTGCCTGCAGTAACTATGACGCTCTTAAGGTAGCCAAATGCCTCGTCACTCGGCGAAATTTATTTGAAAACGCGAGGAAATCGTCGTTGAAGTAAATCAGACAACGGTAACATGCACAGGTGGTGGCGTATCGCTCTGCAGGACTGACCACAGTACGATTTAAAGGGAGGAAAGATTCAAAGAAGGGGGAGCAGCTGGCTGCAGTAACTATGACTCTCTTAAGGTAGCCAAATGCCTCGTCACTCGGCGAAATTTATTTTAAAACTCGAGGAAATCGTTGTTAAAGTAACTCAGACAACGGTAACATGGACAGGTGGTGGCGTATTGCTTCTGCAGGACTGACCACAGTACGATTTAAAGGGAGGAAGGATTCAATGAAGGGGGAGCAGCTGGCTGCAGTAACTATGACGCTTATAAGGTAGCCAAATGCCTCGTCATCCGGCGAGGTACATTTGCTAACTCGAGAGACTCGTAGTGGGAGTAACAGAGACGACGTTAACGTGGACATATAGTGGCACATCGGTTCTGTAGGACAGCCATAGCAAGAATGATAGAGAGAATGGGCTTAGAAAAGTGGGAGCAGCAGGCAGGGGTACTATGACTCCCTTAAGGTAGCCAAATGCCTCATCACCATGTAAATTTTTTTTTGAAAACTGGAGGATATTTTCGTTAAGGTAGCTCAGACAACGTTAAGGTTTACATGTAGTGGCATATTGCTCCTGCAGGACTGACCACAGTAATAATTAAAGAGTGGAAAGAAAGAAAGTTGGTCGAGCAGCTGGCAGCAGCAACTATGACTCTCTTAAGGCAGCCAAATGCCTCGTCACTCGGCGAAATTTATTTGAAAACTCGAGGAAATCGTCGTTGAAGTAACTCAGACAACGGTAACATGGACAGGTGGTGGCGTATCGCTTCTGCAGGACTGACCACAGTACGATTTAAAGGGAGGAAAGATTCAAAGAAGGGGGAGCAGCTGCCTGCAGTAACTATGACGCTCTTAAGGTAGCCAAATGCCTCGTCACTCGGCGAAATTTATTTGAAAACGCGAGGAAATCGTCGTTGAAGTAAATCAGACAACGGTAACATGCACAGGTTGTGGCGTATCGCTCTGCAGGACTGACCACAGTACGATTTAAAGGGAGGAAAGATTCAAAGAAGGGGGAGCAGCTGCCTGCAGTAACTATGACGCTCTTAAGGTAGCCAAATGCCTCGTCACTCGGCGAAATTTATTTGAAAACGCGAGGAAATCGTCGTTGAAGTAAATCAGACAACGGTAACATGCACAGGTGGTGGCGTATCGCTCTGCAGGACTGACCACAGTACGATTTAAAGGGAGGAAAGATTCAAAGAAGGGGGAGCAGCTGGCTGCAGTAACTATGACTCTCTTAAGGTAGCCAAATGCCTCGTCACTCGGCAAAATTTATTTTAAAACTCGAGGAAATCGTTGTTGAAGTAACTCAGACAACGGTAACATGGACAGGTGGTGGCGTATTGCTTCTGCAGGACTGACCACAGTACGATTTAAAGGGAGGAAGGATTCAAAGAAGGGGGAGCAGCTGGCTGCAGTAACTATGGCGCTTATAAGGTAGCCAAATGCCTCGTCATCCGGCGAGGTACATATGCTAACTCGAGAGACTCGTAGTGGGAGTAACAGTGACGACGTTAACGTGGACATACAGTGGCACATCGGTTCCATAGGACAGGCCATACCAAGAATGATAGAGAGAATGGGCTTAGAAAAGTGGGAGCAGCAGGCAGGAGTACTATGACTCTCTTAAGGTAGCCAAATGAATCGTCACCATGTGAAATTTTTTGTTGAAAACTCGAGGATATCTTCGATAAGGTAGCTCATACAACGTTAAGGTTTACATGTAGTGGCATATTGCTCCTGCAGGACTGACCACAGTAATAATTAAAGAGTGGAAAGAAAGAAGGTAGGTCGAGCAGCTGGCAACAGTAACTATGACTCTCTTAAGGTAGCCAAATGCCTCGTCACTCGGCGAAATTTATTTGAAAACTCGAGGAAATCGTCGTTGAAGTAACTCAGACAACGGTAACATGGACAGGTGGTGGCGTATCGCTTCTGCAGGACTGGCCACAGTACGATTTAAAGGGAGGAAAGATTCAAAGAAGGGGGAGCAGCTGCCTGCAGTAACTATGACGCTCTTAAGGTAGCCAAATGCCTCGTCACTCGGCGAAATTTATTTGAAAACGCGAGGAAATCGTCGTTGAAGTAAATCAGACAACGGTAACATGCACAGGTGGTGGCGTATCGCTCTGCAGGACTGACCACAGTACGATTTAAAGGGAGGAAAGATTCAAAGAAGGGGGAGCAGCTGGCTGCAGTAACTATGACTCTCTTAAGGTAGCCAAATGCCTCGTCACTCGGCGAAATTTATTTTAAAACTCGAGGAAATCGTTGTTAAAGTAACTCAGACAACGGTAACATGGACAGGTGGTGGCGTATTGCTTCTGCAGGACTGACCACAGTACGATTTAAAGGGAGGAAGGATTCAATGAAGGGGGAGCAGCTGGCTGCAGTAACTATGACGCTTATAAGGTAGCCAAATGCCTCGTCATCCGGCGAGGTACATTTGCTAACTCGAGAGACTCGTAGTGGGAGTAACAGAGACGACGTTAACGTGGACATATAGTGGCACATCGGTTCTGTAGGACAGCCATAGCAAGAATGATAGAGAGAATGGGCTTAGAAAAGTGGGAGCAGCAGGCAGGGGTACTATGACTCCCTTAAGGTAGCCAAATGCCTCATCACCATGTAAATTTTTTTTTGAAAACTGGAGGATATTTTCGTTAAGGTAGCTCAGACAACGTTAAGGTTTACATGTAGTGGCATATTGCTCCTGCAGGACTGACCACAGTAATAATTAAAGAGTGGAAAGAAAGAAAGTTGGTCGAGCAGCTGGCAGCAGCAACTATGACTCTCTTAAGGCAGCCAAATGCCTCGTCACTCGGCGAAATTTATTTGAAAACTCGAGGAAATCGTCGTTGAAGTAACTCAGACAACGGTAACATGGACAGGTGGTGGCGTATCGCTTCTGCAGGACTGACCACAGTACGATTTAAAGGGAGGAAAGATTCAAAGAAGGGGGAGCAGCTGCCTGCAGTAACTATGACGCTCTTAAGGTAGCCAAATGCCTCGTCACTCGGCGAAATTGATTTGAAAACGCGAGGAAATCGTCGTTGAAGTAAATCAGACAACGGTAACATGCACAGGTGGTGGCGTATCGCTCTGCAGGACTGACCACAGTACGATTTAAAGGGAGGAAAGATTCAAAGAAGGGGGAGCAGCTGGCTGCAGTAACTATGACTCTCTTAAGGTAGCCAAATGCCTCGTCACTCGGCGAGATTTATTTGAAAACTCGAGGAAATCGTCGTTGAAGTAAATCAGACAACGGTAACATGCACAGGTTGTGGCGTATCGCTCTGCAGGACTGACCACAGTACGATTTAAAGGGAGGAAAGATTCAAAGAAGGGGGAGCAGCTGCCGGCAGTAACTATGACGCTCTTAAGGTAGCCAAATGCCTCGTCACTCGGCGAAATTTATTTGAAAACGCGAGGAAATCGTCGTTGAAGTAAATCAGACAACGGTAACATGCACAGGTGGTGGCGTATCGCTCTGCAGGACTGACCACAGTACGATTTAAAGGGAGGAAAGATTCAAAGAAGGGGGAGCAGCTGGCTGCAGTAACTATGACTCTCTTAAGGTAGCCAAATGCCTCGTCACTCGGCGAAATTTATTTTAAAACTCGAGGAAATCGTTGTTAAAGTAACTCAGACAACGGTAACATGGACAGGTGGTGGCGTATTGCTTCTGCAGGACTGACCACAGTACGATTTAAAGGGAGGAAGGATTCAATGAAGGGGGAGCAGCTGGCTGCAGTAACTATGACGCTTATAAGGTAGCCAAATGCCTCGTCATCCGGCGAGGTACATTTGCTAACTCGAGAGACTCGTAGTGGGAGTAACAGAGACGACGTTAACGTTGACATATAGTGGCACATCGGTTCTGTAGGACAGCCATAGCAAGAATGATAGAGAGAATGGGCTTAGAAAAGTGGGAGCAGCAGGCAGGGGTACTATGACTCCCTTAAGGTAGCCAAATGCCTCGTCACCATGTAAATTTTTTTTTGAAAACTGGAGGATATTTTCGTTAAGGTAGCTCAGACAACGTTAAGGTTTACATGTAGTGGCATATTGCTCCTGCAGGACTGACCACAGTAATAATTAAAGAGTGGAAAGAAAGAAAGTTGGTCGAGCAGCTGGCAGCAGCAACTATGCCTCTCTTAAGGCAGCCAAATGCCTCGTCACTCGGCGAAATTTATTTGAAAACTCGAGGAAATCGTCGTTGAAGTAACTCAGACAACGGTAACATGGACAGGTGGTGGCGTATCGCTTCTGCAGGACTGACCCCAGTACGATTTAAAGGGAGGAAAGATTCAAAGAAGGGGGAGCAGCTGCCTGCAGTAACTATGACGCTCTTAAGGTAGCCAAATGCCTCGTCACTCGGCGAAATTTATTTGAAAACGCGAGGAAATCGTCGTTGAAGTAAATCAGACAACGGTAACATGCACAGGTGGTGGCGTATCGCTCTGCAGGACTGACCACAGTACGATTTAAAGGGAGGAAAGATTCAAAGAAGGGGGAGCAGCTGGCTGCAGTAACTATGACTCTCTTAAGGTAGCCAAATGCCTCGTTACTCGGCGAGATTTATTTGAAAACTCGAGGAAATCGTCGTTGAAGTAAATCACACAACGGTAACATGCACAGGTTGTGGCGTATCGCTCTGCAGGACTGACCACAGTACGATTTAAAGGGAGGAAAGATTCAAAGAAGGGGGAGCAGCTGGCTGCAGTGACTATGACTCTCTTAAGGTAGCCAAATGCCTCGTCACTCGGCGAAATTTATTTGAAAACTCGAGGAAATCGTTGTTGTGGTAACTCAGACAACGGTAACATGGACAGGTGGTGGCGTATCGCTTCTGCAGGACTGACCACAGTACGATTTAAAGGGAGGAAAGATTCAAAGAAGGGGGAGCAGCTGCCTGCAGTAACTATGACGCTCTTAAGGTAGCCAAATGCCTCGTCACTCGGCGAAATTTATTTGAAAACGCGAGGAAATCGTCGTTGAAGTAAATCAGACAACGGTAACATGCACAGGTGGTGGCGTATCGCTCTGCAGGACTGACCACAGTACGATTTAAAGGGAGGAAAGATGCAAAGAAGGGGGAGCAGCTGGCTGCAGTAACTATGACTCTCTTAAGGTAGCCAAATGCCTCGTCACTCGGCGAGATTTATTTGAAAACTCGAGGAAATCGTCGTTGAAGTAAATCAGACAACGGTAACATGCACAGGTTGTGGCGTATCGCTCTGCAGGACTGACCACAGTACGATTTAAAGGGAGGAAAGATTCAAAGAAGGGGGAGCAGCTGGCTGCAGTGACTATGACTCTCTTAAGGTAGCCAAATGCCTCGTCACTCGGCGAAATTTATTTGAAAACTCGAGGAAATCGTTGTTGTGGTAACTCAGACAACGGTAACATGGACAGGTGGTGGCGTATCGCTTCTGCAGGACTGACCACAGTACGATTTAAAGGGAGGAAAGATTCAAAGAAGGGGGAGCAGCTGCCTGCAGTAACTATGACGCTCTTAAGGTAGCCAAATGCCTCGTCACTCGGCGAAATTTATTTGAAAACGCGAGGAAATCGTCGTTGAAGTAAATCAGACAACGGTAACATGCACAGGTGGTGGCGTATCGCTCTGCAGGACTGACCACAGTACGATTTAAAGGGAGGAAAGATTCAAAGAAGGGGGAGCAGCTGGCTGCAGTAACTATGACTCTCTTAAGGTAGCCAAATGCCTCGTCACTCGGCAAAATTTATTTTAAAACTCGAGGAAATCGTTGTTGAAGTAACTCAGACAACGGTAACATGGACAGGTGGTGGCGTATTGCTTCTGCAGGACTGACCACACTACGATTTAAAGGGAGGAAGGATTCAAAGAAGGGGGAGCAGCTGGCTGCAGTAACTATGACGCTTATAAGGTAGCCAAATGCCTCGTCATCCGGCGAGGAACATATGCTAACTCGAGAGACTCGTAGTGGGAGTAACAGTGACGACGTTAACGTGGACATACAGTGGCACATCGGTTCCATAGGACAGGCCATACCAAGAATGATAGAGAGAATGGGCTTAGAAAAGTGGGAGCAGCAGGCAGGAGTACTATGACTCTCTTAAGGTAGCCAAATGAATCGTCACCATGTGAAATTTTTTGTTGAAAACTCGAGGATATCTTCGATAAGGTAGCTCATACAACGTTAAGGTTTACATGTAGTGGCATATTGCTCCTGCAGGACTGACCACAGTAATAATTAAAGAGTGGAAAGAAAGAAGGTAGGTCGAGCAGCTGGCAACAGTAACTATGACTCTCTTAAGGTAGCCAAATGCCTCATCACTCGGCGAAACTTATTTGAAAACGCGAGGAAATCGTCGTTGAAGTAAATCAGACAACGGTAACATGCACAGGTTGTGGCGTATCGCTCTGCAGGACTGACCACAGTACGATTTAAAGGGAGGAAAGATTCAAAGAAGGGGGAGCAGCTGGCTGCAGTGACTATGACTCTCTTAAGGTAGCCAAATGCCTCGTCACTCGGCGAAATTTATTTGAAAACTCGAGGAAATCGTTGTTGTGGTAACTCAGACAACGGTAACATGGACAGGTGGTGGCGTATCGCTTCTGCAGGACTGACCACAGTACGATTTAAAGGGAGGAAAGATTCAAAGAAGGGGGAGCAGCTGCCTGCAGTAACTATGACGCTCTTAAGGTAGCCAAATGCCTCGTCACTCGGCGAAATTTATTTGAAAACGCGAGGAAATCGTCGTTGAAGTAAATCAGACAACGGTAACATGCACAGGTGGTGGCGTATCGCTCTGCAGGACTGACCACAGTACGATTTAAAGGGAGGAAAGATTCAAAGAAGGGGGAGCAGCTGGCTGCAGTAACTATGACTCTCTTAAGGTAGCCAAATGCCTCGTCACTCGGCAAAATTTATTTGAAAACTCGAAGAAATCGTTGTTGAAGTAACTCAGACAACGGTAACATGGACAGGTGGTGGCGTATTGCTTCTACAGGACTGACCACAGTACGATTTAAAGGGAGGAAGGATTCAAAGAAGGGGGAGCAGCTGGCTGCAGTAACTATGACGCTTATAAGGTAGCCAAATGCCTCGTCATCCGGCGAGGTACATATGCTAACTCGAGAGACTCGTAGTGGGAGTAACAGTGACGACGTTAACGTGGACATACAGTGGCACATCGGTTCCATAGGACAGGCCATACCAAGAATGATAGAGAGAATGGGCTTAGAAAAGTGGGAGCAGCAGGCAGGAGTACTATGACTCTCTTAAGGTAGCCAAATGAATCGTCACCATGTGAAATTTCTTGTTGAAAACTCGAGGATATCTTCGATAAGGTAGCTCATACAACGTTAAGGTTTACATGTAGTGGCATATTGCTCCTGCAGGACTGACCACAGTAATAATTAAAGAGTGGAAAGAAAGAAGGTAGGTCGAGCAGCTGGCAACAGTAACTATGACTCTCTTAAGGTAGCCAAATGCCTCGTCACTCGGCGAAATTTATTTGAAAACTCGAGGAAATCGTCGTTGAAGTAACTCAGACAACGGTAACATGGACAGGTGGTGGCGTGCCACAGTACGATTTAAAGGGAGGAAAGATTCAAAGAAGGGGGAGCAGCTGCCTGCAGTAACTATGACGCTCTTAAGGTAGCCAAATGCCTCGTCACTCGGCGAAATTTATTTGAAAACGCGAGGAAATCGTCGTTGAAGTAAATCAGACAACGGTAACATGCACAGGTGGTGGCGTATCGCTCTGCAGGACTGACCACAGTACGATTTAAAGGGAGGAAAGATTCAAAGAAGGGGGAGCAGCTGGCTGCAGTAACTATGACTCTCTTAAGGTAGCCAAATGCCTCGTCACTCGGCGAAATTTATTTTAAATTTCGAGGAAATCGTTGTTAAAGTGACTCAGACAACGGTAACATGGACAGGTGGTGGCGTATTGCTTCTGCAGGACTGACCACAGTGCGATTTAAAGGGAGGAAGGATTCAATGAAGGGGGAGCAGCTGGCTGCAGTAACTATGACGCTTATAAGGTAGCCAAATGCCTCGTCATCCGGCGAGGTACATTTGCTAACTCGAGAGACTCGTAGTGGGAGTAACAGAGACGACGTTAACGTGGACATATAGTGGCACATCGGTTCTGTAGGACAGCCATAGCAAGAATGATAGAGAGAATGGGCTTAGAAAAGTGGGAGCAGCAGGCAGGGGTACTATGACTCCCTTAAGGTAGCCAAATGCCTCGTCACCATGTAAATTTTTTTTTGAAAACTCGAGGATATTTTCGTTAAGGTAGCTCAGACAACGTTAAGGTTTACATGTAGTGGCATATTGCTCCTGCAGGACTGACCACAGTAATAATTAAAGAGTGGAAAGAAAGAAAGTTGGTCGAGCAGCTGGCAGCAGCAACTATGACTCTCTTAAGGCAGCCAAATGCCTCGTCACTCGGCGAAATTTATTTGAAAACTCGAGGAAATCGTCGTTGAAGTAACTCAGACAACGGTAACATGGACGGGTGGTGGCGTATCGCTTCTGCAGGACTGGCCACAGTACGATTTAAAGGGAGGAAAGATTCAAAGAAGGGGGAGCAGCTGCCTGCAGTAACTATGACGCTCTTAAGGTAGCCAAATGCCTCGTCACTCGGCGAAATTTATTTGAAAACGCGAGGAAATCGTCGTTGAAGTAAATCAGACAACGGTAACATGCACAGGTGGTGGCGTATCGCTCTGCAGGACTGACCACAGTACGATTTAAAGGGAGGAAAGATTCAAAGAAGGGGGAGCAGCTGGCTGCAGTAACTATGACTCTCTTAAGGTAGCCAAATGCCTCGTCACTCGGCAAAATTTATTTGAAAACTCGAAGAAATCGTTGTTGAAGTAACTCAGACAACGGTAACATGGACAGGTGGTGGCGTATTGCTTCTACAGGACTGACCACAGTACGATTTAAAGGGAGGAAGGATTCAAAGAAGGGGGAGCAGCTGGCTGCAGTAACTATGACGCTTATAAGGTAGCCAAATGCCTCGTCATCCGGCGAGGTACATATGCTAACTCGAGAGACTCGTAGTGGGAGTAACAGTGACGACGTTAACGTGGACATACAGTGGCACATCGGTTCCATAGGACAGGCCATACCAAGAATGATAGAGAGAATGGGCTTAGAAAAGTGGGAGCAGCAGGCAGGAGTACTATGACTCTCTTAAGGTAGCCAAATGAATCGTCACCATGTGAAATTTCTTGTTGAAAACTCGAGGATATCTTCGATAAGGTAGCTCATACAACGTTAAGGTTTACATGTAGTGGCATATTGCTCCTGCAGGACTGACCACAGTAATAATTAAAGAGTGGAAAGAAAGAAGGTAGGTCGAGCAGCTGGCAACAGTAACTATGACTCTCTTAAGGTAGCCAAATGCCTCGTCACTCGGCGAAATTTATTTGAAAACTCGAGGAAATCGTCGTTGAAGTAACTCAGACAACGGTAACATGGACAGGTGGTGGCGTGCCACAGTACGATTTAAAGGGAGGAAAGATTCAAAGAAGGGGGAGCAGCTGCCTGCAGTAACTATGACGCTCTTAAGGTAGCCAAATGCCTCGTCACTCGGCGAAATTTATTTGAACACGCGAGGAAATCGTCGTTGAAGTAAATCAGACAACGGTAACATGCACAGGTGGTGGCGTATCGCTCTGCAGGACTGACCACAGTACGATTTAAAGGGAGGAAAGATTCAAAGAAGGGGGAGCAGCTGGCTGCAGTAACTATGACTCTCTTAAGGTAGCCAAATGCCTCGTCACTCGGCGAAATTTATTTTAAATTTCGAGGAAATCGTTGTTAAAGTGACTCAGACAACGGTAACATGGACAGGTGGTGGCGTATTGCTTCTGCAGGACTGACCACAGTGCGATTTAAAGGGAGGAAGGATTCAATGAAGGGGGAGCAGCTGGCTGCAGTAACTATGACGCTTATAAGGTAGCCAAATGCCTCGTCATCCGGCGAGGTACATTTGCTAACTCGAGAGACTCGTAGTGGGAGTAACAGAGACGACGTTAACGTGGACATATAGTGGCACATCGGTTCTGTAGGACAGCCATAGCAAGAATGATAGAGAGAATGGGCTTAGAAAAGTGGGAGCAGCAGGCAGGGGTACTATGACTCCCTTAAGGTAGCCAAATGCCTCGTCACCATGTAAATTTTTTTTTGAAAACTCGAGGATATTTTCGTTAAGGTAGCTCAGACAACGTTAAGGTTTACATGTAGTGGCATATTGCTCCTGCAGGACTGACCACAGTAATAATTAAAGAGTGGAAAGAAAGAAAGTTGGTCGAGCAGCTGGCAGCAGCAACTATGACTCTCTTAAGGCAGCCAAATGCCTCGTCACTCGGCGAAATTTATTTGAAAACTCGAGGAAATCGTCGTTGAAGTAACTCAGACAACGGTAACATGGACAGGTGGTGGCGTATCGCTTCTGCAGGACTGGCCACAGTACGATTTAAAGGGAGGAAAGATTCAAAGAAGGGGGAGCAGCTGCCTGCAGTAACTATGACGCTCTTAAGGTAGCCAAATGCCTCGTCACTCGGCGAAATTTATTTGAAAACGCGAGGAAATCGTCGTTGAAGTAAATCAGACAACGGTAACATGCACAGGTGGTGGCGTATCGCTCTGCAGGACTGACCACAGTACGATTTAAAGGGAGGAAAGATTCAAAGAAGGGGGAGCAGCTGGCTGCAGTAACTATGACTCTCTTAAGGTAGCCAAATGCCTCGTCACTCGGCGAGATTTATTTGAAAACTCGAGGAAATCGTCGTTGAAGTAAATCAGACAACGGTAACATGCACAGGTTGTGGCGTATCGCTCTGCAGGACTGACCACAGTACGATTTAAAGGGAGGAAAGATTCAAAGAAGGGGGAGCAGCTGGCTGCAGTGACTATGACTCTCTTAAGGTAGCCAAATGCCTCGTCACTCGGCGAAATTTATTTGAAAACTCGAGGAAATCGTTGTTGTGGTAACTCAGACAACGGTAACATGGACAGGTGGTGGCGTATCGCTCTGCAGGACTGACCACAGTACGATTTAAAGGGAGGAAAGATTCAAAGAAGGGGGAGCAGCTGCCTGCAGTAACTATGACGCTCTTAAGGTAGCCAAATGCCTCGTCACTCGGCGAAATTTATTTGAAAACGCGAGGAAATCGTCGTTGAAGTAAATCAGACAACGGTAACATGCACAGGTGGTGGCGTATAGCTCTGCAGGACTGACCACAGTACGATTTAAAGGGAGGAAAGGTTCAAAGAAAGGGGAGCAGCTGGCTGCAGTAACTATGACTCTCTTAAGGTAGCCAAATGCCTCGTCACTCGGCAAAATTTATTTTAAAACTTGAGGAAATCGTTGTTGAAGTAACTCAGACAACGGTAACATGGACAGGTGGTGGCGTATTGCTTCTGCAGGACTGACCACAGTACGATTTAAAGGGAGGAAGGATTCAAAGAAGGGGGAGCAGCTGGCTGCAGTAACTATGACGCTTATAAGGTAGCCAAATGCCTCGTCATCCGGCGAGGTACATATGCTAACTCGAGAGACTCGTAGTGGGAGTAACAGTGACGACGTTAACGTGGACATACAGTGGCACATCGGTTCCATAGGACAGGCCATACCAAGAATGATAGAGAGAATGGGCTTAGAAAAGTGGGAGCAGCAGGCAGGAGTACTATGACTCTCTTAAGGTAGCCAAATGAATCGTCACCATGTGAAATTTTTTGTTGAAAACTCGAGGATATCTTCGATAAGGTAGCTCATACAACGTTAAGGTTTACATGTAGTGGCATATTGCTCCTGCAGGACTGACCACAGTAATAATTAAAGAGTGGAAAGAAAGAAGGTAGGTCGAGCAGCTGGCAACAGTAACTATGACTCTCTTAAGGTAGCCAAATGCCTCGTCACTCGGCGAAATTTATTTGAAAACTCGAGGAAATCGTCGTTGAAGTAACTCAGACAACGGTAACATGGACAGGTGGTGGCGTGCCACAGTACGATTTAAAGGGAGGAAAGATTCAAAGAAGGGGGAGCAGCTGCCTGCAGTAACTATGACGCTCTTAAGGTAGCCAAATGCCTCGTCACTCGGCGAAATTTATTTGAAAACGCGAGGAAATCGTCGTTGAAGTAAATCAGACAACGGTAACATGCACAGGTGGTGGCGTATCGCTCTGCAGGACTGACCACAGTACGATTTAAAGGGAGGAAAGATTCAAAGAAGGGGGAGCAGCTGGCTGCAGTAACTATGACTCTCTTAAGGTAGCCAAATGCCTCGTCACTCGGCGAAATTTATTTTAAAACTCGAGGAAATCGTTGTTAAAGTGACTCAGACAACGGTAACATGGACAGGTGGTGGCGTATTGCTTCTGCAGGACTGACCACAGTACGATTTAAAGGGAGGAAGGATTCAATGAAGGGGGAGCAGCTGGCTGCAGTAACTATGACGCTTATAAGGTAGCCAAATGCCTCGTCATCCGGCGAGGTACATTTGCTAACTCGAGAGACTCGTAGTGGGAGTAACAGAGACGACGTTAACGTGGACATATAGTGGCACATCGGTTCTGTAGGACAGCCATAGCAAGAATGATAGAGAGAATGGGCTTAGAAAAGTGGGAGCAGCAGGCAGGGGTACTATGACTCCCTTAAGGTAGCCAAATGCCTCGTCACCATGTAAATTTTTTTTTGAAAACTCGAGGATATTTTCGTTAAGGTAGCTCAGACAACGTTAAGGTTTACATGTAGTGGCATATTGCTCCTGCAGGACTGACCACAGTAATAATTAAAGAGTGGAAAGAAAGAAAGTTGGTCGAGCAGCTGGCAGCAGCAACTATGACTCTCTTAAGGCAGCCAAATGCCTCGTCACTCGGCGAAATTTATTTGAAAACGCGAGGAAATCGTCGTTGAAGTAAATCAGACAACGGTAACATGCACAGGTGGTGGCGTATCGCTCTGCAGGACTGACCACAGTACGATTTAAAGGGAGGAAAGATTCAAAGAAGGGGGAGCAGCTGCCTGCAGTAACTATGACGCTCTTAAGGTAGCCAAATGCCTCGTCACTCGGCGAAATTTATTTGAAAACGCGAGGAAATCGTCGTTGAAGTAAATCAGACAACGGTAACATGCTCAGGTGGTGGCGTATCGCTATGCAGGACTGACCACAGTACGATTTAAAGGGAGGAAAGATTCAAAGAAGGGGGAGCAGCTGGCTGCAGTAACTATGACTCTCTTAAGGTAGCCAAATGCCTCGTCACTCGGCAAAATTTATTTTAAAACTCGAGGAAATCGTTGTTGAAGTAACTCAGACAACGGTAACATGGACAGGTGGTGGCGTATTGCTTCTGCAGGACTGACCACAGTACGATTTAAAGGGAGGAAGGATTCAAAGAAGGGGGAGCAGCTGGCTGCAGTAACTATGACGCTTATAAGGTAGCCAAATGCCTCGTCATCCGGCGAGGTACATATGCTAACTCGAGAGACTCGTAGTGGGAGTAACAGTGACGACGTTAACGTGGACATACAGTGGCACATCGGTTCCATAGGACAGGCCATACCAAGAATGTTAGAGAGAATGGGCTTAGAAAAGTGGGAGCAGCAGGCAGGAGTACTATGACTCTCTTAAGGTAGCCAAATGAATTGTCACCATGTGAAATTTTTTGTTGAAAGCTCGAGGATATCTTCGATAAGGTAGCTCATACAACGTTAAGGTTTACATGTAGTGGCATATTGCTCCTGCAGGACTGACCACAGTAATAATTAAAGAGTGGAAAGAAAGAAGGTAGGTCGAGCAGCTGGCAACAGTAACTATGACTCTCTTAAGGTAGCCAAATGCCTCGTCACTCGGCGAAATTTATTTGAAAACTCGAGGAAATCGTCGTTGAAGTAACTCAGACAACGGTAACATGGACAGGTGGTGGCGTGCCACAGTACGATTTAAAGGGAGGAAAGATTCAAAGAAGGGGGAGCAGCTGCCTGCAGTAACTATGACGCTCTTAAGGTAGCCAAATGCCTCGTCACTCGGCGAAATTTATTTGAAAACGCGAGGAAATCGTCGTTGAAGTAAATCAGACAACGGTAACATGCACAGGTGGTGGCGTATCGCTCTGCAGGACTGACCACAGTACGATTTAAAGGGAGGAAAGATTCAAAGAAGGGGGAGCAGCTGGCTGCAGTAACTATGACTCTCTTAAGGTAGCCAAATGCCTCGTCACTCGGCGAAATTTATTTTAAAACTCGAGGAAATCGTTGTTAAAGTGACTCAGACAACGGTAACATGGACAGGTGGTGGCGTATTGCTTCTGCAGGACTGACCACAGTACGATTTAAAGGGAGGAAGGATTCAATGAAGGGGGAGCAGCTGGCTGCAGTAACTATGACGCTTATAAGGTAGCCAAATGCCTCGTCATCCGGCGAGGTACATTTGCTAACTCGAGAGACTCGTAGTGGGAGTAACAGAGACGACGTTAACGTGGACATATAGTGGCACATCGGTTCTGTAGGACAGCCATAGCAAGAATGATAGAGAGAATGGGCTTAGAAAAGTGGGAGCAGCAGGCAGGGGTACTATGACTCCCTTAAGGTAGCCAAATGCCTCGTCACCATGTAAATTTTTTTTTGAAAACTCGAGGATATTTTCGTTAAGGTAGCTCAGACAACGTTAAGGTTTACATGTAGTGGCATATTGCTCCTGCAGGACTGACCACAGTAATAATTAAAGAGTGGAAAGAAAGAAAGTTGGTCGAGCAGCTGGCAGCAGCAACTATGACTCTCTTAAGGCAGCCAAATGCCTCGTCACTCGGCGAAATTTATTTGAAAACGCGAGGAAATCGTCGTTGAAGTAAATCAGACAACGGTAACATGCACAGGTGGTGGCGTATCGCTCTGCAGGACTGACCACAGTACGATTTAAAGGGAGGAAAGATTCAAAGAAGGGGGAGCAGCTGCCTGCAGTAACTATGACGCTCTTAAGGTAGCCAAATGCCTCGTCACTCGGCGAAATTTATTTGAAAACGCGAGGAAATCGTCGTTGAAGTAAATCAGACAACGGTAACATGCTCAGGTGGTGGCGTATCGCTATGCAGGACTGACCACAGTACGATTTAAAGGGAGGAAAGATTCAAAGAAGGGGGAGCAGCTGGCTGCAGTAACTATGACTCTCTTAAGGTAGCCAAATGCCTCGTCACTCGGCAAAATTTATTTTAAAACTCGAGGAAATCGTTGTTGAAGTAACTCAGACAACGGTAACATGGACAGGTGGTGGCGTATTGCTTCTGCAGGACTGACCACAGTACGATTTAAAGGGAGGAAGGATTCAAAGAAGGGGGAGCAGCTGGCTGCAGTAACTATGACGCTTATAAGGTAGCCAAATGCCTCGTCATCCGGCGAGGTACATATGCTAACTCGAGAGACTCGTAGTGGGAGTAACAGTGACGACGTTAACGTGGACATACAGTGGCACATCGGTTCCATAGGACAGGCCATACCAAGAATGTTAGAGAGAATGGGCTTAGAAAAGTGGGAGCAGCAGGCAGGAGTACTATGACTCTCTTAAGGTAGCCAAATGAATTGTCACCATGTGAAATTTTTTGTTGAAAACTCGAGGATATCTTCGATAAGGTAGCTCATACAACGTTAAGGTTTACATGTAGTGGCATATTGCTCCTGCAGGACTGACCACAGTAATAATTAAAGAGTGGAAAGAAAGAAGGTAGGTCGAGCAGCTGGCAACAGTAACTATGACTCTCTTAAGGTAGCCAAATGCCTCGTCACTCGGCGAAATTTATTTGAAAACTCGAGGAAATCGTCGTTGAAGTAACTCAGACAACGGTAACATGGACAGGTGGTGGCGTGCCACAGTACGATTTAAAGGGAGGAAAGATTCAAAGAAGGGGGAGCAGCTGCCTGCAGTAACTATGACGCTCTTAAGGTAGCCAAATGCCTCGTCACTCGGCGAAATTTATTTGAAAACGCGAGGAAATCGTCGTTGAAGTAAATCAGACAACGGTAACATGCACAGGTGGTGGCGTATCGCTCTGCAGGACTGACCACAGTACGATTTAAAGGGAGGAAAGATTCAAAGAAGGGGGAGCAGCTGGCTGCAGTAACTATGACTCTCTTAAGGTAGCCAAATGCCTCGTCACTCGGCGAAATTTATTTTAAAACTCGAGGAAATCGTTGTTAAAGTGACTCAGACAACGGTAACATGGACAGGTGGTGGCGTATTGCTTCTGCAGGACTGACCACAGTACGATTTAAAGGGAGGAAGGATTCAATGAAGGGGGAGCAGCTGGCTGCAGTAACTATGACGCTTATAAGGTAGCCAAATGCCTCGTCATCCGGCGAGGTACATTTGCTAACTCGAGAGACTCGTAGTGGGAGTAACAGAGACGACGTTAACGTGGACATATAGTGGCACATCGGTTCTGTAGGACAGCCATAGCAAGAATGATAGAGAGAATGGGCTTAGAAAAGTGGGAGCAGCAGGCAGGGGTACTATGACTCCCTTAAGGTAGCCAAATGCCTCGTCACCATGTAAATTTTTTTTTGAAAACTCGAGGATATTTTCGTTAAGGTAGCTCAGACAACGTTAAGGTTTACATGTAGTGGCATATTGCTCCTGCAGGACTGACCACAGTAATAATTAAAGAGTGGAAAGAAAGAAAGTTGGTCGAGCAGCTGGCAGCAGCAACTATGACTCTCTTAAGGCAGCCAAATGCCTCGTCACTCGGCGAAATTTATTTGAAAACTCGAGGAAATCGTCGTTGAAGTAACTCAGACAACGGTAACATGGACAGGTGGTGGCGTATCGCTTCTGCAGGACTGACCACAGTACGATTTAAAGGGAGGAAAGATTCAAAGAAGGGGGAGCAGCTGCCTGCAGTAACTATGACGCTCTTAAGGTAGCCAAATGCCTCGTCACTCGGCGAAATTTATTTGAAAACGCGAGGAAATCGACGTTGAAGTAAATCAGACAACGGTAACATGCACAGGTGGTGGCGTATCGCTCTGCAGGACTGACCACAGTACGATTTAAAGGGAGGAAAGATTCAAAGAAGGGGGAGCAGCTGGCTGCAGTAACTATGACTCTCTTAAGGTAGCCAAATGCCTCGTCACTCGGCGAAATTTATTTTAAAACTCGAGGAAATCGTTGTTAAAGTGACTCAGACAACGGTAACATGGACAGGTGGTGGCGTATTGCTTCTGCAGGACTGACCACAGTACGATTTAAAGGGAGGAAGGATTCAATGAAGGGGGAGCAGCTGGCTGCAGTAACTATGACGCTTATAAGGTAGCCAAATGCCTCGTCATCCGGCGAGGTACATTTGCTAACTCGAGAGACTCGTAGTGGGAGTAACAGAGACGACGTTAACGTGGACATATAATGGCACATCGGTTCTGTAGGACAGCCATAGCAAGAATGATAGAGAGAATGGGCTTAGAAAAGTGGGAGCAGCAGGCAGGATACTATGACTCCCTTAAGGTAGCCAAATGCCTCGTCACCATGTAAATTTTTTTTTGAAAACTCGAGGATATTTTCGCTAAGGTAGCTCAGACAACGTTAAGGTTTACATGTAGTGGCATATTGCTCCTGCAGGACTGACCACAGTAATAATTAAAGAGTGGAAAGAAAGAAAGTTGGTCGAGCAGCTGGCAGCAGCAACTATGACTCTCTTAAGGCAGCCAAATGCCTCGTCACTCGGCGAAATTTATTTGAAAACTCGAGGAAATCGTCGTTGAAGTAACTCAGACAACGGTAACATGGACAGGTGGTGGCGTATCGCTTCTGCAGGACTGACCACAGTACGATTGAAAGGGAGGAAAGATTCAAAGAAGGGGGAGCAGCTGCCTGCAGTAACTATGTCGCTCTTAAGGTAGCCAAATGCCTCGTCACTCGGCGAAATTTATTTGAAAACGCGAGGAAATCGTCGTTGAAGTAAATCAGACAACGGTAACATGCACAGGTGGTGGCGTATCGCTCTGCAGGACTGACCACAGTACGATTTAAAGGGAGGAAAGATTCAAAGAAGGGGGAGCAGCTGGCTGCAGTGACTATGACTCTCTTAAGGTAGCCAAATGCCTCGTCACTCGGCAAAATTTATTTTAAAACTCGAGGAAATCGTTGTTGAAGTAACTCAGACAACGGTAACATGGACAGGTGGTGGCGTATTGCTTCTGCAGGACTGACCACAGTACGATTTAAAGGGAGGAAGGATTCAAAGAAGGGGGAGCAGCTGGCTGCAGTAACTATGACGCTTATAAGGTAGCCAAATGCCTCGTCATCCGGCGAGGTACATATGCTAACTCGAGAGACTCGTAGTGGGAGTAACAGTGACGACGTTAACGTGGACATACAGTGGCACATCGGTTCCATAGGACAGGCCATACCAAGAATGATAGAGAGAATGGGCTTAGAAAAGTGGGAGCAGCAGGCAGGAGTACTATGACTCTCTTAAGGTAGCCAAATGAATCGTCACCATGTGAAATTTTTTGTTGAAAACTCGAGGATATCTTCGATAAGGTAGCTCATACAACGTTAAGGTTTACATGTAGTGGCATATTGCTCCTGCAGGACTGACCACAGTAATAATTAAAGAGTGGAAAGAAAGAAGGTAGGTCGAGCAGCTGGCAACAGTAACTATGACTCTCTTAAGGTAGCCAAATGCCTCGTCACTCGGCGAAATTTATTTTAAAACTCGAGGAAATCGTTGTTAAAGTAACTCAGACAACGGTAACATGGACAGGTGGTGGCGTATTGCTTCTGCAGGACTGACCACAGTTCGATTTAAAGGGAGGAAGGATTCAATGAAGGGGGAGCAGCTGGCGGAGCAGCTGGCTGCAGTAACTATGACGCTTATAAGGTAGCCAAATGCCTCGTCATCCGGCGAGGTACATTTGCTAACTCGAGAGACTCGTAGTGGGAGTAACAGAGACGACGTTAACGTGGACATATAGTGGCACATCGGTTCTGTAGGACAGCCATAGCAAGAATGATAGAGAGAATGGGCTTAGAAAAGTGGGAGCAGCAGGCAGGGGTACTATGACTCCCTTAAGGTAGCCAAATGCCTCGTCACCATGTAAATTTTTTTTTGAAAACTCGAGGATATTTTCGTTAAGGTAGCTCAGACAACGTTAAGGTTTACATGTAGTGGCATATTGCTCCTGCAGGACTGACCACAGTAATAATTAAAGAGTGGAAAGAAAGAAAGTTGGTCGAGCAGCTGGCAGCAGCAACTATGACTCTCTTAAGGCAGCCAAATGCCTCGTCACTCGGCGAAATTTATTTGAAAACTCGAGGAAATCGTCGTTGAAGTAACTCAGACAACGGTAACATGGACAGGTGGTGGCGTATCGCTTCTGCAGGACTGACCACAGTACGATTTAAAGGGAGGAAAGATTCAAAGAAGGGGGAGCAGCTGCCTGCAGTAACTATGACGCTCTTAAGGTAGCCAAATGCCTCGTCACTCGGCGAAATTTATTTGAAAACGCGAGGAAATCGTCGTTGAAGTAAATCAGACAACGGTAACATGCACAGGTGGTGGCGTATCGCTCTGCAGGACTGACCACAGTACGATTTAAAGGGAGGAAAGATTCAAAGAAGGGGGAGCAGCTGGCTGCAGTAACTATGACTCTCTTAAGGTAGCCAAATGCCTCGTCACTCGGCAAAATTTATTTTAAAACTCGAGGAAATCGTTGTTGAAGTAACTCAGACAACGGTAACATGGACAGGTGGTGGCGTATTGCTTCTGCAGGACTGACCACAGTACGATTTAAAGGGAGGAAGGATTCAATGAAGGGGGAGCAGCTGGCGGAGCAGCTGGCTGCAGTAACTATGACGCTTATAAGGTAGCCAAATGCCTCGTCATCCGGCGAGGTACATTTGCTAACTCGAGAGACTCGTAGTGGGAGTAACAGAGACGACGTTAACGTGGACATATAGTGGCACATCGGTTCTGTAGGACAGCCATAGCAAGAATGATAGAGAGAATGGGCTTAGAAAAGTGGGAGCAGCAGGCAGGGGTACTATGACTCCCTTAAGGTAGCCAAATGCCTCGACACCATGTAAATTTTTTTTTGAAAACTCGAGGATCTTTTCGTTAAGGTAGCTCAGACAACGTTAAGGTTTACATGTAGTGGCATATTGCTCCTGCAGGACTGACCACAGTAATAATTAAAGAGTGGAAAGAAAGAAAGTTGGTCGAGCAGCTGGCAGCAGCAACTATGACTCTCTTAAGGCAGCCAAATGCCTCGTCACTCGGCGAAATTTATTTGAAAACTCGAGGAAATCGTCGTTGAAGTAACTCAGACAACGGTAACATGCACAGGTGGTGGCGTATCGCTCTGCAGGACTGACCACAGTACGATTTAAAGGGAGGAAAGATTCAAAGAAGGGGGAGCAGCTGGCTGCAGTAACTATGACTCTCTTAAGGTAGCCAAATGCCTCGTCACTCGGCAAAATTTATTTTAAAACTCGAGGAAATCGTTGTTGAAGTAACTCAGACAACGGTAACATGGACAGGTGGTGGCGTATTGCTTCTGCAGGACTGACCACAGTACGATTTAAAGGGAGGAAGGATTCAAAGAAGGGGGAGCAGCTGGCTGCAGTAACTATGACGCTTATAAGGTAGCCAAATGCCTCGTCATCCGGCGAGGTACATATGCTAACTCGAGAGACTCGTAGTGGGAGTAACAGTGACGACGTTAACGTGGACATACAGTGGCACATCGGTTCCATAGGACAGGCCATACCAAGAATGATAGAGAGTATGGGCTTAGAAAAGTGGGAGCAGCAGGCAGGAGTACTATGACTCTCTTAAGGTAGCCAAATGAATCGTCACCATGTGAAATTTTTTGTTGAAAACTCGAGGATATCTTCGATAAGGTAGCTCATACAACGTTAAGGTTTGCATGTAGTGGCATATTGCTCCTGCAGGACTGACCACAGTAATAATTAAAGAGTGGAAAGAAAGAAGGTAGGTCGAGCAGCTGGCAACAGTAACTATGACTCTCTTAAGGTAGCCAAATGCCTCGTCACTCGGCGAAATTTATTTTAAAACTCGAGGAAATCGTTGTTAAAGTAACTCAGACAACGGTAACATGGACAGGTGGTGGCGTATTGCTTCTGCAGGACTGACCACAGTTCGATTTAAAGGGAGGAAGGATTCAATGAAGGGGGAGCAGCTGGCGGAGCAGCTGGCTGCAGTAACTATGACGCTTATAAGGTAGCCAAATGCCTCGTCATCCGGCGAGGTACATTTGCTAACTCGAGAGACTCGTAGTGGGAGTAACAGAGACGACGTTAACGTGGACATATAGTGGCACATCGGTTCTGTAGGACAGCCATAGCAAGAATGATAGAGAGAATGGGCTTAGAAAAGTGGGAGCAGCAGGCAGGGGTACTATGACTCCCTTAAGGTAGCCAAATGCCTCGTCACCATGTAAATTTTTTTTTGAAAACTCGAGGATATTTTCGTTAAGGTAGCTCAGACAACGTTAAGGTTTACATGTAGTGGCATATTGCTCCTGCAGGACTGACCACAGTAATAATTAAAGAGTGGAAAGAAAGAAAGTTGGTCGAGCAGCTGGCAGCAGCAACTATGACTCTCTTAAGGCAGCCAAATGCCTCGTCACTCGGCGAAATTTATTTGAAAACTCGAGGAAATCGTCGTTGAAGTAACTCAGACAACGGTAACATGGACAGGTGGTGGCGTATCGCTTCTGCAGGACTGACCACAGTACGATTTAAAGGGAGGAAAGATTCAAAGAAGGGGGAGCAGCTGCCTGCAGTAACTATGACGCTCTTAAGGTAGCCAAATGCCTCGTCACTCGGCGAAATTTATTTGAAAACGCGAGGAAATCGTCGTTGAAGTAAATCAGACAACGGTAACATGCACAGGTGGTGGCGTATCGCTCTGCAGGACTGACCACAGTACGATTTAAAGGGAGGAAAGATTCAAAGAAGGGGGAGCAGCTGGCTGCAGTAACTATGACTCTCTTAAGGTAGCCAAATGCCTCGTCACTCGGCAAAATTTATTTTAAAACTCGAGGAAATCGTTGTTGAAGTAACTCAGACAACGGTAACATGGACAGGTGGTGGCGTATTGCTTCTGCAGGACTGACCACAGTACGATTTAAAGGGAGGAAGGATTCAATGAAGGGGGAGCAGCTGGCGGAGCAGCTGGCTGCAGTAACTATGACGCTTATAAGGTAGCCAAATGCCTCGTCATCCGGCGAGGTACATTTGCTAACTCGAGAGACTCGTAGTGGGAGTAACAGAGACGACGTTAACGTGGACATATAGTGGCACATCGGTTCTGTAGGACAGCCATAGCAAGAATGATAGAGAGAATGGGCTTAGAAAAGTGGGAGCAGCAGGCAGGGGTACTATGACTCCCTTAAGGTAGCCAAATGCCTCGACACCATGTAAATTTTTTTTTGAAAACTCGAGGATCTTTTCGTTAAGGTAGCTCAGACAACGTTAAGGTTTACATGTAGTGGCATATTGCTCCTGCAGGACTGACCACAGTAATAATTAAAGAGTGGAAAGAAAGAAAGTTGGTCGAGCAGCTGGCAGCAGCAACTATGACTCTCTTAAGGCAGCCAAATGCCTCGTCACTCGGCGAAATTTATTTGAAAACTCGAGGAAATCGTCGTTGAAGTAACTCAGACAACGGTAACATGCACAGGTGGTGGCGTATCGCTCTGCAGGACTGACCACAGTACGATTTAAAGGGAGGAAAGATTCAAAGAAGGGGGAGCAGCTGGCTGCAGTAACTATGACTCTCTTAAGGTAGCCAAATGCCTCGTCACTCGGCAAAATTTATTTTAAAACTCGAGGAAATCGTTGTTGAAGTAACTCAGACAACGGTAACATGGACAGGTGGTGGCGTATTGCTTCTGCAGGACTGACCACAGTACGATTTAAAGGGAGGAAGGATTCAAAGAAGGGGGAGCAGCTGGCTGCAGTAACTATGACGCTTATAAGGTAGCCAAATGCCTCGTCATCCGGCGAGGTACATATGCTAACTCGAGAGACTCGTAGTGGGAGTAACAGTGACGACGTTAACGTGGACATACAGTGGCACATCGGTTCCATAGGACAGGCCATACCAAGAATGATAGAGAGTATGGGCTTAGAAAAGTGGGAGCAGCAGGCAGGAGTACTATGACTCTCTTAAGGTAGCCAAATGAATCGTCACCATGTGAAATTTTTTGTTGAAAACTCGAGGATATCTTCGATAAGGTAGCTCATACAACGTTAAGGTTTGCATGTAGTGGCATATTGCTCCTGCAGGACTGACCACAGTAATAATTAAAGAGTGGAAAGAAAGAAGGTAGGTCGAGCAGCTGGCAACAGTAACTATGACTCTCTTAAGGTAGCCAAATGCCTCGTCACTCGGCGAAATTTATTTGAAAACTCGAGGAAATCGTCGTTGAAGTAACTCAGACAACGGTAACATGGACAGGTGGTGGCGTATCGCTTCTGCAGGACTGACCACAGTACGATTTAAAGGGAGGAAAGATTCAAAGAAGGGGGAGCAGCTGGCTGCAGTAACTATGACGCTCTTAAGGTAGCCAAATGCCTCGTCACTCGGCGAAATTTATTTGAAAACTCGAGGAAATCGTCGTTGAAGTAACTCAGACAACGGTAACATGGACAGGTGGTGGCGTGCCACAGTACGATTTAAAGGGAGGAAAGATTCAAAGAAGGGGGAGCAGCTGCCTGCAGTAACTATGACGCTCTTAAGGTAGCCAAATGCCTCGTCACTCGGCGAAATTTATTTGAAAACGCGAGGAAATCGTCGTTGAAGTAAATCAGACAACGGTAACATGCACAGGTGGTGGCGTATCGCTCTGCAGGACTGACCACAGTACGATTTAAAGGGAGGAAAGATTCAAAGAAGGGGGAGCAGCTGGCTGCAGTAACTATGACTCTCTTAAGGTAGCCAAATGCCTCGTCACTCGGCGAAATTTATTTTAAAACTCGAGGAAATCGTTGTTAAAGTAACTCAGACAACGGTAACATGGACAGGTGGTGGCGTATTGCTTCTGCAGGACTGACCACAGTACGATTTAAAGGGAGGAAGGATTCAATGAAGGGGGAGCAGCTGGCTGCAGTAACTATGACGCTTATAAGGTAGCCAAATGCCTCGTCATCCGGCGAGGTACATTTGCTAACTCGAGAGACTCGTAGTGGGAGTAACAGAGACGACGTTAACGTGGACATATAGTGGCACATCGGTTCTGTAGGACAGCCATAGCAAGAATGATAGAGAGAATGGGCTTAGAAAAGTGGGAGCAGCAGGCAGGGGTACTATGACTCCCTTAAGGTAGCCAAATGCCTCGTCACCATGTAAATTTTTTTTTGAAAACTCGAGGATATTTTCGTTAAGGTAGCTCAGACAACGTTAAGGTTTACATGTAGTGGCATATTGCTCCTGCAGGACTGACCACAGTAATAATTAAAGAGTGGAAAGAAAGAAAGTTGGTCGAGCCGCTGGCAGCAGCAACTATGACTCTCTTAAGGCAGCCAAATGCCTCGTCAGTCGGCGAAATTTATTTGAAAACTCGAGGAAATCGTCGTTGAAGTAACTCAGACAACGGTAACATGCACAGGTGGTGGCGTATCGCTCTGCAGGACTGACCACAGTACGATTTAAAGGGAGGAAAGATTCAAAGAAGGGGGAGCAGCTGGCTGCAGTAACTATGACTCTCTTAAGGTAGCCAAATGCCTCGTCACTCGGCAAAATTTATTTTAAAACTCGAGGAAATCGTTGTTGAAGTAACTCAGACAACGGTAACATGGACAGGTGGTGGCGTATTGCTTCTGCAGGACTGACCACAGTACGATTTAAAGGGAGGAAGGATTCAATGAAGGGGGAGCAGCTGGCGGAGCAGCTGGCTGCAGTAACTATGACGCTTATAAGGTAGCCAAATGCCTCGTCATCCGGCGAGGTACATTTGCTAACTCGAGAGACTCGTAGTGGGAGTAACAGAGACGACGTTAACGTGGACATATAGTGGCACATCGGTTCTGTAGGACAGCCATAGCAAGAATGATAGAGAGAATGGGCTTAGAAAAGTGGGAGCAGCAGGCAGGGGTACTATGACTCCCTTAAGGTAGCCAAATGCCTCGTCACCATGTAAATTTTTTTTTGAAAACTCGAGGATCTTTTCGTTAAGGTAGCTCAGACAACGTTAAGGTTTACATGTAGTGGCATATTGCTCCTGCAGGACTGACCACAGTAATAATTAAAGAGTGGAAAGAAAGAAAGTTGGTCGAGCAGCTGGCAGCAGCAACTATGACTCTCTTAAGGCAGCCAAATGCCTCGTCACTCGGCGAAATTTATTTGAAAACTCGAGGAAATCGTCGTTGAAGTAACTCAGACAACGGTAACATGCACAGGTGGTGGCGTATCGCTCTGCAGGACTGACCACAGTACGATTTAAAGGGAGGAAAGATTCAAAGAAGGGGGAGCAGCTGGCTGCAGTAACTATGACTCTCTTAAGGTAGCCAAATGCCTCGTCACTCGGCAAAATTTATTTTAAAACTCGAGGAAATCGTTGTTGAAGTAACTCAGACAACGGTAACATGGACAGGTGGTGGCGTATTGCTTCTGCAGGACTGACCACAGTACGATTTAAAGGGAGGAAGCATTCAAAGAAGGGGGAGCAGCTGGCTGCAGTAACTATGACGCTTATAAGGTAGCCAAATGCCTCGTCATCCGGCGAGGTACATATGCTAACTCGAGAGACTCGTAGTGGGAGTAACAGTGACGACGTTAACGTGGACATACAGTGGCACATCGGTTCCATAGGACAGGCCATACCAAGAATGATAGAGAGTATGGGCTTAGAAAAGTGGGAGCAGCAGGCAGGAGTACTATGACTCTCTTAAGGTAGCCAAATGAATCGTCACCATGTGAAATTTTTTGTTGAAAACTCGAGGATATCTTCGATAAGGTAGCTCATACAACGTTAAGGTTTGCATGTAGTGGCATATTGCTCCTGCAGGACTGACCACAGTAATAATTAAAGAGTGGAAAGAAAGAAGGTAGGTCGAGCAGCTGGCAACAGTAACTATGACTCTCTTAAGGTAGCCAAATGCCTCGTCACTCGGCGAAATTTATTTGAAAACTCGAGGAAATCGTCGTTGAAGTAACTCAGACAACGGTAACATGGACAGGTGGTGGCGTATCGCTTCTGCAGGACTGGCCACAGTACGATTTAAAGGGAGGAAAGATTCAAAGAAGGGGGAGCAGCTGCCTGCAGTAACTATGACGCTCTTAAGGTAGCCAAATGCCTCGTCACTCGGCGAAATTTATTTGAAAACGCGAGGAAATCGTCGTTGAAGTAAATCAGACAACGGTAACATGCACAGGTGGTGGCGTATCGCTCTGCAGGACTGACCACAGTACGATTTAAAGGGAGGAAAGATTCAAAGAAGGGGGAGCAGCTGGCTGCAGTAACTATGACTCTCTTAAGGTAGCCAAATGCCTCGTCACTCGGCGAAATTTATTTTAAAACTCGAGGAAATCGTTGTTAAAGTAACTCAGACAACGGTAACATGGACAGGTGGTGGCGTATTGCTTCTGCAGGACTGACCACAGTACGATTTAAAGGGAGGAAGGATTCAATGAAGGGGGAGCAGCTGGCTGCAGTAACTATGACGCTTATAAGGTAGCCAAATGCCTCGTCATCCGGCGAGGTACATTTGCTAACTCGAGAGACTCGTAGTGGGAGTAACAGAGACGACGTTAACGTGGACATATAGTGGCACATCGGTTCTGTAGGACAGCCATAGCAAGAATGATAGAGAGAATGGGCTTAGAAAAGTGGGAGCAGCAGGCAGGGGTACTATGACTCCCTTAAGGTAGCCAAATGCCTCGTCACCATGTAAATTTTTTTTTGAAAACTCGAGGATATTTTCGTTAAGGTAGCTCAGACAACGTTAAGGTTTACATGTAGTGGCATATTGCTCCTGCAGGACTGACCACAGTAATAATTAAAGAGTGGAAAGAAAGAAAGTTGGTCGAGCAGCTGGCAGCAGCAACTATGACTCTCTTAAGGCAGCCAAAGGCCTCGTCACTCGGCGAAATTTATTTGAAAACTCGAGGAAATCGTCGTTGAAGTAACTCAGACAACGGTAACATGGACAGGTGGTGGCGTATCGCTTCTGCAGGACTGGCCACAGTACGATTTAAAGGGAGGAAAGATTCAAAGAAGGGGGAGCAGCTGCCTGCAGTAACTATGACGCTCTTAAGGTAGCCAAATGCCTCGTCACTCGGCGAAATTTATTTGAAAACGCGAGGAAATCGTCGTTGAAGTAAATCAGACAACGGTAACATGCACAGGTGGTGGCGTATCGCTCTGCAGGACTGACCACAGTACGATTTAAAGGGAGGAAAGATTCAAAGAAGGGGGAGCAGCTGGCTGCAGTAACTATGACTCTCTTAAGGTAGCCAAATGCCTCGTCACTCGGCGAAATTTATTTTAAAACTCGAGGAAATCGTTGTTAAAGTAACTCAGACAACGGTAACATGGACAGGTGGTGGCGTATTGCTTCTGCAGGACTGACCACAGTACGATTTAAAGGGAGGAAGGATTCAATGAAGGGGGAGCAGCTGGCTGCAGTAACTATGACGCTTATAAGGTAGCCAAATGCCTCGTCATCCGGCGAGGTACATTTGCTAACTCGAGAGACTCGTAGTGGGAGTAACAGAGACGACGTTAACGTGGACATATAGTGGCACATCGGTTCTGTAGGACAGCCATAGCAAGAATGATAGAGTGAATGGGCTTAGAAAAGTGGGAGCAGCAGGCAGGGGTACTATGACTCCCTTAAGGTAGCCAAATGCCTCGTCACCATGTAAATTTTTTTTTGAAAACTCGAGGATATTTTCGTTAAGGTAGCTCAGACAACGTTAAGGTTTACATGTAGTGGCATATTGCTCCTGCAGGACTGACCACAGTAATAATTAAAGAGTGGAAAGAAAGAAAGTTGGTCGAGCAGCTGGCAGCAGCAACTATGACTCTCTTAAGGCAGCCAAATGCCTCGTCACTCGGCGAAATTTATTTGAAAACTCGAGGAAATCGTCGTTGAAGTAACTCAGACAACGGTAACATGGACAGGTGGTGGCGTATCGCTTCTGCAGGACTGGCCACAGTACGATTTAAAGGGAGGAAAGATTCAAAGAAGGGGGAGCAGCTGCCTGCAGTAACTATGACGCTCTTAAGGTAGCCAAATGCCTCGTCACTCGGCGAAATTTATTTGAAAACGCGAGGAAATCGTCGTTGAAGTAAATCAGACAACGGTAACATGCACAGGTGGTGGCGTATCGCTCTGCAGGACTGACCACAGTACGATTTAAAGGGAGGAAAGATTCAAAGAAGGGGGAGCAGCTGGCTGCAGTAACTATGACTCTCTTAAGGTAGCCAAATGCCTCGTCACTCGGCGAAATTTATTTTAAAACTCGAGGAAATCGTTGTTAAAGTAACTCAGACAACGGTAACATGGACAGGTGGTGGCGTATTGCTTCTGCAGGACTGACCACAGTACGATTTAAAGGGAGGAAGGATTCAATGAAGGGGGAGCAGCTGGCTGCAGTAACTATGACGCTTATAAGGTAGCCAAATGCCTCGTCATCCGGCGAGGTACATTTGCTAACTCGAGAGACTCGTAGTGGGAGTAACAGTGACGACGTTAACGTGGACATATAGTGGCAAGTCGGTTCTGTAGGACAGCCATAGCAAGAATGATAGAGAGAATGGGCTTAGAAAAGTGGGAGCAGCAGGCAGGGGTACTATGACTCCCTTAAGGTAGCCAAATGCCTCGTCACCATGTAAATTTTTTTTTGAAAACTCGAGGATATTTTCGTTAAGGTAGCTCAGACAACGTTAAGGTTTACATGTAGTGGCATATTGCTCCTGCAGGACTGACCACAGTAATAATTAAAGAGTGGAAAGAAAGAAAGTTGGTCGAGCAGCTGGCAGCAGCAACTATGACTCTCTTAAGGCAGCCAAATGCCTCGTCACTCGGCGAAATTTATTTGAAAACTCGAGGAAATCGTCGTTGAAGTAACTCAGACAACGGTAACATGGACAGGTGGTGGCGTATCGCTTCTGCAGGACTGGCCACAGTACGATTTAAAGGGAGGAAAGATTCAAAGAAGGGGGAGCAGCTGCCTGCAGTAACTATGACGCTCTTAAGGTAGCCAAATGCCTCGTCACTCGGCGAAATTTATTTGAAAACGCGAGGAAATCGTCGTTGAAGTAAATCAGACAACGGTAACATGCACAGGTGGTGGCGTATCGCTCTGCAGGACTGACCACAGTACGATTTAAAGGGAGGAAAGATTCAAAGAAGGGGGAGCAGCTGGCTGCAGTAACTATGACTCTCTTAAGGTAGCCAAATGCCTCGTCACTCGGCGAAATTTATTTTAAAACTCGAGGAAATCGTTGTTAAAGTAACTCAGACAACGGTAACATGGACAGGTGGTGGCGTATTGCTTCTGCAGGACTGACCACAGTACGATTTAAAGGGAGGAAGGATTCAATGAAGGGGGAGCAGCTGGCTGCAGTAACTATGACGCTTATAAGGTAGCCAAATGCCTCGTCATCCGGCGAGGTACATTTGCTAACTCGAGAGACTCGTAGTGGGAGTAACAGTGACGACGTTAACGTGGACATATAGTGGCACATCGGTTCTGTAGGACAGCCATAGCAAGAATGATAGAGAGAATGGGCTTAGAAAAGTGGGAGCAGCAGGCAGGGGTACTATGACTCCCTTAAGGTAGCCAAATGCCTCGTCACCATGTAAATTTTTTTTTGAAAACTCGAGGATATTTTCGTTAAGGTAGCTCAGACAACGTTAAGGTTTACATGTAGTGGCATATTGCTCCTGCAGGACTGACCACAGTAATAATTAAAGAGTGGAAAGAAAGAAAGTTGGTCGAGCAGCTGGCAGCAGCAACTATGACTCTCTTAAGGCAGCCAAATGCCTCGTCACTCGGCGAAATTTATTTGAAAACTCGAGGAAATCGTCGTTGAAGTAACTCAGACAACGGTAACATGGACAGGTGGTGGCGTATCGCTTCTGCAGGACTGGCCACAGTACGATTTAAAGGGAGGAAAGATTCAAAGAAGGGGGAGCAGGTGCCTGCAGTAACTATGACGCTCTTAAGGTAGCCAAATGCCTCGTCACTCGGCGAAATTTATTTGAAAACGCGAGGAAATCGTCGTTGAAGTAAATCAGACAACGGTAACATGCACAGGTGGTGGCGTATCGCTCTGCAGGACTGACCACAGTACGATTTAAAGGGAGGAAAGATTCAAAGAAGGGGGAGCAGCTGGCTGCAGTAACTATGACTCTCTTAAGGTAGCCAAATGCCTCGTCACTCGGCGAAATTTATTTTAAAACTCGAGGAAATCGTTGTTAAAGTAACTCAGACAACGGTAACATGGACAGGTGGTGGCGTATTGCTTCTGCAGGACTGACCACAGTACGATTTAAAGGGAGGAAGGATTCAATGAAGGGGGAGCAGCTGGCTGCAGTAACTATGACGCTTATAAGGTAGCCAAATGCCTCGTCATCCGGCGAGGTACATTTGCTAACTCGAGAGACTCGTAGTGGGAGTAACAGAGACGACGTTAACGTGGACATATAGTGGCACATCGGTTCTGTAGGACAGCCATAGCAAGAATGATAGAGAGAATGGGCTTAGAAAAGTGGGAGCAGCAGGCAGGGGTACTATGACTCCCTTAAGGTAGCCAAATGCCTCGTCACCATGTAAATTTTTTTTTGAAAACTCGAGGATATTTTCGTTAAGGTAGCTCAGACAACGTTAAGGTTTACATGTAGTGGCATATTGCTCCTGCAGGACTGACCACAGTAATAATTAAAGAGTGGAAAGAAAGAAAGTTGGTCGAGCAGCTGGCAGCAGCAACTATGACTCTCTTAAGGCAGCCAAATGCCTCGTCACTCGGCGAAATTTATTTGAAAACTCGAGGAAATCGTCGTTGAAGTAACTCAGACAACGGTAACATGGACAGGTGGTGGCGTATCGCTTCTGCAGGACTGACCACAGTACGATTTAAAGGGAGGAAAGATTCAAAGAAGGGGGAGCAGCTGCCTGCAGTAACTATGACGCTCTTAAGGTAGCCAAATGCCTCGTCACTCGGCGAAATTTATTTGAAAACGCGAGGAAATCGTCGTTGAAGTAAATCAGACAACGGTAACATGCACAGGTGGTGGCGTATCGCTCTGCAGGACTGACCACAGTACGATTTAAAGGGAGGAAAGATTCAAAGAAGGGGGAGCAGCTGGCTGCAGTAACTATGACTCTCTTAAGGTAGCCAAATGCCTCGTCACTCGGCGAGATTTATTTGAAAACTCGAGGAAATCGTCGTTGAAGTATATCAGACAACGGTAACATGCACAGGTTGTGGCGTATCGCTCTGCAGGACTGACCACAGTACGATTTAAAGGGAGGAAAGATTCAAAGAAGGGGGAGCAGCTGGCTTCAGTGACTATGACTCTCTTAAGGTAGCCAAATGCCTCGTCACTCGGCGAAATTTATTTGAAAACTCGAGGAAATCGTTGTTGTGGTAACTCAGACAACGGTAACATGGACAGGTGGTGGCGTATCGCTTCTGCAGGACTGACCACAGTACGATTTAAAGGGAGGAAAGATTCAAAGAAGGGGGAGCAGCTGCCTGCAGTAACTATGACGCTCTTAAGGTAGCCAAATGCCTCGTCACTCGGCGAAATTTATTTGAAAACGTGAGGAAATCGTCGTTGAAGTAAATCAGACAACGGTAACATGCACAGGTGGTGGCGTATCGCTCTGCAGGACTGACCACAGTACGATTTAAAGGGAGGAAAGATTCAAAGAAGGGGAAGCAGCTGCCTGCAGTAACTATGACGCTCTTAAGGTAGCCAAATGCCTCGTCACTCGGCAAAATTTATTTTAAAACTCGAGGAAATCGTTGTTGAAGTAACTCAGACAACGGTAACATGGACAGGTGGTGGCGTATTGCTTCTGCAGGACTGACCACAGTACGATTTAAAGGGAGGAAGGATTCAAAGAAGGGGGAGCAGCTGGCTGCAGTAACTATGACGCTTATAAGGTAGCCAAATGCCTCGTCATCCGGCGAGGTACATATGCTAACTCGAGAGACTCGTAGTGGGAGTAACAGTGACGACGTTAACGTGGACATACAGTGGCACATCGGTTCCATAGGACAGCCATAGCAAGAATGATAGAGAGAATGGGCTTAGAAAAGTGGGAGCAGCAGGCAGGGGTACTATGACTCCCTTAAGGTAGCCAAATGCCTCGTCACCATGTAAATTTTTTTTTGAAAACTCGAGGATATTTTCGTTAAGGTAGCTCAGACAACGTTAAGGTTTACATGTAGTGGCATATTGCTCCTGCAGGACTGACCACAGTAATAATTAAAGAGTGGAAAGAAAGAAAGTTGGTCGAGCAGCTGGCAGCAGCAACTATGACTCTCTTAAGGCAGCCAAATGCCTCGTCACTCGGCGAAATTTATTTGAAAACTCGAGGAAATCGTCGTTGAAGTAACTCAGACAACGGTAACATGGACAGGTGGTGGCGTATCGCTTCTGCAGGACTGGCCACAGTACGATTTAAAGGGAGGAAAGATTCAAAGAAGGGGGAGCAGCTGCCTGCAGTAACTATGACGCTCTTAAGGTAGCCAAATGCCTCGTCACTCGGCGAAATTTATTTGAAAACGCGAGGAAATCGTCGTTGAAGTAAATCAGACAACGGTAACATGCACAGGTGGTGGCGTATCGCTCTGCAGGACTGACCACAGTACGATTTAAAGGGAGGAAAGATTCAAAGAAGGGGGAGCAGCTGGCTGCAGTAACTATGACTCTCTTAAGGTAGCCAAATGCCTCGTCACTCGGCGAAATTTATTTTAAAACTCGAGGAAATCGTTGTTAAAGTAACTCAGACAACGGTAACATGGACAGGTGGTGGCGTATTGCTTCTGCAGGACTGACCACAGTACGATTTAAAGGGAGGAAGGATTCAATGAAGGGGGAGCAGCTGGCTGCAGTAACTATGACGCTTATAAGGTAGCCAAATGCCTCGTCATCCGGCGAGGTACATTTGCTAACTCGAGAGACTCGTAGTGGGAGTAACAGTGACGACGTTAACGTGGACATATAGTGGCACATCGGTTCTGTAGGACAGCCATAGCAAGAATGATAGAGAGAATGGGCTTAGAAAAGTGGGAGCAGCAGGCAGGGGTACTATGACTCCCTTAAGGTAGCCAAATGCCTCGTCACCATGTAAATTTTTTTTTGAAAACTCGAGGATATTTTCGTTAAGGTAGCTCAGACAACGTTAAGGTTTACATGTAGTGGCATATTGCTCCTGCAGGACTGACCACAGTAATAATTAAAGAGTGGAAAGAAAGAAAGTTGGTCGAGCAGCTGGCAGCAGCAACTATGACTCTCTTAAGGCAGCCAAATGCCTCGTCACTCGGCGAAATTTATTTGAAAACTCGAGGAAATCGTCGTTGAAGTAACTCAGACAACGGTAACATGGACAGGTGGTGGCGTATCGCTTCTGCAGGACTGGCCACAGTACGATTTAAAGGGAGGAAAGATTCAAAGAAGGGGGAGCAGGTGCCTGCAGTAACTATGACGCTCTTAAGGTAGCCAAATGCCTCGTCACTCGGCGAAATTTATTTGAAAACGCGAGGAAATCGTCGTTGAAGTAAATCAGACAACGGTAACATGCACAGGTGGTGGCGTATCGCTCTGCAGGACTGACCACAGTACGATTTAAAGGGAGGAAAGATTCAAAGAAGGGGGAGCAGCTGGCTGCAGTAACTATGACTCTCTTAAGGTAGCCAAATGCCTCGTCACTCGGCGAAATTTATTTTAAAACTCGAGGAAATCGTTGTTAAAGTAACTCAGACAACGGTAACATGGACAGGTGGTGGCGTATTGCTTCTGCAGGACTGACCACAGTACGATTTAAAGGGAGGAAGGATTCAATGAAGGGGGAGCAGCTGGCTGCAGTAACTATGACGCTTATAAGGTAGCCAAATGCCTCGTCATCCGGCGAGGTACATTTGCTAACTCGAGAGACTCGTAGTGGGAGTAACAGAGACGACGTTAACGTGGACATATAGTGGCACATCGGTTCTGTAGGACAGCCATAGCAAGAATGATAGAGAGAATGGGCTTAGAAAAGTGGGAGCAGCAGGCAGGGGTACTATGACTCCCTTAAGGTAGCCAAATGCCTCGTCACCATGTAAATTTTTTTTTGAAAACTCGAGGATATTTTCGTTAAGGTAGCTCAGACAACGTTAAGGTTTACATGTAGTGGCATATTGCTCCTGCAGGACTGACCACAGTAATAATTAAAGAGTGGAAAGAAAGAAAGTTGGTCGAGCAGCTGGCAGCAGCAACTATGACTCTCTTAAGGCAGCCAAATGCCTCGTCACTCGGCGAAATTTATTTGAAAACTCGAGGAAATCGTCGTTGAAGTAACTCAGACAACGGTAACATGGACAGGTGGTGGCGTATCGCTTCTGCAGGACTGACCACAGTACGATTTAAAGGGAGGAAAGATTCAAAGAAGGGGGAGCAGCTGCCTGCAGTAACTATGACGCTCTTAAGGTAGCCAAATGCCTCGTCACTCGGCGAAATTTATTTGAAAACGCGAGGAAATCGTCGTTGAAGTAAATCAGACAACGGTAACATGCACAGGTGGTGGCGTATCGCTCTGCAGGACTGACCACAGTACGATTTAAAGGGAGGAAAGATTCAAAGAAGGGGGAGCAGCTGGCTGCAGTAACTATGACTCTCTTAAGGTAGCCAAATGCCTCGTCACTCGGCGAGATTTATTTGAAAACTCGAGGAAATCGTCGTTGAAGTATATCAGACAACGGCAACATGCACAGGTTGTGGCGTATCGCTCTGCAGGACTGACCACAGTACGATTTAAAGGGAGGAAAGATTCAAAGAAGGGGGAGCAGCTGGCTTCAGTGACTATGACTCTCTTAAGGTAGCCAAATGCCTCGTCACTCGGCGAAATTTATTTGAAAACTCGAGGAAATCGTTGTTGTGGTAACTCAGACAACGGTAACATGGACAGGTGGTGGCGTATCGCTTCTGCAGGACTGACCACAGTACGATTTAAAGGGAGGAAAGATTCAAAGAAGGGGGAGCAGCTGCCTGCAGTAACTATGACGCTCTTAAGGTAGCCAAATGCCTCGTCACTCGGCGAAATTTATTTGAAAACGTGAGGAAATCGTCGTTGAAGTAAATCAGACAACGGTAACATGCACAGGTGGTGGCGTATCGCTCTGCAGGACTGACCACAGTACGATTTAAAGGGAGGAAAGATTCAAAGAAGGGGAAGCAGCTGCCTGCAGTAACTATGACGCTCTTAAGGTAGCCAAATGCCTCGTCACTCGGCAAAATTTATTTTAAAACTCGAGGAAATCGTTGTTGAAGTAACTCAGACAACGGCAACATGGACAGGTGGTGGCGTATTGCTTCTGCAGGACTGACCACAGTACGATTTAAAGGGAGGAAGGATTCAAAGAAGGGGGAGCAGCTGGCTGCAGTAACTATGACGCTTATAAGGTAGCCAAATGCCTCGTCATCCGGCGAGGTACATATGCTAACTCGAGAGACTCGTAGTGGGAGTAACAGTGACGACGTTAACGTGGACATACAGTGGCACATCGGTTCCATAGGACAGGCCATACCAAGAATGATAGAGAGAATGGGCTTAGAAAAGTGGGAGCAGCAGGCAGGAGTACTATGACTCTCTTAAGGTAGCCAAATGAATCGTCACCATGTGAAATTTTTTGTTGAAAACTCGAAGATATCTTCGATAAGGTAGCTCATACAACGTTAAGGTTTACATGTAGTGGCATATTGCTCCTGCAGGACTGACCACAGTAATAATTAAAGAGTGGAAAGAAAGAAGGTAGGTCGAGCAGCTGGCAACAGTAACTATGACTCTCTTAAGGTAGCCAAAGCCTCGTCACTCGGCGAAATTTATTTGAAAACTCGAGGAAATCGTCGTTGAAGTAACTCAGACAACGGTAACATGGACAGATGGTGGCGTATCGCTTCTGCAGGACTGGCCACAGTACGATTTAAAGGGAGGAAAGATTCAAAGAAGGGGGAGCAGGTGCCTGCAGTAACTATGACGCTCTTAAGGTAGCCAAATGCCTCGTCACTCGGCGAAATTTATTTGAAAACGCGAGGAAATCGTCGTTGAAGTAAATCAGACAACGGTAACATGCACAGGTGGTGGCGTATCGCTCTGCAGGACTGACCACAGTACGATTTAAAGGGAGGAAAGATTCAAAGAAGGGGGAGCAGCTGGCTGCAGTAACTATGACTCTCTTAAGGTAGCCAAATGCCTCGTCACTCGGCGAAATTTATTTTAAAACTCGAGGAAATCGTTGTTAAAGTAACTCAGACAACGGTAACATGGACAGGTGGTGGCGTATTGCTTCTGCAGGACTGACCACAGTACGATTTAAAGGGAGGAAGGATTCAATGAAGGGGGAGCAGCTGGCTGCAGTAACTATGACGCTTATAAGGTAGCCAAATGCCTCGTCATCCGGCGAGGTACATTTGCTAACTCGAGAGACTCGTAGTGGGAGTAACAGAGACGACGTTAACGTGGACATATAGTGGCACATCGGTTCTGTAGGACAGCCATAGCAAGAATGATAGAGAGAATGGGCTTAGAAAAGTGGGAGCAGCAGGCAGGGGTACTATGACTCCCTTAAGGTAGCCAAATGCCTCGTCACCATGTAAATTTTTTTTTGAAAACTCGAGGATATTTTCGTTAAGGTAGCTCAGACAACGTTAAGGTTTACATGTAGTGGCATATTGCTCCTGCAGGACTGACCACAGTAATAATTAAAGAGTGGAAAGAAAGAAAGTTGGTCGAGCAGCTGGCAGCAGCAACTATGACTCTCTTAAGGCAGCCAAATGCCTCGTCACTCGGCGAAATTTATTTGAAAACTCGAGGAAATCGTCGTTGAAGTAACTCAGACAACGGTAACATGGACAGGTGGTGGCGTATCGCTTCTGCAGGACTGACCACAGTACGATTTAAAGGGAGGAAAGATTCAAAGAAGGGGGAGCAGCTGCCTGCAGTAACTATGACGCTCTTAAGGTAGCCAAATGCCTCGTCACTCGGCGAAATTTATTTGAAAACGCGAGGAAATCGTCGTTGAAGTAAATCAGACAACGGTAACATGCACAGGTGGTGGCGTATCGCTCTGCAGGACTGACCACAGTACGATTTAAAGGGAGGAAAGATTCAAAGAAGGGGGAGCAGCTGGCTGCAGTAACTATGACTCTCTTAAGGTAGCCAAATGCCTCGTCACTCGGCGAGATTTATTTGAAAACTCGAGGAAATCGTCGTTGAAGTATATCAGACAACGGTAACATGCACAGGTTGTGGCGTATCGCTCTGCAGGACTGACCACAGTACGATTTAAAGGGAGGAAAGATTCAAAGAAGGGGGAGCAGCTGGCTTCAGTGACTATGACTCTCTTAAGGTAGCCAAATGCCTCGTCACTCGGCGAAATTTATTTGAAAACTCGAGGAAATCGTTGTTGTGGTAACTCAGACAACGGTAACATGGACAGGTGGTGGCGTATCGCTTCTGCAGGACTGACCACAGTACGATTTAAAGGGAGGAAAGATTCAAAGAAGGGGGAGCAGCTGCCTGCAGTAACTATGACGCTCTTAAGGTAGCCAAATGCCTCGTCACTCGGCGAAATTTATTTGAAAACGTGAGGAAATCGTCGTTGAAGTAAATCAGACAACGGTAACATGCACAGGTGGTGGCGTATCGCTCTGCAGGACTGACCACAGTACGATTTAAAGGGAGGAAAGATTCAAAGAAGGGGAAGCAGCTGCCTGCAGTAACTATGACGCTCTTAAGGTAGCCAAATGCCTCGTCACTCGGCAAAATTTATTTTAAAACTCGAGGAAATCGTTGTTGAAGTAACTCAGACAACGGTAACATGGACAGGTGGTGGCGTATTGCTTCTGCAGGACTGACCACAGTACGATTTAAAGGGAGGAAGGATTCAAAGAAGGGGGAGCAGCTGGCTGCAGTAACTATGACGCTTATAAGGTAGCCAAATGCCTCGTCATCCGGCGAGGTACATATGCTAACTCGAGAGACTCGTAGTGGGAGTAACAGTGACGACGTTAACGTGGACATACAGTGGCACATCGGTTCCATAGGACAGGCCATACCAAGAATGATAGAGAGAATGGGCTTAGAAAAGTGGGAGCAGCAGGCAGGAGTACTATGACTCTCTTAAGGTAGCCAAATGAATCGTCACCATGTGAAATTTTTTGTTGAAAACTCGAAGATATCTTCGATAAGGTAGCTCATACAACGTTAAGGTTTACATGTAGTGGCATATTGCTCCTGCAGGACTGACCACAGTAATAATTAAAGAGTGGAAAGAAAGAAGGTAGGTCGAGCAGCTGGCAACAGTAACTATGACTCTCTTAAGGTAGCCAAAGCCTCGTCACTCGGCGAAATTTATTTGAAAACTCGAGGAAATCGTCGTTGAAGTAACTCAGACAACGGTAACATGGACAGGTGGTGGCGTATCGCTTCTGCAGGACTGGCCACAGTACGATTTAAAGGGAGGAAAGATTCAAAGAAGGGGGAGCAGGTGCCTGCAGTAACTATGACGCTCTTAAGGTAGCCAAATGCCTCGTCACTCGGCGAAATTTATTTGAAAACGCGAGGAAATCGTCGTTGAAGTAAATCAGACAACGGTAACATGCACAGGTGGTGGCGTATCGCTCTGCAGGACTGACCACAGTACGATTTAAAGGGAGGAAAGATTCAAAGAAGGGGGAGCAGCTGGCTGCAGTAACTATGACTCTCTTAAGGTAGCCAAATGCCTCGTCACTCGGCGAAATTTATTTTAAAACTCGAGGAAATCGTTGTTAAAGTAACTCAGACAACGGTAACATGGACAGGTGGTGGCGTATTGCTTCTGCAGGACTGACCACAGTACGATTTAAAGGGAGGAAGGATTCAATGAAGGGGGAGCAGCTGGCTGCAGTAACTATGACGCTTATAAGGTAGCCAAATGCCTCGTCATCCGGCGAGGTACATTTGCTAACTCGAGAGACTCGTAGTGGGAGTAACAGAGACGACGTTAACGTGGACATATAGTGGCACATCGGTTCTGTAGGACAGCCATAGCAAGAATGATAGAGAGAATGGGCTTAGAAAAGTGGGAGCAGCAGGCAGGGGTACTATGACTCCCTTGAGGTAGCCAAATGCCTCGTCACCATGTAAATTTTTTTTTGAAAACTCGAGGATATTTTCGTTAAGGTAGCTCAGACAACGTTAAGGTTTACATGTAGTGGCATATTGCTCCTGCAGGACTGACCACAGTAATAATTAAAGAGTGGAAAGAAAGAAAGTTGGTCGAGCAGCTGGCAGCAGCAACTATGACTCTCTTAAGGCAGCCAAATGCCTCGTCACTCGGCGAAATTTATTTGAAAACTCGAGGAAATCGTCGTTGAAGTAACTCAGACAACGGTAACATGGACAGGTGGTGGCGTATCGCTTCTGCAGGACTGGCCACAGTACGATTTAAAGGGAGGAAAGATTCAAAGAAGGGGGAGCAGGTGCCTGCAGTAACTATGACGCTCTTAAGGTAGCCAAATGCCTCGTCACTCGGCGAAATTTATTTGAAAACGCGAGGAAATCGTCGTTGAAGTAAATCAGACAACGGTAACATGCACAGGTGGTGGCGTATCGCTCTGCAGGACTGACCACAGTACGATTTAAAGGGAGGAAAGATTCAAAGAAGGGGGAGCAGCTGGCTGCAGTAACTATGACTCTCTTAAGGTAGCCAAATGCCTCGTCACTCGGCGAAATTTATTTTAAAACTCGAGGAAATCGTTGTTAAAGTAACTCAGACAACGGTAACATGGACAGGTGGTGGCGTATTGCTTCTGCAGGACTGACCACAGTACGATTTAAAGGCAGGAAGGATTCAATGAAGGGGGAGCAGCTGGCTGCAGTAACTATGACGCTTATAAGGTAGCCAAATGCCTCGTCATCCGGCGAGGTACATTTGCTAACTCGAGAGACTCGTAGTGGGAGTAACAGAGACGACGTTAACGTGGACATATAGTGGCACATCGGTTCTGTAGGACAGCCATAGCAAGAATGATAGAGAGAATGGGCTTAGAAAAGTGGGAGCAGCAGGCAGGGGTACTATGACTCCCTTAAGGTAGCCAAATGCCTCGTCACCATGTAAATTTTTTTTTGAAAACTCGAGGATATTTTCGTTAAGGTAGCTCAGACAACGTTAAGGTTTACATGTAGTGGCATATTGCTCCTGCAGGACTGACCACAGTAATAATTAAAGAGTGGAAAGAAAGAAAGTTGGTCGAGCAGCTGGCAGCAGCAACTATGACTCTCTTAAGGCAGCCAAATGCCTCGTCACTCGGCGAAATTTATTTGAAAACTCGAGGAAATCGTCGTTGAAGTAACTCAGACAACGGTAACATGGACAGGTGGTGGCGTATCGCTTCTGCAGGACTGACCACAGTACGATTTAAAGGGAGGAAAGATTCAAAGAAGGGGGAGCAGCTGCCTGCAGTAACTATGACGCTCTTAAGGTAGCCAAATGCCTCGTCACTCGGCGAAATTTATTTGAAAACTCGAGGAAATCGGCGTTGAAGTAAATCAGACAACGGTAACATGCACAGGTTGTGGCGTATCGCTCTGCAGGACTGACCACAGTACGATTTAAAGGGAGGAAAGATTCAAAGAAGGGGGAGCAGCTGGCTGCAGTAACTATGACTCTCTTAAGGTAGCCAAATGCCTCGTCACTCGGCGAGATTAATTTGAAAACTCGAGGAAATCGTCGTTGAAGTATATCAGACAACGGTAACATGCACAGGTTGTGGCGTATCGCTCTGCAGGACTGACCACAGTACGATTTAAAGGGAGGAAAGATTCAAAGAAGGGGGAGCAGCTGGCTGCAGTGACTATGACTCTCTTAAGGTAGCCAAATGCCTCGTCACTCGGCGAAATTTATTTGAAAACTCGAGGAAATCGTTGTTGTGGTAACTCAGACAACGGTAACATGGACAGGTGGTGGCGTATCGCTTCTGCAGGACTGACCACAGTACGATTTAAAGGGAGGAAAGATTCAAAGAAGGGGGAGCAGCTGCCTGCAGTAACTATGACGCTCATAAGGTAGCCAAATGCCTCGTCACTCGGCGAAATTTATTGGAAAACGCGAGGAAATCGTCGTTGAAGTAAATCAGACAACGGTAACATGCACAGGTGGTGGCGTATCGCTCTGCAGGACTGACCACAGTACGATTTAAAGGGAGGAAAGATTCAAAGAAGGGGAAGCAGCTGCCTGCAGTAACTATGACGCTCTTAAGGTAGCCAAATGCCTCTTCACTCGGCAAAATTTATTTTAAAACTCGAGGAAATCGTTGTTGAAGTAACTCAGACAACGGTAACATGGACAGGTGGTGGCGTATTGCTTCTGCAGGACTGACCACAGTACGATTTAAAGGGAGGAAGGATTCAAAGAAGGGGGAGCAGCTGGCTGCAGTAACTATGACGCTTATAAGGTAGCCAAATGCCTCGTCATCCGGCGAGGTACATATGCTAACTCGAGAGACTCGTAGTGGGAGTAACAGTGACGACGTTAACGTGGACATACAGTGGCACATCGGTTCCATAGGACAGGCCATACCAAGAATGATAGAGAGAATGGGCTTAGAAAAGTGGGAGCAGCAGGCAGGGGTACTATGACTCCCTTAAGGTAGCCAAATGCCTCGTCACCATGTAAATTTTTTTTTGAAAACTCGAGGATATTTTCGTTAAGGTAGCTCAGACAACGTTAAGGTTTACATGTAGTGGCATATTGCTCCTGCAGGACTGACCACAGTAATAATTAAAGAGTGGAAAGAAAGAAAGTTGGTCGAGCAGCTGGCAGCAGCAACTATGACTCTCTTAAGGCAGCCAAATGCCTCGTCACTCGGCGAAATTTATTTGAAAACTCGAGGAAATCGTCGTTGAAGTAACTCAGACAACGGTAACATGGACAGGTGGTGGCGTATCGCTTCTGCAGGACTGACCACAGTACGATTTAAAGGGAGGAAAGATTCAAAGAAGGGGGAGCAGCTGCCTGCAGTAACTATGACGCTCTTAAGGTAGCCAAATGCCTCGTCACTCGGCGAAATTTATTTGAAAACGCGAGGAAATCGTCGTTGAAGTAAATCAGACAACGGTAACATGCACAGGTGGTGGCGTATCGCTCTGCAGGACTGACCACAGTACGATTTAAAGGGAGGAAAGATTCAAAGAAGGGGGAGCAGCTGGCTGCAGTAACTATGACTCTCTTAAGGTAGCCAAATGCCTCGTCACTCGGCGAGATTTATTTGAAAACTCGAGGAAATCGTCGTTGAAGTATATCAGACAACGGTAACATGCACAGGTTGTGGCGTATCGCTCTGCAGGACTGACCACAGTACGATTTAAAGGGAGGAAAGATTCAAAGAAGGAGGAGCAGCTGGCTGCAGTGACTATGACTCTCTTAAGGTAGCCAAATGCCTCGCCACTCGGCGAAATTTATTTGAAAACTCGAGGAAATCGTTGTTGTGGTAACTCAGACAACGGTAACATGGACAGGTGGTGGCGTATCGCTTCTGCAGGACTGACCACAGTACGATTTAAAGGCAGGAAGGATTCAATGAAGGGGGAGCAGCTGGCTGCAGTAACTATGACGCTTATAAGGTAGCCAAATGCCTCGTCATCCGGCGAGGTACATTTGCTAACTCGAGAGACTCGTAGTGGGAGTAACAGAGACGACGTTAACGTGGACATATAGTGGCACATCGGTTCTGTAGGACAGCCATAGCAAGAATGATAGAGAGAATGGGCTTAGAAAAGTGGGAGCAGCAGGCAGGGGTACTATGACTCCCTTGAGGTAGCCAAATGCCTCGTCACCATGTAAATTTTTTTTTGAAAACTCGAGGATATTTTCGTTAAGGTAGCTCAGACAACGTTAAGGTTTACATGTAGTGGCATATTGCTCCTGCAGGACTGACCACAGTAATAATTAAAGAGTGGAAAGAAAGAAAGTTGGTCGAGCAGCTGGCAGCAGCAACTATGACTCTCTTAAGGCAGCCAAATGCCTCGTCACTCGGCGAAATTTATTTGAAAACTCGAGGAAATCGTCGTTGAAGTAACTCAGACAACGGTAACATGGACAGGTGGTGGCGTATCGCTTCTGCAGGACTGGCCACAGTACGATTTAAAGGGAGGAAAGATTCAAAGAAGGGGGAGCAGGTGCCTGCAGTAACTATGACGCTCTTAAGGTAGCCAAATGCCTCGTCACTCGGCGAAATTTATTTGAAAACGCGAGGAAATCGTCGTTGAAGTAAATCAGACAACGGTAACATGCACAGGTGGTGGCGTATCGCTCTGCAGGACTGACCACAGTACGATTTAAAGGGAGGAAAGATTCAAAGAAGGGGGAGCAGCTGGCTGCAGTAACTATGACTCTCTTAAGGTAGCCAAATGCCTCGTCACTCGGCGAAATTTATTTTAAAACTCGAGGAAATCGTTGTTAAAGTAACTCAGACAACGGTAACATGGACAGGTGGTGGCGTATTGCTTCTGCAGGACTGACCACAGTACGATTTAAAGGGAGGAAGGATTCAATGAAGGGGGAGCAGCTGGCTGCAGTAACTATGACGCTTATAAGGTAGCCAAATGCCTCGTCATCCGGCGAGGTACATTTGCTAACTCGAGAGACTCGTAGTGGGAGTAACAGAGACGACGTTAACGTGGACATATAGTGGCACATCGGTTCTGTAGGACAGCCATAGCAAGAATGATAGAGAGAATGGGCTTAGAAAAGTGGGAGCAGCAGGCAGGGGTACTATGACTCCCTTGAGGTAGCCAAATGCCTCGTCACCATGTAAATTTTTTTTTGAAAACTCGAGGATATTTTCGTTAAGGTAGCTCAGACAACGTTAAGGTTTACATGTAGTGGCATATTGCTCCTGCAGGACTGACCACAGTAATAATTAAAGAGTGGAAAGAAAGAAAGTTGGTCGAGCAGCTGGCAGCAGCAACTATGACTCTCTTAAGGCAGCCAAATGCCTCGTCACTCGGCGAAATTTATTTGAAAACTCGAGGAAATCGTCGTTGAAGTAACTCAGACAACGGTAACATGGACAGGTGGTGGCGTATCGCTTCTGCAGGACTGGCCACAGTACGATTTAAAGGGAGGAAAGATTCAAAGAAGGGGGAGCAGGTGCCTGCAGTAACTATGACGCTCTTAAGGTAGCCAAATGCCTCGTCACTCGGCGAAATTTATTTGAAAACGCGAGGAAATCGTCGTTGAAGTAAATCAGACAACGGTAACATGCACAGGTGGTGGCGTATCGCTCTGCAGGACTGACCACAGTACGATTTAAAGGGAGGAAAGATTCAAAGAAGGGGGAGCAGCTGGCTGCAGTAACTATGACTCTCTTAAGGTAGCCAAATGCCTCGTCACTCGGCGAAATTTATTTTAAAACTCGAGGAAATCGTTGTTAAAGTAACTCAGACAACGGTAACATGGACAGGTGGTGGCGTATTGCTTCTGCAGGACTGACCACAGTACGATTTAAAGGCAGGAAGGATTCAATGAAGGGGGAGCAGCTGGCTGCAGTAACTATGACGCTTATAAGGTAGCCAAATGCCTCGTCATCCGGCGAGGTACATTTGCTAACTCGAGAGACTCGTAGTGGGAGTAACAGAGACGACGTTAACGTGGACATATAGTGGCACATCGGTTCTGTAGGACAGCCATAGCAAGAATGATAGAGAGAATGGGCTTAGAAAAGTGGGAGCAGCAGGCAGGGGTACTATGACTCCCTTAAGGTAGCCAAATGCCTCGTCACCATGTAAATTTTTTTTTGAAAACTCGAGGATATTTTCGTTAAGGTAGCTCAGACAACGTTAAGGTTTACATGTAGTGGCATATTGCTCCTGCAGGACTGACCACAGTAATAATTAAAGAGTGGAAAGAAAGAAAGTTGGTCGAGCAGCTGGCAGCAGCAACTATGACTCTCTTAAGGCAGCCAAATGCCTCGTCACTCGGCGAAATTTATTTGAAAACTCGAGGAAATCGTCGTTGAAGTAACTCAGACAACGGTAACATGGACAGGTGGTGGCGTATCGCTTCTGCAGGACTGACCACAGTACGATTTAAAGGGAGGAAAGATTCAAAGAAGGGGGAGCAGCTGCCTGCAGTAACTATGACGCTCTTAAGGTAGCCAAATGCCTCGTCACTCGGCGAAATTTATTTGAAAACTCGAGGAAATCGGCGTTGAAGTAAATCAGACAACGGTAACATGCACAGGTTGTGGCGTATCGCTCTGCAGGACTGACCACAGTACGATTTAAAGGGAGGAAAGATTCAAAGAAGGGGGAGCAGCTGGCTGCAGTAACTATGACTCTCTTAAGGTAGCCAAATGCCTCGTCACTCGGCGAGATTAATTTGAAAACTCGAGGAAATCGTCGTTGAAGTATATCAGACAACGGTAACATGCACAGGTTGTGGCGTATCGCTCTGCAGGACTGACCACAGTACGATTTAAAGGGAGGAAAGATTCAAAGAAGGGGGAGCAGCTGGCTGCAGTGACTATGACTCTCTTAAGGTAGCCAAATGCCTCGTCACTCGGCGAAATTTATTTGAAAACTCGAGGAAATCGTTGTTGTGGTAACTCAGACAACGGTAACATGGACAGGTGGTGGCGTATCGCTTCTGCAGGACTGACCACAGTACGATTTAAAGGGAGGAAAGATTCAAAGAAGGGGGAGCAGCTGCCTGCAGTAACTATGACGCTCATAAGGTAGCCAAATGCCTCGTCACTCGGCGAAATTTATTGGAAAACGCGAGGAAATCGTCGTTGAAGTAAATCAGACAACGGTAACATGCACAGGTGGTGGCGTATCGCTCTGCAGGACTGACCACAGTACGATTTAAAGGGAGGAAAGATTCAAAGAAGGGGAAGCAGCTGCCTGCAGTAACTATGACGCTCTTAAGGTAGCCAAATGCCTCTTCACTCGGCAAAATTTATTTTAAAACTCGAGGAAATCGTTGTTGAAGTAACTCAGACAACGGTAACATGGACAGGTGGTGGCGTATTGCTTCTGCAGGACTGACCACAGTACGATTTAAAGGGAGGAAGGATTCAAAGAAGGGGGAGCAGCTGGCTGCAGTAACTATGACGCTTATAAGGTAGCCAAATGCCTCGTCATCCGGCGAGGTACATATGCTAACTCGAGAGACTCGTAGTGGGAGTAACAGTGACGACGTTAACGTGGACATACAGTGGCACATCGGTTCCATAGGACAGGCCATACCAAGAATGATAGAGAGAATGGGCTTAGAAAAGTGGGAGCAGCAGGCAGGGGTACTATGACTCCCTTAAGGTAGCCAAATGCCTCGTCACCATGTAAATTTTTTTTTGAAAACTCGAGGATATTTTCGTTAAGGTAGCTCAGACAACGTTAAGGTTTACATGTAGTGGCATATTGCTCCTGCAGGACTGACCACAGTAATAATTAAAGAGTGGAAAGAAAGAAAGTTGGTCGAGCAGCTGGCAGCAGCAACTATGACTCTCTTAAGGCAGCCAAATGCCTCGTCACTCGGCGAAATTTATTTGAAAACTCGAGGAAATCGTCGTTGAAGTAACTCAGACAACGGTAACATGGACAGGTGGTGGCGTATCGCTTCTGCAGGACTGACCACAGTACGATTTAAAGGGAGGAAAGATTCAAAGAAGGGGGAGCAGCTGCCTGCAGTAACTATGACGCTCTTAAGGTAGCCAAATGCCTCGTCACTCGGCGAAATTTATTTGAAAACGCGAGGAAATCGTCGTTGAAGTAAATCAGACAACGGTAACATGCACAGGTGGTGGCGTATCGCTCTGCAGGACTGACCACAGTACGATTTAAAGGGAGGAAAGATTCAAAGAAGGGGGAGCAGCTGGCTGCAGTAACTATGACTCTCTTAAGGTAGCCAAATGCCTCGTCACTCGGCGAGATTTATTTGAAAACTCGAGGAAATCGTCGTTGAAGTATATCAGACAACGGTAACATGCACAGGTTGTGGCGTATCGCTCTGCAGGACTGACCACAGTACGATTTAAAGGGAGGAAAGATTCAAAGAAGGAGGAGCAGCTGGCTGCAGTGACTATGACTCTCTTAAGGTAGCCAAATGCCTCGCCACTCGGCGAAATTTATTTGAAAACTCGAGGAAATCGTTGTTGTGGTAACTCAGACAACGGTAACATGGACAGGTGGTGGCGTATCGCTTCTGCAGGACTGACCACAGTACGATTTAAAGGCAGGAAGGATTCAATGAAGGGGGAGCAGCTGGCTGCAGTAACTATGACGCTTATAAGGTAGCCAAATGCCTCGTCATCCGGCGAGGTACATTTGCTAACTCGAGAGACTCGTAGTGGGAGTAACAGAGACGACGTTAACGTGGACATATAGTGGCACATCGGTTCTGTAGGACAGCCATAGCAAGAATGATAGAGAGAATGGGCTTAGAAAAGTGGGAGCAGCAGGCAGGGGTACTATGACTCCCTTGAGGTAGCCAAATGCCTCGTCACCATGTAAATTTTTTTTTGAAAACTCGAGGATATTTTCGTTAAGGTAGCTCAGACAACGTTAAGGTTTACATGTAGTGGCATATTGCTCCTGCAGGACTGACCACAGTAATAATTAAAGAGTGGAAAGAAAGAAAGTTGGTCGAGCAGCTGGCAGCAGCAACTATGACTCTCTTAAGGCAGCCAAATGCCTCGTCACTCGGCGAAATTTATTTGAAAACTCGAGGAAATCGTCGTTGAAGTAACTCAGACAACGGTAACATGGACAGGTGGTGGCGTATCGCTTCTGCAGGACTGGCCACAGTACGATTTAAAGGGAGGAAAGATTCAAAGAAGGGGGAGCAGGTGCCTGCAGTAACTATGACGCTCTTAAGGTAGCCAAATGCCTCGTCACTCGGCGAAATTTATTTGAAAACGCGAGGAAATCGTCGTTGAAGTAAATCAGACAACGGTAACATGCACAGGTGGTGGCGTATCGCTCTGCAGGACTGACCACAGTACGATTTAAAGGGAGGAAAGATTCAAAGAAGGGGGAGCAGCTGGCTGCAGTAACTATGACTCTCTTAAGGTAGCCAAATGCCTCGTCACTCGGCGAAATTTATTTTAAAACTCGAGGAAATCGTTGTTAAAGTAACTCAGACAACGGTAACATGGACAGGTGGTGGCGTATTGCTTCTGCAGGACTGACCACAGTACGATTTAAAGGCAGGAAGGATTCAATGAAGGGGGAGCAGCTGGCTGCAGTAACTATGACGCTTATAAGGTAGCCAAATGCCTCGTCATCCGGCGAGGTACATTTGCTAACTCGAGAGACTCGTAGTGGGAGTAACAGAGACGACGTTAACGTGGACATATAGTGGCACATCGGTTCTGTAGGACAGCCATAGCAAGAATGATAGAGAGAATGGGCTTAGAAAAGTGGGAGCAGCAGGCAGGGGTACTATGACTCCCTTGAGGTAGCCAAATGCCTCGTCACCATGTAAATTTTTTTTTGAAAACTCGAGGATATTTTCGTTAAGGTAGCTCAGACAACGTTAAGGTTTACATGTAGTGGCATATTGCTCCTGCAGGACTGACCACAGTAATAATTAAAGAGTGGAAAGAAAGAAAGTTGGTCGAGCAGCTGGCAGCAGCAACTATGACTCTCTTAAGGCAGCCAAATGCCTCGTCACTCGGCGAAATTTATTTGAAAACTCGAGGAAATCGTCGTTGAAGTAACTCAGACAACGGTAACATGGACAGGTGGTGGCGTATCGCTTCTGCAGGACTGGCCACAGTACGATTTAAAGGGAGGAAAGATTCAAAGAAGGGGGAGCAGGTGCCTGCAGTAATTATGACGCTCTTAAGGTAGCCAAATGCCTCGTCACTCGGCGAAATTTATTTGAAAACGCGAGGAAATCGTCGTTGAAGTAAATCAGACAACGGTAACATGCACAGGTGGTGGCGTATCGCTCTGCAGGACTGACCACAGTACGATTTAAAGGGAGGAAAGATTCAAAGAAGGGGGAGCAGCTGGCTGCAGTAACTATGACTCTCTTAAGGTAGCCAAATGCCTCGTCACTCGGCGAAATTTATTTTAAAACTCGAGGAAATCGTTGTTAAAGTAACTCAGACAACGGTAACATGGACAGGTGGTGGCGTATTGCTTCTGCAGGACTGACCACAGTACGATTTAAAGGCAGGAAGGATTCAATGAAGGGGGAGCAGCTGGCTGCAGTAACTATGACGCTTATAAGGTAGCCAAATGCCTCGTCATCCGGCGAGGTACATTTGCTAACTCGAGAGACTCGTAGTGGGAGTAACAGAGACGACGTTAACGTGGACATATAGTGGCACATCGGTTCTGTAGGACAGCCATAGCAAGAATGATAGAGAGAATGGGCTTAGAAAAGTGGGAGCAGCAGGCAGGGGTACTATGACTCCCTTAAGGTAGCCAAATGCCTCGTCACCATGTAAATTTTTTTTTGAAAACTCGAGGATATTTTCGTTAAGGTAGCTCAGACAACGTTAAGGTTTACATGTAGTGGCATATTGCTCCTGCAGGACTGACCACAGTAATAATTAAAGAGTGGAAAGAAAGAAAGTTGGTCGAGCAGCTGGCAGCAGCAACTATGACTCTCTTAAGGCAGCCAAATGCCTCGTCACTCGGCGAAATTTATTTGAAAACTCGAGGAAATCGTCGTTGAAGTAACTCAGACAACGGTAACATGGACAGGTGGTGGCGTATCGCTTCTGCAGGACTGACCACAGTACGATTTAAAGGGAGGAAAGATTCAAAGAAGGGGGAGCAGCTGCCTGCAGTAACTATGACGCTCTTAAGGTAGCCAAATGCCTCGTCACTCGGCGAAATTTATTTGAAAACTCGAGGAAATCGGCGTTGAAGTAAATCAGACAACGGTAACATGCACAGGTTGTGGCGTATCGCTCTGCAGGACTGACCACAGTACGATTTAAAGGGAGGAAAGATTCAAAGAAGGGGGAGCAGCTGGCTGCAGTAACTATGACTCTCTTAAGGTAGCCAAATGCCTCGTCACTCGGCGAGATTTATTTGAAAACTCGAGGAAATCGTCGTTGAAGTATATCAGACAACGGTAACATGCACAGGTTGTGGCGTATCGCTCTGCAGGACTGACCACAGTACGATTTAAAGGGAGGAAAGATTCAAAGAAGGGGGAGCAGCTGGCTGCAGTGACTATGACTCTCTTAAGGTAGCCAAATGCCTCGTCACTCGGCGAAATTTATTTGAAAACTCGAGGAAATCGTTGTTGTGGTAACTCAGACAACGGTAACATGGACAGGTGGTGGCGTATCGCTTCTGCAGGACTGACCACAGTACGATTTAAAGGGAGGAAAGATTCAAAGAAGGGGGAGCAGCTGCCTGCAGTAACTATGACGCTCATAAGGTAGCCAAATGCCTCGTCACTCGGCGAAATTTATTGGAAAACGCGAGGAAATCGTCGTTGAAGTAAATCAGACAACGGTAACATGCACAGGTGGTGGCGTATCGCTCTGCAGGACTGACCACAGTACGATTTAAAGGGAGGAAAGATTCAAAGAAGGGGAAGCAGCTGCCTGCAGTAACTATGACGCTCTTAAGGTAGCCAAATGCCTCTTCACTCGGCAAAATTTATTTTAAAACTCGAGGAAATCGTTGTTGAAGTAACTCAGACAACGGTAACATGGACAGGTGGTGGCGTATTGCTTCTGCAGGACTGACCACAGTACGATTTAAAGGGAGGAAGGATTCAAAGAAGGGGGAGCAGCTGGCTGCAGTAACTATGACGCTTATAAGGTAGCCAAATGCCTCGTCATCCGGCGAGGTACATATGCTAACTCGAGAGACTCGTAGTGGGAGTAACAGTGACGACGTTAACGTGGACATACAGTGGCACATCGGTTCCATAGGACAGGCCATACCAAGAATGATAGAGAGAATGGGCTTAGAAAAGTGGGAGCAGCAGGCAGGGGTACTATGACTCCCTTAAGGTAGCCAAATGCCTCGTCACCATGTAAATTTTTTTTTGAAAACTCGAGGATATTTTCGTTAAGGTAGCTCAGACAACGTTAAGGTTTACATGTAGTGGCATATTGCTCCTGCAGGACTGACCACAGTAATAATTAAAGAGTGGAAAGAAAGAAAGTTGGTCGAGCAGCTGGCAGCAGCAACTATGACTCTCTTAAGGCAGCCAAATGCCTCGTCACTCGGCGAAATTTATTTGAAAACTCGAGGAAATCGTCGTTGAAGTAACTCAGACAACGGTAACATGGACAGGTGGTGGCGTATCGCTTCTGCAGGACTGACCACAGTACGATTTAAAGGGAGGAAAGATTCAAAGAAGGGGGAGCAGCTGCCTGCAGTAACTATGACGCTCTTAAGGTAGCCAAATGCCTCGTCACTCGGCGAAATTTATTTGAAAACGCGAGGAAATCGTCGTTGAAGTAAATCAGACAACGGTAACATGCACAGGTGGTGGCGTATCGCTCTGCAGGACTGACCACAGTACGATTTAAAGGGAGGAAAGATTCAAAGAAGGGGGAGCAGCTGGCTGCAGTAACTATGACTCTCTTAAGGTAGCCAAATGCCTCGTCACTCGGCGAGATTTATTTGAAAACTCGAGGAAATCGTCGTTGAAGTATATCAGACAACGGTAACATGCACAGGTTGTGGCGTATCACTCTGCAGGACTGACCACAGTACGATTTAAAGGGAGGAAAGATTCAAAGAAGGAGGAGCAGCTGGCTGCAGTGACTATGACTCTCTTAAGGTAGCCAAATGCCTCGTCACTCGGCGAAATTTATTTGAAAACTCGAGGAAATCGTTGTTGTGGTAACTCAGACAACGGTAACATGGACAGGTGGTGGCGTATCGCTTCTGCAGGACTGACCACAGTACGATTTAAAGGCAGGAAGGATTCAATGAAGGGGGAGCAGCTGGCTGCAGTAACTATGACGCTTATAAGGTAGCCAAATGCCTCGTCATCCGGCGAGGTACATTTGCTAACTCGAGAGACTCGTAGTGGGAGTAACAGAGACGACGTTAACGTGGACATATAGTGGCACATCGGTTCTGTAGGACAGCCATAGCAAGAATGATAGAGAGAATGGGCTTAGAAAAGTGGGAGCAGCAGGCAGGGGTACTATGACTCCCTTGAGGTAGCCAAATGCCTCGTCACCATGTAAATTTTTTTTTGAAAACTCGAGGATATTTTCGTTAAGGTAGCTCAGACAACGTTAAGGTTTACATGTAGTGGCATATTGCCCCTGCAGGACTGACCACAGTAATAATTAAAGAGTGGAAAGAAAGAAAGTTGGTCGAGCAGCTGGCAGCAGCAACTATGACTCTCTTAAGGCAGCCAAATGCCTCGTCACTCGGCGAAATTTATTTGAAAACTCGAGGAAATCGTCGTTGAAGTAACTCAGACAACGGTAACATGGACAGGTGGTGGCGTATCGCTTCTGCAGGACTGGCCACAGTACGATTTAAAGGGAGGAAAGATTCAAAGAAGGGGGAGCAGGTGCCTGCAGTAACTATGACGCTCTTAAGGTAGCCAAATGCCTCGTCACTCGGCGAAATTTATTTGAAAACGCGAGGAAATCGTCGTTGAAGTAAATCAGACAACGGTAACATGCACAGGTGGTGGCGTATCGCTCTGCAGGACTGACCACAGTACGATTTAAAGGGAGGAAAGATTCAAAGAAGGGGGAGCAGCTGGCTGCAGTAACTATGACTCTCTTAAGGTAGCCAAATGCCTCGTCACTCGGCGAAATTTATTTTAAAACTCGAGGAAATCGTTGTTAAAGTAACTCAGACAACGGTAACATGGACAGGTGGTGGCGTATTGCTTCTGCAGGACTGACCACAGTACGATTTAAAGGCAGGAAGGATTCAATGAAGGGGGAGCAGCTGGCTGCAGTAACTATGACGCTTATAAGGTAGCCAAATGCCTCGTCATCCGGCGAGGTACATTTGCTAACTCGAGAGACTCGTAGTGGGAGTAACAGAGACGACGTTAACGTGGACATATAGTGGCACATCGGTTCTGTAGGACAGCCATAGCAAGAATGATAGAGAGAATGGGCTTAGAAAAGTGGGAGCAGCAGGCAGGGGTACTATGACTCCCTTAAGGTAGCCAAATGCCTCGTCACCATGTAAATTTTTTTTTGAAAACTCGAGGATATTTTCGTTAAGGTAGCTCAGACAACGTTAAGGTTTACATGTAGTGGCATATTGCTCCTGCAGGACTGACCACAGTAATAATTAAAGAGTGGAAAGAAAGAAAGTTGGTCGAGCAGCTGGCAGCAGCAACTATGACTCTCTTAAGGCAGCCAAATGCCTCGTCACTCGGCGAAATTTATTTGAAAACTCGAGGAAATCGTCGTTGAAGTAACTCAGACAACGGTAACATGGACAGGTGGTGGCGTATCGCTTCTGCAGGACTGACCACAGTACGATTTAAAGGGAGGAAAGATTCAAAGAAGGGGGAGCAGCTGCCTGCAGTAACTATGACGCTCTTAAGGTAGCCAAATGCCTCGTCACTCGGCGAAATTTATTTGAAAACTCGAGGAAATCGGCGTTGAAGTAAATCAGACAACGGTAACATGCACAGGTTGTGGCGTATCGCTCTGCAGGACTGACCACAGTACGATTTAAAGGGAGGAAAGATTCAAAGAAGGGGGAGCAGCTGGCTGCAGTAACTATGACTCTCTTAAGGTAGCCAAATGCCTCGTCACTCGGCGAGATTTATTTGAAAACTCGAGGAAATCGTCTTTGAAGTATATCAGACAACGGTAACATGCACAGGTTGTGGCGTATCGCTCTGCAGGACTGACCACAGTACGATTTAAAGGGAGGAAAGATTCAAAGAAGGGGGAGCAGCTGGCTGCAGTGACTATGACTCTCTTAAGGTAGCCAAATGCCTCGTCACTCGGCGAAATTTATTTGAAAACTCGAGGAAATCGTTGTTGTGGTAACTCAGACAACGGTAACATGGACAGGTGGTGGCGTATCGCTTCTGCAGGACTGACCACAGTACGATTTAAAGGGAGGAAAGATTCAAAGAAGGGGGAGCAGCTGCCTGCAGTAACTATGACGCTCTTAAGGTAGCCAAATGCCTCGTCACTCGGCGAAATTTATTGGAAAACGCGAGGAAATCGTCGTTGAAGTAAATCAGACAACGGTAACATGCACAGGTGGTGGCGTATCGCTCTGCAGGACTGACCACAGTACGATTTAAAGGGAGGAAAGATTCAAAGAAGGGGAAGCAGCTGCCTGCAGTAACTATGACGCTCTTAAGGTAGCCAAATGCCTCTTCACTCGGCAAAATTTATTTTAAAACTCGAGGAAATCGTTGTTGAAGTAACTCAGACAACGGTAACATGGACAGGTGGTGGCGTATTGCTTCTGCAGGACTGACCACAGTACGATTTAAAGGGAGGAAGGATTCAAAGAAGGGGGAGCAGCTGGCTGCAGTAACTATGACGCTTATAAGGTAGCCAAATGCCTCGTCATCCGGCGAGGTACATATGCTAACTCGAGAGACTCGTAGTGGGAGTAACAGTGACGACGTTAACGTGGACATACAGTGGCACATCGGTTCCATAGGACAGGCCATACCAAGAATGATAGAGAGAATGGGCTTAGAAAAGTGGGAGCAGCAGGCAGGAGTACTATGACTCTCTTAAGGTAGCCAAATGAATCGTCACCATGTGAAATTTTTTGTTGAAAACTCGAGGATATCTTCGATAAGGTAGCTCATACAACGTTAAGGTTTACATGTAGTGGCATATTGCTCCTGCAGGACTGACCACAGTAATAATTAAAGAGTGGAAAGAAAGAAGGTAGGTCGAGCAGCTGGCAACAGTAACTATGACTCTCTTAAGGTAGCCAAAGCCTCGTCACTCGGCGAAATTTATTTGAAAACTCGAGGAAATCGTCGTTGAAGTAACTCAGACAACGGTAACATGGACAGGTGGTGGCGTATCGCTTCTGCAGGACTGACCACAGTACGATTTAAAGGCAGGAAGGATTCAATGAAGGGGGAGCAGCTGGCTGCAGTAACTATGACGCTTATAAGGTAGCCAAATGCCTCGTCATCCGGCGAGGTACATTTGCTAACTCGAGAGACTCGTAGTGGGAGTAACAGAGACGACGTTAACGTGGACATATAGTGGCACATCGGTTCTGTAGGACAGCCATAGCAAGAATGATAGAGAGAATGGGCTTAGAAAAGTGGGAGCAGCAGGCAGGGGTACTATGACTCCCTTAAGGTAGCCAAATGCCTCGTCACCATGTAAATTTTTTTTTGAAAACTCGAGGATATTTTCGTTAAGGTAGCTCAGACAACGTTAAGGTTTACATGTAGTGGCATATTGCTCCTGCAGGACTGACCACAGTAATAATTAAAGAGTGGAAAGAAAGAAAGTTGGTCGAGCAGCTGGCAGCAGCAACTATGACTCTCTTAAGGCAGCCAAATGCCTCGTCACTCGGCGAAATTTATTTGAAAACTCGAGGAAATCGTCGTTGAAGTAACTCAGACAACGGTAACATGGACAGGTGGTGGCGTATCGCTTCTGCAGGACTGATGACAGTACGATTTAAAGGGAGGAAAGATTCAAAGAAGGGGGAGCAGCTGCCTGCAGTAACTATGACGCTCTTAAGGTAGCCAAATGCCTCGTCACTCGGCGAAATTTATTTGAAAACGCGAGGAAATCGTCGTTGAACTAAATCAGACAACGGTAACATGCACAGGTGGTGGCGTATCGCTCTGCAGGACTGACCACAGTACGATTTAAAGGGAGGAAAGATTCAAAGAAGGGGGAGCAGCTGGCTGCAGTAACTATGACTCTCTTAAGGTAGCCAAATGCCTTGTCACTCGGCGAGATTTATTTGAAAACTCGAGGAAATCGTCGTTGAAGTATATCAGACAACGGTAACATGCACAGGTTGTGGCGTATCGCTCTGCAGGACTGACCACAGTACGATTTAAAGGGAGGAAAGATTCAAAGAAGGAGGAGCAGCTGGCTGCAGTGACTATGACTCTCTTAAGGTAGCCAAATGCCTCGTCACTCGGCGAAATTTATTTGAAAACTCGAGGAAATCGTTGTTGTGGTAACTCAGACAACGGTAACATGGACAGGTGGTGGCGTATCGCTTCTGCAGGACTGACCACAGTACGATTTAAAGGGAGGAAAGATTCAAAGAAGGGGGAGCAGCTGCCTGCAGTAACTATGACGCTCTTAAGGTAGCCAAATGCCTCGTCACTCGGCGAAATTTATTTGAAAACGCGAGGAAATCGTCGTTGAAGTAAATCAGACAACGGTAACATGCACAGGTGGTGGCGTATCGCTCTGCAGGACTGACCACAGTACGATTTAAAGGGAGGAAAGATTCAAAGAAGGGGAAGCAGCTGCCTGCAGTAACTATGACGCTCTTAAGGTAGCCAAATGCCTCGTCACTCGGCAAAATTTATTTTAAAACTCGAGGAAATCGTTGTTGAAGTAACTCAGACAACGGTAACATGGACAGGTGGTGGCGTATTGCTTCTGCAGGACTGACCACAGTACGATTTAAAGGGAGGAAGGATTCAAAGAAGGGGGAGCAGCTGGCTGCAGTAACTATGACGCTTATAAGGTAGCCAAATGCCTCGTCATCCGGCGAGGTACATATGCTAACTCGAGAGACTCGTAGTGGGAGTAACAGTGACGACGTTAACGTGGACATACAGTGGCACATCGGTTCCATAGGACAGGCCATACCAAGAATGATAGAGAGAATGGGCTTAGAAAAGTGGGAGCAGCAGGCAGGAGTACTATGACTCTCTTAAGGTAGCCAAATGAATCGTCACCATGTGAAATTTTTTGTTGAAAACTCGAGGATATCTTCGATAAGGTAGCTCATACAACGTTAAGGTTTACATGTAGTGGCATATTGCTCCTGCAGGACTGACCACAGTAATAATTAAAGAGTGGAAAGAAAGAAGGTAGGTCGAGCAGCTGGCAACAGTAACTATGACTCTCTTAAGGTAGCCAAAGCCTCGTCACTCGGCGAAATTTATTTGAAAACTCGAGGAAATCGTCGTTGAAGTAACTCAGACAACGGTAACATGGACAGGTGGTGGCGTATCGCTTCTGCAGGACTGGCCACAGTACGATTTAAAGGGAGGAAAGATTCAAAGTAGGGGGAGCAGCTGCCTGCAGTAACTATGACGCTCTTAAGGTAGCCAAATGCCTCGTCACTCGGCGAAATTTATTTGAAAACGCGAGGAAATCGTCGTTGAAGTAAATCAGACAACGGTAACATGCACAGGTGGTGGCGTATCGCTCTGCAGGACTGACCACAGTACGATTTAAAGGGAGGAAAGATTCAAAGAAGGGGGAGCAGCTGGCTGCAGTAACTATGACTCTCTTAAGGTAGCCAAATGCCTCGTCACTCGGCGAAATTTATTTTAAAACTCGAGGAAATCGTTGTTAAAGTAACTCAGACAACGGTAACATGGACAGGTGGTGGCGTATTGCTTCTGCAGGACTGACCACAGTACGATTTAAAGGGAGGAAGGATTCAATGAAGGGGGAGCAGCTGGCTGCAGTAACTATGACGCTTATAAGGTAGCCAAATGCCTCGTCATCCGGCGAGGTACATTTGCTAACTCGAGAGACTCGTAGTGGGAGTAACAGAGACGACGTTAACGTGGACATATAGTGGCACATCGGTTCTGTAGGACAGCCATAGCAAGAATGATAGAGAGAATGGGCTTAGAAAAGTGGGAGCAGCAGGCAGGGGTACTATGACTCCCTTAAGGTAGCCAAATGCCTCGTCACCATGTAAATTTTTTTTTGAAAACTCGAGGATATTTTCGTTAAGGTAGCTCAGACAACGTTAAGGTTTACATGTAGTGGCATATTGCTCCTGCAGGACTGACCACAGTAATAATTAAAGAGTGGAAAGAAGGAAAGTTGGTCGAGCAGCTGGCAGCAGCAACTATGACTCTCTTAAGGCAGCCAAATGCCTCGTCACTCGGCGAAATTTATTTGAAAACTCGAGGAAATCGTCGTTGAAGTAACTCAGACAACGGTAACATGGACAGGTGGTGGCGTATCGCTTCTGCAGGACTGGCCACAGTACGATTTAAAGGGAGGAAAGATTCAAAGAAGGGGGAGCAGCTGCCTGCAGTAACTATGACGCTCTTAAGGTAGCCAAATGCCTCGTCACTCGGCGAAATTTATTTGAAAACGCGAGGAAATCGTCGTTGAAGTAAATCAGACAACGGTAACATGCACAGGTGGTGGCGTATCGCTCTGCAGGACTGACCACAGTACGATTTAAAGGGAGGAAAGATTCAAAGAAGGGGGAGCAGCTGGCTGCAGTAACTATGACTCTCTTAAGGTAGCCAAATGCCTCGTCACTCGGCGAAATTTATTTGAAAACTCGAGGAAATCGTCGTTGAAGTAACTCAGACAACGGTAACATGGACAGGTGGTGGCGTATCGCTTCTGCAGGACTGGCCACAGTACGATTTAAAGGGAGGAAAGATTCAAAGAAGGGGGAGCAGCTGCCTGCAGTAACTATGACGCTCTTAAGGTAGCCAAATGCCTCGTCACTCGGCGAAATTTATTTGAAAACGCGAGGAAATCGTCGTTGAAGTAAATCAGACAACGGTAACATGCACAGGTGGTGGCGTATCGCTCTGCAGGACTGACCACAGTACGATTTAAAGGGAGGAAAGATTCAAAGAAGGGGGAGCAGCTGGCTGCAGTAACTATGACTCTCTTAAGGTAGCCAAATGCCTCGTCACTCGGCGAAATTTATTTTAAAACTCGAGGAAATCGTTGTTAAAGTAACTCAGACAACGGTAACATGGACAGGTGGTGGCGTATTGCTTCTGCAGGACTGACCACAGTACGATTTAAATGCAGGAAGGATTCAATGAAGGGGGAGCAGCTGGCTGCAGTAACTATGACGCTTATAAGGTAGCCAAATGCCTCGTCATCCGGCGAGGTACATTTGCTAACTCGAGAGACTCGTAGTGGGAGTAACAGAGACGACGTTAACGTGGACATATAGTGGCACATCGGTTCTGTAGGACAGCCATAGCAAGAATGATAGAGAGAATGGGCTTAGAAAAGTGGGAGCAGCAGGCAGGGGTACTATGACTCCCTTAAGGTAGCCAAATGCCTCGTCACCATGTAAATTTTTTTTTGAAAACTCGAGGATATTTTCGTTAAGGTAGCTCAGACAACGTTAAGGTTTACATGTAGTGGCATATTGCTCCTGCAGGACTGACCACAGTAATAATTAAAGAGTGGAAAGAAAGAAAGTTGGTCGAGCAGCTGGCAGCAGCAACTATGACTCTCTTAAGGCAGCCAAATGCCTCGTCACTCGGCGAAATTTATTTGAAAACTCGAGGAAATCGTCGTTGAAGTAACTCAGACAACGGTAACATGGACAGGTGGTGGCGTATCGCTTCTGCAGGACTGACCACAGTACGATTTAAAGGGAGGAAAGATTCAAAGAAGGGGGAGCAGCTGCCTGCAGTAACTATGACGCTCTTAAGGTAGCCAAATGCCTCGTCACTCGGCGAAATTTATTTGAAAACGCGAGGAAATCGTCGTTGAAGTAAATCAGACAACGGTAACATGCACAGGTGGTGGCGTATCGCTCTGCAGGACTGACCACAGTACGATTTAAAGGGAGGAAAGATTCAAAGAAGGGGGAGCAGCTGGCTGCAGTAACTATGACTCTCTTAAGGTAGCCAAATGCCTCGTCACTCGGCGAGATTTATTTGAAAACTCGAGGAAATCGTCGTTGAAGTATATCAGACAACGGTAACATGCACAGGTTGTGGCGTATCGCTCTGCAGGACTGACCACAGTACGATTTAAAGGGAGGAAAGATTCAAAGAAGGGGGAGCAGCTGGCTGCAGTGACTATGACTCTCTTAAGGTAGCCAAATGCCTCGTCACTCGGCGAAATTTATTTGAAAACTCGAGGAAATCGTTGTTGTGGTAACTCAGACAACGGTAACATGGACAGGTGGTGGCGTATCGCTTCTGCAGGACTGACCACAGTACGATTTAAAGGGAGGAAAGATTCAAAGAAGGGGGAGCAGCTGCCTGCAGTAACTATGACGCTCTTAAGGTAGCCAAATGCCTCGTCACTCGGCGAAATTTATTTGAAAACTCGAGGAAATCGTCGTTGAAGTAACTCAGACAACGGTAACATGGACAGGTGGTGGCGTATCGCTTCTGCAGGACTGACCACAGTACGATTTAAAGGGAGGAAAGATTCAAAGAAGGGGGAGCAGCTGCCTGCAGTAACTATGACGCTCTTAAGGTAGCCAAATGCCTCGTCACTCGGCGAAATTTATTTGAAAACGCGAGGAAATCGTCGTTGAAGTAAATCAGACAACGGTAACATGCACAGGTGGTGGCGTATCGCTCTGCAGGACTGACCACAGTACGATTTAAAGGGAGGAAAGATTCAAAGAAGGGGGAGCAGCTGGCTGCAGTAACTATGACTCTCTTAAGGTAGCCAAATGCCTCGTCACTCGGCGAGATTTATTTGAAAACTCGAGGAAATCGTCGTTGAAGTATATCAGACAACGGTAACATGCACAGGTTGTGGCGTATCGCTCTGCAGGACTGACCACAGTACGATTTAAAGGGAGGAAAGATTCAAAGAAGGGGGAGCAGCTGGCTGCAGTGACTATGACTCTCTTAAGGTAGCCAAATGCCTCGTCACTCGGCGAAATTTATTTGAAAACTCGAGGAAATCGTTGTTGTGGTAACTCAGACAACGGTAACATGGACAGGTGGTGGCGTATCGCTTCTGCAGGACTGACCGCAGTACGATTTAAAGGGAGGAAAGATTCAAAGAAGGGGGAGCAGCTGCCTGCAGTAACTATGACGCTCTTAAGGTAGCCAAATGCCTCGTCACTCGGCGAAATTTATTTGAAAACGCGAGGAAATCGTCGTTGAAGTAAATCAGACAACGGTAACATGCACAGGTGGTGGCGCATCGCTCTGCAGGACTGACCACAGTACGATTTAAAGGGAGGAAAGATTCAAAGAAGGGGAAGCAGCTGCCTGCAGTAACTATGACGCTCTTAAGGTAGCCAAATGCCTCGTCACTCGGCAAAATTTATTTTAAAACTCGAGGAAATCGTTGTTGAAGTAACTCAGACAACGGTAACATGGACAGGTGGTGGCGTATTGCTTCTGCAGGACTGACCACAGTACGATTTAAAGGGAGGAAGGATTCAAAGAAGGGGGAGCAGCTGGCTGCAGTAACTATGACGCTTATAAGGTAGCCAAATGCCTCGTCATCCGGCGAGGTACATATGCTAACTCGAGAGACTCGTAGTGGGAGTAACAGTGACGACGTTAACGTGGACATACAGTGGCACATCGGTTCCATAGGACAGGCCATACCAAGAATGATAGAGAGAATGGGCTTAGAAAAGTGGGAGCAGCAGGCAGGAGTACTATGACTCTCTTAAGGTAGCCAAATGAATCGTCACCATGTGAAATTTTTTGTTGAAAACTCGAGGATATCTTCGATAAGGTAGCTCATACAACGTTAAGGTTTACATGTAGTGGCATATTGCTCCTGCAGGACTGACCACAGTAATAATTAAAGAGTGGAAAGAAAGAAGGTGGGTCGAGCAGCTGGCAACAGTTACTATGACTCTCTTAAGGTAGCCAAAGCCTCGTCACTCGGCGAAATTTATTTGAAAACTCGAGGAAATCGTCGTTGAAGTAACTCAGACAACGGTAACATGGACAGGTGGTGGCGTATCGCTTCTGCAGGACTGACCACAGTACGATTTAAAGGCAGGAAGGATTGAATGAAGGGGGAGCAGCTGGCTGCAGTAACTATGACGCTTATAAGGTAGCCAAATGCCTCGTCATCCGGCGAGGTACATTTGCTAACTCGAGAGACTCGTAGTGGGAGTAACAGAGACGACGTTAACGTGGACATATAGTGGCACATCGGTTCTGTAGGACAGCCATAGCAAGAATGATAGAGAGAATGGGCTTAGAAAAGTGGGAGCAGCAGGCAGGGGTACTATGACTCCCTTAAGGTAGCCAAATGCCTCGTCACCATGTAAATTTTTTTTTGAAAACTCGAGGATATTTTCGTTAAGGTAGCTCAGACAACGTTAAGGTTTACATGTAGTGGCATATTGCTCCTGCAGGACTGACCACAGTAATAATTAAAGAGTGGAAAGAAAGAAAGTTGGTCGAGCAGCTGGCAGCAGCAACTATGACTCTCTTAAGGCAGCCAAATGCCTCGTCACTCGGCGAAATTTATTTGAAAACTCGAGGAAATCGTCGTTGAAGTAACTCAGACAACGGTAACATGGACAGGTGGTGGCGTATCGCTTCTGCAGGACTGACCACAGTACGATTTAAAGGGAGGAAAGATTCAAAGAAGGGGGAGCAGCTGCCTGCAGTAACTATGATGCTCTTAAGGTAGCCAAATGCCTCGTCACTCGGCGAAATTTATTTGAAAACGCGAGGAAATCGTCGTTGAAGTAAATCAGACAACGGTAACATGCACAGGTGGTGGCGTATCGCTCTGCAGGACTGACCACAGTACGATTTAAAGGGAGGAAAGATTCAAAGAAGGGGGAGCAGCTGGCTGCAGTAACTATGACTCTCTTAAGGTAGCCAAATGCCTCGTCACTCGGCGAAATTTATTTGAAAACTCGAGGAAATCGTCGTTGAAGTATATCAGACAACGGTAACATGCACAGGTTGTGGCGTATCGCTCTGCAGGACTGACCACAGTACGATTTAAAGGGAGGAAAGATTCAAAGAAGGAGGAGCAGCTGGCTGCAGTGACTATGACTCTCTTAAGGTAGCCAAATGCCTCGTCACTCGGCGAAATTTATTTGAAAACTCGAGGAAATCGTTGTTGTGGTAACTCAGACAACGGTAACATGGACAGGTGGTGGCGTATCGCTTCTGCAGGACTGACCACAGTACGATTTAAAGGGAGGAAAGATTCAAAGAAGGGGGAGCAGCTGCCTGCAGTAACTATGACGCTCTTAAGGTAGCCAAATGCCTCGTCACTCGGCGAAATTTATTTGAAAACGCGAGGAAATCGTCGTTGAAGTAAATCAGACAACGGTAACATGCACAGGTGGTGGCGTATCGCTCTGCAGGACTGACCACAGTACGATTTAAAGGGAGGAAAGATTCAAAGAAGGGGAAGCAGCTGCCTGCAGTAACTATGACGCTCTTAAGGTAGCCAAATGCCTCGTCACTCGGCAAAATTTATTTTAAAACTCGAGGAAATCGTTGTTGAAGTAACTCAGACAACGGTAACATGGACAGGTGGTGGCGTATTGCTTCTGCAGGACTGACCACAGTACGATTTAAAGGGAGGAAGGATTCAAAGAAGGGGGAGCAGCTGGCTGCAGTAACTATGACGCTTATAAGGTAGCCAAATGCCTCGTCATCCGGCGAGGTACATATGCTAACTCGAGAGACTCGTAGTGGGAGTAACAGTGACGACGTTAACGTGGACATACAGTGGCACATCGGTTCCATAGGACAGGCCATACCAAGAATGATAGAGAGAATGGGCTTAGAAAAGTGGGAGCAGCAGGCAGGAGTACTATGACTCTCTTAAGGTAGCCAAATGAATCGTCACCATGTGAAATTTTTTGTTGAAAACTCGAGGATATCTTCGATAAGGTAGCTCATACAACGTTAAGGTTTACATGTAGTGGCATATTGCTCCTGCAGGACTGACCACAGTAATAATTAAAGAGTGGAAAGAAAGAAGGTAGGTCGAGCAGCTGGCAACAGTAACTATGACTCTCTTAAGGTAGCCAAAGCCTCGTCACTCGGCGAAATTTATTTGAAAACTCGAGGAAATCGTCGTTGAAGTAACTCAGACAACGGTAACATGGACAGGTGGTGGCGTATCGCTTCTGCAGGACTGACCACAGTACGATTTAAAGGCAGGAAGGATTCAATGAAGGGGGAGCAGCTGGCTGCAGTAACTATGACGCTTATAAGGTAGCCAAATGCCTCGTCATCCGGCGAGGTACATTTGCTAACTCGAGAGACTCGTAGTGGGAGTAACAGAGACGACGTTAACGTGGACATATAGTGGCACATCGGTTCTGTAGGACAGCCATAGCAAGAATGATAGAGAGAATGGGCTTAGAAAAGTGGGAGCAGCAGGCAGGGGTACTATGACTCCCTTAAGGTAGCCAAATGCCTCGTCACCATGTAAATTTTTTTTTGAAAACTCGAGGATATTTTCGTTAAGGTAGCTCAGACAACGTTAAGGTTTACATGTAGTGGCATATTGCTCCTGCAGGACTGACCACAGTAATAATTAAAGAGTGGAAAGAAAGAAAGTTGGTCGAGCAGCTGGCAGCAGCAACTATGACTCTCTTAAGGCAGCCAAATGCCTCGTCACTCGGCGAAATTTATTTGAAAACTCGAGGAAATCGTCGTTGAAGTAACTCAGACAACGGTAACATGGACAGGTGGTGGCGTATCGCTTCTGCAGGACTGACCACAGTACGATTTAAAGGGAGGAAAGATTCAAAGAAGGGGGAGCAGCTGCCTGCAGTAACTATGACGCTCTTAAGGTAGCCAAATGCCTCGTCACTCGGCGAAATTTATTTGAAAACGCGAGGAAATCGTCGTTGAAGTAAATCAGACAACGGTAACATGCACAGGTGGTGGCGTATCGCTCTGCAGGACTGACCACAGTACGATTTAAAGGGAGGAAAGATTCAAAGAAGGGGGAGCAGCTGGCTGCAGTAACTATGACTCTCTTAAGGTAGCCAAATGCCTCGTCACTCGGCGAGATTTATTTGAAAACTCGAGGAAATCGTCGTTGAAGTATATCAGACAACGGTAACACGCACAGGTTGTGGCGTATCGCTCTGCAGGACTGACCACAGTACGATTTAAAGGGAGGAAAGATTCAAAGAAGGAGGAGCAGCTGGCTGCAGTGACTATGACTCTCTTAAGGTAGCCAAATGCCTCGTCACTCGGCGAAATTTATTTGAAAACTCGAGGAAATCGTTGTTGTGGTAACTCAGACAACGGTAACATGGACAGGTGGTGGCGTATCGCTTCTGCAGGACTGACCACAGTACGATTTAAAGGGAGGAAGGATTCAAAGAAGGGGGAGCAGCTGCCTGCAGTAACTATGACGCTCTTAAGGTAGCCAAATGCCTCGTCACTCGGCGAAATTTATTTGAAAACGCGAGGAAATCGTCGTTGAAGTAAATCAGACAACGGTAACATGCACAGGTGGTGGCGTATCGCTCTGCAGGACTGACCACAGTACGATTTAAAGGGAGGAAAGATTCAAAGAAGGGGAAGCAGCTGCCTGCAGTAACTATGACGCTCTTAAGGTAGCCAAATGCCTCGTCACTCGGCAAAATTTATTTTAAAACTCGAGGAAATCGTTGTTGAAGTAACTCAGACAACGGTAACATGGACAGGTGGTGGCGTATTGCTTCTGCAGGACTGACCACAGTACGATTTAAAGGGAGGAAGGATTCAAAGAAGGGGGAGCAGCTGGCTGCAGTAACTATGACGCTTATAAGGTAGCCAAATGCCTCGTCATCCGGCGAGGTACATATGCTAACTCGAGAGACTCGTAGTGGGAGTAACAGTGACGACGTTAACGTGGACATACAGTGGCACATCGGTTCCATAGGACAGGCCATACCATAATGATAGAGAGAATGGGCTTAGAAAAGTGGGAGCAGCAGGCAGGAGTACTATGACTCTCTTAAGGTAGCCAAATGAATCGTCACCATGTGAAATTTTTTGTTGAAAACTCGAGGATATCTTCGATAAAGTAGCTCATACAACGTTAAGGTTTACATGTAGTGGCATATTGCTCCTGCAGGACTGACCACAGTAATAATTAAAGAGTGGAAAGAAAGAAGGTAGGTCGAGCAGCTGGCAACAGTAACTATGACTCTCTTAAGGTAGCCAAAGCCTCGTCACTCGGCGAAATTTATTTGAAAACTCGAGGAAATCGTCGTTGAAGTAACTCAGACAACGGTAACATGGACAGGTGGTGGCGTATCGCTTCTGCAGGACTGGCCACAGTACGATTTAAAGGGAGGAAAGATTCAAAGTAGGGGGAGCAGCTGCCTGCAGTAACTATGACGCTCTTAAGGTAGCCAAATGCCTCGTCACTCGGCGAAATTTATTTGAAAACGCGAGGAAATCGTCGTTGAAGTAAATCAGACAACGGTAACATGCACAGGTGGTGGCGTATCGCTCTGCAGGACTGACCACAGTACGATTTAAAGGGAGGAAAGATTCAAAGAAGGGGGAGCAGCTGGCTGCAGTAACTATGACTCTCTTAAGGTAGCCAAATGCCTCGTCACTCGGCGAAATTTATTTTAAAACTCGAGGAAATCGTTGTTAAAGTAACTCAGACAACGGTAACATGGACAGGTGGTGGCGTATTGCTTCTGCAGGACTGACCACAGTACGATTTAAAGGGAGGAAGGATTCAATGAAGGGGGAGCAGCTGGCTGCAGTAACTATGACGCTTATAAGGTAGCCAAATGCCTCGTCATCCGGCGAGGTACATTTGCTAACTCGAGAGACTCGTAGTGGGAGTAACAGAGACGACGTTAACGTGGACATATAGTGGCACATCGGTTCTGTAGGACAGCCATAGCAAGAATGATAGAGAGAATGGGCTTAGAAAAGTGGGAGCAGCAGGCAGGGGTACTATGACTCCCTTAAGGTAGCCAAATGCCTCGTCACCATGTAAATTTTTTTTTGAAAACTCAAGGATATTTTCGTTAAGGTAGCTCAGACAACGTTAAGGTTTACATGTAGTGGCATATTGCTCCTGCAGGACTGACCACAGTAATAATTAAAGAGTGGAAAGAAAGAAAGTTGGTCGAGCAGCTGGCAGCAGCAACTATGACTCTCTTAAGGCAGCCAAATGCCTCGTCACTCGGCGAAATTTATTTGAAAACTCGAGGAAATCGTCGTTGAAGTAACTCAGACAACGGTAACATGGACAGGTGGTGGCGTATCGCTTCTGCAGGACTGGCCACAGTACGATTTAAAGGGAGGAAAGATTCAAAGAAGGGGGAGCAGCTGCCTGCAGTAACTATGACGCTCTTAAGGTAGCCAAATGCCTCGTCACTCGGCGAAATTTATTTGAAAACCGCGAGGAAATCGTCGTTGAAGTAAATCAGACAACGGTAACATGCACAGGTGGTGGCGTATCGCTCTGCAGGACTGACCACAGTACGATTTAATGGGAGGAAAGATTCAAAGAAGGGGGAGCAGCTGGCTGCAGTAACTATGACTCTCTTAAGGTAGCCAAATGCCTCGTCACTCGGCGAAATTTATTTTAAAACTCGAGGAAATCGTTGTTAAAGTAACTCAGACAACGGTAACATGGACAGGTGGTGGCGTATTGCTTCTGCAGGACTGACCACAGTACGATTTAAATGCAGGAAGGATTCAATGAAGGGGGAGCAGCTGGCTGCAGTAACTATGACGCTTATAAGGTAGCCAAATGCCTCGTCATCCGGCGAGGTACATTTGCTAACTCGAGAGACTCGTAGTGGGAGTAACAGAGACGACGTTAACGTGGACATATAGTGGCACATCGGTTCTGTAGGACAGCCATAGCAAGAATGATAGAGAGAATGGGCTTAGAAAAGTGGGAGCAGCAGGCAGGGGTACTATGACTCCCTTAAGGTAGCCAAATGCCTCGTCACCATGTAAATTTTTTTTTGAAAACACGAGGATATTTTCGTTAAGGTAGCTCAGACAACGTTAAGGTTTACATGTAGTGGCATATTGCTCCTGCAGGACTGACCACAGTAATAATTAAAGAGTGGAAAGAAAGAAAGTTGGTCGAGCAGCTGGCAGCAGCAACTATGACTCTCTTAAGGCAGCCAAATGCCTCGTCACTCGGCGAAATTTATTTGAAAACTCGAGGAAATCGTCGTTGAAGTAACTCAGACAACGGTAACATGGACAGGTGGTGGCGTATCGCTTCTGCAGGACTGACCACAGTACGATTTAAAGGGAGGAAAGATTCAAAGAAGGGGGAGCAGCTGCCTGCAGTAACTATGACGCTCTTAAGGTAGCCAAATGCCTCGTCACTCGGCGAAATTTATTTGAAAACGCGAGGAAATCGTCGTTGAAGTAAATCAGACAACGGTAACATGCACAGGTGGTGGCGTATCGCTCTGCAGGACTGACCACAGTACGATTTAAAGGGAGGAAAGATTCAAAGAAGGGGGAGCAGCTGGCTGCAGTAACTATGACTCTCTTAAGGTAGCCAAATGCCTCGTCACTCGGCGAGATTTATTTGAAAACTCGAGGAAATCGTCGTTGAAGTATATCAGACAACGGTAACATGCACAGGTTGTGGCGTATCGCTCTGCAGGACTGACCACAGTACGATTTAAAGGGAGGAAGGATTCAAAGAAGGGGGAGCAGCTGGCTGCAGTAAACTATGACGCTTATAAGGTAGCCAAATGCCTCGTCATCCGGCGAGGTACATATGCTAACTCGAGAGACTCGTAGTGGGAGTAACAGTGACGACGTTAACGTGGACATACAGTGGCACATCGGTTCCATAGGACAGGCCATACCAAGAATGATAGAGAGAATGGGCTTAGAAAAGTGGGAGCAGCAGGCAGGAGTACTATGACTCTCTTAAGGTAGCCAAATGAATCGTCACCATGTGAAATTTTTTGTTGAAAACTCGAGGATATCTTCGATAAGGTAGCTCATACAACGTTAAGGTTTACATGTAGTGGCATATTGCTCCTGCAGGACTGACCACAGTAATAATTAAAGAGTGGAAAGAAAGAAGGTAGGTCGAGCAGCTGGCAACAGTAACTATGACTCTCTTAAGGTAGCCAAAGCCTCGTCACTCGGCGAAATTTATTGAAAACTCGAGGAAATCGTCGTTGAAGTAACTCAGACAACGGTAACATGGACAGGTGGTGGCGTATCGCTTCTGCAGGACTGGCCACAGTACGATTTAAAGGGAGGAAAGATTCAAAGAAGGGGGAGCAGCTGCCTGCAGTAACTATGACGCTCTTAAGGTAGCCAAATGCCTCGTCACTCGGCGAAATTTATTTGAAAACGCGAGGAAATCGTCGTTGAAGTAAATCAGACAACGGTAACATGCACAGGTGGTGGCGTATCGCTCTGCAGGACTGACCACAGTACGATTTAAAGGGAGGAAAGATTCAAAGAAGGGGGAGCAGCTGGCTGCAGTAACTATGACTCTCTTAAGGTAGCCAAATGCCTCGTCACTCGGCGAAATTTATTTTAAAACTCGAGGAAATCGTTGTTAAAGTAACTCAGACAACGGTAACATGGACAGGTGGTGGCGTATTGCTTCTGCAGGACTGACCACAGTACGATTTAAAGGGAGGAAGGATTCAATGAAGGGGGAGCAGCTGGCTGCAGTAACTATGACGCTTATAAGGTAGCCAAATGCCTCGTCATCCGGCGAGGTACATTTGCTAACTCGAGAGACTCGTAGTGGGAGTAACAGAGACGACGTTAACGTGGACATATAGTGGCACATCGGTTCTGTAGGACAGCCATAGCAAGAATGATAGAGAGAATGGGCTTAGAAAAGTGGGAGCAGCAGGCAGGGGTACTATGACTCCCTTAAGGTAGCCAAATGCCTCGTCACCATGTAAATTTTTTTTTGAAAACTCGAGGATATTTTCGTTAAGGTAGCTCAGACAACGTTAAGGTTTACATGTAGTGGCATATTGCTCCTGCAGGACTGACCACAGTAATAATTAAAGAGTGGAAAGAAAGAAGGTAGGTCGAGCAGCTGGCAACAGTAACTATGACTCTCTTAAGGTAGCCAAAGCCTCGTCACTCGGCGAAATTTATTTGAAAACTCGAGGAAATCGTCGTTGAAGTAACTCAGACAACGGTAACATGGACAGGTGGTGGCGTATCGCTTCTGCAGGACTGGCCACAGTACGATTTAAAGGGAGGAAAGATTCAAAGTAGGGGGAGCAGCTGCCTGCAGTAACTATGACGCTCTTAAGGTAGCCAAATGCCTCGTCACTCGGCGAAATTTATTTGAAAACGCGAGGAAATCGTCGTTGAAGTAAATCAGACAACGGTAACATGCACAGGTGGTGGCGTATCGCTCTGCAGGACTGACCACAGTACGATTTAAAGGGAGGAAAGATTCAAAGAAGGGGGAGCAGCTGGCTGCAGTAACTATGACTCTCTTAAGGTAGCCAAATGCCTCGTCACTCGGCGAAATTTATTTTAAAACTCGAGGAAATCGTTGTTAAAGTAACTCAGACAACGGTAACATGGACAGGTGGTGGCGTATTGCTTCTGCAGGACTGACCACAGTACGATTTAAAGGGAGGAAGGATTCAATGAAGGGGGAGCAGCTGGCTGCAGTAACTATGACGCTTATAAGGTAGCCAAATGCCTCGTCATCCGGCGAGGTACATTTGCTAACTCGAGAGACTCGTAGTGGGAGTAACAGAGACGACGTTAACGTGGACATATAGTGGCACATCGGTTCTGTAAGACAGCCATAGCAAGAATGATAGAGAGAATGGGCTTAGAAAAGTGGGAGCAGCAGGCAGGGGTACTATGACTCCCTTAAGGTAGCCAAATGCCTCGTCACCATGTAAATTTTTTTTTGAAAACTCGAGGATATTTTCGTTAAGGTAGCTCAGACAACGTTAAGGTTTACATGTAGTGGCATATTGCTCCTGCAGGACTGACCACAGTAATAATTAAAGAGTGGAAAGAAAGAAAGTTGGTCGAGCAGCTGGCAGCAGCAACTATGACTCTCTTAAGGCAGCCAAATGCCTCGTCACTCGGCGAAATTTATTTGAAAACTCGAGGAAATCGTCGTTGAAGTAACTCAGACAACGGTAACATGGACAGGTGGTGGCGTATCGCTTCTGCAGGACTGACCACAGTACGATTTAAAGGGAGGAAAGATTCAAAGAAGGGGGAGCAGCTGCCTGCAGTAACTATGACGCTCTTAAGGTAGCCAAATGCCTCGTCACTCGGCGAAATTTATTTGAAAACGCGAGGAAATCGTCGTTGAAGTAAATCAGACAACGGTAACATGCACAGGTGGTGGCGTATCGCTCTGCAGGACTGACCACAGTACGATTTAAAGGGAGGAAAGATTCAAAGAAGGGGGAGCAGCTGGCTGCAGTAACTATGACTCTCTTAAGGTAGCCAAATGCCTCGTCACTCGGCGAGATTTATTTGAAAACTCGAGGAAATCGTCGTTGAAGTATATCAGACAACGGTAACATGCACAGGTTGTGGCGTATCGCTCTGCAGGACTGACCACAGTACGATTTAAAGGGAGGAAGGATTCAAAGAAGGGGGAGCAGCTGGCTGCAGTAACTATGACGCTTATAAGGTAGCCAAATGCCTCGTCATCCGGCGAGGTACATATGCTAACTCGAGAGACTCGTAGTGGGAGTAACAGTGACGACGTTAACGTGGACATACAGTGGCACATCGGTTCCATAGGACAGGCCATACCAAGAATGATAGAGAGAATGGGCTTAGAAAAGTGGGAGCAGCAGGCAGGAGTACTATGACTCTCTTAAGGTAGCCAAATGAATCGTCACCATGTGAAATTTTTTGTTGAAAACTCGAGGATATCTTCGATAAGGTAGCTCATACAACGTTAAGGTTTACATGTAGTGGCATATTGCTCCTGCAGGACTGACCACAGTAATAATTAAAGAGTGGAAAGAAAGAAGGTAGGTCGAGCAGCTGGCAACAGTAACTATGACTCTCTTAAGGTAGCCAAAGCCTCGTCACTCGGCGAAATTTATTTGAAAACTCGAGGAAATCGTCGTTGAAGTAACTCAGACAACGGTAACATGGACAGGTGGTGGCGTATCGCTTCTGCAGGACTGGCCACAGTACGATTTAAAGGGAGGAAAGATTCAAAGTAGGGGGAGCAGCTGCCTGCAGTAACTATGACGCTCTTAAGGTAGCCAAATGCCTCGTCACTCGGCGAAATTTATTTGAAAACGCGAGGAAATCGTCGTTGAAGTAAATCAGACAACGGTAACATGCACAGGTGGTGGCGTATCGCTCTGCAGGACTGACCACAGTACGATTTAAAGGGAGGAAAGATTCAAAGAAGGGGGAGCAGCTGGCTGCAGTAACTATGACTCTCTTAAGGTAGCCAAATGCCTCGTCACTCGGCGAAATTTATTTTAAAACTCGAGGAAATCGTTGTTAAAGTAACTCAGACAACGGTAACATGGACAGGTGGTGGCGTATTGCTTCTGCAGGACTGACCACAGTACGATTTAAAGGGAGGAAGGATTCAATGAAGGGGGAGCAGCTGGCTGCAGTAACTATGACGCTTATAAGGTAGCCAAATGCCTCGTCATCCGGCGAGGTACATTTGCTAACTCGAGAGACTCGTAGTGGGAGTAACAGAGACGACGTTAACGTGGACATATAGTGGCACATCGGTTCTGTAGGACAGCCATAGCAAGAATGATAGAGAGAATGGGCTTAGAAAAGTGGGAGCAGCAGGCAGGGGTACTATGACTCCCTTAAGGTAGCCAAATGCCTCGTCACCATGTAAATTTTTTTTTGAAAACTCGAGGATATTTTCGTTAAGGTAGCTCAGACAACGTTAAGGTTTACATGTAGTGGCATATTGCTCCTGCAGGACTGACCACAGTAATAATTAAAGAGTGGAAAGAAAGAAAGTTGGTCGAGCAGCTGGCAGCAGCAACTATGACTCTCTTAAGGCAGCCAAATGCCTCGTCACTCGGCGAAATTTATTTGAAAACTCGAGGAAATCGTCGTTGAAGTAACTCAGACAACGGTAACATGGACAGGTGGTGGCGTATCGCTTCTGCAGGACTGGCCACAGTACGATTTAAAGGGAGGAAAGATTCAAAGAAGGGGGAGCAGCTGCCTGCAGTAACTATGACGCTCTTAAGGTAGCCAAATGCCTCGTCACTCGGCGAAATTTATTTGAAAACGCGAGGAAATCGTCGTTGAAGTAAATCAGACAACGGTAACATGCACAGGTGGTGGCGTATCGCTCTGCAGGACTGACCACAGTACGATTTAAAGGGAGGAAAGATTCAAAGAAGGGGGAGCAGCTGGCTGCAGTAACTATGACTCTCTTAAGGTAGCCAAATGCCTCGTCACTCGGCGAAATTTATTTTAAAACTCGAGGAAATCGTTGTTAAAGTAACTCAGACAACGGTAACATGGACAGGTGGTGGCGTATTGCTTCTGCAGGACTGACCACAGTACGATTTAAAGGGAGGAAGGATTCAATGAAGGGGGAGCAGCTGGCTGCAGTAACTATGACGCTTATAAGGTAGCCAAATGCCTCGTCATCCGGCGAGGTACATTTGCTAACTCGAGAGACTCGTAGTGGGAGTAACAGAGACGACGTTAACGTGGACATATAGTGGCACATCGGTTCTGTAGGACAGCCATAGCAAGAATGATAGAGAGAATGGGCTTAGAAAAGTGGGAGCAGCAGGCAGGGGTACTATGACTCCCTTAAGGTAGCCAAATGCCTCGTCACCATGTAAATTTTTTTTTGAAAACTCGAGGATATTTTCGTTAAGGTAGCTCAGACAACGTTAAGGTTTACATGTAGTGGCATATTGCTCCTGCAGGACTGACCACAGTAATAATTAAAGAGTGGAAAGAAAGAAGGTAGGTCGAGCAGCTGGCAACAGTAACTATGACTCTCTTAAGGTAGCCAAAGCCTCGTCACTCGGCGAAATTTATTTGAAAACTCGAGGAAATCGTCGTTGAAGTAACTCAGACAACGGTAACATGGACAGGTGGTGGCGTATCGCTTCTGCAGGACTGGCCACAGTACGATTTAAAGGGAGGAAAGATTCAAAGTAGGGGGAGCAGCTGCCTGCAGTAACTATGACGCTCTTAAGGTAGCCAAATGCCTCGTCACTCGGCGAAATTTATTTGAAAACGCGAGGAAATCGTCGTTGAAGTAAATCAGACAACGGTAACATGCACAGGTGGTGGCGTATCGCTCTGCAGGACTGACCACAGTACGATTTAAAGGGAGGAAAGATTCAAAGAAGGGGGAGCAGCTGGCTGCAGTAACTATGACTCTCTTAAGGTAGCCAAATGCCTCGTCACTCGGCGAAATTTATTTTAAAACTCGAGGAAATCGTTGTTAAAGTAACTCAGACAACGGTAACATGGACAGGTGGTGGCGTATTGCTTCTGCAGGACTGACCACAGTACGATTTAAAGGGAGGAAGGATTCAATGAAGGGGGAGCAGCTGGCTGCAGTAACTATGACGCTTATAAGGTAGCCAAATGCCTCGTCATCCGGCGAGGTACATTTGCTAACTCGAGAGACTCGTAGTGGGAGTAACAGAGACGACGTTAACGTGGACATATAGTGGCACATCGGTTCTGTAGGACAGCCATAGCAAGAATGATAGAGAGAATGGGCTTAGAAAAGTGGGAGCAGCAGGCAGGGGTACTATGACTCCCTTAAGGTAGCCAAATGCCTCGTCACCATGTAAATTTTTTTTTGAAAACTCGAGGATATTTTCGTTAAGGTAGCTCAGACAACGTTAAGGTTTACATGTAGTGGCATATTGCTCCTGCAGGACTGACCACAGTAATAATTAAAGAGTGGAAAGAAAGAAAGTTGGTCGAGCAGCTGGCAGCAGCAACTATGACTCTCTTAAGGCAGCCAAATGCCTCGTCACTCGGCGAAATTTATTTGAAAACTCGAGGAAATCGTCGTTGAAGTAACTCAGACAACGGTAACATGGACAGGTGGTGGCGTATCGCTTCTGCAGGACTGGCCACAGTACGATTTAAAGGGAGGAAAGATTCAAAGTAGGGGGAGCAGCTGCCTGCAGTAACTATGACGCTCTTAAGGTAGCCAAATGCCTCGTCACTCGGCGAAATTTATTTGAAAACGCGAGGAAATCGTCGTTGAAGTAAATCAGACAACGGTAACATGCACAGGTGGTGGCGTATCGCTCTGCAGGACTGACCACAGTACGATTTAAAGGGAGGAAAGATTCAAAGAAGGGGGAGCAGCTGGCTGCAGTAACTATGACTCTCTTAAGGTAGCCAAATGCCTCGTCACTCGGCGAAATTTATTTTAAAACTCGAGGAAATCGTTGTTAAAGTAACTCAGACAACGGTAACATGGACAGGTGGTGGCGTATTGCTTCTGCAGGACTGACCACAGTACGATTTAAAGGGAGGAAGGATTCAATGAAGGGGGAGCAGCTGGCTGCAGTAACTATGACGCTTATAAGGTAGCCAAATGCCTCGTCATCCGGCGAGGTACATTTGCTAACTCGAGAGACTCGTAGTGGGAGTAACAGAGACGACGTTAACGTGGACATATAGTGGCACATCGGTTCTGTAGGACAGCCATAGCAAGAATGATAGAGAGAATGGGCTTAGAAAAGTGGGAGCAGCAGGCAGGGGTACTATGACTCCCTTAAGGTAGCCAAATGCCTCGTCACCATGTAAATTTTTTTTTGAAAACTCGAGGATATTTTCGTTAAGGTAGCTCAGACAACGTTAAGGTTTACATGTAGTGGCATATTGCTCCTGCAGGACTGACCACAGTAATAATTAAAGAGTGGAAAGAAAGAAAGTTGGTCGAGCAGCTGGCAGCAGCAACTATGACTCTCTTAAGGCAGCCAAATGCCTCGTCACTCGGCGAAATTTATTTGAAAACTCGAGGAAATCGTCGTTGAAGTAACTCAGACAACGGTAACATGGACAGGTGGTGGCGTATCGCTTCTGCAGGACTGACCACAGTACGATTTAAAGGGAGGAAAGATTCAAAGAAGGGGGAGCAGCTGCCTGCAGTAACTATGACGCTCTTAAGGTAGCCAAATGCCTCGTCACTCGGCGAAATTTATTTGAAAACGCGAGGAAATCGTCGTTGAAGTAAATCAGACAACGGTAACATGCACAGGTGGTGGCGTATCGCTCTGCAGGACTGACCACAGTACGATTTAAAGGGAGGAAAGATTCAAAGAAGGGGGAGCAGCTGGCTGCAGTAACTATGACTCTCTTAAGGTAGCCAAATGCCTCGTCACTCGGCGAGATTTATTTGAAAACTCGAGGAAATCGTCGTTGAAGTATATCAGACAACGGTAACATGCACAGGTTGTGGCGTATCGCTCTGCAGGACTGACCACAGTACGATTTAAAGGGAGGAAGGATTCAAAGAAGGGGGAGCAGCTGGCTGCAGTAACTATGACGCTTATAAGGTAGCCAAATGCCTCGTCATCCGGCGAGGTACATATGCTAACTCGAGAGACTCGTAGTGGGAGTAACAGTGACGACGTTAACGTGGACATACAGTGGCACATCGGTTCCATAGGACAGGCCATACCAAGAATGATAGAGAGAATGGGCTTAGAAAAGTGGGAGCAGCAGGCAGGAGTACTATGACTCTCTTAAGGTAGCCAAATGAATCGTCACCATGTGAAATTTTTTGTTGAAAACTCGAGGATATCTTCGATAAGGTAGCTCATACAACGTTAAGGTTTACATGTAGTGGCATATTGCTCCTGCAGGACTGACCACAGTAATAATTAAAGAGTGGAAAGAAAGAAGGTAGGTCGAGCAGCTGGCAACAGTAACTATGACTCTCTTAAGGTAGCCAAAGCCTCGTCACTCGGCGAAATTTATTTGAAAACTCGAGGAAATCGTCGTTGAAGTAACTCAGACAACGGTAACATGGACAGGTGGTGGCGTATCGCTTCTGCAGGACTGGCCACAGTACGATTTAAAGGGAGGAAAGATTCAAAGAAGGGGGAGCAGCTGCCTGCAGTAACTATGACGCTCTTAAGGTAGCCAAATGCCTCGTCACTCGGCGAAATTTATTTGAAAACGCGAGGAAATCGTCGTTGAAGTAAATCAGACAACGGTAACATGCACAGGTGGTGGCGTATCGCTCTGCAGGACTGACCACAGTACGATTTAAAGGGAGGAAAGATTCAAAGAAGGGGGAGCAGCTGGCTGCAGTAACTATGACTCTCTTAAGGTAGCCAAATGCCTCGTCACTCGGCGAAATTTATTTTAAAACTCGAGGAAATCGTTGTTAAAGTAACTCAGACAACGGTAACATGGACAGGTGGTGGCGTATTGCTTCTGCAGGACTGACCACAGTACGATTTAAATGCAGGAAGGATTCAATGAAGGGGGAGCAGCTGGCTGCAGTAACTATGACGCTTATAAGGTAGCCAAATGCCTCGTCATCCGGCGAGGTACATTTGCTAACTCGAGAGACTCGTAGTGGGAGTAACAGAGACGACGTTAACGTGGACATATAGTGGCACATCGGTTCTGTAGGACAGCCATAGCAAGAATGATAGAGAGAATGGGCTTAGAAAAGTGGGAGCAGCAGGCAGGGGTACTATGACTCCCTTAAGGTAGCCAAATGCCTCGTCACCATGTAAATTTTTTTTTGAAAACTCGAGGATATTTTCGTTAAGGTAGCTCAGACAACGTTAAGGTTTACATGTAGCGGCATATTGCTCCTGCAGGACTGACCACAGTAATAATTAAAGAGTGGAAAGAAAGAAGGTAGGTCGAGCAGCTGGCAACAGTAACTATGACTCTCTTAAGGTAGCCAAAGCCTCGTCACTCGGCGACATTTATTTGAAAACTCGAGGAAATCGTCGTTGAAGTAACTCAGACAACGGTAACATGGACAGGTGGTGGCGTATCGCTTCTGCAGGACTGGCCACAGTACGATTTAAAGGGAGGAAAGATTCAAAGTAGGGGGAGCAGCTGCCTGCAGTAACTATGACGCTCTTAAGGTAGCCAAATGCCTCGTCACTCGGCGAAATTTATTTGAAAACGCGAGGAAATCGTCGTTGAAGTAAATCAGACAACGGTAACATGCACAGGTGGTGGCGTATCGCTCTGCAGGACTGACCACAGTACGATTTAAAGGGAGGAAAGATTCAAAGAAGGGGGAGCAGCTGGCTGCAGTAACTATGACTCTCTTAAGGTAGCCAAATGCCTCGTCACTCGGCGAAATTTATTTTAAAACTCGAGGAAATCGTTGTTAAAGTAACTCAGACAACGGTAACATGGACAGGTGGTGGCGTATTGCTTCTGCAGGACTGACCACAGTACGATTTAAAGGGAGGAAGGATTCAATGAAGGGGGAGCAGCTGGCTGCAGTAACTATGACGCTTATAAGGTAGCCAAATGCCTCGTCATCCGGCGAGGTACATTTGCTAACTCGAGAGACTCGTAGTGGGAGTAACAGAGACGACGTTAACGTGGACATATAGTGGCACATCGGTTCTGTAGGACAGCCATAGCAAGAATGATAGAGAGAATGGGCTTAGAAAAGTGGGAGCAGCAGGCAGGGGTACTATGACTCCCTTAAGGTAGCCAAATGCCTCGTCACCATGTAAATTTTTTTTTGAAAACTCGAGGATATTTTCGTTAAGGTAGCTCAGACAACGTTAAGGTTTACATGTAGTGGCATATTGCTCCTGCAGGACTGACCACAGTAATAATTAAAGAGTGGAAAGAAAGAAAGTTGGTCGAGCAGCTGGCAGCAGCAACTATGACTCTCTTAAGGCAGCCAAATGCCTCGTCACTCGGCGAAATTTATTTGAAAACTCGAGGAAATCGTCGTTGAAGTAACTCAGACAACGGTAACATGGACAGGTGGTGGCGTATCGCTTCTGCAGGACTGGCCACAGTACGATTTAAAGGGAGGAAAGATTCAAAGTAGGGGGAGCAGCTGCCTGCAGTAACTATGACGCTCTTAAGGTAGCCAAATGCCTCGTCACTCGGCGAAATTTATTTGAAAACGCGAGGAAATCGTCGTTGAAGTAAATCAGACAACGGTAACATGCACAGGTGGTGGCGTATCGCTCTGCAGGACTGACCACAGTACGATTTAAAGGGAGGAAAGATTCAAAGAAGGGGGAGCAGCTGGCTGCAGTAACTATGACTCTCTTAAGGTAGCCAAATGCCTCGTCACTCGGCGAAATTTATTTTAAAACTCGAGGAAATCGTTGTTAAAGTAACTCAGACAACGGTAACATGGACAGGTGGTGGCGTATTGCTTCTGCAGGACTGACCACAGTACGATTTAAAGGGAGGAAGGATTCAATGAAGGGGGAGCAGCTGGCTGCAGTAACTATGACGCTTATAAGGTAGCCAAATGCCTCGTCATCCGGCGAGGTACATTTGCTAACTCGAGAGACTCGTAGTGGGAGTAACAGAGACGACGTTAACGTGGACATATAGTGGCACATCGGTTCTGTAGGACAGCCATAGCAAGAATGATAGAGAGAATGGGCTTAGAAAAGTGGGAGCAGCAGGCAGGGGTACTATGACTCCCTTAAGGTAGCCAAATGCCTCGTCACCATGTAAATTTTTTTTTGAAAACTCGAGGATATTTTCGTTAAGGTAGCTCAGACAACGTTAAGGTTTACATGTAGTGGCATATTGCTCCTGCAGGACTGACCACAGTAATAATTAAAGAGTGGAAAGAAAGAAAGTTGGTCGAGCAGCTGGCAGCAGCAACTATGACTCTCTTAAGGCAGCCAAATGCCTCGTCACTCGGCGAAATTTATTTGAAAACTCGAGGAAATCGTCGTTGAAGTAACTCAGACAACGGTAACATGGACAGGTGGTGGCGTATCGCTTCTGCAGGACTGACCACAGTACGATTTAAAGGGAGGAAAGATTCAAAGAAGGGGGAGCAGCTGCCTGCAGTAACTATGACGCTCTTAAGGTAGCCAAATGCCTCGTCACTCGGCGAAATTTATTTGAAAACGCGAGGAAATCGTCGTTGAAGTAAATCAGACAACGGTAACATGCACAGGTGGTGGCGTATCGCTCTGCAGGACTGACCACAGTACGATTTAAAGGGAGGAAAGATTCAAAGAAGGGGGAGCAGCTGGCTGCAGTAACTATGACTCTCTTAAGGTAGCCAAATGCCTCGTCACTCGGCGAGATTTATTTGAAAACTCGAGGAAATCGTCGTTGAAGTATATCAGACAACGGTAACATGCACAGGTTGTGGCGTATCGCTCTGCAGGACTGACCACAGTACGATTTAAAGGGAGGAAGGATTCAAAGAAGGGGGAGCAGCTGGCTGCAGTAACTATGACGCTTATAAGGTAGCCAAATGCCTCGTCATCCGGCGAGGTACATATGCTAACTCGAGAGACTCGTAGTGGGAGTAACAGTGACGACGTTAACGTGGACATACAGTGGCACATCGGTTCCATAGGACAGGCCATACCAAGAATGATAGAGAGAATGGGCTTAGAAAAGTGGGAGCAGCAGGCAGGAGTACTATGACTCTCTTAAGGTAGCCAAATGAATCGTCACCATGTGAAATTTTTTGTTGAAAACTCGAGGATATCTTCGATAAGGTAGCTCATACAACGTTAAGGTTTACATGTAGTGGCATATTGCTCCTGCAGGACTGACCACAGTAATAATTAAAGAGTGGAAAGAAAGAAGGTAGGTCGAGCAGCTGGCAACAGTAACTATGACTCTCTTAAGGTAGCCAAAGCCTCGTCACTCGGCGAAATTTATTTGAAAACTCGAGGAAATCGTCGTTGAAGTAACTCAGACAACGGTAACATGGACAGGTGGTGGCGTATCGCTTCTGCAGGACTGGCCACAGTACGATTTAAAGGGAGGAAAGATTCAAAGAAGGGGGAGCAGCTGCCTGCAGTAACTATGACGCTCTTAAGGTAGCCAAATGCCTCGTCACTCGGCGAAATTTATTTGAAAACGCGAGGAAATCGTCGTTGAAGTAAATCAGACAACGGTAACATGCACAGGTGGTGGCGTATCGCTCTGCAGGACTGACCACAGTACGATTTAAAGGGAGGAAAGATTCAAAGAAGGGGGAGCAGCTGGCTGCAGTAACTATGACTCTCTTAAGGTAGCCAAATGCCTCGTGACTCGGCGAAATTTATTTTAAAACTCGAGGAAATCGTTGTTAAAGTAACTCAGACAACGGTAACATGGACAGGTGGTGGCGTATTGCTTCTGCAGGACTGACCACAGTACGATTTAAATGCAGGAAGGATTCAATGAAGGGGGAGCAGCTGGCTGCAGTAACTATGACGCTTATAAGGTAGCCAAATGCCTCGTCATCCGGCGAGGTACATTTGCTAACTCGAGAGACTCGTAGTGGGAGTAACAGAGACGACGTTAACGTGGACATATAGTGGCACATCGGTTCTGTAGGACAGCCATAGCAAGAATGATAGAGAGAATGGGCTTAGAAAAGTGGGAGCAGCAGGCAGGGGTACTATGACTCCCTTAAGGTAGCCAAATGCCTCGTCACCATGTAAATTTTTTTTTGAAAACTCGAGGATATTTTCGTTAAGGTAGCTCAGACAACGTTAAGGTTTACATGTAGCGGCATATTGCTCCTGCAGGACTGACCACAGTAATAATTAAAGAGTGGAAAGAAAGAAGGTAGGTCGAGCAGCTGGCAACAGTAACTATGACTCTCTTAAGGTAGCCAAAGCCTCGTCACTCGGCGACATTTATTTGAAAACTCGAGGAAATCGTCGTTGAAGTAACTCAGACAACGGTAACATGGACAGGTGGTGGCGTATCGCTTCTGCAGGACTGGCCACAGTACGATTTAAAGGGAGGAAAGATTCAAAGTAGGGGGAGCAGCTGCCTGCAGTAACTATGACGCTCTTAAGGTAGCCAAATGCCTCGTCACTCGGCGAAATTTATTTGAAAACGCGAGGAAATCGTCGTTGAAGTAAATCAGACAACGGTAACATGCACAGGTGGTGGCGTATCGCTCTGCAGGACTGACCACAGTACGATTTAAAGGGAGGAAAGATTCAAAGAAGGGGGAGCAGCTGGCTGCAGTAACTATGACTCTCTTAAGGTAGCCAAATGCCTCGTCACTCGGCGAAATTTATTTTAAAACTCGAGGAAATCGTTGTTAAAGTAACTCAGACAACGGTAACATGGACAGGTGGTGGCGTATTGCTTCTGCAGGACTGACCACAGTACGATTTAAAGGGAGGAAGGATTCAATGAAGGGGGAGCAGCTGGCTGCAGTAACTATGACGCTTATAAGGTAGCCAAATGCCTCGTCATCCGGCGAGGTACATTTGCTAACTCGAGAGACTCGTAGTGGGAGTAACAGAGACGACGTTAACGTGGACATATAGTGGCACATCGGTTCTGTAGGACAGCCATAGCAAGAATGATAGAGAGAATGGGCTTAGAAAAGTGGGAGCAGCAGGCAGGGGTACTATGACTCCCTTAAGGTAGCCAAATGCCTCGTCACCATGTAAATTTTTTTTTGAAAACTCGAGGATATTTTCGTTAAGGTAGCTCAGACAACGTTAAGGTTTACATGTAGTGGCATATTGCTCCTGCAGGACTGACCACAGTAATAATTAAAGAGTGGAAAGAAAGAAAGTTGGTCGAGCAGCTGGCAGCAGCAACTATGACTCTCTTAAGGCAGCCAAATGCCTCGTCACTCGGCGAAATTTATTTGAAAACTCGAGGAAATCGTCGTTGAAGTAACTCAGACAACGGTAACATGGACAGGTGGTGGCGTATCGCTTCTGCAGGACTGGCCACAGTACGATTTAAAGGGAGGAAAGATTCAAAGAAGGGGGAGCAGCTGCCTGCAGTAACTATGACGCTCTTAAGGTAGCCAAATGCCTCGTCACTCGGCGAAATTTATTTGAAAACGCGAGGAAATCGTCGTTGAAGTAAATCAGACAACGGTAACATGCACAGGTGGTGGCGTATCGCTCTGCAGGACTGACCACAGTACGATTTAAAGGGAGGAAAGATTCAAAGAAGGGGGAGCAGCTGGCTGCAGTAACTATGACTCTCTTAAGGTAGCCAAATGCCTCGTCACTCGGCGAAATTTATTTTAAAACTCGAGGAAATCGTTGTTAAAGTAACTCAGACAACGGTAACATGGACAGGTGGTGGCGTATTGCTTCTGCAGGACTGACCACAGTACGATTTAAAGGGAGGAAGGATTCAATGAAGGGGGAGCAGCTGGCTGCAGTAACTATGACGCTTATAAGGTAGCCAAATGCCTCGTCATCCGGCGAGGTACATATGCTAACTCGAGAGACTCGTAGTGGGAGTAACAGTGACGACGTTAACGTGAACATACAGTGGCACATCGGTTCCATAGGACAGGCCATACCAAGAATGATAGAGAGAATGGGCTTAGAAAAGTGGGAGCAGCAGGCAGGAGTACTATGACTCTCTTAAGGTAGCCAAATGAATCGTCACCATGTGAAATTTTTTGTTGAAAACTCGAGGATATCATCGATAAGGTAGCTCATACAACGTTAAGGTTTACATGTAGTGGCATATTGCTCCTGCAGGACTGACCACAGTAATAATTAAAGAGTGGAAAGAAAGAAGGTAGGTCGAGCAGCTGGCAACAGTAACTATGACTCTCTTAAGGTAGCCAAATGCCTAGTCACTCGGCGAAATTTATTTGAAAACTCGAGGAAATCGTCGTTGAAGTAACTCAGACAACGGTAACATGGACAGGTGGTGGCGTATCGCTTCTGCAGGACTGGCCACAGTACGATTTAAAGGGAGGAAAGATTCAAAGAAGGGGGAGCAGCTGCCTGCAGTAACTATGACGCTCTTAAGGTAGCCAAATGCCTCGTCACTCGGCGAAATTTATTTGAAAACGCGAGGAAATCGTCGTTGAAGTAAATCAGACAACGGTAACATGCACAGGTGGTGGCGTATCGCTCTGCAGGACTGACCACAGTACGATTTAAAGGGAGGAAAGATTCAAAGAAGGGGGAGCAGCTGGCTGCAGTAACTATGACTCTCTTAAGGTAGCCAAATGCCTCGTCACTCGGCGAAATTTATTTTAAAACTCGAGGAAATCGTTGTTAAAGTAACTCAGACAACGGTAACATGGACAGGTGGTGGCGTATTGCTTCTGCAGTACTGACCAGAGTACGATTTAAATGCAGGAAGGATTCAATGAAGGGGGAGCAGCTGGCTGCAGTAACTATGACGCTTATAAGGTAGCCAAATGCCTCGTCATCCGGCGAGGTACATTTGCTAACTCGAGAGACTCGTAGTGGGAGTAACAGAGACGACGTTAACGTGGACATATAGTGGCACATCGGTTCTGTAGGACAGCCATAGCAAGAATGATAGAGAGAATGGGCTTAGAAAAGTGGGAGCAGCAGGCAGGGGTACTATGACTCCCTTAAGGTAGCCAAATGCCTCGTCACCATGTAAATTTTTTTTTGAAAACTCGAGGATATTTTCGTTAAGGTAGCTCAGACAACGTTAAGGTTTACATGTAGTGGCATATTGCTCCTGCAGGACTGACCACAGTAATAATTAAAGAGTGGAAAGAAAGAAAGTTGGTCGAGCAGCTGGCAGCAGCAACTATGACTCTCTTAAGGCAGCCAAATGCCTCGTCACTCGGCGAAATTTATTTGAAAACTCGAGGAAATCGTCGTTGAAGTAACTCAGACAACGGTAACATGGACAGGTGGTGGCGTATCGCTTCTGCAGGACTGGCCACAGTACGATTTAAAGGGAGGAAAGATTCAAAGAAGGGGGAGCAGCTGCCTGCAGTAACTATGACGCTCTTAAGGTAGCCAAATGCCTCGTCACTCGGCGAAATTTATTTGAAAACGCGAGGAAATCGTCGTTGAAGTAAATCAGACAACGGTAACATGCACAGGTGGTGGCGTATCGCTCTGCAGGACTGACCACAGTACGATTTAAAGGGAGGAAAGATTCAAAGAAGGGGGAGCAGCTGGCTGCAGTAACTATGACTCTCTTAAGGTAGCCAAATGCCTCGTCACTCGGCGAAATTTATTTTAAAACTCGAGGAAATCGTTGTTAAAGTAACTCAGACAACGGTAACATGGACAGGTGGTGGCGTATTGCTTCTGCAGTACTGACCAGAGTACGATTTAAATGCAGGAAGGATTCAATGAAGGGGGAGCAGCTGGCTGCAGTAACTATGACGCTTATAAGGTAGCCAAATGCCTCGTCATCCGGCGAGGTACATTTGCTAACTCGAGAGACTCGTAGTGGGAGTAACAGAGACGACGTTAACGTGGACATATAGTGGCACATCGGTTCTGTAGGACAGCCATAGCAAGAATGATAGAGAGAATGGGCTTAGAAAAGTGGGAGCAGCAGGCAGGGGTACTATGACTCCCTTAAGGTAGCCAAATGCCTCGTCACCATGTAAATTTTTTTTTGAAAACTCGAGGATATTTTCGTTAAGGTAGCTCAGACAACGTTAAGGTTTACATGTAGTGGCATATTGCTCCTGCAGGACTGACCACAGTAATAATTAAAGAGTGGAAAGAAAGAAAGTTGGTCGAGCAGCTGGCAGCAGCAACTATGACTCTCTTAAGGCAGCCAAATGCCTCGTCACTCGGCGAAATTTATTTGAAAACTCGAGGAAATCGTCGTTGAAGTAACTCAGACAACGGTAACATGGACAGGTGGTGGCGTATCGCTTCTGCAGGACTGGCCACAGTACGATTTAAAGGGAGGAAAGATTCAAAGAAGGGGGAGCAGCTGCCTGCAGTAACTATGACGCTCTTAAGGTAGCCAAATGCCTCGTCACTCGGCGAAATTTATTTGAAAACGCGAGGAAATCGTCGTTGAAGTAAATCAGACAACGGTAACATGCACAGGTGGTGGCGTATCGCTCTGCAGGACTGACCACAGTACGATTTAAAGGGAGGAAAGATTCAAAGAAGGGGGAGCAGCTGGCTGCAGTAACTATGACTCTCTTAAGGTAGCCAAATGCCTCGTCACTCGGCGAAATTTATTTTAAAACTCGAGGAAATCGTTGCTAAAGTAACTCAGACAACGGTAACATGGACAGGTGGTGGCGTATTGCTGCTGCAGGACTGACCACAGTACGATTTAAAGGGAGGAAGGATTCAATGAAGGGGGAGCAGCTGGCTGCAGTAACTATGACGCTTATAAGGTAGCCAAATGCCTCGTCATCCGGCGAGGTACATTTGCTAACTCGAGAGACTCGTAGTGGGAGTAACAGAGACGACGTTAACGTGGACATATAGTGGCACATCGGTTCTGTAGGACAGCCATAGCAAGAATGATAGAGAGAATGGGCTTAGAAAAGTGGGAGCAGCAGGCAGGGGTACTATGACTCCCTTAAGGTAGCCAAATGCCTCGTCACCATGTAAATTTTTTTTTGAAAACTCGAGGATATTTTCGTTAAGGTAGCTCAGACAACGTTAAGGTTTACATGTAGTGGCATATTGCTCCTGCAGGACTGACCACAGTAATAATTAAAGAGTGGAAAGAAAGAAAGTTGGTCGAGCAGCTGGCAGCAGCAACTATGACTCTCTTAAGGCAGCCAAATGCCTCGTCACTCGGCGAAATTTATTTGAAAACGCGAGGAAATCGTCGTTGAAGTAAATCAGACAACGGTAACATGCACAGGTGGTGGCGTATCGCTCTGCAGGACTGACCACAGTACGATTTAAAGGGAGGAAAGATTCAAAGAAGGGGGAGCAGCTGGCTACAGTAACTATGACTCTCTTAAGGTAGCCAAATGCCTCGTCACTCGGCGAGATTTATTTGAAAACTCGAGGAAATCGTCGTTGAAGTAAATCAGACAACGGTAACATGCACAGGTTGTGGCGTATCGCTCTGCAGGACTGACCACAGTACGATTTAAAGGGAGGAAAGATTCAAAGAAGGGGGAGCAGCTGGCTGCAGTGACTATGACTCTCTTAAGGTAGCCAAATGCCTCGTCACTCGGCGAAATTTATTTGAAAACTCGAGGAAATCGTTGTTGTGGTAACTCAGACAACGGTAACATGGACAGGTGGTGGCGTATCGCTTCTGCAGGACTGACCACAGTACGATTTAAAGGGAGGAAAGATTCAAAGAAGGGGGAGCAGCTGCCTGCAGTAACTATGACGCTCTTAAGGTAGCCAAATGCCTCGTCACTCGGCGAAATTTATTTGAAAACGCGAGGAAATCGTTGTTGAAGTAAATCAGACAACGGTAACATGCACAGGTGGTGGCGTATCGCTCTGCAGGACTGACCACAGTACGATTTAAAGGGAGGAAAGATTCAAAGAAGGGGGAGCAGCTGGCTGCAGTAACTATGACTCTCTTAAGGTAGCCAAATGCCTCGTCACTCGGTGAAATTTATTTTAAAACTCGAGGAAATCGTTGTTAAAGTAACTCAGACAACGGTAACATGGACAGGTGGTGGCGTATTGCTTCTGCAGGACTGACCACAGTACGATTTAAAGGGAGGAAGGATTCAAAGAAGGGGGAGCAGCTGGCTGCAGTAACTATGACGCTTATAAGGTAGCCAAATGCCTCGTCATCCGGCGAGGTACATATGCTAACTCGAGAGACTCGTAGTGGGAGTAACAGTGACGACGTTAACGTGGACATACAGTGGCACATCGGTTCCATAGGACAGGCCATACCAAGAATGATGGAGAGAATGGGCTTAGAAAAGTGGGAGCAGCAGGCAGGAGTACTATGACTCTCTTAAGGTAGCCAAATGAATCGTCACCATGTGAAATTTTTTGTTGAAAACTCGAGGATATCTTCGATAAGGTAGCTCATACAACGTTAAGGTTTACATGTAGTGGCATATTGCTCCTGCAGGACTGACCACAGTAATAATTAAAGAGTGGAAAGAAAGAAGGTAGGTCGAGCAGCTGGCAACAGTAACTATGACTCTCTTAAGGTAGCCAAATGCCTCGTCACTCGGCGAAATTTATTTGAAAACTCGAGGAAATCGTCGTTGAAGTAACTCAGACAACGGTAACATGGACAGGTGGTGGCGTATCGCTTCTGCAGGACTGGCCACAGTACGATTTAAAGGGAGGAAAGATTCAAAGAAGGGGGAGCAGCTGCCTGCAGTAACTATGACGCTCTTAAGGTAGCCAAATGCCTCGTCACTCGGCGAAATTTATTTGAAAACGCGAGGAAATCGTCGTTGAAGTAAATCAGACAACGGTAACATGCACAGGTGGTGGCGTATCGCTCTGCAGGACTGACCACAGTACGATTTAAAGGGAGGAAAGATTCAAAGAAGGGGGAGCAGCTGGCTGCAGTAACTATGACTCTCTTAAGGTAGCCAAATGCCTCGTCACTCGGCGAAATTTATTTTAAAACTCGAGGAAATCGTTGTTAAAGTAACTCAGACAACGGTAACATGGACAGGTGGTGGCGTATTGCTTCTGCAGGACTGACCACAGTACGATTTAAAGGGAGGAAGGATTCAATGAAGGGGGAGCAGCTGGCTGCAGTAACTATGACGCTTATAAGGTAGCCAAATGCCTCGTCATCCGGCGAGGTACATTTGCTAACTCGAGAGACTCGTAGTGGGAGTAACAGAGACGACGTTAACGTGGACATATAGTGGCACATCGGTTCTGTAGGACAGCCATAGCAAGAATGATAGAGAGAATGGGCTTAGAAAAGTGGGAGCAGCAGGCAGGGGTACTATGACTCCCTTAAGGTAGCCAAATGCCTCGTCACCATGTAAATTTTTTTTTGAAAACTCGAGGATATTTTCGTTAAGGTAGCTCAGACAACGTTAAGGTTTACATGTAGTGGCATATTGCTCCTGCAGGACTGACCACAGTAATAATTAAAGAGTGGAAAGAAAGAAAGTTGGTCGAGCAGCTGGCAGCAGCAACTATGACTCTCTTAAGGCAGCCAAATGCCTCGTCACTCGGCGAAATTTATTTGAAAACTCGAGGAAATCGTCGTTGAAGTAACTCAGACAACGGTAACATGGACAGGTGGTGGCGTATCGCTTCTGCAGGACTGACCACAGTACGATTTAAAGGGAGGAAAGATTCAAAGAAGGGGGAGCAGCTGCCTGCAGTAACTATGACGCTCTTAAGGTAGCCAAATGCCTCGTCACTCGGCGAAATTTATTTGAAAACGCGAGGAAATCGTCGTTGAAGTAAATCAGACAACGGTAACATGCACAGGTGGTGGCGTATCGCTCTGCAGGACTGACCACAGTACGATTTAAAGGGAGGAAAGATTCAAAGAAGGGGGAGCAGCTGGCTACAGTAACTATGACTCTCTTAAGGTAGCCAAATGCCTCGTCACTCGGCGAGATTTATTTGAAAACTCGAGGAAATCGTCGTTGAAGTAAATCAGACAACGGTAACATGCACAGGTTGTGGCGTATCGCTCTGCAGGACTGACCACAGTACGATTTAAAGGGAGGAAAGATTCAAAGAAGGGGGAGCAGCTGGCTGCAGTGACTATGACTCTCTTAAGGTAGCCAAATGCCTCGTCACTCGGCGAAATTTATTTGAAAACTCGAGGAAATCGTTGTTGTGGTAACTCAGACAACGGTAACATGGACAGGTGGTGGCGTATCGCTTCTGCAGGACTGACCACAGTACGATTTAAAGGGAGGAAAGATTCAAAGAAGGGGGAGCAGCTGCCTGCAGTAACTATGACGCTCTTAAGGTAGCCAAATGCCTCGTCACTCGGCGAAATTTATTTGAAAACGCGAGGAAATCGTCGTTGAAGTAAATCAGACAACGGTAACATGCACAGGTGGTGGCGTATCGCTCTGCAGGACTGACCACAGTACGATTTAAAGGGAGGAAAGATTCAAAGAAGGGGGAGCAGCTGGCTGCAGTAACTATGACTCTCTTAAGGTAGCCAAATGCCTCGTCATCCGGCGAGGTACATATGCTAACTCGAGAGACTCGTAGTGGGAGTAACAGTGACGACGTTAACGTGGACATACAGTGGCACATCGGTTCCATAGGACAGGCCATACCAAGAATGATAGAGAGAATGGGCTTAGAAAAGTGGGAGCAGCAGGCAGGAGTACTATGACTCTCTTAAGGTAGCCAAATGAATCGTCACCATGTGAAATTTTTTGTTGAAAACTCGAGGATATCTTCGATAAGGTAGCTCATACAACGTTAAGGTTTACATGTAGTGGCATATTGCTCCTGCAGGACTGACCACAGTAATAATTAAAGAGTGGAAAGAAAGAAGGTAGGTCGAGCAGCTGGCAACAGTAACTATGACTCTCTTAAGGTAGCCAAATGCCTCGTCACTCGGCGAAATTTATTTGAAAACTCGAGGAAATCGTCGTTGAAGTAACTCAGACAACGGTAACATGGACAGGTGGTGGCGTATCGCTTCTGCAGGACTGGCCACAGTACGATTTAAAGGGAGGAAAGATTCAAAGAAGGGGGAGCAGCTGCCTGCAGTAACTATGACGCTCTTAAGGTAGCCAAATGCCTCGTCACTCGGCGAAATTTATTTGAAAACGCGAGGAAATCGTCGTTGAAGTAAATCAGACAACGGTAACATGCACAGGTGGTGGCGTATCGCTCTGCAGGACTGACCACAGTACGATTTAAAGGGAGGAAAGATTCAAAGAAGGGGGAGCAGCTGGCTGCAGTAACTATGACTCTCTTAAGGTAGCCAAATGCCTCGTCACTCGGCGAAATTTATTTTAAAACTCGAGGAAATCGTTGTTAAAGTAACTCAGACAACGGTAACATGGACAGGTGGTGGCGTATTGCTTCTGCAGGACTGACCACAGTACGATTTAAAGGGAGGAAGGATTCAATGAAGGGGGAGCAGCTGGCTGCAGTAACTATGACGCTTATAAGGTAGCCAAATGCCTCGTCATCCGGCGAGGTACATTTGCTAACTCGAGAGACTCGTAGTGGGAGTAACAGAGACGACGTTAACGTGGACATATAGTGGCACATCGGTTCTGTAGGACAGCCATAGCAAGAATGATAGAGAGAATGGGCTTAGAAAAGTGGGAGCAGCAGGCAGGGGTACTATGACTCCCTTAAGGTAGCCAAATGCCTCGTCACCATGTAAATTTTTTTTTGAAAACTCGAGGATATTTTCGTTAAGGTAGCTCAGACAACGTTAAGGTTTACATGTAGTGGCATATTGCTCCTGCAGGACTGACCACAGTAATAATTAAAGAGTGGAAAGAAAGAAAGTTGGTCGAGCAGCTGGCAGCAGCAACTATGACTCTCTTAAGGCAGCCAAATGCCTCGTCACTCGGCGAAATTTATTTGAAAACTCGATGAAATCGTCGTTGAAGTAACTCAGACAACGGTAACATGGACAGGTGGTGGCGTATCGCTTCTGCAGGACTGACCACAGTACGATTTAAAGGGAGGAAAGATTCAAAGAAGGGGGAGCAGCTGCCTGCAGTAACTATGACGCTCTTAAGGTAGCCAAATGCCTCGTCACTCGGCGAAATTTATTTGAAAACGCGAGGAAATCGTCGTTGAAGTAAATCAGACAACGGTAACATGCACAGGTGGTGGCGTATCGCTCTGCAGGACTGACCACAGTACGATTTAAAGGGAGGAAAGATTCAAAGAAGGGGGAGCAGCTGGCTACAGTAACTATGACTCTCTTAAGGTAGCCAAATGCCTCGTCACTCGGCGAGATTTATTTGAAAACTCGAGGAAATCGTCGTTGAAGTAAATCAGACAACGGTAACATGCACAGGTTGTGGCGTATCGCTCTGCAGGACTGACCACAGTACGATTTAAAGGGAGGAAAGATTCAAAGAAGGGGGAGCAGCTGGCTGCAGTGACTATGACTCTCTTAAGGTAGCCAAATGCCTCGTCACTCGGCGAAATTTATTTGAAAACTCGAGGAAATCGTTGTTGTGGTAACTCAGACAACGGTAACATGGACAGGTGGTGGCGTATCGCTTCTGCAGGACTGACCACAGTACGATTTAAAGGGAGGAAAGATTCAAAGAAGGGGGAGCAGCTGCCTGCAGTAACTATGACGCTCTTAAGGTAGCCAAATGCCTCGTCACTCGGCGAAATTTATTTGAAAACGCGAGGAAATCGTCGTTGAAGTAAATCAGACAACGGTAACATGCACAGGTGGTGGCGTATCGCTCTGCAGGACTGACCACAGTACGATTTAAAGGGAGGAAAGATTCAAAGAAGGGGGAGCAGCTGGCTGCAGTAACTATGACTCTCTTAAGGTAGCCAAATGCCTCGTCACTCGGCGAAATTTATTTTAAAACTCGAGGAAATCGTTGTTAAAGTAACTCAGACAACGGTAACATGGACAGGTGGTGGCGTATTGCTTCTGCAGGACTGACCACAGTACGATTTAAAGGGAGGAAGGATTCAAAGAAGGGGGAGCAGCTGGCTGCAGTAACTATGACGCTTATAAGGTAGCCAAATGCCTCGTCATCCGGCGAGGTACATATGCTAACTCGAGAGACTCGTAGTGGGAGTAACAGTGACGACGTTAACGTGGACATACAGTGGCACATCGGTTCCATAGGACAGGCCATACCAAGAATGATAGAGAGAATGGGCTTAGAAAAGTGGGAGCAGCAGGCAGGAGTACTATGACTCTCTTAAGGTAGCCAAATGAATCGTCACCATGTGAAATTTTTTGTTGAAAACTCGAGGATATCTTCGATAAGGTAGCTCATACAACGTTAAGGTTTACATGTAGTGGCATATTGCTCCTGCAGGACTGACCACAGTAATAATTAAAGAGTGGAAAGAAAGAAGGTAGGTCGAGCAGCTGGCAACAGTAACTATGACTCTCTTAAGGTAGCCAAATGCCTCGTCACTCGGCGAAATTTATTTGAAAACTCGAGGAAATCGTCGTTGAAGTAACTCAGACAACGGTAACATGGACAGGTGGTGGCGTATCGCTTCTGCAGGACTGGCCACAGTACGATTTAAAGGGAGGAAAGATTCAAAGAAGGGGGAGCAGCTGCCTGCAGTAACTATGACGCTCTTAAGGTAGCCAAATGCCTCGTCACTCGGCGAAATTTATTTGAAAACGCGAGGAAATCGTCGTTGAAGTAAATCAGACAACGGTAACATGCACAGGTGGTGGCGTATCGCTCTGCAGGACTGACCACAGTACGATTTAAAGGGAGGAAAGATTCAAAGAAGGGGGAGCAGCTGGCTGCAGTAACTATGACTCTCTTAAGGTAGCCAAATGCCTCGTCACTCGGCGAAATTTATTTTAAAACTCGAGGAAATCGTTGTTAAAGTAACTCAGACAACGGTAACATGGACAGGTGGTGGCGTATTGCTTCTGCAGGACTGACCACAGTACGATTTAAAGGGAGGAAGGATTCAATGAAGGGGGAGCAGCTGGCTGCAGTAACTATGACGCTTATAAGGTAGCCAAATGCCTCGTCATCCGGCGAGGTACATTTGCTAACTCGAGAGACTCGTAGTGGGAGTAACAGAGACGACGTTAACGTGGACATATAGTGGCACATCGGTTCTGTAGGACAGCCATAGCAAGAATAATAGAGAGAATGGGCTTAGAAAAGTGGGAGCAGCAGGCAGGGGTACTATGACTCCCTTAAGGTAGCCAAATGCCTCGTCACCATGTAAATTTTTTTTTGAAAACTCGAGGATATTTTCGTTAAGGTAGCTCAGACAACGTTAAGGTTTACATGTAGTGGCATATTGCTCCTGCAGGACTGACCACAGTAATAATTAAAGAGTGGAAAGAAAGAAAGTTGGTCGAGCAGCTGGCAGCAGCAACTATGACTCTCTTAAGGCAGCCAAATGCCTCGTCACTCGGCGAAATTTATTTGAAAACTCGAGGAAATCGTCGTTGAAGTAACTCAGACAACGGTAACATGGACAGGTGGTGGCGTATCGCTTCTGCAGGACTGACCACAGTACGATTTAAAGGGAGGAAAGATTCAAAGAAGGGGGAGCAGCTGCCTGCAGTAACTATGACGCTCTTAAGGTAGCCAAATGCCTCGTCACACGGCGAAATTTATTTGAAAACGCGAGGAAATCGTCGTTGAAGTAAATCAGACAACGGTAACATGCACAGGTGGTGGCGTATCGCTCTGCAGGACTGACCACAGTACGATTTAAAGGGAGGAAAGATTCAAAGAAGGGGGAGCAGCTGGCTACAGTAACTATGACTCTCTTAAGGTAGCCAAATGCCTCGTCACTCGGCGAGATTTATTTGAAAACTCGAGGAAATCGTCGTTGAAGTAAATCAGACAACGGTAACATGCACAGGTTGTGGCGTATCGCTCTGCAGGACTGACCACAGTACGATTTAAAGGGAGGAAAGATTCAAAGAAGGGGGAGCAGCTGGCTGCAGTGACTATGACTCTCTTAAGGTAGCCAAATGCCTCGTCACTCGGCGAAATTTATTTGAAAACTCGAGGAAATCGTTGTTGTGGTAACTCAGACAACGGTAACATGGACAGGTGGTGGCGTATCGCTTCTGCAGGACTGACCACAGTACGATTTAAAGGGAGGAAAGATTCAAAGAAGGGGGAGCAGCTGCCTGCAGTAACTATGACGCTCTTAAGGTAGCCAAATGCCTCGTCACTCGGCGAAATTTATTTGAAAACGCGAGGAAATCGTCGTTGAAGTAAATCAGACAACGGTAACATGCACAGGTGGTGGCGTATCGCTCTGCAGGACTGACCACAGTACGATTTAAAGGGAGGAAAGATTCAAAGAAGGGGGAGCAGCTGGCTGCAGTAACTATGACTCTCTTAAGGTAGCCAAATGCCTCGTCACTCGGCGAAATTTATTTTAAAACTCGAGGAAATCGTTGTTAAAGTAACTCAGACAACGGTAACATGGACAGGTGGTGGCGTATTGCTTCTGCAGGACTGACCACAGTACGATTTAAAGGGAGGAAGGATTCAAAGAAGGGGGAGCAGCTGGCTGCAGTAACTATGACGCTTATAAGGTAGCCAAATGCCTCGTCATCCGGCGAGGTACATATGCTAACTCGAGAGACTCGTAGTGGGAGTAACAGTGACGACGTTAACGTGGACATACAGTGGCACATCGGTTCCATAGGACAGGCCATACCAAGAATGATAGAGAGAATGGGCTTAGAAAAGTGGGAGCAGCAGGCAGGAGTACTATGACTCTCTTAAGGTAGCCAAATGAATCGTCACCATGTGAAATTTTTTGTTGAAAACTCGAGGATATCTTCGATAAGGTAGCTCATACAACGTTATGGTTTACATGTAGTGGCATATTGCTCCTGCAGGACTGACCACAGTAATAATTAAAGAGTGGAAAGAAAGAAGGTAGGTCGAGCAGCTGGCAACAGTAACTATGACTCTCTTAAGGTAGCCAAATGCCTCGTCACTCGGCGAAATTTATTTGAAAACTCGAGGAAATCGTCGTTGAAGTAACTCAGACAACGGTAACATGGACAGGTGGTGGCGTATCGCTTCTGCAGGACTGGCCACAGTACGATTTAAAGGGAGGAAAGATTCAAAGAAGGGGGAGCAGCTGCCTGCAGTAACTATGACGCTCTTAAGGTAGCCAAATGCCTCGTCACTCGGCGAAATTTATTTGAAAACGCGAGGAAATCGTCGTTGAAGTAAATCAGACAACGGTAACATGCACAGGTGGTGGCGTATCGCTCTGCAGGACTGACCACAGTACGATTTAAAGGGAGGAAAGATTCAAAGAAGGGGGAGCAGCTGGCTGCAGTAACTATGACTCTCTTAAGGTAGCCAAATGCCTCGTCACTCGGCGAAATTTATTTTAAAACTCGAGGAAATCGTTGTTAAAGTAACTCAGACAACGGTAACATCGACAGGTGGTGGCGTATTGCTTCTGCAGGACTGACCACAGTACGATTTAAAGGGAGGAAGGATTCAATGAAGGGGGAGCAGCTGGCTGCAGTAACTATGACGCTTATAAGGTAGCCAAATGCCTCGTCATCCGGCGAGGTACATTTGCTAACTCGAGAGACTCGTAGTGGGAGTAACAGAGACGACGTTAACGTGGACATATAGTGGCACATCGGTTCTGTAGGACAGCCATAGCAAGAATGATAGAGAGAATGGGCTTAGAAAAGTGGGAGCAGCAGGCAGGGGTACTATGACTCCCTTAAGGTAGCCAAATGCCTCGTCACCATGTAAATTTTTTTTTGAAAACTCGAGGATATTTTCGTTAAGGTAGCTCAGACAACGTTAAGGTTTACATGTAGTGGCATATTGCTCCTGCAGGACTGACCACAGTAATAATTAAAGAGTGGAAAGAAAGAAAGTTGGTCGAGCAGCTGGCAGCAGCAACTATGACTCTCTTAAGGCAGCCAAATGCCTCGTCACTCGGCGAAATTTATTTGAAAACGCGAGGAAATCGTCGTTGAAGTAAATCAGACAACGGTAACATGCACAGGTGGTGGCGTATCGCTCTGCAGGACTGACCACAGTACGATTTAAAGGGAGGAAAGATTCAAAGAAGGGGGAGCAGCTGGCTGCAGTAACTATGACTCTCTTAAGGTAGCCAAATGCCTCGTCACTCGGCGAAATTTATTTTAAAACTCGAGGAAATCGTTGTTAAAGTAACTCAGACAACGGTAACATGGACAGGTGGTGGCGTATTGCTTCTGCAGGACTGACCACAGTACGATTTAAAGGGAGGAAGGATTCAATGAAGGGGGAGCAGCTGGCTGCAGTAACTATGACGCTTATAAGGTAGCCAAATGCCTCGTCATCCGGCGAGGTACATTTGCTAACTCGAGAGACTCGTAGTGGGAGTAACAGAGACGACGTTAACGTGGACATATAGTGGCACATCGGTTCTGTAGGACAGCCATAGCAAGAATGATAGAGAGAATGGGCTTAGAAAAGTGGGAGCAGCAGGCAGGGGTACTATGACTCCCTTAAGGTAGCCAAATGCCTCGTCACCATGTAAATTTTTTTTTGAAAACTCGAGGATATTTTCGTTAAGGTAGCTCAGACAACGTTAAGGTTTACATGTAGTGGCATATTGCTCCTGCAGGACTGACCACAGTAATAATTAAAGAGTGGAAAGAAAGAAAGTTGGTCGAGCAGCTGGCAGCAGCGACTATGACTCTCTTAAGGCAGCCAAATGCCTCGTCACTCGGCGAAATTTATTTGAAAACGCGAGGAAATCGTCGTTGAAGTAAATCAGACAACGGTAACATGCACAGGTGGTGGCGTATCGCTCTGCAGGACTGACCACAGTACGATTTAAAGGGAGGAAAGATTCAAAGAAGGGGGAGCAGCTGGCTGCAGTAACTATGACTCTCTTAAGGTAGCCAAATGCCTCGTCACTCGGCGAAATTTATTTTAAAACTCGAGGAAATCGTTGTTAAAGTAACTCAGACAACGGTAACATGGACAGGTGGTGGCGTATTGCTTCTGCAGGACTGACCACAGTACGATTTAAAGGGAGGGAAGATTCAAAGAAGGGGGAGCAGCTGGCTGCAGTAACTATGACTCTCTTAAGGTAGCCAAATGCCTCGTCACTCGGCGAGATTTATTTGAAAACTCGAGGAAATCGTCGTTGAAGTAACTCAGACAACGGTAACATGGACAGGTGGTGGCGTATCGCTTCTGCAGGACTGGCCACAGTACGATTTAAAGGGAGGAAAGATTCAAAGAAGGGGGAGCAGCTGCCTGCAGTAACTATGACGCTCTTAAGGTAGCCAAATGCCTCGTCACTCGGCGAAATTTATTTGAAAACGCGAGGAAATCGTCGTTGAAGTAAATCAGACAACGGTAACATGCACAGGTGGTGGCGTATCGCTCTGCAGGACTGACCACAGTACGATTTAAAGGGAGGAAAGATTCAAAGAAGGGGGAGCAGCTGGCTGCAGTAACTATGACTCTCTTAAGGTAGCCAAATGCCTCGTCACTCGGCGAAATTTATTTTAAAACTCGAGGAAATCGTTGTTAAAGTAACTCAGACAACGGTAACATGGACAGGTGGTGGCGTATTGCTTCTGCAGGACTGACCACAGTACGATTTAAAGGGAGGAAGGATTCAATGAAGGGGGAGCAGCTGGCTGCAGTAACTATGACGCTTATAAGGTAGCCAAATGCCTCGTCATCCGGCGAGGTACATTTGCTAACTCGAGAGACTCGTAGTGGGAGTAACAGAGACGACGTTAACGTGGACATATAGTGGCACATCGGTTCTGTAGGACAGCCATAGCAAGAATGATAGAGAGAATGGGCTTAGAAAAGTGGGAGCAGCAGGCAGGGGTACTATGACTCCCTTAAGGTAGCCAAATGCCTCGTCACCATGTAAATTTTTTTTTGAAAACTCGAGGATATTTTCGTTAAGGTAGCTCAGACAACGTTAAGGTTTACATGTAGTGGCATATTGCTCCTGCAGGACTGACCACAGTAATAATTAAAGAGTGGAAAGAAAGAAAGTTGGTCGAGCAGCTGGCAGCAGCAACTATGACTCTCTTAAGGCAGCCAAATGCCTCGTCACTCGGCGAAATTTATTTGAAAACTCGAGGAAATCGTCGTTGAAGTAACTCAGACAACGGTAACATGGACAGGTGGTGGCGTATCGCTTCTGCAGGACTGACCACAGTACGATTTAAAGGGAGGAAAGATTCAAAGAAGGGGGAGCAGCTGCCTGCAGTAACTATGACGCTCTTAAGGTAGCCAAATGCCTCGTCACTCGGCGAAATTTATTTGAAAACGCGAGGAAATCGTCGTTGAAGTAAATCAGACAACGGTAACATGCACAGGTGGTGGCGTATCGCTCTGCAGGACTGACCACAGTACGATTTAAAGGGAGGAAAGATTCAAAGAAGGGGGAGCAGCTGGCTACAGTAACTATGACTCTCTTAAGGTAGCCAAATGCCTCGTCACTCGGCGAGATTTATTTGAAAACTCGAGGAAATCGTCGTTGAAGTAAATCAGACAACGGTAACATGCACAGGTTGTGGCGTATCGCTCTGCAGGACTGACCACAGTACGATTTAAAGGGAGGAAAGATTCAAAGAAGGGGGAGCAGCTGGCTGCAGTGACTATGACTCTCTTAAGGTAGCCAAATGCCTCGTCACTCCCCGAAATTTATTTGAAAACTCGAGGAAATCGTTGTTGTGGTAACTCAGACAACGGTAACATGGACAGGTGGTGGCGTATCGCTTCTGCAGGACTGACCACAGTACGATTTAAAGGGAGGAAAGATTCAAAGAAGGGGGAGCAGCTGCCTGCAGTAACTATGACGCTCTTAAGGTAGCCAAATGCCTCGTCACTCGGCGAAATTTATTTGAAAACGCGAGGAAATCGTCGTTGAAGTAAATCAGACAACGGTAACATGCACAGGTGGTGGCGTATCGCTCTGCAGGACTGACCACAGTACGATTTAAAGGGAGGAAAGATTCAAAGAAGGGGGAGCAGCTGGCTGCAGTAACTATGACTCTCTTAAGGTAGCCAAATGCCTCGTCACTCGGCGAAATTTATTTTAAAACTCGAGGAAATCGTTGTTAAAGTAACTCAGACAACGGTAACATGGACAGGTGGTGGCGTATTGCTTCTGCAGGACTGACCACAGTACGATTTAAAGGGAGGAAGGATTCAAAGAAGGGGGAGCAGCTGGCTGCAGTAACTATGACGCTTATAAGGTAGCCAAATGCCTCGTCATCCGGCGAGGTACATATGCTAACTCGAGAGACTCGTAGTGGGAGTAACAGTGACGACGTTAACGTGGACATACAGTGGCACATCGGTTCCATAGGACAGGCCATACCAAGAATGATAGAGAGAATGGGCTTAGAAAAGTGGGAGCAGCAGGCAGGAGTACTATGACTCTCTTAAGGTAGCCAAATGAATCGTCACCATGTGAAATTTTTTGTTGAAAACTCGAGGATATCTTCGATAAGGTAGCTCATACAACGTTAAGGTTTACATGTAGTGGCATATTGCTCCTGCAGGACTGACCACAGTAATAATTAAAGAGTGGAAAGAAAGAAGGTAGGTCGAGCAGCTGGCAACAGTAACTATGACTCTCTTAAGGTAGCCAAATGCCTCGTCACTCGGCGAAATTTATTTGAAAACTCGAGGAAATCGTCGTTGAAGTAACTCAGACAACGGTAACATGGACAGGTGGTGGCGTATCGCTTCTGCAGGACTGGCCACAGTACGATTTAAAGGGAGGAAAGATTCAAAGAAGGGGGAGCAGCTGCCTGCAGTAACTATGACGCTCTTAAGGTAGCCAAATGCCTCGTCACTCGGCGAAATTTATTTGAAAACGCGAGGAAATCGTCGTTGAAGTAAATCAGACAACGGTAACATGCACAGGTGGTGGCGTATCGCTCTGCAGGACTGACCACAGTACGATTTAAAGGGAGGAAAGATTCAAAGAAGGGGGAGCAGCTGGCTGCAGTAACTATGACTCTCTTAAGGTAGCCAAATGCCTCGTCACTCGGCGAAATTTATTTTAAAACTCGAGGAAATCGTTGTTAAAGTAACTCAGACAACGGTAACATGGACAGGTGGTGGCGTATTGCTTCTGCAGGACTGACCACAGTACGATTTAAAGGGAGGAAGGATTCAATGAAGGGGGAGCAGCTGGCTGCAGTAACTATGACGCTTATAAGGTAGCCAAATGCCTCGTCATCCGGCGAGGTACATTTGCTAACTCGAGAGACTCGTAGTGGGAGAAACAGAGACGACGTTAACGTGGACATATAGTGGCACATCGGTTCTGTAGGACAGCCATAGCAAGAATGATAGAGAGAATGGGCTTAGAAAAGTGGGAGCAGCAGGCAGGGGTACTATGACTCCCTTAAGGTAGCCAAATGCCTCGTCACCATGTAAATTTTTTTTTGAAAACTCGAGGATATTTTCGTTAAGGTAGCTCAGACAACGTTAAGGTTTACATGTAGTGGCATATTGCTCCTGCAGGACTGACCACAGTAATAATTAAAGAGTGGAAAGAAAGAAAGTTGGTCGAGCAGCTGGCAGCAGCAACTATGACTCTCTTAAGGCAGCCAAATGCCTCGTCACTCGGCGAAATTTATTTGAAAACTCGAGGAAATCGTCGTTGAAGTAACTCAGACAACGGTAACATGGACAGGTGGTGGCGTATCGCTTCTGCAGGACTGGCCACAGTACGATTTAAAGGGAGGAAAGATTCAAACAAGGGGGAGCAGCTGCCTGCAGTAACTATGACGCTCTTAAGGTAGCCAAATGCCTCGTCACTCGGCGAAATTTATTTGAAAACTCGAGGAAATCGTCGTTGAAGTAACTCAGACAACGGTAACATGCACAGGTGGTGGCGTATCGCTCTGCAGGACTGACCACAGTACGATTTAAAGGGAGGAAAGATTCAAAGAAGGGGGAGCAGCTGGCTGCAGTAACTATGACTCTCTTAAGGTAGCCAAATGCCTCGTCACTCGGCGAAATTTATTTTAAAACTCGAGGAAATCGTTGTTAAAGTAACTCAGACAACGGTAACATGGACAGGTGGTGGCGTATTGCTTCTGCAGGACTGACCACAGTACGATTTAAATGCAGGAAGGATTCAATGAAGGGGGAGCAGCTGGCTGCAGTAACTATGACGCTTATAAGGTAGCCAAATGCCTCGTCATCCGGCGAGGTACATTTGCTAACTCGAGAGACTCGTAGTGGGAGTAACAGAGACGACGTTAACGTGGACATATAGTGGCACATCGGTTCTGTAGGACAGCCATAGCAAGAATGATAGAGAGAATGGGCTTAGAAAAGTGGGAGCAGCAGGCAGGGGTACTATGACTCCCTTAAGGTAGCCAAATGCCTCGTCACCATGTAAATTTTTTTTTGAAAACTCGAGGATATTTTCGTTAAGGTAGCTCAGACAACGTTAAGGTTTACATGTAGTGGCATATTGCTCCTGCAGGACTGACCACAGTAATAATTAAAGAGTGGAAAGAAAGAAAGTTGGTCGAGCAGCTGGCAGCAGCAACTATGACTCTCTTAAGGCAGCCAAATGCCTCGTCACTCGGCGAAATTTATTTGAAAACTCGAGGAAATCGTCGTTGAAGTAACTCAGACAACGGTAACATGGACAGGTGGTGGCGTATCGCTTCTGCAGGACTGGCCACAGTACGATTTAAAGGGAGGAAAGATTCAAAGAAGGGGGAGCAGCTGCCTGCAGTAACTATGACGCTCTTAAGGTAGCCAAATGCCTCGTCACTCGGCGAAATTTATTTGAAAACGCGAGGAAATCGTCGTTGAAGTAAATCAGACAACGGTAACATGCACAGGTGGTGGCGTATCGCTCTGCAGGACTGACCACAGTACGATTTAAAGGGAGGAAAGATTCAAAGAAGGGGGAGCAGCTGGCTGCAGTAACTATGACTCTCTTAAGGTAGCCAAATGCCTCGTCACTCCTCGAAATTTATTTTAAAACTCGAGGAAATCGTTGTTAAAGTAACTCAGACAACGGTAACATGGACAGGTGGTGGCGTATTGCTTCTGCAGGACTGACCACAGTACGATTTAAATGCAGGAAGGATTCAATGAAGGGGGAGCAGCTGGCTGCAGTAACTATGACGCTTATAAGGTAGCCAAATGCCTCGTCATCCGGCGAGGTACATTTGCTAACTCGAGAGACTCGTAGTGGGAGTAACAGAGACGACGTTAACGTGGACATATAGTGGCACATCGGTTCTGTAGGACAGCCATAGCAAGAATGATAGAGAGAATGGGCTTAGAAAAGTGGGAGCAGCAGGCAGGGGTACTATGACTCCCTTAAGGTAGCCAAATGCCTCGTCACCATGTAAATTTTTTTTTGAAAACTCGAGGATATTTTCGTTAAGGTAGCTCAGACAACGTTAAGGTTTACATGTAGTGGCATATTGCTCCTGCAGGACTGACCACAGTAATAATTAAAGAGTGGAAAGAAAGAAAGTTGGTCGAGCAGCTGGCAGCAGCAACTATGACTCTCTTAAGGCAGCCAAATGCCTCGTCACTCGGCGAAATTTATTTGAAAACTCGAGGAAATCGTCGTTGAAGTAACTCAGACAAAGGTAACATGGACAGGTGGTGGCGTATCGCTTCTGCAGGACTGGCCACAGTACGATTTAAAGGGAGGAAAGATTCAAAGAAGGGGGAGCAGCTGCCTGCAGTAACTATGACGCTCTTAAGGTAGCCAAATGCCTCGTCACTCGGCGAGATTTATTTGAAAACTCGAGGAAATCGTCGTTGAAGTAAATCAGACAACGGTAACATGCACAGGTTGTGGCGTATCGCTCTGCAGGACTGACCACAGTACGATTTAAAGGGAGGAAAGATTCAAAGAAGGGGGAGCAGCTGGCTGCAGTGACTATGACTCTCTTAAGGTAGCCAAATGCCTCGTCACTCGGCGAAATTTATTTGAAAACTCGAGGAAATCGTTGTTGTGGTAACTCAGACAACGGTAACATGGACAGGCGGTGGCGTATCGCTTCTGCAGGACTGACCACAGTACGATTTAAAGGGAGGAAAGGATCAAAGAAGGGGGAGCAGCTGCCTGCAGTAACTATGACTCTCTTAAGGTAGCCAAATGCCTCGTCACTCGGCGAAATTTATTTGAAAACGCGAGGAAATCGTCGTTGAAGTAAATCAGACAACGGTAACATGCACAGGTGGTGGCGTATCGCTCTGCAGGACTGACCACAGTACGATTTAAAGGGAGGAAAGATTCAAAGAAGGGCGAGCAGCTGGCTGCAGTAACTATGACTCTCTTAAGGTAGCCAAATGCCTCGTCACTCGGCGAAATTTATTTTAAAACTCGAGGAAATCGTTGTTAAAGTAACTCAGACAACGGTAACATGGACAGGTGGTGGCGTATTGCTTCTGCAGGACTGACCACAGTACGATTTAAAGGGAGGAAGGATTCAATGAAGGGGGAGCAGCTGGCTGCAGTAACTATGACGCTTATAAGGTAGCCAAATGCCTCGTCATCCGGCGAGGTACATTTGCTAACTCGAGAGACTCGTAGTGGGAGTAACAGAGACGACGTTAACGTGGACATATAGTGGCACATCGGTTCTGTAGGACAGCCATAGCAAGAATGATAGAGAGAATGGGCTTAGAAAAGTGGGAGCAGCAGGCAGGGGTACTATGACTCCCTTAAGGTAGCCAAATGCCTCGTCACCATGTAAATTTTTTTTTGAAAACTCGAGGATATTTTCGTTAAGGTAGCTCAGACAACGTTAAGGTTTACATGTAGTGGCATATTGCTCCTGCAGGACTGACCACAGTAATAATTAAAGAGTGGAAAGAAAGAAAGTTGGTCGAGCAGCTGGCAGCAGCAACTATGACTCTCTTAAGGCAGCCAAATGCCTCGTCACTCGGCGAAATTCATTTGAAAACTCGAGGAAATCGTCGTTGAAGTAACTCAGACAACGGTAACATGGAAAGGTGGTGGCGTATCGCTTCTGCAGGACGACCACAGTACGATTTAAAGGGAGGAAAGATTCAAAGAAGGGGGAGCAGCTGCCTGCAGTAACTATGACGCTCTTAAGGTAGCCAAATGCCTCGTCACTCGGCGAAATTTATTTGAAAACGCGAGGAAATCGTCGTTGAAGTAAATCAGACAACGGTAACATGCACAGGTGGTGGCGTATCGCTCTGCAGGACTGACCACAGTACGATTTAAAGGGAGGAAAGATTCAAAGAAGGGGGAGCAGCTGGCTGCAGTAACTATGACTCTCTTAAGGTAGCCAAATGCCTCGTCACTCGGCGAGATTTATTTGAAAACTCGAGGAAATCGTCGTTGAAGTAAATCAGACAACGGTAACATGCACAGGTTGTGGCGTATCGCTCTGCAGGACTGACCACAGTACGATTTAAAGGGAGGAAAGATTCAAAGAAGGGGGAGCAGCTGCCTGCAGTAACTATGACGCTCTTAAGGCAGCCAAATGCCTCGTCACTCGTCGAAATTTATTTGAAAACGCGAGGAAATCGTCGTTGAAGTAAATCAGACAACGGTAACATGCACAGGTGGTGGCGTATCGCTCTGCAGGACTGACCACAGTACGATTTAAAGGGAGGAAAGATTCAAAGAAGGGGGAGCAGCTGGCTGCAGTAACTATGACTCTCTTAAGGTAGCCAAATGCCTCGTCACACGGCGAGATTTATTTGAAAACTCGAGGAAATCGTCGTTGAAGTAAATCAGACAACGGTAACATGCACAGGTTGTGGCGTATCGCTCTGCAGGACTGACCACAGTACGATTTAAAGGGAGGAAAGATTCAAAGAAGGGGGAGCAGCTGCCTGCAGTAACTATGACGCTCTTAAGGTAGCCAAATGCCTCGTCACTCGGCGAAATTTATTTGAAAACGCGAGGAAATCGTCGTTGAAGTAAATCAGACAACGGTAACATGCACAGGTGGTGGCGTATCGCTCTGCAGGACTGACCACAGTACGATTTAAAGGGAGGAAAGATTCAAAGAAGGGGGAGCAGCTGCCTGCAGTAACTATGACGCTCTTAAGGTAGCCAAATGCCTCGTCACTCGGCGAGATTTATTTGAAAACTCGAGGAAATCGTCGTTGAAGTAAATCAGACAACGGTAACATGCACAGGTTGTGGCGTATCGCTCTGCAGGACTGACCACAGTACGATTTAAAGGGAGGAAAGATTCAAAGAAGGGGGAGCAGCTGGCTGCAGTGACTATGACTCTCTTAAGGTAGCCAAATGCCTCGTCACTCGGCGAAATTTATTTGAAAACTCGAGGAAATCGTTGTTGTGGTAACTCAGACAACGGTAACATGGACAGGCGGTGGCGTATCGCTTCTGCAGGACTGACCACAGTACGATTTAAAGGGAGGAAAGGATCAAAGAAGGGGGAGCAGCTGCCTGCAGTAACTATGACTCTCTTAAGGTAGCCAAATGCCTCGTCACTCGGCGAAATTTATTTGAAAACGCGAGGAAATCGTCGTTGAAGTAAATCAGACAACGGTAACATGCACAGGTGGTGGCGTATCGCTCTGCAGGACTGACCACAGTACGATTTAAAGGGAGGAAAGATTCAAAGAAGGGCGAGCAGCTGGCTGCAGTAACTATGACTCTCTTAAGGTAGCCAAATGCCTCGTCACTCGGCGAAATTTATTTTAAAACTCGAGGAAATCGTTGTTAAAGTAACTCAGACAACGGTAACATGGACAGGTGGTGGCGTATTGCTTCTGCAGGACTGACCACAGTACGATTTAAAGGGAGGAAGGATTCAATGAAGGGGGAGCAGCTGGCTGCAGTAACTATGACGCTTATAAGGTAGCCAAATGCCTCGTCATCCGGCGAGGTACATTTGCTAACTCGAGAGACTCGTAGTGGGAGTAACAGAGACGACGTTAACGTGGACATATAGTGGCACATCGGTTCTGTAGGACAGCCATAGCAAGAATGATAGAGAGAATGGGCTTAGAAAAGTGGGAGCAGCAGGCAGGGGTACTATGACTCCCTTAAGGTAGCCAAATGCCTCGTCACCATGTAAATTTTTTTTTGAAAACTCGAGGATATTTTCGTTAAGGTAGCTCAGACAACGTTAAGGTTTACATGTAGTGGCATATTGCTCCTGCAGGACTGACCACAGTAATAATTAAAGAGTGGAAAGAAAGAAAGTTGGTCGAGCAGCTGGCAGCAGCAACTATGACTCTCTTAAGGCAGCCAAATGCCTCGTCACTCGGCGAAATTCATTTGAAAACTCGAGGAAATCGTCGTTGAAGTAACTCAGACAACGGTAACATGGAAAGGTGGTGGCGTATCGCTTCTGCAGGACGACCACAGTACGATTTAAAGGGAGGAAAGATTCAAAGAAGGGGGAGCAGCTGCCTGCAGTAACTATGACGCTCTTAAGGTAGCCAAATGCCTCGTCACTCGGCGAAATTTATTTGAAAACGCGAGGAAATCGTCGTTGAAGTAAATCAGACAACGGTAACATGCACAGGTGGTGGCGTATCGCTCTGCAGGACTGACCACAGTACGATTTAAAGGGAGGAAAGATTCAAAGAAGGGGGAGCAGCTGGCTGCAGTAACTATGACTCTCTTAAGGTAGCCAAATGCCTCGTCACTCGGCGAGATTTATTTGAAAACTCGAGGAAATCGTCGTTGAAGTAAATCAGACAACGGTAACATGCACAGGTTGTGGCGTATCGCTCTGCAGGACTGACCACAGTACGATTTAAAGGGAGGAAAGATTCAAAGAAGGGGGAGCAGCTGCCTGCAGTAACTATGACGCTCTTAAGGCAGCCAAATGCCTCGTCACTCGTCGAAATTTATTTGAAAACGCGAGGAAATCGTCGTTGAAGTAAATCAGACAACGGTAACATGCACAGGTGGTGGCGTATCGCTCTGCAGGACTGACCACAGTACGATTTAAAGGGAGGAAAGATTCAAAGAAGGGGGAGCAGCTGGCTGCAGTAACTATGACTCTCTTAAGGTAGCCAAATGCCTCGTCACACGGCGAGATTTATTTGAAAACTCGAGGAAATCGTCGTTGAAGTAAATCAGACAACGGTAACATGCACAGGTTGTGGCGTATCGCTCTGCAGGACTGACCACAGTACGATTTAAAGGGAGGAAAGATTCAAAGAAGGGGGAGCAGCTGCCTGCAGTAACTATGACGCTCTTAAGGTAGCCAAATGCCTCGTCACTCGGCGAAATTTATTTGAAAACGCGAGGAAATCGTCGTTGAAGTAAATCAGACAACGGTAACATGCACAGGTGGTGGCGTATCGCTCTGCAGGACTGACCACAGTACGATTTAAAGGGAGGAAAGATTCAAAGAAGGGGGAGCAGCTGCCTGCAGTAACTATGACGCTCTTAAGGTAGCCAAATGCCTCGTCACTCGGCGAAATTTATTTGAAAACGCGAGAAAATCGTCGTTGAAGTAAATCAGACAACGGTAACATGCACAGGTGGTGGCGTATCGCTCTGCAGGACTGACCACAGTACGATTTAAAGGGAGGAAAGATCCAAAGAAGGGGGAGCAGCTGGCTGCAGTAACTATGACTCTCTTAAGGTAGCCAAATGCCTCGTCACTCGGCAAAATTTATTTTAAAACTCGAGGAAATCGTTGTTGAAGTAACTCAGACAACGGTAACATGGACAGGTGGTGGCGTATTGCTTCTGCAGGACTGACCACAGTACGATTTAAAGGGAGGAAGGATTCAAAGAAGGGGGAGCAGCTGGCTGCAGTAACTATGACGCTTATAAGGTAGCCAAATGCCTCGTCATCCGGCGAGGTACATATGCTAACTCGAGAGACTCGTAGTGGGAGTAACAGTGACGACGTTAACGTGGACATACAGTGGCACATCGGTTCCATAGGACAGGCCATACCAAGAATGATAGAGAGAATGGGCTTAGAAAAGTGGGAGCAGCAGGCAGGAGTACTATGACTCTCTTAAGGTAGCCAAATGAATCGTCACCATGTGAAATTTTTTGTTGAAAACTCGAGGATATCTTCGATAAGGTAGCTCATACAACGTTAAGGTTTACATGTAGTGGCATATTGCTCCTGCAGGACTGACCACAGTAATAATTAAAGAGTGGAAAGAAAGAAGGTAGGTCGAGCAGCTGGCAACAGTAACTATGACTCTCTTAAGGTAGCCAAATGCCTCGTCACTCGACGAAATTTATTTGAAAACTCGAGGAAATCGTCGTTGAAGTAAATCAGACAACGGTAACATGCACAGGTGGTGGCGTATCGCTCTGCAGGACTGACCACAGTACGATTTAAAGGGAGGAAAGATTCAAAGAAGGGGGAGCAGCTGCCTGCAGTAACTATGACGCTCTTAAGGTAGCCAAATGCCTCGTCGCTCGGCGAAATTTATTTGAAAACGCGAGGAAATCGTCGTTGAAGTAAATCAGACAACGGTAACATGCACAGGTGGTGGCGTATCGCTCTGCAGGACTGACCACAGTACGATTTAAAGGGAGGAAAGATTCAAAGAAGGGGGAGCAGCTGCCTGCAGTAACTATGACGCTCTTAAGGTAGCCAAATGCCTCGTCACTCGGCGAAATTTATTTGAAAACGCGAGGAAATCGTCGTTGAAGTAAATCAGACAACGGTAACATGCACAGGTGGTGGCGTATCGCTCTGCAGGACTGACCACAGTACGATTTAAAGGGAGGAAAGATTCAAAGAAGGGGGAGCAGCTGGCTGCAGTAACTATGACTCTCTTAAGGTAGCCAAATGCCTCGTCACTCGGCAAAATTTATTTTAAAACTCGAGGAAATCGTTGTTGAAGTAACTCAGACAACGGTAACATGGACAGGTGGTGGCGTATTGCTTCTGCAGGACTGACCACAGTACGATTTAAAGGGAGGAAGGATTCAAAGAAGGGGGAGCAGCTGGCTGCAGTAACTATGACGCTTATAAGGTAGCCAAATGCCTCGTCATCCGGCGAGGTACATATGCTAACTCGAGAGACTCGTAGTGGGAGTAACAGTGACGACGTTAACGTGGACATACAGTGGCACATCGGTTCCATAGGACAGGCCATACCAAGAATGATAGAGAGAATGGGCTTAGAAAAGTGGGAGCAGCAGGCAGGAGTACTATGACTCTCTTAAGGTAGCCAAATGAATCGTCACCATGTGAAATTTTTTGTTGAAAACTCGAGGATATCTTCGATAAGGTAGCTCATACAACGTTAAGGTTTACATGTAGTGGCATATTGCTCCTGCAGGACTGACCACAGTAATAATTAAAGAGTGGAAAGAAAGAAGGTAGGTCGAGCAGCTGGCAACAGTAACTATGACTCGCTTAAGGTAGCCAAATGCCTCGTCACTCGGCGAAATTTATTTGAAAACTCGAGGAAATCGTCGTTGAAGTAAATCAGACAACGGTAACATGCACAGGTGGTGGCGTATCGCTCTGCAGGACTGACCACAGTACGATTTAAAGGGAGGAAAGATTCAAAGAAGGGGGAGCAGCTGCCTGCAGTAACTATGACGCTCTTAAGGTAGCCAAATGCCTCGTCACTCGGCGAAATTTATTTGAAAACGCGAGGAAATCGTCGTTGAAGTAAATCAGACAACGGTAACATGCACAGGTGGTGGCGTATCGCTCTGCAGGACTGACCACAGTACGATTTAAAGGGAGGAAAGATTCAAAGAAGGGGGAGCAGCTGCCTGCAGTAACTATGACGCTCTTAAGGTAGCCAAATGCCTCGTCACTCGGCGAAATTTATTTGAAAACTCGAGGAAATCGTCGTTGAAGTAAATCAGACAACGGTAACATGCACAGGTGGTGGCGTATCGCTCTGCAGGACTGACCACAGTACGATTTAAAGGGAGGAAAGATTCAAAGAAGGGGGAGCAGCTGGCTGCAGTAACTATGACTCTCTTAAGGTAGCCAAATGCCTCGTCACTCGGCAAAATTTATTTTGAAACTCGAGGAAATCGTTGTTGAAGTAACTCAGACAACGGTAACATGGACAGGTGGTGGCGTATTGCTTCTGCAGGACTGACCACAGTACGATTTAAAGGGAGGAAGGATTCAAAGAAGGGGGAGCAGCTGGCTGCAGTAACTATGACGCTTATAAGGTAGCCAAATGCCTCGTCATCCGGCGAGGTACATATGCTAACTCGAGAGACTCGTAGTGGGAGTAACAGTGACGACGTTAACGTGGACATACAGTGGCACATCGGTTCCATAGGACAGGCCATACCAAGAATGATAGAGAGAATGGGCTTAGAAAAGTGGGAGCAGCAGGCAGGAGTACTATGACTCTCTTAAGGTAGCCAAATGAATCGTCACCATGTGAAATTTTTTGTTGAAAACTCGAGGATATCTTCGATAAGGTAGCTCATACAACGTTAAGCTTTACATGTAGTGGCATATTGCTCCTGCAGGACTGACCACAGTAATAATTAAAGAGTGGAAAGAAAGAAGGTAGGTCGAGCAGCTGGCAACAGTAACTATGACTCTCTTAAGGTAGCCAAATGCCTCGTCACTCGGCGAAATTTATTTGAAAACTCGAGGAAATCGTCGTTGAAGTAAATCAGACAACGGTAACATGCACAGGTGGTGGCGTATCGCTCTGCAGGACTGACCACAGTACGATTTTAAGGGAGGAAAGATTCAAAGAAGGGGGAGCAGCTGCCTGCAGTAACTATGACGCTCTTAAGGTAGCCAAATGCCTCGTCACTCGGCGAAATTTATTTGAAAACGCGAGGAAATCGTCGTTGAAGTAAATCAGACAACGGTAACATGCACAGGTGGTGGCGTATCGCTCTGCAGGACTGACCACAGTACGATTTAAAGGGAGGAAAGATTCAAAGAAGGGGGAGCAGCTGCCTGCAGTAACTATGACGCTCTTAAGGTAGCCAAATGCCTCGTCACTCGGCGAAATTTATTTGAAAACGCGAGGAAATCGTCGTTGAAGTAAATCAGACAACGGTAACATGCACAGGTGGTGGCGTATCGCTCTGCAGGACTGACCACAGTACGATTTAAAGGGAGGAAAGATTCAAAGAAGGGGGAGCAGCTGGCTGCAGTAACTATGACTCTCTTAAGGTAGCCAAATGCCTCGTCACTCGGCAAAATTTATTTTAAAACTCGAGGAAATCGTTGTTGAAGTAACTCAGACAACGGTAACATGGACAGGTGGTGGCGTATTGCTTCTGCAGGACTGACCACAGTATGATTTAAAGGGAGGAAGGATTCAAAGAAGGGGGAGCAGCTGGCTGCAGTAACTGTGACGCTTATAAGGTAGCCAAATGCCTCGTCATCCGGCGAGGTACATATGCTAACTCGAGAGACTCGTAGTGGGAGTAACAGTGACGACGTTAACGTGGACATACAGTGGCACATCGGTTCCATAGGACAGGCCATACCAAGAATGATAAAGAGAATGGGCTTAGAAAAGTGGGAGCAGCAGGCAGGAGTACTATGACTCTCTTAAGGTAGCCAAATGAATCGTCACCATGTGAAATTTTTTGTTGAAAACTCGAGGATATCTTCGATAAGGTAGCTCATACAACGTTAAGGTTTACATGTAGTGGCATATTGCTCCTGCAGGACTGACCACAGTAATAATTAAAGAGTGGAAAGAAAGAAGGTAGGTCGAGCAGCTGGCAACAGTAACTATGACTCTCTTAAGGTAGCCAAATGCCTCGTCACTCGGCGAAATTTATTTGAAAACTCGAGGAAATCGTCGTTGAAGTAAATCAGACAACGGTAACATGCACAGGTGGTGGCGTATCGCTCTGCAGGACTGACCACAGTACGATTTTAAGGGAGGAAAGATTCAAAGAAGGGGGAGCAGCTGCCTGCAGTAACTATGACGCTCTTAAGGTAGCCAAATGCCTCGTCACTCGGCGAAATTTATTTGAAAACGCGAGGAAATCGTCGTTGAAGTAAATCAGACAACGGTAACATGCACAGGTGGTGGCGTATCGCTCTGCAGGACTGACCACAGTACGATTTAAAGGGAGGAAAGATTCAAAGAAGGGGGAGCAGCTGCCTGCAGTAACTATGACGCTCTTAAGGTAGCCAAATGCCTCGTCACTCGGCGAAATTTATTTGAAAACGCGAGGAAATCGTCGTTGAAGTAAATCAGACAACGGTAACATGCACAGGTGGTGGCGTATCGCTCTGCAGGACTGACCACAGTACGATTTAAAGGGAGGAAAGATTCAAAGAAGGGGGAGCAGCTGGCTGCAGTAACTATGACTCTCTTAAGGTAGCCAAATGCCTCGTCACTCGGCAAAATTTATTTTAAAACTCGAGGAAATCGTTGTTGAAGTAACTCAGACAACGGTAACATGGACAGGTGGTGGCGTATTGCTTCTGCAGGACTGACCACAGTATGATTTAAAGGGAGGAAGGATTCAAAGAAGGGGGAGCAGCTGGCTGCAGTAACTGTGACGCTTATAAGGTAGCCAAATGCCTCGTCATCCGGCGAGGTACATATGCTAACTCGAGAGACTCGTAGTGGGAGTAACAGTGACGACGTTAACGTGGACATACAGTGGCACATCGGTTCCATAGGACAGGCCATACCAAGAATGATAGAGAGAATGGGCTTAGAAAAGTGGGAGCAGCAGGCAGGAGTACTATGACTCTCTTAAGGTAGCCAAATGAATCGTCACCATGTGAAATTTTTTGTTGAAAACTCGAGGATATCTTCGATAAGGTAGCTCATACAACGTTAAGGTTTACATGTAGTGGCATATTGCTCCTGCAGGACTGACCACAGTAATAATTAAAGAGTGGAAAGAAAGAAGGTAGGTCGAGCAGCTGGCAACAGTAACTATGACTCTCTTAAGGTAGCCAAATGCCTCGTCACTCGGCGAAAATTATTTGAAAACTCGAGGAAATCGTCGTTGAAGTAACTCAGACAACGGTAACATGGACAGGTGGTGGCGTATCGCTTCTGCAGGACTGACCACAGTACGATTTAAAGGGAGGAAAGATTCAAAGAAGGGGGAGCAGCTGGCTGCAGTAACTATGACTCTCTTAAGGTAGCCAAATGCCTCGTCACTCGGCGAGATTTATTTGAAAACTCGAGGAAATCGTCGTTGAAGTAAATCAGACAACGGTAACATGCACAGGTTGTGGCGTATCGCTCTGCAGGACTGACCACAGTACGATTTAAAGGGAGGAAAGATTCAAAGAAGGGGGAGCAGCTGGCTGCAGTGACTATGACTCTCTTAAGGTAGCCAAATGCCTCGTCACTCGGCGAAATTTATTTGAAAACTCGAGGAAATCGTTGTTGTGGTAACTCAGACAACGGTAACATGGACAGGTGGTGGCGTATCGCTTCTGCAGGACTGACCACAGTACGATTTAAAGGGAGGAAAGATTCAAAGAAAGGGGAGCAGCTGCCTGCAGTAACTATGACTCTCTTAAGGTAGCCAAATGCCTCGTCACTCGGCGAAATTTATTTGAAAACGCGAGGAAATCGTCGTTGAAGTAAATCAGACAACGGTAACATGCACAGGTGGTGGCGTATCGCTCTGCAGGACTGACCACAGTACGATTTAAAGGGAGGAAAGATTCAAAGAAGGGGGAGCAGCTGGCTGCAGTAACTATGACTCTCTTAAGGTAGCCAAATGCCTCGTCACTCGGCGAAATTTATTTTAAAACTCGAGGAAATCGTTGTTAAAGTAACTCAGACAACGGTAACATGGACAGGTGGTGGCGTATTGCTTCTGCAGGACTGACCACAGTACGATTTAAAGGGAGGAAGGATTCAATGAAGGGGGAGCAGCTGGCTGCAGTAACTATGACGCTTATAAGGTAGCCAAATGCCTCGTCATCCGGCGAGGTACATTTGCTAACTCGAGAGACTCGTAGTGGGAGTAACAGAGACGACGTTAACGTGGACATATAGTGGCACATCGGTTCTGTAGGACAGCCATAGCAAGAATGATAGAGAGAATGGGCTTAGAAAAGTGGGAGCAGCAGGCAGGGGTACTATGACTCCCTTAAGGTAGCCAAATGCCTCGTCACCATGTAAATTTTTTTTTGAAAACTCGAGGATATTTTCGTTAAGGTAGCTCAGACAACGTTAAGGTTTACATGTAGTGGCATATTGCTCCTGCAGGACTGACCACAGTAATAATTAAAGAGTGGAAAGAAAGAAAGTTGGTCGAGCAGCTGGCAGCAGCAACTATGACTCTCTTAAGGCAGCCAAATGCCTCGTCACTCGGCGAAATTTATTTGAAAACGCGAGGAAATCGTCGTTGTAGTAAATCAGACAACGGTAACATGCACAGGTGGTGGCGTATCGCTCTGCAGGACTGACCACAGTACGATTTAAAGGGAGGAAAGATTCAAAGAAGGGGGAGCAGCTGCCTGCAGTAACTATGACGCTCTTAAGGTAGCCAAATGCCTCGTCACTCGGCGAAATTTATTTGAAAACGCGAGGAAATCGTCGTTGAAGTAAATCAGACAACGGTAACATGCACAGGTGGTGGCGTATCGCTCTGCAGGACTGACCATAGTACGATTTAAAGGGAGGAAAGATTCAAAGAAGGGGGAGCAGCTGGCTGCAGTAACTATGACTCTCTTAAGGTAGCCAAATGCCTCGTCACTCGGCGAGACTTATTTGAAAACTCGAGGAAATCGTCGTTGAAGTAAATCAGACAACGGTAACATGCACAGGTTGTGGCGTATCGCTCTGCAGGACTGACCACAGTACGATTTAAAGGGAGGAAAGATTCAAAGAAGGGGGAGCAGCTGGCTGCAGTAACTATGACTCTCTTAAGGTAGCCAAATGCCTCGTCACTCGGCGAAAATTATTTGAAAACTCGAGGAAATCGTCGTTGAAGTAACTCAGACAACGGTAACATGGACAGGTGGTGGCGTATCGCTTCTGCAGGACTGACCACAGTACGATTTAAAGGGAGGAAAGATTCAAAGAAGGGGGAGCAGCTGGCTGCAGTAACTATGACTCTCTTAAGGTAGCCAAATGCCTCGTCACTCGGCGAGATTTATTTGAAAACTCGAGGAAATCGTCGTTGAAGTAAATCAGACAACGGTAACATGCACAGGTTGTGGCGTATCGCTCTGCAGGACTGACCACAGTACGATTTAAAGGGAGGAAAGATTCAAAGAAGGGGGAGCAGCTGGCTGCAGTGACTATGACTCTCTTAAGGTAGCCAAATGCCTCGTCACTCGGCGAAATTTATTTGAAAACTCGAGGAAATCGTTGTTGTGGTAACTCAGACAACGGTAACATGGACAGGTGGTGGCGTATCGCTTCTGCAGGACTGACCACAGTACGATTTAAAGGGAGGAAAGATTCAAAGAAAGGGGAGCAGCTGCCTGCAGTAACTATGACTCTCTTAAGGTAGCCAAATGCCTCGTCACTCGGCGAAATTTATTTGAAAACGCGAGGAAATCGTCGTTGAAGTAAATCAGACAACGGTAACATGCACAGGTGGTGGCGTATCGCTCTGCAGGACTGACCACAGTACGATTTAAAGGGAGGAAAGATTCAAAGAAGGGGGAGCAGCTGGCTGCAGTAACTATGACTCTCTTAAGGTAGCCAAATGCCTCGTCACTCGGCGAAATTTATTTTAAAACTCGAGGAAATCGTTGTTAAAGTAACTCAGACAACGGTAACATGGACAGGTGGTGGCGTATTGCTTCTGCAGGACTGACCACAGTACGATTTAAAGGGAGGAAGGATTCAATGAAGGGGGAGCAGCTGGCTGCAGTAACTATGACGCTTATAAGGTAGCCAAATGCCTCGTCATCCGGCGAGGTACATTTGCTAACTCGAGAGACTCGTAGTGGGAGTAACAGAGACGACGTTAACGTGGACATATAGTGGCACATCGGTTCTGTAGGACAGCCATAGCAAGAATGATAGAGAGAATGGGCTTAGAAAAGTGGGAGCAGCAGGCAGGGGTACTATGACTCCCTTAAGGTAGCCAAATGCCTCGTCACCATGTAAATTTTTTTTTGAAAACTCGAGGATATTTTCGTTAAGGTAGCTCAGACAACGTTAAGGTTTACATGTAGTGGCATATTGCTCCTGCAGGACTGACCACAGTAATAATTAAAGAGTGGAAAGAAAGAAAGTTGGTCGAGCAGCTGGCAGCAGCAACTATGACTCTCTTAAGGCAGCCAAATGCCTCGTCACTCGGCGAAATTTATTTGAAAACGCGAGGAAATCGTCGTTGTAGTAAATCAGACAACGGTAACATGCACAGGTGGTGGCGTATCGCTCTGCAGGACTGACCACAGTACGATTTAAAGGGAGGAAAGATTCAAAGAAGGGGGAGCAGCTGCCTGCAGTAACTATGACGCTCTTAAGGTAGCCAAATGCCTCGTCACTCGGCGAAATTTATTTGAAAACGCGAGGAAATCGTCGTTGAAGTAAATCAGACAACGGTAACATGCACAGGTGGTGGCGTATCGCTCTGCAGGACTGACCATAGTACGATTTAAAGGGAGGAAAGATTCAAAGAAGGGGGAGCAGCTGGCTGCAGTAACTATGACTCTCTTAAGGTAGCCAAATGCCTCGTCACTCGGCGAGACTTATTTGAAAACTCGAGGAAATCGTCGTTGAAGTAAATCAGACAACGGTAACATGCACAGGTTGTGGCGTATCGCTCTGCAGGACTGACCACAGTACGATTTAAAGGGAGGAAAGATTCAAAGAAGGGGGAGCAGCTGCCTGCAGTAACTATGACGCTCTTAAGGTAGCCAAATGCCTCGTCACTCGTCGAAATTTATTTGAAAACGCGAGGAAATCGTCGTTGAAGTAAATCAGACAACGGTAACATGCACAGGTGGTGGCGTATCGCTCTGCAGGACTGACCACAGTACGATTTAAAGGGAGGAAAGATTCAAAGAAGGGGGAGCAGCTGGCTGCAGTAACTATGACTCTCTTAAGGTAGCCAAATGCCTCGTCACTCGGCGAGATTTATTTGAAAACTCGAGGAAATCGTCGTTGAAGTAAATCAGACAACGGTAACATGCACAGGTTGTGGCGTATCGCTCTGCAGGACTGACCACAGTACGATTTAAAGGGAGGAAAGATTCAAAGAAGGGGGAGCAGCTGCCTGCAGTAACTATGACGCTCTTAAGGTAGCCAAATGCCTCGTCACTCGGCGAAATTTATTTGAAAACGCGAGGAAATCGTCGTTGTAGTAAATCAGACAACGGTAACATGCACAGGTGGTGGCGTATCGCTCTGCAGGACTGACCACAGTACGATTTAAAGGGAGGAAAGATTCAAAGAAGGGGGAGCAGCTGCCTGCAGTAACTATGACGCTCTTAAGGTAGCCAAATGCCTCGTCACTCGGCGAAATTTATTTGAAAACGCGAGGAAATCGTCGTTGAAGTAAATCAGACAACGGTAACATGCACAGGTGGTGGCGTATCGCTCTGCAGGACTGACCACAGTACGATTTAAAGGGAGGAAAGATTCAAAGAAGGGGGAGCAGCTGCCTGCAGTAACTATGACTCTCTTAAGGTAGCCAAATGCCTCGTCACTCGGCAAAATTTATTTTAAAACTCGAGGAAATCGTTGTTGAAGTAACTCAGACAACGGTAACATGGACAGGTGGTGGCGTATTGCTTCTGCAGGACTGACCACAGTACGATTTAAAGGGAGGAAGGATTCAAAGAAGGGGGAGCAGCTGGCTGCAGTAACTATGACGCTTATAAGGTAGCCAAATGCCTCGTCATCCGGCGAGGTACATATGCTAACTCGAGAGACTCGTAGTGGGAGTAACAGTGACGACGTTAACGTGGACATACAGTGGCACATCGGTTCCATAGGACAGGCCATACCAAGAATGATAGAGAGAATGGGCTTAGAAAAGTGGGAGCAGCAGGCAGGAGTACTATGACTCTCTTAAGGTAGCCAAATGAATCGTCACCATGTGAAATTTTTTGTTGAAAACTCGAGGATATCTTCGATAAGGTAGCTCATACAACGTTAAGGTTTACATGTAGTGGCATATTGCTCCTGCAGGACTGACCACAGTAATAATTAAAGAGTGGAAAGAAAGAAGGTAGGTCGAGCAGCTGGCAACAGTAACTATGACTCTCTTAAGGTAGCCAAATGCCTCGTCACTCGGCGAAATTTATTTGAAAACTCGAGGAAATCGTCGTTGAAGTAACTCAGACAACGGTAACATGGACAGGTGGTGGTGTATCGCTTCTGCAGGACTGGCCACAGTGCGATTTAAAGGGAGGAAAGATTCAAAGAAGGGGGAGCAGCTGCCTGCAGAAACTATGACGCTCTTAAGGTAGCCAAATGCCTCGTCACTCGGCGAAATTTATTTGAAAACTCGAGGAAATCGTCGTTGAAGTAAATCAGACAACGGTAACATGCACAGGTAGTGGCGTATCGCTCTGCAGGACTGACCACAGTACGATTTAAAGGGAGGAAAGATTCAAAGAAGGGGGAGCAGCTGGCTGCAGTGACTATGACTCTCTTAAGGTAGCCAAATGCCTCGTCACTCGGCGAAATTTATTTGAAAACTCGAGGAAATCGTTGTTGTGGTAACTCAGACAACGGTAACATGGACAGGTGGTGGCGTATCGCTTCTGCAGGACTGACCACAGTACGATTTAAAGGGAGGAAAGATTCAAAGAAGGGGGAGCAGCTGCCTGCAGTAACTATGACTCTCTTAAGGTAGCCAAATGCCTCGTCACTCGGCGAAATTTATTTGAAAACGCGAGGAAATCGTCGTTGAAGTAAATCAGACAACGGTAACATGCACAGGTGGTGGCGTATCGCTCTGCAGGACTGACCACAGTACGATTTAAAGGGAGGAAAGATTCAAAGAAGGGGGAGCAGCTGGCTGCAGTAACTATGACTCTCTTAAGGTAGCCAAATGCCTCGTCACTCGGCGAAATTTATTTTAAAACTCGAGGAAATCGTTGTTAAAGTAACTCAGACAACGGTAACATGGACAGGTGGTGGCGTATTGCTTCTGCAGGACTGACCACAGTACGATTTAAAGGGAGGAAGGATTCAATGAAGGGGGAGCAGCTGGCTGCAGTAACTATGACGCTTATAAGGTAGCCAAATGCCTCGTCATCCGGCGAGGTACATTTGCTAACTCGAGAGACTCGTAGTGGGAGTAACAGAGACGACGTTAACGTGGACATATAGTGGCACATCGGTTCTGTAGGACAGCCATAGCAAGAATGATAGAGAGAATGGGCTTAGAAAAGTGGGAGCATCAGGCAGGGGTACTATGACTCCCTTAAGGTAGCCAAATGCCTCGTCACCATGTAAATTTTTTTTGAAAACTCGAGGATATTTTCGTTAAGGTAGCTCAGACAACGTCAAGGTTTACATGTAGTGGCATATTGCTCCTGCAGGACTGACCACAGTAATAATTAAAGAGTGGAAAGAAAGAAAGTTGGTCGAGCAGCTGGCAGCAGCAACTATGACTCTCTTAAGGCAGCCAAATGCCTCGTCACTCGGCGAAATTTATTTGAAAACTCGAGGAAATCGTCGTTGAAGTAACTCAGACAACGGTAACATGGACAGGTGGTGGCGTATCGCTCTGCAGGACTGACCACAGTACGATTTAAAGGGAGGAAAGATTCAAAGAAGGGGGAGCAGCTGCCTGCAGTAACTATGACGCTCTTAAGGTAGCCAAATGCCTCGTCACTCGGCGAAATTTATTTGAAAACGCGAGGAAATCGTCGTTGAAGTAAATCAGACAACGGTAACATGCACAGGTGGTGGCGTATCGCTCTGCAGGACTGACCACAGTACGATTTAAAGGGAGGAAAGATTCAAAGAAGGGGGAGCAGCTGGCTGCAGTAACTATGACTCTCTTAAGGTAGCCAAATGCCTCGTCACTCGGCGAGATTTATTTGAAAACTCGAGGAAATCGTCGTTGAAGTAAATCAGACAACGGTAACATGCACAGGTTGTGGCGTATCGCTCTGCAGGACTGACCACAGTACGATTTAAAGGGAGGAAAGATTCAAAGAAGGGGGAGCAGCTGCCTGCAGTAACTATGACGCTCTTAAGGTAGCCAAATGCCTCGTCACTCGTCGAAATTTATTTGAAAACGCGAGGAAATCGTCGTTGAAGTAAATCAGACAACGGTAACATGCACATGTGGTGGCGTATCGCTCTGCAGGACTGACCACAGTACGATTTAAAGGGAGGAAAGATTCAAAGAAGGGGGAGCAGCTGGCTGCAGTAACTATGACTCTCTTAAGGTAGCCAAATGCCTCGTCACTCGGCGAGATTTATTTGAAAACTCGAGGAAATCGTCGTTGAAGTAAATCAGGCAACGGTTACATGCACAGGTTGTGGCGTATCGCTCTGCAGGACTGACCACAGTACGATTTAAAGGGAGGAAAGATTCAAAGAAGGGGGAGCAGCTGCCTGCAGTAACTATGACTCTCTTAAGGTAGCCAAATGCCTCGTCACTCGGCGAAATTTATTTGAAAACGCGAGGAAATCGTCGTTGAAGTAAATCAGACAACGGTAACATGCACAGGTGGTGGCGTATCGCTCTGCAGGACTGACCACAGTACGATTTAAAGGGAGGAAAGATTCAAAGAAGGGGGAGCAGCTGGCTGCAGTAACTATGACTCTCTTAAGGTAGCCAAATGCCTCGTCACTCGGCGAAATTTATTTTAAAACTCGAGGAAATCGTTGTTAAAGTAACTCAGACAACGGTAACATGGACAGGTGGTGGCGTATTGCTTCTGCAGGACTGACCACAGTACGATTTAAAGGGAGGAAGGATTCAATGAAGGGGGAGCAGCTGGCTGCAGTAACTATGACGCTTATAAGGTAGCCAAATGCCTCGTCATCCGGCGAGGTACATTTGCTAACTCGAGAGACTCGTAGTGGGAGTAACAGAGACGACGTTAACGTGGACATATAGTGGCACATCGGTTCTGTAGGACAGCCATAGCAAGAATGATAGAGAGAATGGGCTTAGAAAAGTGGGAGCAGCAGGCAGGGGTACTATGACTCCCTTAAGGTAGCCAAATGCCTCGTCACCATGTAAATTTTTCTTTGAAAACTCGAGGATATTTTCGTTAAGGTAGCTCAGACAACGTTAAGGTTTACATGTAGTGGCATATTGCTCCTGCAGGACTGACCACAGTAATAATTAAAGAGTGGAAAGAAAGAAAGTTGGTCGAGCAGCTGGCAGCAGCAACTATGACTCTCTTAAGGCAGCCAAATGCCTCGTCACTCGGCGAAATTTATTTGAAAACTCGAGGAAATCGTAGTTGAAGTAACTCAGACAACGGTAACATGGACAGGTGGTGGCGTATCGCTTCTGCAGGACTGACCACAGTACGATTTAAAGGGAGGAAAGATTCAAAGAAGGGTGAGCAGCTGCCTGCAGTAACTATGACGCTCTTAAGGTAGCCAAATGCCTCGTCACTCGGCGAAATTTATTTGAAAACGCGAGGAAATCGTCGTTGAAGTAAATCAGACAACGGTAACATGCACAGGTGGTGGCGTATCGCTCTGCAGGACTGACCACAGTACGATTTAAAGGGAGGAAAGATTCAAAGAAGGGGGAGCAGCTGGCTGCAGTAACTATGACTCTCTTAAGGTAGCCAAATGCCTCGTCACTCGGCGAGATTTATTTGAAAACTCGAGGAAATCGTCGTTGAAGTAAATCAGACAACGGTAACATGCACAGGTTGTGGCGTATCGCTCTGCAGGACTGACCACAGTACGATTTAAAGGGAGGAAAGATTCAAAGAAGGGGGAGCAGCTGCCTGCAGTAACTATGACGCTCTTAAGGTAGCCAAATGCCTCGTCACTCGTCGAAATTTATTTGAAAACGCGAGGAAATCGTCGTTGAAGTAAATCAGACAACGGTAACATGCACATGTGGTGGCGTATCGCTCTGCAGGACTGACCACAGTACGATTTAAAGGGAGGAAAGATTCAAAGAAGGGGGAGCAGCTGGCTGCAGTAACTATGACTCTCTTAAGGTAGCCAAATGCCTCGTCACTCGGCGAGATTTATTTGAAAACTCGAGGAAATCGTCGTTGAAGTAAATCAGGCAACGGTAACATGCACAGGTTGTGGCGTATCGCTCTGCAGGACTGACCACAGTACGATTTAAAGGGAGGAAAGATTCAAAGAAGGGGGAGCAGCTGGCTGCAGTGACTATGACTCTCTTAAGGTAGCCAAATGCCTCGTCACTCGGCGAAATTTATTTGAAAACTCGAGGAAATCGTTGTTGTGGTAACTCAGACAACGGTAACATGGACAGGTGGTGGCGTATCGCTTCTGCAGGACTGACCACAGTACGATTTAAAGGGAGGAAAGATTCAAAGAAGGGGGAGCAGCTGCCTGCAGTAACTATGACTCTCTTAAGGTAGCCAAATGCCTCGTCACTCGGCGAAATTTATTTGAAAACGCGAGGAAATCGTCGTTGAAGTAAATCAGACAACGGTAACATGCACAGGTGGTGGCGTATCGCTCTGCAGGACTGACCACAGTACGATTTAAAGGGAGGAAAGATTCAAAGAAGGGGGAGCAGCTGGCTGCAGTAACTATGACTCTCTTAAGGTAGCCAAATGCCTCGTCACTCGGCGAAATTTATTTTAAAACTCGAGGAAATCGTTGTTAAAGTAACTCAGACAACGGTAACATGGACAGGTGGTGGCGTATTGCTTCTGCAGGACTGACCACAGTACGATTTAAAGGGAGGAAGGATTCAATGAAGGGGGAGCAGCTGGCTGCAGTAACTATGACGCTTATAAGGTAGCCAAATGCCTCGTCATCCGGCGAGGTACATTTGCTAACTCGAGAGACTCGTAGTGGGAGTAACAGAGACGACGTTAACGTGGACATATAGTGGCACATCGGTTCTGTAGGACAGCCATAGCAAGAATGATAGAGAGAATGGGCTTAGAAAAGTGGGAGCAGCAGGCAGGGGTACTATGACTCCCTTAAGGTAGCCAAATGCCTCGTCACCATGTAAATTTTTTTTTGAAAACTCGAGGATATTTTCGTAAAGGTAGCTCAGACAACGTTAAGGTTTACATGTAGTGGCATATTGCTCCTGCAGGACTGACCACAGTAATAATTAAAGAGTGGAAAGAAAGAAAGTTGGTCGAGCAGCTGGCAGCAGCAACTATGACTCTCTTAAGGCAGCCAAATGCCTCGTCACTCGGCGAAATTTATTTGAAAACTCGAGGAAATCGTCGTTGAAGTAACTCAGACAACGGTAACATGGACAGGTGGTGGCGTATCGCTTCTGCAGGACTGACCACAGTACGATTTAAAGGGAGGAAAGATTCAAAGAAGGGGGAGCAGCTGCCTGCAGTAACTATGACGCTCTTAAGGTAGCCAAATGCCTCGTCACTCGGCGAAATTTATTTGAAAACGCGAGGAAATCGTCGTTGAAGTAAATCAGACAACGGTAACATGCACAGGTGGTGGCGTATCGCTCTGCAGGACTGACCACAGTACGATTTAAAGGGAGGAAAGATTCAAAGAAGGGGGAGCAGCTGGCTGCAGTAACTATGACTCTCTTAAGGTAGCCAAATGCCTCTTCACTCGGCGAGATTTATTTGAAAACTCGAGGAAATCGTCGTTGAAGTAAATCAGACAACGGTAACATGCACAGGTTGTGGCGTATCGCTCTGCAGGACTGACCACAGTACGATTTAAAGGGAGGAAAGATTCAAAGAAGGGGGAGCAGCTGCCTGCAGTAACTATGACGCTCTTAAGGTAGCCAAATGCCTCGTCACTCGTCGAAATTTATTTGAAAACGCGAGGAAATCGTCGTTGAAGTAAATCAGACAACGGTCACATGCACAGGTGGTGGCGTATCGCTCTGCAGGACTGACCACAGTACGATTTAAAGGGAGGAAAGATTCAAAGAAGGGGGAGCAGCTGGCTGCAGTTACTATGACTCTCTTAAGGTAGCCAAATGCCTCGTCACTCGGCGAGATTTATTTGAAAACTCGAGGAAATCGTCGTTGAAGTAAATCAGACAACGGTAACATGCACAGGTTGTGGCGTATCGCTCTGCAGGACTGACCACAGTACGATTTAAAGGGAGGAAAGATTCAAAGAAGGGGGAGCAGCTGCCTGCAGTAACTATGACGCTCTTAAGGTAGCCAAATGCCTCGTCACTCGGCGAAATTTATTTGAAAACGCGAGGAAATCGTCGTTGAAGTAAATCAGACAACGGTAACATGCACAGGTGGTGGCGTATCGCTCTGCAGGACTGACCACAGTACGATTTAAAGGGAGGAAAGATTCAAAGAAGGGGGAGCAGCTGCCTGCAGTAACTATGACGCTCTTAAGGTAGCCAAATGCCTCGTCACTCGGCGAAATTTATTTGAAAACGCGAGGAAATCGTCGTTGAAGTAAATCAGACAACGGTAACATGCACAGGTGGTGGCGTATCGCTCTGCAGGACTGACCACAGTACGATTTAAAGGGAGGAAAGATTCAAAGAAGGGGGAGCAGCTGCCTGCAGTAACTATGACTCTCTTAAGGTAGCCAAATGCCTCGTCACTCGGCAAAATTTATTTTAAAACTCGAGGAAATCGTTGTTGAAGTAACTCAGACAACGGTAACATGGACAGGTGGTGGCGTATTGCTTCTGCAGGACTGACCACAGTACGATTTAAAGGGAGGAAGGATTCAAAGAAGGGGGAGCAGCTGGCTGCAGTAACTATGACGCTTATAAGGTAGCCAAATGCCTCGTCATCCGGCGAGGTACATATGCTAACTCGAGAGACTCGTAGTGGGAGTAACAGTGACGACGTTAACGTGGACATACAGTGGCACATCGGTTCCATAGGACAGGCCATACCAAGAATGATAGAGAGAATGGGCTTAGAAAAGTGGGAGCAGCAGGCAGGAGTACTATGACTCTCTTAAGGTAGCCAAATGCCTCGTCACCATGTAAATTTATTTTTGAAAACTCGAGGATATTTTCGTAAAGGTAGCTCATACAACGTTAAGGTTTACATGTAGTGGCATATTGCTCCTGCAGGACTGACCACAGTAATAATTAAAGAGTGGAAAGAAAGAAGGTAGGTCGAGCAGCTGGCAACAGTAACTATGAGTCTCTTAAGGTAGCCAAATGCCTCGTCACTCGGCGAAATTTATTTGAAAACTCGAGGAAATCGTCGTTGAAGTAACTCAGACAACGGTAACATGGACAGGTGGTGGCGTATCGCTTCTGCAATACTGGCCACAGTACGATTTAAAGGGAGGAAAGATTCAAAGAAGGGGGAGCAGCTGCCTGCAGTAACTATGACGCTCTTAAGGTAGCCAAATGCCTCGTCACTCGGCGAAATTTATTTGAAAACGCGAGGAAATCGTCGTTGAAGTAAATCAGACAACGGTAACATGCACAGGTGGTGGCGTATCGCTTCTGCAGGACTGACCACAGTACGATTTAAAGTGAGGAAAGATTCAAAGAAGGGGGAGCAGCTGGCTGCAGTAACTATGACTCTCTTAAGGTAGCCAAATGCCTCGTCACTCGGCGAGATTTATTTGAAAACTCGAGGAAATCATCGTTGAAGTAAATCAGACAACGGTAACATGCACAGGTTGTGGCGTATCGCTCTGCAGGACTGACCACAGTACGATTTAAAGGGAGGAAGGATTCAATGAAGGGGGAGCAGCTGGCTGCAGTAACTATGGCGCTTATAAGGTAGCCAAATGCCTCGTCATCCGGCGAGGTACATTTGCTAACTCGAGAGACTCGTAGTGGGAGTAACAGAGACGACGTTAACATGGACATATAGTGGCACATCGGTTCTGTAGGACAGCCATAGCAAGAATGATAGAGAGAATGGGCTTAGAAAAGTGGGAGCAGCAGGCAGGGGTACTATGACTCCCTTAAGGTAGCCAAATGCCTCGTCACCATGTAAATTTTTTTTTGAAAACTCGAGGATATTTTCGTTAAGGTAGCTCAGACAACGTTAAGGTTTACATGTAGTGGCATATTGCTCCTGCAGGACTGACCACAGTAATAATTAAAGAGTGGAAAGAAAGAAAGTTGGTCGAGCAGCTGGCAGCAGCAACTATGACTCTCTTAAGGCAGCCAAATGCCTCGTCACTCGGCGAAATTTATTTGAAAACTCGAGGAAATCGTCGTTGAAGTAACTCAGACAACGGTAACATGGACAGGTGGTGGCGTATCGCTTCTGCAGGACTGACCACAGTACGATTTAAAGGGAGGAAAGATTCAAAGAAGGGGGAGCAGCTGCCTGCAGTAACTATGACGCTCTTAGGGTAGCCAAATGCCTCGTCACTCGGCGAAATTTATTTGAAAACGCGAGGAAATCGTCGTTGAAGTAAATCAGACAACGGTAACATGCACAGGTGGTGGCGTATCGCTCTGCAGGACTGACCACAGTACGATTTAAAGGGAGGAAAGATTCAAAGAAGGGGGAGCAGCTGCCTGCAGTAACTATGACGCTCTTAAGGTAGCCAAATGCCTCGTCACTCGGCGACATTTATTTGAAAACGCGAGGAAATCGTCGTTGAAGTAAATCAGACAACGGTAACATGCACAGGTGGTGGCGTATCGCTCTGCAGGACTGACCACAGTACGATTTAAAGGGAGGAAAGATTCAAAGAAGGGGGAGCAGCTGCCTGCAGTAACTATGACTCTCTTAAGGTAGCCAAATGCCTCGTCACTCGGCAAAATTTATTTTAAAACTCGAGGAAATCGTTGTTGAAGTAACTCAGACAACGGTAACATGGACAGGTGGTGGCGTATTGCTTCTGCAGGACTGACCACAGTACGATTTAAAGGGAGGAAGGATTCAAAGAAGGGGGAGCAGCTGGCTGCAGTAACTATGACGCTTATAAGGTAGCCAAATGCCTCGTCATCCGGCGAGGTACATATGCTAACTCGAGAGACTCGTAGTGGGAGTAACAGTGACGACGTTAACGTGGACATACAGTGGCACATCGGTTCCATAGGACAGGCCATACCAAGAATGATAGAGAGAATGGGCTTAGAAAAGTGGGAGCAGCAGGCAGGAGTACTATGACTCTCTTAAGGTAGCCAAATGCCTCGTCACCATGTAAATTTTTTTTTGAAAACTCGAGGATATTTTCGTAAAGGTAGCTCATACAACGTTAAGGTTTACATGTAGTGGCATATTGCTCCTGCAGGACTGACCACAGTAATAATTAAAGAGTGGAAAGAAAGAAGGTAGGTCGAGCAGCTGGCAACAGTAACTATGAGTCTCTTAAGGTAGCCAAATGCCTCGTCACTCGGCGAAATTTATTTGAAAACTCGAGGAAATCGTCGTTGAAGTAACTCAGACAACGGTAACATGGACAGGTGGTGGCGTATCGCTTCTGCAATACTGGCCACAGTACGATTTAAAGGGAGGAAAGATTCAAAGAAGGGGGAGCAGCTGCCTGCAGTAACTATGACGCTCTTAAGGTAGCCAAATGCCTCGTCACTCGGCGAAATTTATTTGAAAACGCGAGGAAATCGTCGTTGAAGTAAATCAGACAACGGTAACATGCACAGGTGGTGGCGTATCGCTTCTGCAGGACTGACCACAGTACGATTTAAAGTGAGGAAAGATTCAAAGAAGGGGGAGCAGCTGGCTGCAGTAACTATGACTCTCTTAAGGTAGCCAAATGCCTCGTCACTCGGCGAGATTTATTTGAAAACTCGAGGAAATCGTCGTTGAAGTAAATCAGACAACGGTAACATGCACAGGTTGTGGCGTATCGCTCTGCAGGACTGACCACAGTACGATTTAAAGGGAGGAAAGATTCAAAGAAGGGGGAGCAGCTGGCTGCAGTGACTATGACTCTCTTAAGGTAGCCAAATGCCTCGTCACTCGGCGAAATTTATTTGAAAACTCGAGGAAATCGTTGTTGTGGTAACTCAGACAACGGTAACATGGACAGGTGGTGGCGTATCGCTTCTGCAGGACTGACCACAGTACGATTTAAAGGGAGGAAAGATTCAAAGAAGGGGGAGCAGCTGCCTGCAGTAACTATGACTCTCTTAAGGTAGCCAAATGCCTCGTCACTCGGCGAAATTTATTTGAAAACGCGAGGAAATCGTCGTTGAAGTAAATCAGACAACGGTAACATGCACAGGTGGTGGCGTATCGCTCTGCAGGACTGACCACAGTACGATTTAAAGGGAGGAAAGATTCAAAGAAGGGGGAGCAGCTGGCTGCAGTAACTATGACTCTCTTAAGGTAGCCAAATGCCTCGTCACTCGGCGAAATTTATTTTAAAACTCGAGGAAATCGTTGTTAAAGTAACTCAGACAACGGTAACATGGACAGGTGGTGGCGTATTGCTTCTGCAGGACTGACCACAGTACGATTTAAAGGGAGGAAGGATTCAATGAAGGGGGAGCAGCTGGCTGCAGTAACTATGGCGCTTATAAGGTAGCCAAATGCCTCGTCATCCGGCGAGGTACATTTGCTAACTCGAGAGACTCGTAGTGGGAGTAACAGAGACGACGTTAACGTGGACATATAGTGGCACATCGGTTCTGTAGGACAGCCATAGCAAGAATGATAGAGAGAATGGGCTTAGAAAAGTGGGAGCAGCAGGCAGGGGTACTATGACTCCCTTAAGGTAGCCAAATGCCTCGTCACCATGTAAATTTTTTTTTGAAAACTCGAGGATATTTTCGTTAAGGTAGCTCAGACAACGTTAAGGTTTACATGTAGTGGCATATTGCTCCTGCAGGACTGACCACAGTAATAATTAAAGAGTGGAAAGAAAGAAAGTTGGTCGAGCAGCTGGCAGCAGCAACTATGACTCTCTTAAGGCAGCCAAATGCCTCGTCACTCGGCGAAATTTATTTGAAAACTCGAGGAAATCGTCGTTGAAGTAACTCAGACAACGGTAACATGGACAGGTGGTGGCGTATCGCTTCTGCAGGACTGACCACAGTACGATTTAAAGGGAGGAAAGATTCAAAGAAGGGGGAGCAGCTGCCTGCAGTAACTATGACGCTCTTAGGGTAGCCAAATGCCTCGTCACTCGGCGAAATTTATTTGAAAACGCGAGGAAATCGTCGTTGAAGTAAATCAGACAACGGTAACATGCACAGGTGGTGGCGTATCGCTCTGCAGGACTGACCACAGTACGATTTAAAGGGAGGAAAGATTCAAAGAAGGGGGAGCAGCTGCCTGCAGTAACTATGACGCTCTTAAGGTAGCCAAATGCCTCGTCACTCGGCGAAATTTATTTGAAAACGCGAGGAAATCGTCGTTGAAGTAAATCAGACAACGGTAACATGCACAGGTGGTGGCGTATCGCTCTGCAGGACTGACCACAGTACGATTTAAAGGGAGGAAAGATTCAAAGAAGGGGGAGCAGCTGCCTGCAGTAACTATGACTCTCTTAAGGTAGCCAAATGCCTCGTCACTCGGCAAAATTTATTTTAAAACTCGAGGAAATCGTTGTTGAAGTAACTCAGACAACGGTAACATGGACAGGTGGTGGCGTATTGCTTCTGCAGGACTGACCACAGTACGATTTAAAGGGAGGAAGGATTCAAAGAAGGGGGAGCAGCTGGCTGCAGTAACTATGACGCTTATAAGGTAGCCAAATGCCTCGTCATCCGGCGAGGTACATATGCTAACTCGAGAGACTCGTAGTGGGAGTAACAGTGACGACGTTAACGTGGACATACAGTGGCTCATCGGTTCCATAGGACAGGCCATACCAAGAATGATAGAGAGAATGGGCTTAGAAAAGTGGGAGCAGCAGGCAGGAGTACTATGACTCTCTTAAGGTAGCCAAATGCCTCGTCACCATGTAAATTTTTTTTTGAAAACTCGAGGATATTTTCGTAAAGGTAGCTCATACAACGTTAAGGTTTACATGTAGTGGCATATTGCTCCTGCAGGACTGACCACAGTAATAATTAAAGAGTGGAAAGAAAGAAGGTAGGTCGAGCAGCTGGCAACAGTAACTATGAGTCTCTTAAGGTAGCCAAATGCCTCGTCACTCGGCGAAATTTATTTGAAAACTCGAGGAAATCGTCGTTGAAGTAACTCAGACAACGGTAACATGGACAGGTGGTGGCGTATCGCTTCTGCAATACTGGCCACAGTACGATTTAAAGGGAGGAAAGATTCAAAGAAGGGGGAGCAGCTGCCTGCAGTAACTATGACGCTCTTAAGGTAGCCAAATGCCTCGTCACTCGGCGAAATTTATTTGAAAACGCGAGGAAATCGTCGTTGAAGTAAATCAGACAACGGTAACATGCACAGGTGGTGGCGTATCGCTTCTGCAGGACTGACCCCAGTACGATTTAAAGTGAGGAAAGATTCAAAGAAGGGGGAGCAGCTGGCTGCAGTAACTATGACTCTCTTAAGGTAGCCAAATGCCTCGTCACTCGGCGAGATTTATTTGAAAACTCGAGGAAATCGTCGTTGAAGTAAATCAGACAACGGTAACATGCACAGGTTGTGGCGTATCGCTCTGCAGGACTGACCACAGTACGATTTAAAGGGAGGAAAGATTCAAAGAAGGGGGAGCAGCTGGCTGCAGTGACTATGACTCTCTTAAGGTAGCCAAATGCCTCGTCACTCGGCGAAATTTATTTGAAAACTCGAGGAAATCGTTGTTGTGGTAACTCAGACAACGGTAACATGGACAGGTGGTGGCGTATCGCTTCTGCAGGACTGACCACAGTACGATTTAAAGGGAGGAAAGATTCAAAGAAGGGGGAGCAGCTGCCTGCAGTAACTATGACTCTCTTAAGGTAGCCAAATGCCTCGTCACTCGGCGAAATTTATTTGAAAACGCGAGGAAATCGTCGTTGAAGTAAATCAGACAACGGTAACATGCACAGGTGGTGGCGTATCGCTCTGCAGGACTGACCACAGTACGATTTAAAGGGAGGAAAGATTCAAAGAAGGGGGAGCAGCTGGCTGCAGTAACTATGACTCTCTTAAGGTAGCCAAATGCCTCGTCACTCGGCGAAATTTATTTTAAAACTCGAGGAAATCGTTGTTAAAGTAACTCAGACAACGGTAACATGGACAGGTGGTGGCGTATTGCTTCTGCAGGACTGACCACAGTACGATTTAAAGGGAGGAAGGATTCAATGAAGGGGGAGCAGCTGGCTGCAGTAACTATGGCGCTTATAAGGTAGCCAAATGCCTCGTCATCCGGCGAGGTACATTTGCTAACTCGAGAGACTCGTAGTGGGAGTAACAGAGACGACGTTAACGTGGACATATAGTGGCACATCGGTTCTGTAGGACAGCCATAGCAAGAATGATAGAGAGAATGGGCTTAGAAAAGTGGGAGCAGCAGGCAGGGGTACTATGACTCCCTTAAGGTAGCCAAATGCCTCGTCACCATGTAAATTTTTTTTTGAAAACTCGAGGATATTTTCGTAAAGGTAGCTCATACAACGTTAAGGTTTACATGTAGTGGCATATTGCTCCTGCAGGACTGACCACAGTAATAATTAAAGAGTGGAAAGAAAGAAGGTAGGTCGAGCAGCTGGCAACAGTAACTATGAGTCTCTTAAGGTAGCCAAATGCCTCGTCACTCGGCGAAATTTATTTTAAAACTCGAGGAAATCGTTGTTAAAGTAACTCAGACAACGGTAACATGGACAGGTGGTGGCGTATTGCTTCTGCAGGACTGACCACAGTACGATTTAAAGGGAGGAAGGATTCAATGAAGGGGGAGCAGCTGGCTGCAGTAACTATGGCGCTTATAAGGTAGCCAAATGCCTCGTCATCCGGCGAGGTACATTTGCTAACTCGAGAGACTCGTAGTGGGAGTAACAGAGACGACGTTAACGTGGACATATAGTGGCACATCGGTTCTGTAGGACAGCCATAGCAAGAATGATAGAGAGAATGGGCTTAGAAAAGTGGGAGCAGCAGGCAGGGGTACTATGACTCCCTTAAGGTAGCCAAATGCCTCGTCACCATGTAAATTTTTTTTTGAAAACTCGAGGATATTTTCGTAAAGGTAGCTCATACAACGTTAAGGTTTACATGTAGTGGCATATTGCTCCTGCAGGACTGACCACAGTAATAATTAAAGAGTGGAAAGAAAGAAGGTAGGTCGAGCAGCTGGCAACAGTAACTATGAGTCTCTTAAGGTAGCCAAATGCCTCGTCACTCGGCGAAATTTATTTTAAAACTCGAGGAAATCGTTGTTAAAGTAACTCAGACAACGGTAACATGGACAGGTGGTGGCGTATTGCTTCTGCAGGACTGACCACAGTACGATTTAAAGGGAGGAAGGATTCAATGAAGGGGGAGCAGCTGGCTGCAGTAACTATGGCGCTTATAAGGTAGCCAAATGCCTCGTCATCCGGCGAGGTACATTTGCTAACTCGAGAGACTCGTAGTGGGAGTAACAGAGACGACGTTAACGTGGACATATAGTGGCACATCGGTTCTGTAGGACAGCCATAGCAAGAATGATAGAGAGAATGGGCTTAGAAAAGTGGGAGCAGCAGGCAGGGGTACTATGACTCCCTTAAGGTAGCCAAATGCCTCGTCACCATGTAAATTTTTTTTTGAAAACTCGAGGATATTTTCGTTAAGGTAGCTCAGACAACGTTAAGGTTTACATGTAGTGGCATATTGCTCCTGCAGGACTGACCACAGTAATAATTAAAGAGTGGAAAGAAAGAAAGTTGGTCGAGCAGCTGGCAGCAGCAACTATGACTCTCTTAAGGCAGCCAAATGCCTCGTCACTCGGCGAAATTTATTTGAAAACTCGAGGAAATCGTCGTTGAAGTAACTCAGACAACGGTAACATGGACAGGTGGTGGCGTATCGCTTCTGCAGGACTGACCACAGTACGATTTAAAGGGAGGAAAGATTCAAAGAAGGGGGAGCAGCTGCCTGCAGTAACTATGACGCTCTTAGGGTAGCCAAATGCCTCGTCACTCGGCGAAATTTATTTGAAAACGCGAGGAAATCGTCGTTGAAGTAAATCAGACAACGGTAACATGCACAGGTGGTGGCGTATCGCTCTGCAGGACTGACCACAGTACGATTTAAAGGGAGGAAAGATTCAAAGAAGGGGGAGCAGCTGCCTGCAGTAACTATGACGCTCTTAAGGTAGCCAAATGCCTCGTCACTCGGCGAAATTTATTTGAAAACGCGAGGAAATCGTCGTTGAAGTAAATCAGACAACGGTAACATGCACAGGTGGTGGCGTATCGCTCTGCAGGACTGACCACAGTACGATTTAAAGGGAGGAAAGATTCAAAGAAGGGGGAGCAGCTGCCTGCAGTAACTATGACTCTCTTAAGGTAGCCAAATGCCTCGTCACTCGGCAAAATTTATTTTAAAACTCGAGGAAATCGTTGTTGAAGTAACTCAGACAACGGTAACATGGACAGGTGGTGGCGTATTGCTTCTGCAGGACTAACCACAGTACGATTTAAAGGGAGGAAGGATTCAAAGAAGGGGGAGTAGCTGGCTGCAGTAACTATGACGCTTATAAGGTGGCCAAATGCCTCGTCATCCGGCGAGGTACATATGCTAACTCGAGAGACTCGTAGTGGGAGTAACAGTGACGACGTTAACGTGGACATACAGTGGCACATCGGTTCCATAGGACAGGCCATACCAAGAATGATAGAGAGAATGGGCTTAGAAAAGTGGGAGCAGCAGGCAGGAGTACTATGACTCTCTTAAGGTAGCCAAATGCCTCGTCACCATGTAAATTTTTTTTTGAAAACTCGAGGATATTTTCGTAAAGGTAGCTCATACAACGTTAAGGTTTACATGTAGTGGCATATTGCTCCTGCAGGACTGACCACAGTAATAATTAAAGAGTGGAAAGAAAGAAGGTAGGTCGAGCAGCTGGCAACAGTAACTATAAGTCTCTTAAGGTAGCCAAATGCCTCGTCACTCGGCGAAATTTATTTGAAAACTCGAGGAAATCGTCGTTGAAGTAACTCAGACAACGGTAACATGGACAGGTGGTGGCGTATCGCTTCTGCAATACTGGCCACAGTACGATTTAAAGGGAGGAAAGATTCAAAGAAGGGGGAGCAGCTGCCTGCAGTAACTATGACGCTCTTAAGGTAGCCAAATGCCTCGTCACTCGGCGAAATTTATTTGAAAACGCGAGGATATCGTCGTTGAAGTAAATCAGACAACGGTAACATGCACAGGTGGTGGCGTATCGCTTCTGCAGGACTGACCCCAGTACGATTTAAAGTGAGGAAAGATTCAAAGAAGGGGGAGCAGCTGGCTGCAGTAACTATGACTCTCTTAAGGTAGCCAAATGCCTCGTCACTCGGCGAGATTTATTTGAAAACTCGAGGAAATCGTCGTTGAAGTAAATCAGACAACGGTAACATGCACAGGTTGTGGCGTATCGCTCTGCAGGACTGACCACAGTACGATTTAAAGGGAGGAAAGATTCAAAGAAGGGGGAGCAGCTGGCTGCAGTGACTATGACTCTCTTAAGGTAGCCAAATGCCTCGTCACTCGGCGAAATTTATTTGAAAACTCGAGGAAATCGTTGTTGTGGTAACTCAGACAACGGTAACATGGACAGGTGGTGGCGTATCGCTTCTGCAGGACTGACCACAGTACGATTTAAAGGGAGGAAAGATTCAAAGAAGGGGGAGCAGCTGCCTGCAGTAACTATGACTCTCTTAAGGTAGCCAAATGCCTCGTCACTCGGCGAAATTTATTTGAAAACGCGAGGAAATCGTCGTTGAAGTAAATCAGACAACGGTAACATGCACAGGTGGTGGCGTATCGCTCTGCAGGACTGACCACAGTACGATTTAAAGGGAGGAAAGATTCAAAGAAGGGGGAGCAGCTGGCTGCAGTAACTATGACGCTCTTAAGGTAGCCAAATGCCTCGTCACTCGGCGAAATTTATTTTAAAACTCGAGGAAATCGTTGTTAAAGTAACTCAGACAACGGTAACATGGACAGGTGGTGGCGTATTGCTTCTGCAGGACTGACCACAGTACGATTTAAAGGGAGGAAGGATTCAATGAAGGGGGAGCAGCTGGCTGCAGTAACTATGGCGCTTATAAGGTAGCCAAATGCCTCGTCATCCGGCGAGGTACATTTGCTAACTCGAGAGACTCGTAGTGGGAGTAACAGAGACGACGTTAACGTGGACATATAGTGGCACATCGGTTCTGTAGGACAGCCATAGCAAGAATGATAGAGAGAATGGGCTTAGAAAAGTGGGAGCAGCAGGCAGGGGTACTATGACTCCCTTAAGGTAGCCAAATGCCTCGTCACCATGTAAATTTTTTTTTGAAAAATCGAGGATATTTTCGTAAAGGTAGCTCATACAACGTTAAGGTTTACATGTAGTGGCATATTGCTCCTGCAGGACTGACCACAGTAATAATTAAAGAGTGGAAAGAAAGAAGGTAGGTCGAGCAGCTGGCAACAGTAACTATGAGTCTCTTAAGGTAGCCAAATGCCTCGTCACTCGGCGAAATTTATTTTAAAACTCGAGGAAATCGTTGTTAAAGTAACTCAGACAACGGTAACATGGACAGGTGGTGGCGTATTGCTTCTGCAGGACTGACCACAGTACGATTTAAAGGGAGGAAGGATTCAATGAAGGGGGAGCAGCTGGCTGCAGTAACTATGGCGCTTATAAGGTAGCCAAATGCCTCGTCATCCGGCGAGGTACATTTGCTAACTCGAGAGACTCGTAGTGGGAGTAACAGAGACGACGTTAACGTGGACATATAGTGGCACATCGGTTCTGTAGGACAGCCATAGCAAGAATGATAGAGAGAATGGGCTTAGAAAAGTGGGAGCAGCAGGCAGGGGTACTATGACTCCCTTAAGGTAGCCAAATGCCTCGTCACCATGTAAATTTTTTTTTGAAAACTCGAGGATATTTTCGTTAAGGTAGCTCAGACAACGTTAAGGTTTACATGTAGTGGCATATTGCTCCTGCAGGACTGACCACAGTAATAATTAAAGAGTGGAAAGAAAGAAAGTTGGTCGAGCAGCTGGCAGCAGCAACTATGACTCTCTTAAGGCAGCCAAATGCCTCGTCACTCGGCGAAATTTATTTGAAAACTCGAGGAAATCGTCGTTGAAGTAACTCAGACAACGGTAACATGGACAGGTGGTGGCGTATCGCTTCTGCAGGACTGACCACAGTACGATTTAAAGGGAGGAAAGATTCAAAGAAGGGGGAGCAGCTGCCTGCAGTAACTATGACGCTCTTAGGGTAGCCAAATGCCTCGTCACTCGGCGAAATTTATTTGAAAACGCGAGGAAATCGTCGTTGAAGTAAATCAGACAACGGTAACATGCACAGGTGGTGGCGTATCGCTCTGCAGGACTGACCACAGTACGATTTAAAGGGAGGAAAGATTCAAAGAAGGGGGAGCAGCTGCCTGCAGTAACTATGACGCTCTTAAGGTAGCCAAATGCCTCGTCACTCGGCGAAATTTATTTGAAAACGCGAGGAAATCGTCGTTGAAGTAAATCAGACAACGGTAACATGCACAGGTGGTGGCGTATCGCTCTGCAGGACTGACCACAGTACGATTTAAAGGGAGGAAAGATTCAAAGAAGGGGGAGCAGCTGCCTGCAGTAACTATGACTCTCTTAAGGTAGCCAAATGCCTCGTCACTCGGCAAAATTTATTTTAAAACTCGAGGAAATCGTTGTTGAAGTAACTCAGACAACGGTAACATGGACAGGTGGTGGCGTATTGCTTCTGCAGGACTGACCACAGTACGATTTAAAGGGAGGAAGGATTCAAAGAAGGGGGAGTAGCTGGCTGCAGTAACTATGACGCTTATAAGGTGGCCAAATGCCTCGTCATCCGGCGAGGTACATATGCTAACTCGAGAGACTCGTAGTGGGAGTAACAGTGACGACGTTAACGTGGACATACAGTGGCACATCGGTTCCATAGGACAGGCCATACCAAGAATGATAGAGAGAATGGGCTTAGAAAAGTGGGAGCAGCAGGCAGGAGTACTATGACTCTCTTAAGGTAGCCAAATGCCTCGTCACCATGTAAATTTTTTTTTGAAAACTCGAGGATATTTTCGTAAAGGTAGCTCATACAACGTTAAGGTTTACATGTAGTGGCATATTGCTCCTGCGGGACTGACCACAGTAATAATTAAAGAGTGGAAAGAAAGAAGGTAGGTCGAGCAGCTGGCAACAGTAACTATAAGTCTCTTAAGGTAGCCAAATGCCTCGTCACTCGGCGAAATTTATTTGAAAACTCGAGGAAATCGTCGTTGAAGTAACTCAGACAACGGTAACATGGACAGGTGGTGGCGTATCGCTTCTGCAATACTGGCCACAGTACGATTTAAAGGGAGGAAAGATTCAAAGAAGGGGGAGCAGCTGCCTGCAGTAACTATGACGCTCTTAAGGTAGCCAAATGCCTCGTCACTCGGCGAAATTTATTTGAAAACGCGAGGAAATCGTCGTTGAAGTAAATCAGACAACGGTAACATGCACAGGTGGTGGCGTATCGCTTCTGCAGGACTGACCCCAGTACGATTTAAAGTGAGGAAAGATTCAAAGAAGGGGGAGCAGCTGGCTGCAGTAACTATGACTCTCTTAAGGCAGCCAAATGCCTCGTCACTCGGCGAGATTTATTTGAAAACTCGAGGAAATCGTCGTTGAAGTAAATCAGACAACGGTAACATGCACAGGTTGTGGCGTATCGCTCTGCAGGACTGACCACAGTACGATTTAAAGGGAGGAAAGATTCAAAGAAGGGGGAGCAGCTGGCTGCAGTGACTATGACTCTCTTAAGGTAGCCAAATGCCTCGTCACTCGGCGAAATTTATTTGAAAACTCGAGGAAATCGTTGTTGTGGTAACTCAGACAACGGTAACATGGACAGGTGGTGGCGTATCGCTTCTGCAGGACTGACCACAGTACGATTTAAAGGGAGGAAAGATTCAAAGAAGGGGGAGCAGCTGCCTGCAGTAACTATGACTCTCTTAAGGTAGCCAAATGCCTCGTCACTCGGCGAAATTTATTTGAAAACGCGAGGAAATCGTCGTTGAAGTAAATCAGACAACGGTGACATGCACAGGTGGTGGCGTATCGCTCTGCAGGACTGACCACAGTACGATTTAAAGGGAGGAAAGATTCAAAGAAGGGGGAGCAGCTGGCTGCAGTAACTATGACTCTCTTAAGGTAGCCAAATGCCTCGTCACTCGGCGAAATTTATTTTAAAACTCGAGGAAATCGTTGTTAAAGTAACTCAGACAACGGTAACATGGACAGGTGGTGGCGTATTGCTTCTGCAGGACTGACCACAGTACGATTTAAAGGGTGGAAGGATTCAATGAAGGGGGAGCAGCTGGCTGCAGTAACTATGGCGCTTATAAGGTAGCCAAATGCCTCGTCATCCGGCGAGGTACATTTGCTAACTCGAGAGACTCGTAGTGGGAGTAACAGAGACGACGTTAACGTGGACATATAGTGGCACATCGGTTCTGTAGGACAGCCATAGCAAGAATGATAGAGAGAATGGGCTTAGAAAAGTGGGAGCAGCAGGCAGGGGTACTATGACTCCCTTAAGGTAGCCAAATGCCTCGTCACCATGTAAATTTTTTTTTGAAAACTCGAGGATATTTTCGTAAAGGTAGCTCATACAACGTTAAGGTTTACATGTAGTGGCATATTGCTCCTGCAGGACTGACCACAGTAATAATTAAAGAGTGGAAAGAAAGAAGGTAGGTCGAGCAGCTGGCAACAGTAACTATGAGTCTCTTAAGGTAGCCAAATGCCTCGTCACTCGGCGAAATTTATTTGAAAACTCGAGGAAATCGTCGTTGAAGTAACTCAGACAACGGTAACATGGACAGGTGGTGGCGTATCGCTTCTGCAATACTGGCCACAGTACGATTTAAAGGGAGGAAAGATTCAAAGAAGGGGGAGCAGCTGCCTGCAGTAACTATGACGCTCTTAAGGTAGCCAAATGCCTCGTCACTCGGCGAAATTTATTTGAAAACGCGAGGAAATCGTCGTTGAAGTAAATCAGACAACGGTAACATGCACAGGTGGTGGCGTATCGCTTCTGCAGGACTGACCACAGTACGATTTAAAGTGAGGAAAGATTCAAAGAAGGGGGAGCAGCTGGCTGCAGTAACTATGACTCTCTTAAGGTAGCCAAATGCCTCGTCACTCGGCGAGATTTATTTGAAAACTCGAGGAAATCGTCGTTGAAGTAAATCAGACAACGGTAACATGCACAGGTTGTGGCGTATCGCTCTGCAGGACTGACCACAGTACGATTTAAAGGGAGGAAAGATTCAAAGAAGGGGGAGCAGCTGGCTGCAGTGACTATGACTCTCTTAAGGTAGCCAAATGCCTCGTCACTCGGCGAAATTTATTTTAAAACTCGAGGAAATCGTTGTTAAAGTAACTCAGACAACGGTAACATGGACAGGTGGTGGCGTATTGCTTCTGCAGGACTGACCACAGTACGATTTAAAGGGTGGAAGGATTCAATGAAGGGGGAGCAGCTGGCTGCAGTAACTATGGCGCTTATAAGGTAGCCAAATGCCTCGTCATCCGGCGAGGTACATTTGCTAACTCGAGAGACTCGTAGTGGGAGTAACAGAGACGACGTTAACGTGGACATATAGTGGCACATCGGTTCTGTAGGACAGCCATAGCAAGAATGATAGAGAGAATGGGCTTAGAAAAGTGGGAGCAGCAGGCAGGGGTACTATGACTCCCTTAAGGTAGCCAAATGCCTCGTCACCATGTAAATTTTTTTTTGAAAACTCGAGGATATTTTCGTAAAGGTAGCTCATACAACGTTAAGGTTTACATGTAGTGGCATATTGCTCCTGCAGGACTGACCACAGTAATAATTAAAGAGTGGAAAGAAAGAAGGTAGGTCGAGCAGCTGGCAACAGTAACTATGAGTCTCTTAAGGTAGCCAAATGCCTCGTCACTCGGCGAAATTTATTTGAAAACTCGAGGAAATCGTCGTTGAAGTAACTCAGACAACGGTAACATGGACAGGTGGTGGCGTATCGCTTCTGCAATACTGGCCACAGTACGATTTAAAGGGAGGAAAGATTCAAAGAAGGGGGAGCAGCTGCCTGCAGTAACTATGACGCTCTTAAGGTAGCCAAATGCCTCGTCACTCGGCGAAATTTATTTGAAAACGCGAGGAAATCGTCGTTGAAGTAAATCAGACAACGGTAACATGCACAGGTGGTGGCGTATCGCTTCTGCAGGACTGACCACAGTACGATTTAAAGTGAGGAAAGATTCAAAGAAGGGGGAGCAGCTGGCTGCAGTAACTATGACTCTCTTAAGGTAGCCAAATGCCTCGTCACTCGGCGAGATTTATTTGAAAACTCGAGGAAATCGTCGTTGAAGTAAATCAGACAACGGTAACATGCACAGGTTGTGGCGTATCGCTCTGCAGGACTGACCACAGTACGATTTAAAGGGAGGAAAGATTCAAAGAAGGGGGAGCAGCTGGCTGCAGTGACTATGACTCTCTTAAGGTAGCCAAATGCCTCGTCACTCGGCGAAATTTATTTGAAAACTCGAGGAAATCGTTGTTGTGGTAACTCAGACAACGGTAACATGGACAGGTGGTGGCGTATCGCTTCTGCAGGACTGACCACAGTACGATTTAAAGGGAGGAAAGATTCAAAGAAGGGGGAGCAGCTGCCTGCAGTAACTATGACTCTCTTAAGGTAGCCAAATGCCTCGTCACTCGGCGAAATTTATTTGAAAACGCGAGGAAATCGTCGTTGAAGTAAATCAGACAACGGTAACATGCACAGGTGGTGGCGTATCGCTCTGCAGGACTGACCACAGTACGATTTAAAGGGAGGAAAGATTCAAAGAAGGGGGAGCAGCTGGCTGCAGTAACTATGACTCTCTTAAGGTAGCCAAATGCCTCGTCACTCGGCGAAATTTATTTTAAAACTCGAGGAAATCGTTGTTAAAGTAACTCAGACAACGGTAACATGGACAGGTGGTGGCGTATTGCTTCTGCAGGACTGACCACAGTACGATTTAAAGGGAGGAAGGATTCAATGAAGGGGGAGCAGCTGGCTGCAGTAACTATGGCGCTTATAAGGTAGCCAAATGCCTCGTCATCCGGCGAGGTACATTTGCTAACTCGAGAGACTCGTAGTGGGAGTAACAGAGACGACGTTAACGTGGACATATAGTGGCACATCGGTTCTGTAGGACAGCCATAGCAAGAATGATAGAGAGAATGGGCTTAGAAAAGTGGGAGCAGCAGGCAGGGGTACTATGACTCCCTTAAGGTAGCCAAATGCCTCGTCACCATGTAAATTTTTTTTTGAAAACTCGAGGATATTTTCGTTAAGGTAGCTCATACAACGTTAAGGTTTACATGTAGTGGCATATTGCTCCTGCAGGACTGACCACAGTAATAATTAAAGAGTGGAAAGAAAGAAAGTTGGTCGAGCAGCTGGCAGAAGCAACTATGACTCTCTTAAGGCAGCCAAATGCCTCGTCACTCGGCGAAATTTATTTGAAAACTCGAGGAAATCGTCGTTGAAGTAACTCAGACAACGGTAACATGGACAGGTGGTGGCGTATCGCTTCTGCAGGACTGACCACAGTACGATTTAAAGGGAGGAAAGATTCAAAGAAGGGGGAGCAGCTGCCTGCAGTAACTATGACGCTCTTAAGGTAGCCAAATGCCTCGTCACTCGGCGAAATTTATTTGAAAACGCGAGGAAATCGTCGTTGAAGTAAATCAGACAACGGTAACATGCACAGGTGGTGGCGTATCGCTCTGCAGGACTGACCACAGTACGATTTAAAGGGAGGAAAGATTCAAAGAAGGGGGAGCAGCTGGCTGCAGTAACTATGACTCTCTTAAGGTAGCCAAATGCCTCGTCACTCGGCGAGATTTATTTGAAAACTCGAGGAAATCGTCGTTGAAGTAAATCAGACAACGGTAACATGCACAGGTTGTGGCGTATCGCTCTGCAGGACTGACCACAGTACGATTTAAAGGGAGGAAAGATTCAAAGAAGGGGGAGCAGCTGCCTGCAGTAACTATGACGCTCTTAAGGTAGCCAAATGCCTCGTCACTCGTCGAAATCTATTTGAAAACGCGAGGAAATCGTCGTTGAAGTAAATCAGACAACGGTAACATGCACAGGTGGTGGCGTATCGCTCTGCAGGACTGACCACAGTACGATTTAAAGGGAGGAAAGATTCAAAGAAGGGGGAGCAGCTGGCTGCAGTAACTATGACTCTCTTAAGGTAGCCAAATGCCTCGTCACTCGGCGAGATTTATTTGAAAACTCGAGGAAATGGTCGTTGAAGTAAATCAGACAACGGTAACATGCACAGGTTGTGGCGTATCGCTCTGCAGGACTGACCACAGTACGATTTAAAGGGAGGAAAGATTCAAAGAAGGGGGAGCAGCTGCCTGCAGTAACTATGACGCTCTTAAGGTAGCCAAATGCCTCGTCACTCGGCGAAATTTATTTGAAAACGCGAGGAAATCGTCGTTGAAGTAAATCAGACAACGGTAACATGCACAGGTGGTGGCGTATCGCTCTGCAGGACTGACCACAGTACGATTTAAAGGGAGGAAAGATTCAAAGAAGGGGGCGCAGCTGCCTGCAGTAACTATGACGCTCTTAAGGTAGCCAAATGCCTCGTCACTCGGCGAAATTTATTTGAAAACGCGAGGAAATCGTCGTTGAAGTAAATCAGACAACGGTAACATGCACAGGTGGTGGCGTATCGCTCTGCAGGACTGACCACAGTACGATTTAAAGGGAGGAAAGATTCAAAGAAGGGGGAGCAGCTGGCTGCAGTAACTATGACTCTCTTAAGGTAGCCAAATGCCTCGTCACTCGGCAAAATTTATTTTAAAACTCGAGGAAATCGTTGTTGAAGTAACTCAGACAACGGTAACATGGACAGGTGGTGGCGTATTGCTTCTGCAGGACTGACCACAGTAATAATTAAAGAGTGGAAAGAAAGAAGGTAGGTCGAGCAGCTGGCAACAGTAACTATGACTCTCTTAAGGTAGCCAAATGCCTCGTCACTCGGCGAAATTTATTTGAAAACTCGAGGAAATCGTCGTTGAAGTAAATCAGACAACGGTAACATGCACAGGTGGTGGCGTATCGCTCTGCAGGACTGACCACAGTACGATTTAAAGGGAGGAAAGATTCAAAGAAGGGGGAGCAGCTGCCTGCAGTAACTATGACGCTCTTAAGGTAGCCAAATGCCTCGTCACTCGGCGAAATTTATTTGAAAACGCGAGGAAATCGTCGTTGAAGTAAATCAGACAACGGTAACATGCACAGGTGGTGGCGTATCGCTCTGCAGGACTGACCACAGTACGATTTAAAGGGAGGAAAGATTCAAAGAAGGGGGAGCAGCTGCCTGCAGTAACTATGACGCTCTTAAGGTAGCCAAATGCCTCGTCACTCGGCGAAATTTATTTGAAAACGCGAGGAAATCGTCGTTGAAGTAAATCAGACAACGGTAACATGCACAGGTGGTGGCGTATCGCTCTGCAGGACTGACCACAGTACGATTTAAAGGGAGGAAAGATTCAAAGAAGGGGGAGCAGCTGGCTGCAGTAACCATGACTCTCTTAAGGTAGCCAAATGCCTCGTCACTCGGCAAAATTTATTTTAAAACTCGAGGAAATCGTTGTTGAAGTAACTCAGACAACGGTAACATGGACAGGTGGTGGCGTATTGCTTCTGCAGGACTGACCACAGTACGATTTAAAGGGAGGAAGGATTCAAAGAAGGGGGAGCAGCTGGCTGCAGTAACTATGACGCTTATAAGGTAGCCAAATGCCTCGTCATCCGGCGAGGTACATATGCTAACTCGAGAGACTCGTAGTGGGAGTAACAGTGACGACGTTAACGTGGACATACAGTGGCACATCGGTTCCATAGGACAGGCCATACCAAGAATGATAGAGAGAATGGGCTTAGAAAAGTGGGAGCAGCAGGCAGGAGTACTATGACTCTCTTAAGGTAGCCAAATGAATCGTCACCATGTGAAATTTTTTGTTGAAAACTCGAGGATATCTTCGATAAGGTAGCTCATACAACGTTAAGGTTTACATGTAGTGGCATATTGCTCCTGCAGGACTGACCACAGTAATAATTAAAGAGTGGAAAGAAAGAAGGTAGGTCGAGCAGCTGGCAACAGTAACTATGACTCTCTTAAGGTAGCCAAATGCCTCGTCACTCGGCGAAATTTATTTGAAAACTCGAGGAAATCGTCGTTGAAGTAACTCAGACAACGGTAACATGGACAGGTGGTGGCGTATCGCTTCTGCAGGACTGGCCACAGCACGATTTAAAGGGAGGAAAGATTCAAAGAAGGGGGAGCAGCTGCCTGCAGTAACTATGACGCTCTTAAGGTAGCCAAATGCCTCGTCACTCGGCGAAATTTATTTGAAAACGCGAGGAAATCGTCGTTGAAGTAAATCAGACAACGGTAACATGCACAGGTGGTGGCGTATCGCTCTGCAGGACTGACCACAGTACGATTTAAAGGGAGGAAAGATTCAAAGAAGGGGGAGCAGCTGGCTGCAGTAACTATGACTCTCTTAAGGTAGCCAAATGCCTCGTCACTCGGCGAAATTTATTTTAAAACTCGAGGAAATCGTTGTTAAAGTAACTCAGACAACGGTAACATGGACAGGTGGTGGCGTATTGCTTCTGCAGGACTGACCACAGTACGATTTAAAGGGAGGAAGGATTCAATGAAGGGGGAGCAGCTGGCTGCAGTAACTATGACGCTTATAAGGTAGCCAAATGCCTCGTCATCCGGCGAGGTACATTTGCTAACTCGAGAGACTCGTAGTGGGAGTAACAGAGACGACGTTAACGTGGACATATAGTGGCACATCGGTTCTGTAGGACAGCCATAGCAAGAATGATAGAGAGAATGGGCTTAGAAAAGTGGGAGCAGCAGGCAGGGGTACTATGACTCCCTTAAGGTAGCCAAATGCCTCGTCACCATGTAAATTTTTTTTTGAAAACTCGAGGATATTTTCGTTAAGGTAGCTCAGACAACGTTAAGGTTTACATGTAGTGGCATATTGCTCCTGCAGGACTGACCACAGTAATAATTAAAGAGTGGAAAGAAAGAAAGTTGGTCGAGCAGCTGGCAGCAGCAACTATGACTCTCTTAAGGTAGCCAAATGCCTCGTCACTCGGCGAAATTTATTTGAAAACTCGAGGAAATCGTAGTTGAAGTAACTCAGACAACGGTAACATGGACAGGTGGTGGCGTATCGCTTCTGCAGGACTGGCCACAGTACGATTTAAAGGGAGGAAAGATTCAAAGAAGGGGGAGCAGCTGCCTGCAGTAACTATGACGCTCTTAAGGTAGCCAAATGCCTCGTCACTCGGCGAAATTTATTTGAAAACGCGAGGAAATCGTCGTTGAAGTAAATCAGACAACGGTAACATGCACAGGTGGTGGCGTATCGCTCTGCAGGACTGACCACAGTACGATTTAAAGGGAGGAAAGATTCAAAGAAGGGGGAGCAGCTGGCTGCAGTAACTATGACTCTCTTAAGGTAGCCAAATGCCTCGTCACTCGGCGAAATTTATTTTAAAACTCGAGGAAATCGTTGTTAAAGTAACTCAGACAACGGTAACATGGACAGGTGGTGGCGTATTGCTTCTGCAGGACTGACCACAGTACGATTTAAAGGGAGGAAGGATGCAATGAAGGGGGAGCAGCTGGCTGCAGTAACTATGACGCTTATAAGGTAGCCAAATGCCTCGTCATCCGGCGAGGTACATTTGCTAACTCGAGAGACTCGTAGTGGGAGTAACAGAGACGACGTTAACGTGGACATATAGTGGCACATCGGTTCTGTAGGACAGCCATAGCAAGAATGATAGAGAGAATGGGCTTAGAAAAGTGGGAGCAGCAGGCAGGGGTACTATGACTCCCTTAAGGTAGCCAAATGCCTCGTCACCATGTAAATTTTTTTTTGAAAACTCGAGGATATTTTCGTTAAGGTAGCTCAGACAACGTTAAGGTTTACATGTAGTGGCATATTGCTCCTGCAGGACTGACCACAGTAATAATTAAAGAGTGGAAAGAAAGAAAGTTGGTCGAGCAGCTGGCAGCAGCAACTATGACTCTCTTAAGGCAGCCAAATGCCTCGTCACTCGGCGAAATTTATTTGAAAACTCGAGGAAATCGTAGTTGAAGTAACTCAGACAACGGTAACATGGACAGGTGGTGGCGTATCGCTTCTGCAGGACTGGCCACAGTACGATTTAAAGGGAGGAAAGATTCAAAGAAGGGGGAGCAGCTGGCTGCAGTAACTATGACTCTCTTAAGGTAGCCAAATGCCTCGTCACTCGGCGAAATTTATTTTAAAACTCGAGGAAATCGTTGTTAAAGTAACTCAGACAACGGTAACATGGACAGGTGGTGGCGTATTGCTTCTGCAGGACTGACCACAGTACGATTTAAAGGGAGGAAGGATTCAATGAAGGGGGAGCAGCTGGCTGCAGTAACTATGACGCTTATAAGGTAGCCAAATGCCTCGTCATCCGGCGAGGTACATTTGCTAACTCGAGAGACTCGTAGTGGGAGTAACAGAGACGACGTTAACGTGGACATATAGTGGCACATCGGTTCTGTAGGACAGCCATAGCAAGAATGATAGAGAGAATGGGCTTAGAAAAGTGGGAGCAGCAGGCAGGGGTACTATGACTCCCTTAAGGTAGCCAAATGCCTCGTCACCATGTAAATTTTTTTTTGAAAACTCGAGGATATTTTCGTTAAGGTAGCTCAGACAACGTTAAGGTTTACATGTAGTGGCATATTGCTCCTGCAGGACTGACCACAGTAATAATTAAAGAGTGGAAAGAAAGAAGGTAGGTCGAGCAGCTGGCAACAGTAACTATGACTCTCTTAAGGTAGCCAAATGCCTCGTCACTCGGCGAAATTTATTTGAAAACTCGAGGAAATCGTCGTTGAAGTAACTCAGACAACGGTAACATGGACAGGTGGTGGCGTATCGCTTCTGCAGGACTGGCCACAGCACGATTTAAAGGGAGGAAAGATTCAAAGAAGGGGGAGCAGCTGCCTGCAGTAACTATGACGCTCTTAAGGTAGCCAAATGCCTCGTCACTCGGCGAAATTTATTTGAAAACGCGAGGAAATCGTCGTTGAAGTAAATCAGACAACGGTAACATGCACAGGTGGTGGCGTATCGCTCTGCAGGACTGACCACAGTACGATTTAAGGGGAGGAAAGATTCAAAGAAGGGGGAGCAGCTGGCTGCAGTAACTATGACTCTCTTAAGGTAGCCAAATGCCTCGTCACTCGGCGAAATTTATTTTAAAACTCGAGGAAATCGTTGTTAAAGTAACTCAGACAACGGTAACATGGACAGGTGGTGGCGTATTGCTTCTGCAGGACTGACCACTGTACGATTTAAAGGGAGGAAGGATTCAATGAAGGGGGAGCAGCTGGCTGCAGTAACTATGACGCTTATAAGGTAGCCAAATGCCTCGTCATCCGGCGAGGTACATTTGCTAACTCGAGAGACTCGTAGTGGGAGTAACAGAGACGACGTTAACGTGGACATATAGTGGCACATCGGTTCTGTAGGACAGCCATAGCAAGAATGATAGAGAGAATGGGCTTAGAAAAGTGGGAGCAGCAGGCAGGGGTACTATGACTCCCTTAAGGTAGCCAAATGCCTCGTCACCATGTAAATTTTTTTTTGAAAACTCGAGGATATTTTCGTTAAGGTAGCTCAGACAACGTTAAGGTTTACATGTAGTGGCATATTGCTCCTGCAGGACTGACCACAGTAATAATTAAAGAGTGGAAAGAAAGAAAGTTGGTCGAGCAGCTGGCAGCAGCAACTATGACTCTCTTAAGGTAGCCAAATGCCTCGTCACTCGGCGAAATTTATTTGAAAACTCGAGGAAATCGTAGTTGAAGTAACTCAGACAACGGTAACATGGACAGGTGGTGGCGTATCGCTTCTGCAGGACTGGCCACAGTACGATTTAAAGGGAGGAAAGATTCAAAGAAGGGGGAGCAGCTGCCTGCAGTAACTATGACGCTCTTAAGGTAGCCAAATGCCTCGTCACTCGGCGAAATTTATTTGAAAACGCGAGGAAATCGTCGTTGAAGTAAATCAGACAACGGTAACATGCACAGGTGGTGGCGTATCGCTCTGCAGGACTGACCACAGTACGATTTAAAGGGAGGAAAGATTCAAAGAAGGGGGAGCAGCTGGCTGCAGTAACTATGACTCTCTTAAGGTAGCCAAATGCCTCGTCACTCGGCGAAATTTATTTTAAAACTCGAGGAAATCGTTGTTAAAGTAACTCAGACAACGGTAACATGGACAGGTGGTGGCGTATTGCTTCTGCAGGACTGACCACAGTACGATTTAAAGGGAGGAAGGATGCAATGAAGGGGGAGCAGCTGGCTGCAGTAACTATGACGCTTATAAGGTAGCCAAATGCCTCGTCATCCGGCGAGGTACATTTGCTAACTCGAGAGACTCGTAGTGGGAGTAACAGAGACGACGTTAACGTGGACATATAGTGGCACATCGGTTCTGTAGGACAGCCATAGCAAGAATGATAGAGAGAATGGGCTTAGAAAAGTGGGAGCAGCAGGCAGGGGTACTATGACTCCCTTAAGGTAGCCAAATGCCTCGTCACCATGTAAATTTTTTTTTGAAAACTCGAGGATATTTTCGTTAAGGTAGCTCAGACAACGTTAAGGTTTACATGTAGTGGCATATTGCTCCTGCAGGACTGACCACAGTAATAATTAAAGAGTGGAAAGAAAGAAAGTTGGTCGAGCAGCTGGCAGCAGCAACTATGACTCTCTTAAGGCAGCCAAATGCCTCGTCACTCGGCGAAATTTATTTGAAAACTCGAGGAAATCGTAGTTGAAGTAACTCAGACAACGGTAACATGGACAGGTGGTGGCGTATCGCTTCTGCAGGACTGGCCACAGTACGATTTAAAGGGAGGAAAGATTCAAAGAAGGGGGAGCAGCTGCCTGCAGTAACTATGACGCTCTTAAGGTAGCCAAATGCCTCGTCACTCGGCGAAATTTATTTGAAAACGCGAGGAAATCGTCGTTGAAGTAAATCAGACAACGGTAACATGCACAGGTGGTGGCGTATCGCTCTGCAGGACTGACCACAGTACGATTTAAAGGGAGGAAAGATTCAAAGAAGGGGGAGCAGCTGGCTGCAGTAACTATGACTCTCTTAAGGTAGCCAAATGCCTCGTCACTCGGCGAAATTTATTTTAAAACTCGAGGAAATCGTTGTTAAAGTAACTCAGACAACGGTAACATGGACAGGTGGTGGCGTATTGCTTCTGCAGGACTGACCACAGTACGATTTAAAGGGAGGAAGGATTCAATGAAGGGGGAGCAGCTGGCTGCAGTAACTATGACGCTTATAAGGTAGCCAAATGCCTCGTCATCCGGCGAGGTACATTTGCTAACTCGAGAGACTTGTAGTGGGAGTAACAGAGACGACGTTAACGTGGACATATAGTGGCACATCGGTTCTGTAGGACAGCCATAGCAAGAATGATAGAGAGAATGGGCTTAGAAAAGTGGGAGCAGCAGGCAGGGGTACTATGACTCCCTTAAGGTAGCCAAATGCCTCGTCACCATGTAAATTTTTTTTTGAAAACTCGAGGATATTTTCGTTAAGGTAGCTCAGACAACGTTAAGGTTTACATGTAGTGGCATATTGCTCCTGCAGGACTGACCACAGTAATAATTAAAGAGTGGAAAGAAAGAAAGTTGGTCGAGCAGCTGGCAGCAGCATCTATGACTCTCTTAAGGCAGCCAAATGCCTCGTCACTCGGCGAAATTTATTTGAAAACTCGAGGAAATCGTCGTTGAAGTAACTCAGACTACGGTAACATGGACAGGTGGTGGCGTATCGCTTCTGCAGGACTGACCACAGTACGATTTAAAGGGAGGAAAGATTCAAAGAAGGGGGAGCAGCTGCCTGCAGTAACTATGACGCTCTTAAGGTAGCCAAATGCCTCGTCACTCGGCGAAATTTATTTGAAAACGCGAGGAAATCGTCGTTGAAGTAAATCAGACAACGGTAACATGCACAGGTGGTGGCGTATCGCTCTGCAGGACTGACCACAGTACGATATAAAGGGAGGAAAGATTCAAAGAAGGGGGAGCAGCTGGCTGCAGTAACTATGACTCTCTTAAGGTAGCCAAATGCCTCGTCACTCGGAGAGATTTATTTGAAAACTCGAGGAAATCGTCGTTGAAGTAAATCAGACAACGGTAACAAGCACAGGTTGTGGCGTATCGCTCTGCAGGACTGACCACAGTACGATTTAAAGGGAGGAAAGATTCAAAGAAGGGGGAGCAGCTGGCTGCAGTGACTATGACTCTCTTAAGGTAGCCAAATGCCTCGTCACTCGGCGAAATTTATTTGAAAACTCGAGGAAATCGTTGTTGTGGTAACTCAGACAACGGTAACATGGACAGGTGGTGGCGTATCGCTTCTGCAGGACTGACCACAGTACGATTTAAAGGGAGGAAAGATTCAAAGAAGGGGGAGCAGCTGGCTGCAGTAACTATGACTCTCTTAAGGTAGCCAAATGCCTCGTCACTCGGCGAGATTTATTTGAAAACTCGAGGAAATCGTCGTTGAAGTAAATCAGACAACGGTAACATGCACAGGTTGTGGCGTATCGCTCTGCAGGACTGACCACAGTTATAATTAAAGAGTGGAAAGAAAGAAAGTTGGTCGAGCAGCTGGCAGCAGCAACTATGACTCTCTTAAGGCAGCCAAATTCCTCGTCACTCGGCGAAATTTATTTGAAAACTCGAGGAAATCGTCGTTGAAGTAACTCAGACAACGGTAACATGGACAGGTGGTGGCGTATCGCTTCTGCAGGACTGACCACAGTACGATTTAAAGGGAGGAAAGATTCAAAGAAGGGGGAGCAGCTGCCTGCAGTAACTATGACGCTCTTAAGGTAGCCAAATGCCTCGTCACTCGGCGAAATTTATTTGAAAACGCGAGGAAATCGTCGTTGAAGTAAATCAGACAACGGTAACATGCACAGGTGGTGGCGTATCGCTTCTGCAGGACTGACCACAGTACGATTTAAAGGGAGGAAAGATTCAAAGAAGGGGGAGCAGCTGGCTGCAGTAACTATGACTCTCTTAAGGTAGCCAAATGCCTCGTCACTCGGCGAGATTTATTTGAAAACTCGAGGAAATCGTCGTTGAAGTAAATCAGACAACGGTAACATGCACTGGTTGTGGCGTATCGCTCTGCAGGACTGACCACAGTACGATTTAAAGGGAGGAAAGATTCAAAGAAGGGGGAGCAGCTGGCTGCAGTGACTATGACTCTCTTAAGGTAGCCAAATGCCTCGTCACTCGGAGAAATTTATTTGAAAACTCGAGGAAATCGTTGTTGTGGTAACTCAGACAACGGTAACATGGACAGGTGGTGGCGTATCGCTTCTGCAGGACTGACCACAGTACGATTTAAAGGGAGGAAAGATTCAAAGAAGGGGGAGCAGCTGCCTGCAGTAACTATGACGCTCTTAAGGTAGCCAAATGCCTCGTCACTCGGCGAAATTTATTTGAAAACGCGAGGAAATCGTCGTTGAAGTAAATCAGATAACGGTAACATGCACAGGTGGTGGCGTATCGCTCTGCAGGACTGACCACAGTACGATTTAAAGGGAGGAAAGATTCAAAGAAGGGGGAGCAGCTGGCTGCAGTAACTATGACTCTCTTAAGGTAGCCAAATGCCTCGTCACTCGGCGAAATTTATTTTAAAACTCGAGGAAATCGTTGTTAAAGTAACTCAGACAACGGTAACATGGACAGGTGGTGGCGTATTGCTTCTGCAGGACTGACCACAGTACGATTTAAAGGGAGGAAGGATTCAATGAAGGGGGAGCAGCTGGCTGCAGTAACTATGACGCTTATAAGGTAGCCAAATGCCTCGTCATCCGGCGAGGTACATTTGCTAACTCGAGAGACTCGTAGTGGGAGTAAGAGAGACGACGTTAACGTGGATATATAGTGGCACATCGGTTCTGTAGGACAGCCATAGCAAGAATGATAGAGAGAATGGGCTTAGAAAAGTGGGAGCAGCAGGCAGGGGTACTATGACTCCCTTAAGGTAGCCAAATGCCTCGTCACCATGTAAATTTTTTTTTGAAAACTCGAGGATATTTTCGTTAAGGTAGCTCAGACAACGTTAAGGTTTACATGTAGTGGCATATTGCTCCTGCAGGACTGACCACAGTAATAATTAAAGAGTGGAAAGAAAGAAAGTTGGTCGAGCAGCTGGCAGCAGCAACTATGACTCTCTTAAGGCAGCCAAATGCCTCGTCACTCGGCGAAATTTATTTGAAAACTCGAGGAAATCGTCGTTGAAGTAACTCAGACAACGGTAACATGGACAGGTGGTGGCGTATCGCTTCTGCAGGACTGACCACAGTACGATTTAAAGGGAGGAAAGATTCAAAGAAGGGGGAGCAGCTGCCTGCAGTAACTATGACGCTCTTAAGGTAGCCAAATGCCTCGTCACTCGGCGAAATTTATTTGAAAACGCGAGGAAATCGTCGTTGAAGTAAATCAGACAACGGTAACATGCACAGGTGGTGGCGTATCGCTCTGCAGGACTGACCACAGTACGATTTAAAGGGAGGAAAGATTCAAAGAAGGGGGAGCAGCTGGCTGCAGTAACTATGACTCTCTTAAGGTAGCCAAATGCCTCGTCACTCGGCGAGATTTATTTGAAAACTCGAGGAAATCGTCGTTGAAGTAAATCAGACAACGGTAACATGCACAGGTTGTGGCGTATCGCTCTGCAGGACTGACCACAGTACGATTTAAAGGGAGGAAAGATTCAAAGAAGGGGAGCAGCTGCCTGCAGTAACTATGACGCTCTTAAGGTAGCCAAATGCCTCGTCACTCGGCGAAATTTATTTGAAAACGCGAGGAAATCGTCGTTGAAGTAAATCAGACAACGGTAACATGCACAGGTGGTGGCGTATCGCTCTGCAGGACTGACCACAGTACGATTTAAAGGGAGGAAAGATTCAAAGAAGGGGGAGCAGCTGGCTGCAGTAACTATGACTCTCTTAAGGTAGCCAAATGCCTCGTCACTCGGCGAGATTTATTTGAAAACTCGAGGAAATCGTCGTTGAAGTAAATCAGACAACGGTAACATGCACAGGTTGTGGCGTATCGCTCTGCAGGACTGACCACAGTACGATTTAAAGGGAGGAAAGATTCAAAGAAGGGGGAGCAGCTGCCTGCAGTAACTATGACGCTCTTAAGGTAGCCAAATGCCTCGTCACTCGGCGAAATTTATTTGAAAACGCGAGGAAATCGTCGTTGAAGTAAATCAGACAACGGTAACATGCACAGGTGGTGGCGTATCGCTCTGCAGGACTGACCACAGTACGATTTAAAGGGAGGAAAGATTCAAAGAAGGGGGAGCAGCTGCCTGCAGTAACTATGACGCTCTTAAGGTAGCCAAATGCCTCGTCACTCGGCGAAATTTATTTGAAAACGCGAGGAAATCGTCGTTGAAGTAAATCAGACAACGGTAACATGCACAGGTGGTGGCGTATCGCTCTGCAGGACTGACCACAGTACGATTTAAAGGGAGGAAAGATTCAAAGAAGGGGGAGCAGCTGGCTGCAGTAACTATGACTCTCTTAAGGTAGCCAAATGCCACGTCACTCGGCGAGATTTATTTGAAAACTCGAGGAAATCGTCGTTGAAGTAAATCAGACAACGGTAACATGCACAGGTTGTGGCGTATCGCTCTGCAGGACTGACCACAGTACGATTTAAAGGGAGGAAAGATTCAAAGAAGGGGGAGCAGCTGGCTGCAGTGACTATGACTCTCTTAAGGTAGCCAAATGCCTCGTCACCCGGCGAAATTTATTTGAAAACTCGAGGAAATCGTTGTTGTGGTAACTCAGACAACGGTAACATGGACAGGTGGTGGCGTATCGCTTCTGCAGGACTGACCACAGTACGATTTAAAGGGAGGAAAGATTCAAAGAAGGGGGAGCAGCTGCCTGCAGTAACTATGACGCTCTTAAGGTAGCCAAATGCCTCGTCACTCGGCGAAATTTATTTGAAAACGCGAGGAAATCGTCGTTGAAGTAAATCAGACAACGGTAACATGCACAGGTGGTGGCGTATCGCTCTGCAGGACTGACCACAGTACGATTTAAAGGGAGGAAAGATTCAAAGAAGGGGGAGCAGCTGGCTGCAGTAACTATGACTCTCTTAAGGTAGCCAAATGCCTCGTCACTCGGCGAAATTTATTTTAAAACTCGAGGAAATCGTTGTTAAAGTAACTCAGACAACGGTAACATGGACAGGTGGTGGCGTATTGCTTCTGCAGGACTGACCACAGTACGATTTAAAGGGAGGAAGGATTCAATGAAGGGGGAGCAGCTGGCTGCAGTAACTATGACGCTTATAAGGTAGCCAAATGCCTCGTCATCCGGCGAGGTACATTTGCTAACTCGAGAGACTCGTAGTGGGAGTAACAGAGACGACGTTAACGTGGACATATAGTGGCACATCGGTTCTGTAGGACAGCCATAGCAAGAATGATAGAGAGAATGGGCTTAGAAAAGTGGGAGCAGCAGGCAGGGGTACTATGACTCCCTTAAGGTAGCCAAATGCCTCGTCACCATGTAAATTTTTTTTTGAAAACTCGAGGATATTTTCGTTAAGGTAGCTCAGACAACGTTAAGGTTTACATGTAGTGGCATATTGCTCCTGCAGGACTGACCACAGTAATAATTAAAGAGTGGAAAGAAAGAAAGTTGGTCGAGCAGCTGGCAGCAGCAACTATGACTCTCTTAAGGCAGCCAAATGCCTCGTCACTCGGCGAAATTTATTTGAAAACTCGAGGAAATCGTCGTTGAAGTAACTCAGACAACGGTAACATGGACAGGTGGTGGCGTATCGCTTCTGCAGGACTGACCACAGTACGATTTAAAGGGAGGAAAGATTCAAAGAAGGGGGAGCAGCTGGCTGCAGTGACTATGACTCTCTTAAGGTAGCCAAATGCCTCGTCACTCGGCGAAATTTATTTGAAAACTCGAGGAAATCGTTGTTGTGGTAACTCAGACAACGGTAACATGGACAGGTGGTGGCGTATCGCTTCTGCAGGACTGACCACAGTACGATTTAAAGGGAGGAAAGATTCAAAGAAGGGGGAGCAGCTGGCTGCAGTAACTATGACTCTCTTAAGGTAGCCAAATGCCTCGTCATCCGGCGAGGTACATTTGCTAACTCGAGAGACTCGTAGTGGGAGTAACAGAGACGACGTTAACGTGGACATATAGTGGCACATCGGTTCTGTAGGACAGCCATAGCAAGAATGATAGAGAGAATGGGCTTAGAAAAGTGGGAGCAGCAGGCAGGGGTACTATGACTCCCTTAAGGTAGCCAAATGCCTCGTCACCATGTAAATTTTTTTTTGAAAACTCGAGGATATTTTCGTTAAGGTAGCTCAGACAACGTTAAGGTTTACATGTAGTGGCATATTGCTCCTGCAGGACTGACCACAGTAATAATTAAAGAGTGGAAAGAAAGAAAGTTGGTCGAGCAGCTGGCAGCAGCAACTATGACTCTCTTAAGGCAGCCAAATGCCTCGTCACTCGGCGAAATTTATTTGAAAACTCGAGGAAATCGTCGTTGAAGTAACTCAGACAACGGTAACATGGACAGGTGGTGGCGTATCGCTTCTGCAGGACTGACCACAGTACGATTTAAAGGGAGGAAAGATTCAAAGAAGGGGGAGCAGCTGCCTGCAGTAACTATGACGCTCTTAAGGTAGCCAAATGCCTCGTCACTCGGCGAAATTTATTTGGAAACGCGAGGAAATCGTCGTTGAAGTAAATCAGACAACGGTAACATGCACAGGTGGTGGCGTATCGCTCTGCAGGACTGACCACAGTACGATTTAAAGGGAGGAAAGATTCAAAGAAGGGGGAGCAGCTGGCTGCAGTAACTATGACTCTCTTAAGGTAGCCAAATGCCTCGTCACTCGGCGAGATTTATTTGAAAACTCGAGGAAATCGTCGTTGAAGTAAATCAGACAACGGTAACATGCACAGGTTGTGGCGTATCGCTCTGCAGGACTGACCACAGTACGATTTAAACGGAGGAAAGATTCAAAGAAGGAGGAGCAGCTGCCTGCAGTAACTATGACGCTCTTAAGGTAGCCAAAGGCCTCGTCACTCGGCGAAATTTATTTGAAAACGCGAGGAAATCGTCGTTGAAGTAAATCAGACAACGATAACATGCACAGGTGGTGGCGTATCGCTCTGCAGGACTGACCACAGTACGATTTAAAGGGAGGAAAGATTCAAAGAAGGGGGAGCAGCTGGCTGCAGTAACTATGACTCTCTTAAGGTAGCCAAATGCCTCGTCACTCGGCGAGATTTATTTGAAAACTCGAGGAAATCGTCGTTGAAGTAAATCAGACAACGGTAACATGCACAGGTTGTGGCGTATCGCTCTGCAGGACTGACCACAGTACGATTTAAAGGGAGGAAAGATTCAAAGAAGGGGGAGCAGCTGCCTGCAGTAACTATGACGCTCTTAAGGTAGCCAAATGCCTCGTCACTCGGCGAAATTTATTTGAAAACGCGAGGAAATCGTCGTTGAAGTAAATCAGACAACGGTAACATGCACAGGTGGTGGCGTATCGCTCTGCAGGACTGACCACAGTACGATTTAAAGGGAGGAAAGATTCAAAGAAGGGGGAGCAGCTGCCTGCAGTAACTATGACGCTCTTAAGGTAGCCAAATGCCTCGTCACTCGGCGAAATTTATTTGAAAACGCGAGGAAATCGTCGTTGAAGTAAATCAGACAACGGTAACATGCACAGGTGGTGGCGTATCGCTCTGCAGGACTGACCACAGTACGATTTAAAGGGAGGAAAGATTCAAAGAAGGGGGAGCAGCTGGCTGCAGTAACTATGACTCTCTTAAGGTAGCCAAATGCCTCGTCACTCGGCGAAATTTATTTTAAAACTCGAGGAAATCGTTGTTAAAGTAACTCAGACAACGGTAACATGGACAGGTGGTGGCGTATTGCTTCTGCAGGACTGACCACAGTACGATTTAAAGGGAGGAAGGATTCAATGAAGGGGGAGCAGCTGGCTGCAGTAACTATGACGCTTATAAGGTAGCCAAATGCCTCGTCATCCGGCGAGGTACATTTGCTAACTCGAGAGACTCGTAGTGGGAGTAACGGAGACGACGTTAACGTGGATATATAGTGGCACATCGGTTCTGTAGGACAGCCATAGCAAGAATGATAGAGAGAATGGGCTTAGAAAAGTGGGAGCAGCAGGCAGGGGTACTATGACTCCCTTAAGGTAGCCAAATGCCTCGTCACCATGTAAATTTTTTTTTGAAAACTCGAGGATATTTTCGTTAAGGTAGCTCAGACAACGTTAAGGTTTACATGTAGTGGCATATTGCTCCTGCAGGACTGACCACAGTAATAATTAAAGAGTGGAAAGAAAGAAAGTTGGTCGAGCAGCTGGCAGCAGCAACTATGACTCTCTTAAGGCAGCCAAATGCCTCGTCACTCGGCGAAATTTATTTGAAAACTCGAGGAAATCGTCGTTGAAGTAACTCAGACAACGGTAACATGGACAGGTGGTGGCGTATCGCTTCTGCAGGACTGACCACAGTACGATTTAAAGGGAGGAAAGATTCAAAGAAGGGGGAGCAGCTGCCTGCAGTAACTATGACGCTCTTAAGGTAGCCAAATGCCTCGTCACTCGGCGAAATTTATTTGAAAACGCGAGGAAATCGTCGTTGAAGTAAATCAGACAACGGTAACATGCACAGGTGGTGGCGTATCGCTCTGCAGGACTGACCACAGTACGATTTAAAGGGAGGAAAGATTCAAAGAAGGGGGAGCAGCTGGCTGCAGTAACTATGACTCTCTTAAGGTAGCCAAATGCCTCGTCACTCGGCGAGATTTATTTGAAAACTCGAGGAAATCGTCGTTGAAGTAAATCAGACAACGGTAACATGCACAGGTTGTGGCGTATCGCTCTGCAGGACTGACCACAGTACGATTTAAAGGGAGGAAAGATTCAAAGAAGGGGGAGCAGCTGGCTGCAGTGACTATGACTCTCTTAAGGTAGCCAAATGCCTCGTCACCCGGCGAAATTTATTTGAAAACTCGAGGAAATCGTTGTTGTGGTAACTCAGACAACGGTAACATGGACAGGTGGTGGCGTATCGCTTCTGCAGGACTGACCACAGTACGATTTAAAGGGAGAAAAGATTCAATGAAGGGGGAGCAGCTGCCTGCAGTAACTATGACTCTCTTAAGGTAGCCAAATGCCTCGTCACTCGGCGAAATTTATTTGAAAACGCGAGGAAATCGTTGTTAAAGTAACTCAGACAACGGTAACATGGACAGGTGGTGGCGTATTGCTTCTGCAGGACTGACCACAGTACGATTTAAAGGGAGGAAGGATTCAATGAAGGGGGAGCAGCTGGCTGCAGTAACTATGACGCTTATAAGGTAGCCAAATGCCTCGTCATCCGGCGAGGTACATTTGCTAACTCGAGAGACTCGTAGTGGGAGTAACAGAGACGACATTAACGTGGATATATAGTGGCACATCGGTTCTGTAGGACAGCCATAGCAAGAATGATAGAGAGAATGGGCTTAGAAAAGTGGGAGCAGCAGGCAGGGGTACTATGACTCCCTTAAGGTAGCCAAATGCCTCGTCACCATGTAAATTTTTTTTTGAAAACTCGAGGATATTTTCGTTAAGGTAGCTCAGACAACGTTAAGGTTTACATGTAGTGGCATATTGCTCCTGCAGGACTGACCACAGTAATAATTAAAGAGTGGAAAGAAAGAAAGTTGGTCGAGCAGCTGGCAGCAGCAACTATGACTCTCTTAAGGCAGCCAAATGCCTCGTCACTCGGCGAAATTTATTTGAAAACTCGAGGAAATCGTCGTTGAAGTAACTCAGACAACGGTAACATGGACAGGTGGTGGCGTATCGCTTCTGCAGGACTGACCACAGTACGATTTAAAGGGAGGAAAGATTCAAAGAAGGGGGAGCAGCTGCCTGCAGTAACTATGACGCTCTTAAGGTAGCCAAATGCCTCGTCACTCGGCGAAATTTATTTGAAAACGCGAGGAAATCGTCGTTGAAGTAAATCAGACAACGGTAACATGCACAGGTGGTGGCGTATCGCTCTGCAGGACTGACCACAGTACGATTTAAAGGGAGGAAAGATTCAAAGAAGGGGGAGCAGCTGGCTGCAGTAACTATGACTCCCTTAAGGTAGCCAAATGCCTCGTCACTCGGCGAGATTTATTTGAAAACTCGAGGAAATCGTCGTTGAAGTAAATCAGACAACGGTAACATGCACAGGTTGTGGCGTATCGCTCTGCAGGACTGACCACAGTACGATTTAAAGGGAGGAAAGATTCAAAGAAGGGGGAGCAGCTGCCTGCAGTAACTATGACGCTCTTAAGGTAGCCAAATGCCTCGTCACTCGGCGAAATTTATTTGAAAACGCGAGGAAATCGTCGTTGAAGTAAATCAGACAACGATAACATGCACAGGTGGTGGCGTATCGCTCTGCAGGACTGACCACAGTACGATTTAAAGGGAGGAAAGATTCAAAGAAGGGGGAGCAGCTGGCTGCAGTAACTATGACTCTCTTAAGGTAGCCAAATGCCTCGTCACTCGGCGAGATTTATTTGAAAACTCGAGGAAATCGTCGTTGAAGTAAATCAGACAACGGTAACATGCACAGGTTGTGGCGTATCGCTCTGCAGGACTGACCACAGTACGATTTAAAGGGAGGAAAGATTCAAAGAAGGGGGAGCAGCTGCCTGCAGTAACTATGACGCTCTTAAGGTAGCCAAATGCCTCGTCACTCGGCGAAATTTATTTGAAAACGCGAGGAAATCGTCGTTGAAGTAAATCAGACAACGGTAACATGCACAGGTGGTGGCGTATCGCTCTGCAGGACTGTCCACAGTACGATTTAAAGGGAGGAAAGATTCAAAGAAGGGGGAGCAGCTGCCTGCAGTAACTATGACGCTCTTAAGGTAGCCAAATGCCTCGTCACTCGGCGAAATTTATTTGAAAACGCGAGGAAATCGTCGTTGAAGTAAATCAGACAACGGTAACATGCACAGGTGGTGGCGTATCGCTCTGCAGGACTGACCACAGTACGATTTAAAGGGAGGAAAGATTCAAAGAAGGGGGAGCAGCTGGCTGCAGTAACTATGACTCTCTTAAGGTAGCCAAATGCCTCGTCACTCGGCGAGATTTATTTGAAAACTCGAGGAAATCGTCGTTGAAGTAAATCAGACAACGGTAACATGCACAGGTTGTGGCGTATCGCTCTGCAGGACTGACCACAGTACGATTTAAAGGGAGGAAAGATTCAAAGAAGGGGGAGCAGCTGGCTGCAGTGACTATGACTCTCTTAAGGTAGCCAAATGCCTCGTCACCCGGCGAAATTTATTTGAAAACTCGAGGAAATCGTTGTTGTGGTAACTCAGACAACGGTAACATGGACAGGTGGTGGCGTATCGCTTCTGCAGGACTGACCACAGTACGATTTAAAGGGAGAAAAGATTCAATGAAGGGGGAGCAGCTGCCTGCAGTAACTATGACTCTCTTAAGGTAGCCAAATGCCTCGTCACTCGGCGAAATTTATTTGAAAACGCGAGGAAATCGTTGTTAAAGTAACTCAGACAACGGTAACATGGACAGGTGGTGGCGTATTGCTTCTGCAGGACTGACCACAGTACGATTTAAAGGGAGGAAGGATTCAATGAAGGGGGAGCAGCTGGCTGCAGTAACTATGACGCTTATAAGGTAGCCAAATGCCTCGTCATCCGGCGAGGTACATTTGCTAACTCGAGAGACTCGTAGTGGGAGTAACAGAGACGACGTTAACGTGGATATATAGTGGCACATCGGTTCTGTAGGACAGCCATAGCAAGAATGATAGAGAGAATGGGCTTAGAAAAGTGGGAGCAGCAGGCAGGGGTACTATGACTCCCTTAAGGTAGCCAAATGCCTCGTCACCATGTAAATTTTTTTTTGAAAACTCGAGGATATTTTCGTTAAGGTAGCTCAGACAACGTTAAGGTTTACATGTAGTGGCATATTGCTCCTGCAGGACTGACCACAGTAATAATTAAAGAGTGGAAAGAAAGAAAGTTGGTCGAGCAGCTGGCAGCAGCAACTATGACTCTCTTAAGGCAGCCAAATGCCTCGTCACTCGGCGAAATTTATTTGAAAACTCGAGGAAATCGTCGTTGAAGTAACTCAGACAACGGTAACATGGACAGGTGGTGGCGTATCGCTTCTGCAGGACTGACCACAGTACGATTTAAAGGGAGGAAAGATTCAAAGAAGGGGGAGCAGCTGCCTGCAGTAACTATGACGCTCTTAAGGTAGCCAAATGCCTCGTCACTCGGCGAAATTTATTTGAAAACGCGAGGAAATCGTCGTTGAAGTAAATCAGACAACGGTGACATGCACAGGTGGTGGCGTATCGCTCTGCAGGACTGACCACAGTACGATTTAAAGGGAGGAAAGATTCAAAGAAGGGGGAGCAGCTGGCTGCAGTAACTATGACTCTCTTAAGGTAGCCAAATGCCTCGTCACTCGGCGAGATTTATTTGAAAACTCGAGGAAATCGTCGTTGAAGTAAATCAGACAACGGTAACATGCACAGGTTGTGGCGTATCGCTCTGCAGGACTGACCACAGTACGATTTAAAGGGAGGAAAGATTCAAAGAAGGGGGAGCAGCTGCCTGCAGTAACTATGACGCTCTTAAGGTAGCCAAATGCCTCGTCACTCGGCGAAATTTATTTGAAAACGCGAGGAAATCGTCGTTGTAGTAAATCAGACAACGATAACATGCACAGGTGGTGGCGTATCGCTCTGCAGGACTGACCACAGTACGATTTAAAGGGAGGAAAGATTCAAAGAAGGGGGAGCAGCTGGCTGCAGTAACTATGACTCTCTTAAGGTAGCCAAATGCCTCGTCACTCGGCGAGATTTATTTGAAAACTCGAGGATATCGTCGTTGAAGTAAATCAGACAACGGTAACATGCACAGGTTGTGGCGTATCGCTCTGCAGGACTGACCACAGTACGATTTAAAGGGAGGAAAGATTCAAAGAAGGGGGAGCAGCTGCCTGCAGTAACTATGACGCTCTTAAGGTAGCCAAATGCCTCGTCACTCGGCGAAATTTATTTGAAAACGCGAGGAAATCGTCGTTGAAGTAAATCAGACAACGGTAACATGCACAGGTGGTGGCGTATCGCTCTGCAGGACTGACCACAGTACGATTTAAAGGGAGGAAAGATTCAAAGAAGGGGGAGCAGCTGCCTGCAGTAACTATGACGCTCTTAAGGTAGCCAAATGCCTCGTCACTCGGCGAAATTTATTTGAAAACGCGAGGAAATCGTCGTTGAAGTAAATCAGACAACGGTAACATGCACAGGTGGTGGCGTATCGCTCTGCAGGACTGACCACAGTACGATTTAAAGGGAGGAAAGATTCAAAGAAGGGGGAGCAGCTGGCTGCAGTAACTATGACTCTCTTAAGGTAGCCAAATGCCTCGTCACTCGGCGAGATTTATTTGAAAACTCGAGGAAATCGTCGTTGAAGTAAATCAGACAACGGTAACATGCACAGGTTGTGGCGTATCGCTCTGCAGGACTGACCACAGTACGATTTAAAGGGAGGAAAGATTCAAAGAAGGGGGAGCAGCTGCCTGCAGTAACTATGACGCTCTTAAGGTAGCCAAATGCCTCGTCACTCGGCGAAATTTATTTGAAAACGCGAGGAAATCGTCGTTGAAGTAAATCAGACAACGATAACATGCACAGGTGGTGGCGTATCGCTCTGCAGGACTGACCACAGTACGATTTAAAGGGAGGAAAGATTCAAAGAAGGGGGAGCAGCTGGCTGCAGTAACTATGACTCTCTTAAGGTAGCCAAATGCCTCGTCACTCGGCGAGATTTATTTGAAAACTCGAGGAAATCGTCGTTGAAGTAAATCAGACAACGGTAACATGCACAGGTTGTGGCGTATCGCTCTGCAGGACTGACCACAGTACGATTTAAAGGGAGGAAAGATTCAAAGAAGGGGGAGCAGCTGCCTGCAGTAACTATGACGCTCTTAAGGTAGCCAAATGCCTCGTCACTCGGCGAAATTTATTTGAAAACGCGAGGAAATCGTCGTTGAAGTAAATCAGACAACGGTAACATGCACAGGTGGTGGCGTATCGCTCTGCAGGACTGACCACAGTACGATTTAAAGGGAGGAAAGATTCAAAGAAGGGGGAGCAGCTGCCTGCAGTAACTATGACGCTCTTAAGGTAGCCAAGTGCCTCGTCACTCGGCGAAATTTATTTGAAAACGCGAGGAAATCGTCGTTGAAGTAAATCAGACAACGGTAACATGCACAGGTGGTGGCGTATCGCTCTGCAGGACTGACCACAGTACGATTTAAAGGGAGGAAAGATTCAAAGAAGGGGGAGCAGCTGGCTGCAGTAACTATGACTCTCTTAAGGTAGCTAAATGCCTCGTCACTCGGCGAGATTTATTTGAAAACTCGAGGAAATCGTCGTTGAAGTAAATCAGACAACGGTAACATGCACAGGTTGTGGCGTATCGCTCTGCAGGACTGACCACAGTACGATTTAAAGGGAGGAAAGATTCAAAGAAGGGGGAGCAGCTGGCTGCAGTGACTATGACTCTCTTAAGGTAGCCAAATGCCTCGTCACCCGGCGAAATTTATTTGAAAACTCGAGGAAATCGTTGTTGTGGTAACTCAGACAACGGTAACATGGACAGGTGGTGGCGTATCGCTTCTGCAGGACTGACCACAGTACGATTTAAAGGGAGAAAAGATTCAAAGAAGGGGGAGCAGCTGCCTGCAGTAACTATGACTCTCTTAAGGTAGCCAAATGCCTCGTCACTCGGCGAAATTTATTTGAAAACGCGAGGAAATCGTCGTTGAAGTAAATCAGACAACGGTAACATGCACAGGTGGTGGCGTATCGCTTCTGCAGGACTGACCACAGTACGATTTAAAGGGAGGAAGGATTCAAAGAAGGGGGAGCAGCTGGCTGCAGTAACTATGACTCTCTTAAGGTAGCCAAATGCCTCGTCACTCGGCGAGATTTATTTGAAAACTCGAGGAAATCGTCGTTGAAGTAAATCAGACAACGGTAACATGCACAGGTTGTGGCGTATCGCTCTGCAGGACCGACCACAGTACGATTTAAAGGGAGGAAAGATTCAAAGAAGGGGGAGCAGCTTGCTGTGACTATGACTCTCTTAAGGTAGCCAAATGCCTCGTCACTCGGAGAAATTTATTTGAAAACTCGAGGAAATCGTTGTTGTGGTAACTCAGACAACGGTAACATGGACAGGTGGTGGCGTATCGCTTCTGCAGGACTGACCACAGTACGATTTAAAGGGAGGAAAGATTCAAAGAAGGGGGAGCAGCTGCCTGCAGTAACTATGACGCTCTTAAGGTAGCCAAATGCCTCGTCACTCGGCGAAATTTATTTGAAAACGCGAGGAAATCGTCGTTGAAGTAAATCAGACAACGGTAACATGCACAGGTGGTGGCGTATCGCTCTGCAGGACTGACCACAGTACGATTTAAAGGGAGGAAAGATTCAAAGAAGGGGGAGCAGCTGGCTGCAGTAACTATGACTCTCTTAAGGTAGCCAAATGCCTCGTCACTCGGCGAAATTTATTTGAAAACGCGAGGAAATCGTCGTTGAAGTAAATCAGACAACGGTAACATGCACAGGTGGTGGCGTATCGCTCTGCAGGACTGACCACAGTACGATTTAAAGGGAGGAAAGATTCAAAGAAGGGGGAGCAGCTGGCTGCAGTAACTATGACTCTCTTAAGGTAGCCAAATGCCTCGTCACTCGGCGAGATTTATTTGAAAACTCGAGGAAATCGTCGTTGAAGTAAATCAGACAACGGTAACATGCACAGGTTGTGGCGTATCGCTCTGCAGGACTGACCACAGTACGATTTAAAGGGAGGAAAGATTCAAAGAAGGGGGAGCAGCTGCCTGCAGTAACTATGACGCTCTTAAGGTAGCCAAATGCCTCGTCACTCGGCGAAATTTATTTGAAAACGCGAGGAAATCGTCGTTGAAGTAAATCAGACAACGATAACATGCACAGGTGGTGGCGTATCGCTCTGCAGGACTGACCACAGTACGATTTAAAGGGAGGAAAGATTCAAAGAAGGGGGAGCAGCTGGCTGCAGTAACTATGACTCTCTTAAGGTAGCCAAATGCCTCGTCACTCGGCGAGATTTATTTGAAAACGCGAGGAAATCGTCGTTGAAGTAAATCAGACAACGGTAACATGCACAGGTGGTGGCGTATCGCTCTGCAGGACTGACCACAGTACGATTTAAAGGGAGGAAAGATTCAAAGAAGGGGGAGCAGCTGCCTGCAGTAACTATGACGCTCTTAAGGTAGCCAAATGCCTCGTCACTCGGCGAAATTTATTTGAAAACGCGAGGAAATCGTCGTTGAAGTAAATCAGACAACGGTAACATGCACAGGTTGTGGCGTATCGTTCTGCAGGACTGACCACAGTACGATTTAAAGGGAGGAAAGATTCAAAGAAGGGGGAGCAGCTGCCTGCAGTAACTATGACGCTCTTAAGGTAGCCAAATGCCTCGTCACTCGGCGAAATTTATTTGAAAACGCGAGGAAATCGTCGTTGAAGTAAATCAGACAACGGTAACATGCACAGGTGGTGGCGTATCGCTCTGCAGGACTGACCACAGTACGATTTAAAGGGAGGAAAGATTCAAAGAAGGGGGAGCAGCTGCCTGCAGTAACTATGACGCTCTTAAGGTAGCCAAATGCCTCGTCACTCGGCGAAATTTATTTGAAAACGCGAGGAAATCGTCGTTGAAGTAAATCAGACAACGGTAACACGCACAGGTGGTGGCGTATCGCTCTGCAGGACTGACCACAGTACGATTTAAAGGGAGGAAAGATTCAAAGAAGGGGGAGCAGCTGGCTGCAGTAACTATGACTCTCTTAAGGTAGCCAAATGCCACGTCACTCGGCGAGATTTATTTGAAAACTCGAGGAAATCGTCGTTGAAGTAAATCAGACAACGGTAACATGCACAGGTTGTGGCGTATCGCTCTGCAGGACTGACCACAGTACGATTTAAAGGGAGGAAAGATTCAAAGAAGGGGGAGCAGCTGGCTGCAGTGACTATGACTCTCTTAAGGTAGCCAAATGCCTCGTCACCCGGCGAAATTTATTTGAAAACTCGAGGAAATCGTTGTTGTGGTAACTCAGACAACGGTAACATGGACAGGTGGTGGCGTATCGCTTCTGCAGGACTGACCACAGTACGATTTAAAGGGAGAAAAGATTCAAAGAAGGGGGAGCAGCTGCCTGCAGTAACTATGACTCTCTTAAGGTAGCCAAATGCCTCGTCACTCGGCGAAATTTATTTTAAAACTCGAGGAAATCGTTGTTAAAGTAACTCAGACAACGGTAACATGGACAGGTGGTGGCGTATTGCTTCTGCAGGACTGACCACAGTACGATTTAAAGGGAGGAAGGATTCAATGAAGGGGGAGCAGCTGGCTGCAGTAACTATGACGCTTATAAGGTAGCCAAATGCCTCGTCATCCGGCGACGTACATTTGCTAACTCGAGAGACTCGTAGTGGGAGTAACAGAGACGACATTAACGTGGACATATAGTGGCACATCGGTTCTGTAGGACAGCCATAGCAAGAATGATAGAGAGAATGGGCTTAGAAAAGTGGGAGCAGCAGGCAGGGGTACTATGACTCCCTTAAGGTAGCCAAATGCCTCGTCACCATGTAAATTTTTTTTTGAAAACTCGAGGATATTTTCGTTAAGGTAGCTCAGACAACGTTAAGGTTTACATGTAGTGGCATATTGCTCCTGCAGGACTGACCACAGTAATAATTAAAGAGTGGAAAGAAAGAAAGTTGGTCGAGCAGCTGGCAGCAGCAACTATGACTCTCTTAAGGCAGCCAAATGCCTCGTCACTCAGCGAAATTTATTTGAAAACTCGAGGAAATAGTCGTTGAAGTAACTCAGACAACGGTAACATGGACAGGTGGTGGCGTATCGCTTCTGCAGGACTGACCACAGTACGATTTAAAGGGAGGAAAGATTCAAAGAAGGGGGAACAGCTGCCTGCAGTAACTATGACGCTCTTAAGGTAGCCAAATGCCTCGTCACTCGGCGAAATTTATTTGAAAACGCGAGGAAATCGTCGTTGAAGTAAATCAGACAACGGTAACATGCACAGGTGGTGGCGTATCGCTCTGCAGGACTGACCACAGTACGATTTAAAGGGAGGAAAGATTCGAAGAAGGGGGAGCAGCTGGCTGCAGTAACTATGACTCTCTTAAGGTAGCCAAATGCCTCGTCACTCGGCGAGATTTATTTGAAAACTCGAGGAAATCGTCGTTGAAGTAAATCAGACAACGGTAACATGCACAGGTTAAGGCGTATCGCTCTGCTGGACTGACCACAGTACGATTTAAAGGGAGGAAAGATTCAAAGAAGGGGGAGCAGCTGCCTGCAGTAACTATGACGCTCTTAAGGTAGCCAAATGCCTCGTCACTCGGCGAAATTTATTTGAAAACGCGAGGAAATCGTCGTTGAAGTAAATCAGACAACGATAACATGCACAGGTGGTGGCGTATCGCTCTGCAGGACTGACCACAGTACGATTTAAAGGGAGGAAAGATTCAAAGAAGGGGGAGCAGCTGGCTGCAGTAACTATGACTCTCTTAAGGTAGCCAAATGCCTCGTCACTCGGCGAGATTTATTTGAAAACTCGAGGAAATCGTCGTTGAAGTAAATCAGACAACGGTAACATGCACAGGTTGTGGCGTATCGCTCTGCAGGACTGACCACAGTACGATTTAAAGGGAGGAAAGATTCAAAGAAGGGGGAGCAGCTGCCTGCAGTAACTATGACGCTCTTAAGGTAGCCAAATGCCTCGTCACTCGGCGAAATTTATTTGAAAACGCGAGGAAATCGTCGTTGAAGTAAATCAGACAACGGTAACATGCACAGGTGGTGGCGTATCGCTCTGCAGGACTGACCACAGTACGTTTTAAAGGGAGGAAAGATTCAAAGAAGGGGGAGCAGCTGCCTGCAGTAACTATGACGCTCTTAAGGTAGCCAAATGCCTCGTCACTCGGCGAAATTTATTTTAAAACTCGAGGAAATCGTCGTTGAAGTAAATCAGACAACGGTAACATGCACAGGTGGTGGCGTATCGCTCTGCAGGACTGACCACAGTACGATTTAAAGGGAGGAAAGATTCAAAGAAGGGGGAGCAGCTGGCTGCAGTAACTATGACTCTCTTAAGGTAGCCAAATGCCTCGTCACTCGGCGAGATTTATTTGAAAACTCGAGGAAATCGTCGTTGAAGTAAATCAGACAACGGTAACATGCACAGGTTGTGGCGTATCGCTCTGCAGGACTGACCACAGTACGATTTAAAGGGAGGAAAGATTCAAAGAAGGGGGAGCAGCTGGCTGCAGTGACTATGACTCTCTTAAGGTAGCCAAATGCCTCGTCACCCGGCGAAATTTATTTGAAAACTCGAGGAAATCGTTGTTGTGGTAACTCAGACAACGGTAACATGGACAGGTGGTGGCGTATCGCTTCTGCAGGACTGACCACAGTACGATTTAAAGGGAGGAAAGATTCAAAGAAGGGGGAGCAGCTGCCTGCAGTAACTATGACTCTCTTAAGGTAGCCAAATGCCTCGTCACTCGGCGAAATTTATTTTAAAACTCGAGGAAATCGTTGTTAAAGTAACTCAGACAACGGTAACATGGACAGGTGGTGGCGTATTGCTTCTGCAGGACTGACCACAGTACGATTTAAAGGGAGGAAGGATTCAATGAAGGGGGAGCAGCTGGCTGCAGTAACTATGACGCTTATAAGGTAGCCAAATGCCTCGTCATCCGGCGAGGTACATTTGCTAACTCGAGAGACTCGTAGTGGGAGTAACAGAGACGACATTAACGTGGACATATAGTGGCACATCGGTTCTGTAGGACAGCCATAGCAAGAATGATAGAGAGAATGGGCTTAGAAAAGTGGGAGCAGCAGGCAGGGGTACTATGACTCCCTTAAGGTAGCCAAATGCCTCGTCACCATGTAAATTTTTTTTTGAAAACTCGAGGATATTTTCGTTAAGGTAGCTCAGACAACGTTAAGGTTTACATGTAGTGGCATATTGCTCCTGCAGGACTGACCACAGTAATAATTAAAGAGTGGAAAGAAAGAAAGTTGGTCGAGCAGCTGGCAGCAGCAACTATGACTCTCTTAAGGCAGCCAAATGCCTCGTCACTCGGCGAAATTTATTTGAAAACTCGAGGAAATCGTCGTTGAAGTAACTCAGACAACGGTAACATGGACAGGTGGTGGCGTATCGCTTCTGCAGGACTGACCACAGTACGATTTAAAGGGAGGAAAGCTTCAAAGAAGGGGGAGCAGCTGCCTGCAGTAACTATGACGCTCTTAAGGTAGCCAAATGCCTCGTCACTCGGCGAAATTTATTTGAAAACGCGAGGAAATCGTCGTTGAAGTAAATCAGACAACGGTAACATGCACAGGTGGTGGCGTATCGCTCTGCAATACTGACCACAGTACGATTTAAAGGGAGGAAAGATTCAAAGAAGGGGGAGCAGCTGGCTGCAGTAACTATGACTCTCTTAAGGTAGCCAAATGCCTCGTCACTCGGCGAGATTTATTTGAAAACTCGAGGAAATCGTCGTTGAAGTAAATCAGACAACGGTAACATGCACAGGTTGTGGCGTATCGCTCTGCAGGACTGACCACAGTACGATTTAAAGGGAGGAAAGATTCAAAGAAGGGGGAGCAGCTGCCTGCAGTAACTATGACGCTCTTAAGGTAGCCAAATGCCTCGTCACTCGGCGAAATTTATTTGAAAACGCGAGGAAATCGTCGTTGAAGTAAATCAGACAACGGTAACATGCACAGGTGGTGGCGTATCGCTCTGCAGGACTGACCACAGTACGATTTAAAGGGAGGAAAGATTCAAAGAAGGGGGAGCAGCTGGCTGCAGTAACTATGACTCTCTTAAGGTAGCCAAATGCCTCGTCACTCGGCGAGATTTATTTGAAAACTCGAGGAAATCGTCGTTGAAGTAAATCAGACAACGGTAACATGCACAGGTTGTGGCGTATCGCTCTGCAGGACTGACCACAGTACGATTTAAAGGGAGGAAAGATTCAAAGAAGGGGGAGCAGCTGCCTGCAGTAACTATGACGCTCTTAAGGTAGCCAAATGCCTCGTCACTCGGCGAAATTTATTTGAAAACGCGAGGAAATCGTCGTTGAAGTAAATCAGACAACGGTAACATGCACAGGTGGTGGCGTATCGCTCTGCAGGACTGACCACAGTACGATTTAAAGGGAGGAAAGATTCAAAGAAGGGGGAGCAGCTGCCTGCAGTAACTATGACGCTCTTAAGGTAGCCAAATGCCTCGTCACTCGGCGAAATTTATTTGAAAACGCGAGGAAATCGTCGTTGAAGTAAATCAGACAACGGTAACATGCACAGGTGGTGGCGTATCGCTCTGCAGGACTGACCACAGTACGATTTAAAGGGAGGAAAGATTCAAAGAAGGGGGAGCAGCTGGCTGCAGTAACTATGACTCTCTTAAGGTAGCCAAATGCCTCGTCACTCGGCGAGATTTATTTGAAAACTCGAGGAAATCGTCGTTGAAGTAAATCAGACAACGGTAACATGCACAGGTTGTGGCGTATCGCTCTGCAGGACTGACCACAGTACGATTTAAAGGGAGGAAAGATTCAAAGAAGGGGGAGCAGCTGGCTGCAGTGACTATGACTCTCTTAAGGTAGCCAAATGCCTCGTCACCCGGCGAAATTTATTTGAAAACTCGAGGAAATCGTTGTTGTGGTAACTCAGACAACGGTAACATGGACAGGTGGTGGCGTATCGCTTCTGCAGGACTGACCACAGTACGATTTAAAGGGAGGAAAGATTCAAAGAAGGGGGAGCAGCTGCCTGCAGTAACTATGACTCTCTTAAGGTAGCCAAATGCCTCGTCACTCGGCGAAATTTATTTTAAAACTCGAGGAAATCGTTGTTAAAGTAACTCAGACAACGGTAACATGGACAGGTGGTGGCGTATTGCTTCTGCAGGACTGACCACAGTACGATTTAAAGGGAGGAAGGATTCAATGAAGGGGGAGCAGCTGGCTGCAGTAACTATGACGCTTATAAGGTAGCCAAATGCCTCGTCATCCGGCGAGGTACATTTGCTAACTCGAGAGACTCGTAGTGGGAGTAACAGAGACGACGTTAACGTGGACATATAGTGGCACATCAGTTCTGTAGGACAGCCATAGCAAGAATGATAGAGAGAATGGGCTTAGAAAAGTGGGAGCAGCAGGCAGGGGTACTATGACTCCCTTAAGGTAGCCAAATGCCTCGTCACCATGTAAATTTTTTTTTGAAAACTCGAGGATATTTTCGTTAAGGTAGCTCAGACAACGTTAAGGTTTACATGTAGTGGCATATTGCTCCTGCAGGACTGACCACAGTAATAATTAAAGAGTGGAAAGAAAGAAAGTTGGTCGAGCAGCTGGCAGCAGCAACTATGACTCTCTTAAGGCAGCCAAATGCCTCGTCACTCGGCGAAATTTATTTGAAAACTCGAGGAAATCGTCGTTGAAGTAACTCAGACAACGGTAACATGGACAGGTGGTGGCGTATTGCTTCTGCAGGACTGACCACAGTACGATTTAAAGGGAGGAAAGATTCAAAGAAGGGGGAGCAGCTGCCTGCAGTAACTATGACGCTCTTAAGGTAGCCAAATGCCTCGTCACTCGGCGAAATTTATTTGAAAACGCGAGGAAATCGTCGTTGAAGTAAATCAGACAACGGTAACATGCACAGGTGGTGGCGTATCGCTCTGCAGGACTGACCACAGTACGATTTAAAGGGAGGAAAGATTCAAAGAAGGGGGAGCAGCTGGCTGCAGTAACTATGACTCTCTTAAGGTAGCCAAATGCCTCGTCACTCGGCGAGATTTATTTGAAAACTCGAGGAAATCGTCGTTGAAGTAAATCAGACAACGGTAACATGCACAGGTTGTGGCGTATCGCTCTGCAGGACTGACCACAGTACGATTTAAAGGGAGGAAAGATTCAAAGAAGGGGGAGCAGCTGCCTGCAGTAACTATGACGCTCTTAAGGTAGCCAAATGCCTCGTCACTCGGCGAAATTTATTTGAAAACGCGAGGAAATCGTCGTTGAAGTAAATCAGACAACGGTAACATGCACAGGTGGTGGCGTATCGCTCTGCAGGACTGACCACAGTACGATTTAAAGGGAGGAAAGATTCAAAGAAGGGGGAGCAGCTGGCTGCAGTAACTATGACTCTCTTAAGGTAGCCAAATGCCTCGTCACTCGGCGAGATTTATTTGAAAACTCGAGGAAATCGTCGTTGAAGTAAATCAGACAACGGTAACATGCACAGGTTGTGGCGTATCGCTCTGCAGGACTGACCACAGTACGATTTAAAGGGAGGAAAGATTCAAAGAAGGGGGAGCAGCTGCCTGCAGTAACTATGACGCTCTTAAGGTAGCCAAATGCCTCGTCACTCGGCGAAATTTATTTGAAAACGCGAGGAAATCGTCGTTGAAGTAAATCAGACAACGGTAACATGCACAGGTGGTGGCGTATCGCTCTGCAGGACTGACCACAGTACGATTTAAAGGGAGGAAAGATTCAAAGAAGGGGGAGCAGCTGGCTGCAGTAACTATGACTCTCTTAAGGTAGCCAAATGCCTCGTCACTCGGCGAGATTTATTTGAAAACTCGAGGAAATCGTCGTTGAAGTAAATCAGACAACGGTAACATGCACAGGTTGTGGCGTATCGCTCTGCAGGACTGACCACAGTACGATTTAAAGGGAGGAAAGATTCAAAGAAGGGGGAGCAGCTGGCTGCAGTGACTATGACTCTCTTAAGGTAGCCAAATGCCTCGTCACCCGGCGAAATTTATTTGAAAACTCGAGGAAATCGTTGTTGTGGTAACTCAGACAACGGTAACATGGACAGGTGGTGGCGTATCGCTTCTGCAGGACTGACCACAGTACGATTTAAAGGGAGGAAAGATTCAAAGAAGGGGGAGCAGCTGCCTGCAGTAACTATGACTCTCTTAAGGTAGCCAAATGCCTCGTCACTCGGCGAAATTTATTTTAAAACTCGAGGAAATCGTTGTTAAAGTAACTCAGACAACGGTAACATGGACAGGTGGTGGCGTATTGCTTCTGCAGGACTGACCACAGTACGATTTAAAGGGAGGAAGGATTCAATGAAGGGGGAGCAGCTGGCTGCAGTAACTATGACGCTTATAAGGTAGCCAAATGCCTCGTCATCCGGCGAGGTACATTTGCTAACTCAAGAGACTCGTAGTGGGAGTAACAGAGACGACGTTAACGTGGACATATAGTGGCACATCGGTTCTGTAGGACAGCCATAGCAAGAATGATAGAGAGAATGGGCTTAGAAAAGTGGGAGCAGCAGGCAGGGGTACTATGACTCCATTAAGGTAGCCAAATGCCTCGTCACCATGTAAATTTTTTTTTGAAAACTCGAGGATATTTTCGTTAAGGTAGCTCAGACAACGTTAAGGTTTACATGTAGTGGCATATTGCTCCTGCAGGACTGACCACAGTAATAATTAAAGAGTGGAAAGAAAGAAAGTTGGTCGAGCAGCTGGCAGCAGCAACTATGACTCTCTTAAGGCAGCCAAATGCCTCGTCACTCGGCGAAATTTATTTGAAAACTCGAGGAAATCGTCGTTGAAGTAACTCAGACAACGGTAACATGGACTGGTGGTGGCGTATCGCTTCTGCAGGACTGACCACAGTACGATTTAAAGGGAGGAAAGATTCAAAGAAGGGGGAGCAGCTGCCTGCAGTAACTATGACGCTCTTAAGGTAGCCAAATGCCTCGTCACTCGGCGAAATTTATTTGAAAACGCGAGGAAATCGTCGTTGAAGTAAATCAGACAACGGTAACATGCACAGGTGGTGGCGTATCGCTCTGCAGGACTGACCACAGTACGATTTAAAGGGAGGAAAGATTCAAAGAAGGGGGAGCAGCTGGCTGCAGTAACTATGACTCTCTTAAGGTAGCCAAATGCCTCGTCACTCGGCGAGATTTATTTGAAAACTCGAGGAAATCGTCGTTGAAGTAAATCAGACAACGGTAACATGCACAGGTTGTGGCGTATCGCTCTGCAGGACTGACCACAGTACGATTTAAAGGGAGGAAAGATTCAAAGAAGGGGGAGCAGCTGGCTGCAGTGACTATGACTCTCTTAAGGTAGCCAAATGCCTCGTCACCCGGCGAAATTTATTTGAAAACTCGAGGAAATCGTTGTTGTGGTAACTCAGACAACGGTAACATGGACAGGTGGTGGCGTATCGCTTCTGCAGGACTGACCACAGTACGATTTAAAGGGAGGAAAGATTCAAAGAAGGGGGAGCAGCTGCCTGCAGTAACTATGACTCTCTTAAGGTAGCCAAATGCCTCGTCACTCGGCGAAATTTATTTTAAAACTCGAGGAATTCGTTGTTAAAGTAACTCAGACAACGGTAACATGGACAGGTGGTGGCGTATTGCTTCTGCAGGACTGACCACAGTACGATTTAAAGGGAGGAAGGATTCAATGAAGGGGGAGCAGCTGGCTGCAGTTACTATGACGCTTATAAGGTAGTTAAATGCCTCGTCATCCGGCGAGGTACATTTGCTAACTCGAGAGACTCGTAGTGGGAGTAACAGAGACGACGTTAACGTGGACATATAGTGGCACATCGGTTCTGTAGGACAGCCATAGCAAGAATGATAGAGAGAATGGGCTTAGAAAAGTGGGAGCAGCAGGCAGGGGTACTATGACTCCCTTAAGGTAGCCAAATGCCTCGTCACCATGTAAATTTTTTTTTGAAAACTCGAGGATATTTTCGTTAAGGTAGCTCAGACAACGTTAAGGTTTACATGTAGTGGCATATTGCTCCTGCAGGACTGACCACAGTAATAATTAAAGAGTGGAAAGAAAGAAAGTTGGTCGAGCAGCTGGCAGCAGCAACTATGACTCTCTTAAGGCAGCCAAATGCCTCGTCACTCGGCGAAATTTATTTGAAAACTCGAGGAAATCGTCGTTGAAGTAACTCAGACAACGGTAACATGGACAGGTGGTGGCGTATCGCTTCTGCAGGACTGACCACAGTACGATTTAAAGGGAGGAAAGATTCAAAGAAGGGGGAGCAGCTGCCTGCAGTAACTATGACGCTCTTAAGGTAGCCAAATGCCTCGTCACTCGGCGAAATTTATTTGAAAACGCGAGGAAATCGTCGTTGAAGTAAATCAGACAACGGTAACATGCACAGGTGGTGGCGTATCGCTCTGCAGGACTGACCACAGTACGATTTAAAGGGAGGAAAGATTCAAAGAAGGGGGAGCAGCTGGCTGCAGTAACTATGACTCTCTTAAGGTAGCCAAATGCCTCGTCACTCGGCGAGATTTATTTGAAAACTCGAGGAAATCGTCGTTGAAGTAATTCAGACAACGGTAACATGCACAGGTTGTGGCGTATCGCTCTGCAGGACTGACCACAGTACGATTTAAAGGGAGGAAAGATTCAAAGAAGGGGGAGCAGCTGCCTGCAGTAACTATGACGCTCTTAAGGTAGCCAAATGCCTCGTCACTCGGCGAAATTTATTTGAAAACGCGAGGAAATCGTCGTTGAAGTAAATCAGACAACGGTAACATGCACAGGTGGTGGCGTATCGCTCTGCAGGACTGACCACAGTACGATTTAAAGGGAGGAAAGATTCAAAGAAGGGGGAGCAGCTGGCTGCAGTAACTATGACTCTCTTAAGGTAGCCAAATGCCTCGTCACTCGGCGAGATTTATTTGAAAACTCGAGGAAATCGTCGTTGAAGTAAATCAGACAACGGTAACATGCACAGGTTGTGGCGTATCGCTCTGCAGGACTGACCACAGTACGATTTAAAGGGAGGAAAGATTCAAAGAAGGGGGAGCAGCTGCCTGCAGTAACTATGACGCTCTTAAGGTAGCCAAATGCCTCGTCACTCGGCGAAATTTATTTGAAAACGCGAGGAAATCGTCGTTGAAGTAAATCAGACAACGGTAACATGCACAGGTGGTGGCGTATCGCTCTGCAGGACTGACCACAGTTAGATTTAAAGGGAGGAAAGATTCAAAGAAGGGGGAGCAGCTGCCTGCAGTAACTATGACGCTCTTAAGGTAGCCAAATGCCTCGTCACTCGGCGAAATTTATTTGAAAACGCGAGGAAATCGTCGTTGAAGTAAATCAGACAACGGTAACATGCACAGGTGGTGGCGTATCGCTCTGCAGGACTGACCACAGTACGATTTAAAGGGAGGAAAGATTCAAAGAAGGGGGAGCAGCTGGCTGCAGTAACTATGACTCTCTTAAGGTAGCCAAATGCCTCGTCACTCGGCGAGATTTATTTGAAAACTCGAGGAAATCGTCGTTGAAGTAAATCAGACAACGGTAACATGCACAGGTTGTGGCGTATCGCTCTGCAGGACTGACCACAGTACGATTTAAAGGGAGGAAAGATTCAAAGAAGGGGGAGCAGCTGGCTGCAGTGACTATGACTCTCTTAAGGTAGCCAAATGCCTCGTCACCCGGCGAAATTTATTTGAAAACTCGAGGAAATCGTTGTTGTGGTAACTCAGACAACGGTAACATGGACAGGTGGTGGCGTATCGCTTCTGCAGGACTGACCACAGTACGATTTAAAGGGAGGAAAGATTCAAAGAAGGGGGAGCAGCTGCCTGCAGTAACTATGACTCTCTTAAGGTAGCCAAATGCCTCGTCACTCGGCGAAATTTATTTTAAAACTCGAGGAAATCGTTGTTAAAGTAACTCAGACAACGGTAACATGGACAGGTGGGGGCGTATTGCTTCTGCAGGACTGACCACAGTACGATTTAAAGGGAGGAAGGATTCAATGAAGGGGGAGCAGCTGGCTGCAGTAACTATGACGCTTATAAGGTAGCCAAATGCCTCGTCATCCGGCGAGGTACATTTGCTAACTCAAGAGACTCGTAGTGGGAGTAACAGAGACGACGTTAACGTGGACATATAGTGGCACATCGGTTCTGTAGGACAGCCATAGCAAGAATGATAGAGAGAATGGGCTTAGAAAAGTGGGAGCAGCAGGCAGGGGTACTATGACTCCCTTAAGGTAGCCAAATGCCTCGTCACCATGTAAATTTTTTTTTGAAAACTCGAGGATATTTTCGTTAAGGTAGCTCAGACAACGTTAAGGTTTACATGTAGTGGCATATTGCTCCTGCAGGACTGACCACAGTAATAATTAAAGAGTGGAAAGAAAGAAAGTTGGTCGAGCAGCTGGCAGCAGCAACTATGACTCTCTTAAGGCAGCCAAATGCCTCGTCACTCGGCGAAATTTATTTGAAAACTCGAGGAAATCGTCGTTGAAGTAACTCAGACAACGGTAACATGGACTGGTGGTGGCGTATCGCTTCTGCAGGACTGACCACAGTACGATTTAAAGGGAGGAAAGATTCAAAGAAGGGGGAGCAGCTGCCTGCAGTAACTATGACGCTCTTAAGGTAGCCAAATGCCTCGTCACTCGGCGAAATTTATTTGAAAACGCGAGGAAATCGTCGTTGAAGTAAATCAGACAACGGTAACATGCACAGGTGGTGGCGTATCGCTCTGCAGGACTGACCACAGTACGATTTAAAGGGAGGAAAGATTCAAAGAAGGGGGAGCAGCTGCCTGCAGTAACTATGACGCTCTTAAGGTAGCCAAATGCCTCGTCACTCGGCGAAATTTATTTGAAAACGCGAGGAAATCGTCGTTGAAGTAAATCAGACAACGGTAACATGCACAGGTGGTGGCGTATCGCTCTGCAGGACTGAGCACAGTACGATTTAAAGGGAGGTAAGATTCAAAGAAGGGGGAGCAGCTGGCTGCAGTAACTATGACTCTCTTAAGGTAGCCAAATGCCTCGTCACTCGGCGAGATTTATTTGAAAACTCGAGGAAATCGTCGTTGAAGTAAATCAGACAACGGTAACATGCACAGGTTGTGGCGTATCGCTCTGCAGGACTGACCACAGTACGATTTAAAGGGAGGAAAGATTCGAAGAAGGGGGAGCAGCTGCCTGCAGTAACTATGACGCTCTTAAGGTAGCCAAATGCCTCGTCACTCGGCGAAATTTATTTGAAAACGCGAGGAAATCGTCGTTGAAGTAAATCAGACAACGGTAACATGCACAGGTGGTGGCGTATCGCTCTGCAGGACTGACCACAGTACGATTTAAAGGGAGGAAAGATTCAAAGAAGGGGGAGCAGCTGGCTGCAGTAACTATGACTCTCTTAAGGTAGCCAAATGCCTCGTCACTCGGCGAGATTTATTTGAAAACTCGAGGAAATCGTCGTTGAAGTAAATCAGACAACGGTAACATGCACAGGTTGTGGCGTATCGCTCTGCAGGACTGACCACAGTACGATTTAAAGGGAGGAAAGATTCAAAGAAGGGGGAGCAGCTGCCTGCAGTAACTATGACGCTCTTAAGGTAGCCAAATGCCTCGTCACTCGGCGAGATTTATTTGAAAACTCGAGGAAATCGTCGTTGAAGTAATTCAGACAACGGTAACATGCACAGGTTGTGGCGTATCGCTCTGCAGGACTGACCACAGTACGATTTAAAGGGAGGAAAGATTCAAAGAAGGGGGAGCAGCTGCCTGCAGTAACTATGACGCTCTTAAGGTAGCCAAATGCCTCGTCACTCGGCGAAATTTATTTGAAAACGCGAGGAAATCGTCGTTGAAGTAAATCAGACAACGGTAACATGCACAGGTGGTGGCGTATCGCTCTGCAGGACTGACCACAGTACGATTTAAAGGGAGGAAAGATTCAAAGAAGGGGGAGCAGCTGGCTGCAGTAACTATGACTCTCTTAAGGTAGCCAAATGCCTCGTCACTCGGCGAGATTTATTTGAAAACTCGAGGAAATCGTCGTTGAAGTAAATCAGACAACGGTAACATGCACAGGTTGTGGCGTATCGCTCTGCAGGACTGACCACAGTACGATTTAAAGGGAGGAAAGATTCAAAGAAGGGGGAGCAGCTGCCTGCAGTAACTATGACGCTCTTAAGGTAGCCAAATGCCTCGTCACTCGGCGAAATTTATTTGAAAACGCGAGGAAATCGTCGTTGAAGTAAATCAGACAACGGTAACATGCACAGGTGGTGGCGTATCGCTCTGCAGGACTGACCACAGTAAGATTTAAAGGGAGGAAAGATTCAAAGAAGGGGGAGCAGCTGCCTGCAGTAACTATGACGCTCTTAAGGTAGCCAAATGCCTCGTCACTCGGCGAAATTTATTTGAAAACGCGAGGAAATCGTCGTTGAAGTAAATCAGACAACGGTAACATGCACAGGTGGTGGCGTATCGCTCTGCAGGACTGACCACAGTACGATTTAAAGGGAGGAAAGATTCAAAGAAGGGGGAGCAGCTGGCTGCAGTAACTATGACTCTCTTAAGGTAGCCAAATGCCTCGTCACTCGGCGAGATTTATTTGAAAACTCGAGGAAATCGTCGTTGAAGTAAATCAGACAACGGTAACATGCACAGGTTGTGGCGTATCGCTCTGCAGGACTGACCACAGTACGATTTAAAGGGAGGAAAGATTCAAAGAAGGGGGAGCAGCTGGCTGCAGTGACTATGACTCTCTTAAGGTAGCCAAATGCCTCGTCACCCGGCGAAATTTATTTGAAAACTCGAGGAAATCGTTGTTGTGGTAACTCAGACAACGGTAACATGGACAGGTGGTGGCGTATCGCTTCTGCAGGACTGACCACAGTACGATTTAAAGGGAGGAAAGATTCAAAGAAGGGGGAGCAGCTGCCTGCAGTAACTATGACTCTCTTAAGGTAGCCAAATGCCTCGTCACTCGGCGAAATTTATTTTAAAACTCGAGGAAATCGTTGTTAAAGTAACTCAGACAACGGTAACATGGACAGGTGGGGGCGTATTGCTTCTGCAGGACTGACCACAGTACGATTTAAAGGGAGGAAGGATTCAATGAAGGGGGAGCAGCTGGCTGCAGTAACTATGACGCTTATAAGGTAGCCAAATGCCTCGTCATCCGGCGAGGTACATTTGCTAACTCAAGAGACTCGTAGTGGGAGTAACAGAGACGACGTTAACGTGGACATATAGTGGCACATCGGTTCTGTAGGACAGCCATAGCAAGAATGATAGAGAGAATGGGCTTAGAAAAGTGGGAGCAGCAGGCAGGGGTACTATGACTCCCTTAAGGTAGCCAAATGCCTCGTCACCATGTAAATTTTTTTTTGAAAACTCGAGGATATTTTCGTTAAGGTAGCTCAGACAACGTTAAGGTTTACATGTAGTGGCATATTGCTCCTGCAGGACTGACCACAGTAATAATTAAAGAGTGGAAAGAAAGAAAGTTGGTCGAGCAGCTGGCAGCAGCAACTATGACTCTCTTAAGGCAGCCAAATGCCTCGTCACTCGGCGAAATTTATTTGAAAACTCGAGGAAATCGTCGTTGAAGTAACTCAGACAACGGTAACATGGACTGGTGGTGGCGTATCGCTTCTGCAGGACTGACCACAGTACGATTTAAAGGGAGGAAAGATTCAAAGAAGGGGGAGCAGCTGCCTGCAGTAACTATGACGCTCTTAAGGTAGCCAAATGCCTCGTCACTCGGCGAAATTTATTTGAAAACGCGAGGAAATCGTCGTTGAAGTAAATCAGACAACGGTAACATGCACAGGTGGTGGCGTATCGCTCTGCAGGACTGACCACAGTACGATTTAAAGGGAGGAAAGATTCAAAGAAGGGGGAGCAGCTGCCTGCAGTAACTATGACGCTCTTAAGGTAGCCAAATGCCTCGTCACTCGGCGAAATTTATTTGAAAACGCGAGGAAATCGTCGTTGAAGTAAATCAGACAACGGTAACATGCACAGGTGGTGGCGTATCGCTCTGCAGGACTGAGCACAGTACGATTTAAAGGGAGGAAAGATTCAAAGAAGGGGGAGCAGCTGGCTGCAGTAACTATGACTCTCTTAAGGTAGCCAAATGCCTCGTCACTCGGCGAGATTTATTTGAAAACTCGAGGAAATCGTCGTTGAAGTAAATCAGACAACGGTAACATGCACAGGTTGTGGCGTATCGCTCTGCAGGACTGACCACAGTACGATTTAAAGGGAGGAAAGATTCGAAGAAGGGGGAGCAGCTGCCTGCAGTAACTATGACGCTCTTAAGGTAGCCAAATGCCTCGTCACTCGGCGAAATTTATTTGAAAACGCGAGGAAATCGTCGTTGAAGTAAATCAGACAACGGTAACATGCACAGGTGGTGGCGTATCGCTCTGCAGGACTGACCACAGTACGATTTAAAGGGAGGAAAGATTCAAAGAAGGGGGAGCAGCTGGCTGCAGTAACTATGACTCTCTTAAGGTAGCCAAATGCCTCGTCACTCGGCGAGATTTATTTGAAAACTCGAGGAAATCGTCGTTGAAGTAAATCAGACAACGGTAACATGCACAGGTTGTGGCGTATCGCTCTGCAGGACTGACCACAGTACGATTTAAAGGGAGGAAAGATTCAAAGAAGGGGGAGCAGCTGCCTGCAGTAACTATGACGCTCTTAAGGTAGCCAAATGCCTCGTCACTCGGCGAAATTTATTTGAAAACGCGAGGAAATCGTCGTTGAAGTAAATCAGACAACGGTAACATGCACAGGAGGTGGCGTATCGCTCTGCAGGACTGACCACAGTACGATTTAAAGGGAGGAAAGATTCAAAGAAGGGGGAGCAGCTGCCTGCAGTAACTATGACGCTCTTAAGGTAGCCAAATGCCTCGTCACTCGGCGAAATTTATTTGAAAACGCGAGGAAATCGTCGTTGAAGTAAATCAGACAACGGTAACATGCACAGGTGGTGGCGTATCGCTCTGCAGGACTGACCACAGTACGATTTAAAGGGAGGAAAGATTCAAAGAAGGGGGAGCAGCTGGCTGCAGTTACTATGACTCTCTTAAGGTAGCCAAATGCCTCGTCACTCGGCGAGATTTATTTGAAAACTCGAGGAAATCGTCGTTGAAGTAAATCAGACAACGGTAACATGCACAGGTTGTGGCGTATCGCTCTGCAGGACTGACCACAGTACGATTTAAAGGGAGGAAAGATTCAAAGAAGGGGGAGCAGCTGGCTGCAGTGACTATGACTCTCTTAAGGTAGCCAAATGCCTCGTCACCCGGCGAAATTTATTTGAAAACTCGAGGAAATCGTTGTTGTGGTAACTCAGACAACGGTAACATGGACAGGTGGTGGCGTATCGCTTCTGCAGGACTGACCACAGTACGATTTAAAGGGAGAAAAGATTCAAAGAAGGGGGAGCAGCTGCCTGCAGTAACTATGACTCTCTTAAGGTAGCCAAATGCCTCGTCACTCGGCGAAATTTATTTTAAAACTCGAGGAAATCGTTGTTAAAGTAACTCAGACAACGGTAACATGGACAGGTGGTGGCGTATTGCTTCTGCAGGACTGACCACAGTACGATTTAAAGGGAGGAAGGATTCAATGAAGGGGGAGCAGCTGGCTGCAGTAACTATGACGCTTATAAGGTAGCCAAATGCCTCGTCATCCGGCGAGGTACATTTGCTAACTCGAGAGACTCGTAGTGGGAGTAACAGAGACGACGTTAACGTGGACATATAGTGGCACATCGGTTCTGTAGGACAGCCATAGCAAGAATGATAGAGAGAATGGGCTTAGAAAAGTGGGAGCAGCAGGCAGGGGTACTATGACTCCCTTAAGGTAGCCAAATGCCTCGTCACCATGTAAATTTTTTTTTGAAAACTCGAGGATATTTTCGTTAAGGTAGCTCAGACAACGTTAAGGTTTACATGTAGTGGCATATTGCTCCTGCAGGACTGACCACAGTAATAATTAAAGAGTGGAAAGAAAGAAAGTTGGTCGAGCAGCTGGCAGCAGCAACTATGACTCTCTTAAGGCAGCCAAATGCCTCGTCACTCGGCGAAATTTATTTGAAAACTCGAGGAAATCGTCGTTGAAGTAACTCAGACATCGGTAACATGGACAGGTGGTGGCGTATCGCTTCTGCAGGACTGACCACAGTACGATTTAAAGGGAGGAAAGATTCAAAGAAGGGGGAGCAGCTGCCTGCAGTAACTATGACGCTCTTAAGGTAGCCAAATGCCTCGTCACTCGGCGAAATTTATTTGAAAACGCGAGGAAATCGTCGTTGAAGTAAATCAGACAACGGTAACATGCACAGGTGGTGGCGTATCGCTCTGCAGGACTGACCACAGTACGATTTAAAGGGAGGAAAGATTCAAAGAAGGGGGAGCAGCTGGCTGCAGTAACTATGACTCTCTTAAGGTAGCCAAATGCCTCGTCACTCGGCGAGATTTATTTGAAAACTCGAGGAAATCGTCGTTGAAGTAAATCAGACAACGGTAACATGCACAGGTTGTGGCGTATCGCTCTGCAGGACTGACCACAGTACGATTTAAAGGGAGGAAAGATTCAAAGAAGGGGGAGCAGCTGCCTGCAGTAACTATGACGCTCTTAAGGTAGCCAAATGCCTCGTCACTCGGCGAAATTTATTTGAAAACGCGAGGAAATCGTCGTTGAAGTAAATCAGACAACGGTAACATGCACAGGTGGTGGCGTATCGCTCTGCAGGACTGACCACAGTACGATTTAAAGGGAGGAAAGATACAAAGAAGGGGGAGCAGCTGGCTGCAGTAACTATGACTCTCTTAAGGTAGTCAAATGCCTCGTCACTCGGCGAGATTTATTTGAAAACTCGAGGAAATCGTCGTTGAAGTAAATCAGACAACAGTAACATGCACAGGTTGTGGCGTATCGCTCTGCAGGACTGACCACAGTACGATTTAAAGGGAGGAAAGATTCAAAGAAGGGGGAGCAGCTGCCTGCAGTAACTATGACGCTCTTAAGGTAGCCAAATGCCTCGTCACTCGGCGAAATTTATTTGAAAACGCGAGGAAATCGTCGTTGAAGTAAATCAGACAACGGTAACATGCACAGGTGGTGGCGTATCGCTCTGCAGGACTGACCACAGTACGATTTAAAGGGAGGAAAGATTCAAAGAAGGGGGAGCAGCTGCCTGCAGTAACTATGACGCTCTTAAGGTAGCCAAATGCCTCGTCACTCGGCGAAATTTATTTGAAAACGCGAGGAAATCGTCGTTGAAGTAAATCAGACAACGGTAACATGCACAGGTGGTGGCGTATCGCTCTGCAGGACTGACCACAGTACGATTTAAAGGGAGGAAAGATTCAAAGAAGGGGGAGCAGCTGGCTGCAGTAACTATGACTCTCTTAAGGTAGCCAAATGCCTCGTCACTCGGCGAGATTTATTTGAAAACTCGAGGAAATCGTCGTTGAAGTAAATCAGACAACGGTAACATGCACAGGTTGTGGCGTATCGCTCTGCAGGACTGACCACAGTACGATTTAAAGGGAGGAAAGATTCAAAGAAGGGGGAGCAGCTGGCTGCAGTGACTATGACTCTCTTAAGGTAGCCAAATGCCTCGTCACCCGGCGAAATTTATTTGAAAACTCGAGGAAATCGTTGTTGTGGTAACTCAGACAACGGTAACATGGACAGGTCGTGGCGTATCGCTTCTGCAGGACTGACCACAGTACGATTTAAAGGGAGGAAGGTTTCAATGAAGGGGGAGCAGCTGGCTGCAGTAACTATGACCCTTATAAGGTAGCCAAATGCCTCGTCATCCGGCGAGGTACATTTGCTAACTCGAGAGATTCGTAGTGGGAGTAACAGAGACGACGTTAACGTGGACATATAGTGGCACATCGGTTCTGTAGGACAGCCATAGCAAGAATGATAGAGAGAATGGGCTTAGAAAAGTGGGAGCAGCAGGCAGGGGTACTATGACTCCCTTAAGGTAGCCAAATGCCTCGTCACCATGTAAATTTTTTTTTGAAAACTCGAGGATATTTTCGTTAAGGTAGCTCAGACAACGTTAAGGTTTACATGTAGTGGCATATTGCTCCTGCAGGACTGACCACAGTAATAATTAAAGAGTGGAAAGAAAGAAAGTTGGTCGAGCAGCTGGCAGCAGCAACTATGACTCTCTTAAGGCAGCCAAATGCCTCGTCACTCGGCGAAATTTATTTGAAAACTCGAGGAAATCGTCGTTGAAGTAACTCAGACAACGGTAACATGGACTGGTGGTGGCGTATCGCTTCTGCAGGACTGACCACAGTACGATTTAAAGGGAGGAAAGATTCAAAGAAGGGGGAGCAGCTGCCTGCAGTAACTATGACGCTCTTAAGGTAGCCAAATGCCTCGTCACTCGGCGAAATTTATTTGAAAACGCGAGGAAATCGTCGTTGAAGTAAATCAGACAACGGTAACATGCACAGGTGGTGGCGTATCGCTCTGCAGGACTGACCACAGTACGATTTAAAGGGAGGAAAGATTCAAAGAAGGGGGAGCAGCTGCCTGCAGTAACTATGACGCTCTTAAGGTAGCCAAATGCCTCGTCACTCGGCGAAATTTATTTGAAAACGCGAGGAAATCGTCGTTGAAGTAAATCAGACAACGGTAACATGCACAGGTGGTGGCGTATCGCTCTGCAGGACTGAGCACAGTACGATTTAAAGGGAGGAAAGATTCAAAGAAGGGGGAGCAGCTGGCTGCAGTAACTATGACTCTCTTAAGGTAGCCAAATGCCTCGTCACTCGGCGAGATTTATTTGAAAACTCGAGGAAATCGTCGTTGAAGTAAATCAGACAACGGTAACATGCACAGGTTGTGGCGTATCGCTCTGCAGGACTGACCACAGTACGATTTAAAGGGAGGAAAGATTCGAAGAAGGGGGAGCAGCTGCCTGCAGTAACTATGACGCTCTTAAGGTAGCCAAATGCCTCGTCACTCGGCGAAATTTATTTGAAAACGCGAGGAAATCGTCGTTGAAGTAAATCAGACAACGGTAACATGCACAGGTGGTGGCGTATCGCTCTGCAGGACTGACCACAGTACGATTTAAAGGGAGGAAAGATTCAAAGAAGGGGGAGCAGCTGGCTGCAGTAACTATGACTCTCTTAAGGTAGCCAAATGCCTCGTCACTCGGCGAGATTTATTTGAAAACTCGAGGAAATCGTCGTTGAAGTAAATCAGACAACGGTAACATGCACAGGTTGTGGCGTATCGCTCTGCAGGACTGACCACAGTACGATTTAAAGGGAGGAAAGATTCAAAGAAGGGGGAGCAGCTGCCTGCAGTAACTATGACGCTCTTAAGGTAGCCAAATGCCTCGTCACTCGGCGAAATTTATTTGAAAACGCGAGGAAATCGTCGTTGAAGTAAATCAGACAACGGTAACATGCACAGGAGGTGGCGTATCGCTCTGCAGGACTGACCACAGTACGATTTAAAGGGAGGAAAGATTCAAAGAAGGGGGAGCAGCTGCCTGCAGTAACTATGACGCTCTTAAGGTAGCCAAATGCCTCGTCACTCGGCGAAATTTATTTGAAAACGCGAGGAAATCGTCGTTGAAGTAAATCAGACAACGGTAACATGCACAGGTGGTGGCGTATCGCTCTGCAGGACTGACCACAGTACGATTTAAAGGGAGGAAAGATTCAAAGAAGGGGGAGCAGCTGGCTGCAGTTACTATGACTCTCTTAAGGTAGCCAAATGCCTCGTCACTCGGCGAGATTTATTTGAAAACTCGAGGAAATCGTCGTTGAAGTAAATCAGACAACGGTAACATGCACAGGTTGTGGCGTATCGCTCTGCAGGACTGACCACAGTACGATTTAAAGGGAGGAAAGATTCAAAGAAGGGGGAGCAGCTGGCTGCAGTGACTATGACTCTCTTAAGGTAGCCAAATGCCTCGTCACCCGGCGAAATTTATTTGAAAACTCGAGGAAATCGTTGTTGTGGTAACTCAGACAACGGTAACATGGACAGGTGGTGGCGTATCGCTTCTGCAGGACTGACCACAGTACGATTTAAAGGGAGAAAAGATTCAAAGAAGGGGGAGCAGCTGCCTGCAGTAACTATGACTCTCTTAAGGTAGCCAAATGCCTCGTCACTCGGCGAAATTTATTTTAAAACTCGAGGAAATCGTTGTTAAAGTAACTCAGACAACGGTAACATGGACAGGTGGTGGCGTATTGCTTCTGCAGGACTGACCACAGTACGATTTAAAGGGAGGAAGGATTCAATGAAGGGGGAGCAGCTGGCTGCAGTAACTATGACGCTTATAAGGTAGCCAAATGCCTCGTCATCCGGCGAGGTACATTTGCTAACTCGAGAGACTCGTAGTGGGAGTAACAGAGACGACGTTAACGTGGACATATAGTGGCACATCGGTTCTGTAGGACAGCCATAGCAAGAATGATAGAGAGAATGGGCTTAGAAAAGTGGGAGCAGCAGGCAGGGGTACTATGACTCCCTTAAGGTAGCCAAATGCCTCGTCACCATGTAAATTTTTTTTTGAAAACTCGAGGATATTTTCGTTAAGGTAGCTCAGACAACGTTAAGGTTTACATGTAGTGGCATATTGCTCCTGCAGGACTGACCACAGTAATAATTAAAGAGTGGAAAGAAAGAAAGTTGGTCGAGCAGCTGGCAGCAGCAACTATGACTCTCTTAAGGCAGCCAAATGCCTCGTCACTCGGCGAAATTTATTTGAAAACTCGAGGAAATCGTCGTTGAAGTAACTCAGACATCGGTAACATGGACAGGTGGTGGCGTATCGCTTCTGCAGGACTGACCACAGTACGATTTAAAGGGAGGAAAGATTCAAAGAAGGGGGAGCAGCTGCCTGCAGTAACTATGACGCTCTTAAGGTAGCCAAATGCCTCGTCACTCGGCGAAATTTATTTGAAAACGCGAGGAAATCGTCGTTGAAGTAAATCAGACAACGGTAACATGCACAGGTGGTGGCGTATCGCTCTGCAGGACTGACCACAGTACGATTTAAAGGGAGGAAAGATTCAAAGAAGGGGGAGCAGCTGGCTGCAGTAACTATGACTCTCTTAAGGTAGCCAAATGCCTCGTCACTCGGCGAGATTTATTTGAAAACTCGAGGAAATCGTCGTTGAAGTAAATCAGACAACGGTAACATGCACAGGTTGTGGCGTATCGCTCTGCAGGACTGACCACAGTACGATTTAAAGGGAGGAAAGATTCAAAGAAGGGGGAGCAGCTGCCTGCAGTAACTATGACGCTCTTAAGGTAGCCAAATGCCTCGTCACTCGGCGAAATTTATTTGAAAACGCGAGGAAATCGTCGTTGAAGTAAATCAGACAACGGTAACATGCACAGGTGGTGGCGTATCGCTCTGCAGGACTGACCACAGTACGATTTAAAGGGAGGAAAGATACAAAGAAGGGGGAGCAGCTGGCTGCAGTAACTATGACTCTCTTAAGGTAGTCAAATGCCTCGTCACTCGGCGAGATTTATTTGAAAACTCGAGGAAATCGTCGTTGAAGTAAATCAGACAACAGTAACATGCACAGGTTGTGGCGTATCGCTCTGCAGGACTGACCACAGTACGATTTAAAGGGAGGAAAGATTCAAAGAAGGGGGAGCAGCTGCCTGCAGTAACTATGACGCTCTTAAGGTAGCCAAATGCCTCGTCACTCGGCGAAATTTATTTGAAAACGCGAGGAAATCGTCGTTGAAGTAAATCAGACAACGGTAACATGCACAGGTGGTGGCGTATCGCTCTGCAGGACTGACCACAGTACGATTTAAAGGGAGGAAAGATTCAAAGAAGGGGGAGCAGCTGCCTGCAGTAACTATGACGCTCTTAAGGTAGCCAAATGCCTCGTCACTCGGCGAAATTTATTTGAAAACGCGAGGAAATCGTCGTTGAAGTAAATCAGACAACGGTAACATGCACAGGTGGTGGCGTATCGCTCTGCAGGACTGACCACAGTACGATTTAAAGGGAGGAAAGATTCAAAGAAGGGGGAGCAGCTGGCTGCAGTAACTATGACTCTCTTAAGGTAGCCAAATGCCTCGTCACTCGGCGAGATTTATTTGAAAACTCGAGGAAATCGTCGTTGAAGTAAATCAGACAACGGTAACATGCACAGGTTGTGGCGTATCGCTCTGCAGGACTGACCACAGTACGATTTAAAGGGAGGAAAGATTCAAAGAAGGGGGAGCAGCTGGCTGCAGTGACTATGACTCTCTTAAAGTAGCCAAATGCCTCGTCACCCGGCGAAATTTATTTGAAAACTCGAGGAAATCGTTGTTGTGGTAACTCAGACAACGGTAACATGGACAGGTCGTGGCGTATCGCTTCTGCAGGACTGACCACAGTACGATTTAAAGGGAGGAAGGTTTCAATGAAGGGGGAGCAGCTGGCTGCAGTAACTATGACCCTTATAAGGTAGCCAAATGCCTCGTCATCCGGCGAGGTACATTTGCTAACTCGAGAGATTCGTAGTGGGAGTAACAGAGACGACGTTAACGTGGACATATAGTGGCACATCGGTTCTGTAGGACAGCCATAGCAAGAATGATAGAGAGAATGGGCTTAGAAAAGTGGGAGCAGCAGGCAGGGGTACTATGACTCCCTTAAGGTAGCCAAATGCCTCGTCACCATGTAAATTTTTTTTTGAAAACTCGAGGATATTTTCGTTAAGGTAGCTCAGACAACGTTAAGGTTTACATGTAGTGGCATATTGCTCCTGCAGGACTAACCACAGTAATAATTAAAGAGTGGTAAGAAAGAAAGTTGGTCGAGCAGCTGGCAGCAGCAACTATGACTCTCTTAAGGCAGCCAAATGCCTCGTCACTCGGCGAAATTTATTTGAAAACTCGAGGAAATCGTCGTTGAAGTAACTCAGACAACGGTAACATGGACTGGTGGTGGCGTATCGCTTCTGCAGGACTGACCACAGTACGATTTAAAGGGAGGAAAGATTCAAAGAAGGGGGAGCAGCTGCCTGCAGTAACTATGACGCTCTTAAGGTAGCCAAATGCCTCGTCACTCGGCGAAATTTATTTGAAAACGCGAGGAAATCGTCGTTGAAGTAAATCAGACAACGGTAACATGCACAGGTGGTGGCGTATCGCTCTGCAGGACTGACCACAGTACGATTTAAAGGGAGGAAAGATTCAAAGAAGGGGGAGCAGCTGCCTGCAGTAACTATGACGCTCTTAAGGTAGCCAAATGCCTCGTCACTCGGCGAAATTTATTTGAAAACGCGAGGAAATCGTCGTTGAAGTAAATCAGACAACGGTAACATGCACAGGTGGTGGCGTATCGCTCTGCAGGACTGACCACAGTACGATTTAAAGGGAGGAAAGATTCAAAGAAGGGGGAGCAGCTGGCTGCAGTAACTATGACTCTCTTAAGGTAGCCAAATGCCTCGTCACTCGGCGAGATTTATTTGAAAACTCGAGGAAATCGTCGTTGAAGTAAATCAGACAACGGTAACATGCACAGGTTGTGGCGTATCGCTCTGCAGGACTGACCACAGTACGATTTAAAGGGAGGAAAGATTCAAAGAAGGGGGAGCAGCTGCCTGCAGTAACTATGACGCTCTTAAGGTAGCCAAATGCCTCGTCACTCGGCGAAATTTATTTGAAAACGCGAGGAAATCGTCGTTGAAGTAAATCAGACAACGGTAACATGCACAGGTGGTGGCGTATCGCTCTGCAGGACTGACCACAGTACGATTTAAAGGGAGGAAAGATTCAAAGAAGGGGGAGCAGCTGGCTGCAGTAACTATGACTCTCTTAAGGTAGCCAAATGCCTCGTCACTCGGCGAGATTAATTTGAAAACTCGAGGAAATCGTCGTTGAAGTAAATCAGACAACGGTAACATGCACAGGTTGTGGCGTATCGCTCTGCTGGACTGACCACAGTACGATTTAAAGGGAGGAAAGATTCAAAGAAGGGGGAGCAGCTGCCTGCAGTAACTATGACGCTCTTAAGGTAGCCAAATGAGTCGTCACTCGGCGAAATTTATTTGAAAACGCGAGGAAATCGTCGTTGAAGTAAATCAGACAACGGTAACATGCACAGGTGGTGGCGTATCGCTCTGCAGGACTGACCACAGTACGATTTAAAGGGAGGAAAGATTCAAAGAAGGGGGAGCAGCTGCCTGCAGTAACTATGACGCTCTTAAGGTAGCCAAATGCCTCGTCACTCGGCGAAATTTATTTGAAAACGCGAGGAAATCGTCGTTGAAGTAAATCAGACAACGGTAACATGCACAGGTTGTGGCGTATCGCTCTGCAGGACTGACCACAGTACGATTTAAAGGGAGGAAAGATTCAAAGAAGGGGGAGCAGCTGGCTGCAGTAACTATGACTCTCTTAAGGTAGCCAAATGCCTCGTCACTCGGCGAGATTTATTTGAAAACTCGAGGAAATCGTCGTTGAAGTAAATCAGACAACGGTAACATGCACAGGTTGTGGCGTATCGCTCTGCAGGACTGACCACAGTACGATTTAAAGGGAGGAAAGATTCAAAGAAGGGGGAGCAGCTGGCTGCAGTGACTATGACTCTCTTAAGGTAGCCAAATGCCTCGTCACCCGGCGAAATTTATTTGAAAACTCGAGGAAATCGTTGTTGTGGTAACTCAGACAACGGTAACATGGACAGGTGGTGGCGTATCGCTTCTGCAGGACTGACCACAGTACGATTTAAAGGGAGGAAAGATTCAAAGAAGGGGGAGCAGCTGCCTGCAGTAACTATGACTCTCTTAAGGTAGCCAAGTGCCTCGTCACTCGGCGAAATTTATTTTAAAACTCGAGGAAATCGTTGTTAAAGTAACTCAGACAACGGTAACATGGACAGGTGGTGGCGTATTGCTTCTGCAGGACTGACCACAGTACGATTTAAAGGGAGGAAGGATTCAATGAAGGGGGAGCAGCTGGCTGCAGTAACTATGACGCTTATAAGGTAGCCAAATGCCTCGTCATCCGGCGAGGTACATTTGCTAACTCGAGAGACTCGTAGTGGGAGTAACAGAGACGACGTTAACGTGGACATATAGTGGCACATCGGTTCTGTAGGACAGCCATAGCAAGAATGATAGAGAGAATGGGCTTAGAAAAGTGGGAGCAGCAGGCAGGGGTACTATGACTCCCTTAAGGTAGCCAAATGCCTCGTCACCATGTAAATTTTTTTTTGAAAACTCGAGGATATTTTCGTTAAGGTAGCTCAGACAACGTTAAGGTTTACATGTAGTGGCATATTGCTCCTGCAGGACTGACCACAGTAATAATTAAAGAGTGGAAAGAAAGAAAGTTGGTCGAGCAGCTGGCAGCAGCAACTATGACTCTCTTAAGGCAGCCAAATGCCTCGTCACTCGGCGAAATTTATTTGAAAACTCGAGGAAATCGTCGTTGAAGTAACTCAGACAACGGTAACATGCACAGGTTGTGGCGTATCGCTCTGCAGGACTGACCACAGTACGATTTAAAGGGAGGAAAGATTCAAAGAAGGGGGAGCAGCTGCCTGCAGTAACTATGACGCTCTTAAGGTAGCCAAATGCCTCGTCACTCGGCGAAATTTATTTGAAAACGCGAGGAAATCGTCGTTGAAGTAAATCAGACAACGGTAACATGCACAGGTGGTGGCGTATCGCTCTGCAGGACTGACCACAGTACGATTTAAAGGGAGGAAAGATACAAAGAAGGGGGAGCAGCTGGCTGCAGTAACTATGACTCTCTTAAGGTAGTCAAATGCCTCGTCACTCGGCGAGATTTATTTGAAAACTCGAGGAAATCGTCGTTGAAGTAAATCAGACAACGGTAACATGCACAGGTTGTGGCGTATCGCTCTGCAGGACTGACCACAGTACGATTTAAAGGGAGGAAAGATTCAAAGAAGGGGGAGCAGCTGCCTGCAGTAACTATGACGCTCTTAAGGTAGCCAAATGCCTCGTCACTCGGCGAAATTTATTTGAAAACGCGAGGAAATCGTCGTTGAAGTAAATCAGACAACGGTAACATGCACAGGTGGTGGCGTATCGCTCTGCAGGACTGACCACAGTACGATTTAAAGGGAGGAAAGATTCAAAGAAGGGGGAGCAGCTGCCTGCAGTAACTATGACGCTCTTAAGGTAGCCAAATGCCTCGTCACTCGGCGAAATTTATTTGAAAACGCGAGGAAATCGTCGTTGAAGTAAATCAGACAACGGTAACATGCACAGGTGGTGGCGTATCGCTCTGCAGGACTGACCACAGTACGATTTAAAGGGAGGAAAGATTCAAAGAAGGGGGAGCAGCTAGCTGCAGTAACTATGACTCTCTTAAGGTAGCCAAATGCCTCGTCACTCGGCGAGATTTATTTGAAAACTCGAGGAAATCGTCGTTGAAGTAAATCAGACAACGGTAACATGCACAGGTTGTGGCGTATCGCTCTGCAGGACTGACCACAGTACGATTTAAAGGGAGGAAAGATTCAAAGAAGGGGGAGCAGCTGGCTGCAGTGACTATGACTCTCTTAAGGTAGCCAAATGCCTCGTCACCCGGCGAAATTTATTTGAAAACTCGAGGAAATCGTTGTTGTGGTAACTCAGACAACGGTAACATGGACAGGTGGTGGCGTATCGCTTCTGCAGGACTGACCACAGTACGATTTAAAGGGAGGAAAGATTCAAAGAAGGGGGAGCAGCTGCCTGCAGTAACTATGACTCTCTTAAGGTAGCCAAATGCCTCGTCACTCGGCGAAATTTATTTTAAAACTCGAGGAAATCGTTGTTAAAGTAACTCAGACAACGGTAACATGGACAGGTGGTGGCGTATTGCTTCTGCAGGACTGACCACAGTACGATTTAAAGGGAGGAAGGATTCAATGAAGGGGGAGCAGCTGGCTGCAGTAACTATGACGCTTATAAGGTAGCCAAATGCCTCGTCATCCGGCGAGGTACATTTGCTAACTCGAGAGACTCGTAGTGGGAGTAACAGAGACGACGTTAACGTGGACATATAGTGGCACATCGGTTCTGTAGGACAGCCATAGCAAGAATGATAGAGAGAATGGGCTTAGAAAAGTGGGAGCAGCAGGCAGGGGTACTATGACTCCCTTAAGGTAGCCAAATGCCTCGTCACAATGTAAATTTTTTTTTGAAAACTCGAGGATATTTTCGTTAAGGTAGCTCAGACAACGTTAAGGTTTACATGTAGTGGCATATTGCTCCTGCAGGACTGACCACAGTAATAATTAAAGAGTGGAAAGAAAGAAAGTTGGTCGAGCAGCTGGCAGCAGCAACTATGACTCTCTTAAGGCAGCCAAATGCCTCGTCACTCGGCGAAATTTATTTGAAAACTCGAGGAAATCGTCGTTGAAGTAACTCAGACAACGGTAACATGGACAGGTGGTGGCGTATCGCTTCTGCAGGACTGACCACAGTACGATTTAAAGGGAGGAAAGATTCAAAGAAGGGGGAGCAGCTGCCTGCAGTAACTATGACGCTCTTAAGGTAGCCAAATGCCTCGTCACTCGGCGAAATTTATTTGAAAACGCGAGGAAATCGTCGTTGAAGTAAATCAGACAACGGTAACATGCACAGGTGGTGGCGTATCGCTCTGCAGGACTGACCACAGTACGATTTAAAGGGAGGAAAGATTCAAAGAAGGGGGAGCAGCTGGCTGCAGTAACTATGACTCTCTTAAGGTAGCCAAATGCCTCGTCACTCGGCGAGATTTATTTGAAAACTCGAGGAAATCGTCGTTGAAGTAAATCAGACAACGGTAACATGCACAGGTTGTGGCGTATCGCTCTGCAGGACTGACCACAGTACGATTTAAAGGGAGGAAAGATTCAAAGAAGGGGGAGCAGCTGCCTGCAGTAACTATGACGCTCTTAAGGTAGCCAAATGCCTCGTCACTCGGCGAAATTTATTTGAAAACGCGAGGAAATCGTCGTTGAAGTAAATCAGACAACGGTAACATGCACAGGTGGTGGCGTATCGCTCTGCAGGACTGACCACAGTACGATTTAAAGGGAGGAAAGATACAAAGAAGGGGGAGCAGCTGGCTGCAGTAACTATGACTCTCTTAAGGTAGTCAAATGCCTCGTCACTCGGCGAGATTTATTTGAAAACTCGAGGAAATCGTCGTTGAAGTAAATCAGACAACGGTAACATGCACAGGTTGTGGCGTATCGCTCTGCAGGACTGACCACAGTACGATTTAAAGGGAGGAAAGATTCAAAGAAGGGGGAGCAGCTGCCTGCAGTAACTATGACGCTCTTAAGGTAGCCAAATGCCTCGTCACTCGGCGAAATTTATTTGAAAACGCGAGGAAATCGTCGTTGAAGTAAATCAGACAACGGTAACATGCACAGGCGGTGGCGTATCGCTCTGCAGGACTGACCACAGTACGATTTAAAGGGAGGAAAGATTCAAAGAAGGGGGAGCAGCTGCCTGCAGTAACTATGACGCTCTTAAGGTAGCCAAATGCCTCGTCACTCGGCGAAATTTATTTGAAAACGCGAGGAAATCGTCGTTGAAGTAAATCAGACAACGGTAACATGCACAGGTGGTGGCGTATCGCTCTGCAGGACTGACCACAGTACGATTTAAAGGGAGGAAAGATTCAAAGAAGGGGGAGCAGCTGGCTGCAGTAACTATGACTCTCTTAAGGTAGCCAAATGCCTCGTCACTCGGCGAGATTTATTTGAAAACTCGAGGAAATCGTCGTTGAAGTAAATCAGACAACGGTAACATGCACAGGTTGTGGCGTATCGCTCTGCAGGACTGACCACAGTACGATTTAAAGGGAGGAAAGATTCAAAGAAGGGGGAGCAGCTGGCTGCAGTGACTATGACCCTCTTAAGGTAGCCAAATGCCTCGTCACCCGGCGAAATTTATTTGAAAACTCGAGGAAATCGTTGTTGTGGTAACTCAGACAACGGTAACATGGACAGGTGGTGGCGTATCGCTTCTGCAGGACTGACCACAGTACGATTTAAAGGGAGGAAAGATTCAAAGAAGGGGGAGCAGCTGCCTGCAGTAACTATGACTCTCTTAAGGTAGCCAAATGCCTCGTCACTCGGCGAAATTTATTTTAAAACTCGAGGAAATCGTTGTTAAAGTAACTCAGACAACGGTAACATGGACAGGTGGTGGCGTATTGCTTCTGCAGGACTGACCACAGTACGATTTAAAGGGAGGAAGGATTCAATGAAGGGGGAGCAGCTGGCTGCAGTAACTATGACGCTTATAAGGTAGCCAAATGCCTCGTCATCCGGCGAGGTACATTTGCTAACTCGAGAGACTCGTAGTGGGAGTAACAGAGACGACGTTAACGTGGACATATAGTGGCACATCGGTTCTGTAGGACAGCCATAGCAAGAATGATAGAGAGAATGGGCTTAGAAAAGTGGGAGCAGCAGGCAGGGGTACTATGACTCCCTTAAGGTAGCCAAATGCCTCGTCACCATGTAAATTTTTTTTTGAAAACTCGAGGATATTTTCGTTAAGGTAGCTCAGACAACGTTAAGGTTTACATGTAGTGGCATATTGCTCCTGCAGGACTGACCACAGTAATAATTAAAGAGTGGAAAGAAAGAAAGTTGGTCGAGCAGCTGGCAGCAGCAACTATGACTCTCTTAAGGCAGCCAAATGCCTCGTCACTCGGCGAAATTTATTTGAAAACTCGAGGAAATCGTCGTTGAAGTAACTCAGACAACGGTAACATGGACAGGTGGTGGCGTATCGCTTCTGCAGGACTGACCACAGTACGATTTAAAGGGAGGAAAGATTCAAAGAAGGGGGAGCAGCTGCCTGCAGTAACTATGACGCTCTTAAGGTAGCCAAATGCCTCGTCACTCGGCGAAATTTATTTGAAAACGCGAGGAAATCGTCGTTGAAGTAAATCAGACAACGGTAACATGCACAGGTGGTGGCGTATCGCTCTGCAGGACTGACCACAGTACGATTTAAAGGGAGGAAAGATTCAAAGAAGGGGGAGCAGCTGGCTGCAGTAACTATGACTCTCTTAAGGTAGCCAAATGCCTCGTCACTCGGCGAGATTTATTTGAAAACTCGAGGAAATCGTCGTTGAAGTAAATCAGACAACGGTAACATGCACAGGTTGTGGCGTATCGCTCTGCAGGACTGACCACAGTACGATTTAAAGGGAGGAAAGATTCAAAGAAGGGGGAGCAGCTGCCTGCAGTAACTATGACGCTCTTAAGGTAGCCAAATGCCTCGTCACTCGGCGAAATTTATTTGAAAACGCGAGGAAATCGTCGTTGAAGTAAATCAGACAACGGTAACATGCACAGGTGGTGGCGTATCGCTCTGCAGGGCTGACCACAGTACGATTTAAAGGGAGGAAAGATACAAAGAAGGGGGAGCAGCTGGCTGCAGTAACTATGACTCTCTTAAGGTAGTCAAATGCCTCGTCACTCGGCGAGATTTATTTGAAAACTCGAGGAAATCGTCGTTGAAGTAAATCAGACAACGGTAACATGCACAGGTTGTGGCGTATCGCTCTGCAGGACTGACCACAGTACGATTTAAAGGGAGGAAAGATTCAAAGAAGGGGGAGCAGCTGCCTGCAGTAACTATGACGCTCTTAAGGTAGCCAAATGCCTCGTCACTCGGCGAAATTTATTTGAAAACGCGAGGAAATCGTCGTTGAAGTAAATCAGACAACGGTAACATGCACAGGTGGTGGCGTATCGCTCTGCAGGACTGACCACAGTACGATTTAAAGGGAGGAAAGATTCAAAGAAGGGGGAGCAGCTGCCTGCAGTAACTATGACGCTCTTAAGGTAGCCAAATGCCTCGTCACTCGGCGAAATTTATTTGAAAACGCGAGGAAATCGTCGTTGAAGTAAATCAGACAACGGTAACATGCACAGGTGGTGGCGTATCGCTCTGCAGGACTGACCACAGTACGATTTAAAGGGAGGAAAGATTCAAAGAAGGGGGAGCAGCTGGCTGCAGTAACTATGACTCTCTTAAGGTAGCCAAATGCCTCGTCACTCGGCGAGATTTATTTGAAAACTCGAGGAAATCGTCGTTGAAGTAAATCAGACAACGGTAACATGCACAGGTTGTGGCGTATCGCTCTGCAGGACTGACCACAGTACGATTTAAAGGGAGGAAAGATTCAAAGAAGGGGGAGCAGCTGGCTGCAGTGACTATGACTCTCTTAAGGTAGCCAAATGCCTCGTCACCCGGCGAAATTTATTTGAAAACTCGAGGAAATCGTTGTTGTGGTAACTCAGACAACGGTAACATGGACAGGTGGTGGCGTATCGCTTCTGCAGGACTGACCACAGTACGATTTAAAGGGAGGAAAGATTCAAAGAAGGGGGAGCAGCTGCCTGCAGTAACTATGACTCTCTTAAGGTAGCCAAATGCCTCGTCACTCGGCGAAATTTATTTTAAAACTCGAGGAAATCGTTGTTAAAGTAACTCAGACAACGGTAACATGGACAGGTGGTGGCGTATTGCTTCTGCAGGACTGACCACAGTACGATTTAAAGGGAGGAAGGATTCAATGAAGGGGGAGCAGCTGCCTGCAGTAACTATGACTCTCTTAAGGTAGCCAAATGCCTCGTCACTCGGCGAGATTTATTTGAAAACTCGAGGAAATCGTCGTTGAAGTAAATCAGACAACGGTAACATGCACAGGATGTGGCGTATCGCTCTGCAGGACTGACCACAGTACGATTTAAAGGGAGGAAAGATTCAAAGAAGGGGGAGCAGCTGACTGCAGTGACTATGACTCTCTTAAGGTAGCCAAATGCCTCGTCACCCGGCGAAATTTATTTGAAAACTCGAGGAAATCGTTGTTGTGGTAACTCAGACAACGGTAACATGGACAGGTGGTGGCGTATCGCTTCTGCAGGACTGACCACAGTACGATTTAAAGGGAGGAAAGATTCAAAGAAGGGGGAGCAGCTGCCTGCAGTAACTATGACTCTCTTAAGGTAGCCAAATGCCTCGTCACTCGGCGAAATTTATTTTAAAACTCGAGGAAATCGTTGTTAAAGTAACTCAGACAACGGTAACATGGACAGGTGGTGGCGTATTGCTTCTGCAGGACTGACCACAGTACGATTTAAAGGGAGGAAGGATTCAATGAAGGGGGAGCAGCTGGCTGCAGTAACTATGACGCTTATAAGGTAGCCAAATGCCTCGTCATCCGGCGAGGTACATTTGCTAACTCGAGAGACTCGTAGTGGGAGTAACAGAGACGACGTTAACGTGGACATATAGTGGCACATCGGTTCTGTAGGACAGCCATAGCAAGAATGATAGAGAGAATGGGCTTAGAAAAGTGGGAGCAGCAGGCAGGGGTACTATGACTCCCTTAAGGTAGCCAAATGCCTCGTCACCATGTAAATTTTTTTTTTAAAACTCGAGGATATTTTCGTTAAGGTAGCTCAGACAACGTTAAGGTTTACATGTAGTGGCATATTGCTCCTGCAGGACTGACCACAGTAATAATTAAAGAGTGGAAAGAAAGAAAGTTGGTCGAGCAGCTGGCAGCAGCAACTATGACGCTCTTAAGGCAGCCAAATGCCTCGTCACTCGGCGAAATTTATTTGAAAACGCGAGGAAATCGTCGTTGAAGTAAATCAGACAACGGTAACATGGACAGGTGGTGGCGTATCGCTTCTGCAGGACTGACCACAGTACGATTTAAAGGGAGGAAAGATTCAAAGAAGGGGGAGCAGCTGCCTGCAGTAACTATGACGCTCTTAAGGTAGCCAAATGCCTCGTCACTCGGCGAAATTTATTTGAAAACGCGAGGAAATCGTCGTTGAAGTAAATCAGACAACGGTAACATGCACAGGTGGTGGCGTATCGCTCTGCAGGACTGACCACAGTACGATTTAAAGGGAGGAAAGATTCAAAGAAGGGGGAGCAGCTGGCTGCAGTAACTATGACTCTCTTAAGGTAGCCAAATGCCTCGTCACTCGGCGAGATTTATTTGAAAACTCGAGGAAATCGTCGTTGAAGTAAATCAGACAACGGTAACATGCACAGGTTGTGGCGTATCGCTCTGCAGGACTGACCACAGTACGATTTAAAGGGAGGAAAGATTCAAAGAAGGGGGAGCAGCTGCCTGCAGTAACTATGACGCTCTTAAGGTAGCCAAATGCCTCGTCACTCGGCGAAATTTATTTGAAAACGCGAGGAAATCGTCGTTGAAGTAAATCAGACAACGGTAACATGCACAGGCTGTGGCGTATCGCTCTGCAGGACTGACCACAGTACGATTTAAAGGGAGGAAAGATACAAAGAAGGGGGAGCAGCTGGCTGCAGTAACTATGACTCTCTTAAGGTAGTCAAATGCCTTGTCACTCGGCGAGATTTATTTGAAAACTCGAGGAAATCGTCGTTGAAGTAAATCAGACAACGGTAACATGCACAGGTTGTGGCGTATCGCTCTGCAGGACTGACCACAGTACGATTTAAAGGGAGGAAAGATTCAAAGAAGGGGGAGCAGCTGCCTGCAGTAACTATGACGCTCTTAAGGTAGCCAAATGCCTCGTCACTCGGCGAAATTTATTTGAAAACGCGAGGAAATCGTCGTTGAAGTAAATCAGACAACGGTAACATGCACAGGTGGTGGCGTATCGCTCTGCAGGACTGACCACAGTACGATTTAAAGGGAGGAAAGATTCAAAGAAGGGGGAGCAGCTGCCTGCAGTAACTATGACGCTCTTAAGGTAGCCAAATGCCTCGTCACTCGGCGAAATTTATTTGAAAACGCGAGGAAATCGTCGTTGAAGTAAATCAGACAACGGTAACATGCACAGGTGGTGGCGTATCGCTCTGCAGGACTGACCACAGTACGATTTAAAGGGAGGAAAGATTCAAAGAAGGGGGAGCAGCTGGCTGCAGTAACTATGACTCTCTTAAGGTAGCCAAATGCCTCGTCACTCGGCGAGATTTATTTGAAAACTCGAGGAAATCGTCGTTGAAGTAAATCAGACAACGGTAACATGCACAGGTTGTGGCGTATCGCTCTGCAGGACTGACCACAGTACGATTTAAAGGGAGGAAAGATTCAAAGAAGGGGGAGCAGCTGGCTGCAGTGACTATGACTCTCTTAAGGTAGCCAAATGCCTCGTCACTCGGCGAAATTTATTTTAAAACTCGAGGAAATCGTTGTTAAAGTAACTCAGACAACGGTAACATGGACAGGTGGTGGCGTATTGCTTCTGCAGGACTGACCACAGTACGATTTAAAGGGAGGAAGGATTCAATGAAGGGGGAGCAGCTGGCTGCAGTAACTATGACGCTTATAAGGTAGCCAAATGCCTCGTCATCCGGCGAGGTACATTTGCTAACTCGAGAGACTCGTAGTGGGAGTAACAGAGACGACGTTAACGTGGACATATAGTGGCACATCGGTTCTGTAGGACAGCCATAGCAAGAATGATAGAGAGAATGGGCTTAGAAAAGTGGGAGCAGCAGGCAGGGGTACTATGACTCCCTTAAGGTAGCCAAATGCCTCGTCACCATGTAAATTTTTTTTTGAAAACTCGAGGATATTTTCGTTAAGGTAGCTCAGACAACGTTAAGGTTTACATGTAGTGGCATATTGCTCCTGCAGGACTGACCACAGTAATAATTAAAGAGTGGAAAGAAAGAAAGTTGGTCGAGCAGCTGGCAGCAGCAACTATGACTCTCTTAAGGCAGCCAAATGCCTCGTCACTCGGCGAAATTTATTTGAAAACGCGAGGAAATCGTCGTTGAAGTAAATCAGACAACGGTAACATGCACAGGTGGTGGCGTATCGCTCTGCAGGACTGACCACAGTACGATTTAAAGGGAGGAAAGATTCAAAGAAGGGGGAGCAGCTGGCTGCAGTAACTATGACTCTCTTAAGGTAGCCAAATGCCTCGTCACTCGGCGAGATTTATTTGAAAACTCGAGGAAATCGTCGTTGAAGTAAATCAGACAACGGTAACATGCACAGGTTGTGGCGTATCGCTCTGCAGGCTGACCACAGTACGATTTAAAGGGAGGAAAGATTCAAAGAAGGGGGAGCAGCTGCCTGCAGTAACTATGACGCTCTTAAGGTAGCCAAATGCCTCGTCACTCGGCGAAATTTATTTGAAAACGCGAGGAAATCGTCGTTGAAGTAAATCAGACAACGGTAACATGCACAGGTGGTGGCGTATCGCTCTGCAGGACTGACCACAGTACGATTTAAAGGGAGGAAAGATTCAAAGAAGGGGGAGCAGCTGGCTGCAGTAACTATGACTCTCTTAAGGTAGCCAAATGCCTCGTCACTCGGCGAGATTTATTTGAAAACTCGAGGAAATCGTCGTTGAAGTAAATCAGACAACGGTAACATGCACAGGTTGTGGCGTATCGCTCTGCAGGACTGACCACAGTACGATTTAAAGGGAGGAAAGATTCAAAGAAGGGGGAGCAGCTGGCTGCAGTAACTATGACGCTCTTAAGGTAGCCAAATGCCTCGTCACTCGGCGAAATTTATTTGAAAACGCGAGGAAATCGTCGTTGAAGTAAATCAGACAACGGTAACATGCACAGGTGGTGGCGTATCGCTCTGCAGGACTGACCACAGTACGATTTAAAGGGAGGAAAGATTCAAAGAAGGGGGAGCAGCTGCCTGCAGTAACTATGACGCTCTTAAGGTAGCCAAATGCCTCGTCACTCGGCGAAATTTATTTGAAAACGCGAGGAAATCGTCGTTGAAGTAAATCAGACAACGGTAACATGCACAGGTGGTGGCGTATCGCTCTGCAGGACTGACCACAGTACGATTTAAAGGGAGGAAAGATTCAAAGAAGGGGGAGCAGCTGGCTGCAGTAACTATGACTCTCTTAAGGTAGCCAAATGCCTCGTCACTCGGCGAGATTTATTTGAAAACTCGAGGAAATCGTCGTTGAAGTAAATCAGACAACGGTAACATGCACAGGTTGTGGCGTATCGCTCTGCAGGACTGACCACAGTACGATTTAAAGGGAGGAAAGATTCAAAGAAGGGGGAGCAGCTGGCTGCAGTGACTATGACTCTCTTAAGGTAGCCAAATGCCTCGTCACTCGGCGAAATTTATTTTAAAACTCGAGGAAATCGTTGTTAAAGTAACTCAGACAACGGTAACATGGACAGGTGGTGGCGTATTGCTTCTGCAGGACTGACCACAGTACGATTTAAAGGGAGGAAGGATTCAATGAAGGGGGAGCAGCTGGCTGCAGTAACTATGACGCTTATAAGGTAGCCAAATGCCTCGTCATCCGGCGAGGTACATTTGCTAACTCGAGAGACTCGTAGTGGGAGTAACAGAGACGACGTTAACGTGGACATATAGTGGCACATCGGTTCTGTAGGACAGCCATAGCAAGAATGATAGAGAGAATGGGCTTAGAAAAGTGGGAGCAGCAGGCAGGGGTACTATGACTCCCTTAAGGTAGCCAAATGCCTCGTCACCATGTAAATTTTTTTTTGAAAACTCGAGGATATTTTCGTTAAGGTAGCTCAGACAACGTTAAGGTTTACATGTAGTGGCATATTGCTCCTGCAGGACTGACCACAGTAATAATTAAAGAGTGGAAAGAAAGAAAGTTGGTCGAGCAGCTGGCAGCAGCAACTATGACTCTCTTAAGGCAGCCAAATGCCTCGTCACTCGGCGAAATTTATTTGAAAACGCGAGGAAATCGTCGTTGAAGTAAATCAGACAACGGTAACATGCACAGGTGGTGGCGTATCGCTCTGCAGGACTGACCACAGTACGATTTAAAGGGAGGAAAGATTCAAAGAAGGGGGAGCAGCTGGCTGCAGTAACTATGACTCTCTTAAGGTAGCCAAATGCCTCGTCACTCGGCGAGATTTATTTGAAAACTCGAGGAAATCGTCGTTGAAGTAAATCAGACAACGGTAACATGCACAGGTTGTGGCGTATCGCTCTGCAGGCTGACCACAGTACGATTTAAAGGGAGGAAAGATTCAAAGAAGGGGGAGCAGCTGCCTGCAGTAACTATGACGCTCTTAAGGTAGCCAAATGCCTCGTCACTCGGCGAAATTTATTTGAAAACGCGAGGAAATCGTCGTTGAAGTAAATCAGACAACGGTAACATGCACAGGTGGTGGCGTATCGCTCTGCAGGACTGACCACAGTACGATTTAAAGGGAGGAAAGATTCAAAGAAGGGGGAGCAGCTGGCTGCAGTAACTATGACTCTCTTAAGGTAGCCAAATGCCTCGTCACTCGGCGAGATTTATTTGAAAACTCGAGGAAATCGTCGTTGAAGTAAATCAGACAACGGTAACATGCACAGGTTGTGGCGTATCGCTCTGCAGGACTGACCACAGTACGATTTAAAGGGAGGAAAGATTCAAAGAAGGGGGAGCAGCTGGCTGCAGTAACTATGACGCTCTTAAGGTAGCCAAATGCCTCGTCACTCGGCGAAATTTATTTGAAAACGCGAGGAAATCGTCGTTGAAGTAAATCAGACAACGGTAACATGCACAGGTGGTGGCGTATCGCTCTGCAGGACTGACCACAGTACGATTTAAAGGGAGGAAAGATTCAAAGAAGGGGGAGCAGCTGCCTGCAGTAACTATGACGCTCTTAAGGTAGCCAAATGCCTCGTCACTCGGCGAAATTTATTTGAAAACGCGAGGAAATCGTCGTTGAAGTAAATCAGACAACGGTAACATGCACAGGTGGTGGCGTATCGCTCTGCAGGACTGACCACAGTACGATTTAAAGGGAGGAAAGATTCAAAGAAGGGGGAGCAGCTGGCTGCAGTAACTATGACTCTCTTAAGGTAGCCAAATGCCTCGTCACACGGCGAGATTTATTTGAAAACTCAAGGAAATCGTCGTTGAAGTAAATCAGACAACGGTAACATGCACAGGTTGTGGCGTATCGCTCTGCAGGACTGACCACAGTACGATTTAAAGGGAGGAAAGATTCAAAGAAGGGGGAGCAGCTGGCTGCAGTGACTATGACTCTCTTAAGGTAGCCAAATGCCTCGTCACCCGGCGAAATTTATTTGAAAACTCGAGGAAATCGTTGTTGTGGTAACTCAGACAACGGTAACATGGACAGGTGGTGGCGTATCGCTTCTGCAGGACTGACCACAGTACGATTTAAAGGGAGGAAAGATTCAAAGAAGGGGGAGCAGCTGCCTGCAGTAACTATGACTCTCTTAAGGTAGCCAAATGCCTCGTCACTCGGCGAAATTTATTTTAAAACTCGAGGAAATCGTTGTTAAAGTAACTCAGACAACGGTAACATGGACAGGTGGTGGCGTATTGCTTCTGCAGGACTGACCACAGTACGATTTAAAGGGAGGAAGGATTCAATGAAGGGGGAGCAGCTGGCTGCAGTAACTATGACGCTTATAAGGTAGCCAAATGCCTCGTCATCCGGCGAGGTACATTTGCTAACTCGAGAGACTCGTAGTGGGAGTAACAGAGACGACGTTAACGTGGACATATAGTGGCACATCGGTTCTGTAGGACAGCCATAGCAAGAATGATAGAGAGAATGGGCTTAGAAAAGTGGGAGCAGCAGGCAGGGGTACTATGACTCCCTTAAGGTAGCCAAATGCCTCGTCACCATGTAAATTTTTTTTTGAAAACTCGAGGATATTTTCGTTGAGGTAGCTCAGACAACGTTAAGGTTTACATGTAGTGGCATATTGCTCCTGCAGGACTGACCACAGTAATAATTAAAGAGTGGAAAGAAAGAAAGTTGGTCGAGCAGCTGGCAGCAGCAACTATGACTCTCTTAAGGCAGCCAAATGCCTCGTCACTCGGCGAAATTTATTTGAAAACTCGAGGAAATCGTCGTTGAAGTAACTCAGACAACGGTAACATGGACAGGTGGTGGCGTATCGCTTCTGCAGGACTGACCACAGTACGATTTAAAGGGAGGAAAGATTCAAAGAAGGGGGAGCAGCTGCCTGCAGTAACTATGACGCTCTTAAGGTAGCCAAATGCCTCGTCACTCGGCGAAATTTATTTGAAAACGCGAGGAAATCGTCGTTGAAGTAAATCAGACAACGGTAACATGCACAGGTGGTGGCGTATCGCTCTGCAGGACTGACCACAGTACGATTTAAAGGGGGGAAAGATTCAAAGAAGTGGGAGCAGCTGGCTGCAGTAACTATGACTCTCTTAAGGTAGCCAAATGCCTCGTCACTCGGCGAGATTTATTTGAAAACTCGAGGAAATCGTCGTTGAAGTAAATCAGACAACGGTAACATGCACAGGTTGTGGCGTATCGCTCTGCAGGACTGACCACAGTACGATTTAAAGGGAGGAAAGATTCAAAGAAGGGGGAGCAGCTGCCTGCAGTAACTATGACGCTCTTAAGGTAGCCAAATGCCTCGTCACTCGGCGAAATTTATTTGAAAACGCGAGGAAATCGTTGTTGAAGTAAATCAGACAACGGTAACATGCACAGGTGGTGGCGTATCGCTCTGCAGGACTGACCACAGTACGATTTAAAGGGAGGAAAGATTCAAAGAAGGGGGAGCAGCTGGCTGCTGTAACTATGACTCTCTTAAGGTAGCCAAATGCCTCGTCACTCGGCGAGATTTATTTGAAAACTCGAGGAAATCGTCGTTGAAGTAAATCAGACAACGGTAACATGCACAGGTGGTGGCGTATCGCTCTGCAGGACTGACCACAGTACGATTTAAAGGGAGGAAAGATTCAAAGAAGGGGGAGCAGCTGGCTGCAGTAACTATGACTCTCTTAAGGTAGCCAAATGCCTCGTCACTCGGCGAAATTTATTTTAAAACTCGAGGAAATCGTTGTTAAAGTAACTCAGACAACGGTAACATGGACAGGTGGTGGCGTATTGCTTCTGCAGGACTGACCACAGTACGATATAAAGGGAGGAAGGATTCAATGAAGGGGGAGCAGCTGGCTGCAGTAAATATGACGCTTATAAGGTAGCCAAATGCCTCGTCATCCGGCGAGGTACATTTGCTAACTCGAGAGACTCGTAGTGGGAGTAACAGAGACGACGTTAACGTGGACATATAGTGGCACATCGGTTCTGTAGGACAGCCATAGCAAGAATGATAGAGAGAATGGGCTTAGAAAAGTGGGAGCAGCAGGCAGGGGTACTATGACTCCCTTAAGGTAGCCAAATGCCTCGTCACCATGTAAATTTTTTTTTGAAAACTCGAGGATATTTTCGTTAAGGTAGCTCAGACAACGTTAAGGTTTACATGTAGTGGCATATTGCTCCTGCAGGACTGACCACAGTAATAATTAAAGAGTGGAAAGAAAGAAAGTTGGTCGAGCAGCTGGCAGCAGCAACTATGACTCTCTTAAGGCAGCCAAATGCCTCGTCACTCGGCGAAATTTATTTGAAAACGCGAGGAAATCGTCGTTGAAGTAAATCAGACAACGGTAACATGCACAGGTGGTGGCGTATCGCTCTGCAGGACTGACCACAGTACGATTTAAAGGGAGGAAAGATTCAAAGAAGGGGGAGCAGCTGGCTGCAGTAACTATGACTCTCTTAAGGTAGCCAAATGCCTCGTCACTCGGCGAGATTTATTTGAAAACTCGAGGAAATCGTCGTTGAAGTAAATCAGACAACGGTAACATGCACATGTTGTGGCGTATCGCTCTGCAGGACTGACCACAGTACCATTTAAAGGGAGGAAAGATTCAAAGAAGGGGGAGCAGCTGCCTGCAGTAACTATGACGCTCTTAAGGTAGCCAAATGCCTCGTCACTCGGCGAAATTTATTTGAAAACGCGAGGAAATCGTCGTTGAAGTAAATCAGACAACGGTAACATGCACAGGTGGTGGCGTATCGCTCTGCAGGACTGACCACAGTACGATTTAAAGGGAGGAAAGATTCAAAGAAGGGGGAGCAGCTGGCTGCAGTAACTATGACTCTCTTAAGGTAGCCAAATGCCTCGTCACTCGGCGAGATTTATTTGAAAACTCGAGGAAATCGTCGTTGAAGTAAATCAGACAACGGTAACATGCACAGGTTGTGGCGTATCGCTCTGCAGGACTGACCACAGTACGATTTAAAGGGAGGAAAGATTCAAAGAAGGGGGAGCAGCTGCCTGCAGTAACTATGACGCTCTTAAGGTAGCCAAATGCCTCGTCACTCGGCGAAATTTATTTGAAAACGCGAGGAAATCGTCGTTGAAGTAAATCAGACAACGGTAACATGCACAGGTGGTGGCGTATCGCTCTGCAGGACTGACCACAGTACGATTTAAAGGGAGGAAAGATTCAAAGAAGGGGGAGCAGCTGCCTGCAGTAACTATGACGCTCTTAAGGTAGCCAAATGCCTCGTCACTCGGCGAAATGTATTTGAAAACTCGAGGAAATCGTCGTTGAAGTAAATCAGACAACGGTAACATGCACAGGTTGTGGCGTATCGCTCTGCAGGACTGACCACAGTACGATTTAAAGGGAGGAAAGATTCAAAGAAGGGGGAGCAGCTGGCTGCAGTGACTATGACTCTCTTAAGGTAGCCAAATGCCTCGTCACCCGGCGAAATTTATTTGAAAACTCGAGGAAATCGTTGTTGTGGTAACTCAGACAACGGTAACATGGACAGGTGGTGGCGTATCGCTTCTGCAGGACTGACCACAGTACGATTTAAAGGGAGGAAAGATTCAAAGAAGGGGGAGCAGCTGCCTGCAGTAACTATGACTCTCTTAAGGTAGCCAAATGCCTCGTCACTCGGCGAAATTTATTTTAAAACTCGAGGAAATCGTTGTTAAAGTAACTCAGACAACGGTAACATGGACAGGTGGTGGCGTATTGCTTCTGCAGGACTGACCACAGTACGATTTAAAGGGAGGAAGGATTCAATGAAGGGGGAGCAGCTGGCTGCAGTAACTATGACGCTTATAAGGTAGCCAAATGCCTCGTCATCCGGCGAGGTACATTTGCTAACTCGAGAGACTCGTAGTGGGAGTAACAGAGACGACGTTAACGTGGACATATAGTGGCACATCGGTTCTGTAGGACAGCCATAGCAAGAATGATAGAGAGAATGGGCTTAGAAAAGTGGGAGCAGCAGGCAGGGGTACTATGACTCCCTTAAGGTAGCCAAATGCCTCGTCACCATGTAAATTTTTTTTTGAAAACTCGAGGATATTTTCGTTAAGGTAGCTCAGACAACGTTAAGGTTTACATGTAGTGGCATATTGCTCCTGCAGGACTGACCACAGTAATAATTAAAGAGTGGAAAGAAAGAAAGTTGGTCGAGCAGCTGGCAGCAGCAACTATGACTCTCTTAAGGCAGCCAAATGCCTCGTCACTCGGCGAAATTTATTTGAAAACTCGAGGAAATCGTCGTTGAAGTAACTCAGACAACGGTAACATGGACAGGTGGTGGCGTATCGCTTCTGCAGGACTGACCACAGTACGATTTAAAGGGAGGAAAGATTCAAAGAAGGGGGAGCAGCTGCCTGCAGTAACTATGACGCTCTTAAGGTAGCCAAATGCCTCGTCACTCGGCGAAATTTATTTGAAAACGCGAGGAAATCGTCGTTGAAGTAAATCAGACAACGGTAACATGCACAGGTTGTGGCGTATCGCTCTGCAGGACTGACCACAGTACGATTTAAAGGGAGGAAAGATTCAAAGAAGGGGGAGCAGCTGGCTGCAGTGACTATGACTCTCTTAAGGTAGCCAAATGCCTCGTCACCCGGCTAAATTTATTTGAAAACTCGAGGAAATCGTTGTTGTGGTAACTCAGACAACGGTAACATGGACAGGTGGTGGCGTATCGCTTCTGCAGGACTGACCACAGTACGATTTAAAGGGAGGAAAGATTCAAAGAAGGGGGAGCAGCTGGCTGCAGTAACTATGACTCTCTTAAGGTAGCCAAATGCCTCGTCACTCGGCGAGATTTATTTGAAAACTCGAGGAAATCGTCGTTGAAGTAAATCAGACAACGGTAACATGCACAGGTTGTGGCGTATCGCTCTGCAGGACTGACCACAGTACGATTTAAAGGGAGGAAAGATTCAAAGAAGGGGGAGCAGCTGGCTGCAGTGACTATGACTCTCTTAAGGTAGCCAAATGCCTCGTCACCCGGCGAAATTTATTTGAAAACTCGAGGAAATCGTTGTTGTGGTAACTCAGACAACGGTAACATGGACAGGTGGTGGCGTATCGCTTCTGCAGGACTGACCACAGTACGATTTAAAGGGAGGAAAGATTCAAAGAAGGGGGAGCAGCTGCCTGCAGTAACTATGACTCTCTTAAGGTAGCCAAATGCCTCGTCACTCGGCGAAATTTATTTTAAAACTCGAGGAAATCGTTGTTAAAGTAACTCAGACAACGGTAACATGGACAGGTGGTGGCGTATTGCTTCTGCAGGACTGACCACAGTACGATTTAAAGGGAGGAAGGATTCAATGAAGGGGGAGCAGCTGGCTGCAGTAACTATGACGCTTATAAGGTAGCCAAATGCCTCGTCATCCGGCGAGGTACATTTGCTAACTCGAGAGACTCGTAGTGGGAGTAACAGAGACGACGTTAACGTGGACATATAGTGGCACATCGGTTCTGTAGGACAGCCATAGCAAGAATGATAGAGAGAATGGGCTTAGAAAAGTGGGAGCAGCAGGCAGGGGTACTATGACTCCCTTAAGGTAGCCAAATGCCTCGTCACCATGTAAATTTTTTTTTGAAAACTCGAGGATATTTTCGTTAAGGTAGCTCAGACAACGTTAAGGTTTACATGTAGTGGCATATTGCTCCTGCAGGACTGACCACAGTAATAATTAAAGAGTGGAAAGAAAGAAAGTTGGTCGAGCAGCTGGCAGCAGCAACTATGACTCTCTTAAGGCAGCCAAATGCCTCGTCACTCGGCGAAATTTATTTGAAAACTCGAGGAAATCGTCGTTGAAGTAACTCAGACAACGGTAACATGGACAGGTGGTGGCGTATCGCTTCTGCAGGACTGACCACAGTACGATTTAAAGGGAGGAAAGATTCAAAGAAGGGGGAGCAGCTGCCTGCAGTAACTATGACGCTCTTAAGGTAGCCAAATGCCTCGTCACTCGGCGAAATTTATTTGAAAACGCGAGGAAATCGTCGTTGAAGTAAATCAGACAACGGTAACATGCACAGGTGGTGGCGTATCGCTCTGCAGGACTGACCACAGTACGATTTAAAGGGAGGAAAGATTCAAAGAAGGGGGAGCAGCTGCCTGCAGTAACTATGACGCTCTTAAGGTAGCCAAATGCCTCGTCACTCGGCGAAATTTATTTGAAAACGCGAGGAAATCGTCGTTGAAGTAAATCAGACAACGGTAACATGCACAGGTGGTGGCGTATCGCTCTGCAGGACTGACCACAGTACGATTTAAAGGGAGGAAAGATTCAAAGAAGGGGGAGCAGCTGGCTGCAGTAACTATGACTCTCTTAGGGTAGCCAAATGCCTCGTCACTCGGCGAGATTTATTTGAAAACTCGAGGAAATCGTCGTTGAAGTAAATCAGACAACCGTAACATGCACAGGTTGTGGCGTATCGCTCTGCAGGACTGACCACAGTACGATTTAAAGGGAGGAAAGATTCAAAGAAGGGGGAGCTGCTGCCTGCAGTGACTATGACTCTCTTAAGGTAGCCAAATGCCTCGTCACCCGGCGAAATTTATTTGAAAACTCGAGGAAATCGTTGTTGTGGTAACTCAGACAACGGTAACATGGACAGGTGGTGGCGTATCGCTTCTGCAGGACTGACCACAGTACGATTTAAAGGGAGGAAAGATTCAAAGAAGGGGGAGCAGCTGCCTGCAGTAACTATGACGCTCTTAAGGTAGCCAAATGCCTCGTCACTCGGCGAAATTTATTTGAAAACGCGAGGAAATCGTCGTTGAAGTAAATCAGACAACGGTAACATGCACAGGTGGTGGCGTATCGCTCTGCAGGACTGACCACAGTACGATTTAAAGGGAGGAAAGATTCAAAGAAGGGGGAGCAGCTGGCTGCAGTGACTATGACTCTCTTAAGGTAGCCAAATGCCTCGTCACCCGGCGAAATTTATTTGAAAACTCGAGGAAATCGTTGTTGTGGTAACTCAGACAACGGTAACATGGACAGGTGGTGGCGTATCGCTTCTGCAGGACTGACCACAGTACGATTTAAAGGGAGGAAAGATTCAAAGAAGGGGGAGCAGCTGCCTGCAGTAACTATGACTCTCTTAAGGTAGCCAAATGCCTCGTCACTCGGCGAAATTTATTTTAAAACTCGAGGAAATCGTTGTTAAAGTAACTCAGACAACGGTAACATGGACAGGTGGTGGCGTATTGCTTCTGCAGGACTGACCACAGTACGATTTAAAGGGAGGAAGGATTCAATGAAGGGGGAGCAGCTGGCTGCAGTAACTATGACGCTTATAAGGTAGCCAAATGCCTCGTCATCCGGCGAGGTACATTTGCTAACTCGAGAGACTCGTAGTGGGAGTAACAGAGACGACGTTAACGTGGACATATAGTGGCACATCGGTTCTGTAGGACAGCCATAGCAAGAATGATAGAGAGAATGGGCTTAGAAAAGTGGGAGCAGCAGGCAGGGGTACTATGACTCCCTTAAGGTAGCCAAATGCCTCGTCACCATGTAAATTTTTTTTTGAAAACTCGAGGATATTTTCGTTAAGGTAGCTCAGACAACGTTAAGGTTTACATGTAGTGGCATATTGCTCCTGCAGGACTGACCACAGTAATAATTAAAGAGTGGAAAGAAAGAAAGTTGGTCGAGCAGCTGGCAGCAGCAACTATGACTCTCTTAAGGCAGCCAAATGCCTCGTCACTCGGCGAAATTTATTTGAAAACGCGAGGAAATCGTCGTTGAAGTAAATCAGACAACGGTAACATGCACAGGTGGTGGCGTATCGCTCTGCAGGACTGACCACAGTACGATTTAAAGGGAGGAAAGATTCAAAGAAGGGGGAGCAGCTGGCTGCAGTAACTATGACTCTCTTAAGGTAGCCAAATGCCTCGTCACTCGGCGAGATTTATTTGAAAACTCGAGGAAATCGTCGTTGAAGTAAATCAGACAACGGTAACATGCACAGGTTGTGGCGTATCGCTCTGCAGGACTGACCACAGTACGATTTAAAGGGAGGAAAGATTCAAAGAAGGGGGAGCAGCTGGCTGCAGTGACTATGACTCTCTTAAGGTAGCCAAATGCCTCGTCACCCGGCGAAATTTATTTGAAAACTCGAGGAAATCGTTGTTGTGGTAACTCAGACAACGGTAACATGGACAGGTGGTGGCGTATCGCTTCTGCAGGACTAACCACAGTACGATTTAAAGGGAGGAAAGATTCAAAGAAGGGGGAGCAGCTGCCTGCAGTAACTATGACGCTCTTAAGGTAGCCAAATGCCTCGACACTCGGCGAAATTTATTTGAAAACGCGAGGAAATCGTCGTTGAAGTAAATCAGACAACGGTAACATGCACAGGTGGTGGCGTATCGCTCTGCAGGACTGACCACAGTACGATTTAAAGGGAGGAAAGATTCAAAGAAGGGGGAGCAGCTGGCTGCAGTAACTATGACTCTCTTAAGGTAGCCAAATGCCTCGTCACTCGGCGAAATTTATTTTAAAACTCGAGGAAATCGTTGTTAAAGTAACTTAGACAACGGTAACATGGACAGGTGGTGGCGTATTGCTTCTGCAGGACTGACCACAGTACGATTTAAAGGGAGGAAGGATTCAATGAAGGGGGAGCAGCTGGCTGCAGTAACTATGACGCTTATAAGGTAGCCAAATGCCTCGTCATCCGGCGAGGTACATTTGCTAACTCGAGAGACTCGTAGTGGGAGTAACAGAGACGACGTTAACGTGGACATATAGTGGCACATCGGTTCTGTAGGACAGCCATAGCAAGAATGATAGAGAGAATGGGCTTAGAAAAGTGGGAGCAGCAGGCAGGGGTACTATGACTCCCTTAAGGTAGCCAAATGCCTCGTCACCATGTAAATTTTTTTTTGAAAACTCGAGGATATTTTCGTTAAGGTAGCTCAGACAACGTTAAGGTTTACATGTAGTGGCATATTGCTCCTGCAGGACTGACCACAGTAATAATTAAAGAGTGGAAAGAAAGAAAGTTGGTCGAGCAGCTGGCAGCAGCAACTATGACTCTCTTAAGGCAGACAAATGCCTCGTCACTCGGCGAAATTTATTTGAAAACTCGAGGAAATCGTCGTTGAAGTAACTCAGACAACGGTAACATGGACAGGTGGTGGCGTATCGCTTCTGCAGGACTGACCACAGTACGATTTAAAGGGAGGAAAGATTCAAAGAAGGGGGAGCAGCTGCCTGCAGTAACTATGACGCTCTTAAGGTAGCCAAATGCCTCGTCACTCGGCGAAATTTATTTGAAAACGCGAGGAAATCGTCGTTGAAGTAAATCAGACAACGGTAACATGCACAGGTGGTGGCGTATCGCTCTGCAGGACTGACCACAGTACGATTTAAAGGGAGGAAAGATTCAAAGAAGGGGGAGCAGCTGGCTGCAGTAACTATGACTCTCTTAAGGTAGCCAAATGCCTCGTCACTCGGCGAGATTTATTTGAAAACTCGAGGAAATCGTCGTTGAAGTAAATCAGACAACGGTAACATGCACAGGTTGTGGCGTATCGCTCTGCAGGACTGACCACAGTACGATTTAAAGGGAGGAAAGATTCAAAGAAGGGGGAGCAGCTGCCTGGAGTAACTATGACGCTCTTAAGGTAGCCAAATGCCTCGTCACTCGGCGAAATTTATTTGAAAACGCGAGGAAATCGTCGTTGAAGTAAATCAGACAACGGTAACATGCACAGGTGGTGGCGTATCGCTCTGCAGGACTGACCACAGTACGATTTAAAGGGAGGAAAGATTCAAAGAAGGGGGAGCAGCTGGCTGCAGTAACTATGACTCTCTTAAGGTAGCCAAATGCCTCGTCACTCGGCGAGATTTATTTGAAAACTCGAGGAAATCGTCGTTGAAGTAAATCAGACAACGGTAACATGCACAGGTTGTGGCGTATCGCTCTGCAGGACTGACCACAGTACGATTTAAAGGGAGGAAAGATTCAAAGAAGGGGGAGCAGCTGCCTGCAGTATCTATGACGCTCTTAAGGTAGCCAAATGCCTCGTCACTCGGCGAAATTTATTTGAAAACGCGAGGAAATCGTCGTTGAAGTAAATCAGACAACGGTAACATGCACAGGTGGTGGCGTATCGCTCTGCAGGACTGACCACAGTACGATTTAAAGGGAGGAAAGATTCAAAGAAGGGGGAGCAGCTGCCTGCAGTAACTATGACGCTCTTAAGGTAGCCAAATGCCTCGTCACTCGGCGAAATTTATTTGAAAACGCGAGGAAATCGTCGTTGAAGTAAATCAGACAACGGTAACATGCACAGGTGGTGGCGTATCGCTCTGCAGGACTGACCACAGTACGATTTAAAGGGAGGAAAGATTCAAAGAAGGGGGAGCAGCTGGCTGCAGTAACTATGACTCTCTTAAGGTAGCCAAATGCCTCGTCACTCGGCGAGATTTATTTGAAAACTCGAGGAAATCGTCGTTGAAGTAAATCAGACAACGGTAACATGCACAGGTTGTGGCGTATCGCTCTGCAGGACTGACCACAGTACGATTTAAAGGGAGGGAAGATTCAAAGAAGGGGGAGCAGCTGGCTGCAGTGACTATGACTCTCTTAAGGTAGCCAAATGCCTCGTCACCCGGCGAAATTTATTTGAAAACTCGAGGAAATCGTTGTTGTGGTAACTCAGACAACGGTAACATGGACAGGTGGTGGCGTATCGCTTCTGCAGGACTGACCACAGTACGATTTAAAGGGAGGAAAGATTCAAAGAAGGGGGAGCAGCTGCCTGCAGTAACTATGACTCTCTTAAGGTAGCCAAATGCCTCGTCACTCGGCGAAATTTATTTTAAAACTCGAGGAAATCGTTGTTAAAGTAACTCAGACAACGGTAACATGGACAGGTGGTGGCGTATTGCTTCTGCAGGACTGACCACAGTACGATTTAAAGGGAGGAAGGATTCAAGGAAGGGGGAGCAGCTGGCTGCAGTAACTATGACGCTTATAAGGTAGCCAAATGCCTCGTCATCCGGCGAGGTACATTTGCTAACTCGAGAGACTCGTAGTGGGAGTAACAGAGACGACGTTAACGTGGACATATAGTGGCACATCGGTTCTGTAGGACAGCCATAGCAAGAATGATAGAGAGAATGGGCTTAGAAAAGTGGGAGCAGCAGGCAGGGGTACTATGACTCCCTTAAGGTAGCCAAATGCCTCGTCACCATGTAAATTTTTTTTTGAAAACTCGAGGATATTTTCGTTAAGGTAGCTCAGACAACGTTAAGGTTTACATGTAGTGGCATATTGCTCCTGCAGGACTGACCACAGTAATAATTAAAGAGTGGAAAGAAAGAAAGTTGGTCGAGCAGCTGGCAGCAGCAACTATGACTCTCTTAAGGCAGCCAAATGCCTCGTCACTCGGCGAAATTTATTTGAAAACTCGAGGAAATCGTCGTTGAAGTAACTCAGACAACGGTAACATGGACAGGTGGTGGCGTATCGCTTCTGCAGGACTGACCACAGTACGATTTAAAGGGAGGAAAGATTCAAAGAAGGGGGAGCAGCTGCCTGCAGTAACTATGACGCTCTTAAGGTAGCCAAATGCCTCGTCACTCGGCGAAATTTATTTGAAAACGCGAGGAAATCGTCGTTGAAGTAAATCGGACAACGGTAACATGCACAGGTGGTGGCGTATCGCTCTGCAGGACTGACCACAGTACGATTTAAAGGGAGGAAAGATTCAAAGAAGGGGGAGCAGCTGGCTGCAGTAACTATGACTCTCTTAAGGTAGCCAAATGCCTCGTCACTCGGCGAGATTTATTTGAAAACTCGAGGAAATCGTCGTTGAAGTAAATCAGACAACGGTAACATGCACAGGTTGTGGCGTATCGCTCTGCAGGACTGACCACAGTACGATTTAAAGGGAGGAAAGATTCAAAGAAGGGGGAGCAGCTGCCTGCAGTAACTATGACGCTCTTAAGGTAGCCAAATGCCTCGTCACTCGGCGAAATTTATTTGAAAACGCGAGGAAATCGTCGTTGAAGTAAATCAGACAACGGTAACATGCACAGGTGGTGGCGTATCGCTCTGCAGGACTGACCACAGTACGATTTAAAGGGAGGAAAGATTCAAAGAAGGGGGAGCAGTTGGCTGCAGTAACTATGACTCTCTTAAGGTAGCCAAATGCCTCGTCACTCGGCGAGATTTATTTGAAAACTCGAGGAAATCGTCGTTGAAGTAAATCAGACAACGGTAACATGCACAGGTTGTGGCGTATCGCTCTGCAGGACTGACCACAGTACGATTTAAAGGGAGGAAAGATTCAAAGAAGGGGGAGCAGCTGCCTGCAGTAACTATGACGCTCTTAAGGTAGCCAAATGCCTCGTCACTCGGCGAAATTTATTTGAAAACGCGAGGAAATCGTCGTTGAAGTAAATCAGACAACGGTAACATGCACAGGTGGTGGCGTATCGCTCTGCAGGACTGACCACAGTACGATTTAAAGGGAGGAAAGATTCAAAGAAGGGGGAGCAGCTGCCTGCAGTAACTATGACGCTCTTAAGGTAGCCAAATGCCTCGTCACTCGGCGAAATTTATTTGAAAACGCGAGGAAATCGTCGTTGAAGTAAATCAGACAACGGTAACATGCACAGGTGGTGGCGTATCGCTCTGCAGGAATGACCACAGTACGATTTAAAGGGAGGAAAGATTCAAAGAAGGGGGTGCAGCTGGCTGCAGTAACTATGACTCTCTTAAGGTAGCCAAATGCCTCGTCACTCGGCGAGATTTATTTGAAAACTCGAGGAAATCGTCGTTGAAGTAAATCAGACAACGGTAACATGCACAGGTTGTGGCGTATCGCTCTGCAGGACTGACCACAGTACGATTTAAAGGGAGGAAAGATTCGAAGAAGGGGGAGCAGCTGGCTGCAGTGACTATGACTCTCTTAAGGTAGCCAAATGCCTCGTCACCCGGCGAGATTTATTTGAAAACTCGAGGAAATCGTCGTTGAAGTAAATCAGACAACGGTAACATGCACAGGTTGTGGCGTATCGCTCTGCAGGACTGACCACAGTACGATTTAAAGGGAGGAAAGATTCAAAGAAGGGGGAGCAGCTGCCTGGAGTAACTATGACGCTCTTAAGGTAGCCAAATGCCTCGTCACTCGGCGAAATTTATTTGAAAACGCGAGGAAATCGTCGTTGAAGTAAATCAGACAACGGTAACATGCACAGGTGGTGGCGTATCGCTCTGCAGGACTGACCACAGTACGATTTAAAGGGAGGAAAGATTCAAAGAAGGGGGAGCAGCTGGCTGCAGTAACTATGACTCTCGTAAGGTAGCCAAATGCCTCGTCACTCGGCGAGATTTATTTGAAAACTCGAGGAAATCGTCGTTGATGTAAATCAGACAACGGTAACATGCACAGGTTGTGGCGTATCGCTCTGCAGGACTGACCACAGTACGATTTAAAGGGAGGAAAGATTCAAAGAAGGGGGAGCAGCTGCCTGCAGTATCTATGACGCTCTTAAGGTAGCCAAATGCCTCGTCACTCGGCGAAATTTATTTGAAAACGCGAGGAAATCGTCGTTGAAGTAAATCAGACAACGGTAACATGCACAGGTGGTGGCGTATCGCTCTGCAGGACTGACCACAGTACGATTTAAAGGGAGGAAAGATTCAAAGAAGGGGGAGCAGCTGCCTGCAGTAACTATGACGCTCTTAAGGTAGCCAAATGCCTCGTCACTCGGCGAAATTTATTTGAAAACGCGAGGAAATCGTCGTTGAAGTAAATCAGACAACGGTAACATGCACAGGTGGTGGCGTATCGCTCTGCAGGACTGACCACAGTACGATTTAAAGGGAGGAAAGATTCAAAGAAGGGGGAGCAGCTGGCTGCAGTAACTATGACTCTCTTAAGGTAGCCAAATGCCTCGTCACTCGGCGAGATTTATTTGAAAACTCGAGGAAATCGTCGTTGAAGTAAATCAGACAACGGTAACATGCACAGGTTGTGGCGTATCGCTCTGCAGGACTGACCACAGTACGATTTAAAGGGAGGAAAGATTCAAAGAAGGGGGAGCAGCTGGCTGCAGAGACTATGACCCTCTTAAGGTAGCCAAATGCCTCGTCACCCGGCGAAATTTATTTGAAAACTCGAGGAAATCGTTGTTGTGGTAACTCAGACAACGGTAACATGGACAGGTGGTGGCGTATCGCTTCTGCAGGACTGACCACAGTACGATTTAAAGGGAGGAAAGATTCAAAGAAGGGGGAGCAGCTGCCTGCAGTAGCTATGACTCTCTTAAGGTAGCCAAATGCCTCGTCACTCGGCGAAATTTATTTTAAAACTCGAGGAAATCGTTGTTAAAGTAACTCAGACAACGGTAACATGGACAGGTGGTGGCGTATTGCTTCTGCAGGACTGACCACAGTACGATTTAAAGGGAGGAAGGATTCAATGAAGGGGGAGCAGCTGGCTGCAGTAACTACGACGCTTATAAGGTAGCCAAATGCCTCGTCATCCGGCGAGGTACATTTGCTAACTCGAGAGACTCGTAGTGGGAGTAACAGAGACGACGTTAACGTGGACATATAGTGGCACATCGGTTCTGTAGGACAGCCATAGCAAGAATGATAGAGAGAATGGGCTTAGAAAAGTGGGAGCAGCAGGCAGGGGTACTATGACTCCCTTAAGGTAGCCAAATGCCTCGTCACCATGTAAATTTTTTTTTGAAAACTCGAGGATATTTTCGTTAAGGTAGCTCAGACAACGTTAAGGTTTACATGTAGTGGCATATTGCTCCTGCAGGACTGACCACAATAATAATTAAAGAGTGGAAAGAAAGAAAGTTGGTCGAGCAGCTGGCAGCAGTAACTATGACTCTCTTAAGGCAGCCAAATGCCTCGTCACTCGGCGAAATTTATTTGAAATCTCGAGGAAATCGTCGTTGAAGTAACTCAGATAACGGTAACATGGACAGGTGGTGGCGTATCGCTTCTGCAGGACTGACCACAGTACGATTTAAAGGGAGGAAAGATTCAAAGAAGGGGGAGCAGCTGCCTGCAGTAACTATGACGCTCTTAAGGTAGCCAAATGCCTCGTCACTCGGCGAAATTTATTTGAAAACGCGAGGAAATCGTCGTTGAAGTAAATCAGACAACGGTAACATGCACAGGTGGTGGCGTATCGCTCTGCAGGACTGACCACAGTACGATTTAAAGGGAGGAAAGATTCAAAGAAGGGGGAGCAGCTGGCCGCAGTAACTATGACTCTCTTAAGGTAGCCAAATGCCTCGTCACTCGGCGAGATTTATTTGAAAACTCGAGGAAATCGTCGTTGAAGTAAATCAGACAACGGTAACATGCACAGGTTGTGGCGTATCGCTCTGCAGGACTGACCACAGTACGATTTAAAGGGAGGAAAGATTCAAAGAAGGGGGAGCAGCTGACTGCAGTAACTATGACGCTCTTAAGGTAGCCAAATGCCTCGTCACTCGGCGAAATTTATTTGAAAACGCGAGGAAATCGTCGTTGAAGTAAATCAGACAACGGTAACATGCACAGGTGGTGGCGTATCGCTCTGCAGGACTGACCACAGTACGATTTAAAGGGAGGAAAGATTCAAAGAAGGGGGAGCAGCTGCCTGCAGTAACTATGACGCTCTTAAGGTAGCCAAATGCCTCGTCACTCGGCGAAATTTATTTGAAAACGCGAGGAAATCGTCGTTGAAGTAAATCAGACAACGGTAACATGCACAGGTGGTGGCGTATCGCTCTGCAGGACTGACCACAGTACGATTTAAAGGGAGGAAAGATTCAAAGAAGGGGGAGCAGCTGGCTGCAGTAACTATGACTCTCTTAAAGTAGCCAAATGCCTCGTCACTCGGCGAGATTTATTTGAAAACTCGAGGAAATCGTCGTTGAAGTAAATCAGACAACGGTAACATGCACAGGTTGTGGCGTATCGCTCTGCAGGACTGACCACAGTACGATTTAAAGGGAGGAAAGATTCAAAGAATTGGGAGCAGCTGGCTGCAGTGACTATGACTCTCTTAAGGTAGCCAAATGCCTCGTCACCCGGCGAAATTTATTTGAAAACTCGAGGAAATCGTTGTTGTGGTAACTCAGACAACGGTAACATGGACAGGTGGTGGCGTATCGCTTCTGCAGGACTGACCACAGTACGATTTAAAGGGAGGAAAGATTCAAAGAAGGGGGAGCAGCTGCCTGCAGTAACTATGACTCTCTTAAGGTAGCCAAATGCCTCGTCACTCGGCGAAATTTATTTTAAAACTCGAGGAAATCGTTGTTAAAGTAACTCAGACAACGGTAACATGGACAGGTGGTGGCGTATTGCTTCTGCAGGACTGACCACAGTACGATTTAAAGGGAGGAAGGATTCAATGAAGGGGGAGCAGCTGGCTGCAGTAACTATGACGCTTATAAGGTAGCCAAATGCCTCGTCATCCGGCGAGGTACATTTGCTAACTCGAGAGACTTGTAGTGGGAGTAACAGAGACGACGTTAACGTGGACATATAGTGGCACATCGGTTCTGTAGGACAGCCATAGCAAGAATGATAGAGAGAATGGGCTTAGAAAAGTGGGAGCAGCAGGCAGGGGTACTATGACTCCCTTAAGGTAGCCAAATGCCTCGTCACCATGTAAATTTTTTTTTGAAAACTCGAGGATATTTTCGTTAAGGTAGCTCAGACAACGTTAAGGTTTACATGTAGTGGCATATTGCTCCTGCAGGACTGACCACAGTAATAATTAAAGAGTGGAAAGAAAGAAAGTTGGTCGAGCAGCTGGCAGCAGCAACTATGACTCTCTTAAGGCAGCCAAATGCCTCGTCACTCGGCGAAATTTATTTGAAATCTCGAGGAAATCGTCGTTGAAGTAACTCAGATAACGGTAACATGGACAGGTGGTGGCGTATCGCTTCTGCAGGACTGACCACAGTACGATTTAAAGGGAGGAAAGATTCAAAGAAGGGGGAGCAGCTGCCTGCAGTAACTATGACGCTCTTAAGGTAGCCAAATGCCTCGTCACTCGGCGAAATTTATTTGAAAACGCGAGGAAATCGTCGTTGAAGTAAATCAGACAACGGTAACATGCACAGGTGGTGGCGTATCGCTCTGCAGGACTGACCACAGTACGATTTAAAGGGAGGAAAGATTCAAAGAAGGGGGAGCAGCTGGCCGCAGTAACTATGACTCTCTTAAGGTAGCCAAATGCCTCGTCACTCGGCGAGATTTATTTGAAAACTCGAGGAAATCGTCGTTGAAGTAAATCAGACAACGGTAACATGCACAGGTTGTGGCGTATCGCTCTGCAGGACTGACCACAGTACGATTTAAAGGGAGGAAAGATTCAAAGAAGGGGGAGCAGCTGACTGCAGTAACTATGACGCTCTTAAGGTAGCCAAATGCCTCGTCACTCGGCGAAATTTATTTGAAAACGCGAGGAAATCGTCGTTGAAGTAAGTCAGACAACGGTAACATGCACAGGTGGTGGCGTATCGCTCTGCAGGACTGACCACAGTACGATTTAAAGGGAGGAAAGATTCAAAGAAGGGGGAGCAGCTGCCTGCAGTAACTATGACGCTCTTAAGGTAGCCAAATGCCTCGTCACTCGGCGAAATTTATTTGAAAACGCGAGGAAATCGTCGTTGAAGTAAATCAGACAACGGTAACATGCACAGGTGGTGGCGTATCGCTCTGCAGGACTGACCACAGTACGATTTAAAGGGAGGAAAGATTCAAAGAAGGGGGAGCAGCTGGCTGCAGTAACTATGACTCTCTTAAGGTAGCCAAATGCCTCGTCACTCGGCGAGATTTATTTGAAAACTCGAGGAAATCGTCGTTGAAGTAAATCAGACAACGGTAACATGCACAGGTTGTGGCGTATCGCTCTGCAGGACTGACCACAGTACGATTTAAAGGGAGGAAAGATTCAAAGAATTGGGAGCAGCTGGCTGCAGTGACTATGACTCTCTTAAGGTAGCCAAATGCCTCGTCACCCGGCGAAATTTATTTGAAAACTCGAGGAAATCGTTGTTGTGGTAACTCAGACAACGGTAACATGGACAGGTGGTGGCGTATCGCTTCTGCAGGACTGACCACAGTACGATTTAAAGGGAGGAAAGATTCAAAGAAGGGGGAGCAGCTGCCTGCAGTAACTATGACTCTCTTAAGGTAGCCAAATGCCTCGTCACTCGGCGAAATTTATTTTAAAACTCGAGGAAATCGTTGTTAAAGTAACTCAGACAACGGTAACATGGACAGGTGGTGGCGTATTGCTTCTGCAGGACTGACCACAGTACGATTTAAAGGGAGGAAGGATTCAATGAAGGGGGAGCAGCTGGCTGCAGTAACTATGACGCTTATAAGGTAGCCAAATGCCTCGTCATCCGGCGAGGTACATTTGCTAACTCGAGAGACTTGTAGTGGGAGTAACAGAGACGACGTTAACGTGGACATATAGTGGCACATCGGTTCTGTAGGACAGCCATAGCAAGAATGATAGAGAGAATGGGCTTAGAAAAGTGGGAGCAGCAGGCAGGGGTACTATGACTCCCTTAAGGTAGCCAAATGCCTCGTCACCATGTCAATTTTTTTTTGAAAACTCGAGGATATTTTCGTTAAGGTAGCTCAGACAACGTTAAGGTTTACATGTAGTGGCATATTGCTCCTGCAGGACTGACCACAGTAATAATTAAAGAGTGGAAAGAAAGAAAGTTGGTCGAGCAGCTGGCAGCAGCAACTATGACTCTCTTAAGGCAGCCAAATGCCTCGTCACTCGGCGAAATTTATTTGAAAACTCGAGGAAATCGTCGTTGAAGTAACTCAGACAACGGTAACATGGACAGGTGGTGGCGTATCGCTTCTGCAGGACTGACCACAGTACGATTTAAAGGGAGGAAAGATTCAAAGAAGGGGGAGCAGCTGCCTGCAGTAACTATGACGCTCTTAAGGTAGCCAAATGCCTCGTCACTCGGCGAAATTTATTTGAAAACGCGAGGAAATCGTCGTTGAAGTAAATCGGACAACGGTAACATGCACAGGTGGTGGCGTATCGCTCTGCAGGACTGACCACAGTACGATTTAAAGGGAGGAAAGATTCAAAGAAGGGGGAGCAGCTGGCTGCAGTAACTATGACTCTCTTAAGGTAGCCAAATGCCTCGTCACTCGGCGAGATTTATTTGAAAACTCGAGGAAATCGTCGTTGAAGTAAATCAGACAACGGTAACATGCACAGGTTGTGGCGTATCGCTCTGCAGGACTGACCACAGTACGATTTAAAGGGAGGAAAGGTTCAAAGAAGGGGGAGCAGCTGCCTGCAGTAACTATGACGCTCTTAAGGTAGCCAAATGCCTCGTCACTCGGCGAAATTTATTTGAAAACGCGAGGAAATCGTCGTTGAAGTAAATCAGACAACGGTAACATGCACAGGTGGTGGCGTATCGCTCTGCAGGACTGACCACAGTACGATTTAAAGGGAGGAAAGATTCAAAGAAGGGGGAGCAGCTGGCTGCAGTAACTATGACTCTCTTAAGGTAGCCAAATGCCTCGTCACTCGGCGAGATTTATTTGAAAACTCGAGGAAATCGTCGTTGAAGTAAATCAGACAACGGTAACATGCACAGGTTGTGGCGTATCGCTCTGCAGGACTGACCACAGTACGATTTAAAGGGAGGAAAGATTCAAAGAAGGGGGAGCAGCTGCCTGCAGTAACTATGACGCTCTTAAGGTAGCCAAATGCCTCGTCACTCGGCGAAATTTATTTGAAAACGCGAGGAAATCGTCGTTGAAGTAAATCAGACAACGGTAACATGCACAGGTGGTGGCGTATCGCTCTGCAGGACTGACCACAGTACGATTTAAAGGGAGGAAAGATTCAAAGAAGGGGGAGCAGCTGCCTGCAGTAACTATGACGCTCTTAAGGTAGCCAAATGCCTCGTCACTCGGCGAAATTTATTTGAAAACGCGAGGAAATCGTCGTTGAAGTAAATCAGACAACGGTAACATGCACAGGTGGTGGCGTATCGCTCTGCAGGACTGACCACAGTACGATTTAAAGGGAGGAAAGATTCAAAGAAGGGGGAGCAGCTGGCTGCAGTAACTATGACTCTCTTAATGTAGCCAAATGCCTCGTCACTCGGCGAGATTTATTTGAAAACTCGAGGAAATCGTCGTTGAAGTAAATCAGACAACGGTAACATGCACAGGTTGTGGCGTATCGCTCTGCAGGACTGACCACAGTACGATTTAAAGGGAGGAAAGATTCAAAGAAGGGGGAGCAGCTGGCTGCAGTGACTATGACTCTCTTAAGGTAGCCAAATGCCTCGTCACCCGGCGAAATTTATTTGAAAACTCGAGGAAATCGTTGTTGTGGTAACTCAGACAACGGTAACATGGACAGGTGGTGGCGTATCGCTTCTGCAGGACTGACCACAGTACGATTTAAAGGGAGGAAAGATTCAAAGAAGGGGGAGCAGCTGCCTGCAGTAACTATGACTCTCTTAAGGTAGCCAAATGCCTCGTCACTCGGCGAAATTTATTTTAAAACTCGAGGAAATCGTTGTTAAAGTAACTCAGACAACGGTAACATGGACAGGTGGTGGCGTATTGCTTCTGCAGGACTGACCACAGTACGATTTAAAGGGAGGAAGGATTCAATGAAGGGGGAGCAGCTGGCTGCAGTAACTATGACGCTTATAAGGTAGCCAAATGCCTCGTCATCCGGCGAGGTACATTTGCTAACTCGAGAGACTCGTAGTGGGAGTAACAGAGACGACGTTAACGTGGACATATAGTGGCACATCGGTTCTGTAGGACAGCCATAGCAAGAATGATAGAGAGAATGGGCTTAGAAAAGTGGATGCAGCAGGCAGGGGTACTATGACTCCCTTAAGGTAGCCAAATGCCTCGTCACCATGTAAATTTTTTTTTGAAAACTCGAGGATATTTTCGTTAAGGTAGCTCAGACAACGTTAAGGTTTACATGTGGTGGCATATTGCTCCTGCAGGACTGACCACAGTAATAATTAAAGAGTGGAAAGAAAGAAAGTTGGTCGAGCAGCTGGCAGCAGCAACTATGACTCTCTTAAGGCAGCCAAATGCCTCGTCACTCGGCGAAATTTATTTGAAAACTCGAGGAAATCGTCGTTGAAGTAACTCAGACAACGGTAACATGGACAGGTGGTGGCGTATCGCTTCTGCAGGACTGACCACAGTACGATTTAAAGGGAGGAAAGATTCAAAGAAGGGGGAGCAGCTGCCTGCAGTAACTATGACGCTCTTAAGGTAGCCAAATGCCTCGTCACTCGGCGAAATTTATTTGAAAACGCGAGGAAATCGTCGTTGAAGTAAATCGGACAACGGTAACATGCACAGGTGGTGGCGTATCGCTCTGCAGGACTGACCACAGTACGATTTAAAGGGAGGAAAGATTCAAAGAAGGGGGAGCAGCTGGCTGCAGTAACTATGACTCTCTTAAGGTAGCCCAATTCCTCGTCACTCGGCGAGATTTATTTGAAAACTCGAGGAAATCGTCGTTGAAGTAAATCAGACAACGGTAACATGCACAGGTTGTGGCGTATCGCTCTGCAGGACTGACCACAGTACGATTTAAAGGGAGGAAAGATTCAAAGAAGGGGGAGCAGCTGCCTGCAGTAACTATGACGCTCTTAAGGTAGCCAAATGCCTCGTCACTCGGCGAAATTTATTTGAAAACGCGAGGAAATCGTCGTTGAAGTAAATCAGACAACGGTAACATGCACAGGTGGTGGCGTATCGCTCTGCAGGACTGACCACAGTACGATTTAAAGGGAGGAAAGATTCAAAGAAGGGGGAGCAGCTGGCTGCAGTAACTATGACTCTCTTAAGGTAGCCAAATGCCTCGTCACTCGGCGAGATTTATTTGAAAACTCGAGGAAATCGTCGTTGAAGTAAATCAGACAACGGTAACATGCACAGGTTGTGGCGTATCGCTCTGCAGGACTGACCACAGTACGATTTAAAGGGAGGAAAGATTCAAAGAAGGGGGAGCAGCTGCCTGCAGTAACTATGACGCTCTTAAGGTAGCCAAATGCCTCGTCACTCGGCGAAATTTATTTGAAAACGCGAGGAAATCGTCGTTGAAGTAAATCAGACAACGGTAACATGCACAGGTGGTGGCGTATCGCTCTGCAGGACTGACCACAGTACGATTTAAAGGGAGGAAAGATTCAAAGAAGGGGGAGCAGCTGCCTGCAGTAACTATGACGCTCTTAAGGTAGCCAAATGCCTCGTCACTCGGCGAAATTTATTTGAAAACGCGAGGAAATCGTCGTTGAAGTAAATCAGACAACGGTAACATGCACAGGTGGTGGCGTATCGCTCTGCAGGACTGACCACAGTACGATTTAAAGGGAGGAAAGATTCAAAGAAGGGGGAGCAGCTGGCTGCAGTAACTATGACTCTCTTAAGGTAGCCAAATGCCTCGTCACTCGGCGAGATTTATTTGAAAACTCGAGGAAATCGTCGTTGAAGTAAATCAGACAACGGTAACATGCACAAATTGTGGCGTATCGCTCTGCAGGACTGACCACAGTACGATTTAAAGGGAGGAAAGATTCAAAGAAGGGGGAGCAGCTGGCTGCAGTGACTATGACTCTCTTAAGGTAGCCAAATGCCTCGTCACCCGGCGAAATTTATTTGAAAACTCGAGGAAATCGTTGTTGTGGTAACTCAGACAACGGTAACATGGACAGGTGGTGGCGTATCGCTTCTGCAGGACTGACCACAGTACGATTTAAAGGGAGGAAAGATTCAAAGAAGGGGGAGCAGCTGCCTGCAGTAACTATGACTCTCTTAAGGTAGCCAAATGCCTCGTCACTCGGCGAAATTTATTTTAAAACTCGAGGAAATCGTTGTTAAAGTAACTCAGACAACGGTAACATGGACAGGTGGTGGCGTATTGCTTCTGCAGGACTGACCACAGTACGATTTAAAGGGAGGAAGGATTCAATGAAGGGGGAGCAGCTGGCTGCAGTAACTATGACGCTTATAAGGTAGCCAAATGCCTCGTCATCCGGCGAGGTACATTTGCTAACTCGAGAGACTCGTAGTGGGAGTAACAGAGACGACGTTAACGTGGACATATAGTGGCACATCGGTTCTGTAGGACAGCCATAGCAAGAATGATAGAGAGAATGGGCTTAGAAAAGTGGGAGCAGCAGGCAGGGGTACTATGACTCCCTTAAGGTAGCCAAATGCCTCGTCACCATGTAAATTTTTTTTTGAAAACTCGAGGATATTTTCGTTAAGGTAGCTCAGACAACGTTAAGGTTTACATGTAGTGGCATATTGTTCCTGCAGGACTGACCACAGTAATAATTAAAGAGTGGAAAGAAAGAAAGTTGGTCGAGCAGCTGGCAGCAGCAACTATGACTCTCTTAAGGCAGCCAAATGCCTCGTCACTCGGCGAAATTTATTTGAAAACTCGAGGAAATCGTCGTTGAAGTAACTCAGACAACGGTAACATGGACAGGTGGTGGCGTATCGCTTCTGCAGGACTGACCACAGTACGATTTAAAGGGAGGAAAGATTCAAAGAAGGGGGAGCAGCTGCCTGCAGTAACTATGACGCTCTTAAGGTAGCCAAATGCCTCGTCACTCGGCGAAATTTATTTGAAAACGCGAGGAAATCGTCGTTGAAGTAAATCAGACAACGGTAACATGCACAGGTGGTGGCGTATCGCTCTGCAGGACTGACCACAGTACGATTTAAAGGGAGGAAAGATTCAAAGAAGGGGGAGCAGCTGGCTGCAGTAACTATGACTCTCTTAAGGTAGCCAAATGCCTCGTCACTCGGCGAGATTTATTTGAAAACTCGAGGAAATCGTCGTTGAAGTAAATCAGACAACGGTAACATGCACAGGTTGTGGCGTATCGCTCTGCAGGACTGACCACAGTACGATTTAAAGGGAGGAAAGATTCAAAGAAGGGGGAGCAGCTGCCTGCAGTAACTATGACGCTCTTAAGGTAGCCAAATGCCTCGTCACTCGGCGAAATTTATTTGAAAACGCGAGGAAATCGTCGTTGAAGTAAATCAGACAACGGTAACATGCACAGGTGGTGGCGTATCGCTCTGCAGGACTGACCACAGTACGATTTAAAGGGAGGAAAGATTCAAAGAAGGGGGAGCAGCTGGCTGCAGTAACTATGACTCTCTGAAGGTAGTCAAATGCCTCGTCACTCGGCGAGATTTATTTGAAAACTCGAGGAAATCGTCGTTGAAGTAAATCAGACAACGGTAACATGCACAGGTTGTGGCGTATCGCTCTGCAGGACTGACCACAGTACGATTTAAAGGGAGGAAAGATTCAAAGAAGGGGGAGCAGCTGCCTGCAGTAACTATGACGCTCTTAAGGTAGCCAAATGCCTCGTCACTCGGCGAAATTTATTTGAAAACGCGAGGAAATCGTCGTTGAAGTAAATCAGACAACGGTAACATGCACAGGTGGTGGCGTATCGCTCTGCAGGACTGACCACAGTACGATTTAAAAAGAGGAAAGATTCAAAGAAGGGGGAGCAGCTGCCTGCAGTAACTATGACGCTCTTAAGGTAGCCAAATGCCTCGTCACTCGGCGAAATTTATTTGAAAACGCGACGAAATCGTCGTTGAAGTAAATCAGACAACGGTAACATGCACAGGTGGTGGCGTATCGCTCTGCAGGACTGACCACAGTACGATTTAAAGGGAGGAAAGATTCAAAGAAGGGGGAGCAGCTGGCTGCAGTAACTATGACTCTCTTAAGGTAGCCAAATGCCTCGTCACTCGGCGAGATTTATTTGAAAACTCGAGGAAATCGTCGTTGAAATAAATCAGACAACGGTAACATGCACAGGTTGTGGCGTATCGCTCTGCAGGACTGACCACAGTACGATTTAAAGGGAGGAAAGATTCAAAGAAGGGGGAGCAGCTGGCTGCAGTAACTATGACTCTCTTAAGGTAGCCAAATGCCTTGTCACTCGGCGAAATTTATTTTAAAACTCGAGGAAATCGTTGTTAAAGTAACTCAGACAACGGTAACATGGACAGGTGGTGGCGTATTGCTTCTGCAGGACTGACCACAGTACGATTTAAAGGGAGGAAGGATTCAATGAAGGGGGAGCAGCTGGCTGCAGTAACTATGACGCTTATAAGGTAGCCAAATGCCTCGTCATCCGGCGAGGTACATTTGCTAACTCGAGAGACTCGTAGTGGGAGTAACAGAGACGACGTTAACGTGGACATATAGTGGCACATCGGTTCTGTAGGACAGCCATAGCAAGAATGATAGAGAGAATGGGCTTAGAAAAGTGGGAGCAGCAGGCAGGGGTACCATGACTCCCTTAAGGTAGCCAAATGCCTCGTCACCATGTAAATTTTTTTTTGAAAACTCGAGGATATTTTCGTTAAGGTAGCTCAGACAACGTTAAGGTTTACATGTAGTGGCATATTGCTCCTGCAGGACTGACCACAGTAATAATTAAAGAGTGGAAAGAAAGAAAGTTGGTCGAGCAGCTGGCAGCAGCAACTATGACTCTCTTAAGGCAGCCAAATGCCTCGTCACTCGGCGAAATTTATTTGAAAACTCGAGGAAATCGTCGTTGAAGTAACTCAGACAACGGTAACATGGACAGGTGGTGGCGTATCGCTTCTGCAGGACTGACCACAGTACGATTTAAAGGGAGGAAAGATTCAAAGAAGGGGGAGCAGCTGCCTGCAGTAACTATGACGCTCTTAAGGTAGCCAAATGCCTCGTCACTCGGCGAAATTTATTTGAAAACGCGAGGAAATCGTCGTTGAAGTAAATCAGACAACGGTAACATGCACAGGTGGTGGCGTATCGCTCTGCAGGACTGACCACAGTACGATTTAAAGGGAGGAAAGATTCAAAGAAGGGGGAGCAGCTGGCTGCAGTAACTATGACTCTCTTAAGGTAGCCAAATGCCTCGTCACTCGGCGAGATTTATTTGAAAACTCGAGGAAATCGTCGTTGAAGTAAATCAGACAACGGTAACATGCACAGGTTGTGGCGTATCGCTCTGCAGGACTGACCACAGTACGATTTAAAGGGAGGAAAGATTCAAAGAAGGGGGAGCAGCTGCCTGCAGTAACTATGACGCTCTTAAGGTAGCCAAATGCCTCGTCACTCGGCGAAATTTATTTGAAAACGCGAGGAAATCGTCGTTGAAGTAAATCAGACAACGGTAACATGCACAGGTGGTGGCGTATCGCTCTGCAGGACTGACCACAGTACGATTTAAAGGGAGGAAAGATTCAAAGAAGGGGGAGCAGCTGGCTGCAGTAACTATGACTCTCTTAAGGTAGCCAAATGCCTCGTCACTCGGCGAGATTTATTTGAAAACTCGAGGAAATCGTCGTTGAAGTAAATCAGACAACGGTAACATGCACAGGTTGTGGCGTATCACTCTGCAGGACTGACCACAGTACGATTTAAAGGGAGGAAAGATTCAAAGAAGGGGGAGCAGCTGCCTGCAGTAACTATGACGCTCTTAAGGTAGCCAAATGCCTCGTCACTCGGCGAAATTTATTTGATAACGCGAGGAAATCGTCGTTGAAGTAAATCAGACAACGGTAACATGCACAGGTGGTGGCGTATCGCTCTGCAGGACTGACCACAGTACGATTTAAAGGGAGGAAAGATTCAAAGAAGGGGGAGCAGCTGCCTGCAGTAACTATGACGCTCTTAAGGTAGCCAAATGCCTCGTCACTCGGCGAAATTTATTTGAAAACGCGAGGAAATCGTCGTTGAAGTAAATCAGACAACGGTAACATGCACAGGTGGTGGCGTATCGCTCTGCAGGACTGACCACAGTACGATTTAAAGGGAGGAAAGATTCAAAGAAGGGGGAGCAGCTGGCTGCAGTAACTATGACTCTCTTAAGGTAGCCAAATGCCTCGTCACTCGGCGAGATTTATTTGAAAACTCGAGGAAATCGTCGTTGAAGTAAATCAGACAACGGTAACATGCACAGGTTGTGGCGTATCGCTCTGCAGGACTGACCACAGTACGATTTAAAGGGAGGAAAGATTCAAAGAAGGGGGAGCAGCTGGCTGCAGTAGCTATGACTCTCTTAGGGTAGCCAAATGCCTCGTCACTCGGCGAAATTTATTTTAAAACTCGAGGAAATCGTTGTTAAAGTAACTCAGACAACGGTAACATGGACAGGTGGTGGCGTATTGCTTCTGCAGGCCTGACCACAGTACGATTTAAAGGGAGGAAGGATTCAATGAAGGGGGAGCAGCTGGCTGCAGTAACTATGACGCTTATAAGGTAGCCAAATGCCTCGTCATCCGGCGAGGTACATTTGCTAACTCGAGAGACTCGTAGTGGGAGTAACAGAGACGACGTTAACGTGGACATATAGTGGCACATCGGTTCTGTAGGACAGCCATAGCAAGAATGATAGAGAGAATGGGCTTAGAAAAGTGGGAGCAGCAGGCAGGGGTACTATGACTCCCTTAAGGTAGCCAAATGCCTCGTCACCATGTAAATTTTTTTTTGAAAACTCGAGGATATTTTCGTTAAGGTAGCTCAGACAACGTTAAGGTTTACATGTAGTGGCATATTGCTCCTGCAGGACTGACCACAGTAATAATTAAAGAGTGGAAAGAAAGAAAGTTGGTCGAGCAGCTGGCAGCAGCAACTATGACTCTCTTAAGGCAGCCAAATGCCTCGTCACTCGGCGAAATTTATTTGAAAACTCGAGGAAATCGTCGTTGAAGTAACTCAGACAACGGTAACATGGACAGGTGGTGGCGTATCGCTTCTGCAGGACTGACCACAGTACGATTTAAAGGGAGGAAAGATTCAAAGAAGGGGGAGCAGCTGCCTGCAGTAACTATGACGCTCTTAAGGTAGCCAAATGCCTCGTCACTCGGCGAAATTTATTTGAAAACGCGAGGAAATCGTCGTTGAAGTAAATCAGACAACGGTAACATGCACAGGTGGTGGCGTATCGCTCTGCAGGACTGACCACAGTACGATTTAAAGGGAGGAAAGATTCAAAGAAGGGGGAGCAGCTGGCTGCAGTAACTATGGCTCTCTTAAGGTAGCCAAATGCCTCGTCACTCGGCGAGATTTATTTGAAAACTCGAGGAAATCGTCGTTGAAGTAAATCAGACAACGGTAACATGCACAGGTTGTGGCGTATCGCTCTGCAGGACTGACCACAGTACGATTTAAAGGGAGGAAAGATTCAAAGAAGGGGGAGCAGCTGCCTGCAGTAACTATGACGCTCTTAAGGTAGCCAAATGCCTCGTCACTCGGCGAAATTTATTTGAAAACGCGAGGAAATCGTCGTTGAAGTAAATCGGACAACGGTAACATGCACAGGTGGTGGCGTATCGCTCTGCAGGACTGACCACAGTACGATTTAAAGGGAGGAAAGATTCAAAGAAGGGGGAGCAGCTGCCTGCAGTAACTATGACGCTCTTAAGGTAGCCAAATGCCTCGTCACTCGAAGAAATTTATTTGAAAACGCGAGGAAATCGTCGTTGAAGTAAATCAGACAACGGTAACATGCACAGGTGCTGGCGTATCGCTCTGCAGGACTGTCCACAGTACGATTTAAAGGGAGGAAAGATTCAAAGAAGGGGGAGCAGCTGGCTGCAGTAACTATGACTCTCTTAAGGTAGCCAAATGCCTCGTCACTCGGCGAGATTTATTTGAAAACTCGAGGAAATCGTCGTTGAAGTAAATCAGACAACGGTAACATGCACAGGTTGTGGCGTATCGCTCTGCAGGACTGACCACAGTACGATTTAAAGGGAGGAAAGATTCAAAGAAGGGGGAGCAGCTGCCTGCAGTAACTATGACGCTCTTAAGGTAGCCAAATGCCTCGTCACTCGGCGAAATTTATTTGAAAACGCGAGGAAATCGTCGTTGAAGTAAATCAGACAACGGTAACATGCACAGGTGGTGGCGTATCGCTCTGCAGGACTGACCACAGTACGATTTAAAGGGAGGAAAGATTCAAAGAAGGGGGAGCAGTTGCCTGCAGTAACTATGACGCTCTTAAGGTAGCCAAATGCCTCGTCACTCGGCGAAATTTATTTGAAAACGCGAGGAAATCGTCGATGAAGTAAATCAGACAACGGTAACATGCACAGGTTGTGGCGTATCGCTCTGCAGGACTGACCACAGTACGATTTAAAGGGAGGAAAGATTCAAAGAAGGGGGAGCAGCTGCCTGCAGTAACTATGACGCTCTTAAGGTAGCCAAATGCCTCATCACTCGGCGAAATTTATTTGAAAACGCGAGGAAATCGTCGTTGAAGTAAATCAGACAACGGTAACATGCACAGGTGGTGGCGTATCGCTCTGCAGGACTGACCACAGTACGATTTAAAGGGAGGAAAGATTCAAAGAAGGGGGAGCAGCTGCCTGCAGTAACTATGACGCTCTTAAGGTAGCCAAATGCCTCGTCACTCGGCGAAATTTATTTGAAAACGCGAGGAAATCGTCGTTGAAGTAAATCAGACAACGGTAACATGCACAGGTGGTGGCGTATCGCTCTGCAGGACTGACCACAGTACGATTTAAAGGGAGGAAAGATTCAAAGAAGGGGGAGCAGCTGGCTGCAGTAACTATGACTCTCTTAAGGTAGCCAAATGCCTCGTCACTCGGCGAGATTTATTTGAAAACTCGAGGAAATCGTCGTTGAAGTAAATCAGACAACGGTAACATGCACAGGTTGTGGCGTATCGCTCTGCAGGACTGACCACAGTACGATTTAAAGGGAGGAAAGATTCAAAGAAGGGGGAGCAGCTGCCTGCAGTAACTATGACGCTCTTAAGGTAGCCAAATGCCTCGTCACTCGGGGAAATTTATTTGAAAACGCGAGGAAATCGTCGTTGAAGTAAATCAGACAACGGTAACATGCACAGGTGGTGGCGTATCGCTCTGCAGGACTGACCACAGTACGATTTAAAGGGAGGAAAGATTCAAAGAAGGGGGAGCAGCTGCCTGCAGTAACTAAGACGCTCTTAAGGTAGCCAAATGCCTCGTCACTCGGCGATATTTATTTGAAAACGCGAGGAAATCGTCGTTGAAGTAAATCAGACAACGGTAACATGCACAGGTGGTGGCGTATCGCTCTGCAGGACTGACCACAGTACGATTTAAAGGGAGGAAAGATTCAAAGAAGGGGGAGCAGCTGGCTGCAGTAACTATGACTCTCTTAAGGTAGCCAAATGCCTCGTCACTCGGCGAGATTTATTTGAAAACTCGAGGAAATCGTCGTTGAAGTAAATCAGACAACGGTAACATGCACAGGTTGTGGCGTATCGCTCTGCAGGACTGACCACAGTACGATTTAAAGGGAGGAAAGATTCAAAGAAGGGGGAGCAGCTGGCTGCAGTGACTATGACTCTCTTAAGGTAGCCAAATGCCTCGTCACCCGGCGAAATTTATTTGAAAACTCGAGGAAATCGTTGTTGTGGTAACTCAGACAACGGTAACATGGACAGGTGGTGGCGTATCGCTTCTGCAGGACTGACCACAGTACGATTTAAAGGGAGGAAAGATTCAAAGAAGGGGGAGCAGCTGCCTGCAGTAACTATGACTCTCTTAAGGTAGCCAAATGCCTCGTCACTCGGCGAAATTTATTTTAAAACTCGAGGAAATCGTTGTTAAAGTAACTCAGACAACGGTAACATGGACAGGTGGTGGCGTATTGCTTCTGCAGGACTGACCACAGTACGATTTAAAGGGAGGAAGGATTCAAAGAAGGGGGAGCAGCTGGCTGCAGTAACTATGACGCTTATAAGGTAGCCAAATGCCTCGTCATCCGGCGAGGTACATTTGCTAACTCGAGAGACTCGTAGTGGGAGTAACAGAGACGACGTTAACGTGGACATATAGTGGCACATCGGTTCTGTAGGACAGCCATAGCAAGAATGATAGAGAGAATGGGCTTAGAAAAGTGGGAGCAGCAGGCAGGGGTACTATGTCTCCCTTAAGGTAGCCAAATGCCTCGTCACCATGTAAATTTTTTTTTGAAAACTCGAGGGTATTTTCGTTAAGGTAACTCAGACTACGTTAAGGTTTACATGTAGTGGCATATTGCTCCTGCAAGACTGACCACAGTAATAATTAAAGAGTGGAAAGAAAGAAAGTTGGTCGAGCAGCTGGCAGCAGCAACTATGACTCTCTTAAGGCAGCCAAATGCCTCGTCACTCGGCGAAATTTATTTGAAAACTCGAGGAAATCGTCGTTGAAGTAACTCAGACAACGGTAACATGGACAGGTGGTGGCGTATCGCTTCTGCAGGACTGACCACAGTACGATTTAAAGGGAGGAAAGATTCAAAGAAGGGGGAGCAGCTGCCTGCAGTAACTATGACGCTCTTAAGGTAGCCAAATGCCTCGTCACTCGGCGAAATTTATTTGAAAACGCGAGGAAATCGTCGTTGAAGTAAATCAGACAACGGTAACATGCACAGGTGGTGGCGTATCGCTCTGCAGGACTGACCACAGTACGATTTAAAGGGAGGAAAGATTCAAAGAAGGGGGAGCAGCTGGCTGCAGTAACTATGACTCTCTTAAGGTAGCCAAATGCCTCGTCACTCGGCGAGATTTATTTGAAAACTCGAGGAAATCGTCGTTGAAGTAAATCAGACAACGGTAACATGCACAGGTTGTGGCGTATCGCTCTGCAGGACTGACCACAGTACGATTTAAAGGGAGGAAAGATTCAAAGAAGGGGGAGCAGCTGCCTGCAGTAACTATGACTCTCTTAAGGTAGCCAAATGCCTCGTCACTCGGCGAGATTTATTTGAAAACTCGAGGAAATCGTCGTTGAAGTAAATCAGACAACGGTAACATGCACAGGTTGTGGCGTATCGCTCTGCAGGACTGACCACAGTACGATTTAAAGGGAGGAAAGATTCAAAGAAGGGGGAGCAGCTGCCTGCAATAACTATGACGCTCTTAAGGTAGCCAAATGCCTCGTCACTCGGCGAAATTTATTTGAAAACGCGAGGAAATCGTCGTTGAAGTAAATCAGACAACGGTAACATGCACAGGTGGTGGCGTATCGCTCTGCAGGACTGACCACAGTACGATTTAAAGGGAGGAAAGATTCAAAGAAGGGGGAGCAGCTGCCTGCAGTAACTATGACGCTCTTAAGGTAGCCAAATGCCTCGTCACTCGGCGAAATTTATTTGAAAACGCGAGGAAATCGTCGTTGAAGTAAATCAGACAACGGTAACACGCACAGGTGGTGGCGTATCGCTCTGCAGGACTGACCACAGTACGATTTAAAGGGAGGAAAGATTCAAAGAAGGGGGAGCAGCTGGCTGCAGTAACTATGACTCTCTTAAGGTAGCCAAATGCCTCGTCACTCGGCGAGATTTATTTGAAAACTCGAGGAAATCGTCGTTGAAGTAAATCAGACAACGGTAACATGCACAGGTTGTGGCGTATCGCTCTGCAGGACTGACCACAGTACGATTTAAAGGGAGGAAAGATTCAAAGAAGGGGGAGCAGCTGCCTGCAGTAACTATGACGCTCTTAAGGTAGCCAAATGCCTCGTCACTCGGCGAAATTTATTTGAAAACGCGAGGAAATCGTCGTTGAAGTAAATCAGACAACGGTAACATGCACAGGTGGTGGCGTATCGCTCTGCAGGACTGACCACAGTACGATTTAAAGGGAGGAAAGATTCAAAGAAGGGGGAGCAGCTGCCTGCAGTAACTATGGAAACTGGAGGAAATCGTCGTTGAAGTAAATCAGACAACGCTAACATGCACAGGTTGTGGCGTATCGCTCTGCAGGACTGACCACAGTACGATTTAAAGGGAGGAAAGATTCAAAGAAGGGGGAGCAGCTGGCTGCAGAGACTATGACTCTCTTAAGGTAGCCAAATGCCTCGTCACCCGGCGAAATTTATTTGAAAACTCGAGGAAATCGTTGTTGTGGTAACTCAGACAACGGTAACATGGACAGGTGGTGGCGTATCGCTTCTGCAGGACTGACCACAGTACGATTTAAAGGGAGGAAAGATTCAAAGAAGGGGGAGCAGCTGCCTGCAGTAACTATGACGCTCTTAAGGTAGCCAAATGCCTCGTCACTCGGCGAAATTTATTTGAAAACGCGAGGAAATCGTCGTTGAAGTAAATCAGACAACGGTAACATGCACAGGTGGTGGCGTATCGCTCTGCAGGACTGACCACAGTACGATTTAAAGGGAGGAAAGATTCAAAGAAGGGGGAGCAGCTGGCTGCAGTAACTATGACTCTCTTAAGGTAGCCAAATGCCTCGTCACTCGGCGAGATTTATTTGAAAACTCGAGGAAATCGTCGTTGAAGTAAATCAGACAACGGTAACATGCACAGGTTGTGGCGTATCGCTCTGCAGGACTGACCACAGTACGATTTAAAGGGAGGAAAGATTCAAAGAAGGGGGAGCAGCTGCCTGCAGTAACTATGACGCTCTTAAGGTAGCCAAATGCCTCGTCACTCGGCGAAATTTATTTGAAAACGCGAGGAAATCGTCGTTGAAGTAAATCAGACAACGGTAACATGCACAGGTGGTGGCGTATCGCTCTGCAGGACTGACCACAGTACGATTTAAAGGGAGGAAAGATTCAAAGAAGGGGGAGCAGCTGGCTGCAGTAACTATGACTCTCTTAAGGTAGCCAAATGCCTCGTCACTCGGCGAGATTTATTTGAAAACTCGAGGAAATCGTCGTTGAAGTAAATCAGACAACGGTAACATGCACAGGTTGTGGCGTATCGCTCTGCAGGACTGACCACAGTACGATTTAAAGGGAGGAAAGATTCAAAGAAGGGGGAGCAGCTGCCTGCAGTAACTATGACGCTCTTAAGGTAGCCAAATGCCTCGTCACTCGGCGAAATTTATTTGAAAACGCGAGGAAATCGTCGTTGAAGTAAATCAGACAACGGTAACATGCACAGGTGGTGGCGTATCGCTCTGCAGGACTGACCACAGTACGATTTAAAGGGAGGAAAGATTCAAAGAAGGGGGAGCAGCTGCCTGCAGTAACTATGACGCTCTTAAGGTAGCCAAATGCCTCGTCACTCGGCGAAATTTATTTGAAAACGCGAGGAAATCGTCGTTGAAGTAAATCAGACAACGGTAACATGCACAGGTTGTGGCGTATCGCTCTGCAGGACTGACCACAGTACGATTTAAAGGGAGGAAAGATTCAAAGAAGGGGGAGCAGCTGCCTGCAGTAACTATGACGCTCTTAAGGTAGCCAAATGCCTCGTCACTCGGCGAAATTTATTTGAAAACGCGAGGAAATCGTCGTTGAAGTAAATCAGACAACGGTAACACGCACAGGTGGTGGCGTATCGCTCTGCAGGACTGACCACAGTACGATTTAAAGGGAGGAAAGATTCAAAGAAGGGGGAGCAGCTGGCTGCAGTAACTATGACTCTCTTAAGGTAGCCAAATGCCTCGTCACTCGGCGAGATTTATTTGAAAACTCGAGGAAATCGTCGTTGAAGTAAATCAGACAACGGTAACATGCACAGGTTGTGGCGTATCGCTCTGCAGGACTGACCACAGTACGATTTAAAGGGAGGAAAGATTCAAAGAAGGGGGAGCAGCTGCCTGCAGTAACTATGACGCTCTTAAGGTAGCCAAATGCCTCGTCACTCGGCGAAATTTATTTGAAAACGCGAGGAAATCGTCGTTGAAGTAAATCAGACAACGGTAACATGCACAGGTGGTGGCGTATCGCTCTGCAGGACTGACCACAGTACGATTTAAAGGGAGGAAAGATTCAAAGAAGGGGGAGCAGCTGCCTGCAGTAACTATGGAAACTGGAGGAAATCGTCGTTGAAGTAAATCAGACAACGCTAACATGCACAGGTTGTGGCGTATCGCTCTGCAGGACTGACCACAGTACGATTTAAAGGGAGGAAAGATTCAAAGAAGGGGGAGCAGCTGGCTGCAGAGACTATGACTCTCTTAAGGTAGCCAAATGCCTCGTCACCCGGCGAAATTTATTTGAAAACTCGAGGAAATCGTTGTTGTGGTAACTCAGACAACGGTAACATGGACAGGTGGTGGCGTATCGCTTCTGCAGGACTGACCACAGTACGATTTAAAGGGAGGAAAGATTCAAAGAAGGGGGAGCAGCTGCCTGCAGTAACTATGACGCTCTTAAGGTAGCCAAATGCCTCGTCACTCGGCGAAATTTATTTGAAAACGCGAGGAAATCGTCGTTGAAGTAAATCAGACAACGGTAACATGCACAGGTGGTGGCGTATCGCTCTGCAGGACTGACCACAGTACGATTTAAAGGGAGGAAAGATTCAAAGAAGGGGGAGCAGCTGGCTGCAGTAACTATGACTCTCTTAAGGTAGCCAAATGCCTCGTCACTCGGCGAGATTTATTTGAAAACTCGAGGAAATCGTCGTTGAAGTAAATCAGACAACGGTAACATGCACAGGTTGTGGCGTATCGCTCTGCAGGACTGACCACAGTACGATTTAAAGGGAGGAAAGATTCAAAGAAGGGGGAGCAGCTGCCTGCAGTAACTATGACGCTCTTAAGGTAGCCAAATGCCTCGTCACTCGGCGAAATTTATTTGAAAACGCGAGGAAATCGTCGTTGAAGTAAATCAGACAACGGTAACATGCACAGGTGGTGGCGTATCGCTCTGCAGGACTGACCACAGTACGATTTAAAGGGAGGAAAGATTCAAAGAAGGGGGAGCAGCTGGCTGCAGTAACTATGACTCTCTTAAGGTAGCCAAATGCCTCGTCACTCGGCGAGATTTATTTGAAAACTCGAGGAAATCGTCGTTGAAGTAAATCAGACAACGGTAACATGCACAGGTTGTGGCGTATCGCTCTGCAGGACTGACCACAGTACGATTTAAAGGGAGGAAAGATTCAAAGAAGGGGGAGCAGCTGCCTGCAGTAACTATGACGCTCTTAAGGTAGCCAAATGCCTCGTCACTCGGCGAAATTTATTTGAAAACGCGAGGAAATCGTCGTTGAAGTAAATCAGACAACGGTAACATGCACAGGTGGTGGCGTATCGCTCTGCAGGACTGACCACAGTACGATTTAAAGGGAGGAAAGATTCAAAGAAGGGGGAGCAGCTGCCTGCAGTAACTATGACGCTCTTAAGGTAGCCAAATGCCTCGTCACTCGGCGAAATTTATTTGAAAACGCGAGGAAATCGTCGTTGAAGTAAATCAGACAACGGTAACATGCACAGGTTGTGGCGTATCGCTCTGCAGGACTGACCACAGTACGATTTAAAGGGAGGAAAGATTCAAAGAAGGGGGAGCAGCTGGCTGCAGTAACTATGACTCTCTTAAGGTAGCCAAATGCCTCGTCACTCGGCGAGATTTATTTGAAAACTGGAGGAAATCGTCGTTGAAGTAAATCAGACAACGCTAACATGCACAGGTTGTGGCGTATCGCTCTGCAGGACTGACCACAGTACGATTTAAAGGGAGGAAAGATTCAAAGAAGGGGGAGCAGCTGGCTGCAGAGACTATGACTCTCTTAAGGTAGCCAAATGCCTCGTCACCCGGCGAAATTTATTTGAAAACTCGAGGAAATCGTTGTTGTGGTAACTCAGACAACGGTAACATGGACAGGTGGTGGCGTATCGCTTCTGCAGGACTGACCACAGTACGATTTAAAGGGAGGAAAGATTCAAAGAAGGGGGAGCAGCTGCCTGCAGTAACTATGACGCTCTTAAGGTAGTCAAATGCCTCGTCACTCGGCGAAATTTATTTGAAAACGCGAGGAAATCGTCGTTGAAGTAAATCAGACAACGGTAACATGCACAGGTGGTGGCGTATCGCTCTGCAGGACTGACCACAGTACGATTTAAAGGGAGGAAAGATTCAAAGAAGGGGGAGCAGCTGGCTGCAGTAACTATGACTCTCTTAAGGTAGCCAAATGCCTCGTCACTCGGCGAAATTTATTTTAAAACTCGAGGAAATCGTTGTTAAAGTAACTCAGACAACGGTAACATGGACAGGTGGTGGCGTATTGCTTCTGCAGGACTGACCACAGTACGATTTAAAGGGAGGAAGGATTCAATGAAGGGGGAGCAGCTGGCTGCAGTAACTATGACGCTTATAAGGTAGCCAAATGCCTCGTCATCCGGCGAGGTACATTTGCTAACTCGAGAGACTCGTAGTGGGAGTAACAGAGACGACGTTAACGTGGACATATAGTGGCACATCGGTTCTGTAGGACAGCCATAGCAAGAATGATAGAGAGAATGGGCTTAGAAAAGTGGGAGCAGCAGGCAGGGGTACTATGACTCCCTTAAGGTAGCCAAATGCCTCGTCACCATGTAAATTTTTTTTTGAAAACTCGAGGATATTTTCGTTAAGGTAGCTCAGACAACGTTAAGGTTTACATGTAGTGGCATATTGCTCCTGCAGGACTGACCACAGTAATAATTAAAGAGTGGAAAGAAAGAAAGTTGGTCGAGCAGCTGGCAGCAGCAACTATGACTCTCTTAAGGCAGCCAAATGCCTCGTCACTCGGCGAAATTTATTTGAAAACTCGAGGAAATCGTCGTTGAAGTAACTCAGACAACGGTAACATGGACAGGTGGTGGCGTATCGCTTCTGCAGGACTGACCACAGTACGATTTAAAGGGAGGAAAGATTCAAAGAAGGGGGAGCAGCTGCCTGCAGTAACTATGACGCTCTTAAGGTAGCCAAATGCCTCGTCACTCGGCGAAATTTATTTGAAAACGCGAGGAAATCGTCGTTGAAGTAAATCAGACAACGGTAACATGCACAGGTGGTGGCGTATCGCTCTGCAGGACTGACCACAGTACGATTTAAAGGGAGGAAAGATTCAAAGAAGGGGGAGCAGCTGGCTGCAGTAACTATGACTCTCTTAAGGTAGCCAAATGCCTCGTCACTCGGCGATATTTATTTGAAAACTCGAGGAAATCGTCGTTGAAGTAAATCAGACAACGGTAACATGCACAGGTTGTGGCGTATCGCTCTGCAGGACTGACCACAGTACGATTTAAAGGGAGGAAAGATTCAAAGAAGGGGGAGCAGCTGCCTGCAGTAACTATGACGCTCTTAAGGTAGCCAAATGCCTCGTCACTCGGCGAAATTTATTTGAAAACGCGAGGAAATCGTCGTTGAAGTAAATCAGACAACGGTAACATGCACAGGTGGTGGCGTATCGCTCTGCAGGACTGACCACAGTACGATTTAAAGGGAGGAAAGATTCAAAGAAGGGGGAGCAGCTGGCTGCAGTAACTATGACACTCTTAAGGTAGCCAAATGCCTCGTCACTCGGCGAGATTTATTTGAAAACTCGAGGAAATCGTCGTTGAAGTAAATCAGACAACGGTAACATGCACAGGTTGTGGCGTATCGCTCTGCAGGACTGACCACAGTACGATTTAAAGGGAGGAAAGATTCAAAGAAGGGGGAGCAGCTGCCTGCAGTAACTATGACGCTCTTAAGGTAGCCAAATGCCTCGTCACTCGGCGAAATTTATTTGAAAACGCGAGGAAATCGTCGTTGAAGTAAATCAGACAACGGTAACATGGACAGGTGGTGGCGTATCGCTTCTGCAGGACTGACCACAGTACGATTTAAAGGGAGGAAAGATTCAAAGAAGGGGGAGCAGCTGCCTGCAGTAACTATGACTCTCTTAAGGTAGCCAAATGCCTCGTCACTCGGCGAAATTTATTTTAAAACTCGAGGAAATCGTTGTTAAAGTGACTCAGACAACGGTAACATGGACAGGTGGTGGCGTATTGCTTCTGCAGGACTGACCACAGTACGATTTAAAGGGAGGAAGGATTCAAAGAAGGGGGAGCAGCTGGCTGCAGTAACTATGACGCTTATAAGGTAGCCAAATGCCTCGTCATCCGGCGAGGTACATTTGCTAACTCGAGAGACTCGTAGTGGGAGTAACAGAGACGACGTTAACGTGGACATATAGTGGCACATCGGTTCTGTAGGACAGCCATAGCAAGAATGATAGAGAGAATGGGCTTAGAAAAGTGGGAGCAGCAGGCAGGGGTACTATGACTCCCTTAAGGTAGCCAAATGCCTCGTCACCATGTAAATTTTTTTTTGAAAACTCGAGGGTATTTTCGTTAAGGTAACTCAGACTACGTTAAGGTTTACATGTAGTGGCATATTGCTCCTGCAGGACTGACCACAGTAATAATTAAAGAGTGGAAAGAAAGAAAGTTGGTCGAGCAGCTGGCAGCAGCAACTATGACTCTCTTAAGGCAGCCAAATGCCTCGTCACTCGGCGAAATTTATTTGAAAACTCGAGGAAATCGTCGTTGAAGTAACTCAGACAACGGTAACATGGACAGGTGGTGGCGTATCGCTTCTGCAGGACTGACCACAGTACGATTTAAAGGGAGGAAAGATTCAAAGAAGGGGGAGCAGCTGGCTGCAGTAACTATGACTCTCTTAAGGTAGCCAAATGCCTCGTCACTCGGCGAGATTTATTTGAAAACTCGAGGAAATCGTCGTTGAAGTAAATCAGACAACGGTAACATGCACAGGTTGTGGCGTATCGCTCTGCAGGACTGACCACAGTACGATTTAAAGGGAGGAAAGATTCAAAGAAGGGGGAGCAGCTGCCTGCAGTAACTATGACGCTCTTAAGGTAGCCAAATGCCTCGTCACTCGGCGAAATTTATTTGAAAACGCGAGGAAATCGTCGTTGAAGTAAATCAGACAACGGTAACATGCACAGGTGGTGGCGTATCGCTCTGCAGGACTGACCACAGTACGATTTAAAGGGAGGAAAGATTCAAAGAAGGGGGAGCAGCTGCCTGCAGTAACTATGACGCTCTTAAGGTAGCCAAATGCCTCGTCACTCGGCGAAATTTATTTGAAAACTCGAGGAAATCGTTGTTGTGGTAACTCAGACAACGGTAACATGGACAGGTGGTGGCGTATCGCTTCTGCAGGACTGACCACAGTACGATTTAAAGGGAGGAAAGATTCAAAGAAGGGGGAGCAGCTGCCTGCAGTAACTATGACGCTCTTAAGGTAGTCAAATGCCTCGTCACTCGGCGAAATTTATTTGAAAACGCGAGGAAATCGTCGTTGAAGTAAATCAGACAACGGTAACATGCACAGGTGGTGGCGTATCGCTCTGCAGGACTGACCACAGTACGATTTAAAGGGAGGAAAGATTCAAAGAAGGGGGAGCAGCTGGCTGCAGTAACTATGACTCTCTTAAGGTAGCCAAATGCCTCGTCACTCGGCGAAATTTATTTTAAAACTCGAGGAAATCGTTGTTAAAGTAACTCAGACAACGGTAACATGGACAGGTGGTGGCGTATTGCTTCTGCAGGACTGACCACAGTACGATTTAAAGGGAGGAAGGATTCAATGAAGGGGGAGCAGCTGGCTGCAGTAACTATGACGCTTATAAGGTAGCCAAATGCCTCGTCATCCGGCGAGGTACATTTGCTAACTCGAGAGACTCGTAGTGGGAGTAACAGAGACGACGTTAACGTGGACATATAGTGGCACATCGGTTCTGTAGGACAGCCATAGCAAGAATGATAGAGAGAATGGGCTTAGAAAAGTGGGAGCAGCAGGCAGGGGTACTATGACTCCCTTAAGGTAGCCAAATGCCTCGTCACCATGTAAATTTTTTTTTGAAAACTCGAGGATATTTTCGTTAAGGTAGCTCAGACAACGTTAAGGTTTACATGTAGTGGCATATTGCTCCTGCAGGACTGACCACAGTAATAATTAAAGAGTGGAAAGAAAGAAAGTTGGTCGAGCAGCTGGCAGCAGCAACTATGACTCTCTTAAGGCAGCCAAATGCCTCGTCACTCGGCGAAATTTATTTGAAAACTCGAGGAAATCGTCGTTGAAGTAACTCAGACAACGGTAACATGGACAGGTGGTGGCGTATCGCTTCTGCAGGACTGACCACAGTACGATTTAAAGGGAGGAAAGATTCAAAGAAGGGGGAGCAGCTGCCTGCAGTAACTATGACGCTCTTAAGGTAGCCAAATGCCTCGTCACTCGGCGAAATTTATTTGAAAACGCGAGGAAATCGTCGTTGAAGTAAATCAGACAACGGTAACATGCACAGGTGGTGGCGTATCGCTCTGCAGGACTGACCACAGTACGATTTAAAGGGAGGAAAGATTCAAAGAAGGGGGAGCAGCTGCCTGCAGTAACTATGACTCTCTTAAGGTAGCCAAATGCCTCGTCACTCGGCGATATTTATTTGAAAACTCGAGGAAATCGTCGTTGAAGTAAATCAGACAACGGTAACATGCACAGGTTGTGGCGTATCGCTCTGCAGGACTGACCACAGTACGATTTAAAGGGAGGAAAGATTCAAAGAAGGGGGAGCAGCTGCCTGCAGTAACTGTGACGCTCTTAAGGTAGCCAAATGCCTCGTCACTCGGCGAAATTTATTTGAAAACGCGAGGAAATCGTCGTTGAAGTAAATCAGACAACGGTAACATGCACAGGTGGTGGCGTATCGCTCTGCAGGACTGACCACAGTACGATTTAAAGGGAGGAAAGATTCAAAGAAGGGGGAGCAGCTGGCTGCAGTAACTATGACTCCCTTAAGGTAGCCAAATGCCTCGTCACTCGGCGAGATTTATTTGAAAACTCGAGGAAATCGTCGTTGAAGTAAATCAGACAACGGTAACATGCACAGGTTGTGGCGTATCGCTCTGCAGGACTGACCACAGTACGATTTAAAGGGAGGAAAGATTCAAAGAAGGGGGAGCAGCTGCCTGCAGTAACTATGACGCTCTTAAGGTAGCCAAATGCCTCGTCACTCGGCGAAATTTATTTGAAAACGCGAGGAAATCGTCGTTGAAGTAAATCAGACAACGGTAACATGCACAGGTGGTGGCGTATCGCTCTGCAGGACTGACCACAGTACGATTTAAAGGGAGGAAAGATTCAAAGAAGGGGGAGCAGCTGCCTGCAGTAACTATGACGCTCTTAAGGTAGCCAAATGCCTCGTCACTCGGCGAAATTTATTTGAAAACGCGAGGAAATCGTCGTTGAAGTAAATCAGACAACGGTAACATGCACAGGTGGTGGCGTATCGCTCTGCAGGACTGACCACAGTACGATTTAAAGGGAGGAAAGATTCAAAGAAGGGGGAGCAGCTGGCTGCAGTAACTATGACTCTCTTAAGGTAGCCAAATGCCTCGTCACTCCTCGAGATTTATTTGAAAACTCGAGGAAATCGTCGTTGAAGTAAATCAGACAACGGTAACATGCACAGGTTGTGGCGTATCGCTCTGCAGGACTGACCACAGTACGATTTAAAGGGAGGAAAGATTCAAAGAAGGGGGAGCAGCTGGCTGCAGTGACTATGACTCTCTTAAGGTAGCCAAATGACTCGTCACCCGGCGAAATTTATTTGAAAACTCGAGGAAATCGTTGTTGTGGTAACTCAGACAACGGTAACATGGACAGGTGGTGGCGTATCGCTTCTGCAGGACTGACCACAGTACGATTTAAAGGGAGGAAAGATTCAAAGAAGGGGGAGCAGCTGCCTGCAGTAACTATGACGCTCTTAAGGTAGTCAAATGCCTCGTCACTCGGCGAAATTTATTTGAAAACGCGAGGAAATCGTCGTTGAAGTAAATCAGACAACGGTAACATGCACAGGTGGTGGCGTATCGCTCTGCAGGACTGACCACAGTACGATTTAAAGGGAGGAAAGATTCAAAGAAGGGGGAGCAGCTGGCTGCAGTAACTATGACTCTCTTAAGGTAGCCAAATGCCTCGTCACTCGGCGAAATTTATTTTAAAACTCGAGGAAATCGTTGTTAAAGTAACTCAGACAACGGTAACATGGACAGGTGGTGGCGTATTGCTTCTGCAGGACTGACCACAGTACGATTTAAAGGGAGGAAGGATTCAATGAAGGGGGAGCAGCTGGCTGCAGTAACTATGACGCTTATAAGGTAGCCAAATGCCTCGTCATCCGGCGAGGTACATTTGCTAACTCGAGAGACTCGTAGTGGGAGTAACAGAGACGACGTTAACGTGGACATATAGTGGCACATCGGTTCTGTAGGACAGCCATAGCAAGAATGATAGAGAGAATGGGCTTAGAAAAGTGGGAGCAGCAGGCAGGGGTACTATGACTCCCTTAAGGTAGCCAAATGCCTCGTCACCATGTAAATTTTTTTTTGAAAACTCGAGGGTATTTTCGTTAAGGTAACTCAGACTACGTTAAGGTTTACATGTAGTGGCATATTGCTCCTGCAGGACTGACCACAGTAATAATTAAAGAGTGGAAAGAAAGAAAGTTGGTCGAGCAGCTGGCAGCAGCAACTATGACTCTCTTAAGGCAGCCAAATGCCTCGTCACTCGGCGAAATTTATTTGAAAACTCGAGGAAATCGTCGTTGAAGTAACTCAGACAACGGTAACATGGACAGGTGGTGGCGTATCGCTTCTGCAGGACTGACCACAGTACGATTTAAAGGGAGGAAAGATTCAAAGAAGGGGGAGCAGCTGGCTGCAGTAACTATGACTCTCTTAAGGTAGCCAAATGCCTCGTCACTCGGCGAGATTTATTTGAAAACTCGAGGAAATCGTCGTTGAAGTAAATCAGACAACGGTAACATGCACAGGTTGTGGCGTATCGCTCTGCAGGACTGACCACAGTACGATTTAAAGGGAGGAAAGATTCAAAGAAGGGGGAGCAGCTGCCTGCAGTAACTATGACGCTCTTAAGGTAGCCAAATGCCTCGTCACTCGGCGAAATTTATTTGAAAACGCGAGGAAATCGTCGTTGAAGTAAATCAGACAACGGTAACATGCACAGGTGGTGGCGTATCGCTCTGCAGGACTGACCACAGTACGATTTAAAGGGAGGAAAGATTCAAAGAAGGGGGAGCAGCTGCCTGCAGTAACTATGACGCTCTTAAGGTAGCCAAATGCCTCGTCACTCGGCGAAATTTATTTGAAAACTCGAGGAAATCGTTGTTGTGGTAACTCAGACAACGGTAACATGGACAGGTGGTGGCGTATCGCTTCTGCAGGACTGACCACAGTACGATTTAAAGGGAGGAAAGATTCAAAGAAGGGGGAGCAGCTGCCTGCAGTAACTATGACGCTCTTAAGGTAGTCAAATGCCTCGTCACTCGGCGAAATTTATTTGAAAACGCGAGGAAATCGTCGTTGAAGTAAATCAGACAACGGTAACATGCACAGGTGGTGGCGTATCGCTCTGCAGGACTGACCACAGTACGATTTAAAGGGAGGAAAGATTCAAAGAAGGGGGAGCAGCTGGCTGCAGTAACTATGACTCTCTTAAGGTAGCCAAATGCCTCGTCACTCGGCGAAATTTATTTTAAAACTCGAGGAAATCGTTGTTAAAGTAACTCAGACAACGGTAACATGGACAGGTGGTGGCGTATTGCTTCTGCAGGACTGACCACAGTACGATTTAAAGGGAGGAAGGATTCAATGAAGGGGGAGCAGCTGGCTGCAGTAACTATGACGCTTATAAGGTAGCCAAATGCCTCGTCATCCGGCGAGGTACATTTGCTAACTCGAGAGACTCGTAGTGGGAGTAACAGAGACGACGTTAACGTGGACATATAGTGGCACATCGGTTCTGTAGGACAGCCATAGCAAGAATGATAGAGAGAATGGGCTTAGAAAAGTGGGAGCAGCAGGCAGGGGTACTATGACTCCCTTAAGGTAGCCAAATGCCTCGTCACCATGTAAATTTTTTTTTGAAAACTCGAGGATATTTTCGTTAAGGTAGCTCAGACAACGTTAAGGTTTACATGTAGTGGCATATTGCTCCTGCAGGACTGACCACAGTAATAATTAAAGAGTGGAAAGAAAGAAAGTTGGTCGAGCAGCTGGCAGCAGCAACTATGACTCTCTTAAGGCAGCCAAATGCCTCGTCACTCGGCGAAATTTATTTGAAAACTCGAGGAAATCGTCGTTGAAGTAACTCAGACAACGGTAACATGGACAGGTGGTGGCGTATCGCTTCTGCAGGACTGACCACAGTACGATTTAAAGGGAGGAAAGATTCAAAGAAGGGGGAGCAGCTGCCTGCAGTAACTATGACGCTCTTAAGGTAGCCAAATGCCTCGTCACTCGGCGAAATTTATTTGAAAACGCGAGGAAATCGTCGTTGAAGTAAATCAGACAACGGTAACATGCACAGGTGGTGGCGTATCGCTCTGCAGGACTGACCACAGTACGATTTAAAGGGAGGAAAGATTCAAAGAAGGGGGAGCAGCTGCCTGCAGTAACTATGACTCTCTTAAGGTAGCCAAATGCCTCGTCACTCGGCGATATTTATTTGAAAACTCGAGGAAATCGTCGTTGAAGTAAATCAGACAACGGTAACATGCACAGGTTGTGGCGTATCGCTCTGCAGGACTGACCACAGTACGATTTAAAGGGAGGAAAGATTCAAAGAAGGGGGAGCAGCTGCCTGCAGTAACTGTGACGCTCTTAAGGTAGCCAAATGCCTCGTCACTCGGCGAAATTTATTTGAAAACGCGAGGAAATCGTCGTTGAAGTAAATCAGACAACGGTAACATGCACAGGTGGTGGCGTATCGCTCTGCAGGACTGACCACAGTACGATTTAAAGGGAGGAAAGATTCAAAGAAGGGGGAGCAGCTGGCTGCAGTAACTATGACTCTCTTAAGGTAGCCAAATGCCTCGTCACTCGGCGAGATTTATTTGAAAACTCGAGGAAATCGTCGTTGAAGTAAATCAGACAACGGTAACATGCACAGGTTGTGGCGTATCGCTCTGCAGGACTGACCACAGTACGATTTAAAGGGAGGAAAGATTCAAAGAAGGGGGAGCAGCTGCCTGCAGTAACTATGACGCTCTTAAGGTAGCCAAATGCCTCGTCACTCGGCGAAATTTATTTGAAAACGCGAGGAAATCGTCGTTGAAGTAAATCAGACAACGGTAACATGCACAGGTGGTGGCGTATCGCTCTGCAGGACTGACCACAGTACGATTTAAAGGGAGGAAAGATTCAAAGAAGGGGGAGCAGCTGCCTGCAGTAACTATGACGCTCTTAAGGTAGCCAAATGCCTCGTCACTCGGCGAAATTTATTTGAAAACGCGAGGAAATCGTCGTTGAAGTAAATCAGACAACGGTAACATGCACAGGTGGTGGCGTATTGCTTCTGCAGGACTGACCACAGTACGATTTAAAGGGAGGAAGGATTCAATGAAGGGGGAGCAGCTGGCTGCAGTAACTATGACGCTTATAAGGTAGCCAAATGCCTCGTCATCCGGCGAGGTACATTTGCTAACTCGAGAGACTCGTAGTGGGAGTAACAGAGACGACGTTAACGTGGACATATAGTGGCACATCGGTTCTGTAGGACAGCCATAGCAAGAATGATAGAGAGAATGGGCTTAGAAAAGTGGGAGCAGCAGGCAGGGGTACTATGACTCCCTTAAGGTAGCCAAATGCCTCGTCACCATGTAAATTTTTTTTTGAAAACTCGAGGGTATTTTCGTTAAGGTAACTCAGACTACGTTAAGGTTTACATGTAGTGGCATATTGCTCCTGCAGGACTGACCACAGTAATAATTAAAGAGTGGAAAGAAAGAAAGTTGGTCGAGCAGCTGGCAGCAGCAACTATGACTCTCTTAAGGCAGCCAAATGCCTCGTCACTCGGCGAAATTTATTTGAAAACTCGAGGAAATCGTCGTTGAAGTAACTCAGTCAACGGTAACATGGACAGGTGGTGGCGTATCGCTTCTGCAGGACTGACCACAGTACGATTTAAAGGGAGGAAAGATTCAAAGAAGGGGGAGCAGCTGGCTGCAGTAACTATGACTCTCTTAAGGTAGCCAAATGCCTCGTCACTCGGCGAGATTTATTTGAAAACTCGAGGAAATCGTCGTTGAAGTAAATCAGACAACGGTAACATGCACAGGTTGTGGCGTATCGCTCTGCAGGACTGACCACAGTACGATTTAAAGGGAGGAAAGATTCAAAGAAGGGGGAGCAGCTGCCTGCAGTAACTATGACGCTCTTAAGGTAGCCAAATGCCTCGTCACTCGGCGAAATTTATTTGAAAACGCGAGGAAATCGTCGTTGAAGTAAATCAGACAACGGTAACATGCACAGGTGGTGGCGTATCGCTCTGCAGGACTGACCACAGTACGATTTAAAGGGAGGAAAGATTCAAAGAAGGGGGAGCAGCTGCCTGCAGTAACTATGACGCTCTTAAGGTAGCCAAATGCCTCGTCACTCGGCGAAATTTATTTGAAAACGCGAGGAAATCGTCGTTGAAGTAAATCAGACAACGGTAACATGCACAGGTGGTGGCGTATCGCTCTGCAGGACTGACCACAGTACGATTTAAAGGGAGGAAAGATTCAAAGAAGGGGGAGCAGCTGGCTGCAGTAACTATGACTCTCTTAAGGTAGCCAAATGCCTCGTCACTCGGCGAGATTTATTTGAAAACTGGAGGAAATCGTCGTTGAAGTAAATCAGACAACGGTAACATGCACAGGTTGTGGCGTATCGCTCTGCAGGACTGACCACAGTACGATTTAAAGGGAGGAAAGATTCAAAGAAGGGGGAGCAGCTGGCTGCAGAGACTATGACTCTCTTAAGGTAGCCAAATGCCTCGTCACCCGGCGAAATTTATTTGAAAACTCGAGGAAATCGTTGTTGTGGTAACTCAGACAACGGTAACATGGACAGGTGGTGGCGTATCGCTTCTGCAGGACTGACCACAGTACGATTTAAAGGGAGGAAAGATTCAAAGAAGGGGGAGCAGCTGCCTGCAGTAACTATGACGCTCTTAAGGTTGTCAAATGCCTCGTCACTCGGCGAAATTTATTTGAAAACGCGAGGAAATCGTCGTTGAAGTAAATCAGACAACGGTAACATGCACAGGTGGTGGCGTATCGCTCTGCAGGACTGACCACAGTACGATTTAAAGGGAGGAAAGATTCAAAGAAGGGGGAGCAGCTGGCTTCAGTAACTATGACTCTCTTAAGGTAGCCAAATGCCTCGTCACTCGGCGAAATTTATTTTAAAACTCGAGGAAATCGTTGTTAAAGTAACTCAGACAACGGTAACATGGACAGGTGGTGGCGTATTGCTTCTGCAGGACTGACCACAGTACGATTTAAAGGGAGGAAGGATTCAATGAAGGGGGAGCAGCTGGCTGCAGTAACTATGACGCTTATAAGGTAGCCAAATGCCTCGTCATCCGGCGAGGTACATTTGCTAACTCGAGAGACTCGTAGTGGGAGTAACAGAGACGACGTTAACGTGGACATATAGTGGCACATCGGTTCTGTAGGACAGCCATAGCAAGAATGATAGAGAGAATGGGCTTAGAAAAGTGGGAGCAGCAGGCAGGGGTACTATGACTCCCTTAAGGTAGCCAAATGCCTCGTCACCATGTAAATTTTTTTTTGAAAACTCGAGGATATTTTCGTTAAGGTAGCTCAGACAACGTTAAGGTTTACATGTAGTGGCATATTGCTCCTGCAGGACTGACCACAGTAATAATTAAAGAGTGGAAAGAAAGAAAGTTGGTCGAGCAGCTGGCAGCAGCAACTATGACTCTCTTAAGGCAGCCAAATGCATCGTCACTCGGCGAAATTTATTTGAAAACTCGAGGAAATCGTCGTTGAAGTAACTCAGACAACGGTAACATGGACAGGTGGTGGCGTATCGCTTCTGCAGGACTGACCACAGTACGATTTAAAGGGAGGAAAGATTCAAAGAAGGGGGAGCAGCTGCCTGCAGTAACTATGACGCTCTTAAGGTAGCCAAATGCCTCGTCACTCGGCGAAATTTATTTGAAAACGCGAGGAAATCGTCGTTGAAGTAAATCAGACAACGGTAACATGCACAGGTGGTGGCGTATCACTCTGCAGGACTGACCACAGTACGATTTAAAGGGAGGAAAGATTCAAAGAAGGGGGAGCAGCTGCCTGCAGTAACTATGACTCTCTTAAGGTAGCCAAATGCCTCGTCACTCGGCGATATTTATTTGAAAACTCGAGGAAATCGTCGTTGAAGTAAATCAGACAACGGTAACATGCACAGGTTGTGGCGTATCGCTCTGCAGGACTGACCACAGTACGATTTAAAGGGAGGAAAGATTCAAAGAAGGGGGAGCAGCTGCCTGCAGTAACTATGACGCTCTTAAGGTAGCCAAATGCCTCGTCACTCGGCGAAATTTATTTGAAAACGCGAGGAAATCGTCGTTGAAGTAAATCAGACAACGGTAACATGCACAGGTGGTGGCGTATCGCTCTGCAGGACTGACCACAGTACGATTTAAAGGGAGGAAAGATTCAAAGAAGGGGGAGCAGCTGGCTGCAGTAACTATGACTCTCTTAAGGTAGCCAAATGCCTCGTCACTCGGCGAAATTTATTTGAAAACGCGAGGAAATCGTCGTTGAAGTAAATCAGACAACGGTAACATGCACAGGTGGTGGCGTATCGCTCTGCAGGACTGACCACAGTACGTTTTAAAGGGAGGAAAGATTCAAAGAAGGGGGAGCAGCTGCCTGCAGTAACTATGACGCTCTTAAGGTAGCCAAATGCCTCGTCACTCGGCGAAATTTATTTGAAAACGCGAGGAAATCGTCGTTGAAGTAAATCAGACAACGGTAACATGCACAGGTGGTGGCGTATCGCTCTGCAGGACTGACCACAGTACGATTTAAAGGGAGGAAAGATTCAAAGAAGGGGGAGCAGCTGGCTGCAGTAACTATGACTCTCTTAAGGTAGCCAAATGCCTCGTCACTCGGCGAGATTTATTTGAAAACTCGAGGAAATCGTCGTTGAAGTAAATCAGACAACGGTAACATGCACAGGTTGTGGCGTATCGCTCTGCAGGACTGACCACAGTACGATTTAAAGGGAGGAAAGATTCAAAGAAGGGGGAGCAGCTGGCTGCAGTGACTATGACTCTCTTAAGGTAGCCAAATGCCTCGTCACCCGGCGAAATTTATTTGAAAACTCGAGGAAATCGTTGTTGTGGTAACTCAGACAACGGTAACATGGACAGGTGGTGGCGTATCGCTTCTGCAGGACTGACCACAGTACGATTTAAAGGGAGGAAAGATTCAAAGAAGGGGGAGCAGCTGCCTGCAGTAACTATGACTCTCTTAAGGTAGCCAAATGCCTCGTCACTCGGCGAAATTTATTTTAAAACTCGAGGAAATCGTTGTTAAAGTAACTCAGACAACGGTAACATGGACAGGTGGTGGCGTATTGCTTCTGCAGGACTGACCACAGTACGATTTAAAGGGAGGAAGGATTCAATGAAGGGGGAGCAGCTGGCTGCAGTAACTATGACGCTTATAAGGTAGCCAAATGCCTCGTCATCCGGCGAGGTACATTTGCTAACTCGAGAGACTCGTAGTGGGAGTAACAGAGACGACGTTAACGTGGACATATAGTGGCACATCGGTTCTGTAGGACAGCCATAGCAAGAATGATAGAGAGAATGGGCTTAGAAAAGTGGGAGCAGCAGGCAGGGGTACTATGACTCCCTTAAGGTAGCCAAATGCCTCGTCACCATGTAAATTTTTTTTTGAAAACTCGAGGATATTTTCGTTAAGGTAGCTCAGACAACGTTAAGGTTTACATGTAGTGGCATATTGCTCCTGCAGGACTGACCACAGTAATAATTAAAGAGTGGAAAGAAAGAAAGTTGGTCGAGCAGCTGGCAGCAGCAACTATGACTCTCTTAAGGCAGCCAAATGCCTCGTCACTCGGCGAAATTTATTTGAAAACTCGAGGAAATCGTCGTTGAAGTAACTCAGACAACGGTAACATGGACAGGTGGTGGCGTATCGCTTCTGCAGGACTGACCACAGTACGATTTAAAGGGAGGAAAGATTCAAAGAAGGGGGAGCAGCTGCCTGCAGTAACTATGACGCTCTTAAGGTAGCCAAATGCCTCGTCACTCGGCGAAATTTATTTGAAAACGCGAGGAAATCGTCGTTGAAGTAAATCAGACAACGGTAACATGCACAGGTGGTGGCGTATCGCTCTGCAGGACTGACCACAGTACGATTTAAAGGGAGGAAAGATTCAAAGAAGGGGGAGCAGCTGGCTGCAGTAACTATGACTCTCTTAAGGTAGCCAAATGCCTCGTCACTCGGCGAGATTTATTTGAAAACTCGAGGAAATCGTCGTTGAAGTAAATCAGACAACGGTAACATGCACAGGTTGTGGCGTATCGCTCTGCAGGACTGACCACAGTACGATTTAAAGGGAGGAAAGATTCAAAGAAGGGGGAGCAGCTGCCTGCAGTAACTATGACGCTCTTAAGGTAGCCAAATGCCTCGTCACTCGGCGAAATTTATTTGAAAACGCGAGGAAATCGTCGTTGAAGTAAATCAGACAACGGTAACATGCACAGGTGGTGGCGTATCGCTCTGCAGGACTGACCACAGTACGATTTAAAGGGAGGAAAGATTCAAAGAAGGGGGAGCAGCTGCCTGCAGTAACTATGACGCTCTTAAGGTAGCCAAATGCCTCGTCACTCGGCGAAATTTATTTGAAAACGCGAGGAAATCGTCGTTGAAGTAAATCAGACAACGGTAACATGCACAGGTGGTGGCGTATCGCTCTGCAATACTAACCACAGTACGATTTAAAGGGAGGAAAGATTCAAAGAAGGGGGAGCAGCTGGCTGCAGTAACTATGACTCTCTTAAGGTAGCCAAATGCCTCGTCACTCGGCGAGATTTATTTGAAAACTCGAGGAAATCGGCGTTGAAGTAAATCAGACAACGGTAACATGCACAGGTTGTGGCGTATCGCTCTGCAGGACTGACCACAGTACGATTTAAAGGGAGGAAAGATTCAAAGAAGGGGGAGCAGCTGGCTGCAGTGACTATGACTCTCTTAAGGTAGCCAAATGCCTCGTCACCCGGCGAAATTTATTTGAAAACTCGAGGAAATCGTTGTTGTGGTAACTCAGACAACGGTAACATGGACAGGTGGTGGCGTATCGCTTCTGCAGGACTGACCACAGTACGATTTAAAGGGAGGACAGATTCAAAGAAGGGGGAGCAGCTGCCTGCAGTAACTATGACTCTCTTAAGGTAGCCAAATGCCTCGTCACCCGGCGAAATTTATTTGAAAACTCGAGGAAATCGTTGTTGTGGTAACTCAGACAACGGTAACATGGACAGGTGGTGGCGTATCGCTTCTGCAGGACTGACCACAGTACGATTTAAAGGGAGGAAAGATTCAAAGAAGGGGGAGCAGCTGCCTGCAGTAACTATGACTCTCTTAAGGTAGCCAAATGCCTCGTCACCCGGCGAAATTTATTTGAAAACTCGAGGAAATCGTCGTTGAAGTAAATCAGACAACGGTAACATGCACAGGTGGTGGCGTATCGCTCTGCAGGACTGACCACAGTACGATTTAAAGGGAGGAAAGATTCAAAGAAGGGGGAGCAGCTGCCTGCAGTAACTATGACGCTCTTAAGGTAGCCAAATGCCTCGTCACTCGGCGAAATTTATTTGAAAACGCGAGGAAATCGTCGTTGAAGTAAATCAGACAACGGTAACATGCACAGGTGGTGGCGTATCGCTCTGCAGGACTGACCACAGTACGATTTGAAGGGAGGAAAGATTCAAAGAAGGGGGAGCAGCTGGCTGCAGTAACTATGACTCTCTTAAGGTAGCCAAATGCCTCGTCACTCGGCGAGATTTATTTGAAAACTCGAGGAAATCGTCGTTGAAGTAAATCAGACAACGGTAACATGCACAGGTTGTGGCGTATCGCTCTGCAGGACTGACCACAGTACGATTTAAAGGGAGGAAAGATTCAAAGAAGGGGGAGCAGCTGGCTGCAGTGACTATGACTCTCTTAAGGTAGCCAAATGCCTCGTCACCCGGCGAAATTTATTTGAAAACTCGAGGAAATCGTTGTTGTGGTAACTCAGACAACGGTAACATGGACAGGTGGTGGCGTATCGCTTCTGCAGGACTGACCACAGTACGATTTAAAGGGAGGAAAGATTCAAAGAAGGGGGAGCAGCTGCCTGCAGTAACTATGACTCTCTTAAGGTAGCCAAATGCCTCGTCACTCGGCGAAATTTATTTTAAAACTCGAGGAAATCGTTGTTAAAGTAACTCAGACAACGGTAACATGGACAGGTGGTGGCGTATTGCTTCTGCAGGACTGACCACAGTACGATTTAAAGGGAGGAAGGATTCAATGAAGGGGGAGCAGCTGGCTGCAGTAACTATGACGCTTATAAGGTAGCCAAATGCCTCGTCATCCGGCGAGGTACATTTGCTAACTCGAGAGACTCGTAGTGGGAGTAACAGAGACGACGTTAACGTGGACATATAGTGGCACATCGGTTCTGTAGGACAGCCATAGCAAGAATGATAGAGAGAATGGGCTTAGAAAAGTGGGAGCAGCAGGCAGGGGTACTATGACTCCCTTAAGGTAGCCAAATGCCTCGTCACCATGTAAATTTTTTTTTGAAAACTCGAGGATATTTTCGTTAAGGTAGCTCAGACAACGTTAAGGTTTACATGTAGTGGCATATTGCTCCTGCAGGACTGACCACAGTAATAATTAAAGAGTGGAAAGAAAGAAAGTTGGTCGAGCAGCTGGCAGCAGCAACTATGACTCTCTTAAGGCAGCCAAATGCCTCGTCACTCGGCGAAATTTATTTGAAAACTCGAGGAAATCGTCGTTGAAGTAACTCAGACAACGGTAACATGGACAGGTGGTGGCGTATCGCTTCTGCAGGACTGACCACAGTACGATTTAAAGGGAGGAAAGATTCAAAGAAGGGGGAGCAGCTGCCTGCAGTAACTATGACGCTCTTAAGGTAGCCAAATGCCTCGTCACTCGGCGAAATTTATTTGAAAACGCGAGGAAATCGTCGTTGAAGTAAATCAGACAACGGTAACATGCACAGGTGGTGGCGTATCGCTCTGCAGGACTGACCACAGTACGATTTAAAGGGAGGAAAGATTCAAAGAAGGGGGAGCAGCTGGCTGCAGTAACTATGACTCTCTTAAGGTAGCCAAATGCCTCGTCACTCGGCGAGATTTATTTGAAAACTCGAGGAAATCGTCGTTGAAGTAAATCAGACAACGGTAACATGCACAGGTTGTGGCGTATCGCTCTGCAGGACTGACCACAGTACGATTTAAAGGGAGGAAAGATTCAAAGAAGGGGGAGCAGCTGCCTGCAGTAACTATGACGCTCTTAAGGTAGCCAAATGCCTCGTCACTCGGCGAAATTTATTTGAAAACGCGAGGAAATCGTCGTTGAAGTAAATCAGACAACGGTAACATGCACAGGTGGTGGCGTATCGCTCTGCAGGACTGACCACAGTACGATTTAAAGGGAGGAAAGATTCAAAGAAGGGGGAGCAGCTGGCTGCAGTAACTATGACTCTCTTAAGGTAGCCAAATGCCTCGTCACTCGGCGAGATTTATTTGAAAACTCGAGGAAATCGTCGTTGAAGTAAATCAGACAACGGTAACATGCACAGGTTGTGGCGTATCGCTCTGCAGGACTGACCACAGTACGATTTAAAGGGAGGAAAGATTCAAAGAAGTGGGAGCAGCTGCCTGCAGTAACTATGACGCTCTTAAGGTAGCCAAATGCCTCGTCACTCGGCGAAATTTATTTGAAAACGCGAGGAAATCGTCGTTGAAGTAAATCAGACAACGGTAACATGCACAGGTGGTGGCGTATCGCTCTGCAGGACTGACCACAGTACGATTTAAAGGGAGGAAAGATTCAAAGAAGGGGGAGCAGCTGCCTGCAGTAACTATGAAACTCTTAAGGTAGCCAAATGCCTCGTCACTCGGCGAAATTTATTTGAAAACGCGAGGAAATCGTCGTTGAAGTAAATCAGACAACGGTAACATGCACAGGTGGTGGCGTATCGCTCTGCAGGACTAACCACAGTACGATTTAAAGGGAGGAAAGATTCAAAGAAGGGGGAGCAGCTGGCTGCAGTAACTATGACTCTCTTAAGGTAGCCAAATGCCTCGTCACTCGGCGAGATTTATTTGAAAACTCGAGGAAATCGGCGTTGAAGTAAATCAGACAACGGTAACATGCACAGGTTGTGGCGTATCGCTCTGCAGGACTGACCACAGTACGATTTAAAGGGAGGAAAGATTCAAAGAAGGGGGAGCAGCTGGCTGCAGTGACTATGACTCTCTTAAGGTAGCCAAATGCCTCGTCACCCGGCGAAATTTATTTGAAAACTCGAGGAAATCGTTGTTGTGGTAACTCAGACAACGGTAACATGGACAGGTGGTGGCGTATCGCTTCTGCAGGACTGACCACAGTACGATTTAAAGGGAGGAAAGATTCAAAGAAGGGGGAGCAGCTGCCTGCAGTAACTATGACTCTCTTAAGGTAGCCAAATGCCTCGTCACCCGGCGAAATTTATTTGAAAACTCGAGGAAATCGTCGTTGAAGTAAATCAGACAACGGTAACATGCACAGGTGGTGGCGTATCGCTCTGCAGGACTGACCACAGTACGATTTAAAGGGAGGAAAGATTCAAAGAAGGGGGAGCAGCTGCCTGCAGTAACTATGACGCTCTTAAGGTAGCCAAATGCCTCGTCACTCGGCGAAATTTATTTGAAAACGCGAGGAAATCGTCGTTGAAGTAAATCAGACAACGGTAACATGCACAGGTGGTGGCGTATCGCTCTGCAGGACTGACCACAGTACGGTTTGAAGGGAGGAAAGATTCAAAGAAGGGGGAGCAGCTGGCTGCAGTAACTATGACTCTCTTAAGGTAGCCAAATGCCTCGTCACTCGGCGAGATTTATTTGAAAACTCGAGGAAATCGTCGTTGAAGTAAATCAGACAACGGTAACATGCACAGGTGGTGGCGTATCGCTCTGCAGGACTGACCACAGTACGATTTAAAGGGAGGAAAGATTCAAAGAAGGGGGAGCAGCTGGCTGCAGTGACTATGACTCTCTTAAGGTAGCCAAATGCCTCGTCACCCGGCGAAATTTATTTGAAAACTCGAGGAAATCGTTGTTGTGGTAACTCAGACAACGGTAACATGGACAGGTGGTGGCGTATCGCTTCTGCAGGACTGACCACAGTACGATTTAAAGGGAGGAAAGATTCAAAGAAGGGGGAGCAGCTGCCTGCAGTAACTATGACTCTCTTAAGGTAGCCAAATGCCTCGTCACTCGGCGAAATTTATTTTAAAACTCGAGGAAATCGTTGTTAAAGTAACTCAGACAACGGTAACATGGACAGGTGGTGGCGTATTGCTTCTGCAGGACTGACCACAGTACGATTTAAAGGGAGGAAGGATTCAATGAAGGGGGAGCAGCTGGCTGCAGTAACTATGACGCTTATAAGGTAGCCAAATGCCTCGTCATCCGGCGAGGTACATTTGCTAACTCGAGAGACTCGTAGTGGGAGTAACAGAGACGACGTTAACGTGGACATATAGTGGCACATCGGTTCTGTAGGACAGCCATAGCAAGAATGATAGAGAGAATGGGCTTAGAAAAGTGGGAGCAGCAGGCAGGGGTACTATGACTCCCTTAAGGTAGCCAAATGCCTCGTCACCATGTAAATTTTTTTTTGAAAACTCGAGGATATTTTCGTTAAGGTAGCTCAGACAACGTTAAGGTTTACATGTAGTGGCATATTGCTCCTGCAGGACTGACCACAGTAATAATTAAAGAGTGGAAAGAAAGAAAGTTGGTCGAGCAGCTGGCAGCAGCAACTATGACTCTCTTAAGGCAGCCAAATGCCTCGTCACTCGGCGAAATTTATTTGAAAACTCGAGGAAATCGTCGTTGAAGTAACTCAGACAACGGTAACATGGACAGGTGGTGGCGTATCGCTTCTGCAGGACTGACCACAGTACGATTTAAAGGGAGGAAAGATTCAAAGAAGGGGGAGCAGCTGCCTGCAGTAACTATGACGCTCTTAAGGTAGCCAAATGCCTCGTCACTCGGCGAAATTTATTTGAAAACGCGAGGAAATCGTCGTTGAAGTAAATCAGACAACGGTAACATGCACAGGTGGTGGCGTATCGCTCTGCAGGACTGACCACAGTACGATTTAAAGGGAGGAAAGATTCAAAGAAGGGGGAGCAGCTGGCTGCAGTAACTATGACTCTCTTAAGGTAGCCAAATGCCTCGTCACTCGGCGAGATTTATTTGAAAACTCGAGGAAATCGTCGTTGAAGTAAATCAGACAACGGTAACATGCACAGGTTGTGGCGTATCGCTCTGCAGGACTGACCACAGTACGATTTAAAGGGAGGAAAGATTCAAAGAAGGGGGAGCAGCTGCCTGCAGTAACTATGACGCTCTTAAGGTAGCCAAATGCCTCGTCACTCGGCGAAATTTATTTGAAAACGCGAGGAAATCGTCGTTGAAGTAAATCAGACAATGGTAACATGCACAGGTGGTGGCGTATCGCTCTGCAGGACTGACCACAGTACGATTTAAAGGGAGGAAAGATTCAAAGAAGGGGGAGCAGCTGCCTGCAGTAACTATGACGCTCTTAAGGTAGCCAAATGCCTCGTCACTCGGCGAAATTTATTTGAGAACGCGAGGAAATCGTCGTTGAAGTAAATCAGACAACGGTAACATGCACAGGTGGTGGCGTATCGCTCTGCAGGACTAACCACAGTACGATTTAAAGGGAGGAAAGATTCAAAGAAGGGTGAGCAGCTGGCTGCAGTAACTATGACTCTCTTAAGGTAGCCAAATGCCTCGTCACTCGGCGAGATTTATTTGAAAACTCGAGGAAATCGGCGTTGAAGTAAATCAGACAACGGTAACATGCACAGGTTGTGGCGTATCGCTCTGCAGGACTGACCACAGTACGATTTAAAGGGAGGAAAGATTCAAAGAAGGGGGAGCAGCTGGCTGCAGTGACTATGACTCTCTTAAGGTAGCCAAATGCCTCGTCACCCGGCGAAATTTATTTGAAAACTCGAGGAAATCGTTGTTGTGGTAACTCAGACAACGGTAACATGGACAGGTGGTGGCGTATCGCTTCTGCAGGACTGACCACAGTACGATTTAAAGGGAGGAAAGATTCAAAGAAGGGGGAGCAGCTGCCTGCAGTAACTATGACGCTCTTAAGGTAGCCAAATGCCTCGTCACTCGGCGAAATTTATTTGAAAACGCGAGGAAATCGTCGTTGAAGTAAATCAGACAACGGTAACATGCACAGGTGGTGGCGTATCGCTCTGCAGGACTGACCACAGTACGATTTAAAGGGAGGAAAGATTCAAAGAAGGGGGAGCAGCTGGCTGCAGTAACTATGACTCTCTTAAGGTAGCCAAATGCCTCGTCACTCGGCGAGATTTATTTGAAAACTCGAGGAAATCGTCGTTGAAGTAAATCAGACAACGGTAACATGCACAGGTTGTGGCGTATCGCTCTGCAGGACTGACCACAGTACGATTTAAAGGGAGGAAAGATTCAAAGAAGGGGGAGCAGCTGCCTGCAGTAACTATGACGCTCTTAAGGTAGCCAAATGCCTCGTCACTCGGCGAAATTTATTTGAAAACGCGAGGAAATCGTCGTTGAAGTAAATCAGACAACGGTAACATGCACAGGTGGTGGCGTATCGCTCTGCAGGACTGACCACAGTACGATTTAAAGGGAGGAAAGATTCAAAGAAGGGGGAGCAGCTGCCTGCAGTAACTATGACGCTCTTAAGGTAGCCAAATGCCTCGTCACTCGGCGAAATTTATTTGAGAACGCGAGGAAATCGTCGTTGAAGTAAATCAGACAACGGTAACATGCACAGGTGGTGGCGTATCGCTCTGCAGGACTAACCACAGTACGATTTAAAGGGAGGAAAGATTCAAAGAAGGGGGAGCAGCTGGCTGCAGTAACTATGACTCTCTTAAGGTAGCCAAATGCCTCGTCACTCGGCGAGATTTATTTGAAAACTCGAGGAAATCGGCGTTGAAGTAAATCAGACAACGGTAACATGCACAGGTTGTGGCGTATCGCTCTGCAGGACTGACCACAGTACGATTTAAAGGGAGGAAAGATTCAAAGAAGGGGGAGCAGCTGGCTGCAGTGACTATGACTCTCTTAAGGTAGCCAAATGCCTCGTCACCCGGCGAAATTTATTTGAAAACTCGAGGAAATCGTTGTTGTGGTAACTCAGACAACGGTAACATGGACAGGTGGTGGCGTATCGCTTCTGCAGGACTGACCACAGTACGATTTAAAGGGAGGAAAGATTCAAAGAAGGGGGAGCAGCTGCCTGCAGTAACTATGACGCTCTTAAGGTAGCCAAATGCCTCGTCACTCGGCGAAATTTATTTGAAAACGCGAGGAAATCGTCGTTGAAGTAAATCAGACAACGGTAACATGCACAGGTGGTGGCGTATCGCTCTGCAGGACTGACCACAGTACGATTTAAAGGGAGGAAAGATTCAAAGAAGGGGGAGCAGCTGCCTGCAGTAACTATGACGCTCTTAAGGTAGCCAAATGCCTCGTCACTCGGCGAAATTTATTTGAAAACGCGAGGAAATCGTCGTTGAAGTAAATCAGACAACGGTAACATGCACAGGTGGTGGCGTATCGCTCTGCAATACTAACCACAGTACGATTTAAAGGGAGGAAAGATTCAAAGAAGGGGGAGCAGCTGGCTGCAGTAACTATGACTCTCTTAAGGTAGCCAAATGCCTCGTCACTCGGCGAGATTTATTTGAAAACTCGAGGAAATCGGCGTTGAAGTAAATCAGACAACGGTAACATGCACAGGTTGTGGCGTATCGCTCTGCAGGACTGACCACAGTACGATTTAAAGGGAGGAAAGATTCAAAGAAGGGGGAGCAGCTGGCTGCAGTGACTATGACTCTCTTAAGGTAGCCAAATGCCTCGTCACCCGGCGAAATTTATTTGAAAACTCGAGGAAATCGTTGTTGTGGTAACTCAGACAACGGTAACATGGACAGGTGGTGGCGTATCGCTTCTGCAGGACTGACCACAGTACGATTTAAAGGGAGGAAAGATTCAAAGAAGGGGGAGCAGCTGCCTGCAGTAACTATGACTCTCTTAAGGTAGCCAAATGCCTCGTCACTCGGCGAAATTTATTTTAAAACTCGAGGAAATCGTTGTTAAAGTAACTCAGACAACGGTAACATGGACAGGTGGTGGCGTATTGCTTCTGCAGGACTGACCACAGTACGATTTAAAGGGAGGAAGGATTCAATGAAGGGGGAGCAGCTGGCTGCAGTAACTATGACGCTTATAAGGTAGCCAAATGCCTCGTCATCCGGCGAGGTACATTTGCTAACTCGAGAGACTCGTAGTGGGAGTAACAGAGACGACGTTAACGTGGACATATAGTGGCACATCGGTTCTGTAGGACAGCCATAGCAAGAATGATAGAGAGAATGGGCTTAGAAAAGTGGGAGCAGCAGGCAGAGGTACTATGACTCCCTTAAGGTAGCCAAATGCCTCGTCACCATGTAAATTTTTTTTTGAAAACTCGAGGATATTTTCGTTAAGGTAGCTCAGACAACGTTAAGTTTACATGTAGTGGCATATTGCTCCTGCAGGACTGACCACAGTAATAAATAAAGAGTGGAAAGAAAGAAAGTTGGTCGAGCAGCTGGCAGCAGCAACTATGACTCTCTTAAGGCAGCCAAATGCCTCGTCACTCGGCGAAATTTATTTGAAAACTCGAGGAAATCGTCGTTGAAGTAACTCAGACAACGGTAACATGGACAGGTGGTGGCGTATCGCTTCTGCAGGACTGACCACAGTACGATTTAAAGGGAGGAAAGATTCAAAGAAGGGGGAGCAGCTGCCTGCAGTAACTATGACGCTCTTAAGGTAGCCAAATGCCTCGTCACTCGGCGAAATTTATTTGAAAACGCGAGGAAATCGTCGTTAAAGTAAATCAGACAACGGTAACATGCACAGGTGGTGGCGTATCGCTCTGCAGGACTGACCACAGTACGATTTAAAGGGAGGAAAGATTCAAAGAAGGGGGAGCAGCTGGCTGCAGTAACTATGACTCTCTTAAGGTAGCCAAATGCCTCGTCACTCGGCGAGATTTATTTGAAAACTCGAGGAAATCGTCGTTGAAGTAAATCAGACAACGGTAACATGCACAGGTTGTGGCGTATCGCTCTGCAGGACTGACCACAGTACGATTTAAAGGGAGGAAAGATTCAAAGAAGGGGGAGCAGCTGCCTGCAGTAACTATGACGCTCTTAAGGTAGCCAAATGCCTCGTCACTCGGCGAAATTTATTTGAAAACGCGAGGAAATCGTCGTTGAAGTAAATCAGACAACGGTAACATGCACAGGTGGTGGCGTATCGCTCTGCAGGACTGACCACAGTACGATTTAAAGGGAGGAAAGATTCAAAGAAGGGGGAGCAGCTGGCTGCAGTAACTATGACTCTCTTAAGGTAGCCAAATGCCTCGTCACTCGGCGAGATTTATTTGAAAACTCGAGGAAATCGTCGTTGAAGTAAATCAGACAACGGTAACATGCACAGGTTGTGGCGTATCGCTCTGCAGGACTGACCACAGTACGATTTAAAGGGAGGAAAGATTCAAAGAAGGGGGAGCAGCTGCCTGCAGTAACTATGACGCTCTTAAGGTAGCCAAATGCCTCGTCACTCGGCGAAATTTATTTGAAAACGCGAGGAAATCGTCGTTGAAGTAAATCAGACAACGGTAACATGCACAGGTGGTGGCGTATCGCTCTGCAGGACTGACCACAGTACGATTTAAAGGGAGGAAAGATTCAAAGAAGGGGGAGCAGCTGCCTGCAGTAACTATGACGCTCTTAAGGTAGCCAAATGCCTCGTCACTCGGCGAAATTTATTTGAAAACGCGAGGAAATCGTCGTTGAAGTAAATCAGACAACGGTAACATGCACAGGTGGTGGCGTATCGCTCTGCAATACTAACCACAGTACGATTTAAAGGGAGGAAAGATTCAAAGAAGGGGGAGCAGCTGGCTGCAGTAACTATGACTCTCTTAAGGTAGCCAAATGCCTCGTCACTCGGCGAGATTTATTTGAAAACTCGAGGAAATCGGCGTTGAAGTAAATCAGACAACGGTAACATGCACAGGTTGTGGCGTATCGCTCTGCAGGACTGACCACAGTACGATTTAAAGGGAGGAAAGATTCAAAGAAGGGGGAGCAGCTGGCTGCAGTGACTATGACTCTCTTAAGGTAGCCAAATGCCTCGTCACCCGGCGAAATTTATTTGAAAACTCGAGGAAATCGTTGTTGTGGTAACTCAGACAACGGTAACATGGACAGGTGGTGGCGTATCGCTTCTGCAGGACTGACCACAGTACGATTTAAAGGGAGGAAAGATTCAAAGAAGGGGGAGCAGCTGCCTGCAGTAACTATGACTCTCTTAAGGTAGCCAAATGCCTCGTCACTCGGCGAAATTTATTTTAAAACTCGAGGAAATCGTTGTTAAAGTAACTCAGACAACGGTAACATGGACAGGTGGTGGCGTATTGCTTCTGCAGGACTGACCACAGTACGATTTAAAGGGAGGAAGGATTCAATGAAGGGGGAGCAGCTGGCTGCAGTAACTATGACGCTTATAAGGTAGCCAAATGCCTCGTCATCCGGCGAGGTACATTTGCTAACTCGAGAGACTCGTAGTGGGAGTAACAGAGACGACGTTAACGTAGACATATAGTGGCACATCGGTTCTGTAGGACAGCCATAGCAAGAATGATAGAGAGAATGGGCTTAGAAAAGTGGGAGCAGCAGGCAGGGGTACTATGACTCCCTTAAGGTAGCCAAATGCCTCGTCACCATGTAAATTTTTTTTTGAAAACTCGAGGATATTTTCGTTAAGGTAGCTCAGACAACGTTAAGGTTTACATGTAGTGGCATATTGCTCCTGCAGGACTGACCACAGTAATAATTAAAGAGTGGAAAGAAAGAAAGTTGGTCGAGCAGCTGGCAGCAGCAACTATGACTCTCTTAAGGCAGCCAAATGCCTCGTCACTCGGCGAAATTTATTTGAAAACTCGAGGAAATCGTCGTTGAAGTAACTCAGACAACGGTAACATGGACAGGTGGTGGCGTATCGCTTCTGCAGGACTGACCACAGTACGATTTAAAGGGAGGAAAGATTCAAAGAAGGGGGAGCAGCTGGCTGCAGTAACTATGACTCTCTTAAGGTAGCCAAATGCCTCGTCACTCGGCGAGATTTATTTGAAAACTCGACGAAATCGTCGTTGAAGTAAATCAGACAACGGTAACATGCACAGGTTGTGGCGTATCGCTCTGCAGGACTGACCACAGTACGATTTAAAGGGAGGAAAGATTCAAAGAAGGGGGAGCAGCTGCCTGCAGTAACTATGACGCTCTTAAGGTAGCCAAATGCCTCGTCACTCGGCGAAATTTATTTGAAAACGCGAGGAAATCGTCGTTGAAGTAAATCAGACAACGGTAACATGCACAGGTGGTGGCGTATCGCTCTGCAGGCCTGTCCACAGTACGATTTAAAGGGAGGAAAGATTCAAAGAAGGGGGAGCAGCTGGCTGCAGTAACTATGACTCTCTTAAGGTAGCCAAATGCCTCGTCACTCGGCGAGATTTATTTGAAAACTCGAGGAAATCGTCGTTGAAGTAAATCAGACAACGGTAACATGCACAGGTTGTGGCGTATCGCTCTGCAGGACTGACCACAGTACGATTTAAAGGGAGGAAAGATTCAAAGAAGGGGGAGCAGCTGCCTGCAGTAACTATGACGCTCTTAAGGTAGCCAAATGCCTCGTCACTCGGCGAAATTTATTTGAAAACGCGAGGAAATCGTCGTAGAAGTAAATCAGACAACGGTAACATGCACAGGTGGTGGCATATCGCTCTGCAGGACTGACCGCAGTACGATTTAAAGGGAGGAAAGATTCAAAGAAGGGGGAGCAGCTGCCTGCAGTAACTATGACGCTCTTAAGGTAGCCAAATGCCTCGTCACTCGGCGAAATTTATTTGAAAACGCGAGGAAATCGTCGTTGAAGTAAATCAGACAACGGTAACATGCACAGGTTGTGGCGTATCGCTCTGCAGGACTGACCACAGTACGATTTAAAGGGAGGAAAGATTCAAAGAAGGGGGAGCAGCTGCCTGCAGTAACTATGACGCTCTTAAGGTAGCCAAATGCCTCGTCACTCGGCGAAATTTATTTGAAAACGCGAGGAAATCGTCGTTGAAGTAAATCAGACAACGGTAACATGCACAGGTGGTGGCGTATCGCTCTGCAGGACTGTCCACAACACGATTTAAAGGGAGGAAAGATTCAAAGAAGGGGGAGCAGCTGGCTGCAGTAACTATGACTCTCTTAAGGTAGCCAAATGCCTCGTCACTCGGCGAGATTTATTTGAAAACTCGAGGAAATCGTCGTTGAAGTAAATCAGACAACGGTAACATGCACAGGTTGTGGCGTATCGCTCTGCAGGACTGACCACAGTACGATTTAAAGGGAGGAAAGATTCAAAGAAGGGGGAGCAGCTGCCTGCAGTAACTATGACGCTCTTAAGGTAGCCAAATGCCTCGTCACTCGGCGAAATTTATTTGAAAACGCGAGGAAATCGTCGTTGAAGTAAATCAGACAACGGTAACATGCACAGGTGGTGGCGTATCGCTCTGCAGGACTGACCACAGTACGATTTAAAGGGAGGAAAGATTCAAAGAAGGGGGAGCAGCTGGCTGCAGTAACTATGACTCTCTTAAGGTAGCCAAATGCCTCGTCACTCGGCGAGATTTATTTGAAAACTCGAGGAAATCGTCGTTGAAGTAAATCAGACAACGGTAACATGCACAGGTTGTGGCGTATCGCTCTGCAGGACTGACCACAGTACGATTTAAAGGGAGGAAAGATTCAAAGAAGGGGGAGCAGCTGCCTGCAGTAACTATGACGCTCTTAAGGTAGCCAAATGCCTCGTCACTCGGCGAAATTTATCTGAAAACGCGAGGAAATCGTCGTTGAAGTAAATCAGACAACGGTAACATGCACAGGTGGTGGCGTATCGCTCTGCAGGACTGACCACAGTACGATTTAAAGGGAGGAAAGATTCAAAGAAGGGGGAGCAGCTGCCTGCAGTAACTATGACGCTCTTAAGGTAGCCAAATGCCTCGTCACTCGGCGAAATTTATTTGAAAACGCGAGGAAATCGTCGTTGAAGTAAATCAGACAACGGTAACATGCACAGGTGGTGGCGTATCGCTCTGCAATACTAACCACAGTACGATTTAAAGGGAGGAAAGATTCAAAGAAGGGGGAGCAGCTGGCTGCAGTAACTATGACTCTCTTAAGGTAGCCAAATGCCTCGTCACTCGGCGAGATTTATTTGAAAACTCGAGGAAATCGGCGTTGAAGTAAATCAGACAACGGTAACATGCACAGGTTGTGGCGTATCGCTCTGCAGGACTGACCACAGTACGATTTAAAGGGAGGAAAGATTCAAAGAAGGGGGAGCAGCTGGCTGCAGTGACTATGACTCTCTTAAGGTAGCCAAATGCCTCGTCACCCGGCGAAATTTATTTGAAAACTCGAGGAAATCGTTGTTGTGGTAACTCAGACAACGGTAACATGGACAGGTGGTGGCGTATCGCTTCTGCAGGACTGACCACAGTACGATTTAAAGGGAGGAAAGATTCAAAGAAGGGGGAGCAGCTGCCTGCAGTAACTATGACTCTCTTAAGGTAGCCAAATGTCTCGTCACTCGGCGAAATTTATTTTAAAACTCGAGGAAATCGTTGTTAAAGTAACTCAGACAACGGTAACATGGACAGGTGGTGGCGTATTGCTTCTGCAGGACTGACCACAGTACGATTTAAAGGGAGGAAGGATTCAATGAAGGGGGAGCAGCTGGCTGCAGTAACTATGACGCTTATAAGGTAGCCAAATGCCTCGTCATCCGGCGAGGTACATTTGCTAACTCGAGAGACTCGTAGTGGGAGTAACAGAGACGACGTTAACGTAGACATATAGTGGCACATCGGTTCTGTAGGACAGCCATAGCAAGAATGATAGAGAGAATGGGCTTAGAAAAGTGGGAGCAGCAGGCAGGGGTACTATGACTCCCTTAAGGTAGCCAAATGCCTCGTCACCATGTAAATTTTTTTTTGAAAACTCGAGGATATTTTCGTTAAGGTAGCTCAGACAACGTTAAGGTTTACATGTAGTGGCATATTGCTCCTGCAGGACTGACCACAGTAATAATTAAAGAGTGGAAAGAAAGAAAGTTGGTCGAGCAGCTGGCAGCAGCAACTATGACTCTCTTAAGGCAGCCAAATGCCTCGTCACTCGGCGAAATTTATTTGAAAACTCGAGGAAATCGTCGTTGAAGTAACTCAGACAACGGTAACATGGACAGGTGGTGGCGTATCGCTTCTGCAGGACTGACCACAGTACGATTTAAAGGGAGGAAAGATTCAAAGAAGGGGGAGCAGCTGGCTGCAGTAACTATGACTCTCTTAAGGTAGCCAAATGCCTCGTCACTCGGCGAGATTTATTTGAAAACTCGAGGAAATCGTCGTTGAAGTAAATCAGACAACGGTAACATGCACAGGTTGTGGCGTATCGCTCTGCAGGACTGACCACAGTACGATTTAAAGGGAGGAAAGATTCAAAGAAGGGGGAGCAGCTGCCTGCAGTAACTATGACGCTCTTAAGGTAGCCAAATGCCTCGTCACTCGGCGAAATTTATTTGAAAACGCGAGGAAATCGTCGTTGAAGTAAATCAGACAACGGTAACATGCACAGGTGGTGGCGTATCGCTCTGCGGGACTGTCCACAGTACGATTTAAAGGGAGGAAAGATTCAAAGAAGGGGGAGCAGCTGGCTGCAGTAACTATGACTCTCTTAAGGTAGCCAAATGCCTCGTCACTCGGCGAGATTTATTTGAAAACTCGAGGAAATCGTCGTTGAAGTAAATCAGACAACGGTAACATGCACAGGTTGTGGCGTATCGCTCTGCAGGACTGACCACAGTACGATTTAAAGGGAGGAAAGATTCAAAGAAGGGGGAGCAGCTGCCTGCAGTAACTATGACGCTCTTAAGGTAGCCAAATGCCTCGTCACTCGGCGAAATTTATTTGAAAACGCGAGGAAATCGTCGTAGAAGTAAATCAGACAACGGTAACATGCACAGGTGGTGGCGTATCGCTCTGCAGGACTGACCGCAGTACGATTTAAAGGGAGGAAAGATTCAAAGAAGGGGGAGCAGCTGCCTGCAGTAACTATGACGCTCTTAAGGTAGCCAAATGCCTCGTCACTCGGCGAAATTTATTTGAAAACGCGAGGAAATCGTCGTTGAAGTAAATCAGACAACGGTAACATGCACAGGTTGTGGCGTATCGCTCTGCAGGACTGACCACAGTACGATTTAAAGGGAGGAAAGATTCAAGGAAGGGGGAGCAGCTGCCTGCAGTAACTATGACGCTCTTAATGTAGCCAAATGCCTCGTCACTCGGCGAAATTTATTTGAAAACGCGAGGAAATCGTCGTTGAAGTAAATCAGACAACGGTAACATGCACAGGTGGTGGCGTATCGCTCTGCAGGACTGTCCACAACACGATTTAAAGGGAGGAAAGATTCAAAGAAGGGGGAGCAGCTGGCTGCAGTAACTATGACTCTCTTAAGGTAGCCAAATGCCTCGTCACTCGGCGAGATTTATTTGAAAACTCGAGGAAATCGTCGTTGAAGTAAATCAGACAACGGTAACATGCACAGGTTGTGGCGTATCGCTCTGCAGGACTGACCACAGTACGATTTAAAGGGAGGAAAGATTCAAAGAAGGGGGAGCAGCTGCCTGCAGTAACTATGACGCTCTTAAGGTAGCCAAATGCCTCGTCACTCGGCGAAATTTATTTGAAAACGCGAGGAAATCGTCGTTGAAGTAAATCAGACAACGGTAACATGCACAGGTGGTGGCGTATCGCTCTGCAGGACTGACCACAGTACGATTTAAAAGGAGGAAAGATTCAAAGAAGGGGGAGCAGCTGCCTGCAGTAACTATGACGCTCTTAAGGTAGCCAAATGCCTCGTCACTCGGCGAAATTTATTTGAAAACGCGAGGAAATCGTCGTTGAAGTAAATCAGACAACGGTAACATGCACAGGTGGTGGCGTATCGCTCTGCAGGACTGACCACAGTACGATTTAAAGGGAGGAAAGATTCAAAGAAGGGGGAGCAGCTGGCTGCAGTAACTATGACTCTCTTAAGGTAGCCAAATGCCTCGTCACTCGGCGAGATTTATTTGAAAACTCGAGGAAATCGTCGTTGAAGTAAATCAGACAACGGTAACATGCACAGGTTGTGGCGTATCGCTCTGCAGGACTGACCACAGTACGATTTAAAGGGAGGAAAGATTCAAAGAAGGGGGAGCAGCTGCCTGCAGTAACTATGACGCTCTTAAGGTAGCCAAATGCCTCGTCACTCGTCGAAATTTATTTGAAAACGCGAGGAAATCGTCGTTGAAGTAAATCAGACAACGGTAACATGCACAGGTGGTGGCGTATCGCTCTGCAGGACTGACCACAGTACTATTTAAAGGGAGGAAAGATTCAAAGAAGGGGGAGCAGCTGCCTGCAGTAACTATGACGCTCTTAAGGTAGCCAAATGCCTCGTCACTCGGCGAAATTTATTTGAAAACGCGAGGAAATCGTCGTTGAAGTAAATCAGACAACGGTAACATGCACAGGTGGTGGCGTATCGCTCTGCAGGACTGACCACAGTACGATTTAAAGGGAGGAAAGATTCAAAGAAGGGGGAGCAGCTGGCTGCAGTAACTATGACTCTCTTAAGGTAGCCAAATGCCTCGTCACTCGGCGAGATTTATTTGAAAACTCGAGGAAATCGTCGTTGAAGTAAATCAGACAACGGTAACATGCACAGGTTGTGGCGTATCGCTCTGCAGGACTGACCACAGTACGATTTAAAGGGAGGAAAGATTCAAAGAAGGGGGAGCAGCTGCCTGCAGTAACTATGACTCTCTTAAGGTAGCCAAATGCCTCGTCACTCGGCGAAATTTATTTTAAAACTCGAGGAAATCGTTGTTAAAGTAACTCAGACAACGGTAACATGGACAGGTGGTGGCGTATTGCTTCTGCAGGACTGACCACAGTACGATTTAAAGGGAGGAAAGATTCAAAGAAGGGGGAGCAGCTGCCTGCAGTAACTATGACTCTCTTAAGGTAGCCAAATGCCTCGTCACCCGGCGAAATTTATTTGAAAACGCGAGGAAATCGTCGTTGAAGTAAATCAGACAACGGTAACATGCACAGGTGGTGGCGTATCGCTCTGCAGGACTGACCACAGTACGATTTAAAGGAAGGAAAGATTCAAAGAAGGGGGAGCAGCTGCCTGCAGTAACTATGACGCTCTTAAGGTAGCCAAATGCCTCGTCACTCGGCGAAATTTATTTGAAAACGCGAGGAAATCGTCGTTGAAGTAAATCAGACAACGGTAACATGCACAGGTGGTGGCGTATCGCTCTGCAGGACTGACCACAGTACGATTTAAAGGGAGGAAAGATTCAAAGAAGGGGGAGCAGCTGGCTGCAGTAACTATGACTCTCTTAAGGTAGCCAAATGCCTCGTCACTCGGCGAGATTTATTTGAAAACTCGAGGAAATCGTCGTTGAAGTAAATCAGACAACGGTAACATGCACAGGTTGTGGCGTATCGCTCTGCAGGACTGACCACAGTACGATTTAAAGGGAGGAAAGATTCAAAGAAGGGGGAGCAGCTGGCTGCAGTGACTATGACTCTCTTAAGGTAGCCAAATGCCTCGTCACCCGGCGAAATTTATTTGAAAACTCGAGGAAATCGTTGTTGTGGTAACTCAGACAACGGTAACATGGACAGGTGGTGGCGTATCGCTTCTGCAGGACTGACCACAGTACGATTTAAAGGGAGGAAAGATTCAAAGAAGGGGGAGCAGCTGCCTGCAGTAACTATGACTCTCTTAAGGTAGCCAAATGCCTCGTCACTCGGCGAAATTTATTTTAAAACTCGAGGAAATCGTTGTTAAAGTAACTCAGACAACGGTAACATGGACAGGTGGTGGCGTATTGCTTCTGCAGGACTGACCACAGTACGATTTAAAGGGAGGAAGGATTCAATGAAGGGGGAGCAGCTGGCTGCAGTAACTATGACGCTTATAAGGTAGCCAAATGCCTCGTCATCCGGCGAGGTACATTTGCTAACTCGAGAGACTCGTAGTGGGAGTAACAGAGACGACGTTAACGTGGACATATAGTGGCACATCGGTTCTGTAGGACAGCCATAGCAAGAATGATAGAGAGAATGGGCTTAGAAAAGTGGGAGCAGCAGGCAGGGGTACTATGACTCCCTTAAGGTAGCCAAATGCCTCGTCACCATGTAAATTTTTTTTTGAAAACTCGAGGATATTTTCGTTAAGGTAGCTCAGACAACGTTAAGGTTTACATGTAGTGGCATATTGCTCCTGCAGGACTGACCACAGTAATAATTAAAGAGTGGAAAGAAAGAAAGTTGGTCGAGCAGCTGGCAGCAGCAACTATGACTCTCTTAAGGCAGCCAAATGCCTCGTCACTCGGCGAAATTTATTTGAAAACTCGAGGAAATCGTCGTTGAAGTAACTCAGACAACGGTAACATGGACAGGTGGTGGCGTATCGCTTCTGCAGGACTGACCACAGTACGATTTAAAGGGAGGAAAGATTCAAAGAAGGGGGAGCAGCTGGCTGCAGTAACTATGACTCTCTTAAGGTAGCCAAATGCCTCGTCACTCGGCGAGATTTATTTGAAAACTCGAGGAAATCGTCGTTGAAGTAAATCAGACAACGGTAACATGCACAGGTTGTGGCGTATCGCTCTGCAGGACTGACCACAGTACGATTTAAAGGGAGGAAAGATTCAAAGAAGGGGGAGCAGCTGCCTGCAGTAACTATGACGCTCTTAAGGTAGCCAAATGCCTCGTCACTCGGCGAAATTTATTTGAAAACGCGAGGAAATCGTCGTTGAAGTAAATCAGACAACGGTAACATGCACAGGTGGTGGCGTATCGCTCTGCAGGACTGTCCACAGTACGATTTAAAGGGAGGAAAGATTCAAAGAAGGGGGAGCAGCTGGCTGCAGTAACTATGACTCTCTTAAGGTAGCCAAATGCCTCGTCACTCGGCGAGATTTATTTGAAAACTCGAGGAAATCGTCGTTGAAGTAAATCAGACAACGGTAACATGCACAGGTTGTGGCGTATCGCTCTGCAGGACTGACCACAGTACGATTTAAAGGGAGGAAAGATTCAAAGAAGGGGGAGCAGCTGCCTGCAGTAACTATGACGCTCTTAAGGTAGCCAAATGCCTCGTCACTCGGCGAAATTTATTTGAAAACGCGAGGAAATCGTCGTAGAAGTAAATCAGACAACGGTAACATGCACAGGTGGTGGCGTATCGCTCTGCAGGACTGACCGCAGTACGATTTAAAGGGAGGAAAGATTCAAAGAAGGGGGAGCAGCTGCCTGCAGTAACTATGACGCTCTTAAGGTAGCCAAATGCCTCGTCACTCGGCGAAATTTATTTGAAAACGCGAGGAAATCGTCGTTGAAGTAAATCAGACAACGGTAACATGCACAGGTTGTGGCGTATCGCTCTGCAGGACTGACCACAGTACGATTTAAAGGGAGGAAAGATTCAAAGAAGGGGGAGCAGCTGCCTGCAGTAACTATGACGCTCTTAAGGTAGCCAAATGCCTCGTCACTCGGCGAAATTTATTTGAAAACGCGAGGAAATCGTCGTTGAAGTAAATCAGACAACGGTAACATGCACAGGTGGTGGCGTATCGCTCTGCAGGACTGTCCACAACACGATTTAAAGGGAGGAAAGATTCAAAGAAGGGGGAGCAGCTGGCTGCAGTAACTATGACTCTCTTAAGGTAGCCAAATGCCTCGTCACTCGGCGAGATTTATTTGAAAACTCGAGGAAATCGTCGTTGAAGTAAATCAGACAACGGTAACATGCACAGGTTGTGGCGTATCGCTCTGCAGGACTGACCACAGTACGATTTAAAGGGAGGAAAGATTCAAAGAAGGGGGAGCAGCTGCCTGCAGTAACTATGACGCTCTTAAGATAGCCAAATGCCTCGTCACTCGGCGAAATTTATTTGAAAACGCGAGGAAATCGTCGTTGAAGTAAATCAGACAACGGTAACATGCACAGGTGGTGGCGTATCGCTCTGCAGGACTGACCACAGTACGATTTAAAAGGAGGAAAGATTCAAAGAAGGGGGAGCAGCTGCCTGCAGTAACTATGACGCTCTTAAGGTAGCCAAATGCCTCGTCACTCGGCGAAATTTATTTGAAAACGCGAGGAAATCGTCGTTGAAGTAAATCAGACAACGGTAACATGCACAGGTGGTGGCGTATCACTCTGCAGGACTGACCACAGTACGATTTAAAGGGAGGAAAGATTCAAAGAAGGGGGAGCAGCTGGCTGCAGTAACTATGACTCTCTTAAGGTAGCCAAATGCCTCGTCACTCGGCGAGATTTATTTGAAAACTCGAGGAAATCGTCGTTGAAGTAAATCAGACAACGGTAACATGCACAGGTTGTGGCGTATCGCTCTGCAGGACTGACCACAGTACGATTTAAAGGGAGGAAAGATTCAAAGAAGGGGGAGCAGCTGCCTGCAGTAACTATGACGCTCTTAAGGTAGCCAAATGCCTCGTCACTCGTCGAAATTTATTTGAAAACGCGAGGAAATCGTCGTTGAAGTAAATCAGACAACGGTAACATGCACAGGTGGTGGCGTATCGCTCTGCAGGACTGACCACAGTACTATTTAAAGGGAGGAAAGATTCAAAGAAGGGGGAGCAGCTGCCTGCAGTAACTATGACGCTCTTAAGGTAGCCAAATGCCTCGTCACTCGGCGAAATTTATTTGAAAACGCGAGGAAATCGTCGTTGAAGTAAATCAGACAACGGTAACATGCACAGGTGGTGGCGTATCGCTCTGCAGGACTGACCACAGTACGATTTAAAGGGAGGAAAGATTCAAAGAAGGGGGAGCAGCTGGCTGCAGTAACTATGACTCTCTTAAGGTAGCCAAATGCCTCGTCACTCGGCGAGATTTATTTGAAAACTCGAGGAAATCGTCGTTGAAGTAAATCAGACAACGGTAACATGCACAGGTTGTGGCGTATCGCTCTGCAGGACTGACCACAGTACGATTTAAAGGGAGGAAAGATTCAAAGAAGGGGGAGCAGCTGCCTGCAGTAACTATGACTCTCTTAAGGTAGCCAAATGCCTCGTCACTCGGCGAAATTTATTTTAAAACTCGAGGAAATCGTTGTTAAAGTAACTCAGACAACGGTAACATGGACAGGTGGTGGCGTATTGCTTCTGCAGGACTGACCACAGTACGATTTAAAGGGAGGAAAGATTCAAAGAAGGGGGAGCAGCTGCCTGCAGTAACTATGACTCTCTTAAGGTAGCCAAATGCCTCGTCACCCGGCGAAATTTATTTGAAAACGCGAGGAAATCGTCGTTGAAGTAAATCAGACAACGGTAACATGCACAGGTGGTGGCGTATCGCTCTGCAGGACTGACCACAGTACGATTTAAAGGGAGGAAAGATTCAAAGAAGGGGGAGCAGCTGCCTGCAGTAACTATGACGCTCTTAAGGTAGCCAAATGCCTCGTCACTCGGCGAAATTTATTTGAAAACGCGAGGAAATCGTCGTTGAAGTAAATCAGACAACGGTAACATGCACAGGTGGTGGCGTATCGCTCTGCAGGACTGACCACAGTACGATTTAAAGGGAGGAAAGATTCAAAGAAGGGGGAGCAGCTGGCTGCAGTAACTATGACTCTCTTAAGGTAGCCAAATGCCTCGTCACTCGGCGAGATTTATTTGAAAACTCGAGGAAATCGTCGTTGAAGTAAATCAGACAACGGTAACATGCACAGGTTGTGGCGTATCGCTCTGCAGGACTGACCACAGTACGATTTAAAGGGAGGAAAGATTCAAAGAAGGGGGAGCAGCTGGCTGCAGTGACTATGACTCTCTTAAGGTAGCCAAATGCCTCGTCACCCGGCGAAATTTATTTGAAAACTCGAGGAAATCGTTGTTGTGGTAACTCAGACAACGGTAACATGGACAGGTGGTGGCGTATCGCTTCTGCAGGACTGACCACAGTACGATTTAAAGGGAGGAAAGATTCAAAGAAGGGGGAGCAGCTGCCTGCAGTAACTATGACTCTCTTAAGGTAGCCAAATGCCTCGTCACTCGGCGAAATTTATTTTAAAACTCGAGGAAATCGTTGTTAAAGTAACTCAGACAACGGTAACATGGACAGGTGGTGGCGTATTGCTTCTGCAGGACTGACCACAGTACGATTTAAAGGGAGGAAGGATTCAATGAGGGGGGAGCAGCTGGCTGCAGTAACTATGACGCTTATAAGGTAGCCAAATGCCTCGTCATCCGGCGAGGTACATTTGCTAACTCGAGAGACTCGTAGTGGGAGTAACAGAGACGACGTTAACGTGGACATATAGTAGCACATCGGTTCTGTAGGACAGCCATAGCAAGAATGATAGAGAGAATGGGCTTAGAAAAGTGGGAGCAGCAGGCAGGGGTACTATGACTCCCTTAAGGTAGCCAAATGCCTCGTCACCATGTAAATTTTTTTTTGAAAACTCGAGGATATTTTCGTTAAGGTAGCTCAGACAACGTTAAGGTTTACATGTAGTGGCATATTGCTCCTGCAGGACTGACCACAGTAATAATTAAAGAGTGGAAAGAAAGAAAGTTGGTCGAGCAGCTGGCAGCAGCAACTATGACTCTCTTAAGGCAGCCAAATGCCTCGTCACTCGGCGAAATTTATTTGAAAACTCGAGGAAATCGTCGTTGAAGTAACTCAGACAACGGTAACATGGACAGGTGGTGGCGTATCGCTTCTGCAGGACTGACCACAGTACGATTTAAAGGGAGGAAAGATTCAAAGAAGGGGGAGCAGCTGCCTGCAGTAACTATGACGCTCTTAAGGTAGCCAAATGCCTCGTCACTCGGCGAAATTTATTTGAAAACGCGAGGAAATCGTCGTTGAAGTAAATCAGACAACGGTAACATGCACAGGTGGTGGCGTATCGCTCTGCAGGACTGACCACAGTACGATTTAAAGGGAGGAAAGATTCAAAGAAGGGGGAGCAGCTGGCTGCAGTAACTATGACTCTCTTAAGGTAGCCAAATGCCTCGTCACTCGGCGAGATTTATTTGAAAACTCGAGGAAATCGTCGTTGAAGTAAATCAGACAACGGTAACATGCACAGGTTGTTTCGTATCGCTCTGCAGGACTGACCACAGTACGATTTAAAGGGAGGAAAGATTCAAAGAAGGGGGAGCAGCTGCCTGCAGTAACTATGACGCTCTTAAGGTAGCCAAATGCCTCGTCACTCGGCGAAATTTATTTGAAAACGCGAGGAAATCGTCGTTGAAGTAAATCAGACAACGGTAACATGCACAGGTGGTGGCGTATCGCTCTGCAGGACTGACCACAGTACGATTTAAAGGGAGGAAAGATTCAAAGAAGGGGGAGCAGCTGGCTGCAGTAACTATGACTCTCTTAAGGTAGCCAAATGCCTCGTCACTCGGCGAGATTTATTTGAAAACTCGAGGAAATCGTCGTTGAAGTAAATCAGACAACGGTAACATGCACAGGTTGTGGCGTATCGCTCTGCAGGACTGGCCACAGTACGATTTAAAGGGAGGAAAGATTCAAAGAAGGGGGAGCAGCTGCCTGCAGTAACTATGACGCTCTTAAGGTAGCCAAATGCCTCGTCACTCGGCGAAATTTATTTGAAAACGCGAGGAAATCGTCGTTGAAGTAAATCAGACAACGGTAACATGCACAGGTGGTGGCGTATCGCTCTGCAGGACTGACCACAGTACGATTTAAAGGGAGGAAAGATTCAAAGAAGGGGGAGCAGCTGCCTGCAGTAACTATGACGCTCTTAAGGTAGCCAAATGCCTCGTCACTCGGCGAAATTTATTTGAAAACGCGAGGAAATCGTCGTTGAAGTAAATCAGACAACGGTAACATGCACAGGTGGTGGCGTATCGCTCTGCAGGACTAACCACAGTACGATTTAAAGGGAGGAAAGATTCAAAGAAGGGGGAGCAGCTGGCTGCAGTAACTATGACTCTCTTAAGGTAGCCAAATGCTTCGTCACTCGGCGAGATTTATTTGAAAACTCGAGGAAATCGGCGTTGAAGTAAATCAGACAACGCTAACATGCACAGGTTGTGGCGTATCGCTCTGCAGGACTGACCACAGTACGATTTAAAGGGAGGAAAGATTCAAAGAAGGGGGAGCAGCTGGCTGCAGTGACTATGACTCTCTTAAGGTAGCCAAATGCCTCGTCACCCGGCGAAATTTATTTGAAAACTCGAGGAAATCGTTGTTGTGGTAACTCAGACAACGGTAACATGGACAGGTGGTGGCGTATCGCTTCTGCAGGACTGACCACAGTACGATTTAAAGGGAGGAAAGATTCAAAGAAGGGGGAGCAGCTGCCTGCAGTAACTATGACTCTCTTAAGGTAGCCAAATGCCTCGTCACTCGGCGAAATTTATTTTAAAACTCGAGGAAATCGTTGTTAAAGTAACTCAGACAACGGTAACATGGACAGGTGGTGGCGTATTGCTTCTGCAGGACTGACCACAGTACGATTTAAAGGGAGGAAGGATTCAATGAAGGGGGAGCAGCTGGCTGCAGTAACTATGACGCTTATAAGGTAGCCAAATGCCTCGTCATCCGGCGAGGTACATTTGCTAACTCGAGAGACTCGTAGTGGGAGTAACAGAGACGACGTTAACGTGGACATATAGTGGCACATCGGTTCTGTAGGACAGCCATAGCAAGAATGATAGAGAGAATGGGCTTAGAAAAGTGGGAGCAGCAGGCAGGGGTACTATGACTCCCTTAAGGTAGCCAAATGCCTCGTCACCATGTAAATTTTTTTTTGAAAACTCGAGGATATTTTCGTTAAGGTAGCTCAGACAACGTTAAGGTTTACATGTAGTGGCATATTGCTCCTGCAGGACTGACCACAGTAATAATTAAAGAGTGGAAAGAAAGAAAGTTGGTCGAGCAGCTGGCAGCAGCAACTATGACTCTCTTAAGGCTGCCAAATGCCTCGTCACTCGGCGAAATTTATTTGAAAACTCGAGGAAATCGTCGTTGAAGTAACTCAGACAACGGTAACATGGACAGGTGGTGGCGTATCGCTTCTGCAGGACTGACCACAGTACGATTTAAAGGGAGGAAAGATTCAAAGAAGGGGGAGCAGCTGGCTGCAGTAACTATGACTCTCTTAAGGTAGCCAAATGCCTCGTCACTCGGCGAGATTTATTTGAAAACTCGAGGAAATCGTCGTTGAAGTAAATCAGACAACGGTAACATGCACAGGTTGTGGCGTATCGCTCTGCAGGACTGACCACAGTACGATTTAAAGGGAGGAAAGATTCAAAGAAGGGGGAGCAGCTGCCTGCAGTAACTATGACGCTCTTAAGGTAGCCAAATGCCTCGTCACTCGGCGAAATTTATTTGAAAACGCGAGGAAATCGTCGTTGAAGTAAATCAGACAACGGTAACATGCACAGGTGGTGGCGTATCGCTCTGCAGGACTGTCCACAGTACGATTTAAAGGGAGGAAAGATTCAAAGAAGGGGGAGCAGCTGGCTGCAGTAACTATGACTCTCTTAAGGTAGCCAAATGCCTCGTCACTCGGCGAGATTCATTTGAAAACTCGAGGAAATCGTCGTTGAAGTAAATCAGACAACGGTAACATGCACAGGTTGTGGCGTATCGCTCTGCAGGACTGACCACAGTACGATTTAAAGGGAGGAAAGATTCAAAGAAGGGGGAGCAGCTGCCTGCAGTAACTATGACGCTCTTAAGGTAGCCAAATGCCTCGTCACTCGGCGAAATTTATTTGAAAACGCGAGGAAATCGTCGTTGAAGTAAATCAGACAACGGTAACATGCACAGGTGGTGGCGTATCGCTCTGCAGGACTGACCACAGTACGATTTAAAGGGAGGAAAGATTCAAAGAAGGGGGAGCAGCTGCCTGCAGTAACTATGACGCTCTTAAGGTAGCCAAATGCCTCGTCACTCGGCGAAATTTATTTGAAAACGCGAGGAAATCGTCGTTGAAGTAAATCAGACAACGGTAACATGCACAGGTTGTGGCGTATCGCTCTGCAGGACTGACCACAGTACGATTTAAAGGGAGGAAAGATTCAAAGAAGGGGGAGCAGCTGCCTGCAGTAACTATGACGCTCTTAAGGTAGCCAAATGCCTCGTCACTCGGCGAAATTTATTTGAAAACGCGAGGAAATCGTCGTTGAAGTAAATCAGACAACGGTAACATGCACAGGTGGTGGCGTATCGCTCTGCAGGACTGTCCACAACACGATTTAAAGGGAGGAAAGATTCAAAGAAGGGGGAGCAGCTGGCTGCAGTAACTATGACTCTCTTAAGGTAGCCAAATGCCTCGTCACTCGGCGAGATTTATTTGAAAACTCGAGGAAATCGTCGTTGAAGTAAATCAGACAACGGTAACATGCACAGGTTGTGGCGTATCGCTCTGCAGGACTGACCACAGTACGATTTAAAGGGAGGAAAGATTCAAAGAAGGGGGAGCAGCTGCCTGCAGTAATTATGACGCTCTTAAGGTAGCCAAATGCCTCGTCACTCGGCGAAATTTATTTGAAAACGCGAGGAAATCGTCGTTGAAGTAAATCAGACAACGGTAACATGCACAGGTGGTGGCGTATCGCTCTGCAGGACTGACCACAGTACGATTTAAAAGGAGGAAAGATTCAAAGAAGGGGGAGCAGCTGCCTGCAGTAACTATGACGCTCTTAAGGTAGCCAAATGCCTCGTCACTCGGCGAAATTTATTTGAAAACGCGAGGAAATCGTCGTTGAAGTAAATCAGACATCGGTAACATGCACAGGTGGTGGCGTATCGCTCTGCAGGACTGACCACAGTACGATTTAAAGGGAGGAAAGATTCAAAGAAGGGGGAGCAGCTGGCTGCAGTAACTATGACTCTCTTAAGGTAGCCAAATGCCTCGTCACTCGGCGAGATTTATTTGAAAACTCGAGGAAATCGTCGTTGAAGTAAATCAGACAACGGTAACATGCACAGGTTGTGGCGTATCGCTCTGCAGGACTGACCACAGTACGATTTAAAGGGAGGAAAGATTCAAAGAAGGGGGAGCAGCTGCCTGCAGTAACTATGACGCTCTTAAGGTAGCCAAATGCCTCGTCACTCGTCGAAATTTATTTGAAAACGCGAGGAAATCGTCGTTGAAGTAAATCAGACAACGGTAACATGCACAGGTGGTGGCGTATCGCTCTGCAGGACTGACCACAGTACTATTTAAAGGGAGGAAAGATTCAAAGAAGGGGGAGCAGCTGCCTGCAGTAACTATGACGCTCTTAAGGTAGCCAAATGCCTCGTCACTCGGCGAAATTTATTTGAAAACGCGAGGAAATCGTCGTTGAAGTAAATCAGACAACGGTAACATGCACAGGTGGTGGCGTATCGCTCTGCAGGACTGACCACAGTACGATTTAAAGGGAGGAAAGATTCAAAGAAGGGGGAGCAGCTGGCTGCAGTAACTATGACTCTCTTAAGGTAGCCAAATGCCTCGTCACTCGGCGAGATTTATTTGAAAACTCGAGGAAATCGTCGTTGAAGTAAATCAGACAACGGTAACATGCACAGGTTGTGGCGTATCGCTCTGCAGGACTGACCACAGTACGATTTAAAGGGAGGAAAGATTCAAAGAAGGGGGAGCAGCTGCCTGCAGTAACTATGACTCTCTTAAGGTAGCCAAATGCCTCGTCACTCGGCGAAATTTATTTTAAAACTCGAGGAAATCGTTGTTAAAGTAACTCAGACAACGGTAACATGGACAGGTGGTGGCGTATTGCTTCTGCAGGACTGACCACAGTACGATTTAAAGGGAGGAAGGATTCAAAGAAGGGGGAGCAGCTGGCTGCAGTAACTATGACGCTTATAAGGTAGCCAAATGCCTCGTCATCCGGCGAGGTACATTTGCTAACTCGAGAGACTCGTAGTGGGAGTAACAGAGACGACGTTAACGTGGACATATAGTGGCACATCGGTTCTGTAGGACAGCCATAGCAAGAATGATAGAGAGAATGGGCTTAGAAAAGTGGGAGCAGCAGGCAGGGGTACTATGACTCCCTTAAGGTAGCCAAATGCCTCGTCACCATGTAAATTTTTTTTTGAAAACTCGAGGATATTTTCGTTAAGGTAGCTCAGACTACGTTAAGGTTTACATGTAGTGGCATATTGCTCCTGCAGGACTGACCACAGTAATAATTAAAGAGTGGAAAGAAAGAAAGTTGGTCGAGCAGCTGGCAGCAGCAACTATGACTCTCTTAAGGCAGCCAAATGCCTCGTCACTCGGCGAAATTTATTTGAAAACTCGAGGAAATCGTCGTTGAAGTAACTCAGACAACGGTAACATGGACAGGTGGTGGCGTATCGCTTCTGCAGGACTGTCCACAGTACGATTTAAAGGGAGGAAAGATTCAAAGAAGGGGGAGCAGCTGGCTGCAGTAACTATGACTCTCTTAAGGTAGCCAAATGCCTCGTCACTCGGCGAGATTTATTTGAAAACTCGAGGAAATCGTCGTTGAAGTAAATCAGACAACGGTAACATGCACAGGTTGTGGCGTATCGCTCTGCAGGACTGACCACAGTACGATTTAAAGGGAGGAAAGATTCAAAGAAGGGGGAGCAGCTGCCTGCAGTAACTATGACGCTCTTAAGGTAGCCAAATGCCTCGTCACTCGGCGAAATTTATTTGAAAACGCGAGGAAATCGTCGTTGAAGTAAATCAGACAACGGTAACATGCACAGGTGGTGGCGTATCGCTCTGCAGGACTGACCACAGTACGATTTAAAGGGAGGAAAGATTCAAAGAAGGGGGAGCAGCTGCCTGCAGTAACTATGACGCTCTTAAGGTAGCCAAATGCCTCGTCACTCGGCGAAATTTATTTGAAAACGCGAGGAAATCGTCGTTGAAGTAAATCAGACAACGGTAACATGCTCAGGTTGTGGCGTATCGCTCTGCAGGACTGACCACAGTACGATTTAAAGGGAGGAAAGATTCAAAGAAGGGGGAGCAGCTGCCTGCAGTAACTATGACGCTCTTAAGGTAGCCAAATGCCTCGTCACTCGGCGAAATTTATTTGAAAACGCGAGGAAATCGTCGTTGAAGTAAATCAGACAACGGTAACATGCACAGGTGGTGGCGTATCGCTCTGCAGGACTGTCCACAACACGATTTAAAGGGAGGAAAGATTCAAAGAAGGGGGAGCAGCTGGCTGCAGTAACTATGACTCTCTTAAGGTAGCCAAATGCCTCGTCACTCGGCGAGATTTATTTGAAAACTCGAGGAAATCGTCGTTGAAGTAAATCAGACAACGGTAACATGCACAGGTTGTGGCGTATCGCTCTGCAGGACTGACCACAGTACGATTTAAAGGGAGGAAAGATTCAAAGAAGGGGGAGCAGCTGCCTGCAGTAATTATGACGCTCTTAAGGTAGCCAAATGCCTCGTCACTCGGCGAAATTTATTTGAAAACGCGAGGAAATCGTCGTTGAAGTAAATCAGACAACGGTAACATGCACAGGTGGTGGCGTATCGCTCTGCAGGACTGACCACAGTACGATTTAAAAGGAGGAAAGATTCAAAGAAGGGGGAGCAGCTGCCTGCAGTAACTATGACGCTCTTAAGGTAGCCAAATGCCTCGTCACTCGGCGAAATTTATTTGAAAACGCGAGGAAATCGTCGTTGAAGTAAATCAGACAACGGTAACATGCACAGGTGGTGGCGTATCGCTCTGCAGGACTGACCACAGTACGATTTAAAGGGAGGAAAGATTCAAAGAAGGGGGAGCAGCTGGCTGCAGTAACTATGACTCTCTTAAGGTAGCCAAATGCCTCGTCACTCGGCGAGATTTATTTGAAAACTCGAGGAAATCGTCGTTGAAGTAAATCAGACAACGGTAACATGCACAGGTTGTGGCGTATCGCTCTGCAGTACTGACCACAGTACGATTTAAAGGGAGGAAAGATTCAAAGAAGGGGGAGCAGCTGCCTGCAGTAACTATGACGCTCTTAAGGTAGCCAAATGCCTCGTCACTCGTCGAAATTTATTTGAAAACGCGAGGAAATCGTCGTTGAAGTAAATCAGACAACGGTAACATGCACAGGTGGTGGCGTATCGCTCTGCAGGACTGACCACAGTACTATTTAAAGGGAGGAAAGATTCAAAGAAGGGGGAGCAGCTGCCTGCAGTAACTATGACGCTCTTAAGGTAGCCAAATGCCTCGTCACTCGGCGAAATTTATTTGAAAACGCGAGGAAATCGTCGTTGAAGTAAATCAGACAACGGTAACATGCACAGGTGGTGGCGTATCGCTCTGCAGGACTGACCACAGTACGATTTAAAGGGAGGAAAGATTCAAAGAAGGGGGAGCAGCTGGCTGCAGTAACTATGACTCTCTTAAGGTAGCCAAATGCCTCGTCACTCGGCGAGATTTATTTGAAAACTCGAGGAAATCGTCGTTGAAGTAAATCAGACAACGGTAACATGCACAGGTTGTGGCGTATCGCTCTGCAGGACTGACCACAGTACGATTTAAAGGGAGGAAAGATTCAAAGAAGGGGGAGCAGCTGCCTGCAGTAACTATGACTCTCTTAAGGTAGCCAAATGCCTCGTCACTCGGCGAAATTTATTTTAAAACTCGAGGAAATCGTTGTTAAAGTAACTCAGACAACGGTAACATGGACAGGTGGTGGCGTATTGCTTCTGCAGGACTGACCACAGTACGATTTAAAGGGAGGAAGGATTCAAAGAAGGGGGAGCAGCTGGCTGCAGTAACTATGACGCTTATAAGGTAGCCAAATGCCTCGTCATCCGGCGAGGTACATTTGCTAACTCGAGAGACTCGTAGTGGGAGTAACAGAGACGACGTTAACGTGGACATATAGTGGCACATCGGTTCTGTAGGACAGCCATAGCAAGAATGATAGAGAGAATGGGCTTAGAAAAGTGGGAGCAGCAGGCAGGGGTACTATGACTCCCTTAAGGTAGCCAAATGCCTCGTCACCATGTAAATTTTTTTTTGAAAACTCGAGGATATTTTCGTTAAGGTAGCTCAGACTACGTTAAGGTTTACATGTAGTGGCATATTGCTCCTGCAGGGCTGACCACAGTAATAATTAAAGAGTGGAAAGAAAGAAAGTTGGTCGAGCAGCTGGCAGCAGCAACTATGACTCTCTTAAGGCAGCCAAATGCCTCGTCACTCGGCGAAATTTATTTGAAAACTCGAGGAAATCGTCGTTGAAGTAACTCAGACAACGGTAACATGGACAGGTGGTGGCGTATCGCTTCTGCAGGACTGACCACAGTACGATTTAAAGGGAGGAAAGATTCAAAGAAGGGGGAGCAGCTGCCTGCAGTAACTATGACGCTCTTAAGGTAGCCAAATGCCTCGTCACTCGGCGAAATTTATTTGAAAACGCGAGGAAATCGTCGTTGAAGTAAATCAGACAACGGTAACATGCACAGGTGGTGGCGTATCGCTCTGCAGGACTGACCACAGTACGATTTAAAGGGAGGAAAGATTCAAAGAAGGGGGAGCAGCTGGCTGCAGTAACTATGACTCTCTTAAGGTAGCCAAATGCCTCGTCACTCGGCGAGATTTATTTGAAAACTCGAGGAAATCGTCGTTGAAGTAAATCAGACAACGGTAACATGCACAGGTTGTGGCGTATCGCTCTGCAGGACTGACCACAGTACGATTTAAAGGGAGGAAAGATTCAAAGAAGGGGGAGCAGCTGCCTGCAGTAACTATGACGCTCTTAAGGTAGCCAAATGCCTCGTCACTCGGCGAAATTTATTTGAAAACGCGAGGAAATCGTCGTTGAAGTAAATCAGACAACGGTAACATGCACAGGTGGTGGCGTATCGCTCTGCAGGACTGACCACAGTACGATTTAAAGGGAGGAAAGATTCAAAGAAGGGGGAGCAGCTGGCTGCAGTAACTATGACTCTCTTAAGGTAGCCAAATGCCTCGTCACTCGGCGAGATTTATTTGAAAACTCGAGGAAATCGTCGTTGAAGTAAATCAGACAACGGTAACATGCACAGGTTGTGGCGTATCGCTCTGCAGGACTGACCACAGTACGATTTAAAGGGAGGAAAGATTCAAAGAAGGGGGAGCAGCTGCCTGCAGTAACTATGACGCTCTTAAGGTAGCCAAATGCCTCGTCACTCGGCGAACTTTATTTGAAAACGCGAGGAAATCGCCGTTGAAGTAAATCAGACAACGGTAACATGCACAGGTGGTGGCGTATCGCTCTGCAGGACTGACCACAGTACGATTTAAAGGGAGGAAAGATTCAAAGAAGGGGGAGCAGCTGCCTGCAGTAACTATGACGCTCTTAAGGTAGCCAAATGCCTCGTCACTCGGCGAAATTTATTTGAAAACGCGAGGAAATCGTCGTTGAAGTAAATCAGACAACGGTAACATGCACAGGTGGTGGCGTATCGCTCTGCAGGACTGACCACAGTACGATTTAAAGGGAGGAAAGATTCAAAGAAGGGGGAGCAGCTGGCTGCAGTAACTATGACTCTCTTAAGGTAGCCAAATGCCTCGTCACTCGGCGAGATTTATTTGAAAACTCGAGGAAATCGTCGTTGAAGTAAATCAGACAACGGTAACATGCACAGGTTGTGGCGTATCGCTCTGCAGGACTGACCACAGTACGATTTAAAGGGAGGAAAGATTCAAAGAAGGGGGAGCAGCTGCCTGCAGTAACTATGACGCTCTTAAGGTAGCCAAATGCCTCGTCACTCGGCGAAATTCATTTGAAAACGCGAGGAAATCGCCGTTGAAGTAAATCAGACAACGGTAACATGCACAGGTGGTGGCGTATCGCTCTGCAGGACTGACCACAGTACGATTTAAAGGGAGGAAAGATTCAAAGAAGGGGGAGCAGCTGCCTGCAGTAACTATGACGCTCTTAAGGTAGCCAAATGCCTCGTCACTCGGCGAAATTTATTTGAAAACGCGAGGAAATCGTCGTTGAAGTAAATCAGACAACGGTAACATGCACAGGTGGTGGCGTATCGCTCTGCAGGACTGACCACAGTACGATTTAAAGGGAGGAAAGATTCAAAGAAGGGGGAGCAGCTGGCTGGAGTAACTATGACTCTCTTAAGGTAGCCAAATGCCTCGTCACTCGGCGAGATTTATTTGAAAACTCGAGGAAATCGTCGTTGAAGTAAATCAGACAACGGTAACATGCACAGGTTGTGGCGTATCGCTCTGCAGGACTGACCACAGTACGATTTAAAGGGAGGAAAGATTCAAAGAAGGGGGAGCAGCTGCCTGCAGTAACTATGACGCTCTTAAGGTAGTCAAATGCCTCGTCACTCGGCGAAATTTATTTGAAAACGCGAGGAAATCGTCGTTGAAGTAAATCAGACAACGGTAACATGCACAGGTGGTGGCGTATCGCTCTGCAGGACTGACCACAGTACGATTTAAAGGGAGGAAAGATTCAAAGAAGGGGGAGCAGCTGGCTGCAGTAACTATGACTCTCTTAAGGTAGCCAAATGCCTCGTCACTCGGCGAAATTTATTTTAAAACTCGAGGAAATCGTTGTTAAAGTAACTCAGACAACGGTAACATGGACAGGTGGTGGCGTATTGCTTCTGCAGGACTGACCACAGTACGATTTAAAGGGAGGAAGGATTCAATGAAGGGGGAGCAGCTGGCTGCAGTAACTATGACGCTTATAAGGTAGCCAAATGCCTCGTCATCCGGCGAGGTACATTTGCTAACTCGAGAGACTCGTAGTGGGAGTAACAGAGACGACGTTAACGTGGACATATAGTGGCACATCGGTTCTGTAGGACAGCCATAGCAAGAATGATAGAGAGAATGGGCTTAGAAAAGTGGGAGCAGCAGGCAGGGGTACTATGACTCCCTTAAGGTAGCCAAATGCCTCGTCACCATGTAAATTTTTTTTTGAAAACTCGAGGATATTTTCGTTAAGGTAGCTCAGACAACGTTAAGGTTTACATGTAGTGGCATATTGCTCCTGCAGGACTGACCACAGTAATAATTAAAGAGTGGAAAGAAAGAAAGTTGGTCGAGCAGCTGGCAGCAGCAACTATGACTCTCTTAAGGCAGCCAAATGCCTCGTCACTCGGCGAAATTTATTTGAAAACTCGAGGAAATCGTCGTTGAAGTAACTCAGACAACGGTAACATGGACAGGTGGTGGCGTATCGCTTCTGCAGGACTGACCACAGTACGATTTAAAGGGAGGAAAGATTCAAAGAAGGGGGAGCAGCTGCCTGCAGTAACTATGACGCTCTTAAGGTAGCCAAATGCCTCGTCACTCGGCGAAATTTATTTGAAAACGCGAGGAAATCGTCGTTGAAGTAAATCAGACAACGGTAACATGCACAGGTGGTGGCGTATCGCTCTGCAGGACTGACCACAGTACGATTTTAAGGGAGGAAAGATTCAAAGAAGGGGGAGCAGCTGGCTGCAGTAACTATGACTCTCTTAAGGTAGCCAAATGCCTCGTCACTCGGCGAGATTTATTTGAAAACTCGAGGAAATCGTCGTTGAAGTAAATCAGACAACGGTAACATGCACAGGTTGTGGCGTATCGCTCTGCAGGACTGACCACAGTACGATTTAAAGGGAGGAAAGATTCAAAGAAGGGGGAGCAGCTGCCTGCAGTAACTATGACGCTCTTAAGGTAGCCAAATGCCTCGTCACTCGGCGAAATTTATTTGAAAACGCGAGGAAATCGTCGTTGAAGTAAATCAGACAACGGTAACATGCACAGGTGGTGGCGTATCGCTCTGCAGGACTGACCACAGTACGATTTAAAGGGAGGAAAGATTCAAAGAAGGGGGAGCAGCTGGCTGCAGTAACTATGACTCTCTTAAGGTAGCCAAATGCCTCGTCACTCGGCGAGATTTATTTGAAAACTCGAGGAAATCGTCGTTGAAGTAAATCAGACAACGGTAACATGCACAGGTTGTGGCGTATCGCTCTGCAGGACTGACCACAGTACGATTTAAAGGGAGGAAAGATTCAAAGAAGGGGGAGCAGCTGCCTGCAGTAACTATGACGCTCTTAAGGTAGCCAAATGCCTCGTCACTCGGCGAAATTTATTTGAAAACGCGAGGAAATCGTCGTTGAAGTAAATCAGACAACGGTAACATGCACAGGTGGTGGCGTATCGCTCTGCAGGACTGACCACAGTACGATTTAAAGGGAGGAAAGATTCAAAGAAGGGGGAGCAGCTGCCTGCAGTAACTATGACGCTCTTAAGGTAGCCAAATGCCTCGTCACTCGGCGAAATTTATTTGAAAACGCGAGGAAATCGTCGTTGAAGTAAATCAGACAACGGTAACATGCACAGGTGGTGGCGTATCACTCTGCAGGACTGACCACAGTACGATTTAAAGGGAGGAAAGATTCAAAGAAGGGGGAGCAGCTGGCTGCAGTAACTATGACTCTTTTAAGGTAGCCAAATGCCTCGTCACTCGGCGAGATTTATTTGAAAACTCGAGGAAATCGTCGTTGAAGTAAATCAGACAACGGTAACATGCACAGGTTGTGGCGTATCGCTCTGCAGGACTGACCACAGTACGATTTAAAGGGAGGAAAGATTCAAAGAAGGGGGAGCAGCTGGCTGCAGTGACTATGACTCTCTTAAGGTAGCCAAATGCCTCGTCACCCGGCGAAATTTATTTGAAAACTCGAGGAAATCGTTGTTGTGGTAACTCAGACAACGGTAACATGGACAGGTGGTGGCGTATCGCTTCTGCAGGACTGACCACAGTACGATTTAAAGGGAGGAAAGATTCAAAGAAGGGGGAGCAGCTGCCTGCAGTAACTATGACGCTCTTAAGGTAGTCAAATGCCTCGTCACTCGGCGAAATTTATTTGAAAACGCGAGGAAATCGTCGTTGAAGTAAATCAGACAACGGTAACATGCACAGGTGGTGGCGTATCGCTCTGCAGGACTGACCACAGTACGATTTAAAGGGAGGAAAGATTCAAAGAAGGGGGAGCAGCTGGCTGCAGTAACTATGACTCTCTTAAGGTAGCCAAATGCCTCGTCACTCGGTGAAATTTATTTTAAAACTCGAGGAAATCGTTGTTAAAGTAACTCAGACAACGGTAACATGGACAGGTGGTGGCGTATTGCTTCTGCAGGACTGACCACAGTACGATTTAAAGGGAGGAAGGATTCAATGAAGGGGGAGCAGCTGGCTGCAGTAACTATGACGCTTATAAGGTAGCCAAATGCCTCGTCATCCGGCGAGGTACATTTGCTAACTCGAGAGACTCGTAGTGGGAGTAACAGAGACGACGTTAACGTGGACATATAGTGGCACATCGGTTCTGTAGGACAGCCATAGCAAGAATGATAGAGAGAATGGGCTTAGAAAAGTGGGAGCAGCAGGCAGGGGTACTATGACTCCCTTAAGGTAGCCAAATGCCTCGTCACCATGTAAATTTTTTTTTGAAAACTCGAGGATATTTTCGTTAAGGTAGCTCAGACAACGTTAAGGTTTACATGTAGTGGCATATTGCTCCTGCAGGACTGACCACAGTAATAATTAAAGAGTGGAAAGAAAGAAAGTTGGTCGAGCAGCTGGCAGCAGCAACTATGACTCTCTTAAGGCAGCCAAATGCCTCGTCACTCGGCGAAATTTATTTGAAAACTCGAGGAAATCGTCGTTGAAGTAACTCAGACAACGGTAACATGGACAGGTGGTGGCGTATCGCTTCTGCAGGACTGACCCCCAGTACGATTTAAAGGGAGGAAAGATTCAAAGAAGGGGGAGCAGCTGCCTGCAGTAACTATGACGCTCTTAAGGTAGCCAAATGCCTCGTCACTCGGCGAAATTTATTTGAAAACGCGAGGAAATCGTCGTTGAAGTAAATCAGACAACGGTAACATGCACAGGTGGTGGCGTATCGCTCTGCAGGACTGACCACAGTACGATTTAAAGGGAGGAAAGATTCAAAGAAGGGGGAGCAGCTGGCTGCAGTAACTATGACTCTCTTAAGGTAGCCAAATGCCTCGTCACTCGGCGAGATTTATTTGAAAACTCGAGGAAATCGTCGTTGAAGTAAATCAGACAACGGTAACATGCACAGGTTGTGGCGTATCGCTCTGCAGGACTGACCACAGTACGATTTAAAGGGAGGAAAGATTCAAAGAAGGGGGAGCAGCTGGCTGCAGTGACTATGACTCTCTTAAGGTAGCCAAATGCCTCGTCACTCGGCGAAATTTATTTGAAAACTCGAGGAAATCGTTGTTGTGGTAACTCAGACAACGGTAACATGGACAGGTGGTGGCGTATCGCCTCTGCAGGACTGACCACAGTACGATTTAAAGGGAGGAAAGATTCAAAGAAGGGGGAGCAGCTGCCTGCAGTAACTATGACGCTCTTAAGGTAGCCAAATGCCTCGTCACTCGGCGAAATTTATTTGAAAACGCGAGGAAATCGTCGTTGAAGTAAATCAGACAACGGTAACATGCACAGGTGGTGGCGTATCGCTCTGCAGGACTGACCACAGTACGATTTAAAGGGAGGAAAGATTCAAAGAAGGGGGAGCAGCTGGCTGCAGTAACTATGACTCTCTTAAGGTAGCCAAATGCCTCGTCACTCGGCGAGATTTATTTGAAAACTCGAGGACACCGTCGTTGAAGTAAATCAGACAACGGTAACATGCACAGGTTGTGGCGTATCGCTCTGCAGGACTGACCACAGTACGATTTAAAGGGAGGAAAGATTCAAAGAAGGGGGAGCAGCTGGCTGCAGTGACTATGACTCTCTTAAGGTAGCCAAATGCCTCGTCACTCGGCGAAATTTATTTGAAAACTCGAGGAAATCGTTGTTGTGGTAACTCAGACAACGGTAACATGGACAGGTGGTGGCGTATCGCTTCTGCAGGACTGACCACAGTACGATTTAAAGGGAGGAAAGATTCAAAGAAGGGGGAGCAGCTGGCTGCAGTAACTATGACTCTCTTAAGGTAGCCAAATGCCTCGTCACTCGGCGAAATTTATTTTAAAACTCGAGGAAATCGTTGTTAAAGTAACTCAGACAACGGTAACATGGACAGGTGGTGGCGTATTGCTACTGCAGGACTGACCACAGTACGATTTAAAGGGAGGAAGGATTCAATGAAGGGGGAGCAGCTGGCTGCAGTAACTATGACGCTTATAAGGTAGCCAAATGCCTCGTCATCCGGCGAGGTACATTTGCTAACTCGAGAGACTCGTAGTGGGAGTAACAGAGACGACGTTAACGTGGACATATAGTGGCACATCGGTTCTGTAGGACAGCCATAGCAAGAATGATAGAGAGAATGGGCTTAGAAAAGTGGGAGCAGCAGGCAGGGGTACTATGACTCCCTTAAGGTAGCCAAATGCCTCGTCACCATGTAAATTTTTTTTTGAAAACTCGAGGATATTTTCGTTAAGGTAGCTCAGACAACGTTAAGGTTTACATGTAGTGGCATATTGCTCCTGCAGGACTGACCACAGTAATAATTAAAGAGTGGAAAGAAAGAAAGTTGGTCGAGCAGCTGGCAGCAGCAACTATGACTCTCTTAAGGCAGCCAAATGCCTCGTCACTCGGCGAAATTTATTTGAAAACTCGAGGAAATCGTCGTTGAAGTAACTCAGACAACGGTAACATGGACAGGTGGTGGCGTATCGCTTCTGCATGACTGACCACAGTACGATTTAAAGGGAGGAAAGATTCAAAGAAGGGGGAGCAGCTGCCTGCAGTAACTATGACGCTCTTAAGGTAGCCAAATGCCTCGTCACTCGGCGAAATTTATTTGAAAACGCGAGGAAATCGTCGTTGAAGTAAATCAGACAACGGTAACATGCACAGGTGGTGGCGTATCGCTCTGCAGGACTGACCACAGTACGATTTAAAGGGAGGAAAGATTCAAAGAAGGGGGAGCAGCTGGCTGCAGTAACTATGACTCTCTTAAGGTAGCCAAATGCCTCGTCACTCGGCGAGATTTATTTGAAAACTCGAGGAAATCGTCGTTGAAGTAAATCAGACAACGGTAACATGCACAGGTTGTGGCGTATCGCTCTGCAGGACTGACCACAGTACGATTTAAAGGGAGGAAAGATTCAAAGAAGGGGGAGCAGCTGGCTGCAGTGACTATGACTCTCTTAAGGTAGCCAAATGCCTCGTCACTCGGCGAAATTTATTTGAAAACTCGAGGAAATCGTTGTTGTGGTAACTCAGACAACGGTAACATGGACAGGTGGTGGCGTATCGCCTCTGCAGGACTGACCACAGTACGATTTAAAGGGAGGAAAGATTCAAAGAAGGGGGAGCAGCTGGCTGCAGTAACTATGACTCTCTTAAGGTAGCCAAATGCCCCGTCACTCGGCGAAATTTATTTGAAAACGCGAGGAAATCGTCGTTGAAGTAAATCAGACAACGGTAACATGCACAGGTGGTGGCGTATCGCTCTGCAGGATTGACCACAGTACGATTTAAAGGGAGGAAAGTTTCAAAGAAGGGGGAGCAGCTGGCTGCAGTAACTATGACGCTTATAAGGTAGCCAAATGCCTCGTCATCCGGCGAGGTACATTTGCTAACTCGAGAGACTCGTAGTGGGAGTAACAGAGACGACGTTAACGTGGACATATAGTGGCACATCGGTTCTGTAGGACAGCCATAGCAAGAATGATAGAGAGAATGGGCTTAGAAAAGTGGGAGCAGCAGGCAGGGGTACTATGACTCCCTTAAGGTAGCCAAATGCCTCGTCACCATGTAAATTTTTTTTTGAAAACTCGAGGATATTTACGTTAATTTAGCTCAGACAACGTTAAGGTTTACATGTAGTGGCATATTGCTCCTGCAGGACTGACCACAGTAATAATTAAAGAGTGGAAAGAAAGAAAGTTGGTCGAGCACCTGGCCGCAGCAACTATGACTCTCTTAAGGCAGCCAAATGCCTCGTCACTCGGCGAAATTTATTTGAAAACTCGAGGAAATCGTCGTTGAAGTAACTCAGACAACGGTAACATGGACAGGTGGTGGCGTATCGCTTCTGCAGGACTGACCACAGTACGATTTAAAGGGAGGAAAGATTCAAAGAAGGGGGAGCAGCTGCCTGCAGTAACTATGACGCTCTTAAGGTAGCCAAATGCCTCGACACTCGGCGAAATTTATTTGAAAACTCGAGGAAATCGTCGTTGAAGTAACTCAGACAACGGTAACATGGACAGGTGGTGGCGTATCGCTTCTGCAGGACTGACCACAGTACGATTTAAAGGGAGGAAAGATTCAAAGAAGGGGGAGCAGCTGCCTGCAGTAACTATGACGCTCTTAAGGTAGCCAAATGCCTCGTCACTCGGCGAAATTTATTTGAAAACGCGAGGAAATCGTCGTTGAAGTAAATCAGACAACGGTAACATGCACAGGTGGTGGCGTATCGCTCTGCAGGACTGACCACAGTACGATTTAAAGGGTGGAAAGATTCAAAGAAGGGGGAGCAGCTGGCTGCAGTAACTATGACTCTCTTAAGGTAGCCAAATGCCTCGTCACTCGGCAAAATTTATTTTAAAACTCGAGGAAATCGTTGTTAAAGTAACTCAGACAACGGTAACATGGACAGGTGGTGGCGTATTGCTTCTGCAGGACTGACCACAGTACGATTTAAAGGGAGGAAGGATTCAAAGAAGGGGGAGCAGCTGGCTGCAGTAACTATGACGCTTATAAGGTAGCCAAATGCCTCGTCATCCGGCGAGGTACATTTGCTATCTCGAGAGACTCGTAGTGGGAGTAACAGAGACGACGTTAACGTGGACATATAGTGGCACATCGGTTCTGTAGGACAGCCATAGCAAGAATGATAGAGAGAATGGGCTTAGAAAAGTGGGAGCAGCAGGCAGGGGTACTATGACTCCCTTAAGGTAGCCAAATGCCTCGTCACCATGTAAATTTTTTTTTGAAAACTCGAGGATATTTTCGTTAAGGTAGCTCAGACAACGTTAAGGTTTACATGTAGTGGCATATTGCTCCTGCAGGACTGACCACAGTAATAATTAAAGAGTGGAAAGAAAGAAAGTTGGTCGAGCAGCTGGCAGCAGCAACTATGACTCTCTTAAGGCAGCCAAATGCCTCGTCACTCGGCGAAATTTATTTGAAAACTCGAGGAAATCGTCGTTGAAGTAACTCAGACAACGGTAACATGGACAGGTGGTGGCGTATCGCTTCTGCAGGACTGGCCACAGTACGATTTAAAGGGAGGAAAGATTCAAAGAAGGGGGAGCAGCTGCCTGCAGTAACTATGACGCTCTTAAGGTAGCCAAATGCCTCGTCACTCGGCGAAATTTATTTGAAAACGCGAGGAAATCGTCGTTGAAGTAAATCAGACAACGGTAACATGCACAGGTTGTGGCGTATCGCTCTGCAGGACTGACCACAGTACGATTTAAAGGGAGGAAAGATTCAAAGAAGGGGGAGCAGCTGGCTGCAGTGACTATGACTCTCTTAAGGTAGCCAAATGCCTCGTCACTCGGCGAAATTTATTTGAAAACTCGAGGAAATCGTTGTTGTGGTAACTCAGACAACGGTAACATGGACTGGTGGTGGCGTATCGCCTCTGCAGGACTGACCACAGTACGATTTAAAGGGAGGAAAGATTCAAAGAAGGGGGAGCAGCTGCCTGCAGTAACTATGACGCTCTTAAGGTAGCCAAATGCCTCGTCACTCGGCGAAATTTATTTGAAAACGCGAGGAAATCGTCGTTGAAGTAAATCAGACAACGGTAACATGCACAGGTGGTGGCGTATCGCTCTGCAGGACTGACCACAGTACGATTTAAAGGGAGGAAAGATTCAAAGAAGGGGAGCAGCTGGCTGCAGTAACTATGACTCTCTTAAGGTAGCCAAATGCCCCGTCACTCGGCGAAATTTATTTGAAAACGCGAGGAAATCGTCGTTGAAGTAAATCAGACAACGGTAACATGCACAGGTGGTGGCGTATCGCTCTGCAGGACTGACCACAGTACGATTTAAAGGGAGGAAAGATTCAAAGAAGGGGGAGCAGCTGGCTGCAGTAACTATGACGCTTATAAGGTAGCCAAATGCCTCGTCATCCGGCGAGGTACATTTGCTAACTCGAGAGACTCGTAGTGGGAGTAACAGAGACGACGTTAACGTGGACATATAGTGGCACATCGGTTCTGTAGGACAGCCATAGCAAGAATGATAGAGAGAATGGGCTTAGAAAAGTGGGAGCAGCAGGCAGGGGTACTATGACTCCCTTAAGGTAGCCAAATGCCTCGTCACCATGTAAATTTTTTTTTGAAAACTCGAGGATATTTTCGTTAAGGTAGCTCAGACAACGTTAAGGTTTACATGTAGTGGCATATTGCTCCTGCAGGACTGACCACAGTAATAATTAAAGAGTGGAAAGAAAGAAAGTTGGTCGAGCAGCTGGCAGCAGCAACTATGACTCTCTTAAGGCAGCCAAATGCCTCGTCACTCGGCGAAATTTATTTGAAAACTCGAGGAAATCGTCGTTGAAGTAACTCAGACAACGGTAACATGGACAGGTGGTGGCGTATCGCTTCTGCAGGACTGACCACAGTACGATTTAAAGGGAGGAAAGATTCAAAGAAGGGGGAGCAGCAGCCTGCAGTAACTATGACGCTCTTAAGGTAGCCAAATGCCTCGTCACTCGGCGAAATTTATTTGAAAACTCGAGGAAATCGTCGTTGAAGTAACTCAGACAACGGTAACATGGACAGGTGGTGGCGTATCGCTTCTGCAGGACTGACCACAGTACGATTTAAAGGGAGGAAAGATTCAAAGAAGGGGGAGCAGCTGCCTGCAGTAACTATGACGCTCTTAAGGTAGCCAAATGCCTCGTCACTCGGCGAAATTTATTTGAAAACGCGAGGAAATCGTCGTTGAAGTAAATCAGACAACGGTAACATGCACAGTTGGTGGCGTATCGCTCTGCAGGACTGACCACAGTACGATTTAAAGGGTGGAAAGATTCAAAGAAGGGGGAGCAGCTGGTTGCAGTAACTATGACTCTCTTAAGGTAGCCAAATGCCTCGTCACTCGGCAAAATTTATTTTAAAACTCGAGGAAATCGTTGTTAAAGTAACTCAGACAACGGTAACATGGACAGGTGGTGGCGTATTGCTTCTGCAGGACTGACCACAGTACGATTTAAAGGGAGGAAGGATTCAAAGAAGGGGGAGCAGCTGGCTGCAGTAACTATGACGCTTATAAGGTAGCCAAATGCCTCGTCATCCGGCGAGGTACATTTGCTATCTCGAGAGACTCGTAGTGGGAGTAACAGAGACGACGTTAACGTGGACATATAGTGGCACATCGGTTCTGTAGGACAGCCATAGCAAGAATGATAGAGAGAATGGGCTTAGAAAAGTGGGAGCAGCAGGCAGGGGTACTATGACTCCCTTAAGGTAGCCAAATGCCTCGTCACCATGTAAATTTTTTTTTGAAAACTCGAGGATATTTTCGTTAAGGTAGCTCAGACAACGTTAAGGTTTACATGTAGTGGCATATTGCTCCTGCAGGACTGACCACAGTAATAATTAAAGAGTGGAAAGAAAGAAAGTTGGTCGAGCAGCTGGCAGCAGCAACTATGACTCTCTTAAGGCAGCCAAATGCCTCGTCACTCGGCGAAATTTATTTGAAAACTCGAGGAAATCGTCGTTGAAGTAACTCAGACAACGGTAACATGGACAGGTGGTGGCGTATCGCTCTGCAGGACTGACCACAGTACGATTTAAAGGGAGGAAAGATTCAAAGAAGGGGGAGCAGCTGCCTGCAGTAACTATGACGCTCTTAAGGTAGCCAAATGCCTCGTCACTCGGCGAAATTTATTTGAAAACGCGAGGAAATCGTCGTTGAAGTAAATCAGACAACGGTAACATGCACAGGTGGTGGCGTATCGCTCTGCAGGACTGACCACAGTACGATTTAAAGGGAGGAAAGATTCAAAGAAGGGGGAGCAGCTGGCTGCAGTAACTATGACTCTCTTAAGGTAGCCAAATGCCTCGTCACTCGGCGAGATTTATTTGAAAACTCGAGGATATCGTCGTTGAAGTAAATCAGACAACGGTAACATGCACAGGTTGTGGCGTATCGCTCTGCAGGACTGACCACAGTACGATTTAAAGGGAGGAAAGATTCAAAGAAGGGGGAGCAGCTGGCTGCAGTGACTATGACTCTCTTAAGGTAGCCAAATGCCTCGTCACTCGGCGAAATTTATTTGAAAACTCGAGGAAATCGTTGTTGTGGTAACTCAGACAACGGTAACATGGACAGGTGGTGGCGTATCGCTTCTGCAGGACTGACCACAGTACGATTTAAAGGGAGGAAAGATTCAAAGAAGGGGGAGCAGCTGCCTGCAGTAACTATGACGCTCTTAAGGTAGCCAAATGCCTCGTCACTCGGCGAAATTTATTTGAAAACGCGAGGAAATCGTCGTTGAAGTAAATCAGACAACGGTAACATGCACAGGTGGTGGCGTATCGCTCTGCAGGACTGACCACAGTACGATTTAAAGGGAGGAAAGATTCAAAGAAGGGGGAGCAGCTGGCTGCAGTAACTATGACTCTCTTAAGGTAGCCAAATGCCCCGTCACTCGGCGAAATTTATTTGAAAACGCGAGGAAATCGTCGTTGAAGTAAATCAGACAACGGTAACATGCACAGGTGGTGGCGTATCGCTCTGCAGGACTGACCACAGTACGATTTAAAGGGAGGAAAGATTCAAAGAAGGGGGAGCAGCTGGCTGCAGTAACTATGACGCTTATAAGGTAGCCAAATGCCTCGTCATCCGGCGAGGTACATTTGCTAACTCGAGGGACTCGTAGTGGGAGTAACAGAGACGACGTTAACGTGGACATATAGTGGCACATCGGTTCTGTAGGACAGCCATAGCAAGAATGATAGAGAGAATGGGCTTAGAAAAGTGGGAGCAGCAGGCAGGGGTACTATGACTCCCTTAAGGTAGCCAAATGCCTCGTCACCATGTAAATTTTTTTTTGAAAACTCGAGGATATTTTCGTTAAGGTAGCTCAGACAACGTTAAGGTTTACATGTAGTGGCATATTGCTCCTGCAGGACTGGTCACAGTAATAATTAAAGAGTGGAAAGAAAGAAAGTTGGTCGAGCAGCTGGCAGCAGCAACTATGACTCTCTTAAGGCAGCCAAATGCCTCGTCACTCGGCGAAATTTATTTGAAAACTCGAGGAAATCGTCGTTGAAGTAACTCAGACAACGGTAACATGGACAGGTGGTGGCGTATCGCTTCTGCAGGACTGACCACAGTACGATTTAAAGGGAGGAAAGATTCAAAGAAGGGGGAGCAGCTGCCTGCAGTAACTATGACGCTCTTAAGGTAGCCAAATGCCTCGTCACTCGGCGAAATTTATTTGAAAACTCGAGGAAATCGTCGTTGAAGTAACTCAGACAACGGTAACATGGACAGGTGGTGGCGTATCGCTTCTGCAGGACTGACCACAGTACGATTTAAAGGGAGGAAAGATTCAAAGAAGGGGGAGCAGCTGCCTGCAGTAACTATGACGCTCTTAAGGTAGCCAAATGCCTCGTCACTCGGCGAAATTTATTTGAAAACGCGAGGAAATCGTCGTTGAAGTAAATCAGACAACGGTAACATGCACAGGTGGTGGCGTATCGCTCTGCAGGACTGACCACAGTACGATTTAAAGGGTGGAAAGATTCAAAGAAGGGGGAGCAGCTGGCTGCAGTAACTATGACTCTCTTAAGGTAGCCAAATGCCTCGTCACTCGGCAAAATTTATTTTAAAACTCGAGGAAATCGTTGTTAAAGTAACTCAGACAACGGTAACATGGACAGGTGGTGGCGTATTGCTTCTGCAGGACTGACCACAGTACGATTTAAAGGGAGGAAGGATTCAAAGAAGGGGGAGCAGCTGGCTGCAGTAACTATGACGCTTATAAGGTAGCCAAATGCCTCGTCATCCGGCGAGGTACATTTGCTATCTCGAGAGACTCGTAGTGGGAGTAACAGAGACGACGTTAACGTGGACATATAGTGGCACATCGGTTCTGTAGGACAGCCATAGCAAGAATGATAGAGAGAATGGGCTTAGAAAAGTGGGAGCAGCAGGCAGGGGTACTATGACTCCCTTAAGGTAGCCAAATGCCTCGTCACCATGTAAATTTTTTTTTGAAAACTCGAGGATATTTTCGTTAAGGTAGCTCAGACAACGTTAAGGTTTACATGTAGTGGCATATTGCTCCTGCAGGACTGACCACAGTAATAATTAAAGAGTGGAAAGAAAGAAAGTTGGTCGAGCAGCTGGCAGCAGCAACTATGACTCTCTTAAGGCAGCCAAATGCCTCGTCACTCGGCGAAATTTATTTGAAAACTCGAGGAAATCGTCGTTGAAGTAACTCAGACAACGGTAACATGGACAGGTGGTGGCGTATCACTCTGCAGGACTGACCACAGTACGATTTAAAGGGAGGAAAGATTCAAAGAAGGGGGAGCAGCTGCCTGCAGTAACTATGACGCTCTTAAGGTAGCCAAATGCCTCGTCACTCGGCGAAATTTATTTGAAAACGCGAGGAAATCGTCGTCGAAGTAAATCAGACAACGGTAACATGCACAGGTGGTGGCGTATCGCTCTGCAGGACTGACCACAGTACGATTTAAAGGGAGGAAAGATTCAAAGAAGGGGGAGCAGCTGGCTGCAGTAACTATGACTCTCTTAAGGTAGCCAAATGCCTCGTCACTCGGCGAGATTTATTTGAAAACTCGAGGATATCGTCGTTGAAGTAAATCAGACAACGGTAACATGCACAGGTTGTGGCGTATCGCTCTGTAGGACTGACCACAGTACGATTTAAAGGGAGGAAAGATTCAAAGAAGGGGGAGCAGCTGGCTGCAGTGACTATGACTCTCTTAAGGTAGCCAAATGCCTCGTCACTCGGCGAAATTTATTTGAAAACTCGAGGAAATCGTTGTTGTGGTAACTCAGACAACGGTAACATGGACAGGTGGTGGCGTATCGCTTCTGCAGGACTGACCACAGTACGATTTAAAGGGAGGAAAGATTCAAAGAAGGGGGAGCAGCTGCCTGCAGTAACTATGACGCTCTTAAGGTAGCCAAATGCCTCGTCACTCGGCGAAATTTATTTGAAAACGCGAGGAAATCGTCGTTGAAGTAAATCAGACAACGGTAACATGCACAGGTGGTGGCGTATCGCTCTGCAGGACTGACCACAGTACGATTTAAAGGGAGGAAAGATTCAAAGAAGGGGGAGCAGCTGGCTGCAGTAACTATGACTCTCTTAAGGTAGCCAAATGCCCCGTCACTCGGCGAAATTTATTTGAAAACGCGAGGAAATCGTCGTTGAAGTAAATCAGACAACGGTAACATGCACAGGTGGTGGCGTATCGCTCTGCAGGACTGACCACAGTACGATTTAAAGGGAGGAAAGATTCAAAGAAGGGGGAGCAGCTGGCTGCAGTAACTATGACGCTTATAAGGTAGCCAAATGCCTCGTCATCCGGCGAGGTACATTTGCTAACTCGAGAGACTCGTAGTGGGAGTAACAGAGACGACGTTAACGTGGACATATAGTGGCACATCGGTTCTGTAGGACAGCCATAGCAAGAATGATAGAGAGAATGGGCTTAGAAAAGTGGGAGCAGCAGGCAGGGGTACTATGACTCCCTTAAGGTAGCCAAATGCCTCGTCACCATGTAAATTTTTTTTTGAAAACTCGAGGATATTTTCGTTAAGGTAGCTCAGACAACGTTAAGGTTTACATGTAGTGGCATATTGCCCCTGCAGGACTGACCACAGTAATAATTAAATAGTGGAAAGAAAGAAAGTTGGTCGAGCAGCTGGCAGCAGCAACTATGACTCTCTTAAGGCAGCCAAATGCCTCGTCACTCGGCGAAATTTATTTGAAAACTCGAGGAAATCGTCGTTGAAGTAACTCAGACAACGGTAACATGGACAGGTGGTGGCGTATCGCTTCTGCAGGACTGACCACAGTACGATTTAAAGGGAGGAAAGATTCAAAGAAGGGGGAGCAGCTGCCTGCAGTAACTATGACGCTCTTAAGGTAGCCAAATGCCTCGTCACTCGGCGAAATTTATTTGAAAACTCGAGGAAATCGTCGTTGAAGTAACTCAGACAACGGTAACATGGACAGGTGGTGGCGTATCGCTTCTGCAGGACTGACCACAGTACGATTTAAAGGGAGGAAAGATTCAAAGAAGGGGGAGCAGCTGCCTGCAGTAACTATGACGCTCTTAAGGTAGCCAAATGCCTCGTCACTCGGCGAAATTTATTTGAAAACGCGAGGAAATCGTCGTTGAAGTAAATCAGACAACGGTAACATGCACAGGTGGTGGCGTATCGCTCTGCAGGACTGACCACAGTACGATTTAAAGGGTGGAAAGATTCAAAGAAGGGGGAGCAGCTGGCTGCAGTAACTATGACTCTCTTAAGGTAGCCAAATGCCTCGTCACTCGGCAAAATTTATTTTAAAACTCGAGGAAATCGTTGTTAAAGTAACTCAGACAACGGTAACATGGACAGGTGGTGGCGTATTGCTTCTGCAGGACTGACCACAGTACGATTTAAAGGGAGGAAGGATTCAAAGAAGGGGGAGCAGCTGGCTGCAGTAACTATGACGCTTAAAAGGTAGCCAAATGCCTCGTCATCCGGCGAGGTACATTTGCTATCTCGTGAGACTCGTAGTGGGAGTAACAGAGACGACGTTAACGTGGACATATAGTGGCACATCGGTTCTGTAGGACAGCCATAGCAAGAATGATAGAGAGAATGGGCTTAGAAAAGTGGGAGCAGCAGGCAGGGGTACTATGACTCCCTTAAGGTAGCCAAATGCCTCGTCACCATGTAAATTTTTTTTTGAAAACTCGAGGATATTTTCGTTAAGGTAGTTCAGACAACGTTAAGGTTTACATGTAGTGGCATATTGCTCCTGCAGGACTGACCACAGTAATAATTAAAGAGTGGAAAGAAAGAAAGTTGGTCGAGCAGCTGGCAGCAGCAACTATGACTCTCTTAAGGCAGCCAAATGCCTCGTCACTCGGCGAAATTTATTTGAAAACTCGAGGAAATCGTCGTTGAAGTAACTCAGACAACGGTAACATGGACAGGTGGTGGCGTATCGCTTCTGCAGGACTGGCCACAGTACGATTTAAAGGGAGGAAAGATTCAAAGAAGGGGGAGCAGCTGCCTGCAGTAACTATGACGCTCTTAAGGTAGCCAAATGCCTCGTCACTCGGCGAAATTTATTTGAAAACGCGAGGAAATCGTCGTTGAAGTAAATCAGACAACGGTAACATGCACAGGTGGTGGCGTATCGCTCTGCAGGACTGACCACAGTACGATTTAAAGGGAGGAAAGATTCAAAGAAGGGGGAGCAGCTGGCTGCAGTAACTATGACTCTCTTAAGGTAGCCAAATGCCTCGTCACTCGACGAGATTTATTTGAAAACTCAATAAAATCGTCGTTGAAGTAAATCAGACAACGGTAACATGCACAGGTTGTGGCGTATCGCTCTGCAGGACTGACCACAGTACGATTTAAAGGGAGGAAAGATTCAAAGAAGGGGGAGCAGCTGGCTGCAGTGACTATGACTCTCTTAAGGTAGCCAAATGCCTCGTCACTCGGCGAAATTTATTTGAAAACTCGAGGAAATCGTTGTTGTGGTAACTCAGACAACGGTAACATGGACAGGTGGTGGCGTATCGCTTCTGCAGGACTGGCCACAGTACGATTTAAAGGGAGGAAAGATTCAAAGAAGGGGGAGCAGCTGCCTGCAGTAACTATGACGCTCTTAAGGTAGCCAAATGCCTCGTCACTCGGCGAAATTTATTTGAAAACGCGAGGAAATCGTCGTTGAAGTAAATCAGACAACGGTAACATGCACAGGTGGTGGCGTATCGCTCTGCAGGACTGACCACAGTACGATTTAAAGGGTGGAAAGATTCAAAGAAGGGGGAGCAGCTGGCTGCAGTAACTATGACTCTCTTAAGGTAGCCAAATGCCTCGTCACTCGGCAAAATTTATTTTAAAACTCGAGGAAATCGTTGTTAAAGTAACTCAGACAACGGTAACATGGACAGGTGGTGGCGTATTGCTTCTGCAGGACTGACCACAGTACGATTTAAAGGGAGGAAGGATTCAAAGAAGGGGGAGCAGCTGGCTGCAGTAACTATGACGCTTATAAGGTAGCCAAATGCCTCGTCATCCGGCGAGGTACATTTGCCAACTCGAGAGACTCGTAGTGGGAGTAACAGAGACGACGTTAACGTGGACATATAGTGGCACATCGGTTCTGTAGGACAGCCATAGCAAGAATGATAGAGAGAATGGGCTTAGAAAAGTGGGAGCAGCAGGCAGGGGTACTATGACTCCCTTAAGGTAGCCAAATGCCTCGTCACCATGTAAATTTTTTTTTGAAAACTCGAGGATATTTTCGTTAAGGTAGCTCAGACAACGTTAAGGTTTACATGTAGTGGCATATTGCTCCTGCAGGACTGACCACAGTAATAATTAAAGAGTGGAAAGAAAGAAAGTTGGTCGAGCAGCTGGCAGCAGCAACTATGACACTCTTAAGGCAGCCAAATGCTTCGTCACTCGGCGAAATTTATTTGAAAACTCGAGGAAATCGTCGTTGAAGTAACTCAGACAACGGTAACATGGACAGGTGGTGGCGTATCGCTTCTGCAGGACTGGCCACAGTACGATTTAAAGGGAGGAAAGATTCAAAGAAGGGGGAGCAGCTGCCTGCAGTAACTATGACGCTCTTAAGGTAGCCAAATGCCTCGTCACTCGGCGAAATTTATTTGAAAACGCGAGGAAATCGTCGTTGAAGTAAATCAGACAACGGTAACATGCACAGGTGGTGGCGTATCGCTCTGCAGGACTGACCACAGTACGATTTAAAGGGAGGAAAGATTCAAAGAAGGGGGAGCAGCTGGCTGCAGTGACTATGACTCTCTTAAGGTAGCCAAATGCCTCGTCACTCGGCGAAATTTATTTGAAAACTCGAGGAAATCGTTGTTGTGGTAACTCAGACAACGGTAACATGGACAGGTGGTGGCGTATCGCTTCTGCAGGACTGGCCACAGTACGATTTAAAGGGAGGAAAGATTCAAAGAAGGGGGAGCAGCTGCCTGCAGTAACTATGACGCTCTTAAGGTAGCCAAATGCCTCGTCACTCGGCGAAATTTATTTGAAAACGCGAGGAAATCGTCGTTGTAGTAAATCAGACAACGGTAACATGCACAGGTGGTGGCGTATCGCTCTGCAGGACTGACCACAGTACGATTTAAAGGGTGGAAAGATTCAAAGAAGGGGGAGCAGCTGGCTGCAGTAACTATGACTCTCTTAAGGTAGCCAAATGCCTCGTCACTCGGCAAAATTTATTTTAAAACTCGAGGAAATCGTTGTTAAAGTAACTCAGACAACGGTAACATGGACAGGTGGTGGCGTATTGCTTCTGCAGGACTGACCACAGTACGATTTAAAGGGAGGAAGGATTCAAAGAAGGGGGAGCAGCTGGCTGCAGTAACTATGACGCTTATAAGGTAGCCAAATGCCTCGTCATCCGGCGAGGTACATTTGCCAACTCGAGAGACTCGTAGTGGGAGTAACAGAGACGACGTTAACGTGGACATATAGTGGCACATCGGTTCTGTAGGACAGCCATAGCAAGAATGATAGAGAGAATGGGCTTAGAAAAGTGGGAGCAGCAGGCAGGGGTACTATGACTCCCTTAAGGTAGCCAAATGCCTCGTCACCATGTAAATTTTTTTTTGAAAACTCGAGGATATTTTCGTTAAGGTAGCTCAGACAACGTTAAGGTTTACATGTAGTGGCATATTGCTCCTGCAGGACTGACCACAGTAATAATTAAAGAGTGGAAAGAAAGAAAGTTGGTCGAGCAGCTGGCAGCAGCAACTATGACACTCTTAAGGCAGCCAAATGCTTCGTCACTCGGCGAAATTTATTTGAAAACTCGAGGAAATCGTCGTTGAAGTAACTCAGACAACGGTAACATGGACAGGTGGTGGCGTATCGCTTCTGCAGGACTGGCCACAGTACGATTTAAAGGGAGGAAAGATTCAAAGAAGGGGGAGCAGCTGCCTGCAGTAACTATGACGCTCTTAAGGTAGCCAAATGCCTCGTCACTCGGCGAAATTTATTTGAAAACGCGAGGAAATCGTCGTTGAAGTAAATCAGACAACGGTAACATGCACAGGTGGTGGCGTATCGCTCTGCAGGACTGACCACAGTACGTTTTAAAGGGAGGAAAGATTCAAAGAAGGGGGAGCAGCTGGCTGCAGTGACTATGACTCTCTTAAGGTAGCCAAATGCCTCGTCACTCGGCGAAATTTATTTGAAAACTCGAGGAAATCGTTGTGTTGGTAACTCAGACAACGGGAACATGGACAGGTGGTGGCGTATCGCTTCTGCAGGACTGGCCACAGTACGATTTAAAGGGAGGAAAGATTCAAAGAAGGGGGAGCAGCTGCCTGCAGTAACTATGACGCTCTTAAGGTAGCCAAATGCCTCGTCACTCGGCGAAATTTATTTGAAAACGCGAGGAAATCGTCGTTGAAGTAAATCAGACAACGGTAACATGCACAGGTGGTGGCGTATCGCTCTGCAGGACTGACCACAGTACGATTTAAAGGGTGGAAAGATTCAAAGAAGGGGGAGCAGCTGGCTGCAGTAACTATGACTCTCTTAAGGTAGCCAAATGCCTCGTCACTCGGCAAAATTTATTTTAAAACTCGAGGAAATCGTTGTTAAAGTAACTCAGACAACGGTAACATGGACAGGTGGTGGCGTATTGCTTCTGCAGGACTGACCACAGTACGATTTAAAGGGAGGAAGGATTCAAAGAAGGGGGAGCAGCTGGCTGCAGTAACTATGACGCTTATAAGGTAGCCAAATGCCTCGTCATCCGGCGAGGTACATTTGCCAACTCGAGAGACTCGTAGTGGGAGTAACAGAGACGACGTTAACGTGGACATATAGTGGCACATCGGTTCTGTAGGACAGCCATAGCAAGAATGATAGAGAGAATGGGCTTAGAAAAGTGGGAGCAGCAGGCAGGGGTACTATGACTCCCTTAAGGTAGCCAAATGCCTCGTCACCATGTAAATTTTTTTTTGAAAACTCGAGGATATTTTCGTTAAGGTAGCTCAGACAACGTTAAGGTTTACATGTAGTGGCATATTGCTCCTGCAGGACTGACCACAGTAATAATTAAAGAGTGGAAAGAAAGAAAGTTGGTCGAGCAGCTGGCAGCAGCAACTATGACACTCTTAAGGCAGCCAAATGCTTCGTCACTCGGCGAAATTTATTTGAAAACTCGAGGAAATCGTCGTTGAAGTAACTCAGACAACGGTAACATGGACAGGTGGTGGCGTATCGCTTCTGCAGGACTGGCCACAGTACGATTTAAAGGGAGGAAAGATTCAAAGAAGGGGGAGCAGCTGCCTGCAGTAACTATGACGCTCTTAAGGTAGCCAAATGCCTCGTCACTCGGCGAAATTTATTTGAAAACGCGAGGAAATCGTCGTTGAAGTAAATCAGACAACGGTAACATGCACAGGTGGTGGCGTATCGCTCTGCAGGACTGACCACAGTACGATTTAAAGGGAGGAAAGATTCAAAGAAGGGGGAGCAGCTGGCTGCAGTGACTATGACTCTCTTAAGGTAGCCAAATGCCTCGTCACTCGGCGAAATTTATTTGAAAACTCGAGGAAATCGTTGTTGTGGTAACTCAGACAACGGTAACATGGACAGGTGGTGGCGTATCGCTTCTGCAGGACTGGCCACAGTACGATTTAAAGGGAGGAAAGATTCAAAGAAGGGGGAGCAGCTGCCTGCAGTAACTATGACGCTCTTAAGGTAGCCAAATGCCTCGTCACTCGGCGAAATTTATTTGAAAACGCGAGGAAATCGTCGTTGTAGTAAATCAGACAACGGTAACATGCACAGGTGGTGGCGTATCGCTCTGCAGGACTGACCACAGTACGATTTAAAGGGTGGAAAGATTCAAAGAAGGGGGAGCAGCTGGCTGCAGTAACTATGACTCTCTTAAGGTAGCCAAATGCCTCGTCACTCGGCAAAATTTATTTTAAAACTCGAGGAAATCGTTGTTAAAGTAACTCAGACAACGGTAACATGGACAGGTGGTGGCGTATTGCTTCTGCAGGACTGACCACAGTACGATTTAAAGGGAGGAAGGATTCAAAGAAGGGGGAGCAGCTGGCTGCAGTAACTATGACGCTTATAAGGTAGCCAAATGCCTCGTCATCCGGCGAGGTACATTTGCCAACTCGAGAGACTCGTAGTGGGAGTAACAGAGACGACGTTAACGTGGACATATAGTGGCACATCGGTTCTGTAGGACAGCCATAGCAAGAATGATAGAGAGAATGGGCTTAGAAAAGTGGGAGCAGCAGGCAGGGGTACTATGACTCCCTTAAGGTAGCCAAATGCCTCGTCACCATGTAAATTTTTTTTTGAAAACTCGAGGATATTTTCGTTAAGGTAGCTCAGACAACGTTAAGGTTTACATGTAGTGGCATATTGCTCCTGCAGGACTGACCACAGTAATAATTAAAGAGTGGAAAGAAAGAAAGTTGGTCGAGCAGCTGGCAGCAGCAACTATGACACTCTTAAGGCAGCCAAATGCTTCGTCACTCGGCGAAATTTATTTGAAAACTCGAGGAAATCGTCGTTGAAGTAACTCAGACAACGGTAACATGGACAGGTGGTGGCGTATCGCTTCTGCAGGACTGGCCACAGTACGATTTAAAGGGAGGAAAGATTCAAAGAAGGGGGAGCAGCTGCCTGCAGTAACTATGACGCTCTTAAGGTAGCCAAATGCCTCGTCACTCGGCGAAATTTATTTGAAAACGCGAGGAAATCGTCGTTGAAGTAAATCAGACAACGGTAACATGCACAGGTGGTGGCGTATCGCTCTGCAGGACTGACCACAGTACGTTTTAAAGGGAGGAAAGATTCAAAGAAGGGGGAGCAGCTGGCTGCAGTGACTATGACTCTCTTAAGGTAGCCAAATGCCTCGTCACTCGGCGAAATTTATTTGAAAACTCGAGGAAATCGTTGTGTTGGTAACTCAGACAACGGGAACATGGACAGGTGGTGGCGTATCGCTTCTGCAGGACTGGCCACAGTACGATTTAAAGGGAGGAAAGATTCAAAGAAGGGGGAGCAGCTGCCTGCAGTAACTATGACGCTCTTAAGGTAGCCAAATGCCTCGTCACTCGGCGAAATTTATTTGAAAACGCGAGGAAATCGTCGTTGAAGTAAATCAGACAACGGTAACATGCACAGGTGGTGGCGTATCGCTCTGCAGGACTGACCACAGTACGATTTAAAGGGTGGAAAGATTCAAAGAAGGGGGAGCAGCTGGCTGCAGTAACTATGACTCTCTTAAGGTAGCCAAATGCCTCGTCACTCGGCAAAATTTATTTTAAAACTCGAGGAAATCGTTGTTAAAGTAACTCAGACAACGGTAACATGGACAGGTGGTGGCGTATTGCTTCTGCAGGACTGACCACAGTACGATTTAAAGGGAGGAAGGATTCAAAGAAGGGGGAGCAGCTGGCTGCAGTAACTATGACGCTTATAAGGTAGCCAAATGCCTCGTCATCCGGCGAGGTACATTTGCCAACTCGAGAGACTCGTAGTGGGAGTAACAGAGACGACGTTAACGTGGACATATAGTGGCACATCGGTTCTGTAGGACAGCCATAGCAAGAATGATAGAGAGAATGGGCTTAGAAAAGTGGGAGCAGCAGGCAGGGGTACTATGACTCCCTGAAGGTAGCCAAATGCCGCGTCACCATGTAAATTTTTTTTTGAAAACTCGAGGATATTTTCGTTAAGGTAGCTCAGACAACGTTAAGGTTTACATGTAGTGGCATATTGCTCCTGCAGGACTGACCACAGTAATAATTAAAGAGTGGAAAGAAAGAAAGTTGGTCGAGCAGCTGGCAGCAGCAACTATGACTCTCTTAAGGCAGCCAAATGCCTCGTCACTCGGCGAAATTTATTTGAAAACTCGAGGAAATCGTCGTTGAAGTAACTCAGACAACGGTAACATGGACAGGTGGTGGCGTATCGCTTCTGCAGGACTGGCCACAGTACGATTTAAAGGGAGGAAAGATTCAAAGAAGGGGGAGCAGCTGCCTGCAGTAACTATGACGCTCTTAAGGTAGCCAAATGCCTCGTCACTCGGCGAAATTTATTTGAAAACGCGAGGAAATCGTCGTTGAAGTAAATCAGACAACGGTAACATGCACAGGTGGTGGCGTATCGCTCTGCAGGACTGACCACAGTACGATTTAAAGGGAGGAAAGATTCAAAGAAGGGGGAGCAGCTGGCTGCAGTAACTATGACTCTCTTAAGGTAGCCAAATGCCTCGTCACTCGGCGAGATTTATTTGAAAACTCGAGGAAATCGTCGTTGAAGTAAATCAGACAACGGTAACATGCACAGGTTGTGGCGTATCGCTCTGCAGGACTGACCACAGTACGATTTAAAGGGAGGAAAGATTCAAAGAAGGGGGAGCAGCTGGCTGCAGTGACTATGACTCTCTTAAGGTAGCCAAATGCCTCGTCACTCGGCGAAATTTATTTGAAAACTCGAGGAAATCGTTGTTGTGGTAACTCAGACAACGGTAACATGGACAGGTGGTGGCGTATCGCTTCTGCAGGACTCACCACAGTACGATTTAAAGGGAGGAAAGATTCAAAGAAGGGGGAGCAGCTGCCTGCAGTAACTATGACGCTCTTAAGGTAGCCAAATGCCTCGTCACTCGGCGAAATTTATTTGAAAACGCGAGGAAATCGTCGTTGAAGTAAATCAGACAACGGTAACATGCACAGGTGGTGGCGTATCGCTCTGCAGGACTGACCACAGTACGATTTAAAGGGAGGAAAGATTCAAAGAAGGGGGAGCAGCTGGCTGCAGTAACTATGACTCTCTTAAGGTAGCCAAATGCCTCGTCACTCGGCGAGATTTAATTGAAAACTCCAGGAAATCGTCGTTGAAGTAAATCAGACAACAGTAACATGCACAGGTTGTGGCGTATCGCTCTGCAGGACTGACCACAGTACGATTTAAAGGGAGGAAAAATTCAAAGAAGGGGGAGCAGCTGGCTGCAGTGACTATGACTCTCTTAAGGTAGCCAAATGCCTCGTCACTCGGCGAAATTTATTTGAAAACTCGAGGAAATCGTTGTTGTGGTAACTCAGACAACGGTAACATGGACAGGTGGTGGCGTATCGCTTCTGCAGGACCACAGTACGATTTAAAGGGAGGAAAGATTCAAAGAAGGGAGAGCAGCTGCCTGCAGTAACTATGACGCTCTTAAGGTAGCCAAATGCCTCGTCACTCGGCGAAATTTATTTGAAAACGCGAGGAAATCGTCGTTGAAGTAAATCAGACAACGGTAACATGCACAGGTGGTGGCGTATCGCTCTGCAGGACTGACCACAGTACGATTTAAAGGGAGGAAAGATTCAAAGAAGGGGGAGCAGCTGGCTGCAGTAACTATGACTCTCTTAAGGTAGCCAAATGCCTCGTCACTCGGCGAAATTTATTTGAAAACGCGAGGAAATCGTCGTTGAAGTAAATCAGACAACGGTAACATGCACAGGTGGTGGCGTATCGCTCTGCAGGACTGACCACAGTACGATTTAAAGGGAGGAAAGATTCAAAGAAGGGGGAGCAGCTGGCTGCAGTAACTATGACGCTTATAAGGTAGCCAAATGCCTCGTCATCCGGCGAGGTACATTTGCTAACTCGAGAGACTCGTTGTGGGAGTAACAGAGACGACGTTAACGTGGACATATAGTGGCACATCGGTTCTGTAGGACAGCCATAGCAAGAATGATAGAGAGAATGGGCTTAGAAAAGTGGGAGCAGCAGGCAGGGGTACTATGACTCCCTTAAGGTAGCCAAATGCCTCGTCACCATGTAAATTTTTTTTTGAAGACTCGAGGATATTTTCGTTAAGGTAGCTCAGACAACGTTAAGGTTTACATGTAGTGGCATATTGCTCCTGCAGGACTGACCACAGTAATAATTAAAGAGTGGAAAGAAAGAAAGTTGGTCGAGCAGCTGGCAGCAGCAACTATGACTCTCTTAAGGCAGCCAAATGCCTCGTCACTCGGCGAAATTTATTTGAAAACTCGAGGAAATCGTCGTTGAAGTAACTCAGACAACGGTAACATGGACAGGTGGTGGCGTATCGCTTCTGCAGGACTGGCCACAGTACGATTTAAAGGGAGGAAAGATTCAAAGAAGGGGGAGCAGCTGCCTGCAGTAACTATGACGCTCTTAAGGTAGAAAAATGCCTCGTCACTCGGCGAGATTTATTTGAAAACGCGAGGAAATCGTCGTTGAAGTAAATCAGACAACGGTAACATGCACAGGTGGTGGCGTATCGCTCTGCAGGACTGACCACAGTACGATTTAAAGGGAGGAAAGATTCAAAGAAGGGGGAGCAGCTGGCTGCAGTAACTATGACTCTCTTAAGGTAGCCAAATGCCTCGTCACTCGGCGAGATTTATTTGAAAACTCGAGGAAATCGTCGTTGAAGTAAATCAGACAACGGTAACATGCACAGGTTGTGGCGTATCGCTCTGCAGGACTGACCACAGTACGATTTAAAGGGAGGAAAGATTCAAAGAAGGGGGAGCAGCTGGCTGCAGTGACTATGACTCTCTTAAGGTAGCCAAATGCCTCGTCACTCGGCGAAATTTATTTGAAAACTCGAGGAAATCGTTGTTGTGGTAACTCAGACAACGGTAACATGGACAGGTGGTGGCGTATCGCTTCTGCAGGACTGACCACAGTACGATTTAAAGGGAGGAAATATTCAAAGAAGGGGGAGCAGCTGCCTGCAGTAACTATGACGCTCTTAAGGTAGCCAAATGCCTCGTCACTCGGCGAAATTTATTTGAAAACGCGAGGAAATCGTCGTTGAAGTAAATCAGACAACGGTAACATGCACAGGTGGTGGCGTATCGCTCTGCAGGACTGACCACAGTACGATTTAAAGGGAGGAAAGATTCAAAGAAGGGGGAGCAGCTGGCTGCAGTAACTATGACTCTCTTAAGGTAGCCAAATGCCTCGTCACTCGGCGAGATTTATTTGAAAACTCGAGGAAATCGTCGTTGAAGTAAATCAGACAACGGTAACATGCACAGGTTGTGGCGTATCGCTCTGCAGGACTGACCACAGTACGATTTAAAGGGAGGAAAGATTCAAAGAAGGGGGAGCAGCTGGCTGCAGTGACTATGACTCTCTTAAGGTAGCCAAATGCCTCGTCACTCGGCGAAATTTATTTGAAAACTCGAGGAAATCGTTGTTGTGGTAACTCAGACCACGGTAACATGGACAGGTGGTGGCGTATCGCTTCTGCAGGACTCACCACAGTACGATTTAAAGGGAGGAAAGATTCAAAGAAGGGGGAGCAGCTGCCTGCAGTAACTATGACGCTCTTAAGGTAGCCAAATGCCTCGTCACTCGGCGAAATTTATTTGAAAACGCGAGGAAATCGTCGTTGAAGTAAATCAGACAACGGTAACATGCACAGGTGGTGGCGTATCGCTCTGCAGGACTGACCACAGTACGATTTAAAGGGAGGAAAGATTCAAAGAAGGGGGAGCAGCTGGCTGCAGTAACTATGACTCTCTTAAGGTAGCCAAATGCCTCGTCACTCGGCGAGATTTATTTGAAAACTCGAGGAAATCGTCGTTGAAGTAAATCAGACAACAGTAACATGCACAGGTTGTGGCGTATCGCTCTGCAGGACTGACCACAGTACGATTTAAAGGGAGGAAAAATTCAAAGAAGGGGGAGCAGCTGGCTGCAGTGACTATGACTCTCTTAAGGTAGACAAATGCCTCGTCACTCGGCGAAATTTATTTGAAAACTCGAGGAAATCGTTGTTGTGGTAACTCAGACAACGGTAACATGGACAGGTGGTGGCGTATCGCTTCTGCAGGACCACAGTACGATTAAAAGGGAGGAAAGATTCAAAGAAGGGGGAGCAGCTGCCTGCAGTAACTATGACGCTCTTAAGGTAGCCAAATGCCTCGTCACTCGGCGAAATTTATTTGAAAACGCGAGGAAATCGTCGTTGAAGTAAATCAGACAACGGTAACATGCACAGGTGGTGGCGTATCGCTCTGCAGGACTGACCACAGTACGATTTAAAGGGAGGAAAGATTCAAAGAAGGGGGAGCAGCTGGCTGCAGTAACTATGACTCTCTTAAGGTAGCCAAATGCCTCGTCACTCGGCGAAATTTATTTGAAAACGCGAGGAAATCGTCGTTGAAGTAAATCAGACAACGGTAACATGCACAGGTGGTGGCGTATCGCTCTGCAGGACTGACCACAGTACGATTTAAAGGGAGGAAAGATTCAAAGAAGGGGGAGCAGCTGGCTGCAGTAACTATGACGCTTATAAGGTAGCCAAATGCCTCGTCATCCGGCGAGGTACATTTGCTAACTCGAGAGACTCGTAGTGGGAGTAACAGAGACGACGTTAACGTGGACATATAGTGGCACATCGGTTCTGTAGGACAGCCATAGCAAGAATGATAGAGAGAATGGGCTTAGAAAAGTGGGAGCAGCAGGCAGGGGTACTATGACTCCCTTAAGGTAGCCAAATGCCTCGTCACCATGTAAATTTTTTTTTGAAAACTCGAGGATATTTTCGTTAAGGTAGCTCAGACAACGTTAAGGTTTACATGTAGTGGCATATTGCTCCTGCAGGACTGACCACAGTAATAATTAAAGAGTGGAAAGAAAGAAAGTTGGTCGAGCAGCTGGCAGCAGCAACTATGACTCTCTTAAGGCAGCCAAATGCCTCGTCACTCGGCGAAATTTATTTGAAAACTCGAGGAAATCGTCGTTGAAGTAACTCAGACAACGGTAACATGGACAGGTGGTGGCGTATCGCTTCTGCAGGACTGGCCACAGTACGATTTAAAGGGAGGAAAGATTCAAAGAAGGGGGAGCAGCTGCCTGCAGTAACTATGACGCTCTTAAGGTAGAAAAATGCCTCGTCACTCGGCGAAATTTATTTGAAAACGCGAGGAAATCGTCGTTGAAGTAAATCAGACAACGGTAACATGCACAGGTGGTGGCGTATCGCTCTGCAGGACTGACCACAGTACGATTTAAAGGGAGGAAAGATTCAAAGAAGGGGGAGCAGCTGGCTGCAGTAACTATGACTCTCTTAAGGTAGCCAAATGCCTCGTCACTCGGCGAGATTTATTTGAAAACTCGAGGAAATCGTCGTTGAAGTAAATCAGACAACGGTAACATGCACAGGTTGTGGCGTATCGCTCTGCAGGACTGACCACAGTACGATTTAAAGGGAGGAAAGATTCAAAGAAGGGGGAGCAGCTGGCTGCAGTGACTATGACTCTCTTAAGGTAGCCAAATGCCTCGTCACTCGGCGAAATTTGTTTGAAAACTCGAGGAAATCGTTGTTGTGGTAACTCAGACAACGGTAACATGGACAGGTGGTGGCGTATCGCTTCTGCAGGACTGACCACAGTACGATTTAAAGGGAGGAAATATTCAAAGAAGGGGGAGCAGCTGCCTGCAGTAACTATGACGCTCTTAAGGTAGCCAAATGCCTCGTCACTCGGCGAAATTTATTTGAAAACGCGAGGAAATCGTCGTTGAAGTAAATCAGACAACGGTAACATGCACAGGTGGTGGCGTATCGCTCTGCAGGACTGACCACAGTACGATTTAAAGAGAGGAAAGATTCAAAGAAGGGGGAGCAGCTGGCTGCAGTAACTATGACTCTCTTAAGGTAGCCAAATGCCTCGTCACTCGGCGAGATTTATTTGAAAACTCGAGGAAATCGTCGTTGAAGTAAATCAGACAACAGTAACATGCACAGGTTGTGGCGTATCGCTCTGCAGGACTGACCACAGTACGATTTAAAGGGAGGAAAAATTCAAAGAAGGGGGAGCAGCTGGCTGCAGTGACTATGACTCTCTTAAGGTAGCCAAATGCCTCGTCACTCGGCGAAATTTATTTGAAAACTCGAGGAAATCGTTGTTGTGGTAACTCAGACAACGGTAACATGGACAGGTGGTGGCGTATCGCTTCTGCAGGACCACAGTACGATTTAAAGGGAGGAAAGATTCAAAGAAGGGGGAGCAGCTGCCTGCAGTAACTATGACGCTCTTAAGGTAGCCAAATGCCTCGTCACTCGGCGAAATTTATTTGAAAACGCGAGGAAATCGTCGTTGAAGTAAATCAGACAACGGTAACATGCACAGGTGGTGGCGTATCGCTCTGCAGGACTGACCACAGTACGATTTAAAGGGAGGAAAGATTCAAAGAAGGGGGAGCAGCTGGCTGCAGTAACTATGACTCTCTTAAGGTAGCCAAATGCCTCGTCACTCGGCGAAATTTATTTGAAAACGCGAGGAAATCGTCGTTGAAGTAAATCAGACAACGGTAACATGCACAGGTGGTGGCGTATCGCTCTGCAGGACTGACCACAGTACGATTTAAAGGGAGGAAAGATTCAAAGAAGGGGGAGCAGCTGGCTGCAGTAACTATGACGCTTATAAGGTAGCCAAATGCCTCGTCATCCGGCGAGGTACATTTGCTAACTCGAGAGACTCGTAGTGGGAGTAACAGAGACGACGTTAACGTGGACATATAGTGGCACATCGGTTCTGTAGGACAGCCATAGCAAGAATGATAGAGAGAATGGGCTTAGAAAAGTGGGAGCAGCAGGCAGGGGTACTATGACTCCCTTAAGGTAGCCAAATGCCTCGTCACCATGTAAATTTTTTTTTGAAAACTCGAGGATATTTTCGTTAAGGTAGCTCAGACAACGTTAAGGTTTACATGTAGTGGCATATTGCTCCTGCAGGACTGACCACAGTGATAATTAAAGAGTGGAAAGAAAGAAAGTTGGTCGAGCAGCTGGCAGCAGCAACTATGACTCTCTTAAGGCAGCCAAATGCCTCGTCACTCGGCGAAATTTATTTGAAAACTCGAGGAAATCGTCGTTGAAGTAAATCAGACAACGGTAACATGCACAGGTTGTGGCGTATCGCTCTGCAGGACTGACCACAGTACGATTTAAAGGGAGGAAAGATTCAAAGAAGGGGGAGCAGCTGGCTGCAGTGACTATGACTCTCTTAAGGTAGCCAAATGCCTCGTCACTCGGCGAAATTTGTTTGAAAACTCGAGGAAATCGTTGTTGTGGTAACTCAGACAACGGTAACATGGACAGGTGGTGGCGTATCGCTTCTGCAGGACTGACCACAGTACGATTTAAAGGGAGGAAATATTCAAAGAAGGGGGAGCAGCTGCCTGCAGTAACTATGACGCTCTTAAGGTAGCCAAATGCCTCGTCACTCGGCGAAATTTATTTGAAAACGCGAGGAAATCGTCGTTGAAGTAAATCAGACAACGGTAACATGCACAGGTGGTGGCGTATCGCTCTGCAGGACTGACCACAGTACGATTTAAAGGGAGGAAAGATTCAAAGAAGGGGGAGCAGCTGGCTGCAGTAACTATGACTCTCTTAAGGTAGCCAAATGCCTCGTCACTCGGCGAGATTTATTTGAAAACTCGAGGAAATCGTCGTTGAAGTAAATCAGACAACAGTAACATGCACAGGTTGTGGCGTATCGCTCTGCAGGACTGACCACAGTACGATTTAAAGGGAGGAAAAATTCAAAGAAGGGGGAGCAGCTGGCTGCAGTGACTATGACTCTCTTAAGGTAGCCAAATGCCTCGTCACTCGGCGAAATTTATTTGAAAACTCGAGGAAATCGTTGTTGTGGTAACTCAGACAACGGTAACATGGACAGGTGGTGGCGTATCGCTTCTGCAGGACCACAGTACGATTTAAAGGGAGGAAAGATTCAAAGAAGGGGGAGCAGCTGCCTGCAGTAACTATGACGCTCTTAAGGTAGCCAAATGCCTCGTCACTCGGCGAAATTTATTTGAAAACGCGAGGAAATCGTCGTTGAAGTAAATCAGACAACGGTAACATGCACAGGTGGTGGCGTATCGCTCTGCAGGACTGACCACAGTACGATTTAAAGGGAGGAAAGATTCAAAGAAGGGGGAGCAGCTGGCTGCAGTAACTATGACTCTCTTAAGGTAGCCAAATGCCTCGTCACTCGGCGAAATTTATTTGAAAACGCGAGGAAATCGTCGTTGAAGTAAATCAGACAACGGTAACATGCACAGGTGGTGGCGTATCGCTCTGCAGGACTGACCACAGTACGATTTAAAGGGAGGAAAGATTCAAAGAAGGGGGAGCAGCTGGCTGCAGTAACTATGACGCTTATAAGGTAGCCAAATGCCTCGTCATCCGGCGAGGTACATTTGCTAACTCGAGAGACTCGTAGTGGGAGTAACAGAGACGACGTTAACGTGGACATATAGTGGCACATCGGTTCTGTAGGACAGCCATAGCAAGAATGATAGAGAGAATGGGCTTAGAAAAGTGGGAGCAGCAGGCAGGGGTACTATGACTCCCTTAAGGTACCCAAATGCCTCGTCACCATGTAAATTTTTTTTTGAAAACTCGAGGATATTTTCGTTAAGGTAGCTCAGACAACGTTAAGGTTTACATGTAGTGGCATATTGCTCCTGCAGGACTGACCACAGTAATAATTAAAGAGTGGAAAGAAAGAAAGTTGGTCGAGCAGCTGGCAGCAGCAACTATGACTCTCTTAAGGCAGCCAAATGCCTCGTCACTCGGCGAAATTTATTTGAAAACTCGAGGAAATCGTCGTTGAAGTAACTCAGACAACGGTAACATGGACAGGTGGTGGCGTATCGCTTCTGCAGGACTGGCCACAGTACGATTTAAAGGGAGGAAAGATTCAAAGAAGGGGGAGCAGCTGCCTGCAGTAACTATGACGCTCTTAAGGTAGAAAAATGCCTCGTCACTCGGCGAAATTTATTTGAAAACGCGAGGAAATCGTCGTTGAAGTAAATCAGACAACGGTAACATGCACAGGTGGTGGCGTATCGCTCTGCAGGACTGACCACAGTACGATTTAAAGGGAGGAAAGATTCAAAGAAGGGGGAGCAGCTGGCTGCAGTAACTATGACTCTCTTAAGGTAGCCAAATGCCTCGTCACTCGGCGAGATTTATTTGAAAACTCGAGGAAATCGTCGTTGAAGTAAATCAGACAACGGTAACATGCACAGGTTGTGGCGTATCGCTCTGCAGGACTGACCACAGTACGATTTAAAGGGAGGAAAGATTCAAAGAAGGGGGAGCAGCTGGCTGCAGTGACTATGACTCTCTTAAGGTAGCCAAATGCCTCGTCACTCGGCGAAATTTATTTGAAAACTCGAGGAAATCGTTGTTGTGGTAACTCAGACAACGGTAACATGGACAGGTGGTGGCGTATCGCTTCTGCAGGACTGACCACAGTACGATTTAAAGGGAGGAAAGATTCAAAGAAGGGGGAGCAGCTGCCTGCAGTAACTATGACGCTCTTAAGGTAGCCAAATGCCTCGTCACTCGGTGAAATTTATTTGAAAACGCGAGGAAATCGTCGTTGAAGTAAATCAGACAACGGTAACATGCACAGGTGGTGGCGTATCGCTCTGCAGGACTGACCACAGTACGATTTAAAGGGAGGAAAGATTCAAAGAAGGGGGAGCAGCTGGCTGCAGTAACTATGACTCTCTTAAGGTAGCCAAATGCCTTGTCACTCGGCGAAATTTATTTGAAAACGCGAGGAAATCGTCGTTGAAGTAAATCAGACAACGGTAACATGCACAGGTGGTGGCGTATCGCTCTGCAGGACTGACCACAGTACGATTTAAAGGGAGGAAAGATTCAAAGAAGGGGGAGCAGCTGGCTGCAGTAACTATGACGCTTATAAGGTAGCCAAATGCCTCGTCATCCGGCGAGGTACATTTGCTAACTCGAGAGACTCGTAGTGGGAGTAACAGAGACGTCGTTAACGTGGACATATAGTGGCACATCGGTTCTGTAGGACAGCCATAGCAAGAATGATAGAGAGAATGGGCTTAGAAAAGTGGGAGCAGCAGGCAGGGGTACTATGACTCCCTTAAGGTAGCCAAATGCCTCGTCACCATGTAAATTTTTTTTTGAAAACTCGAGGATATTTTCGTTAAGGTAGCTCAGACAACGTTAAGGTTTACATGTAGTGCCATATTGCTCCTGCAGGACTGACCACAGTAATAATTAAAGAGTGGAAAGAAAGAAAGTTGGTCGAGCAGCTGGCAGCAGCAACTATGACTCTCTTAAGGCAGCCAAATGCCTCGTCACTCGGCGAAATTTATTTGAAAACTCGAGGAAATCGTCGTTGAAGTAACTCAGACAACGGTAACATGGACAGGTGTTGGCGTATCGCATCTGCAGGACTGGCCACAGTACGATTTAAAGGGAGGAAAGATTCAAAGAAGGGGGAGCAGCTGCCTGCAGTAACTATGACGCTCTTAAGGTAGCCAAATGCCTCGTCACTCGGCGAAATTTATTTGAAAACGCGAGGAAATCGTCGTTGAAGTAAATCAGACAACGGTAACATGCACAGGTGGTGGCGTATCGCTCTGCAGGACTGACCACAGTACGATTTAAAGGGAGGAAAGATTCAAAGAAGGGGGAGCAGCTGGCTGCAGTAACTATGACTCTCTTAAGGTAGCCAAATGCCTCGTCACTCGGCGAGATTTATTTGAAAACTCGAGGAAATCGTCGTTGAAGTAAATCAGACAACGGTAACATGCACAGGTTGTGGCGTATCGCTCTGCAGCACTGACCACAGTACGATTTAAAGGGAGGAAAGATTCAAAGAAGGGGGAGCAGCTGGCTGCAGTAACTATGACTCTCTTAAGGTAGCCAAATGCCTCGTCACTCGGCGAGATTTATTTGAAAACTCGAGGAAATCGTCGTTGAAGTAAATCAGACAACGGTAACATGCACAGGTTGTGGCGTATCGCTCTGCAGGACTGACCACAGTACGATTTAAAGGGAGGAAAGATTCAAAGAAGGGGGAGCAGCTGGCTGCAGTGACTATGACTCTCTTAAGGTAGCCAAATGCCTCGTCACTCGGCGAAATTTATTTGAAAACTCGAGGAAATCGTTGTTGTGGTAATTCAGACAACGGTAACATGGACAGGTGGTGGCGTATCGCTTCTGCAGGACTGACCACAGTACGATTTAAAGGGAGGAAAGATTCAAAGAAGGGGGAGCAGCTGCCTGCAGTAACTATGACGCTCTTAAGGTAGCCAAATGCCCGTCACTCGGTGAAATTTATTTGAAAACGCGAGGAAATCGTCGTTGAAGTAAATCAGACAACGGTAACATGCACAGGTGGTGGCGTATCGCTCTGCAGGACTGACCACAGTACGATTTAAAGGGAGGAAAGATTCAAAGAAGGGGGAGCAGCTGGCTGCAGTAACTATGACTCTCTTAAGGTAGCCAAATGCCTTGTCACTCGGCGAAATTTATTTGAAAACGCGAGGAAATCGTCGTTGAAGTAAATCAGACAACGGTAACATGCACAGGTGGTGGCGTATCGCTCTGCAGGACTGACCACAGTACGATTTAAAGGGAGGAAAGATTCAAAGAAGGGGGAGCAGCTGGCTGCAGTAACTATGACGCTTATAAGGTAGCCAAATGCCTCGTCATCCGGCGAGGTACATTTGCTAACTCGAGAGACTCGTAGTGGGAGTAACAGAGACGACGTTAACGTGGACATATAGTGGCACATCGGTTCTGTAGGACAGCCATAGCAAGAATGATAGAGAGAATGGGCTTAGAAAAGTGGGAGCAGCAGGCAGGGGTACTATGACTCCCTTAAGGTAGCCAAATGCCTCGTCACCGTGTAAATTTTTTTTTGAAAACTCGAGGATATTTTCGTTAAGGTAGCTCAGACAACGTTAAGGTTTACATGTAGTGGCATATTGCTCCTGCAGGACTGACCACAGTAATAATTAAAGAGTGGAAAGAAAGAAAGTTGGTCGAGCAGCTGGCAGCAGCAACTATGACTCTCTTAAGGCAGCCAAATGCCTCGTCACTCGGCGAAATTTATTTGAAAACTCGAGGAAATCGTCGTTGAAGTAACTCAGACAACGGTAACATGGACAGGTGTTGGCGTATCGCTTCTGCAGGACTGGCCACAGTACGATTTAAAGGGAGGAAAGATTCAAAGAAGGGGGAGCAGCTGCCTGCAGTAACTATGACGCTCTTAAGGTAGCCAAATGCCTCGTCACTCGGCGAAATTTATTTGAAAACGCGAGGAAATCGTCGTTGAAGTAAATCAGACAACGGTAACATGCACAGGTGGTGGCGTATCGCTCTGCAGGACTGACCACACTACGATTTAAAGGGAGGAAAGATTCAAAGAAGGGGGAGCAGCTGGCTGCAGTAACTATGACGCTTATAAGGTAGCCAAATGCCTCGTCATCCGGCGAGGTACATTTGCTAACTCGAGAGACTCGTAGTGGGAGTAACAGAGACGACGTTAACGTGGACATATAGTGGCACATCGGTTCTGTAGGACAGCCATAGCAAGAATGATAGAGAGAATGGGCTTAGAAAAGTGGGAGCAGCAGGCAGGGGTACTATGACTCCCTTAAGGTAGCCAAATGCCTCGTCACCATGTAAATTTTTTTTTGAAAACTCGATGATATTTTCGTTAAGGTAGCTCAGACAACGTTAAGGTTTACATGTAGTGGCATATTGCTCCTGCAGGACTGACCACAGTAATAATTAAAGAGTGGAAAGAAAGAAAGTTGGTCGAGCAGCTGGCAGCAGCAACTATGACTCTCTTAAGGCAGCCAAATGCCTCGTCACTCGGCGAAATTTATTTGAAAACTCGAGGAAATCGTCGTTGAAGTAACTCAGACAACGGTAACATGGACAGGTGTTGGCGTATCGCATCTGCAGGACTGGCCACAGTACGATTTAAAGGGAGGAAAGATTCAAAGAAGGGGGAGCAGCTGCCTGCAGTAACTATGACGCTCTTAAGGTAGCCAAATGCCTCGTCACTCGGCGAAATTTATTTGAAAACGCGAGGAAATCGTCGTTGAAGTAAATCAGACAACGGTAACATGCACAGGTGGTGGCGTATCGCTCTGCAGGACTGACCACAGTACGATTTAAAGGGAGGAAAGATTCAAAGAAGGGGGAGCAGCTGCCTGCAGTAACTATGACGCTCTTAAGGTGGCCAAATGCCTCGTCACCATGTAAATTTTTTTTTGAAAACTCGAGGATATTTTCGTTAAGGTAGCTCAGACAACGTTAAGGTTTACATGTAGTGGCATATTGCTCCTGCAGGACTGACCACAGTAATAATTAAAGAGTGGAAAGAAAGAAAGTTGGTCGAGCAGCTGGCAGCAGCAACTATGACTCTCTTAAGGCAGCCAAATGCCTCGTCACTCGGCGAAATTTATTTGAAAACTCGAGGAAATCGTCGTTGAAGTAACTCAGACAACGGTAACATGGACAGGTGTTGGCGTATCGCTTCTGCAGGACTGGCCACAGTACGATTTAAAGGGAGGAAAGATTCAAAGAAGGGGGAGCAGCTGCCTGCAGTAACTATGACGCTCTTAAGGTAGCCAAATGCCTCGTCACTCGGCGAAATTTATTTGAAAACGCGAGGAAATCGTCGTTGAAGTAAATCAGACAACGGTAACATGCACAGGTGGTGGCGTATCGCTCTGCAGGACTGACCACACTACGATTTAAAGGGAGGAAAGATTCAAAGAAGGGGGAGCAGCTGGCTGCAGTAACTATGACGCTTATAAGGTAGCCAAATGCCTCGTCATCCGGCGAGGTACATTTGCTAACTCGAGAGACTCGTAGTGGGAGTAACAGAGACGACGTTAACGTGGACATATAGTGGCACATCGGTTCTGTAGGACAGCCATAGCAAGAATGATAGAGAGAATGGGCTTAGAAAAGTGGGAGCAGCAGGCAGGGGTACTATGACTCCCTTAAGGTAGCCAAATGCCTCGTCACCATGTAAATTTTTTTTTGAAAACTCGAGGATATTTTCGTTAAGGTAGCTCAGACAACGTTAAGGTTTACATGTAGTGGCATATTGCTCCTGCAGGACTGACCACAGTAATAATTAAAGAGTGGAAAGAAAGAAAGTTGGTCGAGCAGCTGGCAGCAGCAACTATGACTCTCTTAAGGCAGCCAAATGCCTCGTCACTCGGCGAAATTTATTTGAAAACTCGAGGAAATCGTCGTTGAAGTAACTCAGACAACGGTAACATGGACAGGTGTTGGCGTATCGCATCTGCAGGACTGGCCACAGTACGATTTAAAGGGAGGAAAGATTCAAAGAAGGGGGAGCAGCTGCCTGCAGTAACTATGACGCTCTTAAGGTAGCCAAATGCCTCGTCACTCGGCGAAATTTATTTGAAAACGCGAGGAAATCGTCGTTGAAGTAAATCAGACAACGGTAACATGCACAGGTGGTGGCGTATCGCTCTGCAGGACTGACCACAGTACGATTTAAAGGGAGGAAAGATTCAAAGAAGGGGGAGCAGCTGGCTGCAGTAACTATGACTCTCTTAAGGTAGCCAAATGCCTCGTCACTCGGCGAGATTTATTTGAAAACTCGAGGAAATCGTCGTTGAAGTAAATCAGACAACGGTAACATGCACAGGTTGTGGCGTATCGCTCTGCAGGACTGACCACAGTACGATTTAAAGGGAGGAAAGATTCAAAGAAGGGGGAGCAGCTGGCTGCAGTGACTATGACTCTCTTAAGGTAGCCAAATGCCTCGTCACTCGGCGAAATTTATTTGAAAACTCGAGGAAATCGTTGTTGTGGTAACTCAGACAACGGTAACATGGACAGGTGGTGGCGTATCGCTTCTGCAGGACTGACCACAGTACGATTTAAAGGGAGGAAAGATTCAAAGAAGGGGGAGCAGCTGCCTGCAGTAACTATGACGCTCTTAAGGTAGCCAAATGCCTCGTCACTCGGCGAAATTTATTTGAAAACGCGAGGAAATCGTCGTTGAAGTAAATCAGACAACGGTAACATGCACAGGTGGTGGCGTATCGCTCTGCAGGACTGACCACAGTACGATTTAAAGGGAGGAAAGATTCAAAGAAGGGGGAGCAGCTGGCTGCAGTAACTATGACTCTCTTAAGGTAGCCAAATGCCTCGTCACTCGGCGAGATTTATTTGAAAACTCGAGGAAATCGTCGTTGAAGTAAATCAGACAACGGTAACATGCACAGGTTGTGGCGTATCGCTCTGCAGGACTGACCACAGTACGATTTAAAGGGAGGAAAGATTCAAAGAAGGGGGAGCAGCTGGCTGCAGTGACTATGACTCTCTTAAGGTAGCCAAATGCCTCGTCACTCGGCGAAATTTATTTGAAAACTCGAGGAAATCGTTGTTGTGGTAACTCAGACAACGGTAACATGGACAGGTGGTGGCGTATCGCTTCTGCAGGACTGACCACAGTACGATTTAAAGTAAGGAAAGATTCAAAGAAGGGGGAGCAGCTGCCTGCAGTAACTATGACGCTCTTAAGGTAGCCAAATGCCTCGTCACTCGGCGAAATTTATTTGAAAACGCGAGGAAATCGTCGTTGAAGTAAATCAGACAACGGTAACATGCACAGGTGGTGGCGTATCGCTCTGCAGGACTGACCACAGTACGATTTAAAGGGAGGAAAGATTCAAAGAAGGGGGAGCAGCTGGCTGCAGTAACTATGACTCTCTTAAGGTAGCCAAATGCCTCGTCACTCGGCGAAATTTATTTGAAAACGCGAGGAAATCGTCGTTGAAGTAAATCAGACAACGGTAACATGCACAGGTGGTGGCGTATCGCTCTGCAGGACTGACCACAGTACGATTTAAAGGGAGGAAAGATTCAAAGAAGGGGGAGCAGCTGGCTGCAGTAACTATGACGCTTATAAGGTAGCCAAATGCCTCGTCATCCGGCGAGGTACATTTGCTAACTCGAGAGACTCGTAGTGGGAGTAACAGAGACGACGTTAACGTGGACATATAGTGGCACATCGGTTCTGTAGGACAGCCATAGCAAGAATGATAGAGAGAATGGGCTTAGAAAAGTGGGAGCAGCAGGCAGGGGTACTATGACTCCCTTAAGGTAGCCAAATGCCTCGTCACCATGTAAATTTTTTTTTGAAAACTCGAGGATATTTTCGTTAAGGTAGCTCAGACAACGTTAAGGTTTACATGTAGTGGCATATTGCTCCTGCAGGACTGACCACAGTAATAATTAAAGAGTGGAAAGAAAGAAAGTTGGTCGAGCAGCTGGCAGCAGCAACTATGACTCTCTTAAGGCAGCCAAATGCCTCGTCACTCGGCGAAATTTATTTGAAAACTCGAGGAAATCGTCGTTGAAGTAACTCAGACAACGGTAACATGGACAGGTGTTGGCGTATCGCATCTGCAGGACTGGCCACAGTACGATTTAAAGGGAGGAAAGATTCAAAGAAGGGGGAGCAGCTGCCTGCAGTAACTATGACGCTCTTAAGGTAGCCAAATGCCTCGTCACTCGGCGAAATTTATTTGAAAACGCGAGGAAATCGTCGTTGAAGTAAATCAGACAACGGTAACATGCACAGGTGGTGGCGTATCGCTCTGCAGGACTGACAACAGTACGATTTAAAGGGAGGAAAGATTCAAAGAAGGGGGAGCAGCTGGCTGCAGTAACTATGACTCTCTTAAGGTAGCCAAATGCCTCGTCACTCGGCGAGATTTATTTGAAAACTCGAGGAAATCGTCGTTGAAGTAAATCAGACAACGGTAACATGCACAGGTTGTGGCGTATCGCTCTGCAGGACTGACCACAGTACGATTTAAAGGGAGGAAAGATTCAAAGAAGGGGGAGCAGCTGGCTGCAGTGACTATGACTCTCTTAAGGTAGCCAAATGCCTCGTCACTCGGCGAAATTTATTTGAAAACTCGAGGAAAACGTTGTTGTGGTAACTCAGACAACGGTAACATGGACAGGTGGTGGCGTATCGCTTCTGCACGACTGACCACAGTACGATTTAAAGGGAGGAAAGATTCAAAGAAGGGGGAGCAGCTGCCTGCAGTAACTATGACGCTCTTAAGGTAGCCAAATGCCTCGTCACTCGGCGAAATTTATTTGAAAACGCGAGGAAATCGTCGTTGAAGTAAATCAGACAACGGTAACATGCACAGGTGGTGGCGTATCGCTCTGCAGGACTGACCACAGTACGATTTAAAGGGAGGAAAGATTCAAAGAAGGGGGAGCAGCTGGCTGCAGTAACTATGACTCTCTTAAGGTAGCCAAATGCCTCGTCACTCGGCGAGATTTATTTGAAAACTCGAGGAAATCGTCGTTGAAGTAAATCAGACAACGGTAACATGCACAGGTTGTGGCGTATCGCTCTGCAGGACTGACCACAGTACGATTTAAAGGGAGGAAAGATTCAAAGAAGGGGGAGCAGCTGGCTGCAGTGACTATGACTCTCTTAAGGTAGCCAAATGCCTCGTCACTCGGCGAAATTTATTTGAAAACTCGAGGAAATCGTTGTTGTGGTAACTCAGACAACGGTAACATGGACAGGTGGTGGCGTATCGCTTCTGCAGGACTGACCACAGTACGATTTAAAGGGAGGAAAGATTCAAAGAAGGGGGAGCAGCTGCCTGCAGTAACTATGACGCTCTTGAGGTAGCCAAATGCCTCGTCACTCGGCGAAATTTATTTGAAAACGCGAGGAAATCGTCGTTGAAGTAAATCAGACAACGGTAACATGCACAGGTGGTGGCGTATCGCTCTGCAGGACTGACCACAGTACGATTTAAAGGGAGGAAAGATTCAAAGAAGGGGGAGCAGCTGGCTGCAGTAACTATGACTCTCTTAAGGTAGCCAAATGCCTCGTCACTCGGCGAGATTTATTTGAAAACTCGAGGAAATCGTCGTTGAAGTAAATCAGACAACGGTAACATGCACAGGTTGTGGCGTATCGCTCTGCAGGACTGACCACAGTACGATTTAAAGGGAGGAAAGATTCAAAGAAGGGGGAGCAGCTGGCTGCAGTGACTATGACTCTCTTAAGGTAGCCAAATGCCTCATCACTCGGCGAGATTTATTTGAAAACTCGAGGAAATCGTCGTTGAAGTAAATCAGACATCGGAAACATGCACAGGTTGTGGCGTATCGCTCTGCAGGACTGACCACAGTACGATTTAAAGGGAGGAAAGATTCAAAGAAGGGGGAGCAGCTGGCTGCAGTGACTATGACTCTCTTAAGGTAGCCAAATGCCTCGTCACTCGGCGAAATTTATTTGAAAACTCGAGGAAATCGTTGTTGTGGTAACTCAGACAACGGTAACATGGACAGGTGGTGGCGTATCGCTTCTGCAGGACTGACCACAGTACGATTTAAAGGGAGGAAAGATTCAAAGAAGGGGGAGCAGCTGCCTGCAGTAACTATGACGCTCTTAAGGTAGCCAAATGCCTCGTCACTCGGCGAAATTTATTTGAAAACGCGAGGAAATCGTCGTTGAAGTAAATCAGACAACGGTAACATGCACAGGTGGTGGCGTATCGCTCTGCAGGACTGACCACAGTACGATTTAAAGGGAGGAAAGATTCAAAGAAGGGGGAGCAGCTGGCTGCAGTAACTATGACTCTCTTAAGGTAGCCAAATGCCTCGTCACTCGGCGAAATTTATTTGAAAACGCGAGGAAATCGTCGTTGAAGTAAATCAGACAACGGTAACATGCACAGGTGGTGGCGTATCGCTCTGCAGGACTGACCACAGTACGATTTAAAGGGAGGAAAGATTCAAAGAAGGGGGAGCAGCTGGCTGCAGTAACTATGACGCTTATAAGGTAGCCAAATGCCTCGTCATCCGGCGAGGTACATTTGCTAACTCGAGAGACTCGTAGTGGGAGTAACAGAGACGACGTTAACGTGGACATATAGTGGCACATCGGTTCTGTAGGACAGCCATAGCAAGAATGATAGAGAGAATGGGCTTAGAAAAGTGGGAGCAGCAGGCAGGGGTACTATGACTCCCTTAAGGTAGCCAAATGCCTCGTCACCATGTAAATTTTTTTTTGAAAACTCGAGGATATTTTCGTTAAGGTAGCTCAGACAACGTTAAGGTTTACATGTAGTGGCATATTGCTCCTGCAGGACTGACCACAGTAATAATTAAAGAGTGGAAAGAAAGAAAGTTGGTCGAGCAGCTGGCAGCAGCAACTATGACTCTCTTAAGGCAGCCAAATGCCTCGTCACTCGGCGAAATTTATTTGAAAACTCGAGGAAATCGTCGTTGAAGTAACTCAGACAACGGTAACATGGACAGGTGTTGGCGTATCGCATCTGCAGGACTGGCCACAGTACGATTTAAAGGGAGGAAAGATTCAAAGAAGGGGGAGCAGCTGCCTGCAGTAACTATGACTCTCTTAAGGTAGCCAAATGCCTCGTCACTCGGCGAGATTTATTTGAAAACTCGAGGAAATCGTCGTTGAAGTAAATCAGACAACGGTAACATGCACAGGTTGTGGCGTATCGCTCTGCAGGACTGACCACAGTACGATTTAAAGGGAGGAAAGATTCAAAGAAGGGGGAGCGGCTGGCTGCAGTGACTATGACTCTCTTAAGGTAGCCAAATGCCTCGTCACTCGGCGAAATTTATTTGAAAACTCGAGGAAATCGTTGTTGTGGTAACTCAGACAACGGTAACATGGACAGGTGGTGGCGTATCGCTTCTGCAGGACTGACCACAGTACGATTTAAAGGGAGGAAAGATTCAAAGAAGGGGGAGCAGCTGCCTGCAGTAACTATGACGCTCTTAAGGTAGCCAAATGCCTCGTCACTCGGCGAAATTTATTTGAAAACGCGAGGAAATCGTCGTTGAAGTAAATCAGACAACGGTAACATGCACAGGTGGTGGCGTATCGCTCTGCAGGACTGACCACAGTACGATTTAAAGGGAGGAAAGATTCAAAGAAGGGGGAGCAGCTGGCTGCAGTAACTATGACTCTCTTAAGGTAGCCAAATGCCTCGTCACTCGGCGAGATTTATTTGAAAACTCGAGGAAATCGTCGTTGAAGTAAATCAGACAACGGTAACATGCACAGGTTGTGGCGTATCGCTCTGCAGGACTGACCACAGTACGATTTAAAGGGAGGAAAGATTCAAAGAAGGGGGAGCAGCTGGCTGCAGTGACTATGACTCTCTTAAGGTAGCCAAATGCCTCGTCACTCGGCGAAATTTATTTGAAAACTCGAGGAAATCGTTGTTGTGGTAACTCAGACAACGGTAACATGGACAGGTGGTGGCGTATCGCTTCTGCAGGACTGACCACAGTACGATTTAAAGTAAGGAAAGATTCAAAGAAGGGGGAGCAGCTGCCTGCAGTAACTATGACGCTCTTAAGGTAGCCAAATGCCTCGTCACTCGGCGAAATTTATTTGAAACGCGAGGAAATCGTCGTTGAAGTAAATCAGACAACGGTAACATGCACAGGTGGTGGCGTATCGCTCTGCAGGACTGACCACAGTACGATTTAAAGGGAGGAAAGATTCAAAGAAGGGGGAGCAGCTGGCTGCAGTAACTATGACTCTCTTAAGGTAGCCAAATGCCTCGTCACTCGGCGAAATTTATTTGAAAACTCGAGGAAATCGTCGTTGAAGTAAACCAGACAACGGTAACATGCACAGGTGGTGGCGTATCGCTCTGCAGGACTGACCACAGTACGATTTAAAGGGAGGAAAGATTCAAAGAAGGGGGAGCAGCTGCCTGCAGTAACTATGACGCTCTTAAGGTAGCCAAATGCCTCGTCACTCGGCGAAATTTATTTGAAAACGCGAGGAAATCGTCGTTGAAGTAAATCAGACAACGGTAACATGCACAGGTGGTGGCGTATCGCTCTGCAGGACTGACCACAGTACGATTTAAAGGGAGGAAAGATTCAAAGAAGGGGGAGCAGCTGGCTGCAGTAACTATGACTCTCTTAAGGTAGCCAAATGCCTCGTCACTCGGCGAAATTTATTTGAAAACGCGAGGAAATCGTCGTTGAAGTAAATCAGACAACGGTAACATGCACAGGTGGTGGCGTATCGCTCTGCAGGACTGACCACAGTACGATTTAAAGGGAGGAAAGATTCAAAGAACGGGGAGCAGCTGGCTGCAGTAACTATGACGCTTATAAGGTAGCCAAATGCCTCGTCATCCGGCGAGGTACATTTGCTAACTCGAGAGACTCGTAGTGGGAGTAACAGAGACGACGTTAACGTGGACATATAGTGGCACATCGGTTCTGTAGGACAGCCATAGCAAGAATGATAGAGAGAATGGGCTTAGAAAAGTGGGAGCAGCAGGCAGGGGTACTATGACTCCCTTAAGGTAGCCAAATGCCTCGTCACCATGTAAATTTTTTTTTGAAAACTCGAGGATATTTTCGTTAAGGTAGCTCAGACAACGTTAAGGTTTACATGTAGTGGCATATTGCTCCTGCAGGACTGACCACAGTAATAATTAAAGAGTGGAAAGAAAGAAAGTTGGTCGAGCAGCTGGCAGCAGCAACTATGACTCTCTTAAGGCAGCCAAATGCCTCGTCACTCGGCGAAATTTATTTGAAAACTCGAGGAAATCGTCGTTGAAGTAACTCAGACAACGGTAACATGGACAGGTGTTGGCGTATCGCATCTGCAGGACTGGCCACAGTACGATTTAAAGGGAGGAAAGATTCAAAGAAGGGGGAGCAGCTGCCTGCAGTAACTATGACTCTCTTAAGGTAGCCAAATGCCTCGTCACTCGGCGAGATTTATTTGAAAACTCGAGGAAATCGTCGTTGAAGTAAATCAGACAACGGTAACATGCACAGGTTGTGGCGTATCGCTCTGCAGGACTGACCACAGTACGATTTAAAGGGAGGAAAGATTCAAAGAAGGGGGAGCAGCTGGCTGCAGTGACTATGACTCTCTTAAGGTAGCCAAATGCCTCGTCACTCGGCGAAATTTATTTGAAAACTCGAGGAAATCGTTGTTGTGGTAACTCAGACAACGGTAACATGGACAGGTGGTGGCGTATCGCTTCTGCAGGACTGACCACAGTACGATTTAAAGGGAGGAAAGATTCAAAGAAGGGGGAGCAGCTGCCTGCAGTAACTATGACGCTCTTAAGGTAGCCAAATGCCTCGTCACTCGGCGAAATTTATTTGAAAACGCGAGGAAATCGTCGTTGAAGTAAATCAGACAACGGTAACATGCACAGGTGGTGGCGTATCGCTCTGCAGGACTGACCACAGTACGATTTAAAGGGAGGAAAGATTCAAAGAAGGGGGAGCAGCTGGCTGCAGTAACTATGACTCTCTTAAGGTAGCCAAATGCCTCGTCACTCGGCGAGATTTATTTGAAAACTCGAGGAAATCGTCGTTGAAGTAAATCAGACAACGGTAACATGCACAGGTTGTGGCGTATCGCTCTGCAGGACTGACCACAGTACGATTTAAAGGGAGGAAAGATTCAAAGAAGGGGGAGCAGCTGGCTGCAGTGACTATGACTCTCTTAAGGTAGCCAAATGCCTCGTCACTCGGCGAAATTTATTTGAAAACTCGAGGAAATCGTTGTTGTGGTAACTCAGACAACGGTAACATGGACAGGTGGTGGCGTATCGCTTCTGCAGGACTGACCACAGTACGATTTAAAGTAAGGAAAGATTCAAAGAAGGGGGAGCAGCTGCCTGCAGTAACTATGACGCTCTTAAGGTAGCCAAATGCCTCGTCACTCGGCGAAATTTATTTGAAAACGCGAGGAAATCGTCGTTGAAGTAAATCAGACAACGGTAACATGCACAGGTGGTGGCGTATCGCTCTGCAGGACTGACCACAGTACGATTTAAAGGGAGGAAAGATTCAAAGAAGGGGGAGCAGCTGGCTGCAGTAACTATGACTCTCTTAAGGTAGCCAAATGCCTCGTCACTCGGCGAAATTTATTTGAAAACGCGAGGAAATCGTCGTTGAAGTAAATCAGACAACGGTAACATGCACAGGTGGTGGCGTATCGCTCTGCAGGACTGACCACAGTACGATTTAAAGGGAGGAAAGATTCAAAGAAGGGGGAGCAGCTGGCTGCAGTAACTATGACGCTTATAAGGTAGCCAAATGCCTCGTCATCCGGCGAGGTACATTTGCTAACTCGAGAGACTCGTAGTGGGAGTAACAGAGACGACGTTAACGTGGACATATAGTGGCACATCGGTTCTGTAGGACAGCCATAGCAAGAATGATAGAGAGAATGGGCTTAGAAAAGTGGGAGCAGCAGGCAGGGGTACTATGACTCCCTTAAGGTAGCCAAATGCCTCGTCACCATGTAAATTTTTTTTTGAAAACTCGAGGATATTTTCGTTAAGGTAGCTCAGACAACGTTAAGGTTTACATGTAGTGGCATATTGCTCCTGCAGGACTGACCACAGTAATAATTAAAGAGTGGAAAGAAAGAAAGTTGGTCGAGCAGCTGGCAGCAGCAACTATGACTCTCTTAAGGCAGCCAAATGCCTCGTCACTCGGCGAAATTTATTTGAAAACTCGAGGAAATCGTCGTTGAAGTAACTCAGACAACGGTAACATGGACAGGTGTTGGCGTATCGCATCTGCAGGACTGGCCACAGTACGATTTAAAGGGAGGAAAGATTCAAAGAAGGGGGAGCAGCTGCCTGCAGTAACTATGACGCTCTTAAGGTAGCCAAATGCCTCGTCACTCGGCGAAATTTATTTGAAAACGCGAGGAAATCGTCGTTGAAGTAAATCAGACAACGGTAACATGCACAGGTGGTGGCGTATCGCTCTGCAGGACTGACAACAGTACGATTTAAAGGGAGGAAAGATTCAAAGAAGGGGGAGCAGCTGGCTGCAGTAACTATGACTCTCTTAAGGTAGCCAAATGCCTCGTCACTCGGCGAGATTTATTTGAAAACTCGAGGAAATCGTCGTTGAAGTAAATCAGACAACGGTAACATGCACAGGTTGTGGCGTATCGCTCTGCAGGACTGACCACAGTACGATTTAAAGGGAGGAAAGATTCAAAGAAGGGGGAGCAGCTGGCTGCAGTGACTATGACTCTCTTAAGGTAGCCAAATGCCTCGTCACTCGGCGAAATTTATTTGAAAACTCGAGGAAATCGTTGTTGTGGTAACTCAGACAACGGTAACATGGACAGGTGGTGGCGTATCGCTTCTGCAGGACTGACCACAGTACGATTTAAAGGGAGGAAAGATTCAAAGAAGGGGGAGCAGCTGCCTGCAGTAACTATGACGCTCTTAAGGTAGCCAAATGCCTCGTCACTCGGCGAAATTTATTTGAAAACGCGAGGAAATCGTCGTTGAAGTAAATCAGACAACGGTAACATGCACAGGTGGTGGCGTATCGCTCTGCAGGACTGACCACAGTACGATTTAAAGGGAGGAAAGATTCAAAGAAGGGGGAGCAGCTGGCTGCTGTAACTATGACTCTCTTAAGGTAGCCAAATGCCTCGTCACTCGGCGAAATTTATTTGAAAACGCGAGGAAATCGTCGTTGAAGTAAATCAGACAACGGTAACATGCACAGGTGGTGGCGTATCGCTCTGCAGGACTGACCACAGTACGATTTAAAGGGAGGAAAGATTCAAAGAAGGGGGAGCAGCTGGCTGCAGTAACTATGACGCTTATAAGGTAGCCAAATGCCTCGTCATCCGGCGAGGTACATTTGCTAACTCGAGAGACTCGTAGTGGGAGTAACAGAGACGACGTTAACGTGGACATATAGTGGCACATCGGTTCTGTAGGACAGCCATAGCAAGAATGATAGAGAGAATGGGCTTAGAAAAGTGGGAGCAGCAGGCAGGGGTACTATGACTCCCTTAAGGTAGCCAAATGCCTCGTCACCATGTAAATTTTTTTTTGAAAACTCGAGGATATTTTCGTTAAGGTAGCTCAGACAACGTTAAGGTTTACATGTAGTGGCATATTGCTCCTGCAGGACTGACCACAGTAATAATTAAAGAGTGGAAAGAAAGAAAGTTGGTCGAGCAGCTGGCAGCAGCAACTATGACTCTCTTAAGGCAGCCAAATGCCTCGTCACTCGGCGAAATTTATTTGAAAACTCGAGGAAATCGTCGTTGAAGTAACTCAGACAACGGTAACATGGACAGGTGGTGGCGTATCGCTTCTGCAGGACTGGCCACAGTACGATTTAAAGGGAGGAAAGATTCAAAGAAGGGGGAGCAGCTGCCTGCAGTAACTATGACGCTCTTAAGGTAGCCAAATGCCTCGTCACTCGGCGAAATTTATTTGAAAACGCGAGGAAATCGTCGTTGAAGTAAATCAGACAACGGTAACATGCACAGGTGGTGGCGTATCGCTCTGCAGGACTGACCACAGTACGATTTAAAGGGAGGAAAGATTCAAAGAAGGGGGAGCAGCTGGCTGCAGTAACTATGACTCTCTTAAGGTAGCCAAATGCCTCGTCACTCGGCGAGATTTATTTGAAAACTCGAGGAAATCGTCGTTGAAGTAAATCAGACAACGGTAACATGCACAGGTTGTGGCGTATCGCTCTGCAGGACTGACCACAGTACGATTTAAAGGGAGGAAAGATTCAAAGAAGGGGGAGCAGCTGGCTGCAGTGACTATGACTCTCTTAAGGTAGCCAAATGCCTCGTCACTCGGCGAAATTTATTTGAAACGCGAGGAAATCGTCGTTGAAGTAAATCAGACAACGGTAACATGCACAGGTGGTGGCGTATCGCTCTGCAGGACTGACCACAGTACGATTTAAAGGGAGGAAAGATTCAAAGAAGGGGGAGCAGCTGGCTGCAGTAACTATGACTCTCTTAAGGTAGCCAAATGCCTCGTCACTCGGCGAAATTTATTTGAAAACTCGAGGAAATCGTCGTTGAAGTAAACCAGACAACGGTAACATGCACAGGTGGTGGCGTATCGCTCTGCAGGACTGACCACAGTACGATTTAAAGGGAGGAAAGATTCAAAGAAGGGGGAGCAGCTGCCTGCAGTAACTATGACGCTCTTAAGGTAGCCAAATGCCTCGTCACTCGGCGAAATTTATTTGAAAACGCGAGGAAATCGTCGTTGAAGTAAATCAGACAACGGTAACATGCACAGGTGGTGGCGTATCGCTCTGCAGGACTGACCACAGTACGATTTAAAGGGAGGAAAGATTCAAAGAAGGGGGAGCAGCTGGCTGCAGTAACTATGACTCTCTTAAGGTAGCCAAATGCCTCGTCACTCGGCGAAATTTATTTGAAAACGCGAGGAAATCGTCGTTGAAGTAAATCAGACAACGGTAACATGCACAGGTGGTGGCGTATCGCTCTGCAGGACTGACCACAGTACGATTTAAAGGGAGGAAAGATTCAAAGAAGGGGGAGCAGCTGGCTGCAGTAACTATGACGCTTATAAGGTAGCCAAATGCCTCGTCATCCGGCGAGGTACATTTGCTAACTCGAGAGACTCGTAGTGGGAGTAACAGAGACGACGTTAACGTGGACATATAGTGGCACATCGGTTCTGTAGGACAGCCATAGCAAGAATGATAGAGAGAATGGGCTTAGAAAAGTGGGAGCAGCAGGCAGGGGTACTATGACTCCCTTAAGGTAGCCAAATGCCTCGTCACCATGTAAATTTTTTTTTGAAAACTCGAGGATATTTTCGTTAAGGTAGCTCAGACAACGTTAAGGTTTACATGTAGTGGCATATTGCTCCTGCAGGACTGACCACAGTAATAATTAAAGAGTGGAAAGAAAGAAAGTTGGTCGAGCAGCTGGCAGCAGCAACTATGACTCTCTTAAGGCAGCCAAATGCCTCGTCACTCGGCGAAATTTATTTGAAAACTCGAGGAAATCGTCGTTGAAGTAACTCAGACAACGGTAACATGGACAGGTGTTGGCGTATCGCATCTGCAGGACTGGCCACAGTACGATTTAAAGGGAGGAAAGATTCAAAGAAGGGGGAGCAGCTGCCTGCAGTAACTATGACTCTCTTAAGGTAGCCAAATGCCTCGTCACTCGGCGAGATTTATTTGAAAACTCGAGGAAATCGTCGTTGAAGTAAATCAGACAACGGTAACATGCACAGGTTGTGGCGTATCGCTCTGCAGGACTGACCACAGTACGATTTAAAGGGAGGAAAGATTCAAAGAAGGGGGAGCAGCTGGCTGCAGTGACTATGACTCTCTTAAGGTAGCCAAATGCCTCGTCACTCGGCGAAATTTATTTGAAAACTCGAGGAAATCGTTGTTGTGGTAACTCAGACAACGGTAACATGGACAGGTGGTGGCGTATCGCTTCTGCAGGACTGACCACAGTACGATTTAAAGGGAGGAAAGATTCAAAGAAGGGGGAGCAGCTGCCTGCAGTAACTATGACGCTCTTAAGGTAGCCAAATGCCTCGTCACTCGGCGAAATCTATTTGAAAACGCGAGGAAATCGTCGTTGAAGTAAATCAGACAACGGTAACATGCACAGGTGGTGGCGTATCGCTCTGCAGGACTGACCACAGTACGATTTAAAGGGAGGAAAGATTCAAAGAAGGGGGAGCAGCTGGCTGCAGTAACTATGACTCTCTTAAGGTAGCCAAATGCCTCGTCACTCGGCGAGATTTATTTGAAAACTCGAGGAAATCGTCGTTGAAGTAAATCAGACAACGGTAACATGCACAGGTTGTGGCGTATCGCTCTGCAGGACTGACCACAGTACGATTTAAAGGGAGGAAAGATTCAAAGAAGGGGGAGCAGCTGGCTGCAGTGACTATGACTCTCTTAAGGTAGCCAAATGCCTCGTCACTCGGCGAAATTTATTTGAAAACTCGAGGAAATCGTTGTTGTGGTAACTCAGACAACGGTAACATGGACAGGTGGTGGCGTATCGCTTCTGCAGGACTGACCACAGTACGATTTAAAGTAAGGAAAGATTCAAAGAAGGGGGAGCAGCTGCCTGCAGTAACTATGACGCTCTTAAGGTAGCCAAATGCCTCGTCACTCGGCGAAATTTATTTGAAAACGCGAGGAAATCGTCGTTGAAGTAAATCAGACAACGGTAACATGCACAGGTGGTGGCGTATCGCTCTGCAGGACTGACCACAGTACGATTTAAAGGGAGGAAAGATTCAAAGAAGGGGGAGCAGCTGGCTGCAGTAACTATGACTCTCTTAAGGTAGCCAAATGCCTCGTCACTCGGCGAAATTTATTTGAAAACGCGAGGAAATCGTCGTTGAAGTAAATCAGACAACGGTAACATGCACAGGTGGTGGCGTATCGCTCTGCAGGACTGACCACAGTACGATTTAAAGGGAGGAAAGATTCAAAGAAGGGGGAGCAGCTGGCTGCAGTAACTATGACGCTTATAAGGTAGCCAAATGCCTCGTCATCCGGCGAGGTACATTTGCTAACTCGAGAGACTCGTAGTGGGAGTAACAGAGACGACGTTAACGTGGACATATAGTGGCACATCGGTTCTGTAGGACAGCCATAGCAAGAATGATAGAGAGAATGGGCTTAGAAAAGTGGGAGCAGCAGGCAGGGGTACTATGACTCCCTTAAGGTAGCCAAATGCCTCGTCACCATGTAAATTTTTTTTTGAAAACTCGAGGATATTTTCGTTAAGGTAGCTCAGACAACGTTAAGGTTTACATGTAGTGGCATATTGCTCCTGCAGGACTGACCACAGTAATAATTAAAGAGTGGAAAGAAAGAAAGTTGGTCGAGCAGCTGGCAGCAGCAACTATGACTCTCTTAAGGCAGCCAAATGCCTCGTCACTCGGCGAAATTTATTTGAAAACTCGAGGAAATCGTCGTTGAAGTAACTCAGACAACGGTAACATGGACAGGTGTTGGCGTATCGCATCTGCAGGACTGGCCACAGTACGATTTAAAGGGAGGAAAGATTCAAAGAAGGGGGAGCAGCTGCCTGCAGTAACTATGACGCTCTTAAGGTAGCCAAATGCCTCGTCACTCGGCGAAATTTATTTGAAAACGCGAGGAAATCGTCGTTGAAGTAAATCAGACAACGGTAACATGCACAGGTGGTGGCGTATCGCTCTGCAGGACTGACAACAGTACGATTTAAAGGGAGGAAAGATTCAAAGAAGGGGGAGCAGCTGGCTGCAGTAACTATGACTCTCTTAAGGTAGCCAAATGCCTCGTCACTCGGCGAGATTTATTTGAAAACTCGAGGAAATCGTCGTTGAAGTAAATCAGACAACGGTAACATGCACAGGTTGTGGCGTATCGCTCTGCAGGACTGACCACAGTACGATTTAAAGGGAGGAAAGATTCAAAGAAGGGGGAGCAGCTGGCTGCAGTGACTATGACTCTCTTAAGGTAGCCAAATGCCTCGTCACTCGGCGAAATTTATTTGAAAACTCGAGGAAATCGTTGTTGTGGTAACTCAGACAACGGTAACATGGACAGGTGGTGGCGTATCGCTTCTGCAGGACTGACCACAGTACGATTTAAAGGGAGGAAAGATTCAAAGAAGGGGGAGCAGCTGCCTGCAGTAACTATGACGCTCTTAAGGTAGCCAAATGCCTCGTCACTCGGCGAAATTTATTTGAAAACGCGAGGAAATCGTCGTTGAAGTAAATCAGACAACGGTAACATGCACAGGTGGTGGCGTATCGCTCTGCAGGACTGACCACAGTACGATTTAAAGGGAGGAA